>NC_041730.1:111793582-113043582 GCF_004115215.2 Ornithorhynchus anatinus
GCGCTTAACAAATGTCTTGTTACACCGTCATTTCCGACCCATAGTGACACCATGGACACATCTCTCCCAGAACGCCCCGCTCTCCTTCTGCAATCGTTCTGGTAGTGTATCCATAGAGTTTTCTTAGGTACAAATACAGAAGCATTTTACCCATGTCGCCTTGTCTCCGCCCTCGACTCTCTCCTGTGCCGCTGCTGCCCAGCACAGGTGAATTTGACAATACCATAAAAAAAAAGAGATACAAGGGTCACTTCTGTCCAGACTTAGAAATTCAGTCAATGAACTAGAAGAGGTACATAATAAGTTTCCTTGTAGGCAAAGATTGTGTCCAACTCTGTTGTATTTTACTTTCCCAAGTGTTTAGAACAGTGCTCTGCACACAGTAAGCACTCAATAAATACCACTGATTGTTTGATTGCTAATCTGTGACTCCCATGATCAATGAAGGGGTCTGGGAAACCTTTGCGGCTTGGATTTTTCCAACTACAACTTGGCTTTTCAGTCCTCCACTCCCAACTCCCTTCTCTCCACACAGTACAATTAGCTTCATGGTACCTCAGCCATTAGACTTTTTATTACTCCAGTACTCCAGGAAAAATGAACAGCTATGTTCACTTTAACATAGATTGCCAATATGCCAGACTGCCCTTTATGACATGATAATCAACCAGTCAATCAATGGTATTTATTAAGCACTTACTGTGGGCAGAGCACCATGCAAAACGCTTGGGAGAGAACATTATAACAGAGATAGTAGAAACTTTCTATGCCCACATTCTGGGAAGATTTGAGAGGTCTCAGATAAGAGCAGATGAAGTCTAAAGACATCCATGTTAAGAGTGGGGATGTATGTATTGAGAGCTTTCTGTGTGAAGAGAGCACTTTATAAAGCACTTGGGAGAGTACAGTAGAGTTAGTAGGCACACCATTCCTGCCCTCAGGGAGTCTGCAATCTGGTTTACTTCAGGAATAGGTGTTTCCAACCCCTGCATTCATGAGTTGCCCTTCCAGTAACCTCTGTTGACTTACTGCTGAGTTGTTTCTCTCTCTCTGATCAGTTTAGGTGAAACCAGGTCTGTTCTTCTTCACAGAGAATTGTTAGCATTGCATAGCATGGCTTGGTGGGTAGAGCCCAGGCCTGGGAGTCAGAAGGTCACGGGTTCTAATTCCGGTTCTGCCACTTTTCTGCTGTGTGACCTAGGCAAGTCATTTCACTTCTCCGTGCCTCAGTTACCCCATCTGGAGAAGCGAGCATGGCTTAGTGGAAAGAGCATGGGCTTGGGAGTCAGAGGGCATGGATTCTAATCTCAGCTCCACCATTTGTCTGCTGGGTGTCCTCAAGAAAGCCGCTTAACTTCTTTGTGCCTCAGTTGCCTCATCTGTAAAATGGGGATTAAAACTGTGAGTCCCACGTGGGACAACCTGATTATCTTGTATCTACCCCAGCACTTAGAACAGTGCTCGGCACATAGTAAGTGCTTAACAAATACCATCATTATTATTAAAATGGGGATTGAGGCTGTGAGCCCCATGTGGGACAGGAGCTGTGTCCAACCTGATTTGCTTGCACCCACCCCAGCGCTTAGTAAAGTGCCTGGCACAAAATTGTGCTTAACGAATACCATTATTATTATTATTATAATTATTATTATTATTACTGCATCTTGGTGAGCTGCAGTGTCTTCTTAAATAGGACTATCAGACACCCAGGGTCTTATTGAAAATTGCTGCTACTCCTGCTACCTTTTCAATAAGTGAACAACCAATGTTCTGGGCAAGCCATTTGCCTAGGGCTTTAACTGAAAATTGATTGATTGATTGATTAGAGGACAGGACATTCCCTGGATTTGTCTCTCCAGTACTGGTGCTGGGGAATGTGTCAGTTTATTGTTGCATTGTACTCTCCCAAGCGTTTAATACAGTGCTCTGCACACAGTAAGCCCTCAATAAATATGACTGACTGCTGAGCCATTCGCGCTGTCTCATTGGATTTATTCATTCAAATTTATTGAGTGCTTACTGTGTGCAGAGCATTGTACTAAGCGCTTGGGACGTACAATGCATGATGAGAAGACTGAATGGGGTCGGGTATGGGGCCTGTGGTCACTGCAGAAAGTGACATCACTTCTCCTACAACATGTGTTTCATTCTGAGTTTGGCAGAGAACGCAACAGAAGAAACTGAGGAATAATCTTCTAAAAACCTGTGTCTGGATAGAACGCCAAGTGGTGTCAGAAGTAAATATCCACATATGTTGAGGCAGTTGAGATGTGTAACTTAATGTGAGTTTTCCTCAATATGGGGCTCTTCAGGAAGTCACACCTAACATTATAGGATCACTTATTATATCTTTAAGTGCTGCTCTTCTCAGGAACAGACATAGCCAAACCCTCACCAGCCTCACTGGACTGTGAACTTGAGAGCCGGAATTTTGCTTGATATTTTACCTGAAATCCCCAAGTGAGTTTGCAGTGTGTGTGTGTGTGTGTGTGTGTGTTTTTTAAGCTATTGAAAAGTACTTACTATATGCCAAGCACTGTACTGACCACCGATTTAGATATAGGATAATCAGATTAGATATAGTCCCTGTCCCACATGGGGCTCACAGTCCTATCAGAAGGGAGAACGGTTATCGAATCTTTGACAGAGGAGGTAACTGAGGTCCAAAGAAGCGAAGTGACTCGCCCAAGACCACACAGCAGGCAAATGGCAGAGCTGGGATTAGTACTCAGGTCCGCAGAGGGTTGTGTCGTGTAGACGGCCAAATCACTGCTGCTATTACATCTCCTTGTAGTAACCAGGCCCCAAGCAGTTGTAGCAGCTGCAGGAACTTAATTTCAAAATCTGTTTTTTGTTGCAGCTGCTGCCCTTCTAAGGAGATGGGATGGTGATCTCTCACCTCCCTCCCCTCCAGGGACTCTTCTCACAAAAGAATCCAGGTTGTTGAGGCGAATCATGGTGACAGTGGATCTGACATATGCACACACTCCACATAACCTCCAGCTGTCAGGGCAGTGGCAACATGGTCTGTAAGTACCCAAGCAGAGGGCAGGCCACGTGCAGCCCTGTGCCTTCCCTCCCATGCCATTTTATCCCTTACCCTCCCTCTGCTGCTGGCTGGCCAAGGGCCCTTTCCAGTGACCCGTGATCCCATAGAAAGGAGGACAGAGGTGGAAGGTGCAGATCTTCGTGTCAGAAGTGAGAAGCAGCGTGGCTTAGTGGAACAAGCTCGGGCTTGGGAGTCAGAGGTCATGGGTTCTAATCCTGACTCCGCCACTTGTCAGTTGTGTGACTTTGGGCAAGCCACTTAACTTCTCTGGGCCTCAGTGACCTCATCTGTAAAATGGGGATTAAGACTGTGAGCCCCTTGTGGGACAACCTGATGACCTTGTATCTACCCTAGCGCTTAGACCAGTGCTTGGCACATAGTAAGCACTTAACAAATACCAACATTATTATTATTATTATTATAAGTATTGCACGCCCATTGGCTTCTGAAGACGATGGAGAAGCAACATGTTTTAAAGGATAGAGCACATTCCTGGAATCCAATCCCGGCTCTACCACATATCTGCTGCATGACTTTGGGCAAGTCATTTCACTTCTCTGAGCCTCAGTTACCTCATATGTAAAATGGGGATAAGAGTGTGATCCTCTGTGGGACAAGGACTGTGCCCAACCTGATTAACTTGTATCTTCCCCAACTCTCAGAACAGTGCTTCTCAAATAGTAAGCGCTTAACAAGTACTGTAATTATTATTTTTATGATTTGCCAGGTTGGAGGAAGGTCGGATCCCAGAGAGGCCAAGGGGTAACAACACCAGGGGGATCTCACTGGCCACCCACTCTCTTTCGGCAGGGAAGTTTGTTTTTCTGCCTGCTCTGGTTCCCATTTCACTTGGAGACCTCTTTGCATATCAAGCTTTACAACTGGTCAGCGGCTCGTACTTTTTCACTGCTCTTCCCCTAAGAGGGCAGATTGGAAGACCCTTTGAAAAGCAGCTAATTAGAAGGCATGAGATAGTACAATAGTATTTTTATAATCAGACAGATTCAGAACATCTAATACGAGAATGGTTAATAGGGCCATTTTTGTAAGGAGCTCAAAGGTGCACTGACTATCTTAACTGAAGAATGACTATTCGGCACAGGTGCCAACATTTGGTTATGAACACTGGAAACGGAGCCTGTTCAGCGTGTGGGAGTATAGCTTCCAAAGAGCGATGGTGTCAAAATACAGACACACTTTGAAGGTGAATCAGAGACAGGAAAGTGTAGAAAAAGTAAGGATATAGTGTAGTCGTAATCAAAAGGAATGGAGTGTTTGTTTCTAAAGGTTCTGCAGTCTCCTTTCCCCCAAACTCCAGCAAAAAAAAAGAGACTTCACTCTAAGAACTTTTAACTAAACAAACCCCTTAGGCTCCACTCATGCCCACCTCTCTTGTTCTTTCTTAAGACCACTCTCCTGCCATGGCCTCGCTTTGGCCTGGCTCACCTCGGTCAAAAGACTGCCCACCCTCTTCCCCAACTGGCTCAGCCTGAAGTCAGCCCTGACCCTCTCCTCTCCGGCCTGATCCCAGATGCCACTAGCGCCCTGCCGCTGCACAGTAGAAATAGTATTTATTAAGCATCTCTTCTGTGCAAAATGTGCCACTAAACACACTGAGGAAAATTGCAATTAAACTGCATTCCTCTCCCCCAAAAGGGCTCAAATCTGAAAGTAAAGACCGGGAGGGTGTTGGCGACAGACACATATGGGAAGGTGAAGATGAGCAATGTAAGAGAAAAGGATGACCATAATTATGGCGAGGCAAGTAGGGCACTGTGGGTAGGGGAGCGGCGTTTCCTGCTCCTCCTGACTCAGTCCAAAAGTCACAAAGTCACAGATGTGGCCCCAGCCGTGGCCTTGCCCATGTTCTGAGAATTGAGAAGGACCCACAGGTATCACTGCTTCTGTCACCACCACAACTTTCTCCTCTTTATCCTCTTATGCCCCATCTCCACCTGCTGTGGTGAAACCACCTACCTCTGCAGTCTTCCTCATCTTCTTGTGGTTGCCATTGTCTACATTGCTGGGGTTTTCCCCGGGACCACGGTAGGTTAAAAGAAGGCCCCAGAAGTTTGGGAGAGGCAGCGGTGAGAGAGGTGGAGCCAGAAGTGGAGACCCAATTCCAGAGGAGGTGGTTGGCGTGGCTGCTGCCTCTCCCGCTTGTCGGGCCTCAGTCTGACCTGGAAGATGCAGATGCAGAAGGATCCCCGAGAGGTGACCCCAGCAGTCAGCACAGGGAGTGGGGTTGATCAGAGGACAATTCTGGGAAGTGTTTCCCTGTCGGGGAGGCCGAGTGGGGTTGGGCAAGAATAATAATGATTATGGTATTTGTTAAGCACTTACTATGTGCCAGGCACTGTACTAAGTGCTGGGTGGTTACAAGCAAATCAGGTTGGACACGGTCCCTGTCCCACATGGGGCTCACAGTCTCAATCCCCATTTTACAGATGTGGTAACTGAGGCACAGAGAAGTTAAATGACTTACCCAAGGTCACACAGCAGACAAGTGGCAGACCTGGGACAAAAAGAGGTAGGCTGGCCCCAGGGGGACCTGAATTACTAAGGGGTGGCTACAGAAATCTGGTTTGGGGTATTTTCAGTTCCTACTCACAGAATCTTGATTCTCTTCAGCCTTACTCAAAGGCTGTTAACCTTATATTGACAACAATGGTATTTTTTTAAGCAATTACTAAGCCTGGGGTAGACACAAGATCTTCAGATTGGAGAGTCCCCCTGCGACATAGTCTAGAAGAGAAGGACATCATTTTACAGATGAAGAAACTGAGGCAAGAGCGGTTAAGTGACTTACAGTAGGTAGGCTAGTGGTATAGCAGGGGCTAGAAAATGAGTTTCCTATCTCCCAGGCCCATTTTCATCAATCAATCAATCAATGGTATTTATTGAGCACTCTATTTCGGCAGGGGAGTTTGTTTTTCTGCTTACTCTGGTTCCCATTTCACTTGGAGACCTCTTTGCATATCAAGCTTTACAACTGGTCGGCGGCTCGTACTTTTTCACCGCTCTTCCCCTAAGAGGGCAGATTGGAAGACCCTTTGAAAAGCAGCTAATTGGAAGGCATGACATACTACACTAAGTGCTTGGGAAAGAACAATACAGTAGACTTCATAGACAGTCCCTGCCCACAAGGAGCTGACAGTCTAAAGGTGGAGACAGATATTAAAACAAATTATAAATGGGGAAATGAGAGAGTGTAAGGATACTCACATAAATGTTGTGGAGCTGAGGGTGGGATGAAGGCCTTAAGGGCTACGGATCAGAGGGCATAGGCGATTCAGAAGGGAGGGTGAATAGGAGTCAGAGGACCTGGGTTCTAATCCATGTACCTGCTGTGTGACCTCGGGCAAGTCACTTCACTTCTCTGTGCCTCAGTTCCCTCATCCACAGATTGGGGATTCAAGATCTGTGCTCCCTCTACTTAGACTGTGAGCTCCATGTGGGACACTGATTATCTTGCATTCACCCCAGTGCTTAATTCAGTGCTTGGCATAGAGTAAACTCTTAACAAATACCACAATTATTAGGAGAAATGAGGGCTTAGTCGGGGAAGGCCTCTTGGAGGAGATGTGATGTCATGTTTTCCCACTCTTTAAGAACCTCCAGTGGTTGTCCATCTGCCTCTGCATCAAACAGAAACTCCTTACCGGTGACTTTAAAGCACTCTCCTAGTTTGCCTGACTGATTTCCTACTGCAGCCCAGCACACTCACTGGGCTCCTCTAGTGCCAACCTACTCAGTGAACCCCATCTGTTTAGTAGCTAACAAATGACTACTCTCTGCACTTTCAAAACCTTATTTAAAATCACATCTCCTCCTAGAGGATTTTTCTGACTAGGCCCTTTTTTCTCCTACTCGTCCTCACTTCCGTGTTGTCTGTGCAATCTGACTTGTAGCCCTCCACCCCACCTCTAGCCCCACATCATTTATCTAAATACCTTACAATTTCCCATTTTCCCTTTCTATAGTTTGTTTTAATGTCTGTCTCCCCCTTTAGACTATCAGCTCCTTGTAGCAGGGATTGTAGCCCTTCCCTGACCAAACCCTTATTTCCCCTACTCCCTCTTCCTTTTGCGTTGCCTTTGCACTTGGATTTGTATGCTTTAAGCACTTCCCTCCTCACTTACATACACATCCATAATCTGTTTTAGTGTCTTTCTCCCCCTCTAGACTATAAACTCCTCACAAGTAGGAAACATGTCAACCAACTTCATTCTATTGTACAATCCCAAATGCTCAGTTCAGGGCTCAGAGAAGGAGTTAACCCTGTAGAGAAGAAATTTGCAGTCTAGAGGGAAATGAAATTACACCAAACTTCAATTTTGCCATCGACCCTTTCTTGTGCCCTTTAAAAGGCCGTTTAAGAACACCTGCATTAACTGATTTAAGTTTAAGTTAAAACCTCTTCTCACATTTTGCTCTTAGAGAGTTGTGAATTATCTATCAGATTGTGAACTCAAAGGTTGGTAGTAGAGGAAGAGGGTTGTGGTTGTGGGAAAGGGGAGGGGAGGAGAGAAGGAGGAAGAGAATAGTTAGCATTGCAAGCTTCCCATAGGCAGAAACCTTGCCCTACACTTCTTTTGTCCTCACTACTTCATCTATGGTTCTTGGCCCAAAAAAAGGACTAGATAAAGATTCCCCCGCAGGCCAGCAAACCCAACCCTACACAATCGAGAGTTGACTGACTCTTTTTAAGACATTTGAGTTTGGGTGAAAATGTCTCCGTTGTGAAAAGTACTGAAAATCAGGCTTTGACCTTCGGATAGCTTAAAAAAATGCCTTTTCTACCAATGGCCATGGGCCTTTAATGGCCTGAGAAGGAATATTAGTGATCTGTCACCATTCACAAAAGGTCCCTTGTGGCAGGAATTGTGTCTACCAACTGTACTGTATTGTACCCTACCCTCTAACGTTCTCCACATAGTAAGCGCTCAATAAATCAATGAATGATTGTAGGTTTCCCTTTTTTCAACTGTACACTTTTTGTGAAGTAATCTGGCTGCACTATACTAATAATAATAATAATTATTATGGTATTTGTTAAGTTCTTACTCTGTGCCAAGCACTGTTCTAAGCCCTACTTATTGCTATTGTTTTTGTCTGTCTGTCTTCCCCGATTAGAATGCAAACCTATCAGTGGCAGGGATTGTCTCTATCTGTTGCCAAATTGTACATTCAAAGCACTTAGTACAGTGCTCTGCACATCCTAAACGCTCAATAAATACTTTTGAATGAATAAATACAAGTTCATCAGGTCGGACACAGTCCCTATCCTACAAGGGGCACATAGTCCAAGAAGGAGGGAGTAGGATTTAATCCCCATTTTACAGATGTGGTAATTGAGGCACAGAGATGTAAAGCATCTTGCCTAAAGTCACACAGCAGACATGTGGCAGAGCCAGGATTAGAGCCCAGGTCCTCTGACTCCCAGGCCCGAGCCCTTTCCTCTAAGCCACGGTGCCTTGTACTCTCCAAAGCACTTAGAGTGCTCTGCACATAGTAAGTGCTCACTAAATACCATTGATTGATTGAGCTGGATTTCACCCTTAATATTTTTGGGGATAGTTACTTAAGGGCTGTTGTTCTGCCCCTAGGGATTTTCTCTGGCACCAGTCCATTTCCTACGTGACAGGGCAAGAAGATGCTCTGGATGCTCTCAGCAAATCCAAGGCAGCCACCAAAGACAAAAATGGGTTCTAATCCTGGCTCCACCAAATGTCTGCTATGTGACTTTGAGCTTCTCTGTGCCTCATTTACCTCATCTATAAAATGAGGATAAGTGTGAGCCCCACAACCTGATTAACTTGTATCTACATCAGGGCTTAGAACAGAGCTGGGCACATAACAAGTGCTTAACAGGTACCGTTATTATTATTATTACTACTACCTGCATAATAGGGATTCAGTACTTGTTCTCCCTTCTATTTAGAGGGCAAGCCTCAAGTGGGAACTGATTAGCTTGTATCTACCCCAGAACTTAGTTCAGCACTGGCACAGCGTAATAATAATAATAGAGGGAATTAGCTAGCCTGGCCTCAGTGAAGGGCAGTCAGCTTTATAAATGCTAAATAAATCTTACTAATTAATTATTTCAGAGTTCAGTCGTATTTACTGAGCATTTCCTGGGTGCATTGCACTGTACTAAGCATTTGGGAGAGTACAGTTTAACACAATTCAATCCTCCCTTGAATTCATCAAAAAATTAATGACAGTGAGTGGCTCTTGAGTGCAAACCATTGTGCCTAGGGGTTAGAAAAGTGCGGCAGAAGCAAATGAAGCAGTGTGGCCTAGTGGATAGAGCATGAGCTGGGAGTTCGAGGACCTGGGTTCTAATCCCAGGACCACCATTTATGTGCTGTGTGATCTTGGGCTAATCACTTAACTTCTCTGTGCCTCAGATCTCTTATCTGCATAATGGGAATTCAGTATGTGTTCTCCCTTCTATTTAGACCGTGAGCCTCATGTGGAACCTGATTAGCTTGTATCTTCCCCAGCAGGATTTAGCTCAGTGCTGACACAGGGTAAGTGCTTAGAACCGCTATTAATATTCTTCTTCTTCTTATTATTATTATTATTCAAACACTCAGTCACTCATCTTCAGCAGCTTACATTTGGATGAAGGAACTAGTCAGACAAAAGTTATTAACACATAGTTCATTCACTTATTCATTTATACAGTGGAATTTATTGAGCACCTATTTTGTGCAGAGCACTGTACTAAGCATTTGGGAGAGTAATCAATCCATCAGTTGTATTTATTAGGTGCTTACTGTGTGCAGAGCATTGTAGTAAGTGCTTGGGAGAATACAATATAACAGGGTTGATAGACCTGTTCCCTGCCCACAACGAGCTTACAGTCTAGAGTACAATGCTAGAGTACCAACACTACCATCCTGCCAACAAGTAATTTACAATCTAGAGGAGGAGGCAGACATTAAAATAAAGTACAGAGAGGGGAAATGGGAAAGTATAAGAATATGTACATCAGGGATGTGGGGTTGGGGGTGGGATGACTACCAAGTGCTTAGGGGCTTCGAATCCAAGTTCATAGGCAACACCAAGTGAATAAAGGAAATAAGGGCTTAGTCAGGGAAGACTTCTTGGAGGAGTTGTGATTTTAGTAGGGCTTTGAAGTCAGAGAGAGTGGTAGTCTCAAATATGAATGGGGAGGGAATTCCAGGCCAGAGGGAGGGTGTGGCCTGGTTTGGTGATGAGATAGATGGGATTGAGGTACAGTGACTAGATTGGCATTAGAGGAGGGGCCTGGGTGATAGGAGGAGATCAACAAGGTAAGGTAGGGTGGGGTAAGGTGATTGAGTCCTTTAAAGCCAAGGTATGGGAGTTTCTGTTTGATGTGGAGCTGGATGGGCAACCACTGGAGGTTCTTGGGATGGGGGATGTGGATTGAATTTTTTTTAGAAAAATGACCTGGAAAAACACCGTGAAGTAAGGACTGGAGAGAGGAGAGATGGGAAGTAGGCAGGTCAACTAGAAGGCTCATACAGTAATCAAGGAAGGATAGGATCAGTGTGGTTTGTATGGAAAGAAGAGAGCAGATTCTAGAGGTACTGGGAAGGTAGAATCAGCAGGATTTGGTCTCAGACTGATGATATGGTTGAAAGAGAGAGATGTGTTGAAGATAATGCCAAGGCTTTTGAGACAGGGAGGATGGTGGAATGCATAGTGATGGGAAAGTAGAGGGGAGGAAATAGTAGGGCCGAGGTTAAAAGAAAGATCAATCAATCAATCATATTCATCAAGCGCATACTGTGCGCTAAACACTGTACCGAGAGCTTGAGAGAGTACAATAAAACAGAATTGGTAGGCCCGTTACATGCCCATAAGTAGCTTACGGTCTTGTGGGAGAGACAGACGTTAATTTAAATAAATAAATCAGATATGTCCATAAGTGCTACGGGGCAGAGAGTGAGGTGAATAAAGGGCACAAATGCAAGTGCACGGGAAATGTAGAAGGCAGTAGGGAAAGCAGCATGGCCTCAACATGGACAAGCACGGGCCTGGGAGTCAGAAGATCTGGGTTCTAATGCTGTCTGTGCCACTTGTCTGCTGAGTGACCTTGGGCAAGTCACTTAACTTATCCTTGCCTCAGTTGCCACATCTGTAAAATGGGGATTAAGACTCTGCACCCTATGTGGGACAGGGATTGCATCCAACTTGATTGGCTTGTATCTACCCAGTGCTTAGTAGAGAACTTGGCACATAGTAAGCGCTTAACAAATGCAATTAAAAAATATATGAAATGAGGGCTTATTCGGGGAAGGCCTCTTGGAGGAGCTGTGATTTTAATAAGGCTTTGAAGGTGGTAAGAATGGTGGTCTGTTGAATATGAAGTCAGGGAGAAGGGAGGCGGGTAGTTCCAGACCAGAGGCAGGATGTGGGCGAGGGGTTAGCAGTGAGATAGATGAGACAGAGGTGAAGCGAAGTGAGCAGGCTGGATCACAGTATTCATTCATTCAGTAGCATTTATTGAGCACTTACTATGTGCAGAGCACTGTACTAAGCGCTTGAAATGTACAATTCGGCAACAGATAGAGACAATCCGTGCCCAATGATGGGTGCACAGTCTAATCGGGGGAGACAGACGACAGAGCAGAACAGAACAAAACAAAAACAAGACAACATTATCATGATAAATAGAATCAGGGGATGTACACCTCATTAACAAAATAAATAGGGTAATAATATATACAAATGAGCACAGTGCTGAGGGGAGGGGAAGGGGGGAGGAGTGGAGGATGGTGTGGGGAGGGGAGGGGGAGCAGAGGGAAAGGGGGCTCAGCTGAGGGGAGGTTAAGGGGGAGGGAGGAACAAAGGGTGGGGGGGAGCAGAGGGAAAAAGGGGGAGCTCAGTCTAGGAAGGCCTCTTGGAGAAGGTGAGCTCTCAGTAGAGCTTTGAAGAAGGGAAGAGAATTAGTTTGGCAGACGTGAGGAGGGAGGGCATTCCAGGAACTGTGGGAGGACGTGGGCCAGGGATCAACGGCGGGATAGGCTTGAACGGGGGACGGTGAGGAGGTAAGCGGCAGAGGAGCAGAGTGTACATGGTGGGCAGTAGAAAGAAGGGAGGTGAGGTAGGAGTGGGCAAGGTGATGGAGAGCTTTGAAACCAAGAGTGAGGAGTTTTTGTTTCATGCGGAGGTTGATAGGCAACCACTGGAGGTTTTTAAGGAGGGGAGTGACATGCCCAGAGTGTTTCCAAAGGAAGATGATCTGGGCAGCGGAATGGAGAATAGACTGAAGTGGGGAGAGACAGGAGGAAGGGAGATCAGAGAGAAGTCTGACACATTAATCCAGTCGGGATATTATGAGAGCTTGTACCAGCACGATAGCTGTTTGGATGGAGAGGAAAGGGCAGATCTTGGTAATATTGTAAAGGTGAGACCGGCAGGTGTTGGTGATGGATTGGATGTGTAGGGTGAATGAGAGAGCTGAGTCAAGGATGACACCAGGTTTGTGGGCCTGTGAGACAAGAAGGGTGGTCGTGCCGTCCAAAGTGACAGGGAAGTCAGGGAGAGGACAGGGCTTGAGAGGGAAGATAAGGAGCTCAGTTTTGTACATGCTGAGCTTTAGGTGGCAGGCAGACATCCAGGTGGAGACGTCCTGGAGGCAGGAGGAGATACGAGCCTGAAGGGAGGAGGAGAGAACAGGGGAGGAGATGTAGATTTGGGTGTCATCTGCATAGAGATGATAGTTGAAGCTGTGGGAGTGAATGAGTTCACCAAGGAAGCGAGTATAGATGGAAAAGTAGGAAATCAGAGAGGTAAGGAAGGTGGGGCAAGATGGTTGAGTGCTTTAAAGCTAATGCTAAGGAGTTTCTGTTTGATGTGAAGGTGGATGAGCAACCACTGAAGGTTCTTGTGGGGAAATGTGTCCTGAACTTTTTTTTAGAAAAATGATCTGAACAGCAGAATGAAGTAGGGATTGGAGTGGGGAGAGACAAGAGGCTGGGAAGTCAGCAAGGAGGCTGATGCAGTCATCAAAAATGGGACGGGATAAGTGCTCAGCTCAATGTGGTAGCAGTTTGGATGGAGAGGAAAGGTTTGATTTTAACAATATTGTGAATGTTGGACCAACAGGATTCAGTGACATATTGAATATGTGGGTTGAATAAGAGAGATCAGTTGAGAATAATACTAAGGTTATTGGCTGGTGAGACAGGTGCTTTCTATCACGATGGAAGGTCATGGGGAGGAATGGGTTTCGGTGGGAGAATGAGGAGTTGTCTTTTGGACATGTTAAGTTTAGGTGTCGGTGGGACATCCACGTAAAGATGACCTGAAGGTAGGTCGAAATATGAGACTGTAGAGAAACAGAAAGATTAGGCTTGGAGTTGCAGATTTGGGATCATCTGCATCGAGATGGCAGTTGAAGCCATGGGAATGAATGAATTATCCAAGGGTATGGGTATAGATGGAGAATAAAAGGGGATCCTGAACCAAACCCCGGGATTCCAGTTACGAGGTGAAGGGCAAGGAGTGGCCTGCAAAAGAGACTGAGAATGAATGGCCAGAAAGATAGGAGGAGAACCAGTAGACGTCAGTGTCAGTGAAGGCAAGGTTGGATAATGTTTCCAGGAGAAGAGTGTATTCCACAGTATCCAAGGCAACTGAGTTGTCCAGGAGGATTAAGATGGAGTAGTCACCATTGGATTTGGCAAGAAGGAGATATGTGATCTTTTAGAGGGCAGTTTCAGGGAAGCGAAGGAGTTGGAAGCCAGATTGGTCATGGAGAGAATTGGAGGAGAGGAAATGGAGGCAGTCGGAGTAGACAACTTGTTCAAGGAGTTACGAGAGGCATGGTAGGAGGGAGATGGTAATAACTGGAGGGAGAGTAAGAGAAGATGCCACTGAGAGTTAATAGTTGAAAATGGTGGTTGGGGAGGGGAGAAAGAAGGGAGAGGGCAAGTGTTTTGATAAGGGGCAGAGGCATGGGGTTGAAGGCGCATGTGGAGGCTGTGGATTTTGAGAGGAGGTGGGAGATTTCTCGAGCTACTCCTGGAAAAGATGGGAGAGTAGGGATGGAAGGTTGTAACAGAAGAGTTAGATGTGGGAGAGTTGGGAGGTGTAATTAGAAGGTGAGCTTAGTGAACTGACCACGTACTTTTTTGAGACAATTGAAACCATCAGGTTTTATCTCCCTAAAATCTCCCCTGCTCCTCTCCAGTCCCTCCCTCCTTCTGCCCCTTCTATTCTCCCATCTTTCCAGCACTGTCTCAAGAGAAGATCACCTGCCTCCTCTCAAAATCTACCTCTCCACCTTTCTACCATCTCAGTTATACTATACTCTCCCACGTGCTTAGCACAGTGCTCTGCACACACTCATAGTTCATTAAGTACATTTGATTGATTGGTGAGCTTGGGAAGAGCGAAGAGTATGAGCTGGAGAGGAGCGGGGGAAGGGGGCTGCTATATAAGCTGGTGGATAGCCTGGAACTCAATGGGAAAGAGTTTTTGACCTCCCATCCTCCTGCTTCTCCCCACTTCAGTCCAAACTTCATTCTGCTCCCTGGATTATCTTTGTACAGAAATGTTCGGGACATGTCACCCCCTTCCTCAGAAATCTCCAGTGGTTGTCTATCAACCTCTCTATCAAATAAAAACTTCTGACTATTGGATTCAAAGCTCTCCATCACCTTGCCCCTTCTTTCCTCACCTCCTTTCTCTCCTTCTATATCCCAGCCCCCACACTCCGCGCCTCTGGTGCTAACCTTCTCACTGTGTCTCAGTCTTGCCTGTCCCTCCGTCGACCCCTGGTCCACGTCCTACCTCTGGCCTGGAATGCCCTACCTCCTCAAATCTACCAAACAATCACTCTTCCCCCCTTCAAAGCTGTACTGAAGGTGCGCCTCCACTAAGAGGCCTTCCCAGACTAAGCCACCTCTTCCTCAGCTCCCCCACTCTTCTGTGTCACTTCAACTTGCTCCCTTTGCTCTTCACCCCCTCCCTAACCCACAGCACTTATGTGTGTGTGTGTGATATACGTATAATTCTATTTATTTATATTGATGCCTGTTTACTTGTTTTGATGTCTATCTCCACTCCTCTAGACTGTAAGCCCGTTTTGGGCAGGGATTGCCTCTCTTTATTGCTGAATTGTACTTCCCAAGCGCTTAGTACAGTGCTCTGCACACGGTAAGCTTTCAATAAATACCACTGAAGGAATGAATGAATGAATGAATGAATGAATAAATGAAAGAGTTTTAGCCAGTTTTCCCTTCATATCTGTCCAGGGCCATAACTTTATCCACATTTGAAAAAGCGGCAATTCTCTTAGACATTCACTCTTCCCTGAAATCAAGTTTTATTATCCTTGGTTTTAGAATTACAGGTCTGGGAGTCCAAGTATTTATGTTCTAATCCTGCCTTTGGTACTTGTTTGCTTTGTGATCTTGAGCAAGTCACTTAATTTTTCTGGGCCTCAGTTTCCCCAGATGTGAAATGGGGATTTAATAATAATAATAATGTTGGTATTTGTTAAGCGCTTACTATGTGCAGAACACTGGTCTAAGCCCTGGGTAGATACAGGGTAATCAGATTGTCCCACGTGAGGCTCACAATCTTAATCCCAATTTTACAGATGAGGTAACTAAGGCACAGAGAAGTTAAGTGACTTGCCCCCAGTCACACAGCTGACAAGTGTCAGAGCAGAGATTTGAACCCATGACCTTTGACTCCCAAGCCCGGGCTCTTTCCACTGAGCCATGCTGTTTCCTATAGCCATGCTGCCTCCCATTTAGGACCTGTTCACCCTTCAACTCAGAATGGAAGCCCCATGTGGGACTGGGACTGTATCTAACCTGATTATCTTGTTTCTGCCCTGAATGCTTAGAACAGTGCTTTGGCACTTTAAGCACTTAACAAATGCCATTTAAATTTTAGTGGTTATGGAGGTATGCAAGTAGCTATTTTGAAAGGGGACCTTGTGAAAAAGAATACTAGATGTGAGTGTGTGTGTGTGTGTGTGTGTGTGTGTGTGTGTATCCTTCCTTGGTTCCAGTACTTACATGCCAAAAGAAAACAAATAGGTAAGTTGGAAGGTACTTTCAGCATCTATTTGGCAACCAACATTACTCTCCCTCAGAAACAGAATTTGAAAAATGTAACTGGGTCCCATTTCTTTTAACAGTATGGTAAGCAACTTAAGAGTAAGCCCTTCTTACTGTATAACCCAGTAGAGCTGAGCAAAATGACACCAATACAATAGGTGCTTTGTTTTTGGCACTATTTGTGTGCCTGCTCATATAAGCACACACAAACACACACACACACACAATATGAGTGTGTGTGGACAGGGAAAGTGTCTACCAACTCTGCTATATTGCACTCTCCTAAGGCTTAGTAGAGTTCTCTGCACACAATAAGTGCTCAGTAAATATGATTGATTGATTGATTGATTTTAGTCAGTTGCAAAGCAGCAGCCAAACAGCACAGTTGGATTCTCGGTCAGCTTGGTGAGTCCCATTCCATGCTGACAGACTGCGCCGCTAGGGAGCTCCGATGGCCTCTTAGAAGACTTTTCCAAGAGCTCGTCAGCACTCTGTAGCATGAAGGAGTCTGGTGGTAAAGGCTGAGCTCCAGGCTGTGAAGAAGCAGAGAAGCAGTGTGACTTAATGCTTAGAGCATGGGCCTAGGAGTCAGAAGGACCTGGGTTCTAATCCTGGCTCCGCCACTTGTCTGCTGTCTGACCTGGGGCAAGTCACTTAACTTCTCTGGGCCTCAGTCACCTCATCTGTCAAATGGGGATTAAGACTGTGAACCCCATGACAGACAGGGACTGATTAGACTGAAGTTTCCAGCAGTCACTGTTCTTCAGAACCCTAGTTTCCCTTCCTCCTGCTTCTCCTATACACTTCTTCCCTCTTACTAAGCACGTAAGTCTTCTTCTTCTTCCCCCAACCCCTCCCTCACAGCTCTTATGCACCTATCCTTATACTCAGTTGCTTCCCTTACCTGTCTCCCCCATTAGGCTGTAAACTCCTTGAGGACGGGGATCGTGTCTACCAACAGTATTACACTCTGCTAAGAACTTGGTACAGTGCCCTCCACAAAATAAGCACTCAGTGCCTGGCACATAACAAACACCATTATTATTATTACCATTATTATTAAAAATACCAATAATAATAATAATAATGTTGGTATTTGTTAAGCACTTACTATGTGCCGAGCACTGTTCTAAGCGCTGGGGTAGACATAGGGGAATCAGGTTGTCCCACGTGGGGCTCACAGTCTTAATCCCCATTTTACAGATGAGGGAACTGAGGCACAGAGAAGTGAAGTGACTTGCCCACAGTCACACAGCCGACAAGTGGCAGAGCTGGGATTCGAACTCATGAGCCCTGACTCCAAAGCCCATGCTCTTTCCACTGAGCCACGCTGCTTCTCAGCCACTGATTGATTGATCTGGCAGTCATCCACAATAGCGACTCTGGCGTGGGCTAGTGGAAAGAGCACAGGCCTGGTAATCAGAGGACCTGGGTTCTAATTCCGACTCTGCTTGTTACCTTTTGTGTGATCTTGGGCAAGTCATTTAGCTTTTCCGTTCCTTCAAACTGTAAAATGGGGGATTCAATGCCTGTTCTCCCTTGTACAGACTGTGAGCCTCATGTGGGACAGGGACTATGTCAGACAAGATTAAAATGTGCCTGCCTCAATGTGTGAGCAAGGAATGTGTCTGTTTATTGTGGTATTCATTCATTCATTCATTCATTCATTCATTCGTATTTATTGAGCGCTTATTATGTGCAGATCACTGTACTAAGTGCTTGGGAAGTACAATTCAGCAATAAATAGAGACAATCCCTACCCACAACGGGCCCACAGACTTTCCCAAGCCTTGGTACAATGCTCTGCACACAGTAATCACTCAATAAATACAACTGAATGAACACATAAATTAGTGAACAGAGCTTGTCACAGAGAACGTGCTTAGCATATACTGTAATTAATTAATTAAGAGCCACTATCCAGGGAGACTGTTGCCACATTTCTCTGGCTGGTCACACAGCATCTGAGACCCCCAAAGAGGACTACCTTGTAGCATTCATTCAGTCATATCTATTGAGTGCTTATTGTGTACAGAACACTATATTAAGCGCTTGGGAGAGTACAATATAACAATAAACAGACTCATTCCCTTCCCACAATGAGCCTACAGTATCCTTGGACTCAGTTCATCTTTCAGCAGCATTTACGTGGGCAGGAAATGTCTCTACTCACTCTGTTTTGTTGTACTCTCCCAATGCTTAGTACAGTGCTAAACTCACAGTACACACTCAGTGAATACCATTGATTAATTGAGTGACTATTGTCGAATATTGTGCACTGAGGACTGTATTAAGTGTTTTGGGGCATACAATAGAAAAGAATGTCACACTCCTCACCCACAAGGAGCTTACAGTGTGTCAGGGGAGGCAAACATAAATTACACATAGGAGGTAGAAGTACTCTAAAATGATATGAACAAAGATGGAAAGAGAAGTAATGAGGGCTAAAGGGTTGAGGTGCTGCCACTGATGAGTTGGTAGTAGGGAGGATGTGAGCTGGGGAGAAACAAAATCTATCAGGGAAAGTGTCCTGGAATAGGTGGGATTTCACAAGGGTTTTGAAGATAGGGATTGCTGAGATCTGTTGGATAATACTAGTAATAATAATGGTATTTGTTATGTGCCAGGCACTGTTCGAAGCACTAGGGAAGATACAAGCTAATCAGGTAGGACCCAGTCCCTGTTCTACAGAGGGCTCACAGTTTTAATCCTATTTTACAGTTGAGGGAACTGAAGCACAGTGAAGTGAAGTGACTTGCCCAAGATCACACTGCAGACAAATGGCGGAGCCGGGATTAGAACCCAGGTCCTTCTGATTCCCAATCCAGTGCTCTATCTACTAGGCCATGCTGGATTTGAAGGAGTGGGAAGTTCCAAGCTGGAGAAAAGGCAGGAGCCAGCGGTCAAAGGTGGGAGAGAACAAGGCACAGGGAGAAAGTGAACTTGGGAGAAACTGAGTATGATTTGGGTTGTCGTGGGGGAAGAGAGTGGATAGGTAAGAGGGTTAGTACAATCACTCATCATATCCCAACTGGATTACTGCATCAGCATCTTTTCTGATCTCCCAACCTCTTGTCTCTCCCCACTTGAGTCTATAATTCACTCTGCTGACCGGATTAACTTGCTACAGAAACACTCTGGGCACGTCACCTCCCCTTCTCAAGAATCTCCATTGGTTGCCTATCAACCTTCGTAGCAAGCGAAAACTCCTCACTATTGGCTTCAAAGCTCTCCATCACCTTGCCCCTTCTTACTCGCCTCCCTTCACCCCTTCTACATCCCAGCTCGCATACTCCGCTCCTCTGCCGCTAACCTCCTCATTGTGCCTCATTCTCGCCTGTCCCGCCGTCGACCCCTGGCCCAAGCCCTACTGCTGACCTGGAATGCCCTTCCTCCTCAAATCCGCCAAACTGACACACCTCCCCCCTTCAAAGCCCTACTGAAAGCTCACCTCCTCCTCCAAGAGGCCTTCCCAGGCTTAGGCCCTCTTTTCCTCTGCTCTCCTTCCCCTCCCCATTGTCCCAACCCGCTCCCTCTGCTCTTCCCACCCCGTCCTACAGCACTTGTGTATATATGTACATATTTATAATTCTCTTTATTTTTATTGATGATGTGTATATATCTATAATTCTATTTATTTATAATGATGCTACTGATGCCTGTTTACTTGTTTTGATATCTATCTCCCCCCTTCTAGACTGTGAGCCCGTTGTGGGCAGGGATCTTCTCTGTTGCTGAATTGTACTTTCCAAGTGCTTAGTACAGTGCTCTGCACACAGTAAGTGCTCAATAAATATGATTGGATGAGTAAATGAATGAATGAGAGAACTGGTGGAATGCCTTAAAGCCAATGGTTGGGAATTTCTGTTTGTTGCCAAGATGAATGAAGGTTTTTGAGGAATCGGAGCGATGTGTATGTGTACGATGATTCAGAAAGATGATTCAAGCAGGAGAACAAAGAAGAGACTGGAGACTGGACGTAGGGGTGGGAGGAAGTTGGGGGAGGGAAGATCTTTGGGAAGACAGGGCCTAGAGAGGAGTCCTCTGTAATCCCATCTCTTTTATCCTCATCCCCTCTGGCCTGGATCCCCCGGATTTGACTGCTGCTCCTCAAGTTCAGTGAGGAATCCTCTCTCCATAGTCTAGTCTTGTCTGACACTGTCGAGTTGACTCCGACCCATAGCGACTCCATGGACACATCTCTCCCAAAACACTCCACTTCCATCTGCAGTCATTCTAGCAGTGGCTCCATAGAGTTTTCTTGGTAAAAATCTGGTAGTGGTTTACCATTGCCTTCTTCCACAAAGTCAACTTGAATCTCTGCCATCAAATCTCTCTCATGCAACTACTTCCCAGCACGGGTGAGTTTCGACTTGTAGTAGATTGCCTTCCACTGACTAGCAGTTGCCCGAGCTAAGAATGGAATGGGTAGGCCTCAGCTTGACTCTCCCTCCTGTAGCCAAGACTGGTAAAATACTGGAAGTTCTTCAGATGTGACCCTAAGAGGGTCTCTCAGTAGTACTCATAATAATGATTATAATAGAATTTGTTAATTGCTTATTATGTGCTAGGCACTATGTTAAGACAGTCAGTTAGTCATATTTATTGAGTACTTACTGTGTGCAGGGCACTAAGCTAAGTGAGTGGAAGAGCACAATATAACAAGAAACAGACACATTCCCTCCCCACAATGAGTCAATCAATCAGTGGTATTTATTCAGTGCTTACTCTGTGCAGAGCACTGTAGTGAGCCCTTAGAGTTGCTAGGTGTGATCCTTGTCCACGAGGAGCTTATCGTGTAGAGGGGGAGACACATTCAAATATATACAGGCAGGGGAAATAGTAAAATATAAAGATATTTACATAAATACTATGGAGCTGGAGATTCAAAACACTTATGGGGTAGGCAGCCAAGAACATAGTCAATGCAAAGGGGAGGGCAGGTTGAGGAAATGAGGGCTTCTTCTGCAAAGGCCTGTTGGAGGAGATGTGACTCTAGAGGGGTTTTGTAGGTGGGAAGACTGGTGGACTGTCAGATATGACGAGTGAGGGAGTTCCAGGCCCGAGGGAGAACATGGGCGAGGGGTCAGTGGCGGGATAGATGAGATTGATGTACAGCGCAAGTTGGCATTAAAGGAGAGGAGTGGGTGGATCATCAATGAGGTAAGGAGCCACTGGTAAGGAGTTTGTTTGATGTGGAGGTAGTTGGGCAACCACTGGAGGTTTTTGAGGTGTGGGGAGATATGGACTGAACGGTTTTTCAGAAAAATGATTGGGACGGCCGTGTGAAATGCAGACTGGAGGAGAGTGGGGGGCAGGAGTGGGGGGGCAGGAGCCAGGAGGTAAGTGAGGAGACTGATAGAGTTGTTAAAGTGGAAATGGATAAATGTGTGGATCAGCACGATAACAGTTTGGATGGAGAGGAAAGGGCAGATTCTGAAGATGGTGTCAAGATTGAACTGACAGAATTTCATGACAGTGTGCGGATCGAATGAGAGAGATGAGTTGAGGATAATGCCCAGGTTGTGGGCTTGTGAGACAGGGAGGAAGGTGTTGTCTATGGTGATAGGAAAGCCCTCCTTTTCCTCAGCTCCCCCTCCCTTCTGCGTCACCTGGACACATTCCCGTTGCTCTCCCCTCCCATCCCCACAGCACTTATGTATATATGTATATATCTATAATTCTATTTATTTGTATTGATGCCTGTTTACTTGTTTTAATGTGCATATATCTATAATTTTATTTATATTGATGTCTGTTTACTTGTTTTGATGTCTCTCCCCCCTCCTCTAGGCTGTAAGCCCAGTGTGGGCAGGGATTGTCTCTCTTTATTGCTGAATTGTATTTTCCAAGTGCTTAGTACAGTGCTCTGCATACAGTAAGTGCTCAATAAATACAGTTGAATGAATAAATGAATGAATGAATGAATAAAAGTCATGGAGAAGAGAGGGTTTGGGTGAGAAATGAGGAATTCCATCTTGTACATGTTCAGTTTGAGATGTTGGTAAAACATCCAAGTAGAGATGTCCTGAAGGCAGGAGGAAATGCAAGACTGCGGAAGAGAGAGGTCGGGGTTGGAGACGTGGTTGTTGAAGCCCTGGGACGAATCAATTCTCCAAGGGAGTGGGTTAAATGGAGACTAGAAGAGTCCCAGAACTGAACCTTGAAGCAGCACAGTGAAAGAAGCTGAGAATGAGCAGTCAGAGAGATAGAAGGAGAACCAAGAGAGGACAGTGTCTCTGAAGCCAAGATTAAGTAATGTTTCCAGGAGAAGAGGGTGCTTCACAGTGCCATTCGTTCACTTGTTCATTCAGTTGTATTTACTGAACACTTACTTTGTGCAGAGTACTGTACTAAGCACTTGGGAGAATACAGTACAACAATAAACAGACACATTCCCAAAGGTAGCAGGAAGGTTGAGGAGGATTAGGATGGAATAGAGGCAGTTGCATGGCAAGAAGGAGGTCATTGGCGACCTTAGAGAGGGCCGTGTCCCTAGAGGTAATTAGGTCAGACTACATTCAGTTCCTTTCCCATGGTGAATGAATGAATGAATGAATGAATGAATGAATGGCTGAGAAGCTAAGTGACTTGCGTGACTTAACTGAAGCAGCATGGGCTAGGGGATAGAGCATGGGCCTGAAAGTCAGAAGGACCTGGGTTCTAAGCCCTTCTCCATATATGTCTGCTTGTGTGACCTTGGACAAGTCACTTCACTTCTTCGTACCTCAGTTTCCTTATCTGCAGAATGGGGGTTAAGACTGTGAGCCCCATGTGAGACATGGACTGTGTCCAACCTGATTAACATGTATCTACCCCAGCACTTAGTACAGTGCCTAGCACAGAGTAAGCGCTTAGCAAATACCATCAACAAACCAACATAAATATGCCCAGCTGGTGACTGACAGTGCCAGGATCTCTTGATATCTAATCCTGTGACTCTCCTCCCTTTCAGAGCTTTATTGAAGGCACATCTCCTCCAAGATTCCTTCCTGACTAAGCCCTCTTTTCCTCTCTCCCACTCCCTTCTGCATCGTCTTGATTTGATCCCTTTATTATCCCCCTTCTCAGCCCCACAGCACTGATGTCCATATCTGCCATTTATTTATTTATATGAAGGTGTGTCTCCCCCTCTACACCATAGGCTTGTTGGGGGCAGGGAATGTGTTTGCTATATGGTACTCTCCCCAGCGCACAATACAGTGCTCTGCATACAGTAAGCGCTCCATAAATGCAATTGACTTACAGTCAGTCAAGCAATCAGTCAGTGGAGAAGCAGCCAATCAGTCAGTAGAGAAGCAGCATGGTCTAGAGTATAGAGCATGGGCCTGGGAGTCAGAAGCACTTGGGTTCTAATCCTGATTTGACACTTGTCTGCTTTGTGGCCTTAGGCAAGTCACTTAACTTCTCTGTGCCTCAGTTACCTCATAAACTATGAGCCCCATGTGGGACATGGGCTGTGTCCAACCTGATGAACTCATATCTATCCCAGTGCTTAGTAAGGTGCCTGACACATAGTAAGTGCTAAAGAAATACCATAAAAAATAAATCAGTGATATTTACTGAGAGCTTACTTTGTGTAGAGCACTGTACTAAGGTGCTTGGAAGAGTGCTGTATAATAGAATTGGTAGAAATGTTCCCTGCCCACAAGGAGCTTACAGTCTAGAGGGCTAGAGGTCTAGTCCCACTCTGGAGCTGTGATGAGAACCGGGGTCTTTTGATTTTTAAAGCTTTGGCCGTTCCTCCAAACCAACAACAGAGCAACCAGCAATGATATATGAAATATCAGGAAAATAACTAACTCCGTCTGGTCTTCTCTTTTCCATGTTTCAGTGCAACCCATCAGCCTTGAACCCTAGTGACTCAAATCTTGCTTTAAAATCTAAATTTCAACTGTACCTGTTGGGGTACGTGCCAGTATATAGAGTTGCAGCAATTATGAAATGGACTTGGTATGTTGCCTTATGCTATAGGTTTCTTTTTTGTCGCAGAATGACCTTTCTGACATTTTTTTAAATGTGCCAGAAAAAGATTGTTTCGTGTGTCTAATTTCAAATATCTAACTAATACGACAAGTCAAGTCCATCAAGCATGAAATCATTTACCTAACCTATTTTCCAAGTTGATTATGATTGGTTTATCTTATTAAAAATAAGTTGTTTCCAATAGAGCTGGGGGCATGTTCATTTCGTAGTACAATGAACACTCAATTATCCAGGGTGATGGGGTTGTGGTAGCACAGATAAATGAAACCACCAGAACATCCAAAATATTCATCTCTTCCATATCAGAACTTCCAATTTAATTGGTGGGTTGTTTTTTTTAATCTTTATTGCTGTCCCATCCTATGGTGTGGGCAGGGACTGTCTCTCTTTATTGCTGAATTGTACTTTCCAAGGGCTTAGTACAGTGCTCTTCATACAATAAGCGCTTAATAAATACAATTGAATGAATGATTCAGACGAGTGAAGTGGCTGAAGAGAAGCGGTGTGGTCTAGTGGATAGAGCATAAGCCTGGGAATCAGAAGGACCTGGGTTCTACTCCTAACTCTACCACTTGCCTGCTTTGTGACCTTGGGCAGCTCACTTCTCTCTCTGTGCCTTAGTTACCGCATCTTTAAAATGGATATTGAAACAGTGAGCCTTATGTGGGACAGGGACTGCATCCAACCCGATTTACTTGTCTCCATGTCAGCACTTAATATAGGGCCTGGCACATAGTAAGAACTTAACAAGTGCTTAGTACAGTTCCTGACACAGAGTAAGCGCTTAGCAAATACCATAAAATAAATACCACAAGTATTATTAATAATATTATTATTAAAAGGTGAGAGAGCAGAAAGAAAGTGCGAGAAACAGAGGGCCTGGAAAATGCCCAAACCGGAGAAACAGCTCCTGAGTAATGAGAATGAACTAGCTGGGTCTGCATTTAATCAATTGTATTTATCAAGCGCTTACTGTGTGCAGAGCACTGTACTAAGCACTTGGGAGAGAAGGCTATAACAGTTTTGGTAGTTATATTCCCTATCCACAAGGAGCTTACAGTCTAGAGGAGAAGCTTATTAGCGTTAAGACTATAAACTGTAAACTCCTTATGAGCAGAGAACATGTCTGCTAATTCTGTTGTACTCTCCCAAGTGCTGAGTAAACACTCAGATAAATACCATTCATTCAGTCAGTCATATATATTGAATGCTTACTGTGTGCAGAGCACTATACTAAGTACAACATAACAATAAGCAGACACATTCCCACCCCACAAAGAGCTTACGGTCTAGAGGGGACATTGATGGATTGATTGATTTAGGAGCCTGTGTCTGTAGGTGTCTGAAAGGTTGATCACTCTGGTCACTCTGATTGATTGATTGATTGATTTGATTGATTGATTTAAGAGCCTGTATCTGTAGGTGTCTGAAAGCTTGATCATTCTGGTCTCTCTGCTTCTTCAGAGTTGCTCATGCAGGCCCTTCCTGGGCTGCTTGCTTTTTTGGATTAATCAGTTCAGAGTTGGGACAGCCCTGGTTGGTTTTTAATAATGTCGGTATTTGTTAAGCGCTTACTATGTGCCGAGCACTGTTCTAAGCGCTGGGATAGACACAGGGGAATCAGGTTGTCCCACGTGGGGCTCACAGTCTTAATCCTCATTTTACAGATGAGGTAACTGAGGCACAGAGAAGTTAAGTGACTTGCCCACAGTCACACAGCTGACAAGTGGCAGAGCTGGGATTCGAACTCATGACCTCTGACTCCAAAGCCCATGCTCTTTCCACTGAGCCACGCTGCTTTTAGTTCTGCCTGGGTAGATCTGGACTCTGGCGCTGCCGTTTAGAGCAACTGTCTTGTGAAGGTAGTCGGATTCAGAGGAGCTGGGGTCTGCAGACTGTAAAGAAAGGGCATCTCCCCAGGGACCTACCCAATGTTCAGGTTGGATTGTGATCGATGTAACGTAATGAATCGTACGGGAACAGGAACCAACCCAGGATGTCTTTGTTGTCACTGTTCAGAATAGATACCTACGGTGTTTGTAACCAGGTAAATGAACATGCCAGAAACTCAGTGGACTCTGCCTCATTCATTCATTCATTCAATCGTATTTATTGAGCGCTTACTGTGTACAGAGCACTGTACTAAGCTCTTGGAATGTATAATTCGGCAATGGATAGAGACGATCCCTGCCCAACAACGGGCTCACAGTCTAAAAAGGGGGAGAGAGACAGCAAAACAAACTAATCCCGGCTCCGCCACTGAACAGCTGTGTGACTTTGGGCAAGTCATTGACTTCTCTGTGTCTCAGTCCCCTCATCTGTAAAATGGGGATTAAGACTGTGAGCCCCAAGTGGGACATCCTGATTACTTTGTATCTACCCCAGTGCTTAGAACAGTGCTTGGCACATACTAAGGGCCATCATCATTATTATCATCATCATCGTCATCATCAACAACATCATCACTTGCATTTATCGAGTACCTATCATTTGTAGAGGACTGTATTAGGTACTCGCACGTATACAATAAAAGTAGCTCCCGTTCATAATCCAATAGGGAAGCTAGGCAGATCACTCCATCTTTCATGTGTCTATTGAGTGCTTATTGTGTGCAGAACTCTGTACTGAGTGCTTGAGAGAGTATAATATAACAGAATTGGTAGACCTGTTCCCTGTCCAAAATGAGTTGGCAGTCTAGAGGGGGAGTTGCAGGTAACTTCGGTTTATTCCTCTTAATTATTCCTCTTTCCCTATTTTTGTTGTTATCAGTCTATCTGCGTATACTGAATGCAACCAAGAGGAAAACAGATACAACTGATAACAAAAGTAAACAAAGATGAATAATTGTGGGATAAATGGATTGGCATGTAAGTGTGAAGGGTGGCTGATGGGATGACCTTATCTGAAGGTAGGGGTTAGTTCCCAATGGGGCTCCTTCCCTCTGTCTAGTAATACCATTTTTTTAAGAGATCGAGTTGGGACCTGTACCTCACTTCCTAGAAGCCTCTCCTACTCTGAGTACACTGTTCACCCTGTGGTCGCAGTGAAAAACTGGTAGCTAGGAGATTTTTTAAAACTGAAATTGGGAATACTATTTTATTTACTTATCCAGTCTTTTGGTTGGCTTGGTTCTGGGTAAAGTTTGACTGAAATGAACCATGACAAAAACAGAGCATGTGTGTTCCAATGAAATTGCATTTACTGATGATTAAAAAAAAAAATCTCGAAACAGAGATTCAGCCTAATTATGTCCCGAGATATATATATATATATATACATATATATATACATATATATATGTATATACTCTGCTATCTAATTCTTTTTCCATATAAACATTGCCTCCGGTCTTTGACAAAATGCTAATGATCACCATTCCTGACCAACAGTACAGTAGCAACCCGTTTTGACCAGCAATAATCAAAGGTCAAATAGGACATTCAGATGTCTGTTACTTGTTCCAACCCCGATCGAATCAATACATCTCTGGGGCTTGGGTATTAGAATTCAGGCGTTTTGAGTTCTCCTTAAATCTCAACCTGAGGCTGGATTAAGCATGATTCCGGCCATTAAAAAGAAACAAAATCTGATGCATGTTCATGTTTACAAAGAAGCGAGGGGAACAGTGGCAAAAGGAAATGATTTCATGTTTGGGAGTACTCAGTTCGAAGGGTTGTCTTTAAACCCGAATGAATGGAACTGCCTTTCATCCCCTATATTGAGGAAGGGGGCAGGAAGCCGACGACTGGGTGCCTTGGGATGGAGCAGGGGGCAGGAGGCAGGGGCTTAGGGGGTAGGGGCAGGTACAGGGGGCAGGAGGCAGGGCCTAAGGCATAGAAGCAGAGAGCAGGGGGCAGAGAGAGGGTGGCAGCGAGCAGAGTGGAGAAGGCAGGAGCAGGGGGAGGGAAAGGGGCAGGGAATGGGGCAGGAGGCAGGGGCAGGGAATGGGGCAGGAGGCAGAGGCAGGGAATGGGGCAGGAGGCAGGGGCAGGGAAGGGGGCAGGAGGCAGGGGCAGGGAAGGGGGCAGGAGGCAGGGGCAGGGAAGGGGGCAGGAGGCAGGGGCAGGGAATGGGGCAGGAGGCAGGGGCAGGGAATGGGGCAGGAGGCAGGGGCAGGGAATGGGATAGAGAGCAAGGGGCAGGGTGTGGGGCAGGGAGCAGGAGGCAGGGGCTAGGAGGCAGGGGCAGAAAGCAGGACGTAAGGGCAGGGAATGGAGAAGGAGGCAGGGGCCAGGAGGTAGGAGCAGGGAGCAGGAGGTAGGGGCAGCGAATGGGGCAGGGAGCAGGAGGTAGGGGCAGGGAATGGGATAGGGAATGGGGCAGGGAGCAGGGGTCAGGGGCGAGGAGGGCAGGCGGGGGTCCGGGCGGGGGCTGCACGGGGCGGCACGAGAGGGCGAGCGGGGGCCGGGGCCGGGGCCGGGGCCGGGGCCGGGGCGGCCGTTGGGGGCCATCGTTGGGTCATCGCCCACGGGTCGGGATCGGATCGGATCGGATCGGAGCGGGCCGGGCCGGAGGAGCCTCGTCGACTGGGCGGGCGAGCCGGGCTGCCGGCGCTGGCTGACAGTTTTGCAGTGTAGAGACGGCCGGGGGTGGGGTGGGGGGGGGGCTGAGGGTCAGGCAGCGGTCAGGCTGCCGTGGCCCGGTTGACGGGGCTGACGGTTGGGTAGTGAGGGGCGGGCGGGGCTGAGAGTCGGGCCGCGGCCCGGTGGACGGGGCTGACCATTTTGCAGCGACGCGACTGACAGTTGGATAGTGGCGGGCGGGCGGGGGCGGGCCTGAGGGGCGGCCGGGGACGGGGCTGAGGGGCGGGACTGACGGTTGGGCAGTGGCGGGGCTGAGGGGCGGCCAGTGACGGGGCGGACGGTTGGGCAGTGGCGAGGCCGAGGGGCGGGGCTGAGAGGCGGGCAGTGGGGCGCTGGCGGCGGGGCTGAGGGGCGGGGCCGGCGGCGGTGGAGCCGTGACGGGGCCGAGGGGCGGGGGCGGGGTCGGGGCTCCGGGAGAGGAGAAGAGAGGAGAAGAGAGAAGGGAAGGGAAGGGAAGGGAGGGGGGCGTGTCCCGAGCCTTGGCGGCGGCGGCGGCGGCGTTGTCGGCGTTGGGCGCCGTTTCTCTTTCACTTTGGCCGGGTCGGCTCTGGCGTGGGCGCCGTGGGCGGCTGGGGCGGCCAGGCCCGGCGCGGGAGGCGGCCTTGGCGTTGTCCGTCGGGGTAGGTAGGGGGCCGGTCAGTTTGGGGGCGGCCTTTCCTTCTCCCCGGGGCCTCTCCCGCCTTTCTCCTCCCTGAACTCTGCCCCCGGGGCGGCCGGCGGCGGCGGCGGCGGCGGCGGCTCCTCCAGGCACCTGCCGCCGGGCCGAGGCCGGCCGCTGCGGCCCGCTGGCGGCGTCGGGGGCCGGCGGGGTTGGGGTGGGGAGCGGGGACGGGGCCGGTCCCGTCCCAATGAGAAACGAGGGGGAGGAAGGTGAGGAGCGGCGTCCCCACCCCCTGGGACGGCTCGGCAACTTGGCCCCTTGTCCGCCCTCCGCATGATAAATGCGGCCGACTGCCACCATGTGCAAGACAATCGGGCCCGCCGCCGTCCCGGGGGCTTCGCGGCCACCCCGGGGCGGGCTGGGCGTGTGTGGGGAGGACGGGGGGGCTCCCCCGACTGGGTTGCACGGTGCCCCTCCCCGGAGAAGTCCCGGCGGGCCCAGGAGCTGCGAGCGGCCGGGGGCGCGGGATTGGAACCCGGGCCCCGAGGCCCCCGCGCGAGCGGCGCACGTTGGGCCCGTTGAACCGCCAGCCCGTCGTGGGGCGGGGACGGGCCCCGTCGGCGGCCCCAGCGCCCGTGCCCGGCGCGTCGTACAGCGCTGCGCACAGAGTGGGCGCTCAGTAAACACCACCGAGGGAAGGGGGGTTTGGCCCTGCACCTGCGGGGTGGGGGGCGGATGGTGATGGGATGAAGCTTTTAGGGCGAAAAGTGTGGTCACGGTAGGGCCGGATTTACAGGGGAGAGGTGGGGTTTTATAATGAGGGTGGTATTTGTTAAGGGCTGACGGGGTGCCAGGCACTGTACTGAGCGCTGGGGTGGAGAGAGGCAAAGGGGGTCGGACCCAGCCCCCGTCCCACCTGGGGCTCACAGTATCAGCCCCCATTTTACAGATGACTGAGGACCACAGAGGCGAAGTGACTTGCCTGAGGTCACCCAGCAGATAAGTGGCGCAACTGGGATTAGAACCCATGACCTTCCGGCTCCCAGGCCCATGGTCTGTCCCCGGCTAGGTAATAACGATGGTGGTATTTGTTAAGCGCTGGCTATGTGCAGAGCACTGTTCCAAGCGCCGGGGAAGGTACAGGGTGATCGGATCGTCCCACGTGGGGCTCACAGTTTTAATCCCCATTTGACAGATGAGGTCACTGAGGCACAGAGGAGTGAAGTGATTTGCCCACAGTCACGCAGCTGACAAGTGGCAGAGCCGGGATCCGAACCCATGACCTCTTGACTCCCAAGCCCGGGCCCTTTCCACTGAGCCGCGCTGTACTGATTCGGCACTGGATGATTTATTACCTGGTACTTTTATTTTACCCTCCTTACCTCCCCCTCCCCATTCTCACTCCCCTTCACCCCCCCAACACACACACACACACACACACACACACACACACACACACACACACACACACCTTGGCGCCGGGCTGCAGAGTCCCACATCACCTGTGTTTTCAGGGCCCCGGGAAAGGAATGCGATGGCTGTGGAGCAAAGGTGGGGTCACTGGTCTGCTTGGCAGCACACTCTAGATTCTGCCTGTAAATGGTAAGCTTCTGGAGGGCGGGGCAGAAATAGGGTAGACCACCTCTGTTGTACTCTCTCAAGCGCTTAGTTCAGTGCTCTGCACCGAATAAGTGCTGCATAAATACCATTGACTGGCTGTGGATTTCCGTAAATGGTTCCTTATAATGTCATTATGTAACGTGCACCTGTTACTTCCGGATTGGCATAGGTACCCAGGGCCATCGGCGAGCACCCTGATGAATGTTCCACAGCAAACTATCCCCCACAGCCTCAGCAGATGTAATGATCGTGTATGGACCCAGCCGGGTCGAGGGCCAGTTTGTACAAGGGTGGTTGTGGCTTTCAAGAATATCCGACACCCGATCAGTCAGTCAACAGTAATAATTTAGCACCTACTCTGTGCAGAGCGCTGTTTCAGTCAGGGTGCAGATCTGCAGGAAACTGAAAACTAACAATTGTGGTATTTAAGTGCTTACCCTGTGCCAACCACTGTACTAAGTGCCAGGGTGGATACAAGCAGATCGAATTGGACCTAATCCTCGTCTCTCTTGGGGCTCACAGTCGTAATCCCCGTTCTACAGAGGAGGTAACCGAGACACAGAGAAGCAAAGTGGCCCAAGACCACACGACAGGTGAAGTGGGGACTAGAACTCATGACCTTCTGAGTCCCAGAAGGTGCGCTCTCCACGACGCCGTGCCGCTTCACTGCCTTATAAAACCTGACACAACCTGACTCTGGTTTTCTCAGGTAGCTTTCCCGAGGAGATGCCTCTGTGGCTCTGCCCTAAGGTAGAGATGAGGCACAGATCCTCACTCCCAACAGCATCCTTCCCTAATAATAATAATGTTGGTATTTGTTAAGCGCTTACTATGTGCCAAGCACTGTTCTAAGCGCTGGGGTAGACACAGGGGAATCAGGTTGTCCCACGTGGGGCTCACAGTCTTAATCCCCATTTTACAGATGAGGTAACTGAGGCACCGAGAAGTGAAGTGACTTGCCCAAAGTCACACAGCTGACAAGTGGTAGAGCCGGGGTTCGAACCCATGACCTCTGACTCCAAAGCCCGTGCTCTTTCCAGTGAGCCACGCTGCTTCCCTAGGCACCGCTCTCACTGCACAGAGGACCAGAAGGGAGAGGAGAGGGAAAGGGGACTTCAATCATCACTCTTTCATTCAGTCATACTTACTGAGCGCTGATTGTGTTGTGAGAGTACTTGGAGTTGTGCTTGGAAGAGTACAATATAACATCAAATACATTCCCTGGCCACAACGAGCTCCCTCCTGTTAGCACAGCCCTCCTCCATTTTTCCTCACAGCCCCCACCCAACGGTGATAAGAAAAAGTGGTGAACAGAGGGGTACAAGTAGGTTTGCTCTTTAAGCACAGGTGGTGTGTAGGTTTGCGCTTTAAGTACAGGTGGCCTTGTGGAGAAAGGCAATGGTCATGAGGGAATCTTTGGAGAAGAATTTTTATGGTGTTCCGTGATTCTGTAACTACTTTGGACCTGTTTGGGCATTGGAAACCTGAAATGAGGAATGGGAGAAAAGACCCCAACTATAGGAGAACTAGGGAGGGGGTGTGGTTTTTTTATGGTACTCATTAAGCACTTACTTTGTGTTAAACGCTGGGGTAAGTACAAGTCAATTAGGTGAGACACGGTATATGTCCTACAGGAGGCTCACAGTCTAAGTAGGAGGGAGAACAGGTATTTGATCCCCACTTGACAGTTGAGGAAACCAAAGCACAGAGAAGTGAAGTGACTTGCCCAAAGTCACAGAACAAGCATTTGGCAGAGCTGGGTTTAGAACCAAGTCCCCCCAACTCCCAGATCTGTTCTCTTTCCACTAAGCCACGCTGCTTCTCAGTATCCTTTATGAATAGATCGGTCCCCACGAGAAGCAGCGTGGCTCAGTGGAAAGAGCACGGGCTTTGGAGTCAGAGGTCATGAGTTCGAATCCTGGCTCGGCCACTTGTCAGCTGTGTGACGGTGGGCAAGTCACTTAACTTCTCGGTGCCTCAGTTCCCTCATCTGTAAAATGGGGATTAAGACTGTGAGCCCCACGCGGGACAACCTGATTCCCTTGCGTCTACCCCAGCGCTTAGAACAGTGCTCGGCACATAGTAAGCGCTTAGCAAATACCAACATTATTATTATTATATTATTATTATTTGATTATCTCGTCAAATTTTCCTGGGACTCTTCCCTTGGGAGGGGCTGCATCCTTGACCAAGTTCGAATGACACAAGCTTTGGCTCGTCTCTGCGAGAATGGACTCCTTCGGTGGTACTTACTGAGCGCGTACGGTGTGTCGAGCTCTCTGCTGAGCCCTTCGGAGAGTTCAGTACAGCCGACCTGGGTAGATGCATTCCCTTCCCACATCGAGCTTTCTTGCCCTGAGTCAGTTAAATGGGGGTATTTACCGAGCACTCATTCTGTCCTTAGGAGAAACCCGTGAAATCTAGGGTCCCATTTTCTCAAAGTTGAAATCCAGTAATGCTAAAGTGGGAAGCTACAAACCCCTTTTTTATTTGTTTTGTTTTCTCACAGCCTTAGCTGGGATTAAAATTAAGACAGGAAAAGCTCATCCTGTAGTCAAGGTGAATTTATGTGTTTTAAGGGCACCTTAAACATATTTATTCAGGTTGGTACTTTGAACATTTACCACCCGAACTCGCTGGTTATTACTTCGTTGTGGTTACCGTAATAGGAACCTCATTTCTTCTCTCTTTTTTTTTAATGTCTATGTAATTGGAAAACAGGAATGAAAAAGGCAAAGCCCCCAAAGAAGTAATGAGCGATGATCCTCTGAAAACCCTGGAAGTCAGTGCAGATGCCTCATCAAGTCCAGCTGACCAGAGAAGTACATCACCCTCTCCTGTAAAACGGCATTCGTTCATCTAAGGCATCTCCTGTCCAAACTGCTTGAACCAATCCAAGTTACTCTACGAATGGCTACCCAAAGGAAACACTTGGTGAAAGATTTCAACCCTCACATCACCTGTTACCTTTGTAAAGGGTATCTCATCAAGCCCACCACCGTGACCGAGTGCCTCCACACCTGTGAGTATTCAAAGGCCTTCACCTCTCCACCTTGCTCTCTGAATTGGCTACTACTCTTTTGTGTTTTCTGGCCACCTGGTCCCTTTGGGAACCAAAATGTTCCAAGAAGTAGTAATGTGCTGTGGAATCCTAGCCAGATGACGTCTTTTGCCAGCTTCCGTGGAAGTAGGGGAAAGAACACGGACCTGGGAGTCAGAGATTCTGGGTTCTGATCCTGGCTCTGCCATTTGTCTGCTTTGTGACCACGGGCAAGTCGCTTAACTTCTCTGTGCCTCAGTTTCCTCAGCTGTAAAGTGGGGATTCGATACCTGTTCTGCCTCGTACTTAGACTGTGAAGCCCCATGTGGAAGGGACTGTGCCAACCTGACGAACTCGTATCTACTCCAGGGCTCAGAACAGTGCTTGACACATAGTAAGCACTTAACAGATGCCGTTATCACTATTATTATTCGAATATAGTGTACTGTCATTATTTGACTCCACATTTTATTATGAAGCAGGGAGTTTAACCTCTGGTTGATTTGCAGAACGTTCCAGAACATTTGACTCACTGTGAGTCTTGATATATATATATATATATATATATATATATATATATATCAAGACTCACAGTATATATACACACACACAAACTTTTTGAAGCGTGAAATAAGTTAGATGGAGGGATGGGAGATAGGCAGCACCGGGATCGGGAAGGTGGCGTCCAAGTAGGTGGGGAGCGGGAAAGAGGAGCCAGAAAGATGAAGAGTGAAGGGCTCGGAACCGCACAGTCTGAAGCCTCAGAGACGGTCGGGACCAGGTCCTCCAGACCGACTCTTCCAGGGCCAGGATAAGCCCGGCTGAGCTCCAGGGAGGAGCGGTCACAGAGCGAGCGCAAGCAACACGCTTTCCCTTAGGTTTACTCAGCGACGGTTCGTGGTTCAGGCCTCGGGGCCGCTTTAGAGGCCCGGCTCTCTGGGGTCCCGGAGAGGGAACTTGCAGTGCGGCCCTTGGCAGGGCCGTTGCCGGGCTGGCTCTTGGGGAGTGGTTGGGTGAACATAGGTGAGGGCAGGACAGTGAGGTGGAGGGAGAGGGGGGAGGGTTTGAAATGGTCAGAACGGGTTTTTGTTTCATTTCAAAAGAAAGTAACTCAGAAGAAGAATGGCATTAATATGCATTTTAAAATGAAGAATTCTGCTCCTTAGAATATCAAATTAGCTGACTTTTCGAAGTAAGCTTCCCCGGTTTCCTTTAAGTGTAAATGGATGTACTTCTAACGATAATAATCTGGATAACGGAAGCCTTTGTAGACCTATATGCTCTGCTCTGTAAGCATTTATTCACCCACGTAGCTATGTTTTCATTCTGTTTTCCTTGTTTTTTGTCTCCCCCCGGCCTGCACAGACACCCCCTGCTAGATTGTAAGGTCCATAAAGTCAGGGATTATGTTTTCTTAACTATCGTACATTTCCAAGTAATCGGGAACTCAAATACTATCGATTGATTGAGGGAAAATTCTCTTTAGTGAGAAATGTATTCTAAACTCCTTGAAAGCAGGGATCGCATTTTTTACTTCTATTGTATAGTCCCTGTGCACCTAGAACGGCCCTGCTTTTTGGTGGTGCTTGGTCTATACTATTATCATTGCTAAATTAACCAGGTAGTTCAGGCCAAAAAGTCCTTATGCCAGGCTAATTCAGGCCAGATATTTCTTTTTCTCTTCTTTTCTTTTTTTTGGCTCAAATTATGTGAGTAATTTGCATGCATGAAAGTGTCATTCTGTTACACAATCCAGTGTATTTGACATTTTACAACACCATAGTAAGTAACAAGATCTTTAGGTCTCAAAATAATCTCTTAAATAATTCAGTTTGTATATACTGAATTGGCTCCGGAAATGTCCTGCTTTAAAGATTTTCAGATTATTTTGGCCCAGGAGACAAGATGATCAAGAAGGTTTAATATGAATGAATATTTTAAGTCGATAAAGTTGGTGATTTTTACAGAAGGCGAACGGAATATGTAAGAAGAGAGAGCTAAATCTGTCTTTTGTGCTAAACGATGACATTTTTTGACGGGCGATATTTTCCTTCTGTGTGGGGTGTGGCTGTTAAGACTGCAGTTTGACTGGCAGTGCGTTACACGCTGTGAGCAGGAAAAGATTATCCTTTGTTGAGAAGAGGCGTTTGACCGTTGTAGCCTATCGTGCTGTTTGGTGGCTATGCTTCTTGGCCTTCCCTTCTTCCTAGAGATTCAGAAGAGTAGCCGTGTCCCGTTTTCCGTTCACCAGGTTGTTCGGTGTGCAAAGTTGTCTCCCAGCTGCCTACTGCTCTGTCACCTTATTTGAGTCTCTGCTTCACTCTGTCTTAAAAAGTTTACTCTGTCTTATTCTTGTAGAGATTCCCTCTCAGTGACTCAGAAGCAGCGTGGCTTAGTGGAAAGAGCATGGGCTTGGGAGTCAGAGGACGTGGGTTCTAATCCTGGCTCTGCCGCTTGTCTGCTGCGTGACCTTGGGCGAGCCACTTAACTTCTCTGTGCCTCAGTTACCTCATCCGTGAAATGGGGATTAAGACTATGAGCCCCGCGTGGAGCAACCTGATTACCTTGTATCTACCGCAGCGCTTAGAACAGTGCTTGGCACATAGTAAGCGCTTAAATACCATACTTATTATTATTATTATTATTATTATATCCGATAGGTAATTGCTCTCCCCCACTTCAAAGCCTTATTGAAGGCACATCTCCTCTAAGAAGCCTTCCCTGACTGTCCTCTTCTCCCTCTCTCCCATTGCCTTCTGCGTCTCCCTGACTTGCTCCCTTCATTCATCCTCCCTCCCATCACCACAGCACCTATGGCTATTTCTGTATTTACCTGTAACTTATTTATTTATATTAATGTCTGTCTCCCCTTCTCGACTGTGAGCTCGTTGTGGGCAGGGGATGTGTCCGTTTGTCATTCTATTGTACTCTCCCAAACACTTAATACAGTGCTTTGAACACAGTAAGTGCTCAATAAATGCAAATGATTGAAAGGCCCCCGGTAAATGCTTAACAAATACCACGATTATTATTGTTATTATGTCTGGGCTGACCGAGCTACAAAATCCCCACTTGGTGAAACTGTCTTGCCATATAGTGCTCCTTGTCAATAATACCGGAGCCTCATTGGATCTGGGAATCCCGGGAACATGAACAGTGAATGCGGAAGACCTCTCTGAGACCCTGTTGACCCGAAACTCATTAAGGCGGAGGGAAGGACAAGGCGACAACACCGAGATTGATTTGATGAAGACGGCCTGGATGACAAAAAGCAAGAATCATACATTTCACCAACATCTTGCAACCCTTTATGATCATAACGGAAGGGAGTCTATAAAATTGTTGCACGTGCGAAGCGGCATTGCCAAGTGGAAAGAGCACAGGCCTGGGGGTCAGAGAACCTGGGTTCTAATCCCAACTCTGCCCGTTGCTTGCTGTGTGTTCTTGGGCAAGTCACCTACCTTCTCTGTGCCTCAATTTCCTCAACTGTAAAATGGGGATTAAATAAACACCTGTTCTTCTTCCTACTTAGAGTGTGAGCCCCATGCGGGACAACTTAATTAACTTGTATCTACTCCAGCCCTTAGAACGATGCTCCACTTATAGGAAGTGCTGAACAACTATCGTAAAAAAAAGTGTTGTGCGTGTTAAGCTAAGAAACATGTACCCCAGGGGTATGCTGCTAAAGCGCAAAAGTTCCAGGCACATGCTGACGGACCTCCATCAAAATAAGGACTTAAATTCTGTCACTAAGGAAGCGGCATGCCACTCTCAGTACTTCTGGAGAGATCTTCCCTGACTAATCACCACTCCAGGCATGTCCTCCCATCAGGCACTGTTAGCAGTCCCATGCATACGGGTTTCTTTTTCTTATTCATTTACAGTCCATTTTCCTATAACACTTGAGTCTCTTAACGATGCCTTCGTTGAGGCAAACAAGTTTTGTTACTCACCTGCTTTTGATGTTGCCCACCTGCACAGCCGTTCTTCCAACCTGGCCTCGGATTCTTTTCAGGCAGAGGGGCGTGACTGGAAGAGCATTCCCTTTCTGCCATCGCATCCAATTCAAATCACGTGGGAACACACGCTAAGGCAAAATGCACTGAACTCCATTTTCTTCCCTATGTCTTTACCACTTGAATCTGGTTTTATTCTTGTTCCTACATTATGTACAGTCACTTCGCTTATAACAGAGAAGTTGGGTACTGGAACCCAACTTGCTATAGGAAAAATTGTGTTGTAGCATCCATTGATTCAGTGGGCATCTTGGGCTGGGAAGAGATGGTTCAAAGAATCCCTATGGCTGACATTTTTCTCTATTCATTTCCATATTGTTATATTCACTCCCAGAGTCTTTTTACACCTTTGCTCTTCATTGTTATTTTACTGAATTCAATATGTAAAATAGCAGAAACACAAAATACTGTATGGTCCGGTGCCGTACTGTGAGGCTGGGAAGTTCGTATCCTTGACCGATGCCCCGTGTATACGCGCAACCATTTTTGTCCAAAACGGATTCTATCTGCACCAAGCTGTGGGCTGTGATTAGTTCAGAACAGACTTGGGTTCTGGGAAGAGTTCCCTCATTCTTCCATCACATCGCATCAGAATGCTATAACGAAACACATCTTAGAGTAGAAATGACTGTAACTTGTGCTTACCTCTCTTCCCCTGCCATAGATTATTCATTCTTCGAGGGTAGGAAGCTCGTCTTTTGCTTTATTTTGTGGTTACAAGTGCCAACCACAGTGCTCTGTAACCCTTAGGTGCTTCGAAAATGCTAACGATGATGGTGGTGATGGCAGTTGGCTTCCCTTTCGTGGCAAATCTGAAGGACATCATGCAGGGATAGCAACAGCACTTGAATGGTCTCCTGTACATAGTTCCCTTTTCAAGACTGAGCTCACACAAAGCATAGAGAGCCGGACCAGAAGTCAAATCACAGCTTTTGTTCCTCATCCTTTGAGGGGACTGCAAGCACCTTGTGGGCAGGGATGGTATCCTACCAACTGTTGTTTGTTGCATTGTCCTCTCCCTAGCTTTTAGTTCAGTGCTCTGCATCCAGCGAGCACTCAAAGACCATTGACTGATTCTCACAATCGAAACTGTGGAAAACTGAAAAGCACCTGGATCTATTAGCATTCCTTCGGATATCTACGAGCAAGGAGAAGACAATGTTTAGGCATCTGTATGCATTTTCCTCACATGGGGTACTTAGGAAATGCCACAGGACTTCAAACATGCCACCAGGAGTGCTATTATTTTTCAGAAGAAAGGTGAAAGAAGAGAGAGATGTTTTTTCCTTAAAACTACACACTCCCTGAATCTCAGCGTGGCGCCAGACCAAAACTCAGAATTGCAGTCATGAGTTTACTCTTCTACAAAGATCAGGAGAATTGTACGGAGCCCAACAAGACCTCTGTAATGTTCAAAAAATATTAAACACCATCGATAGATCCTGACTCTAGAAACTACTAAGCAGATTTCTTTGTTCAGAGAAGTTCATTTAAAGGTCTTAAAATCCGCTCCAGTGCTTATTTCAGTGCAGTGCACCCAGGGGGCATGCAGTAAATGGAACTACTATTGAAACTAGTTGAGGCAGAGTGGAAGATGTTCCGCCTGACTCCATCACCGTGGAGAAGCAGCATGGTGTAGTGGATGGAGCCCGGGCCTGGGAGTCAGAAGGTCATTGGTTCTAATCCCGGCTCTGCCACTTGTCTGCTCGGTGACCTTGGGCAAGTCACTTTTGCTTCTCTGTGCCTCAGTTCCCTCATCAGTAAAATGGGGATTGAGACTGTGAGCCCCACATGAGGTACGGACTGTGTCCAACTTGATTGTGTCCAACAGAGAAGCAGCGTGGCTCAGTGGGAAGAGCACGGGCTTGGGAATCAGAGGTCATGGGTTCTAATCCCCACTCTGCCACTTGTCAGCTGTGTGACTTTGGGCAAGTCACTTCACTTCTCTGTGCCTCAGTTCCCTCATCTGCAGAATGGAGATTGACTGTGAACCTACGTGGGACAATCTGATTACCTTGTATCCCCCCCAGTGCTTAGAACAGCGCTTTCTACATAGTAAGTGCTTAACAAATGCCATTATTATTATTATTGTTATTTGATTTGCTTGTGTCCACCCCAACACTTAGGACAGTGCTTAACAAATACCACAGTTATTATTATTTCAGTGCATCGGTGCTATGCAGTAGGTTCATTTCTTCAGTGTATTTTACTCTACCACGTTTGGGCCTGTGGCCCATTCTCACTGTCATACCATTGAGGATAGATACTGTAAGAGCATAGAGTCAACTGGATAAATAATGCCCAAGTACTTAAATCGAATAAAAAGTGGAATCACCTTTTGCCATGTTGCCAATTCTCCCTTATTTAATGGTATGCAAATTTAGCAACGCAGGATTGCATACCAAAACCCCTGCCGCATTCGGGTTTATGAGTTTGCCTTACACCGCCCCATCTATCTCCTTCAGAGAGGTAGGGAATCACATTCCTTTTGTGGAAGCAGCATGCAGTAAGCGCTCAAGAAATACCTCTGATTGATAAGCAAAAGAATTAATTGCACATAGTGGAGTAATAAATACAAAGAATTCATAGGAGCCAAAAAGGATGGATCCAGCAGGGTTTCTCCAATGTTTTTTTCCAGTTACAGTCACAGAATTTTAGAGCTGGAAAGACCCTCACGAGGACATTTGGCCCAGATTGCCTACTTCTCAGCCCGAACCATTCAGGAAGTATGAGTGTCAGGAAGGATTTCTGGCAGAAGTGGAATTGTTGGATGAACTGATAATGGCATCTCCTATCAATCAGTGATATTGAGAGCTGGCTGCTTGCAGAGCACTGTAATAAGGGTTGGGAGAGTACAGTACAACAGAGTTGGTAGACATGTGCCCTGTCCACGGTCCCAAATGATGGGCGAGCCTAGATCCAGTCGGGATGACTTTTGGAATGAGAACCTATGCGTGTGAATCGTATTTGTGGTTTGGGCAGAAGCAGGTGCTCGCTGGCGATGACCCTGCCAGTGTCTTCTCGTAGGGGCTCAGAGGACACGAAGATGTGGGTGGGATTTGTGACCAAAGGGACTGCAGCCTAGAGCCAGAGCTCTGCTGTGGTAATGCCACTGACCAGCTCGCGGTTGCCAGGGTAGCCACCTCAGTACCTGCCACAGTCTTGGCGCTCTGTGTCGACCAGCTCTTTTCAAGTCAGTCAGTCGTAATTATTGAGCCCTTACTGTGTGCAGAGCACTGTTACTGAGCACTCGGGAGAGTACGCCCTAACAATAAACGGATACATTCCCTGCCCACATTGAGGTACTACTGAGCCAAGCCACCACATACGACACCCCAGTAATTCTAGTCAGAAACCTTCACCACCGATTACCTAAGTCAGCTGGCATTTCTTCCCCTACATCTAGGAAGGTAGGAACTGCTTGACGAAAGGAAGGGAGTGGGTCTTCCGCCATCTGGGCAAAGGGGTTTGCGTACTTCCAAAATATTCATCTTTGGGTAACTGCTCAATTATTGCTTCCCATGGCAGGCTAACCTCGAAGGCGGCTTCAAAGTCTTTAGGTACATGAGCAATCTTTGTCCTCGTGTGCATTTAATGCAATTTAGTAGTTTAAAGAAATACGCAGTGTAGCGGACATATTTGTTTAAATGTCTCTGTGCTCGCCGAATCAGTCCGTCAGTGGTATTGAGCGCTTACTGTGTGCTGAGTACTGTACTAAGTGCTGTACAATGCAATGGAGTCATTCCCTGCTCACAGCCTAGAGGGGGAGACAGGCACTAAAATAAATTATAGGTCTGTACCTAAGTTCTGTGGGGCTGAGGGGGTGGTGAATAGCAAGTGCTTTAAAGTTACAGATCCAAGTGCGAGGACAATACGGTAGAGGGAGTAGAGGAAATGAGGCTTAGTCGGAAAGGCCTTTTGGAGGAGATACGATTTTAGTAAGGCTGGGAAGTTGAGGACAGCGGGCCTTTCTTTCGTGCCAGTGTTAATTTTTAAGACTGTTAGATGAATGATTATTCTCTCTGGTAGATCTTAAAAAGGAGGCAGAGCTCTCAGATTTATGAATGAGAAGTAATTTGGCGATTGAAGACCTCCAACAATATTTTGTTTTCTCTTGTCCCGCATGAAGGGGAGTCTTCAATTTGAGAAGCATATCGCTGCTTAAGTGATTCATGCCTTTTGCCATCTATTTCTGGTCGATCACCTGGAGGGAATATTTCTTTTCTGCAGAGAAGTTCCTTGTCCCAAAGCTGTTTACTTTGCATATCTGTGTATTGTTCCAGCTGCAACTCTCCAGCGGGGGTGAGGGGGTGTCTCTCAGGTGTTACAACATCTGCTATTACCACATGGGCTCTTTCCTAGATCCCCTCTGATCAGGAACATCTTTGCTCCTTGTTCTTCCGAGTCGGTAGAAACGCAGTCTGCCTTTGAGTAGTTTACAGTCTAGAAAGGAGAAGATGTGTGAAAATCTGGTTATGGGTCATTTAGCCAGAAGTTCCACATAGTTTTGGTGCTAGGAAGTCTTTTTAATACCTCAGCAAGAGTCATCAAATTTAAAATGTGAACTTGATCGCCTGAAGTTTCCATTTGGCCCGATTAAACTTTGTTTGCATTTATAATCAGATTTTTCTTCTATTCTTCAAGCTTTCAAGGGGAATTGTTTAATATCTCTGGTTGGAATTCACCTTTACTTCCCCCAAAATGTGTACTTTATATTTCCTTACGCCATATGAGGCAGTCTTGTCAATTCTGCTTCCTTTTTTTAGGTGACAGCATTGCCAATATCCAATAACACTCATAATGGGTTAGGGGTAAGAGCCCAGGCCTGGGAATCAGAGGCACTGGGTTCTAATCCTTTTTTTGCCAGTGGTCTGCTGTGTGACCTTAAGCAAGTCACTTAACATCTCTGTGCCTCGTGTCTCCTGGGCCCATATGTAAAATGGGGAATTAAAAACCTGTTCTCCTTCCCCACCAGCTATTTTGCCCTATATGGGACAGTGATACTGTCCGTTCTGCTTATCCACTATTTACCCCAGTGCTTGGCGCGCATAGGAAGTGCTAAACAAATGCCATGGTTATTAATGAATTGAATTTTTTTCTTGGAATTTAGTGACTTTGATGGTGAGGGACAAGTTGTGAATATGAGAATCTGGATTTGATATTGTTGCTTGACCTTTGGACATGTGCTGTTCCCCCCAGCTCCACAACGCTTGCGTACATATCTTTAAATTATGTATAATAAACTATTCATATTAATGTCAGTCTCCCTGTCTAGAGTGTAAGCTCATTATGGGCAGGGAACGTCTGCCAATTTTGTTGTATTGTACTCTCCCAAATGCTTAGTGCAGTGCTCGGTACATAGTAATGGCACTCCACTTAGTAAGTGCTCAATAATTCTAGACTGTAAGCCCGTTGTTGGGCAGGGATTTTCTTTATTTGTTGCTGAATTGTACTTTCCAAGCGCCTAGTATGGTGCTCTGCACACAGTAAGCGCTCAATAAATACGATTGAATGAATGAATTGAATGAATAATTACCATTGATTGATTGCTACTCAAATGAAAAAGTAGGTCAGTTCATTGACAAAAATTAATAGCTGATGCCAGATGTGGTTGCAACTTAAAGCGATGTCAGGAAAGGTTGGGAGAATGACCAGCTGGATGCTATCATTGGCTGGAAAATTTTAGCCATTACCAACCTTGGAGAGTTTTGAATCGGCGACCGGGAGTATTAGTATCATTATTAGTATCTCAGAGTTTATTGGTCTGAAAGCCCTCTGTCACTCAGAGTGGGCCCACACCTTATTTTACATGTCATCAATGAAAACTGTTATTCCTTAAATTTTTTATTAACATTAAATTATTTAACTGGTGACTTAGTCAAGGAGAAGACAGACAATTCAGGTTAAACCATCTTGGTGTTTTCCAAACTAAATCCAAAGTCGGCCTGGTGGTTGTAAATACTTCTTTTATTAGTTTGCTCTTTTAATGCCAGGGTCCAATAAATTTATGATTTGGAAAATTGGGATTTTGGTTTACCACACGATATTATGAAGTGATACAAATAAGATTTTAAACCAAGACCATATGGCATTTTGCAGAGTGTATTTCTGAGACCTAGTTAACTTATTTTACTAAGTTGGTTCTTTAATCACAGACTTCCTGGAGAGAAAGTATGATTCAAAAGAGTCATATGTGACATTTGAGAGATGATTGATCCAACAACACTGAGTGATACCTGTATCACTGTGCACTGGCCAAGGAGAAGAAGTGGTTTCAGTGGCCTGTTCTTAAGATAATTTGTTAGACCAGGGTCCATCTTTGGGCCCTCTTTGGCCCAACTTTCCACTGTGAAAGGGAAACACCTTCTCACTATGCCTCAATCTCACCTGTCTTGCCGCCGATCCCTAGCCCTCGTCCTTCCTCTGGCCTGGAATGCCCTCCCTCCTCAAATCCGCCGAACAATCACTCTTCCCCCTTCAAAGCCCTCCTGAAGGTACACGTCCTCCAAGAGACCTTCCCAGACTAAGCCCCCTTTTCCCTCTCTTCCGTATCTCCCCGACTCGCTCCCTTTGCTCTCCCTCACCAGAGCACTTATGTATATATGCATATCTATAATTCTGTTTATATCGATGCCTGTTTACTTGTTTTGATGTCTGTCCCTTACCGCTCCCCCTCGCCCCCCAAGACTATAAGCCCGTTGTGGGCAGGGATTGTCTCCACTGCTGAATTGTATTTTCCAAGTGCTTAGTACAGTGCTCTGCACAGTAAGCACTTAATAAATACGTTTGAATAAATGAATGTAACACAGGAAGTGGCCAGAAAGAAGAGGGAAAGGCACCTCTGATTCCAAACACCTGCTCAGAGCCACTAGAGAGGTTGTCCAGGGCCACATTCCCGCATTTTGGGGTTGGGATCAGTGAGGGGGTCCCCATCTGGCACTCTTTCTCCCAGCGAAACACATCTGCTGCCTCTCCTTGTGCTTCGAGGGTTTTTCCTGGATCCTGGTGACCGGGGCATTTGACTGCTCCCAGGAACGGGGCAGGAAACGTGAATTGAGGTGATTAGCCGACAGTTCTGTATTGGGCACCTCCAAGTACTTAGTATAGTCCTCCACACAAAGGAAGTACTTAATAAATACCATTGATCGATTGAATTCTCCCTCTGACTAGCTAAACTTGAATATCTGGATTAGGGATGAAGTAAAGCTCTTTTGTTCCTCTCCAGACCCACAGAGAAGAATTGAGTCCACCATATCTGTTTGAGCTTGCTCAATCAGCTAGTAACAGGACTCGTATTCTAATCCTGGATTTGCCGCTTGTGTGTACCGCAACCTTGCGCAAGTTACTGAACTTCTCTGTGCCTCAGTTTCTTCCTCTGTAAAGCAGGGATAGACACCCATTTTCTCTCTTCCACTTGTGGAAAAGGGAGCCCCATGTGGGATAGGGACTGTTTCCGATCTACTCCTCTTGTATCTATTCCAGTGCTTAGCACAGTGTTTGTCTTAGAGTAAGTGCTTAAGAAATATCTCAGTCAGTACTACTAACAGATCGTTTAGTGATCGGAAAGCATTCCCTGCCTCAGTCTGTTTTGCTCAAAAATATCAAAGTGGCTTGTCCCACTTCACTGGCGTACACACTGTGTGTGCTAGAAAATCCTGAAAATCCACTTCTTAAGTTGCAGTTTCTCTTGTGTTAATGACTTGTCTGACATATGGCCAGGTAGAGTAATTAGTGTACTTGTCATTTTGTCTGGTTGGTTTTATTAGGTATGACATTCAAAGTAAACCGTACTCATTCCTCAGATGTACTTTCCAGTCTATTTAATCCTCGTTTAGAAAAGTGATTGTTCTTCTGAAGAAAGCCATCAGGAATTATTCATTCAGTCGTGTTTATTGAGAGTTTACTGTGTGCAGAGCACTGTATTAAGCACTTGGGAAGTGCAATTCAGCAATAAATAAAATCTGCCCACAATGGTCTCACAGTCTAGAAGATCTGGGGGTGGGCCAGATCTCCTCAGTGGGCTCAGGATCGAGAGCTGCCTCATCATCATAATAATAATGATGATCATTGTGATATTTGTTAAGTGCTTACTATGTGTCAAGTGCCGTTGTAAGCACTGGGGAAGATACAAGGTAAATCACATCGGAGAAAATCCCTGTCCCACACAGGACTCACAGTCTTAAGTAGGAAGGAGAACAGGTATTGCATCCCAGGTTCGGAAGTCAGAGGCCATGGGTTCTAATCCCAGCTCTGACACTTGCTGTGTGACCTTGAACAAGCCACTTAACTTCTCTGAGCTTCAGTTACCTGATCTGTAAAATGGAGATTAAGACTGTGAGCCCCACATGGGACAACCTGATTACCCTGTATCTACCCCAGCGCTTAGAACAGTTTTGGGCACATAGTAAGCGCTTAAATACCACCATTATTATTTAATTTAAAATGAACGTAATTTAAATGAACGAAAGCACATACTTAAAACTGTCCTCTTCCATATACTTCTTTCCTTTGGCCCAACTTAGCTATTTATGACTTTTAGCCTTTTCAACAAGTTTATGTTCAAGCATCGTTCCCTCTTTGAGTGGCTGTGACCCAGATTCAGCTACCTGCTATTCCGGCCCTTCCTCTCAGAGTTCACCAGAGCGCCTCTGAACTCTAGGGCCACTCAAGACCCAGATGCGAGAAGAGTAGAACCAATCAGAAGTATTTGTTGAGCACTTACCGTGTGCAGAACGCTGTACCAAGTGGTCAGGACTGTGTGTGAGCCAGGGCCAAATCCATGGAATACTGACGTCCCGCCTCAGCGTCATCCAGGACACGGTGGGGCTTGGGGGCAGATCCATTTGGAGCCTATCTCGACAAATGGAGGCAAACTGGTGAGGCCCAGAGGTGTGATTTGCGTTTTACCTCCCCTGCCCCTCTATTCATCATCATCATCATCATCGGTATTTGTTGAGCGCTTACTGTTGCGGAGAACTGTACTTAGCTCTTGGGGAGTACAATATTACAGAATTGGTAGACACATCCCCTGCCCTCTGTAAGCTTATGGTCTAGAGGGGGAGCCAGACATTAATATGAAGAAGTAATTTATAGTATGTAATTCAATCTTTCACTTGTATTTATTGAGCGCTTACTGTGTACAGAGCACTGTACACGTGAAGTTGAAGCCGTGGCCCATCTCAGAAATGAAGCCATCCTGTGGGTCAGCCCCCAAAGCTCCATAAAGCACCACTATGTAACCTAAAGGGCTAGGTACCTGATTGTGCGCCACCGAATAGCAACATTCGCTCAAATGAAATTTGTCCTCTTTTGAAGACATCAGTGGTGGATTCCCCCCACCCTCAATAATAATAAGAATAAGAATAAGAATAATAGTATTTGTTAAGCACTTATTGTGTGCCAGGAACTGTACTAAGCACTGGGACGAATGCAAGCAAATCGGGTAAGACACAGTTCCTGTCCCATGTAGGACTCGCAGTTTTAATTCCCATTTTACAGATGAGGTAACTGAGGTGCAGAGAAATGAAGTGCCTTGCCCAGGGTCACTCGTCATGGGCAGGGATGTGTCTGTTGGTATAATGTACTCTTCGAAGAGCTTGGTACCATGCTTTGCACACAGTAAGAGCTCAATAGATATGAATGAATGAAAGTGGCGGAGCTGGGTTAGAACCCATGACCTTCTGACACCCAGGTTCATGCTCTATCAACTACACCATGCTGCTCTTTCATTCAGATGATGAGAGCTTTTCCAGAAAATGATTTTGTACAAATGACAAGGGAAATTGGAAGTTATGCTAAATTGTATTCCGTTTTCAAAATTTAGATTCACGTCTCTCTCTTCCCTTGCACAGAACACGTTGGTGTCATCACCTCGTCTCTTTAAATGTCTTCTCAGACACGCCTCACTGCTTCTTACTTTTGAACTTACTGAATGTGTAAAGTGTTTCTCTCTCTGACGAGTTTCTGAACATAATTTTATAATAGATCCGGAGCCTTCAAGTGAGATGAATAAGAGGCTGCATTGATGCGCATCACCTTAAAGTGAGTGGGCCACTCTATAGGGAGGTGGCCAAATCAGTCTTGACTGTCCAGGGCGGCCCAGCCTCGTGAATCAAAAAGGCATGGGCCAGAAACAGTATGGCCTAGCGCAGTGGACCTTAACAGTGAGCTGGCGTCTTGGGTCGGTGCCGGGGGGCGGAGAGCAAGCGTTACTGGAAGTCCTTACCATAGGCTTTAAAGCACTCAATCACCTTGCCCCTTTCTACCTCACCTCGCTTCTCTCCCTCTACAACCCAACCTGCTCAGTACGCTCTTCTAGTGCCAACCTACTCACTGTACCTCGATCTCGTCTGTCTCACTGCTGATCTGTAGCCCCTATCCTTCATCTGGCCTGGAACTCCTTCCCTTTTTATATCTGATAGACGATTACTCCCCGCAACCCAATCCTTCAAAGCCTTATTGAAGACATATCTCCGCCAAGAAGCCTTCCCTGACTAAGCCCTCCTTTCCTCTTCTCCCACTCCCTTCTGCATCATTCTTGCACTTGGATTTGCTCCCTTTATTGACTCCTCCCTCAGGCCCACAGCACTTATATACATATCCCTAATTCCTTTATATAAATGTCTGTCTTCCCTGCTAGACCGTAAGCCAGTGGTGGGCAGGGAACTCTATTATCTGGTCCTCTCCCAAGCACTCACTACAGTGCTGTGCACACCGTAAGTACTCAATCAGTGTGGCTCAGTGGAAAGAGACCGGGCTTGGGAGTCAGAGGTCGTGGGTTCTAATCCCGGCTTCACCACTTGTCTGCTGTGTGACTTTGGACAAGTCACTTCACTTCTCTGTGCCTCAGTTACCTCATCTGTAAAATGGGGATGAAGACTGGGAGCCTCACGCGGGACAACCTGATGACCCTGTATCTACCACAGCTCTTAGAACAGTGCTCTGCACATAGTAAGCGCTTAACAAATACCAAAAAAAATAATAAAAGTAAATGCAATTGATTGATTAATGGGTGTGGTGGGGATGAGGGGAAGCAGCCAAGAGTGAGGAAGGGTGAATGGTGGGTACCACAGCATCCTGCAGCCCACTGCTCTGAAAATGTGTTCTTAACCATGAGCCTCACAGAGTGGGAAGATGACTCGGCCAATCGTATTTATCGAGTGCTTACTATATGCATTACTATATGCAGAGCACTGTAATAAGTGCTTGGGAAAGTACATTACAAGAGAATTAGCAGTCACTTTCCCTGCCCACGATGCGCTTACAGTCTAGAGGGACTGTAAGACTCATGTCCAGACCATAAGCTCGTTATGGGCAGGGAACGGGTCTGCTAATTCTGTATACTGTACTCTCCCAAGCGCTTACTTCAGTGCTCTGCACATAGTAAGTGCTTAATAAATGCGACTGATTGATTGAGCCACAGCTTGACCACTCCTGCCGCCATATTATTTCAGTCCACTTGGTGCGTGTGGAGAGGGCGCTCATTTCCACTGACTGTAGACTGTAAGCTCCTTGTGAGCAGGGAACATATCTGCCAACTCTGTTGTATTTTACTCTCCCGAACACCTAGTACAGTGCTCTGCACCCAGTGAACACCCAATAAATATCACTGATTGATAGACTGCATATTTCCTCTCTTGCCCATGAACGATTTTTGGTCAGGGTCTGTGTTTATTTTTAACCGATAAAGATAAAATCATAATTGACTTCTGAATATAACATACAGTAGAAGTAACCCCAGCTTTCCTTACTTGGAGGAATCATTTATTTGAAGAAATTAATTTCATTTTCTTTGTACTTCTGCTGAACCCATGTCATCCTCTTTAGCCAGGATAGCTCTGAATTTTTACTGGCAGTCCTAGGTAATCTAAGAAAAAATATACAGATGTACTGGAATTAGGACTCTCCTGGTTAAACTTTTCGGCCTACCTTGACGGAAACCCTATCCTCTCTCTTGTTCACTTTAAACACTTAAGTTGTCATGTACAGACTGGAGCCTACTCAGTACATGCTCAAATTAGGTCCCAAGGCAATCTGATCTACCATTTTTTTCTCAGTAATTGAGGGCCCAGTTTTCAACAAAAATAACATTGTCAACCTCTTTGAACTGGAATACTGCTTTTGTTTGTCCTAATCTTCCTGGATTTTCTTTATTGATATTTAGGGCATTTCATTTATATTTATTAAAGTTTTAATCAAGTAGTTTGACTTGGGGCATTTCAGGTGTACCCGCAGAAGAAAGCTGTAAAATTGTTTTGATTAATATCGTATTTTTGGAGAACTCACTGGGTGTACTAAGTGCTGGAGTCTGCTATTTGCCCCACCTTTATCACCAACAGCACTTATGTACAGGTCTATAAATTACATATTATTTATATTAATGTCTGTCTCCCCTCCCCCTTAGACTGTATGCTCGTTGTGGGCAGGGAATATGTCTACCAACTCTGTTGTATTCTCCCAAGCATTTAGCACAGTGCTCCACACATAGTAAGTGATCAGTAAATACCATTCATTCGTATTTATTGAGCGCTTACTGTGTGCAGAGCACTCTACTAGGCACTTGGAAAGTACAGTTCAGCAACAAATAGAGACATCCCCTACCCAACAACAGGCTAAGAGTCTAGGAATGATATTTGTCAAGCTCTTACTATGTGCCAAGCACCTTTTTAAGCACTGGGGTAGATACAAGGTAATCGGTTTGTTCCGGGGGGGGGGGGGGCTCACACTCTTAATCCCCATTTTACAGCGGAGGTAACTTAGTCCCAGAAAAGTTAAGTGGCTTGCCCAAGGTCACACAGTTTACAAGTGGCAGATCCAGGATTAGAACCCATGTCCTCTGACTCCCAAGCCCGGGCTCTTTCCACTAAGCCACACTGCTTCATTGATGACGTAGTGCCATTATGAGTTCCAGCGGACTAGCACGTCTTTCTTGTTCCAGAGCAATAGCAAAGCTCTCCGTCCCTTATGAACTTTTCTTATATTCTAAGGTCAGGGAAGACCCAGCCGATGAAAAAACTCTGAATAAAAAATCCTAGAATTTGAGTCTCATGTAAATAAATAGAACGACTTGTTGATACCTGGAACACCACCCCGGCTATGTGAACACACAGTTTAGTCCAGTCCAGTTTAGTCCCTTTTACTTAGCCTATTTCATTTTGGCTGCCAAAAACTCATCTTATGCTGTCTAATCGTCTCCGACCCTAGCAACTCCATAGACGCTTTTCTCTGACGATGGGTTGTGTTGAACGATCAGTTTTGAGGAAAGGCAGGATCTGGCTTATCGTAGGAAGATAGAGAGAGAGATTGAGGCAGTGGAGATGGAGCACAGGAAGTGGGTGATTTCTGCCTGGAGCAGAGGGTTCCAGATGGAGGGTAATACAAGGGAATAGTCAGGCAACCTGCCAAGGGAAATGGGAAGAGGACTTTGAAGTTTTTATCATAAGAAGTTTTAATTATCTTAGGGGCACCTGAGGCACTGTCAGTTTCTGAGATGGCGAATGACTGGTTTTTATCACAAAGAGGATTAGGTTTATTGTGAGTCTTCTGTCTATTATGGGGACGAGGGAGGTCAGAGCCTGGCAGACCACCAAACCGGCACAAGCATGGAGTGGACAGGAAGGAATGGGGAAAAGGGACCGGGCTTGGGGCTGTACTAGATGTGAAGGACAGAAGAAGGGGATTGGGATTAGGGAAGGCCAAGGGAATTTTCGAGGATGGAGAAGTTGGGAGGGAGGGGAGAATGTGCTCCTTTTTGAACACGTTTGGTTTTAGAGGATGTCGTAATAATAACAGGACACTAATAATTATATTTATGGAGTGCTTAGCATGTGCAGAGCACTGTACTAAGCACCTGGGAGAGTGCAATATAACAAAGTCGGTAGACTCTTTCCGTGCCCGACAGTGAGTTTACAATCCAGAGGATGAGCTATTTGTTGTGCATTTTTTTAAATTACCTTGGTTGTGTTCACTCTGTGCCAGGCTCTGTTTCAAGTGCTGGTGTAGATAGAAAGTAATCAGGTTGGACACAGTTCACATCCCACATGGGATTCATGGTCTTAATGTACACTTTACAGAGGAGGGAACTGTGGCCCAGAGAAGAGAAGTGACTTGCCCAAGGTCACACAGCAGACAGGTGGCAGATCCGGGATTGGAATCCAGGTCCTCTGACTCGCAGGCCCGGGCTCTGTCCACTAGATATCCATGTGGGGCTCACAGTCTCAATCCCCATTTTACAGATGAGGTAACTGAGGCCCAGGGAAGTGAAGTGACTTGCCTGAGGCCACACAGCAGACAAGTGGGCGGAGCTGGGATTAGAACCACGTGAAGCAGCGTGGCTTAGTGGAAAGAGCACGGGCTTTGGAGTCAGAGGTCATGGGTTCGAATTCCGGCTCGGTCACTTGTCAGCTGTGTGACTTTGGGCAAGTCACTTAACTTCTCTGTGCCTCAGTTCCCTCATCTGTAAAATGGGGATTAAGACTGTGAGCCCCACGTGGGACAACCTGATTCCCCTGTGTCTACCCCAGCGCTTAGAACAGTGCTCGGCACATAGTAAGCGCTTAACAAATACTAACTTTAACTTTTAACCCATGACCTTCTAGAGAAGCAGCTTGTCTCAGTGGAAAGAGCCTGGGCTTTGGAGTCAGAGCTCATGAGTTCGAATCCCAGCTCTGCCACCTGTCAGCTGTGTGACTGTGGGCAAGTCACTTAACTTCTCTGTGCCTCAGTTACCTCATCTGTAAAATGAGGATGAAGACTGTGAGCCCCATGTGGGACAACCTGATTCCCCTGTGTCTACCCCAGCGCTTAGAACAGTGCTCTGCACATAGTAAGCGCTTAACAAATACCAACCTTCTGACTCCCAGGCCTGGGCTCTAGCCACTAATAATAATAATAATGTTGGTATTTGTTAAGCGCTTACTATGTGCCGAGCACTGTTCTAAGCGCTGGGGGAGACTAGGCCATGCTGGGGTTCTTGACCACCTGGAGTGGTTTGTCTGGGGAAAGGGAACCCACCTCGAGAATGTTGGCCTCAGAGGGACGGGTGTCCCAAACTGGGAGAGGTGACCCGGCTCTATGTGGTGGGGCCTTGGGGAACCTACACTTGTAGCAGGAACCCCTTCTCTTCTAGTTAGGAAGGGCAATTCTGCATTTTTATAGGGGTGCCCCCCGTCCCCCTCCCCAAAAAACAAAACACCCAGCATTCCATATGTTCTCCCCCTTGTAATGCTACTCTCATGAATTATCTTTCCTTTCAGGGCTTTTCTTTTCTCATCTGCATATCTGTAATTCATTTATTATATCTGAAATTTATTATATCTGGAATTTAAGCGCTTATGCAACAGGCACTGTACTAAGCACTGGGACAGATACAAGGTTAGACACAATCCCTGTCCCACATGAGGCTCACAGTCTTAATCCCCATTTTGCAGATGAGGTAGCTGAGGCCCAGAGAAGTGAAGTGACTTGGCCAAGATCACACAGCAGACGTGGTGGAGCCGGGATTAGAAATTAATGTCTGTCTTCCCCTCTAGGCTGTAAATTCGTTGTGGGTAGGGAATGTGTCCTTTTATTTTTATATTGTACTCTTCCAAGCACTTAGTACAGTGCTTTGCACACAGTAAACGCTCAATAAGTATGAATGAATGAGTGCAAAATAGAGCCAAGAGCAAAGTGTTATAGGGTTATTAGAAATAACTAATTATTGAAAAACCCTTGGAAAATGTAAAGTGCCAAATACATTTCCGTTGATTAAAAAGGCATCATGGCTTTGTGCTAAGAAGCAGGAATCAGGAGGCTTGGAGGGTAATGTGTGCTCTGTCATTTGCCTGCTGGGAGACCTTGGGCTAGTCACTTAGCTTCTCTGTGCCACAGTTTCTTCATCCAACAGTATGGGGGAAAACTGAGTGTGCAAGTTGAGGTAGCTGAGTGTGCGGGTGAGTGTGTAACATGTGTGGGTAAATAGGACGATATATAAATATATGTGTGTGTATAATAATATTTGTGGTATTTGTTAAGCACTTACTATGTGCTAAGCTGTGTTTTAAGCACTGGGATAGGTACAAGGTAATCAGATTGGAGAGTCCCTATCCCACATGGGGCTCTCAATCTTGATCATTTTATAGATGAAGTAACTGAGGCACAGAGAAGATAAGTGACTTGCCCAAGGTCACACACGTGTGTGTATTGGTATTTGCTAAGCCCTTACTTTGTGCCAAGCACTGTACTAGGTTCATAAAAGATAATCATGCCCCATATGAGGCCCACAGTGAAAGGAGAAGGGAGAACAGGTATTGAATCCTCACTTTGCAGCTGAGGTAACTGAGATACAGAGAAGTTAAGTGACTTGCCCAAGGTTACACAGCAGACAAGGATCAGAGCTGGGATAAGAACCCAGGTCCTCTGACTCCCAAGCCCTTGCTCTTTCCACTAGACTAAACTGCTTCTCTGCAGGAGTGAGTTTCTCCCTGTCTAGACTGTAATCTCATTCATTCAATCATATTTATTGAGCATTTACTGTGTGTAAACCACTGTACTAAGTGCTTGGGAGAGTACTGTACAACAGTAAACAGACACATTCCTTGCCCACAGCGAGTTTGCGCTGTGGGCAGGGAACGTGTCTACCCACTGTTATATTGTCCTTTCCCAAGTGCTTAGTATAATTCTCTCCACAGAGGACACTCAGTAAATACAATTGATTGAATGAGAAGGAGCCGGGTTATTCCACTACTGTTAAAAAATGCTGTTTAGCATTAGTCATAATATGGATTTAGCATTACCGAACATTAACTCTCATTTTGTTTTATTACTTTCGGAATGAGCTTTTTGTCATATTGCATGTGAAAATTTCGAATGTAAATTTGACGAGTACTTTATTGATTCCTTCAGTTTTGCCACGGTGCCTGTTTTTCATTACGCGTTTTGGTTATAATGCTGTTAGGGAGTTAGGGAGCATTCTAATGACAGCGCAAGCCTGTTTGGGATCCAGTGTGATGCGTTGCTGGGAGAAACGGCTGCGTAAGTCTGGCGAGCCCAGAGGAGTGAGTAGTTTACAGGGGTTCGTGAAGGTGGTACTCCAAACGACGGCACGGTCTAGTAGATAGAGCCACGAGTCTGGGAGTCAGAGGAGCTGGGCTCTAATCTCAGCTCCACCATGTGCCTGCTGTGTGACCTTGGCCAAGTCATTTGACTTCTCTGAGTTTGACTTCTCTGAGCCTCAGTTTCCTCATCTCTAAAATGGGGATTCAATGCCTGTGCTTCCTCCTACATAGACTGTAAGCCCCATGAGGGCCAGGGACTGTATCTGATGTGATTAACTTGCTGCTACCCTAGTGCTTAGAACCGCTGTGGGCAGAGATTGTCTCTATTTGTTGCTGAATTGTACTTCCTAAGCGTTTAGTACAGTGCTCTGCACACAGTAAACGCTCAATAAATATGATTGAATGAATGAATGAACAGTGCTTGATACGAAGTAAGTGCTTAACAAATATAATAATAACGATAAGAAGAATAATAGTAGTAATAGTTAACTGGGTTCTTAGATGCCCATGATGTCATTCATGCTACATGATGACATCAGATGGTTGCCATTATGTGGAAATTTGCTTGACTTGATCTGGATCTAGTGCATTTAATAATAATGATAATAATAATAATGATAGTAATGTTATTTGTTAAGCACTTACTATGTGCCAGGCAATATACTAAGCACTGGAGTGGATACAAGCAAATTGGGTTGAACACAGACCCCGTTCTACATAAGACTCGCAGTTTCAATCCCCATTTTTACAGATGAGGTAACTGATGCCCAGAGAAGTGAAGTAACTTGCCGAAGGTCACACAGCAGACATGTGGAGGCACGCAGATTAGAACCCATGACCTTCTGACTCCCAGGCCCGTGCTCTGGCCAGTACGCTTCCCCGGGTTACCATTCATTCATTCATTCATTCATTCAATCATATTTATTGAGCACTTACTGTGTACTAAGCACTTGGAATGTACAATTCAGCAACAGATAGAGACAATCCCTGCCCAAAATGGGCTCCCAGTCTAAAAGGGGGAGACAGACAGCAAAACAAAACAAGTAGGCATCAATACCATCAAAATAGATAGTCATAGATATATACACATCATTAATAAAATATAGTAATAAATAAAATATACAAATATACACCAGTGCTGTGGAGAGGAGAAGGGGCTAGATAGAACAGAGGGCGGGAATAGGGGCAATGGGGAGGGTAGGAGGGGCAAAGGGAAAGGGAGGGCTCAGTCTGGGAAGACCTCCTAGAGGAGGTGAGCTCTCAGTAGGGCTTTGAAGAGGGGAAGAGAGTTTGGCGGAGGTGAGGAGGAGGGAGGGCATTCCAGGACGGCGGTAGGATGTGGGCCAGGGGTTGACGGTGGGATAGGCGAGAACGAGGCACAGTGAGGTAGCACCAGAGGAGCGGCGTGTGCAGGCTGGACTGGAGAAGGAGAGAAAGGAGGTGAGGTAGGAGGGGGCAAGGGGATGGACAGCTTTGAAGCCAATAGTGAAGAGTTTTTGCTTGCTTTTACCTTCCCCATCACTCCGGAGCCTTTAAGGTCTGCTCCTGGGTCTGGGTCAAATATAGCGTGCGTTTGTTTTGTTATTTGTTAAGAACTTATTCTGTGTCTAACATTGTTCTAAGTGCTGGGGTAGGTGCAAATTAATTAGCCATGGCACTCTGAGGCCCGGTGCCGAAAATAAAAAACGGGGAATAAAAGTATCTGGTGCCCTGTCGGGATCAGGGGGGTGACGGGTCAACCGAAGGTGTAATATCTGACCCCTGACCAGCCTTAGCTTCTGCATAAATTGGCTGTCATCTGGCATTTGACACTGATGCAGAGTGGGACTGGGTAGATTTTTTCAAGTGCAGTAGCAGAAACTCTGTTGATTTAATCTTCAAAGCATTACTAATGCTCCTTGTAATGAATGTTCAACAGAGGAAAGGAAACTAATTAATGTTTCAGGCCTTTTTTTTTTTTTGAGTAGTGTGTGTCCTCATTTATTATCAATAAGAGTACCATTGGTATCGAAGGAAAATAACCAGTCATGTTTAGATACAGCACAAGTTTTGCTTGTTTTTTACATGTAGAAATTAAAGTGTCATATTAAGTTGCAGTTATTTGTACTAGATAAATTTGTACTAGATTTGAAAATGATTCGTATTTTGAGTAAGGTTTTTTCAGCAGCTAGTGATTTTCAGCCACTACATTTTTTTGGTGTAACTAAATGGGCTAATTGTGTAACCAATTAGTGTACAAATGGAATGATTTTAGTGTTGACATTCTTTGTCAGCCTTGCCTCCTGATTAGTTTAGTAGTTAGCTCTTTGCGGGCAGGGAATGTGTCTGCTAATTCAAGTCATATGGTACTGTGTCAATCATTCATTCATTCAAATGTATTAAGTGAGCGCTTACAGTGTGTAGAGCACTGTACTAAGCCCTTGGAAAGTACAATTCGGCAACAAATAGGGACAATCCCTACCCAACAATGGGCTCTCAGGTGCTTAATACTGAGCTCTGCTCTTATTAAGTACCCAATAAATACCATTGATTGTTTGAGAGTGTTTGGTTGATTGCTAGTAGGCTAATGTTGCTGTTGGCCTGCTAATATTCTCTGTGGATTGCTTTAGTACCCGGAGTGGCAGGAAGGTGAAAGGTAAGAGGACTGTGTGGGTGAGAGGAACATTTTCAAATTGGGTTTTGTTATCGGGGAACATGTCAATTCCTTGATCCTCTTGGTTCCCATGAATCTCATGGCCCCTTGAAGGCCAGAAGAGTGAAATGGGGCTCCAGAAATGTTAATTTGGTCTGAATTGTGCACCCCCATGGGTATTAGATTTGTTCTATTTTGATTTGGGCCAAAATTGAAATTCTTAAAAGGAGCATGCCCTCAAAAACAATCGGTCATGTTTAGTGAGTGCTTCCTATGTGCAGAACACTGTCCCAAGTTTGGGAGACTCCAGTGTAACAAAGTTAGTAGACATGTTCCCTGCCCACAAGAAGCTTACAGTCGACAGCGAGAGACAGACATTAATATAAATGAAGAAATGATGGATATGGACAAAAGTCCTGTGGGGTTGAGGTTGGGGTGAATAAGGAGTTCAAATCCAAGGACAAGGGTGAGACAGAAGGGAGAGGGAGTAAGGGATATCAGGGCTTAGTCGCGGAAAACTCTGCTCAGGTGAGGCGTAACTTCCAAAAATTCACCCTCTGCAAACCGTGCCATAATAATTTCCTTCTTTGTGCTGATTCCTGCTTGTGAAGTTTCTACTGATCAGAAATGCTGATGTCACATGTCAGGTAAACCTGAAATAGCACATCCTCTGAAGTCTCTTTTTGTATTTCCTACTGAAGATGCTAGAGCTGCCACTTCAGAGATTTGAATGGAAATGGGAAAACTTGTATTTATCAATTAGAGTCTGATTTTTCTCATTTATCATTAAAGGAAGCAGTGACTTGAGGGTCATTAAGTGCATTTTTTACTTAATTTTAGTTCCATTTTTGGTGAAAGTGATGGTAAAGATTTGTACTAGTTTTAGGTCAAACTAAATTTCAGTGTCATTGATTTTTTTTTTCTCTCTCTCTACCATAAACTTCTTTCTTCCAGTTTGTAAGACTTGTATCGTCCAGCACTTTGAAGATAGTAATGACTGCCCAAGGTGTGGTAATCAGGTGCATGAGACAAATCCATTAGAAATGTTACGGTAAGTGAATTCATATTAATCAACCTTCAATTTACTGAAATAATATAAATTTTGGTAGGCTTCATTTCATAAAATTGTTTGCGTGAGAAATCCTGAAATTGTCTTCTGCTTTTATAAGTATTTATTAGGCACTTACTATTTGCAGAGCACACAGCAAGTATCTTTCATGAGTAGTCGCATGTCTCTTTTGATTTTTTTTACTTTGTTTACATTTTAAAATCAAAGTATGTTTTTTATAGAGAATTGGAGAGTCAAGTTGCATACTCTCTTAGCCCCATTTAAAAAATAACACAATTGCTGTTCTTAAGATATTAAAATTACACTTTTAGCCTAACACTCTCCAACATTTCCTCTTTAATTACTATCATCATTCAGTTTTCTTTTTGAGTACCTACTGGATGCAAAACACTCTACTAAGCACTTATATACTCAAAAGTACTCCATTAATTTTGAAATGCAGCAGAACGGTTGCTGGTTGTTAATGTTAAAGCAGCTATCCAAAGCGATCTGCACCTTACCCACTGTGATTTCTTAGAGGCGCCAGTATTTTTGTTAGTTGAAAACAATAGCAGTGATGTGGGGAAATAGTCTTCGTTGTATAGAAATTTTAAGATGGTATAAATTAATGAAATTTTAGGAAGCAAATGTATATTATATAATATCGGTTTTGTTCATATAGACATTCATTTGACTCTCTTTGAATGTCTGTGAATTAATTGCTACTTGGTAACAGTTGCTCTAAACCAAATGATAAGGAGCGCAATCTTACTATTTTGGGAAAGCTGTATGAATACCAGCTTTTCTCAAAGGCGAGTACAGATCGCATCAGTTAAGAAGCAGTGTGGCCTAATGGAAAGAGCCCAGGCCTGGAAGTCAGAAGGACCTTGGTTCTAATCCCGGCTTTGCCATTTGTCTGCTGTGTGACCTTGGACAAGTCACTTCACTTCTCTGTGCCTCAGTTATCTCATCTGTAAAATGGGGATGAAGATTGTGATTCCCATATTGGAAAGAGACTGTGTTCAACCTGATTTGCTTACATCCACCCCAGCGGTTAGTTCAGTGCCTGGCACATAGTAAGCATGTAACAAATACCATTGTTATTATAATAATCATCATTGTTATTGTTATTAATTCATTTGAGATTTGGACTGCTCAGGAAGGGGACTCAGAGCTCAGTTCTCCAATTTTTTGGAAAGATGTGTGGTTTCAGGATTGTTTGGAGCAAAATTAATAATAATAATAATGTTGGTATTTGTTAAGCGCTTACTATGTGCAGAACACTGTTCTAAGCGCTGGGGTAAACACAGGGGAATCAGGTTGTCCCACGTGGGGCTCACAGTCTTAATCCCCATTTTACAGATGAGGGAACTGAGGCACAGAGAAGTGAAGTGACTTGCCCACAGTCACACAGCTGACAAGTGGCAGAGTTGGGATTCGAACTCATGTGCCCTGACTCCAAAGCCCATGCTCTTTCCACTGCGCCACACTGCTTCTCTCTACCACGTTCCAGTCTAAGATTCATCCTCCCATATTAATAAATTTACACAAGCTACACAATATGGGTAAATTTAGCAAATTTTTATAATAAAATTATTTTGTAAAGGGCATCAATAATATTACAAGTGAATGCTGAGCCCCAAACCCGTAGAAATGATAGCCTGTGTCTCCCACAGAACCGTATTGCCTTTAAGTGAGCCCTAGTAAAATGTAAAACTCAATTTTCCACTCTAAAATCAATCTCCTATCATCCTCTGGGGTCTTTCTCTCCTTTTCCCCTGTCTTTTTCATTTCTTCAGCCCCACCCAATTCTTACCGTCACCCACCTGCCTTCCATTGCATAAATAATATTGGTATTTGTTAAGTGCTTACTATGTGCTGCGCACTGTTCTTAAGTGTTGGGGTAGATATAGGGTAATCAGGTTGTCCCATGTGAGGCTCACAGTCGTAATTCCCATTTTACAGATGAGGTATCGGAGGCACCGAGAAGACAAGTGACTTGCCCAAAGTCACACAGCTGACAGGTGGCGGAGCTGGGATTAGAACCCATGACCTCTGACTCCTAAACCCTTGCTCTTTCCACTGAGCCACAATTGCATGTTGCCCCTGTTCAGTTCACCAAACAGCAGTTGATTGGATACCACCCTATTATGTATTCCCGTGTAGATCGCAAACTCACTGTGGGCAGGGGACATGTCTACCACCTCTGTTATATTGTACTCTCAGAAGCGCTTAGTACAGTGCTCTGCACACAGTAAGCACTCAGTGAATATGACGCTTGATTCCCCTCATGTGTCTTGCCCCATGAAACTATGTTGCTGTCAGCATTGTTTCAGTGCTGCCGTGCTTACTAGGTTTCAGGACTCATTGATTTTTGTTTTGTCCTATCCTTTGCCGTCGAGTATCAAATTTTTCCCTTCAAAATACACATTTTTTTCCACCGATTTGTGAGAATTACATCATTTGTTTCTGTGAATTATGTGAAACTAGTTAAGTAAATGATCACATTCTCTTCCAGACATTGATTTTAAAGAGCTAAAGGGTCGAGTTCTAAACTCAGCTCTACCACTGATGGTGAAAGTGAAAAACGATGCATAAATTACTTGTCCTAAATTTTCTAATCTCTAAAATAGAGGAAATAAAAGCAATCCTACTTTCTTCCATTTAAGAAATGCCTAATAAAGCCTGTTATGAAATATCATGTAGATTACAAGAGGTAGATTACTAGATATTTAAGATATCTTGAGAAGCAGTGTGGCCTGATGGAAAGAGCCGGGCCTGGAAATCAGGGGCCCTGGATTCTAATTCTGACTCTGCCGTGTACCGGCTGCATGGCCTTGGGCAAGTCACTGAACTTCTCTGTGTGTGCCTCAGTTCCCTCATCTGCAATCTGATTATCTTTATATCTACCACCGCGTTTAGTATGGTGCTCAGCATATAGTGAGTGCTTAACAAATATTATCATTATTGCTATATTGAAAAAATACTCATAGACTAGAAGAATAAATTGGTCAAATATCCGATGTCAGAAATGCCTGCCTGTTGATTACTTTAGTGTGTAAACTGGAATGTGTGGGATTGAGTATAAGGGAATGTTTGTGTTTTCCAGTTAAACAACTGCCAGGACTTTTTTTTTAATTTAAATGGTCTTCATTAAGCATTTACTTTGTCCCAGGCACTGTACTAAGTGTTGGGGTAGAGACAAGTTAATCATGTTGGACACGATCCATACATGTCCCATATGGGGCTCACAGTCTTAATGCCCATTATACAAGTGAGGTAACATGAGGCACAAAGAAGTTAAATTCATTCAATTGTACTTATTGAGTGCTTACTATGTGCAGAGCACTTTACTAAGTGCTTGGGAGAGTACAGATCAACATTCCCTGTCCACAACGAGTTTACAGTCTGGCAGGTGGGGGAGACAGACATCAATACAAGTAGGTGTTAACAGATTTGTCCGCAAGTGCTGTGGGGCTGGGAAGGGGGAAGAACAAAGGGAGCAAATCAGGGCCCTGTACTCTACAACAATAAACAGACACATTCCCTGCCCACAATGAGCTTACCATCAGTATCGTATTATTATTTAGCTTCACACTTGCTTGCTGTGTGGCCTTGGGCAAGTCACTTAACTTCTCTCTGCCTCAGGGACCTTACCTGTAAAAAAGGGGATTAAGATTCAGCCTGGGGACCTAGGCTGTGTCCAGCTCAATTATCTTGTTTCTACCCCAGCGCTCAGTACAGCACCTGGCACATAGTAAGCGCTTGACAACATATAAAAAGGGAAAAAAAAAGAGTAGAGAATGAGAAGTCATGGATATTGATGTTGGGGGCTTCAGAGGAAGGGAGAGTAGTGCTGATGTTGACTGGGTTGGGAAAGATAGGTGGAGGAATGGATTTTGGAGGGAAGATGAGTTCATTCAGTTATAAATATCCGTCGATCAGTGGTATTCATTGACAGTGCGCAGGAGCACTGTGCTGAGTACTTAGGAGAGTACAGTAGAGTTAGTAGACACGATCCCTGTTCTCAAGGAATTCACAGTCTTATTTACAGACACCTAAGTAATTTGGAGGTAGCGGGTTGCAAGAGAATTTAAAATTCTGTACAACGGGCAGTGGGGAAGATGTGTGAGTACCCAAGTGTTTCGGTGGAGGCGGGATGGGGAGATAGGACAGTGAGAGGTTAATCAGAGAAGGCCTCTTGATGAAGACAGATTTCGGAAGGGCTAAGTAGTTTGAAAGAAGGGTGGCCTGCTGGATGTAAAGGGGAGGAAATGGCAGGAGGGAGGTCAAGAGTGAGAGGTCAAGAGCGAGTGTTCAGCGCAAGTGTTAAGCAACTGCTGGGACTTTTTTTTATTTAAATGGTCTTCATTAAGCATTTACTTTGTCCCAGGCACTGTACTAAGTGTTGTGGTAGAGACAAGTTAATCATGTTGGATACTGTCCATACATGTCCCATATGTGGCTCGCAGTCTTAATGCCCATTTTACAGGTGAGGAAACATGAGGCACAGAGAAGTTAAATTTATTCATTTGGATACCACCCTATTATGCATTCCCCTGGAGATCGTAAGCTTATTGTGGGCAGGGGACGTCTACCACCTCTGTTATATTGTACTCTCAGAAGAGTTTAGTACAGTGCTCTGCACACAGTAAGTCCCCAAATGAGTACGACTGCTTGATTCTCCTCACGTGTCTTGCCCCATGAAACTATGTTGCTGTCAGCATTGTTTCAATGCTGCCGAGCTTACTGGGTTTCAGGACCCCATTGATTTTTGTTTTATCCTATCCTTTGCCACTGAGTACAAAGTTTTTCCCTTCAAAATACATGAGAAGAGAATAAGGCCCGATGACTAGGTTGGCTTGAGAGGAGAGAAATCTGGAGGGCAGTGGGAGAGAAGTGAGGAGGATGGGTAGTGGGAAGAGACACACTTTGTCCCTCTAATGCCAGCTTACACACCGTACCTCCATCCCGTCTACCTTGCTGCCAGCATCCCATCCATGTCCTGCCTCTGACCTGGAACACCATCTCCCTTCACATCACTCCCTCCACCTTCAAAGCCTAATTGAAGGCACATCTCCTCCAACAGGCCTTCCCTGATTAAACCCTCAGTTCCTCTTCTCTCACTTCCTTCTGCGTCGCCCTTGCCTTTGGATTTGCTCCCTTTATTCACCCCTCCCTCAGCCACACAGGACTTTTATGTACATACCCATAATTCATTTATTTGTATTAATGTCTCTCTCCCTCTCTAGACTTTAAGTTCATTGTGGGCAGGGAACGTGTCTACCAACTCTGCTATATTGTACTTTCCCAAGCGCTCAGTGCAGTGTTCTGCACACAGTTTTCAGTAAATATCACTGATTAATTGCTGTGCACACAGTAAGTGCTCAGTAAACATGATGGATTGATTGAAGAGACAGTGGTCAGAACTTTCTGCTTAATGAGGAAAGGGATGGGCAACCATTGGAGGTTTTTGAGGAATAGGGAGATGTGCAAAAGACTTACTGGCCTTCAGATTCATGTCCTAGGGGATACAGGAAGGACCTGGGTTCTAATCCCAGCTCCGCCACTTGTTTGGCATGAGTCCTTGGACAAGTCATTTCACTTCTCTGGGCCTCAATTACGTCATCTGTAAAATGGGGATTAAGATTGCGAACCCCATGTGGAACAGGGATCGTGTCCAACCTGATTAGCTCTTATCTACTTCAGCGCTTAGAACAGTGCTTGACACACAGTAAGCGCTTAACCAATACCATGATCATTATTAGTAGTATTATCATTATTTTTATATTGTGGATGGGTGTGATGTTGGAGTCTCCAGCCAGAAGCCGCGGGTGAACCTCAGTCCGGAGACTCCGTGGCCGAGACTCTGCACGGAGGACTTGATGTTAGTGATAGTGGTTTGCACAGCACAACTTGCTCTCAGCCATTTGTGCCAGGAGTGCCGCTGGGGCACAGAGTGTGATGAGCAGGGAAGCCCACCATGAAGTGCCACCTTTGCCCACGTGAGCCAGTTGTGGGCAAAACTGGGGTCAGAGTCCAGATCTCCTGATGGTCGGTGTTAGTGCTCAGTCTCCTGGGAGCTGTGCATCCATGTAAAGTTTATTGAAAATACACACGTGGTAGCCATGATAAGCCCTCTAGACTAAGCTTGTTGTGGGCTGGGAAAGTGGCTACCCACTCTGTTATATTGGACTCTCCCAAGTGCTAGTACAGTGTTCTGCACACAGTAAGCCCTCAATAAATGCCATTTATTTATTGGTATTTAATCAGTAATAGTAATTTTCTGTTAAGGTGAAGCATGAAATTATGACTGTCTTGACTAACAACCTTTTGAAGTATAAAAGTAGGAAAGAAGAAGAGGTAAACAAAAAGAGTTATACTAGCGGTTCAGGCAGCTGTAACACCATTGTCGGGATCTTATAAGTTGTAGGCTTCCTTTATATTCCAGAAAATAATGTCCTTTAATCATTCTTTGTCATGTAAAAGGAACATTGGCATTATTAAACAGATGATTAAATCTGAAGCTAGATACTGCGTTGCAGCACACATGGGGTCCAGTGGCATGCAGTGCTGAGAAATTTGTGTTCCCAGAGATTTCCTGTTCTGGAAAAGGCACAGCTTGTGATTTAGCAGCTTTCCCCCCTCCCCACCCCATTTCTTTTATTGATTCTCTGAGACTTTTTTTTAAGGTCTTTTTAAGTGCTTATCACGTGTGGGGCACTGTACTAATTGCTGGGGTAGATACAAGGTAATCGGGTTGGACACAACACATGTCCCACATGGGACTTAAGCCTTAAGTGCTTAATGGAGAAGCAGCGTGGCTCAGTGGAAAGAGCATGGGCTTTGGAGTCAGGGCTCATGAGTTCGAATCCCAGCTCTGCCACTTGTCAGCTGTGTGACTGTGGGCAAGTCACTTAACTTCTCTGTGCCTCAGTTCCCTCATCTGTAAAATGGGGATTAAGACTGTGAGCCCCACGTGGGACAACCTGATTCCCCTATGTCTACCCCAGCGCTTAGAACAGTGCTCGGCACATAATAAGCGCTTAACAAATACCAACATTATTATTATTATTAACCAATAACATAAAAAAGTAAGAGAACTAAAAATTAGGAGTATTTTTATTTTACGAAAAATATGGGATGGCCAGTTCATAGCACAATACAATACACCTCAAAATACTCCAGATGATATTGTACTGCAAGTAAGATCATGCCCCCCTAAATGAGGAAGCTGCAGACTGCTTTCCTAGGTAGCAGGAATGATCAAGTAATCATCATCATCAGTGGTATTATCAAGCAGCAAAACCAAATAATAATGATGGTATTTGTTAAGCGCTTACTGTGTGCAAAGCACTGTTCTAAGCACTGGGCATGGGCTTGGGAGTCAGAGGTCGTGGATTCTAATCCCGGCTCCACTACTTGTCAGCTGTGTGACTTTGGGCAAGTCACTTCACTTCTCTGTACCTCAGTTACCTCATCTGGAAAATGGGGATTAAGACTCCGAGCCCCACGTGGGACAGCCTGATTGCCTTTTATCTCCCCCTGCGCTTAGAACAGTGCTTGGCACATAGTAAGCGCTTAACAAATCCCATTATTATTATTATGATTATTTATTGAGCACTTACTATATGCAGAGCAGTGTCCTGAGTACTTGGGAGTCTACAAAAGAACAAGACACATTCCAATGTTTGGAAACTAAGCTGCTTCCTCTCCTCAGAGAAGTTCCCTCTGACATGGCCTGAGGGACTGCTCTGGGAACATTAGTCAGTCAGTCAGTCAATTGTATTTATTGAGCGCTTACTATGCTTAGAGCACCGTATTAAAAGCATGGGAGAGGACGATATAACAATGAGCTTGCCAAGGCACTCCAAGACTCCTGTTTTCTAGTCCTCCTCCGTCCAGACACTGAGGCCACAGAGGCAAGCTGCTCCCTGGATTCAGCGTTCTAACCTGGGGGTTGGAGCTTGGGAATAATAATAATAATTATGGAATTTATAAAGCATTTCCCGTGGGCCTAGCACTGTACTAAGCACTGGGGTTGATACAAGACAATCAGGTCCCATGTGGGACTCAGAGTCTAAGTAGGAGGGAGTACCGGTGTCATATCCTGATTGTGCAGATGAGGGAACTGAGGCACAGAGAAGTGAAGTAATTTGCCCAGGGTCACACATCAGGCAAGTGACAGAGGTGGAATTAGAACCCAGATCCTCTGACTCCCAAGCCCGTGCTCTTTCCACTAGTCCATGCTACTTCTCCGCAACATTCAATCTGCTTTGAACATCAGACTATTCAGAACATTAAAACAGCCCTTTATATGGAGATCACTGATTTGAATCAAAAACCCACAGAGGGACCTATTTCATAGCAAAACTTTACAGTACAGTAGCAGGCAGTATTGCGGAAGTAATTAGAAAGCTAATCCAAGTGAAAGTTTTTTCAATGCCACTTTGCATCATAGCTTGTAACCCTAAGGGTATTTTCATAATAGATCATGGTATGATTGATTGAGTAATAATTTATTTCAGAGCAGTTAATCAGCGGTCCAATTTTTAAATATTTCAACTGTGCTGGTTATTTTATGGGACAAATGGAGTAACAGAATAGCAGTTTGTATTTCAAAGCATTAATTTTCTCTGAATCAACCTTGGAAAAATATTTTGTTCAACTTTTGAAAAAACCCCAAAAGATGCTAAGGAGCAGCATCATTATTTTGTAGGAGCAAATTTTCCAGGCAAACTGAATCTATGATAAGGAAGTAGCAATGATTTCTGAATTTACATATCAGTAAGTCAATCAATCAATCATTGCTATTTATTGAGCATTGCACTAAGCACTTAAGAAAGTGCAATATAATACAGTGGGCGTTCCCTGCCCACAAACATCTTACAGTCTACAGGTGGAGGTAAATACTGAAAGAAATTACAGATAGGGGAGAGAGTAGAGTATAGGATGTGGACATGAATGAGGAATTTGATTCCATCCTACATATCAGCGTCATTGACAAGTTAAGAATACATAACCTTGGCCACGTTGTTATTTGATGACTGTCTAACTGGCTCAAAAGTTATATCCAACAAAGAGCCATCCTTGGTTTAGCATAGTCATCAAGCCATGCTATTTGCTGTACTAAGCACAGACAAGTGGTACAGCAACCCCTTAAGCACTTGATATTCACCCCACCTCCAGCCCCACAGCATTTGTGTCCATGTCCTTGAACTCTACTGTTTCCCCTATTTCCTCTAATTCCCCAGTAATTTATTTTAATGTCTCTCTCTCCATCTAGATATAAAGCTCCTTATGGGCAGGGAACATATCTACCAAGGCTCCCAAGTGCTTAGTACAGTGCTCTGCACACAGTAAAGTGCTCAATTTTGATTCATAATTGATTTCCCCCCATGTGACAATAAAGGACAAGGAAATCCCATAGGTAACTCTTATTGAATTTCATGATTTGGGAACTTGACAGAGAGAGCAGTAGCCACAGCAGTTCTTTGAGATTGAGACAATCAGTGGCATTCTTTCTTGAAAACTTGCCCTTTGTCACGAATCTTAGTGGTTGCAGTCACAGATGGGAAGCAGCGTAGCCTAGTGGAAAGAGTATGGGCCTGGGTGGCAGAGGACCTGGGTTGCCATCCCGGCCCTGCCACTGTTCTGCTGTGAGATACGCCACTTAATTTCTCTGTTCCTCAGTTTCCTCATCTGCAAAATTTGGATTCAATAACTGTTCTCCTTCCTACTTAGACTGTGAGCCTCACGTGGGACCTGATCGTCGTAATACAGTTTTTGGAATATAGTAAGCACTTAACAGATACCACAGTTATTATAATGAAATATTAAAGAAGCAGCATGGCTTCGTGGAAAGAGCACGGGCTTGAAAGTCAGAGGATGTGGGTTCTAATCCAGGCTCTGCCACTTGTCTAGTGCAAGAGGTGACTGAACAATTGATAAGATTGTGAGTAATTATAATTAGTTGAGGAAGGCGCGTTGGAAGAGGTGGGATTCCAGAAGGGTTTGGAAGGTTTGGGGAGCACTGAGATCTGGAGGATATTGGCAGAGAGGGAGAGAGTTCTTGACCCAGGGGATGACGTGAGCAAGCTGTCAGAGGCAGGCCAGACGAGAGCAGGCTCTAGCCAGGAATTGGCCTTGGGAGGAGTGAAGACAGTGAGCAGGGGAGTCGGAGCTGTGAAAAGTAAGGTGGAGAGAGCTGCTGAATAGCCTTGAAGCCAGGGACGAGGGTTCTTTGCTTGATGCAGAGCGAGATGAGCAAGCATCAGAGGATTTTGAGGCGAGAGGATGGGTGTTTTAAACTGCCACAACAGTGGTCCAGGCTCTATTCCAGCTTGACTACTGCATAAGCCGCCTTGCAGACCTCCCCTCCTCCAGTCTCTCTCCTCTCCACCTGCATGTTCACTGTGCTGCTCCTCTAATACCACTCCACTCCCTGGGCCTCATTCTCATCGGGTCTCACCATCCACCACTTGCCCAGACCCTCTCTCCCTCCTTCCCAGAACTCCCTCCCCGTTCACATTTGACAGAATATTACTCTCCTCATCTTGAAAACCCTACTAAAATTACACCTCCTCCAGGAAGCCCAGACTGATGTCTGTTTTTTTAATGGTATTTGTTGAGCACTTAATAGGTGCCGGGTGATGTAATAAACACTGGGGTAGATATGAGCCAATCAGATAAGACACAGTCCAAGTCTGTGTCCAAGTCCACATGGGGCTTACAGTCTTAATCCATGTTTTACAGATGAGGTAATTGAGGTGCAGATAAGTGAAGCGACTTGCCCAAGGGTACATATCAGACAAGTGGTGGAGCTGGGATTAGAACCCAGATCCTTCTGACCCCAGGCTTGGGCTCTAACCACTACACCACATTGGTATCATCCTCCCATCCTATTTTACTGCCTACTGTTCAATAGTATTTATTGAGCACTTATTATGTGCAGAGCACCATGTCACCTAAGCACTTGTGCCCTGACTCCCTAAGCACTTAAGCACTTAACCTACCCCCACTCCACCCCCCCCCCCCCGCCCCCCACTGCAGTCGTGCACAAACCTTCATGCTCTGCAGCTTCCCATACCTGGACTCTATTTTAATGTCTGTCCCCCTTGCTAGATTGAAAGTTCCTAGAGGTCAGGGATTGTGGCTAATGATCCTGTTGCCCTCTCCAAGCACTTACTAAAATGTTCTGCACAGAGTAAATGCTCAATAAATACCATTGATTGATTGGACTTTTTTCATTGCGTACTGGGTGCAGAGACCACTGTACTGGGCGCTTGGAAGAGTACAGTGCAACAGAATTGGTGGATATATTCCCTGTCCCCACGGAGCTTACAATCTAGAAGGGGAGACAGTAACATAAATGTCGGTTTAAAGCTTGAGATTGTAAACTTGTTTTGGGCAGGGAAAGGGTCTATGAACTGTTGTTTTGTACATAGTACAGTGCTCTGCACATAATAAGCGCTCAAGAAATGAAACTGATTGATTGATTGGCGATACCTACGGTAAGTTCGTTATGGGCAAGGAACGTGTCAGCTAATTCTGTTATATTCTCCCAAGCACTTAGTTCAGTGCTCTGCACTTAGTAAGTGCTCAATAAATATGATTGATTGGTAAGTGCTATGGGGCAGAGGGTGGGGTGAATATCGAGTGCTTACAGGGTTCAGCGCTTAGAGCACATAGTAAGCGCTTAACAAACATTATTATTATTATTATTATTACTATTATTACAGATCCCCTGCCCACAAAGAGCCTACAGCCTAGAAGGGGAGACAGTAATATAAATGACAGTTTACAGCTTGAGACTGCACACTTGTTATGGGCAGGGAATGGATCTACTGCTCTCCCTAGTGCTTAGTAAGCGCTCAATAAATAAAATTGAATGAATGAATAAATAACAGGGAGAAGGGGAAAGGAGAACTTAATCTCTTTTTCCCTTCTAAAAGAGAATATGTGATCCTCAAACCTCAAATGGTTGTCCCTTCCTCTCTGCACCAAGCAGAAACTTCTGGCTTAAGGACACTCAATCAGCTCTCTCTCTCCTATTAAGCCTCTCTTCTCCTACTACATCCCAGTTCATTTGCCTCATTCTTTGCTGACCACTCGTCCACCCTTCCTTCTGCCTAGACTCGTGGGCAGGGAATGTCATTGTTTATTGTTATACTTTCCCAAGCACTCAGTACAGTGTTCTATACACAGTAAGCGCTCAGTAAATATGATTGAATGAGCAAATGAATGAACTCCCCCTTCACATCTGGCAGACCATTGCCTTCCCCACCTTCAAAACTTGCTGAAGTCACATGTCCAGGAAACGTGTGTGTGTGTGTGTGTGTCCCCCACCTCCCCAACTGCCATTTCCCCAGTTTCACATTCTCTCATGCACTTGGGTAACCCCTCCCAATGCCTTAACGTTTTGTATTTGTTCAATCGTCCAGACGTATTTATTGAGCACTTCCTGCTTGCGGAGCACTATACTCATGCGCCTGGGAGCGTACAATAAGCAGACAGAATTCCTGCCCCCAGCGATCTAAACAGTCGAGAAGACGAGCTTGTGCCCTTTGTACTCTTACTTCCTCCTATCTGTAATTAGTTGGAGTGGCCCTCTCCCCAGTTAGAGTGCATGGAGGTCGGGGATGATGTCTGATTCTGTTGTATTCTACCAAGCACTTGGTACAGTGCTCTGCGGTAATAATGATGGTATTTGTTAAGCGCTTACTATGTGCCAAGCACTGTTCTAAGCGCTGGAATTCAGTCAGTAATACTGGTGGATATTACAGTCTCTAGTCTGTAAGTCTATTGTGGGCAGGGAATGTGTCTATTTTTTGTTGTATTGTACTTTCCTGCGCACTGAGTACAGTGTTTTGATTGAATGAATGAAGTGGTTGATATATGAATTAAATGGATCATCACAGTGGTTTGTAAGGCCAGCATTCATTCATTCAATCGTATTTATTGAGCGCTTACAGTGTGCAGAGCACTGTACTAAACCTTGCATGAGAGGTTCACAGGTGTTTAGCTTACTTTATTAAGGTATTTTTGTTTTTGCCATCTTTAAAATAATAGCATAAATATATAATGTCAGTAACTGGCTGCTAATAATAATAATGTTGGTATATGTTAAGTGCTTACTATATACAGAGCACTGTTCTAAGCGCTGGGGTATACAAGGTAATCAGGTTGTCCCACATGAGGCTCACAATCTTCATCCCCATTTTACAGATGAGGTAAGTGAGGCACAGAGAAGTTAAGTGACTTGCCCACAGCCGCACAGCTGACATGTGGCACAGCTGGGATTCGAACCCATGACCTCAGGCTCCCAAGCCCATGCTCTTTGCACTGAGCCACGCTGCTTCTCTACTGAGCCACGCTGCTTCTCTACTGAGCCACGCTGCTAAGGCCAAAGGAGATAAAACGATGTATTTCTGAAACATTTCTCAATGCTCATACTTTACATTGTTTGACAAGATTTTTTTCTGCCATATTTTATGTAATCATCAAAATTCACAAATTGTTTTGCAGTTCTATTTTAAGTCTGGCAATGTGTATTTAAAATTGAAATATTAAACTACTACTGCTTGAAAAGCTTGGTCTTACCTAGTTTTCTTAGTTACTGACTTATTATTTTCTTTTTGAAAGGTTGGACAATACATTAGAGGAAATTATATTTAAGCTGGTTCCTGGACTTCGAGAGCGTAAGTTATTCATTAGGTTTCTTAAAAATCTAATCAATTAATGGCAATTATTGAGTGTTTACTATATGAAGAGCACTGTGCTAAGCAGTATTTCTACTTACGATTCCGAACGTATTTCAGATGCGACTCTTATGTTGAGTTTTTTTGTATGCTTTTTCATGTAGAGGAACTTCAGCGAGAGACAGAATTTTGGAAGAAAAATAAACCTCAAGAAAATGGGCAAGGTGACTATTTTATTTTCAATACAATCTTTAGCTAAGACATTAGCAATGTAACTTCTCCCATATGAAGAGCCATCAATCTATATTCTGCAGACTTAATTTTACAAGTTCAATTGTTTTATCTTTTTACTACTTCTGTTCTCTGGCAATACTGCAGTATTTGAAATTAGAACATTTCTTCATCAGGTTCCTAATAGCATCCATATTTTTTGAGATTATTCATTTTGAGTAAAATCCGCTATTAACTAAGTCTTAAAATTGTTGGAACGATCTGGTGCATGTTTTCTAGTCTCAAATTTTACCCAGTGGGAAGTTATTAAAGAATTAGTAATGGAAAGTAGCAAACTTTTAACAAGAACCAAATGGATATTTCAATTAGATTCAATATGTTTCTCAAAGTAAGGGCCCTGTGAACTTTCAGAAGCTGTTATTGATTGAATAAATAATGCAGAAAAGTTCAGTTTTTTTATTTTAGGTAAACAGATCTGTTCAAGGTTTGAACAGGAATCGATCAATTCATCAGTGGTATTTACTGAGTACTTTCTGTGTTCAGGGCAATGTACTAAGTCCATACTTAGTACATAGACACAGGAAACTCATGTGCCCAGGTAACGATTTCGTCGTAAACTGTTCGAAGATGTTTTATAGGCAAAAATATTTTTGAAATGTGTAAAAGATGCACTTGAGAGACACAATTGAAACTATTTTGAGTTTTTTAAAAGTTACTCTGTTATCCACCAAGTTCTCAACGACTTTGTAATATTTTATTTTCAATATTTGCGGTAGCAAATATTGTAATCTTAATATTTTTTCAAGTGGCTTGATTTTTGTGAATTAGATAAAAATTCCAATAGTCCACAACCAGTAGGGATGAATTTTTAAGGACCCATTTAAATTGGAGTAATACTTTTGTCTAGAATATTAGTTTGAATGAATCATTGTCAATCTTACACCTGTACCCCAGACTAATGTTCTCTGAAGAAACTATCTTTCCTAATTACGTGGTTCTTCCAGTCTACTGCAGATGAAATGGCGTGACTTTGGTTAAGTAATTTATCCTCTCTATAGAGTAGATTGTTATTCCCATGAGGGAAAGAGAATGTGTCCACCCTGATAATCTTTTGTCTACTCTACCACCATTTTGTAACCACTTAATAAATAACCAGAGAAAACCGTTTAATAGAGAAAGATCATAAAATGCAGAAAAAATGCCTATTATACAATGATTGTTAACCGTAACCAAAGTGACCTGAAATAAGGTGGTTGAAACTAGAGATTAAGGGTAAATTTAAGTGCTCTTATTATGGTCCTTTTGAATCAGAGAAGTGGCCAAATGTGTATTTTACTCTAAACTCCAGTGGGTAGAATTTAGATCACTCAGTTTGGTGTCCTCCCCTTCTGGAGCCCAGATGGGACAGAGAAAGCCATTGGGGGAATTTTTTTTTTTTTTGCTACCTGTTGCCACCTTCTTAATTTCCCTGGGAATAGTGAAATCCATTTCTTGAGCCCCTTTCTTCCCTACTGCAAATTTCTTTTCCTTCAGTTCCTGTTGTGGTAGGTATCCAAGAGAGTCAGGCACTGATCTCATTCTAACCCTGCTCTTTTCCACATTTAACAATGTGAGAGGGTTTTTGTTTTCTGTCATTATAATGAGATGATTGTTCTGTGCCCTATTGTCGAAAACAAGGTTGCACTGCAACCAAAATGCCCCAAATTCTCCATTCCATGTTCTTCTATTTAAAGATTATTTTTTTTCTTGAAATAGAAACAAAGTGCACCCCACCCCATAGCACTCATATACATATCTTTAAATGATAGATTATAAATTACTTATTTATTCATATTAATATATATCTCCTCCTCTAGACTGTAAACTTGTTATAGGCACAGAATGTGCCTCCTAATTCTGTTGTATTGTACTATCCCAAGCTCTTAGTACACCTAGTAAGCGCCCAATAAATACAATTGATTGATTGATTGATTTGTGGTCTTTAGTCCTCGGGGTCAGTATCTTCATTTATTTCTCACTTGCATCTGTTTTTCTTCTGATAATAGGAAAAGACTAGGTTATGAGTCTGGAGGAGTAAAAGTGAAAGCAGAAGGGTGAATGTTGATGTTTATGGTATAATTTATTAGGTAATAATAATACTAGTACTTTTTAAGTGCTTATTATGTACCAAGCACTGATCTCAGTACTGGAGTAGATACAAAATAATCAGGGTGGACACAGTCCCTGTCCCACACTGGACTCACAATCTTAATCCCCATTTTACAGATGAGGTAACTGAGGCCTGAGAAGTTAAACGACTTGCTCAAAGTGACACAGCAGACATGTGGAAACATCCAAAGACATTTGGATGTTGCCAAAATGCAGAATATTTAAAGTTAGGAATTTTTGCTCAGCAACTCGTTGCTCCCGAGGGGCAGTTGGGGAAGCAGAAGGTTGCTGGCTCGCCGCTCCAGGTTAGCGAGGTGGGAGTGGGAGGGAGAGAGGGAGGGCATGCTGCACCTGCGCGGCTCCCGGAAAAACCTGGCGCTGGGGGGGGGGGGGATGACTCCTGAAGGTTGCTGGTTCCTGGCTTTTGTGATGGAGAGTGGGAAGTCTAGCAGGAGGAATTGTTCTGACTTAATTAGGGTTTTATGTTTCTCTTGATCTAAAATACCTGTCTAGGAGTACCAACAATTCCAACCTCTGACCAAAAACCATGGAAAACCACTTTAGCCCCTTTAGTTTCCTCTAGATTGTAGTAAGCTCATTATGGCCAGAGAGCATGTCTACCAACCTTATTGTTATATTGTACTCTCCCAAACGTTTAATACAGTAATTTGCACACGGTAGGTGCCCAATAAATGTGAATGAATGAATGAACGAACTCCGTCGTACTGAACTTTCCCAAGTGCTTAGTACAGTGCTCTGCACTCTGCAAGTTCTCAATAAATACCATTGATTGATTGATTGATTCAGTCATCCAGAACCTTTCCCACTGGGAAGGTCAGACAAAGCAGTAGTAGATAGAGTCCGAGCCTGGGAGCCAGAAGGATCTAGGATCTAATCTCTGCCAACTTGCCTGCTGTGTGACCTTCTCTGCACTTTGGTTACCTCATCTGAAAAATGGGAATTGAGACTGTGAGCCCCATGTGGGAAATAGGCTGTCTCCAAATTGTAATAAGGTGCCTGGCACCTAATAAGCACTTAACAAATACCATTTAAAAAAAGTAAGCCAACAAGGGGTGAGAAATAGCCCATCTTTGGCTGGCAAATGGAGCTTAGAATGTCCTGTTAGTTTGCCCTCGTGAGTCTTGTGACAGAAGTTTAAGAACTTGGATGCTTGGTTGTGTCAGCCACATGGGCTGCAGAGATGTTTCCTCATCTTTGGTTGTTCCTACGTTGCTCATGACACAGTGTGCATTGAACAACTGTACAATCTGAAGAGATGACCAGCCCATTATTTCACACAGCTCTTGCGGGAAAATCCAGGTGGCAATAACCATCCCCTCTCCTCCCACCCTTACCCTAATGGACAGCGAGCGAGCATTTCATGACTTTTAAAACCATTGCTTTTTGAACCACTGATAAGGGCTTAGTATAGTGCTCTGCAAACAGTAGATGCTCAGTAATTGTCGTTGATAGTGATGCGCGGTTTTTTAATTTAATTTTACAGGTGAATCTTCAAAAGCTGACAAACCCAAAGTAGATCAAGATGGTGAGGAAAATGAAGAAGATAAAGACTATCATAGAAGCGACCCACAGATTGCTATCTGCCTTGATTGCTTACGTAATAATGGACAATCAGGAGACAACATAGTAAAGGTGAGCCGATGTCTGCTTTTTCTGTTTCTTCTATCGATTTTGTTGAAAATGCTACCAGTCAATAGCTGCGGAACTCTGATTTTAGTATTACAGAAACATGAGTGAAAGTTTGAAATGAGTGTTTAGTTTCAATTTTGAACAATCTATTCTTAATGTATACCTCCCACCGCCTCAAATAACCAATCAAGGGTATTTATTGAGCGATAAGCATTATGTTCATTTTGTTGCATTTCCATACTCACTCATATAGACTTGTTATTCCTGATATGGTGGATTATCTTCTAAAAACATTTTCAGCCAAATCAGGATTGGAAACTGCATTCTCCATTGATTTTTTGTCTGTCTAACCCTTTCTTCATAATTTATTTTGGCATTTCTTCCTCAACTAGAAATTGGAAGAATTCCCCAGTTCTCCAGCCTGGGTGCTTAGTAACACTCCACTGAGCCTTCCATCCGTCTATTGTATCATCTTTAAAAATAATAATGTTGGTATCTGTTAAGCGCTTACTATGTGCAGAGCACTGTTCTAAGCGCTGGGGGAGACACGGGGGAATCAGGTTGTCCCACATGGGGCTTACAGTCTTACTCCCCATTTTACAGATGGGGTAACTGAGGCCCAGAGAAGTTAAGTGACTTGCCCACAGTCACACAGCTGACAAGTGGCAGAGCTGGGATTCGAACTCATGACTGACTCAGAGCCCATGCTCAGATTAAAAATGTAATCTGTTTGCTCCAAATTGCAAAGTTTTGAAATTTTGGTGGGTTATTGCTTGTGGCATGAGGAAAAAAGTGTGTTGCAAAGTGGAAAAGCCACCAGCTTCTGTCCCTGGGTTTTCTTCTGGTACACATGCAGAGTGTTCAGTCCAAGATGGTGGTGTTCCAGAATTTACATGCAGCGTATGAAGAAGTTAGTTGTGACAAACTAGAGGCCCCTGTGCCATAGCACACTAATTAGGAAGCACTTGTCTAGGCCCATCGTTGACTGCAAGATAAGCAGTGTGGGAAGCAGCATGGCCTGATAGAAAGAGCAGAGGCCTGGGAGTCTGAGGTCCTGGGTTCTAATCCTGATTCTGCCACTTGCCTGTTGTGTGACTTGGAAAGTCACTTAACTTCTCTGTGCCTCAGTTACCTCATCTGTAAAATGGATATTAAATCTTCTTCTCACTGACTTAGACTGTGAGCCCCTTATGGGACGTACTGTTTCCAATGTATCTCCAGCCCTTAGTACAGTGTCTGACGCATAGTAAGCATTTAACAAGTACCGTAAAAACATATCTAAGCCTTGCAAGTGGGACAGTGGCTTTTTACTATTCTTAAAGAACTGCTAGGGCAGAGATTCCACAGCTAGTCACCGTAGCCTGTTGGAGGATCTCATTATTCAGACTGTCAGGAAGTTTTGTCTTTTGCCTAATGGACATTCCTCTTATCTATATTCTCTCACTCTGTCCTTTGTGAAAATAGCCAAAAACTCATAATAGCTCTGCAGGTAGAAAATTCTAGCATATGTACCGATGGAAGGGAGAAATATAAGAAGTTGAAACAGGGGATCCACAGATGTACTATTAACTTGTCCACTCAAAGTGAGTGCTTTCCAGGAGATTTGTACAAGTTTTTGTTTGTTAGTACTTGGCACCTCCAAACAAAGCCTGAATCTGTTTTAAATCATACTTCCTCCAAGAAGTCTTCCCTGACTAATCCCTTATTTCTCCTATTTTCCTTCCCTTCTGGGTCACCTATGCACTTTGATCTGTAGGCCCTCTCTAACCTGGAAAGGCCACCCTGCTCATATCTGACAGACAGTGACTCCTCCCCTACCCCCCACGAAAGCCTTTTTGAAGGCACATCTCCTTGAAGAGTCCTTCCTTGAGTTAGCCCTCCTTTCTGCTTCTCCCACTCCCTTCTGCATCACCCTGACCTGCTCCCTTTGTTTTCCCACCCTCCCAACCCCACAGCACTTATGTACGTATCTGTAATTTATATTTTCTGATAGTGTCTGCCTCCCCTTCCAGACCGTAAACTCACTGTGGGCAGGGAATGTGTCTGTTAATTGTTGTATTCTCCCAAACACAAAGTACAGTCCTCTACACACTAAGCACTCAACAAATATGATCTACTGGCTACCTGATATATACTAAACCTGAAAGAGCATGGGCTTGAGAGTCAGAGGTCGTGGGTTCTACTCCCGGCTCTGCCACTTCTCAGCTGTGTGACTTTGGGCAAGTCACTAATAATGTTGGTATTTGTTAAGCGCTTACTATGTGCAGAGCACTGTTCTAAGCGCTGGGATAGATACAGGGTAATCAGGTTGTCCCACGTGAGGCTCACAGTTAATCCCCATTTTACAGATGAGGTAACTGAGGCACAGAGAAGTTAAGTGACTTGCCCACAGTCACACAGCTGACAAATGGCAGAGCCAGGAGTCGAACCCATGATCTCTGACTCCGAAGCCCAGGCTCTTTCCACTGAGCCACGCTGCTTCCCTAAACTTCCCTGTGCCTCAGTTACCTCATCTGTAAAATGGGGATTAAGATTGTGAGCCCCACCTTGGACAACCTGATTACCCTGTATCTACCCCAGCTCTTAGAACAGTGCTTGGCAGATAGTAAGCGCTTAACAAATACCAACATTATTATTATTATTCTTACTCCTTAATCATTTGCTATTCACCCCACCCTCATCCCCACTATATTTATCATTCAGTCATTGGTATTTACTGAGCACTCACTATGGGCAGAGCAGTGTACCGAGCACTTGGGAAATTACAACAGAGGTAGATAGACACAATCCCTGCCCACAAAGAGCTTACAGTCTACAAGAGGAGCTTCCATATCCCCGTATTCCTCCATTTCCCCTCTCTCTAATTTATTTTCATGTCTGTCGTCTCCCCATCTAGATTGTAAGCTTTTTGTGGGCAGAGATCATGTCTATCAGCTCTATTGTATTGTATTCTTCCAATCACTTAGTACAGTGCTCCGCACACAGTAAGAACTCATTAAAAACCTTTGACTGATTGGTAGGTGCAGTTCTGCTGATGCGATGATAGTAATAGCAACTGTCTCTAGCTGTAGTTTCAGCAGGGTAGGAAGGAAAAGCCCACTCAAGAACATTATAGAAAAAGAGTAGGGGGAGCAATCATGGAGCCCAGCAGCAGATGGTTTAAAAGCAAGGAGCTTTGGAGAAGCTGCTCGAGGCAGGGATTGCATTTTGGGAATTCTCTTGTTTTTTCCCGAGTGCCCCTGCAAAGAGAAGGCACTTCAGAAAGGCTGTTGATGATGACATTGAAGAGCACGAGGGAATAGAGGAAGGTGAGCCAGAGGGAGCCTAAGTAACTAGATCATGATTATGCAGCAAATGTTTGCCAAATTCTGCATTGCCATCATTGGCCGAGTCTGCCCGGCCTGAGTAAAGTGGAAAATTGAGCAGTTACCCAGGTGATTGCTCCCTGGAGGACAGCTCAGCTCGATCCAGAGGATTTGGGGACCTGGAATAGCCAGTCAAACTGTCTCCTTGGAGCAAAATCTCTACCTTACTTAACAGTAATGATAATAATAATGATAGTAGTTCTTAAGCGCTTATTAGGGGCAAAGCACTGTTCTAGGCACTGGGGTAGATAATCAGCCTAAGTACGAGGGAGTAGGGTTTAATCCCCATTTCATAGATGAGGTAATTGAGGCACAGCAAATTAAAATGACTGGCCCCAGGTCACACGTGGCAGACACGTGGCAAAGTCAGGATTAGAACCCAGGTCCTCTGGCTCCCAGGCTCATGCTCTTTCCACTAGGCCATACTGCTTCTCTAAACTCTAAATACCCAGTCATTGTCAACAAATTTCCAGGGCTGTTGCTGAGTCATGCCCCTCCACCGTGCCTACTGTAAGAATAAATGAGTCATTTTATAAAAAAATCTTAACTATTTGCAGAAGGAGCAATCGTTTTGGTTTACCTATTTTACACGTATGTTTGAGCCAGTGTTTCTGTGTCTGTCTGTCATTATTTTCCCAACAAAAACGATGGGTTTAAATTTTTCATGAGGAAAAGGCCGCATGGTAGAAACCTGCTGTCATCCAAATATTAAGGTAGTCTCTTAAAAACATTCGCAAGTGACTCCCCAAAAAGGGTGAAATCAGCCATTTTTCACATAACAAAATATGTTTATCAAAAATGAAACAACATATGTTTGAAGTATTTCTCCTAAATGTTTTGCCTCAGGGTTTAATGAAGAAATTTATCCGCTGTTCTACACGAGTGACTGTGGGAACTATTAAAAAATTTCTAAGCTTAAAACTAAAGCTCCCAAGTTCTTATGAGGTAAGTCAAAGTAATCATATCTGACTTCAAAACTGATTATTAGATTAAATCACCAATATTCTTGTTTGTGTTGCAATTCCACCTAAAGCCAGTTAAAAACAAATTACATTAATTGGTTCTATATGACATAAAATTTTCTATTTGAAACAGAATTGTTTTGCAGCATTTTGAGTTCAGTTTATATATTTGGTGTATTCCAAGTGAAATAACACCACTGTCTGTGACTTTAGAGCCCAGAAAAAAAGTACATTTATACAAATATAGTTTTCTCATTTGTTATTTTGTGATTTTTGTTAAGTGCTTACTATGTGCCAGGCTCTGTACTATGCACCGCGGTAGATACAAGATCATCAGATTGGACACAGTCTCTGCCCCATATGGGGCACACAGTCTAAGTCAGAGGGAGGTTGTCAGCTGTGTGACTTTGGGCAAGACACTTAACTTCTCTGTGCCTCAGTTACCTCATCTGTAAAATGGGGCTACGTGGGACAACCTGATCACCTTGTAGCCGCCCCCCCCCCCCCCCCCGGGTGCTTAGAACAGTGCTTTGCACATTCATTCATTCATTCAGTAGTATTCATTGAGTGCTTACAATGTACAGAGCACTGTACTAAGCACCTGGAATGTACAATTCGGCAACAGATAGAGACAATCCCTGCCCAATGCCAGGCTAGCAGTTAACAGATACCATCATTATTATTACTATTATTATTATTTAATCCTTGTTTTACAGATGAGGTGACTGAGGCACAGAGAAGTTAAGTGACTTCCCAAGTCACACAGCAGGGAAGTGGCAGAATTAGGATTAGAACCCAGATCCTCTGACTCCCATGCCTGTGCTCTTTTCACGAGGCCACACAGCCTCTCATATAGTTGTTAAATGTGAAGTTGAAGAGCCTATATTTTCTCTTTAAAACGTTGAGCACATACATGTTCAAGTCAAAAGGACACTCAGAATATTGAGGAGAATATTTAGGACAGGCAAATGTCCAAATTAGAGAATGATGTCATTGCCTTAATCGTTCAGTGGCTATTTTGATGGAGAGGAAGGGATGGATCTGGAAAATGTTATGGAGGAAAAACCCAACAGGGTTTAGGAACAGACAGAAAAATGAGAGTATTAAAGAGAAGAAGGAGTCAAGGATAATGCCATGGTTGAGGGCCTCAGACACAGGGAGGTTGGTGGAGTCTTCAGCTGCCATTGGAGAAATAGGTGGAGGAAAGGAGTTGGGAAGGAAGGTAAGAAATCCCTTGCAAACATATTGACCTTATGAAGGTGCCAGGGTCAATCAATCAGTCAGTGGTATTTATTGAGCGCTTTCTATGGGCAGAGTGCTTACTAGGTGCTTGCGAGAGTACAGTACAGAGTTAGTAGATATGTTCCCTACCCACAGTGAGCTTACAGCTTAAGAGGGCCTAGAGGCAAGAAGGGAGGCAGAACTGTCGATGGGGTTAGAGGTAAGAGCGAGTGAGGCATATTTGGGAGTCATTTGCCTAGAGGTAGTAGTTGAAGGCAAGGGAGTTGGACGATCTCCCCCAGTGGAGTAAGTGAACAGTGACAACAGAGATTTGGGACCAGAGGAAGAGCCACTAAAAGAGATCGAGTGTCCAGAGATAAGAGGAGTGAGCTCGTTGTGGGCAGGCAACTTGCCCGTTTATCGTTATATCGAACTCTCCGAAGGTTTTAGTATAGTGCTTTGCACACGGTAAGCGCTCAGTAAATACGATTGAATGAATGAATGAGCAAATGAGCCTGAAGAAACCTGTGAGGAAACTCAAGGTTAGATCACGTCTCCATGAGAAGGGAGTTGTTCCCGGGGTCAAAGGCAGCCGAGCGGTCAAGGAGGATAAACACAGAGAAGAGTCTGCTAGATTTCACGAGAAGGAGGTGATTGGTCAGCCAGAGCAGTGCAGCCTCTTGGTTCACAGCCGACTCCAGCCCCAACCCCGAGAGATCTGTTTTTATAACGTGGTTTAGAATACTCTGGCCAAATCTGTAGAGATGTAACGTTCGTATTAGGGACTAATGTATTTTCGTTGGTGTTAGTTGAGAAACAGCAGAATTCTGTTGACACGTTCAACTTCGAAGATGCTATTTAGATTTTGAATGCAATTTTAATTATCGATTCAGGGACATTGCCCAAAATCTGACATCTTTTCTTTTATCCCCTTTTAACGATATATACCTTAGGTTCCATTTTATACTAAAAAAGATGCTTGAATTCTAAATTTTTCAGCTGCCAGTTTTCTAATTCACTGATCTGGGAAGGAAAATTACATATTGCAAAGTTTCTTCTTTCCTGGGAAGAAATTAGAAAAGGGATTTTTTGCTTTCTCGAGCTGGCTTCTGTTAGAATAAGTCAGCACATGATTCCTTGAGGTCATTTGGACTCCTTGAGTCATTTACCACTTTCAGTTATATGTGTTGTCATTCCATATCTTCCTGCTTAAAGAAGATAAGCTTGCCTGAATTTTTAATTAATCTATCTGATTAATTATTCCTTTTAACTATAGAGACCCCAAGGCTTACTGGTTAGAGGTGCCTTTATGGATAATCTGGATGCCTGGATCCAATTCTTGTGTATTTATGTATTGTTTGTCTCAGCAGCGTGCTTTTTTCCCCCCTTCGCTGAATTTATTTTTCCTATTAATAAATTAGTAAAATGACTTTCTACCAGTGTGACACTTAATGAGAGTCTGTTGGTAAATTTGACCTCCTTAGAACACAAAGTAAGTATAAATAAGGATTAGCATTATACTGTGCTAATCAAATGCACAAAAGCAACCACTGTCAAACAGCAGAAAGTTATAATACACACATTATGCTTTTTAGTGACACACCTTCCCCCAGGTCCTGAGGGACTATGGGATTATGTCTAATTTCCACCATTCATTCATTCATTGTCAGTCGTGTTTATTGAGCCCTTAATCTGTGCAAAACGCTGTACTGAATGCTTGGGAAAGTACATTAGAACAACAAATAGACACATTCCTTCCCACAATGAGCTCACAGTCTAGAGGGGGAAGCAGACATTGAGATAAATAAATAAGCACTTGGGAGACTACAGTATAACAACAGACACATTCCTGCTCACAACGAGCTCACAGTCTAGAGAGGGAGACAGACATTAATATAAATGAATCAATCAATGGAATTCATTAAGCACTGTATTAAGTGCTTGGGAGAGTACAGTACAACAGAATTAGCAGCGGAAGCACTTAATAAATACTATTACAACTATTAGTGGCAGTTTTTATAGAATTCTTTTTTTAGGCTGATTTTCTCTGCCCTCATAGTTTTCAGTCTGCAGCGTAAATCTAGTTTCAAAATAACTTTTTGCTGATGGAGCTGTATCTTTTTTTTTAAAGCTGGACGTACTATGCAATGGGGAAATTATGGGGAAGGACCATACTATGGAATTCATCTATATGACAAGATGGCGACTAAGAGGAGAAAATGTAAATATATTATTATAATATTATTCTTGTGTCTATACTCAAATGCGTACCTAGATATGAACACATTTTTCCTTGAGCATAACTTGATATTATTTAAATATGTCTGCATTCTTTTTGACCTTATTTGGGTTGAGGGGGAATTGCAGGCTCATCATTTTTCTGTCTCTTTGTTGATAATGGAAGTGGGGACTGATCCGAAGGGAAGAAAGTCTGGTGCCTTTTTAAATTGGCTTTCTCCAATACCCAGATATATGTAAATTGTCACTTGGACCAAAACAAAGAGGCCAGGGATTTGAGGTGATTGCGCTTAGTACAGTGCTCTGCACAAAGTAAGCGCTCAACAGATACGATTAAATGAATTGAATGATTTGGCAGGATCCGAAAGTGCCATTTTAAGCCTTTGCAAATTTCCAAGTTTACTTTCGTAGCAATGCAAAATGGGGGAAAGGTGGCTTTTCCTCAACTAAGACCACTCAAAAATGTAAGTGATTCAGCAAAAGTGGTGGTGGGGATGTTGGGGAATCTGAATCGACTTTTCCCAGGTTCTTTTCTTCTGCTGAGTTGGGATGATAATAATAATAATAATATTTATTAAGCGCTTACTGTGTGTCAGGCACTGACTAAGTGCTGGGGTAGTTACAAGGTAATTGGGTTGGACAGAGTCCCTGTCCCACGTAGGGCTCACAGACTTAATCCCCATTCTCCAGATGAGGTAACTGAGGCCCAGAGAATTGAAGCGACTTGCCCAACATGCACAGCTGACGTGGCAGAACCGAGATTAGAACCCAGGTCCTTCTGAGTCCCAGGTCTGTGCTCTAATCACTAAATCACGCCCCTTCTGAGCCACGCACAGGGCTCAGTTGATGGATTGGAATGCAAGGAAGTAGTAATTGAGTGGGCAATTTTATTCGTAGCGATTATTTGATAGCTTATTTTTGATGAGGGGCTGATTGTAGATATGCACTCGTCCACTCTCCAGTGGTAAGTGAAAAACAAAGTGACAGGTGACCGTTCTCCTTCTGCAACGGTCACTACTAGTAGCCCTGTCATTCTACCACAGCCTCTTGTGTCCCAAAACCCTATGAAGTGTTGAAGAGGAGGGATTCTGGCAGACTTGAAAAATCCAGTGAGGGTGAAGTCTAGGGATAAAAGCAATTGTGAGATTGCTTGGGTGTGTGAATCAGAATGTTCAGATTGAGGAAAAGACAGAGAGACCTGAGAAGAAATTGTCTTTCCCTGGGAGTCTGTAACTGGAGGAGGCTAGAAGGGATGTGGGGGGTAGAAGTTATAAGACATTTTTGAAATGCTTAGGAGGAAAGGCAGGTGTAGAGCCTTGCACAGACTGGATAATAATAATAATTATAGTATTTGTTCCGCGCTTATTATGTGCCAAGCGCTGTTCTAAGCACTGGGGTAGATACAAGGTAATCAGGTTGTCCCATGTGGGGCTCACAGTCTTAATCCCCATTTTACAGATGAGGTAACTGAGGCCCAGGTACCAGCAGACAAGTGGTAGAGCCGGGGTCTCACCATGTCATCCAAACTGTAAGCTCTTAGTGGGCGGGGAACATGTCTACCAACTCTGTTATATTTTCCTCTCTTCTAAATGCTTAGTAAAGTGCTATGTACACAGTAGGTGCTCAGTAAATACGATTGATTGTTCCTGATGCTCTCTGTTCAGTTCAGTACAATTCAGTCATATTTATCGAGTGCTTCTGGTGTGCAGAGCACCGTACTAAGTGCTTGGGAGAGTACAATGTAACAGTAAACAGACACGTTCCCTGTTCACAGCAAACTTACTCATCTCTCCTCCAGCTGCCCATTCTAGACCGTTTCAGGCTCGGAAAAGCATGGTGCAGCCTGGCTGCTGGGACCTACTGGCATCTGTTGGCTTTTTACTTCTGCACGGCTGTTCTGTGGCGCCACTGAAGCTTCGGTGCCAGCAGTTCCCAATGATAAGCAGTGTGGCTTACTGGAAATAGCCTGGATTTAGGAGTCAGAGGTCGTGGGTTCTAATCCCAGCTCCGCCACTGTCAGCTGTGTGACTTTGGGCAAGTCATTTAACTCCTCTCTGCCTCAGTTGCCTCATCTGGAAAATGGGGATTAGGACTATGAGCCCCACATGGGACAACCTGATTACCTTGTATCTACCCCAGCACTTAGAACAGTGCTTGGCACATAGTAAGCGCTTAAAACCCATCATTATTATTATTATAAAAGCACATGGTGGGAAATGCTATTTGTGTAGGGCATCTTCCAGTAGAAGAAGTGAGACCCGGATTCACTTCTGCTCCCTTTTGTTATTTTATAGACAATTTAAAGGTCATGGTGCAAAAAAAGGATGTGTAAATAATTGAATACTAGTGCTATTAATCCTTAAGCCTGCAAGTTGTTTGTTTTCCATAAGAGGTCAGGAGTAGCAAAGTTTAATTCATAGGACAGTTTTAATATGCCTGTGTTGCTTGCATATATGGATGAGCAAACCATATGCATTTAAGGAGCATATTTTATAGCAAAAAAAGGCCAAGTTTTGACAGAGGGCGGGCACAGGGTGGCAGACACAGGCCGAACAAGCACAGAAACCAAGGCCTAGAGCGGAGGGAGAGGAGAGACACAGGCATGGAGGTAAGGAGGGGAAGGGGTGGAGGAGGGGAGGTGAAAGATGCGCACTGTGTGGAAGAAGCAGAGAATGAAGGGGGTGGAGGAGGACGGGGAAGAGGCAGACACAAGGAGGAAGCCAGAAATTTTATTGCTCCAGAATTCTGGCATTTCCTTCCAGCGCTTGGTCTATTGTAACTGAAAGGGGATCTGTCATGAATCCCATTAATATTGACGACCGTGTTGGGCCCAGCCCCTGCTCGAGTAGGGGAGAGGAGCGAAGGCTGCGTCCGGCAGGCCCGAGACCATGTCCTCCAACTCTGTTGATTGGTACTCTCCCAAATGCTCAGCACAGTGCTCTGCACACAGTAAGCGCTCAATAAATACCATTGATCGGTAGGGCCGGGCACAGAAACCAAGCATTCTCCACAACCCGCATTGGAACATGGAGGCTGCAGCCCTCCGTCTCTAGGGGAACAGATCTGGAGCAGAAGCGGGAAAGGAAAGTTGGAGGAAAGAAAAGGAGAATTGGAGGAGGGGGTGGGAGCGGGCAGGCTGCCTGAACCCCAGCCTTCTTGGTTCCCCCCAGGAGCAGCCCCCTCAGCTCATCAGACCCCCCTCCAGAGCCCAGATTTTCTCAGTCGTAGATGGAGAACCGCTTATTCACAGTGTTTTAGGGGAATCCACTTGGTCCCATTAAATCCTCATTATGTTTGAATTATGTTTTTCTAAACCCCACATATTGCACATTTCTCATTTGCACTTAGAACATATAGGAAAAACATTGGTGTCTTATACACTTTTTATTGCATAAAATTAATTTTCAGTTCATCACCAATAAGGAAGAAAAAGGGGAAAGTCAACAGAAAACACATTGTGTTTTAGCTCATGTGGTGTAAGAACTAATGAGCAGCTCATGAGCACCATATTCATACCTGATCGGAAACACTAGAACAAATTAACTTGCAGTTTATTTCTAACCGGCAGTTTGAGCAATTTAAATTGTCTCATAAAAGTGGGTAAAACACTCGTTCCATTTAATAAAAGCGGTGGAATCCGTGAAGTTGTCGCACTCCTCTGTGGCCTTGACTGCAGTTTTTAAAGCAGTGTTCTGTTGTCTTTGCCACCATAAAAGCTATATTGTATCCATCTAAGTGTGTAGTGCAGTGCTCTGCACACCGTAGATGCTCAATAAATACCGTTGGTTGATTGATTGATCAAAACATTTGTTAAACCCTATTTGTATAGGTAAAATGACTGTGCTCGCCTGTATTGTTCATCATGTACTTCCTTTGCCCTCACCAGTTCTTTAATTCACTTCTGAGGCCCCCAGGGCCGCCCTCCTCCTCCCTTGTCCCTGAATATTGGCAAAGTTAAAATCATCAGGTATTAGCTCCCCAAATTCTTCTCACTTCCCTAATCCACTCTCCCAGATCCCACATCCACTCTTTTGTTCGACACATTTCTCTCAAGATGAACATTTTTATTCAAGGTATTTGTTAAGTGCTTACTCTGTGCCAGGCACTGTGTTGAGCACTGGGTTAGATACAAGCTAATCAGGTTGGACCGGGTCCCTGTCCCGCATAGGGCTCACATTCTTAATCCCCGTTTTACAGATGAGGTCAATGAGGCACAGAGAAGTGAAGTGACTTGTTCACGGTCACACATCCGATGAATGAGGGAGCCGGGATTAGAACCCAGGTGCTTCTGACTCCCAGGCCCGTGCTCTATCCACTAGATGACGCTGCTTCTCATTCTTTTCACTCTTAATTTTCATTCTTCTCAGATTTCTTTCAAGACAAGATCTCCGGTCTGTTTTCAAAATACATCTCCTCCACATGTTCCTCTAACTCCATTCCTTCTTACCATTTAAAGAAGCAGTGTGGCTCAATGGAAAGAACACGGACTTGGGAGTCAGAAGTCTTGGGTTCTAATCCCAGATCCGCCACTTGTCAGCCTTGAGACTTTGGGCAAGTCACTTCACTTCTCAGCACTTCAGTTACCATGTCTGTAAAATGGGGATTCAGACTGTGAGCCCCACGTGGGACAACCTGATGACCTTGTATCTACCAGCACTTAGAACAGTCCTCGGCATATAGTAAGCACTTAACAAATCCCACAAATCCCATCATTATTACCTAACAGCACTTGCACTTAATCTCTTTCAATCCTTGGCTGCCATCTTTTACCACTCACTCTCCAATGGCTCCTTCCCCTCTGCCTTTGAACATGCCCACGTCACCCCTACTCTAAAAAAAAAAAAAAAAAAACAAAAAGCCCTCTGAGCCCCCTTGACCATTCAGCTATCACCCCAACTCCTTCCTCCTATTCTTGTCTAAACTCCTTGAATGGGCTATATACACCCTCTGATTCCGCTTCCTCTCCTCTGATTTGCTTTTTGAACCTCCACAGTCTGGTTTCTACCCCCCTTCACCCCGCTGTCTCCAAGATCTCCAAGATCCTTGGTGATCTAATAGACTCTATTCTGATCTTCTTCAACCTCCTGGCTGCCTTTGATACTCTGGATCTTTCCCTTCTTCTGGAAACATTGAGAAGCAGTGTGCCCTAGTGGAAAGAGTCCAGGCCTGGGAGCCAGAGGACCTGGGTTCTAATCCCAACTCAGCCACTCGACTGCTCTGTGACTTTGGGCAAGTCACTTCACTTCTCTGAGCCTTCACTCATCTGTAAAAGGAAGATTAAGGCTGGGAACCCCATGTGGGACCAGGGCTGTGTCCAACCTGATTAGTGTGTATCTCCCCCAGTGCTTAGTAAAGTACTTGACACATAGTAAGCCCTAGCAAATACAATGTTAAAAAAGATCTATCCTTGGTTTTCCTGGCCCAGTTATCTCCACGTTCCCCTTATCTCTGGTGATTCTTTTCAGTCTTTTTTACTGGCTCTCTTCCTACCTCCCACCTCCTATTCTATTCTAGGTCCCTGTATGTTTCAACTGTAAACTCTATGCAGATGATTTCCAAGTCTACCTCGCTAACCCCAACCTTATTTCACCTCTGCAATCTCACAAAATTTCTCCCTGCCTTCAAGGCATCGCTACTTGAACATCCCAGTGATATTTCAACCTTAATGTGTCCAAAATTAAAATAATAATAATGATAAACTATCATTATTATGGCTTTTGCTAAGTGCTAAATATATGTCAAGCACTTTTCTAAACACTGGGGGAGGTACAAATCAATCAGGTAGGACACAATCCCTGCCCCACATGGGCTCACAGTCTAAGTAGAAGGGAAAATAGGTATTTTATCCCCATTTTCAGTTGAGGATACTGAGGTACATAGAAATGAAGTGATTTACCCAAAGTCACATATCAGGCAAGTGGCAGAGCCAGAATTAGAACCCAGGTCCCCTGGCTCTTTCTCCTAGGCCAGCTGCTTCCCTCATTTGATCTTTCCTCCCAAATTCCCTCCTCCGCCTAACTTTCCCATCAGAGCTGACAGCATCACCATCCTCCCTGTCCCTGAATCCTACAACCTCAGCATTATCCCTGTCTCCTCTCTCCCTTTTTCCCTCAACATTCAATCTCTCACTAAAATCAGTTGGTTCCTCCTGCCCAACATTTCCAGAATCTATCCCTTGCTCTTCATGCAGATGGCCACCGCACTAGTTCAGGCACTTGTCAAATCCCAGATCGACTACTCCATCCCCTTCCTCTCCGGTGTCCCTGCCTATGGTGTCCCCTCTCCAGGCCCTACTTCACTCTGCAGCCCAAGTCATTTTTCTACGCCATCATTCTGCACACTTCTTCTCAGACCTTAAAATGTTCATTAGTGAACATATTCCTCCCCACATCAAACAGAACCCCCTGATTATTAGCTTTAAAACCCTCTGCTCTCTCTCTCCTACTTATCTTCTTTTCTCCCAGTATACCCCAGCTCGCACTCTCTGCTTCCCTCCAGCTAATTTATTCACCGGGCCACATTGTCATCTCCCCCTGGCCTCTCTCTTGCCTGGAACTCCCCCCCCCCCCCCCCCCCCCCGGACCTCAAATCTGTTGGACTGCAGCCCTTCACATCTTCAGTGCCCTCCTGAAATCACATCTTCAGAAAGCCTTCTCTAACAGTGCTTCAGCGCTTAGAACAGTGCTTCACACACAGTAAGAGCTTAACAAATACCATCGTTGTTATTGTTATTAAATTTCTACTTTCCCCAGCTGCCACTTCAGCTTCTCTGCAACTCCTGAAAACCTGTGCACTCCTAACCTCCCGTAGCACTTCCCTACCTAGTTTACATCCCCTAGGACTTAAGCACTAATTCAAGCCGGCTCTGCCACTTTCATTCATTCAGTTGTATTTATTGAGCGCTTACTATGTGTAGAAAACTCTACTAAGCGCTTGGAAGGTACAGTTCAGCAAGAAAGAGAGATAAGCCCTGCCAACACCGGGCTTACAGTCTAGAAATAATGATGGCATCGGTTAAGGGCTCACTATGTGCCAGGCACCGTATTAAGTGCTGGGGTGGATACAAGTAAATTGGGTTGGACACGTCCTTGTCCCACCTTGGGCTCACAGTCTTCTTCATCCCCATTTTACAGATGTGGTAAGTGAGGCCCAGTGAAGTGACTTATCCAAGGTCACACAGACAAGTGGCGGAGCTGGGATTAGAGCCCGTGACCTTGTGACTCCCAGGCCCGGGCTCTAGCTGCTACGCCATGCTGCTTGGGCAAGTCACTTCCCTTCTCTGGGCCTCAGTTACCTCATCTGGAAAATGGGGATTGAGACCGTGAGCCTCATGTGGGACAGGAACTCTGTGCATCTCAATTTGCTTGTATCCATCCCCCCGTAGTACAGTGCCTGGCACATAGTAAGCACTTAAAAAACCACAGTTATTATTATCATCGTCATCATTAATAATAACTATAAAGACATCCCCATTTCTTCCCCGATCAATCTCTAAATTGGAGGTTAAACCTGGCGGGGGGAGCGGGGGCGGTGCTCTGCTCCTCAGATATCCGAACAAGGGTCCACTCTGACCATTTGCTAGAGCACTGAAAAAATACTTAGAAGCCAAATGTTGTCAGGTAGCCATTAGCTAGCGGCATATAAAGGGGAGAATTAGATTAGCTTCACTGAACTCCCGTTACCGCCGGGGCCCTTCTGTTGCTAGGTGAATCCAAATGACGTCACGAGGAGGGGGCATATGTTGAGTCTACAGCTCTCACTGCAACCTCAGCCGGGCCCATCTGCCCAGCTACAGCGGGCGACACTAAAGGGAGAGAGTTCAGGCTCCCCTTGGGGGGCCCCTACTCTGTCCTTTTTTTTGGGGGGGGGGGGGCAGAAAAAAAGGGAATTAATTAATCTTTGTAGCCACTAGGGGGAAGTATGCAGCCAGATGTCTGGCACTCTCTTTTTGCACTTTTAACCAGCCTGGAAGTTCAACCTGCTGTTCGCAAAGCTTTGCTCCATTCTCTTTTCGATTTCAGATGGGGCTTCTAACTGTCCCGCTACAGCCTCTTCCCCAGGCTGGACCTAAAGCCCCATCACCGAAGCTAAACGAGGACGCTGCAAAATCGAAAAGTGCCAAAACGATGCTTCAGCGGTTCGGCTCGGGGTCTCTTGGAATAATGGGAGGTGTTTGCCCTCCTTGACGTTACCTGGCTAATGGTGGATCTTGTAACAGCCCCAGCTTTTCCCAGTAATACCCTAGCTCATGCCCTTCAGCAACGTGGCTTAGTGGAAAGAGCACGGGCTTGGGAGTCAGAGGTCATGAGTTCGAATCCCAGCTCTGCCACTTGTCAGTTGTGTGACTGTGGGCAAGTCACTTAACTTCTTTGTACCTCAAATACCTCATCTGGAAAATGGGGATTAACTGTGAGCCTCACATGGGACAATCTGATTACCCCGTATCTACCCCAGCGCTTAGAACAGTGCTCTGCACATAGTAAGCTCTTAACAAATACCAACATTATTATTATTATTCCCAAACTCCCCTTCTCACGGTACTTGGCTCCTTACTCCCCCACCACTCGGCCCTGGTTCAGAGTCTTCCTCCTGCCTGGACCTCCCTCTTTTTCAAATCGGCTCTGATAATGTTGGTATTTGTTAAGCGCTTACTATTTGCAGAGCACTGTTCTAAGCGCTGGGGTAGACACAGGGGAATCAGGTTGTCCCACGTGGGCCTCACAGTCTTAATCCCCATTTTACAGATGAGGTAACTGAGGCACCGAGAAGTTGTGACCTGCCCACAGTCACACAGCTGACAAGTGGCAGAGCCGGGATTTGAACCCATGACCTCTGACTCCAAAGCCCATGCTCTTTCCACTGAGCCACGCTGCTTCTCCACCCACCGCCAGAGTCCTGCTGAAACTGTGCCTCCTCCGGGAGGTTTTCCTGGATTAATTTATCTTTTCCCCAGATCTTGTCCTTCCAAGTCCCGCCTCAAAGGCCTCAGAGCTTATGTACTCACAACTACCCCCAGAGCACTTCACCATACTGTTAAAATACATACTTTTCCTTATGTACGTATATAGCCATCTCCAGTCTTTTCTTCCTCCTGTAACGGGAATTAGTTCATGTTTGTCTTCCCCATTAGACTGAGGGCAGAGATTGTGTCTTCTATCTGTATTGGGGTCTCCCCAGCAATTAGTATAATGTTTTGCTCACGGTAGACACTCAGCAGCTACTACGGATTGATGACCATCCTTTACCTAACATCCGAGTTTGTATCCAAGCCCTCTTGAGCCTTCTGCAGTCCTAAATGGCTTGATTCTCCTGTTGATCCATTTGAATTGTATTCAGTTTTTAAGATCATGCATAAATACCTGACATAGACCTCCTCGCAGATCTTCCTGCTTCCAGTCTCTCCCTTCTCCAGTCCCGGCTTCATTCTGCTTTTATTCATTCAATTGTTCATATTTATTGAGTGTTTACTGTGGGCAAAGCACTGTACTGAGCGCTTGGGAGAGTACAGTATGACAACATACCTGCCCCAAACGAGCTCACAGTCTAGAGGGGGAGACAGACATTAATATAAATAGATAAATAAGTAAATGAAATAAATTACAGGTCTATACATAGTGCTGTGGAGATAGGAGGGAGAATGAATGAAGGAGCAAGTAAGAGTGGCACAGAAAGCAGTGGGAGAAGAGAAGAGGGGCGCTTGATCAGGGAAGGCTTCTTGGAGGAGATGTCTTCCCAGATCATTTTTCTAAACTATTATTTTACACATCTCCCTACTCCTCCGAAATCTGTAACGGTTGCCCATTCCTCTCCCCATCCAGCAGAAACTCCTCACCATCAGCTTTAGGCTACTCAGTCAGCTCTCTCCCCCGTCGTTCCTCTTCCGTTAAACCCCTGCTCATCTGCTTTGCTCCTGTCAAGCCAGCTTGCTCTCTGTGCCTTGTTCTTGTCTTTCTCATGGTCAGACTCTTGCTTACACCCTCCATCCTGCCTAGAATTCCTCCCTCCACCCCGGGAAACAGCTTGGTGTAGTGGAAAGAGCAGAAGCCTGGGAATCAGAGAAACTGAGTTCTAATCCTGGCTCTGCCACTTACTGCAGTCACTTAACTTCTGTGTGTCTCGGTTCCCTCATCTGTAAAATGGGGATTCAATACCTGTCCTCTCTTAGACTGTGAGCCTCATATGGAACCTGATTATCTTATGTCTACACCAGTGCTTTTTACAGTGCTTGACTTATTGTAAGCACTTTACAAATATCACAGTTATTTCTGTTACTATTCACATCCAGCAGACCACTACTTTCCTATCGTCAAAGCCCTTCTGAAATGACATCTCAAGGAGGTCTTCCCTGATTATAATCTCTCATCTCCCCACTCTATTTCCTTCGATTCTGCCACTTCAGCACGTCAACAGCACCTGCCTACCACATGTAGCACCTAAGTACAATAGCTTTTGAACTGTGTTGCTTCACACTATTTGGGATTTAGCACCTGTCTCAACTCCCCGACTAGTGGTCTACTGACTCTAATGTACCCTCCCAAGTGCCTTGTACATCTCTTTGCAGCAAAAGGGCTCAATAAATGCTATAGATTGGAGGAGTGATCAATGACTCTGAAATTAGAAAAAGACTTCTCCTGCTTTTTAAATAGAAAGTGACAGAAAATACATTCTCCCTTCACTTTTTAGCTAGATATGAAGGGCAAATATCAGCTGATACATGAATAAAACTCACACCGAGTTCCCAGCCAGCCTTCCCTGATAGTTTAGACTTCGTTGTGAGTGAAGAGTGGATGAAAGAGACAGTATGCTCATACCCAGCAGGTGCCTTCTCTTAGTCTCAGAAATTCACAGTGCATACTGTCCTCCTCCTCAATAAGAGTCATCTTGCTTCTCTACTGCTCTCATTTTGTAGCTTACCCTCCCTCCTTGTAACCAGCTGGTATAACGGTCAAATAGCACCTTATTGACCAACACAGGACCAACCCAGGTTGTAACAGCGATCGTTTGGAATTGCATCAGAGAACTGGAATTCAGTTTTACATATGCATGCGGTGTCAGCCTGGTTCTGTTCCGAACTCCCCTGGAGCCTGGCTTTGCCCTCAACTTCCCTGGCCTTAACTCAAAGTCTCACTCAGCCCATCTCCGCTAAAGCAGTCTTCCAAGTGGAAGAGAAGCCATGTGGCTCAGTGGAAAGTACCTGGGCCTGGGGTTCAGGAGACCTGGGTTCTGATCCCACCTCGGCCTCTGGACCAGTTTATTTCTGCTCCCTCATCCCTCACCCGGTTTCCAGGTGAAGGAGATGGTGGTAATCTGCTCACTCCTTCCTCCTCTACCTATGGCCGCCCTCTTCCATCACCACCCCGGAGGACTCTGGGTGTGATCGGACAGGAGGACAGGAGGAGAATGAAAATTTGGGGTCTGAATAGGAGCGGCTGCCCCACCTCTATTGCCCCTGCACAAACCCTGTTGCTGGTTGCTGGTTCAAGCAGGCTAGGGGGAGAACTGCTTGGGGTGGGGGGGGCAGGGGTGAAGAGGGCTGGGGGCCTTTCTTAAGGGAATTCTGGCTTCCTGCTTTACAGATGGAGACCAGAGAGAGGCTGGGTTGCTGGCCACTGTACCAGCCCATGATATCATCATGCCATGCGTGTGCCCAAAGTTACGTGTGACATCGTGGGTTGACGGGGAAGAACTTCATTGTACCGTCACTCTTGTAATAATAATAATGATGGGGTTTGTTGAGCGCTGGGGTAGTTCCGGGGTTCTCAGGTTGAACGCAGCCCCTGACCTACGTGGGGCTCACAGTCCTAATCCCCATTTTACAGATGAGGTCCCTGAGACATAGAGAAGCGAAGTGACTTGCCCAAGGTCACACAGCAGTCAAGTGGCGGCCCTGGGACTAGAACCCAGGTCCAAACTTGGATGCAGAGAAAAGAGGCTGAGGCCTCCATGGGGGCGTGGAATCAGTTCATTTATTCATTCAATCGTATTTATTGAGCACTTACTTTGTGCAGAGCACTGTACTAAGTGCTTGGAAAGTACTATACGGCATCATTCTCTTTATTCTCCCTCTCTGCCCCATAACTATCCTCTCTTACCAAAGTTTTCTTTAAGGTCCTACTTCCTAAAATGAATGTTGGAAAGGAGAAGATGCAAAGGCTGTCAAGGACTTGTTGAAGGAGAGTGACAAAGAGGGAATGATTGCCCCATGGAATCAGTGCCCTGAGTTGGGCTAGAGAGAAGTAGTAGATCAAGGCCTTCACTCCTATCCACCTCAGTTGCTGCGGGGCTTTTAGCAGCTAAAATCCAGTGAAGTGAGAGGAATCAGAAAGAGAGTGACAGAGAGAAAAGAAAGCCAGGTTTTCAAGGATCCCTATCAGCACCCTAAGAAAATACTTGCTCGGTGAAATTTGTTTTTCTATTTTTAGTCCCTTCAAGAAGCTAGGTAAGCTGGAGGGAGCAAAGTTAGAAATAAGAAAGCAGTTCCTTTATCTCCTCCACAGTTCCCAAGAAAACAGTCCAGCTTTCCATTTTGTCGTCTTCCATCCCTGGCAGCTCAAAACTCCCCACTTGTTAAAACTCATTCCTAGGGAGCAGTTAGTTGTAATAAGTTCCAAGTAATAGCTCCTTATGTTAAACCTTCATGGTGAGCAAGTAAATTGTATTGGAAATTGGTCTGTTAGCCTGAGTGTGAAAAATCTGTAGCCCAATTGCCATGCAAGCTGCCAGGATTCCTGTGTCAGCCATGTGCAACTGGAACACAGAAAAAGCGTTCTGGGACACGATCCTCCTATCTTCTAATGGTGACTGCTCAGTTCTGCAAAGAAAGGATAGAACAAGAAGTTCTGACAGAGGGCATCCTATTGAAGGATACAACTGAGATCACAGTGGAAAAAGAGTAAGCAAAGGGAAGAAGAATAGGCTAGAAACCAAAATCACAAGAGAAAGTCATAATAACCGAGGAACAGTATAGAATCTCAATAAGCCACCGTGAAAAATGGAGCCAATTACACCGGAGTTAATAGGTTGGGGTTAGGGAGCAAGGAAAGAGGAAGAGAGATGGTCACAAAAGAGTGAGATTGGGGGAAATGGATGAAGAAATATGGGTAGGCTGAAAGAGAAATACAAAGAAAGAGAGGGATGATGGATAGTAAGAGGAGAACCATGAAGGAGGGATAAACCAAGAGGAAGATAGGAAGTGCACTTGGATTTGCACCCTTTTTTCACCCCTCTCTCAGCCCCACAGCACTTAGGTACATACCTGCAATTCATTGATTTTTATTAATGTCTGTCTCCCCCTTTAGACGCTAAACGGGTGTGGCGCAGGGAATGTGTCTGCCAACTCTGTTGTACTCTCCCAAGCGCTTAGTACAGTGCCCAGCACACAGCAAGCACTCAATAATTCAATTGAATGATTGAGAGCAAGTAAGAGTAATGGTGTTAATTGAGTGCCCCCAGAATGCAATGCACTCATTTCTCGGAGGTCCATTTTGTATTTCATTGTAGATGGTTTTCCTGAGCCTGGTTGATCTGTCTCTAAAAATGCATTCTGTGATTGTTCTAGGCAGACTTTCTATTAAATTCGTTGTGAAATGTCTCATCTTCTGTTCTGTCCACCCTCAATCTAGCTTTCTACTCCGTCCCATCACTGCCTTCTTTGTGTACTTGTGGTGGCCAATGTGTGTCTCTTGTTCCTTGTCTTTTATCTATCTTTTTATTTTTTTGTTCCCTAATTTATGTTTCTTTCTCAAAAGCATTCATTCAGTCTTATAAAGTATTTTTATTTGTCAGTAATGGAAGACTTCCCCTTCCTTTCCTGGCTCCTAATTTCTCCAGACTTCATAGTTTTATAGCCTTTCCCACCCCCTGCCCCAGGCCAAGCCAGATCTTTGTCTCTGGTACTATCTTCTGAAGCCTCCACTTAACCACTTTTTCCTCTGCAGCTGTTTCTCTCCCCCCCACAACTTTTCTTTACCCTCCCTTTCAGAGTCCTGGCCAAATCCCCATCGGGTTTGCCTTGCATTTTCCTCCCCATCCCAAAAGCTTACTTGGAGGCACACTGCACTTTTGTCTTGGGGCTGGAGAGAGGCACACATTGATTCACCCTATTTAGGTAATTCAGTATTTAGAGATGATTTTTTTCCTTAAACATTCCCTTTGAAATTCAAAACCCATGGCAAGCCATTTTCGTCCCTATTATGCAATCACCTGATTGAAGAAACCAAAAGTCTTTTAAAATCAGCTTAGATGGTGGATATATTTTAAGTAAGAAAATCTTACTACTATACCAACACAGGCAAGGAAATTATTTTAAAAATCTTTTCCTTTTTCTATCAATACCTCAACTCCATAGGGCTCTTAGTTTACCAAATGTGGCATACATTCCAATAAAATTGTTTCATTCATAATGTGTTTAGATGTTTTTTTGAAGGTAGTGGTTTTTTTTCCAAACTCCTGAACCACTGGTTCTGCTTAGAGCAAGCAGTTTCCAAGTTTTCATTTCTGTGCATTTAACATGCCAACCCAAATTTACTTTGGATTGTGAAATGAAAAGATTTTATTTCGAAGAGACTGTGGTCATATTTTGAGAGAATTAATTGAGAAGGAAATCATTGTTAATTCTCATGTTTGATTTTAAACCATTTGACATGAAGAGATATAAATATGTGTCCAGTTGTGGATGCCTCTTATCTGATCAGTTCATCTCCTCCGCAGTTTCGGTGTCTGAACTGCTCAGCTTCGCAAGTCTGCTCACAGGATGGCCCTTTTTATCAGGTAAGAGGCACTCACGACTGTACATGTCACTGCCATTAAGGATGTGTAAACACCCCATCTCAAACACCTGTTTTCTAGGATTTACCACTTAGTGTTGCTTATTTCATGTGGGCAATAAAATTAAACATCCTTATGACAGCATGGATGTGCTGATGAAGTTTAAAAGCTTTTGGAATTCTATTCAAATCTATTTAGTATCAAGGCTAAAGTGACCTTTAGAGGGAGGTTGAGTAGAATTGTTTCAGATTTTCAGTAATGTGTAGGCTCTCTTCTTGATCTTGTTTCGCATTATCGCGTTACAGAAACCGTATCTCTTTTTCCCAAGTCATGCATGTACTGTGGACAGAAATTGCCAGATTAGATGAACTGAGAAAGTGCTACACCACAGAAGTATATTTAAAACATTATAGGCGATAGAGCCCATGTAATGTTTCCAGGACCCGTGACCTCAATTAGGGTTTTTGTGGTTCATCTCAGTCTAGCTAGAAAGCACCAGCACATCTCTCTCAAAAGTGTTTTCCTCCTTTACCCACAGAACTGTTACTGTCAGAATGATTGAACATGGCTTTCTTTAGTCCTGCTTGAGCAACTAATTTGCCTTCTGGTGTGACTTCTCTCTCCCCACCCCACCTTTTTTAAAATGGTATTTGCTAAGCACTTACTATGAGCCATTCAGGGTACTAAGAGCTGGAGTAGATAGAAGCTAATTAGGGTGGACACAACCCAGTCCCACATGGAGCTCACGGTCTTAATCCCCATTTTACAGATGAGGTAACCGCGGCACAGGAAAGTGAAGCGACTTGCCCAAGATCACCCAGCAGACAATAAATAATGATAAGAAGAATGTTGGTATTTGTTAAATGCTTACTATGTGCCAAGCACTATTCTAAGCGCTGGGGTAGATACAAGGTAATCGGTTGTCCCACGTAAGGCTCACAGTCTTCATCCCCATTTTACAGATGAGGTAACTGAGGCACAGGGAAGTTAAGTGACTTGCCCAAGGTCACAGAGCTGACAACTGGCAGAGCCAGGATTAGAACCCACAACCTCTGACTCCCAAGCCTGTGCTCTTTCCACTAAGCCATGCTGCTTCTTGAGTGGCGGAGCCTGGATTAGAACCCAGGTCTCTTTGCTCTTGTTTCCACAGATGTTCTTTAGAGTAGCTGAGTACAGGAAAGAAGGGATAATAATAATTATTGTATTTATTAAGTGCTTTCTATATCCTAAGCATTAGGGTGGGTGTAAGAGAATCAGCTTGGATATGGCCCTTGCCCTATAGGAAGTTACTGTCTAAGAGGGAGGGAGAATATGTATTTTATCTTCATTTTACAGAAGAGGAAGCTGGCCCAGAGAGGTTAAGTGACTTACCCTAAGCCATGCAGCAGGCAGGTGGCAGAACTGGGAATGGAACTTCAAGCTTTCTCACTTCCAGTCCTGTGCTCTTTCCATTAGGCCACATTATCTCTAAAAGCCAGTGTCTCACCAGTTCTATAAGACAAACACATTAGAAAATCATCCTGCAAAAGAAATGAAGATCTAATTAGGATAAATATGTTTTCAAGATGGAGAAGCGATTTGAGGAGCTGCTCATATGTAGTTTTTCAGAGAAGCTGTATTTCACTCTTAGGGTTTTGGAGCCACTGAATTTCTCTCAACTAGTGCTTTAAAACTGGAAAATAAATAAATTCCAAAAATTAGGTTTGTGCCACAAATGAATATACGTGGGTTTAATAGTATGAACACCACAGATAACATCCCAACAAATGCATGTTATGCTTTCATTAAAGAGGCAATTTATAATCCAAAATAACTGCTATATTGGGCATACTGACCTTTTTTTAATTCTCTATTTTATTTGTGACCAGAAAAATTCAGTTGATGAAATACCATATGCCTGGGGTGTCCACTGTTCCTTGTTTTACACCCAAAACTTTGAGTGTTATTTTACTGCAATTTCAGTATAAAAATTAGAAAAAGGTTTAACATTGAATACAGCAACTGAGAATCAGCAGTTAAAGTGAGAAGAGAAGTAAGCAAAGTAAATGCATCAGAGGATATTTTTAGTTTAGGCCAGAAAAATTGAAGAGAAATGGGAGATTCTTTAGTAAAGGAAGATAGAAAAAACATTACCCTTTTTTAAACTTCTTTTTATTCTAGAAATGATTGTGATTTAATTCTTTTCTAATTATCATTAATTATCCATTTCTTATCATTCAACTGCCACTTCCTATGTTTTCTTTCTCTGCAAAAGCATTCAGTATATATAACATATATAATATGAGCTTCCCCTTTTCCCTCTGTTCCCTCTGCTGCCTCTCTGCCCCCCCTTCCTCCCCTCAGCTAAGCCCCCTTTTCCCCCCTTTCCCTCTGCTCCTCCCCCCTCCCTTCCCCTCAGCGCTGTGCTCATCTGCTCATTTGTATATTTATTACCCAATTTATTTTGTTAATGAGATGTACATCCCCTTGATTCTATTTATTGCTATTGTTTTTGTCTCTCTGTCTCCTCCGATTAGACTGTAAGCCCATCAGTGGGCAGGGATTGTCTCTCTCTGTTGCCGAATTGTACATTCCAAGCATTTAGTATAGTGCTCTGCACATAGTAAGCACTCAATAAATACTAATGAATGAATGAATAATATGTATAATGTATTTATATAATCCCAATATATGGGTACATTTTGCTATTTTTAGACATATAAATTACTAGGTTGGCAAGGTAGAGTTCAGGTATTTATTTCAGTCAATCAAGAACAATGTGCCTTCATTATTACTAAAACAATTTCTTTGCCTTTATAGCATTTTGTCCTAATTTTTAAAATTTCCGATTAATCAATAAAGAATTAGAGATGATATTAGTTCCTGAAGAAATTGCAATTTTCTCTAAAATGGTACATGTTCAGTATTTCGGTGATATTTAGTTTCACTGTATTTTATACGAATTAATATATCTTTGAGAAATAAACTATTTATCCTCTTTTCATTCATCCGATCTAAACCGATGAGTTTTCACATCACTGTATGAGACATAGCTACACACTCACATATCTATAGTATATACAGGTCAAATTTGTTTCTGTGACTATTTAGATAAATGCTTCATTACAGAATCGTATTCCAGGTATGCCTTTCCTGGTCTTAAAATTTTTTTCAGGCACTCTTGATTCTTTGGGTTGGAACCTCCAACTGTTTCCCGTTCTTCTCCGCATCAGGCAGAAATGCCTTATCATTGGCTTTAAATCATTCATTCGGCTCTCCCCCTCCTGCTTATTCATTCTCTTCTTCCACTACACCCCAGTTTATACTCTCGTTCCTCTCAAGGTAATCTACTCAGTGTGCCTCATTCTCACCTCTCCCGCCACCGACCTCTTGCTCATGCCTGCTTTGTATCCAGTGAACCACTTCTCTCCCCATCTTCAGAACCCTTCTGAAATCACATCTCCTCCAAGTGGCCTTCCCCAGTTAATTTCTAATCTTCTCAACTCTATATTTCCCCAGCTGCCCCTTTAAAATCTGTGCCCATCCTAAGAAATTAACTGCTTAGAGCCCCTTAGGTACACATCTTTTATTATCTATTCCTACTGTCTTTCATGTATCCGTAATTTATGTTGAGAGCAGGGATTGTGTCTTCCATCTCTGTCATTCTCTCTCAAGTGCTTAATACAGTGTTCTGCACACGGTATTCAAATCAGTACCATTGATTGATTGATTTTCTTTGTCTGTTGTCCCTTAACACGCCCCCCCCCCACCACTCCATTTCTCCCTTTAGATATTAAACATCTCGAGGGCAGGGATCATCTTTTCTCATGCTGTTATGCTCTCAATCAAACAATGAGTGCTAATCCCGGCTCTGCCACTTGTCTGCTGTGTGACCTTAGTCAAGTCACTTCACTTCTTTGGGGCCCAGTTACCTCATCTTTAAAATGGGGATTTTAAAATGTGAGCCTCACATGGGACATGGACTGTATCCAACCTGATTTGCTTGTTTCCACCCCCGTGCTTAATACAGTGCCTGGTACATAGTAAGTGCTTAACGAATATCTCAATTATTATTATTGGATAATGGATTATTATTAATAATCATATTTATTGAACGCATACTGTGTGCAGAGCACTGTACTAAGCACTCAGAATAGCGCAATATAACGGAGTTGGTAGACACCTTCCCTGCCCAAAACAAGCTTATGGTCTAGAGATGAGCTTCCATTTCATTTTCTGTTCTGTTTCGTAAACATCTCATTCAATAGTATTTATTGAGCGCTTACTATGTGCAGAGCAATGTACTAAGCACTTGGAATGAACAAGTCGGCAACAGATAGAGACAGTCCCTGCCGTTTGACGGGCTTATGGTCTAATCGGGGGAGACGGACAGACAAGAACAGTGGCAATAAATAGAGTCGAGGGGAAGAACATCTCGTAAAAACAATGGCAACTAAATCGAATCAAGGTGATGTACAATTCATAAAAATAAATAGGGTAAAGAAAATATATACAGTTGAGCAGACGAGTACAGTGCTGAGGGAACGGGAAGGGAGAGGGGGAGGAGCAGAGGGAAATGGGGGGAAAAGAGGGTTAAGCTGCGGAGAGGTGAAGGGGGGCTGGTAATCTCCCAAGTGCTTATTGCAGTGTTCTACATACAGGAGGTACTTGATAACATACCAGTGATTGACTGAAGCTAAGTGGGGAAAAGAATCTAGGCACGGGGTTCTTCCTTTAATTTTACCCTCGGATATTGACTCAACTTCCATCTGATGCCCTGTAGTTCTCTTGCCCAAAGGTTACTATTCTCAGAAGCCGGTCTCCTCGGTTAGGCAGAAGTCGCTGGTCCTAGTGGGCGATTTAGTCTTTAGGCCCAGAGGTAGCTGTGTTTGTGACGTCTGGGATGACTCTCTGGTTATTGTCTGCCCGGAAGCAGAGGACTGCGCACACCTCACCGGACATGGAATCGATTGTTAGGTGGGGATGGGGGGAAAGAGCCAGCCGCTCTGATGTTAGCTCTGAGGAGGCTGAGCAAAGGTAGCAATTTGGAAGACAAATTTAGATCCTGAGGTTGGGGAATGACGTTCAGGTGCCTCCAACGATAGTGGTCTCTGAAAAGCCGCCAGTTCCTAAAGCAGATTCCAAGAGGCAGGCCAGATTCTTAAGACGTGTGCACATGGTGATGTAGAGAGGTGGGGTTTAGATACGTTAAGAACTGGGGAAAACCTCTGAGGGTTAGGGGGGAGGGCGGCAGGTGGAACAAAAACTCTTTTAACCTAAAATGGCATCGGGCTGCTGACACGAAAGTATATAAAGGTGGCAGAGACGGTGTTCAACTTAGGCTGGGGGAAAGCTGGCGGGTGCAGAAAAATAAGGCAACCTGGCTGCCCCTCCTGGGAGGGACAGGGCTCCAGATCAAGGAAGGCTGGAGAAGCCCAGAGGGAATCAAATGGAACATCTGAGGAAAAGACCAAGGGCAGATTAGACTGCCTGTCTCGTGGGACAGCCGATGTAAAATTGGCCCAAAAAAAGCAAAGCCGGAAAATGGACCTCTTTCTACACCAGTGCCGGAAGGCTAGAGAGTAAAATGGATGGATCGGATGCTTAAGTCGCTAATCGAGATTTTGACGTAATTCACATGTGCGACGATCAGTCAATCTATCATTGGCATTCATTCAGCGTTCACAGTGTGCAAAGCACACTTCTAAGCCCTAGGGAATATACAATACAGTAGAAGCTAGCAATCTACAGGGGGAGATGGATAGTAAAATTCATTAGTTGAATTCATTAGTTCAGTAGTTTACTGAATGAATTCAGGAAAGCTTATTCATTTATTCAGTCATATATCAAGTGCTTACCATTCATTCAATCATATATATTGAGCGCTTACCGTTTGTGGAGCACTGTACTAAGTGCTTGGGAGAGTACAATACAATAATAAACAGACACATTCCCTGCTCACAATGAGTTTACAGTCTGGGGGATGGGGACAGGCATTAATATAAATAAATAAATTACAGATATGTACATAGTGCTCTGGGGCTGGGAGGGAGGATGAATAAATTTCAGATAGGAGAAGTAGTTATGGGAAGCAGCGTGGCTCAGTGGAAAGAGCCCGAGCTTGGGAGTCAGAGGTCATGGGTTTGAATCCCGGATCCGCTACTTGTCAGCTGTGTGACTGTGGGCAGGTCCCTTAACTTCTCTGGTTCTCTGGTTCCCTCATCTGTAAAATGCGGATTAACTGTGAGCCTCACGTGGGACAATATGATTACCTTGTATTTACCTCAGTGCTTAGAACAGTGCTCTGCACATAGTAAGCGCTTAACAAATACCAGCATTATTATTATTAGAGGGAAAGGATATGTACATAAGTGCTCAAGGGCCAGGGTGAATGTCCAAGTGGGTACACAGTCAAGTGAGTAGGTGTCACGGAGAGGCAGGTGAATAGGGGAAATGAAGGTTTACTCGGGTGACATCTCGGAGGACATGAGATTTTAGGAGGGTTTTGAAGGTGGCGAGTGGGTTGAACCATCAGTTATGAAAAGGGAGGGAGTTCCAAGCCCGAAGGAGGAGGTGAGCAAGGGGTCGGTAGCGGGATAAATGATATGGAGGTAGAAAGAGTGGATTGGCGTTAGAGGAGCCAAGTGTAAGTATTGGATTGTGGTAGGAGATGAGTGAGGTGAGGTAGAAGGGAGAGAGCTTTGGCAGTAAGAAGCTTCTGTCTGATACAGAGGTCAATGGGCAACCGCTGGAGGTTTTTGAGTGTGGGGAGATGTGGACTGAGAGGTGTTTCAGAAAAATGATCCAGGCAGCAGAGTGACGTATGGACTGGAAGTGGAGAGAGTCAGGAAGCAGAATGGTCAAGGTGGCATAGGATAAGATCTTGGATCAGCCTGGTAGGAGTTTGGAAGGAGAAGGGCTAGATTCTCAAGACGTCATGAAAGTAGAATTGACATAATTTGATGACAGATTAAAGATTTGGGATGAATGAGAGAGATGAGTTCAGGATAATGCCAAGGTGTGAGCTTGTAAGAAAGGGAGGATGGTTGAGATGTCTTTGGTGATCAGAAAGTCAGGGGGAAGACGCGGTTTAGGTGGGAAGATAAGGAGTTCTGTTTAGGCCGTGTTAAGTTTGAGGTGTCGGCGGGGCATCCAAGTAGAGGTGGAATGGTAGTCGAAGTGGTGGGAGTGAGTGAATTCTCCAAGAGAGTGGGTAGAGATAGAGACTAGAAGGGGACCCAGAACAAATACCATGAAAAAACTCCAAACAACCTGAGCCTTGAGGCACAGTTAGAGGGGTGGGAGGGAGAGGAGGAGCCAGCGGAAGGAGACTGAGGAAGAACACTCAGAGAGATAAGAGGAGAACCAGGAGAGGACAGTGTAGGTGAAACCAAGGTTAGACAGAGTTTCCAGGAGAAGGGGAAGTGTGGAAGGAAGCTGAGAGGTTGAAGAGGAGTAGGATAATAATAATGGCATTTAAATGTTCACTTTGTACCAAGCACTGGTCTAAGCGCTGGGGTAGATAAAAGGTAATCAGATTGCCCCACGTGGGGCTCACAGTCTTAATCCCCATTTTACAGATGAAGTAACTGAGGCACAGAGAAGTTAAGTGACTCGTCCAGAGTCACACACCTGACAAGTGGCAGAACCAGAATTAGAACCCCTGACGTCTGACTCCCAAGCCCGTGGTCTTTCCACTAAGCCACGCTGCTTCTCAGGGCTGTTGGATTTGGCACAAAGGAGGTCATTGGTGACCTTAGAGAGGGCTATTTTCACGGAGTGAATGGGGCCGAAGTCAGATTGCAGGGAGTTGAGGAGATAGTTGAAAGAAAGGAAGCAGAGGCAGCAGGTGTAGAGAAGTAAATCAATCACATTTATTGAGTGCTTACTGTGTGGGGAGCACTGTAATAAGCGCTTGGGAGAGTATAATACAACAGTATAACTGACACATTCCCTACCCACAGAGACCTTATAGTCTGTAGGGGGAGGCAGACGTTAATATAGATAAATAAATTACAGATATGTACATAAGTGCTCTGGGGTTGGGGGTGGGAGTGGGATGAATAAAGGGAGCAAGTCAGGGTGATGCAGAAAGGAGTAGGAAAAGGGGAAATGAGGGCTTATTCAAGGAAAGCCTCTTGGAGGAGATGTGCCTTCAGTAAGGATTTGAAGGGGAGGAGAGTAACTGTCTGACAGATATGAAAAGGAAGGGCATTCCAGGCCAGAGGTAGGACGTGGGTGAGAGGTGAGTGGCGAGATAGACAAGATCGAGATACAGTGAATAGGTTGGCATTAGAGGAGCTGAGTGTGCAAGCCGGTTTGTAGTAGGAGAGTAACCAGGGGAGGTAGGAAGGTGCACATTTATTAAGTACTTTAAAGCCAATGCTAAGGAGTTTCTGTTTGATGCGGAGGTAGATGGGCAACCACTGGCGGTTCTTGAGGAGTAGAGAAACAGGGTCTGAACTTTTTGTAGGAAAATGATTCAGGCAGCAGTGTGAAGTATGGATTAGTAGTGTGGAGAAAGAGGAGGCAGGGAGGTCAGCAAGGAGGCTGATACAGTAATCAATGTGGGATAAATGCTTCAATCGGCATGACAGTTTGAATGGAGAGGAAAGGGCAGAGATGTGAAGATTGAACCGAAAGGATTTAGTGATAGATTGAATTGTTGGTGAATGAGAGAGAGAAGTCAAGGATAAAGCCAAGGTTACGGGCTTGTGAGACAGGAAGGATGGTGGTGAGGAATGGTAGGAGGAAGATGGGCTGATAACTGGAGGGAGCCATGGGATGAAGGGTGGGGCAGTTTAGGACAGAAGAGACTTGAGCATGTTTAGAAGTAATGGAGGGGTCCAGTACTACTAGGCTATAAGTCCTATAGAAAAATGGAAGAGAGAGAGAGGGAGAGAGTGTGCATCTGTGTGTGTGTAGGAGAAGGGAGGGTGGGGGAAGGGCATCTACTCCAAGAAAATGTGTGTGAAAATGTTGGTAGATATGAGTAAATAAGTACCATGATCTTTTTCCCTTAGAAATTCTAAATGTAAACAAAAATGTCACCATAGGGGTGTTCTACTGCTCTCATGACTAGGATATGGAGGAGTGATCAGGAAATGTTGTACCAGGTTGGGGAAGATTAAAAAAAATTATAGGTACTAATCATGTGAGTCTTCCCTTATCCTCATATAAATTGGCTACAAAAGTCAGGGCAAGAGGTGTAAATTTGGTGTTAGATTAGGATAGATGTCTTTTCTGGAATAGCTAACCATAGAGCCAAAAAGGAAAGCTAAAATATTGGATTGAATTTTGAGTAGTGGACAGAACAGGTGATAAAGGAAGTTGATGCGAGAAAGCCACTTTGCAACTGTGACATCACCTTGAAAAAATACTTCAAATTTTGGGTGTTGAATAAAGAGGAAAGGGAAGCAATGTGGCCTAGTGGAAAGAGCACGGGACTGTTAGTCAAAGGTCCTGCGTTCTAATCCTGGCTCCGCCATTCCCTGTTGTGTGGCCTAGGACAAGTTATGTAACTGCTCTGTGCCTCAGTTTCCTCAACTGTAAAATGGGAATTCAGTACCTGTTCTCCTTCTAGATTAGACTGTGAGCCCCATGTGGGACAGGGACTGTGTCTGATGTAATTAATTTGTATCTAATCCAGTGCTTAGAGCAGTGCTTGACACAAAATAAGTGCTTAACAAATAGCGTATTTTTTTAATCCACAAAAAGGAGTTTTCATTTTAGAAAACTGAAAAATTTCCAACCTTAGTTGGAAGAAGCAGAAAGGCTTAGCTCTAAAAGAAAAAGGGACTTATTAGAAGCGTGTATAAAAGAAAATTCTATCTTCAGGGGCTGTGGTAAAATGTCTTCCCAGAACAAAACATAAAACAGCCACCCCTCCCATCCCAACAACAAAAAAAAGATGACTATCAAAATCCGGCCTGGCTAGGTGGCAGAGTTAAAGAGATCATAGGTGCTTCATTACTTGGGGGCAGTGGTGCTCACAGTTTTTAAACCTGCCTCCCAGACTTCCTCATCCCAGGTCTCTGGCAAAGCCTGGGAGTTTCCAAGCAGGCCCTCCCCCAAAAACCCAAATAATGGCTTGTGATCTGTGTCTCCTTTCAGCTTTCATGCTCCACTCAAAACCCTCCCTCATTTTGTCTCCCAAAGTGAAAATGTGGCACCTCTGAAAGAGATCATGAAAGGGAAAACGGCCTCCTTTAATAAATGGAAAGTTATCCCATGGATGAGAACAGGGAGGGTCATTAGATGCAGCAGGTCCGGGGCCAACAGGAAATCAGACAGACCATCTTGCCAGAGGTGCCGTAGCCAATTTGTCTTATGTTTTCGAGTCGTCTTCGACCCAAAGCGACGCCATGGACACATCTCTCCCAGAACGCCCCTCATACATCTGCAGTCATTCTGGTAGTGGATCCATAGAGTTTTCTTGGTCAAAATTCAGTAGTGGTTTACCATCGCCTCCTTCCACGCAGTAAACTTGAGTCGCCGCCCTCAATTCTCTCCCATGACGCTGCTGCCCAGCATAGGCGAGTTTTGACTTGTAGCAGATTGCCTTTCACTCGCTAGCCACTGCCCAAGCTAGGAATGGAATGGGTAGCCCTCTGTTTGACTCTCCCTCCCATTGCAGAGACTGGTGGAGTACTGGAAACTCTCCAGGTGCAACCTTTAGAGGGGCCCATAGCCAATTACAAATGATTTTTCAACCCTGTCAGAGGTTAAGTAATCATTGAGACCATTAGATGATCATTGACTAAAATGTATATTTGGGATTGAAAAGGTGATTCCAGGTCACTCAGTGAACTGCAGAGAGGCAGTGTAGCTTAGTAGGTAGAGCACAGAACTGGGAGTCGAGACGTAGGTTCCAGTCCCAGGTTCATTAAGAAAAGAACTAGATCATCTTAAATCATAAGCTCCTCGAGGACAGGAATCATGTCTACCTGCTCTGTTATACTCTTTGAAGTATTTAGTACTCTGTTCAGAGTAAGTACTCAAGCTTTCTAGACTGTAAGCTCGTCGTGGGCAGGGAATGTGTCCGTTGTATTTTTATATCTTTCCCAAGCGCTTAGTACAGTGCTGTACACACAGTATGAACTCAATGAATACGATCGACTGACTGACTCAATAAATACTCTTGATTGATTGAACTCTGAGGGGCAGAAACTACGGACTTGTCCCTCGCTTCCAGCCCATGGGAGTTCAGAGAGTTTCTCAGCCTGGAGAGCCGATTTGGAGAAAGGAACCAGAGGGAAGGCCTTGACAGTTTCTAGCAGTACATGAAAGGCTCTGCTTTTCCTTTATGTTCCCCAGGCATCCCAGAGAGGAGAGTGGCAGGAAATTGGGAACAATCAGGATCAGGCTTAGAAAACCTCCTCTATGAGAGTAGTGATTTTGGGGCCTGAAAGGACACCTGCCATCTGCTAATTAGCAAATGTCACCGCAGTCTTTTCTGCAGTATCAGAGTGCAAGAGGATAATGTGAAAGTGAATTGACTGAAATTTTGTGACCCAGCCCTAAATTCAACTCCAGGCATATCAGTCAATCAATCAATCAATGGTATTTATTTATTTTTTAATTTTATTTGGTAACTGCTTACGATGTGCCACAAAGCGCCAGGGTAGATACAGACTTATTAAGTTGGACATAGTCCTTGTCCCACATGGGGCTCATAATCTTCATCCCCATTTTTCAGTTGAGGTAGCTGAGATACAAAGAAGTTAAGTGACTTGGTCACACTGCAGGCAAGTTGCGGAGCCGAGATTAGAACCCAGGCCCTTCTGATTCCCTGGGCCGTGCTTTATCCACTAGGCCATGCTGCTTCTCTATTGAGTACTCATCTTAGGTTGAGCACTTGGGAGAGTACAGTGCAATGGGTAGACATGATTCCTGCCTACAAGGAGTTTACAGTCTAGAGGCGGGAGGCAGACTTAAAATAAATGACAGATGGGGGAATAGCAGGGAATAAGGATATGTGTGTAAATGCTGTGGGGCAGAGGGTGGGATGAATATTAAAGTGCTTAAAGTGTACAGACTCAAGTACACAGGTGACATAGAAGGGAGCGTGGGTGGGGAAAACGAGGGCTAATGATAATGATGGTATTTGTTAAGCACTTACTGCATGCCAAGCACTGTTCAAAGCACTGATCAGAGAGAGCCTCTTGAAGGAGAAGTGTTTTTAGGATGGCTTTGAAGGTGGAGTGAGCGGTGGTCATATATGGTGGGGGAGAGTGTTCCAGGCCAGAAAGAAGACATGGAGTTCATACTGGCCCCAAGCTCTAGGCAGATATCAGGAAGCCCAGCCTAAATTGGGAAGAGCCTTCCCCTGCCTGTAGATTGGATCTTCTTTGCAAGGGAGCTCTTTCATGCCCAGAAAAGGGCACCTGTTGGTACAGGAGCCCTTGAGCATTCCAGAGCCATAGTGGGGACGCTAGGGCTAGCAGCACAGATGAGCAGGCAAAAAAGAGTTGCTGCCAGGAACTTAGGTTGCTGCTGCTAAGGCAGGAGGAATGGGGCTGGGCCTGAAATATACAGATCAACCATAAAAGTAAAGCTCCTGAAAATTTCTTTTTTTATGGTGTTTGTTATGCACTTACTATGTGCCAGGAATCATACTAAGCGCTGGGGTAGATACAGGCTAATCAGGTCAGACACAGTTCATGTCCCACATGGGGTTCACAGTCTTAATCCCCATTTTACAGATGAGGTAACTGAGGCAACAGAGAAATTAGTGACTCCCCCAAGGTCACACAACAGACAAGCGGCGGAGCTGGGATTAGAACCCAGGTCCTTCTGACCCCCAGGCCCATACCATATCCATTAGGCCATGCTCCTTCTCGACTGTGTTTGCTCACTGGGTTCCCATGTAGTAGTGTCCAAAGTCATCGCGTTGGCTGAAAGAGTACTGTACGATTGAAGTCACCCATCTCACGCAAATGGTAGGTTATATGTATGTTGTTTGTGTTGTAAAAGTTTGTTTTAAATCTGCACTCCCAAAATGTAGTTCTTGAGGAAGGTCCAGTTTTTTTTCATTCTTAATTAGGAGACCTTTTGTGAAAGGAGTCGGCCAACGCACCTGAAATATTGAACTAATGCCTCTTAGAAAAACTGACTAGAAAGTAAAATTAATTGCAGTAAAAGTTATAACTTGAATCGTAGCCATCACCCCTACTCTCAGGAAAGTTCTAACCTAACCATCTTATGCTCCTCTCTAGGATGCTTCACTTACATTTATTTCTTTTTTTCTTTTTGTTTTCTTTTGTAGTCTTATCCAATGGTACTGCAGTATCGACCAAGAATTGATTTCGGCTAGCCAAAGGGCCTAAATCCCACTGAACTGACTCCTGCACTATTTGTTTACCTTTCAACAGATTGCACAAATGAATGGGTGGGCCTGAGCTAGGCATATCTGGCACAACCAGAATTTCAGCATGCAAATAAGGACGTTCTCTTTCAATCGTCATAGCCGTCTTTGTCGTTTCTATTAGAGCAAGCCAAGTGTCATTCTGCTACTGAAATGCCTGCATAAGATTGTTGTGCTCTCTTACCGGTGTACCCAAGTTGTAGTCAAAATCAATCAATTGTACAGTCAACATTCAGTCTTCTCAATATTTTGCTCGCCTGTTACAAGGTTGTTCTGGTCCTACCGTTGATTACACTAGCAAAATGACAGTGTCCAATCTTTGTGGTGTTGCAGTTTTCACATATTTACTATTTTATCGAGTCATGTTTAAAATAGTAGAGTACCTTTCAAGGACTTGGGAATTATATATTGAAATCATTTTGTTTAGAAAGACAATATTTAGACATGTGGTTGTTGGACCACTATCTCGTTCTTGTAAACCTTCTTTTGGGTACAGGTACAGCTCACTCATGGGTGTGCAAGAGTCCTTTTCCAGTGGATGTTGATATACTTGAGGTAAAAGCAGACCACAACATAATTGTAGATTCATTTTTATTTTGTCTAAATCGTCTACCAGTAGCACAGGAAGGCCTGTTGGTCTTCTTGAATGAAAATGTGTGTGACTTGTGTGAGAACTGAACTCTGATTAACACCTACCCCAGGATATTGGCAGCTGATCGCTTAGAGTAAAATCAATATGTCGGTGAGGTTACTCCCTTCATCAAATGCCTTATGGACAAGCAATGCTGCTTGCTCAAGTCATCGTTTTGTTTTGTTTTTTTAAAGTCTCCTTAGTTGGTTGCTGTTTAAATGAATGAGTTATTTGCTCATACACATACAGACACACAAAAAAAGATTGGCCTTAGGAATATGTCATTGTTGCCATGCAAAAGGTTATAAGTTGAATTAACATTAAATGTTACAATCCATAGACCTGATGGCTAGATATTTTGTGACTTTTCTTTCCAGCATCCTAAAGCAAACCTAGATGAACATTTTCAGTTGAATGTCATGTTTTCATGTCTATGCCTAAAGCTAGAGGCCATGCGGTATGGCAGATCTGTAGTCTCACCAAAATAAAAGGTGGGTATGGGCATTTCATTTTAGATACTGTAAGAATAGAGAAAATGGGATTTTTGCCTTATCTATTTTAGGAAATTTAGCAGTATTAAGGTTAGTGCTGAAATGGCATCCTTAATATTACCGGTCTCGTATTGTAGTCTTCCATTCATTTCTGCTCAGTTTACAAGTCAAAACAAGTCTTATTTTGAAGTCTACCGAGAATAAAACTGTGCTTTCTAATACAATTCAAGTTACCAGCATTTTTAGATTTTCTTAGTTTCTTTGTGATCAAAAAGGGGTAATTGACTCTGAAAGTAAGTTGAATTAGTCACTTAGAAAAGCAAAAAAAAAAAAAAGCAAAAAAAAAAAACCTTAAAGGGGGAGAGCACAGAAGTTAAAAATAGACTTTACCTGCTTTAGAAGTTTGAAATGAGCAGTTTCTGTTAGACACCCAGTATATATATGCTATAAACTCTGAGTATAAATATCTCAAAAATATATTTTCAAGTAGTGCCTCCAGAATCACAAAGACATACTTTAGTATTAGGAAATACCATAGAATAACAAAATATTTTAAAAAACCCTAAATTTATATATTCTGCACAATGTCATTTCATAATAGTGTTTTCACCAATTTTTAAAAGTTAAAGATGTATTTCAAAGTTCTTAAAATGTTTTGGTCAGGAAATTAAAGATACATTTAAAGCTTCAAGCTGCCAGCTTCTTGAGTGGTTCCTTGGGCGTAGGTACTTATTTATCATTACCCATTAAGAGGAGATTTAAACCACCATGTGTTAGTGAACAGTCCTTGAATGTTTGAAAAGGATTTTAACACTGAACGACAAAAAGTAGTTTGTCCTTTTGTCAGACCCTCTTATTCCCTGAATAGCCCAAACGGTGGAAGAAAATCAAAAAATTTGTCATATACCTTTGAGAAAACTACTTACCTTGTTCCGAATTGAAAGTAATTTTTATTTTATTAGCTAATCTGACCCAGAGATAGATTAAAACGGGTGACTTCTTTTACTAACAATGAAAGTTTGAGACTGAGATATTTCCATAATTCCAGTCAAGAATTAGAGCCTTAAATATATTCCTATGTGCTTAGTCTCTTTAGCTCCTTAAGGTGTTCGGTATTCTGTCAAGATTGCATATTGTCCTAAAATTTATCTCTGTGGAATAGACACCAAGCAATTTCAAATGTATATGGACAGTCATCGGTTAAAATATGTTCATCTAGGGTGTATGTGCCACATGCCTATTGAAATTTAATTATACCTGTTGACAAATGTGCCAAAAATATTGAGGAATGCTCTTGGGTTGGGGGGAGGGGGAGAGAAAAAGAGGCAGCAACTGGCAGTTTAAATAGGATATTTCGGGGGGGGGGTGGGAAAAATGGTCACATGGCTGGAATTTCAAAGAAATTTTGTGGGAAGTCACACCCTCCCTTTCTCCAAAATAGTGCATGATAACTCTTGCCACTGTTTTGGTCAGGTCAGAAATGACACTGTGGGTATAAACTACTTTCATGTCCACTAACTACGCATGCTCAGAAAGGTTGGCCCCATAAATCAGTTTTTTATATTTGCAAAAGCTGAGATGCAAGAAGTGAGAAGTCAGTTTTTGAAGTTTAGTGGAAAGTTAACTCAGTAGCCCCAAGAGAGTATCACCTCCATGGGATCTCTATAGAAACGGGCCGAGAAGGTTAGAAGCTTGAAAATGCAAATTCAACCCTAGGCAGTTTTGCTGGAACTATTCCATTGCCTAGATAAAGTAGCAATAAACTAAAGGGCCGTTACACTCCACCCCCCCCCCCCCTTGGCCCTCTCCCCCATTCCAGAAAAGATAGTTGTTTTTTAAATCTGTTTTAGTTACCTTAGGAAAACCCCCTAAATATGTACAGTAAATACAAAAAAATTTGAGAGGTAGAGGGTATTTGCTTTCTCCAGTCAACTCATTGTTTGAATTGGGTAAGTGCAGGTCCCATCAAATTAACCAGATGTTAATAGAATAATAATAGAAGCACATAACCTGATTTAAGGAGAAAAAGATCTTGTAAACTCTGACAAAAATTGTGTAATATCTTTTCATTGTATTAAGAAGGATATGTTATGTACCTTTCCACTGTTAAAAAAAAAATCCATCCTTTACTAATGTGCCACATTTTATATTGGGAAATGAATACTTTCAAGTATGACATACCATTCAGATAAAGTTTAAATTTTAACTGATTTAATTTTTAACTGATTATTTAATTGAAAGAAAACCAGATGTTTATATTATATAATATTGTGACTAACGCTTTAGCTTTATTGAAAATGTTAAGAGAAAGTGCCTCATTGCTAAAACCACATATCTGTGTTTTAGAATTAATACGTGCATTTTGATCGAAATATTTTTGTTCCTATCTTATGAATAGTTTCATTATTTAAACTAGAAAGATTTCTTAAAAAAGATACGTTTAGGAAAAAAAAAGTTCCTTTCTTTAAAGCATTTAAAATGAATAGTTATCACCAAAGAAATGTTTATTGTTAATTGGGTTACCGTGTCCGGAAATACAGTTTGAACAATTTGCAAACTGGAAACAGGTTGAAGCTTGGATTGATTTAATTTTATATTTGGTTAGACAAATAATTTTTATTGGTTTCTATTAACATTCACCAAAGAGAGGCTGTAGACTGAATTTGCCTGATGAGACCAGTCTGTTGCAGGTTTCCTTGCAATAACCTCAGTTTTTGATTTTTTTCTACCTGCCGGTTTCAGTCGAGTTGAACACTGGCAGACTAAAATATATCCCCAAAGAACAGAGAAATGAGCACAATTGTCTGTCCATCTTTTCTGGAAATGATATATGGTGAACAGGGTTCAGATAAAGAGGTAATGGCAGTAGAATATACATTTAATTCCTGTATAAATGTTTTTATGGTACTGATATTTACATTGAAACTTTAAGCAAATGTAAGCCAAGAATTTTCAGGTCAAGGTGAGGAGCATCTATTTTTGTGAAGGCAGCCCATTTTGGAACTTTGTTAATCGGTAATGGCATCTTATAAGTTAGGTAAAGCAGTAGGTACCTTTACCTTTATAAAAGGCGACAGAATTCCAGGTGGCTAAGAAAACAAAACAAAATACATCTTTTTCTGTCATTCAGTAGTTATCAATTGAGAGCCTATTTTAAAAATCCACTGTGCACTAAAAATTCCTGCAAGTTCAGATGTGTGGAATCTATTTAAAAAGCAATTTTTTTTTCCAGCCTAAAGAAGTAGGATGATAATCTGGTTAACTATCTGTAAAATCAGATATCAGTTTGATTTAAAAGAGCTGCCAAATTTGGAGACGGTTTCCTCTCAGAGAAGACATGAAGAATAGAGGTGGCATTAGGTTTACAGTTATTTTTCTATCTTTAGCCCTGCACCTAAAGGCAAAAATCACCGAGCAAGAGTGAGCACAGGGATTGCATGACACATGTTTTGGAAACAGATAAAATTCTTAAAAGTGGTGTCCATCTCTTAGCCCTTCCAAAGCACAATAAGGTCACCAGCTACTTTTAGATTTTCTTGGCCTTGTTCAATAAAATTTTACTGGGGAGGGAAGGTTTGACGTTTCAGAAAAATATATAAAAGTGCACTGTGTTGGCTGTAATAGCATTTTTTTTGAAGCTATGGCAGTGCTTTCAATAATTTCAAATTATCGATAGAAAAATTAAAGATGTAATTCTCTTTTGCATAGTGTAGTAAGTGCAGCTGTCACAATTGGTAGTATTGCCTACTGTCTGCTTTAGATTTTAAAATAAAATATTGCAAGAAATTAGACATTCAGGAGAGTTTCCAATAACAATTAAATGGTAAGTCAGGAAACGTTTTCATGTTTTCATGAATTGATTAAGAATTTGTGTCTGGAATTGAAATTGAAGAGTTTCAGATTTCCCAATTAGAGTTGAAAATTGGGCTTGACATTTGAATCCTCTATTTTTACACAACCGGGGTTTCATTTTCTTCTTTCACAGAGTCCCCAAGCTCTCCCTTCACGCACTGTGCAACTAGTCCCGTAAATGGTAGTTTTGCCCCTGGGGCCTCAGGAGTGGGATCAGACCGTACCAGAGTGGGGTTTCGGATCACTTTTGTTGTTTTCAAGGGGGTGAGGGATGTCTGAGAGACCTCAGCTAAGCCGAGAGCCTAGTAGCGACAAGAAAGAAGCTGGAAAAGGCCGCTTGGGCAGTACCGATGTTCTAATGCTTCCTCGCATCTGGTCAGCGCTCTAGTGATTGTCAGTTTTTTGGCATTACGGCCCTCACATCCGATACTGAAAAAAAAAATCCTAGACTATAGCGTAGAGTCACGTTATGTTGCTAATTTTCTTTTAAAATCTAAAATATTTTAAGCTTTTTGTCAAAAGTGGTAACATCTAAATACAAATAAACCTTTTTGTGGTTGTAAAATTTAGCTTATAAATCATTCAAATTGAAGTGAAAAAAAAATAACCAGGTCATTGTTAATGACTTAGTCTATCCTATTATTAAAAAAATATATGTATTTTTGTAAAGGAAAAGCACTTGTAGATATTTAATCAGTCCAAGATAGAGCTATGTTGGTTTTGCAGAAATAAAATGCTGCTTAGAAAATCACTTAAATATTTTTTTATTTTTGTGCTCAAATGTATTTTCTGTTGATTTATGGAATGTTCTGTATAAAGCTGTATAGTTGTTACAGTTGGGCTAAATACATTTTTTATCTGGATTTTGCCAAGTATATCTGACCATGCTACAAATAGTATCTTTGTTATTAAAACTCTGATTGCATAATATCAGGATCGGGCCATTTGTCATCTTTACTATGAGATGTTATTTCCTTATTGCATCCTATCAGATTGCACCTACGTGGAGGATTCTGATTTTTCATTTGGTCCTATTCACAGGTGCGAACTTGATGGGGGAGGTCCCCTCTGCAGCTTTTGGAGGCGGGGCTCCCCCATCCTAGGGGGTCCATGTAGCCCCGAGCGTTTCCCCCCTGGGGCTCTAACCCTCACGTTTTCCCTTTCCTCCAACCCCACAACACCTCCACTCACAAATACGCGCCGGTTGGAGTCAGTCTGTCGTTTTTATCGAGCACGTACTGTGTGCAGAGCACTGTACAAAGCACTTGGGAGAGTCCAATATAACAATAAACAGACTCATTCTCTGCCCACAACGGGCTTACAGTCTAGAGGGGGAGACAGACCTGCTCCTTGCCCTTTGGTTTCTTTTGAGTGGGGAGAAGAGTAGCTGTTATATGTCTTGGAAACACTCACTGGGGCAGGGAAGGAAAGCAGGATAAGCCCTTGGAGTTGTGACCAGATTAAAAAAAAAAGGGCCCATATTCTTTCCCTATCTGATCTTCCTTTGCCTCCATCTACCAACTGAGAAGCACGTGTTTCATACGTGGGGTTTTGTTTTTGTATTTCAAGTGGTATTTGTTAATCCCTTACTATGTGCCAGGCTCCGTGCTAAACTCTGGGATAGATACAAGTTAATCAGGTTGGACAGGGTCCCTGTCCCGCATGGGGCTCATAGTCTTAATACCCATTTTACAGATGAGATAAAGCACAGAAAAGTGAAATGACTTGTCCGAGGTCACAGAGCAGACAAGTGGCAGAACCGGGATTAGAACCCAGGTCCTCTTACTCACAGGCCCGTGCTTGATCCACTAGGCCACGCTGCTTATGGAGTAAAGGATGTGAGCACAAAAGCTACACAGCTACTGCAGCCACCATCTACCAAGCTCTTAGGACTTGGATTGTTGATCAGTTAATCACCTGATCCACTGATCAATTAATCATATTTATTGAGCACTTACCATTTGCAGAGCACTGTACTAAACATTTGACCATCCTGCAACTGGTAAATCATAGCCAAAATACCACATTGCTGAAAACAAAGACCACCATAGATTTCTGATGAATCACTAAATCCTAACCTAATCTTCCAACTGCTCTTCCTTAATCCTTTGGGTTTGTCACCTCTTCCTTAGTGCATCTGTCAGTTTCCTTTACCCCTGTTTAACTAATCATTTATATATTTTTCAAGTTGTTTACAGCAAGCATGGTTGGCGAAAGCTAGAGGAGACACCAGGTGAGTTATCTAAGATGGACACAGATTCAGAAAGTAAGGGAAATTGGGAGAATAAAACAACAGTGGAGAAAGTTACCGAGATGAAACAGATGAATGGGGAGGGAGAGAGAGATGTGTAGAGCTCTGCCGAAGAGAAGGGCCAAAAGCAATCAGTAATATTTGATTGTCAGCTCCTTGAGGGCAGGTATGGAATCCCACCAGCTTTGGAATGGCTACTGATAATACATTGCCTAGCATATGGTTAACCATAAATCGGGATCAGTTTGAGGGACTGTAGACAGATGGAGTTAAAAGATATACTCGTCCATCACATGGACTGCCTCCTGTTCTTCCCTGCTACCCTACCCTGAGTGTCCCTCAAGGTTCCGGGCCTTGGTTCTATTTAGTTGACATTCACTCCCCTGAAGAGTTCATGGCTTCAGTTACAGTCTGAACACAGATGACACCCAAATCAATCCATAAATAGTATTTCTATAATGCTTTTTCTGGGCGGAGCACTGCATATTAGGAGAGTATGATAGTTCTGCTCTCAAAGAACTTCTCTCCTGGCCTACTGACTTTATAGAGTTGCTGGCGGCAGTGGTGCTGGCCACAGCATGGGGTGTTTGGAGAGGAAAGAGGCAGGGGGGCTGTTCCCCAAATCTCTACAGGCTGTTTCTTCCCGACTATGGATTGTCATCAGTCAGAAGCTCTCTATCCCCCCATTTCTTGTTGACTGACGGGGCATAGAATAACTCTACTTCGATGTCCCTCCGCCTCCTAAAATTAAATATATCTAAAGCAAATACAAGGTCATCAGTTTGTTCCACATGAGGCTCACAGTCTTAATCCCCATTTTACAGATGAGGTAACAGGCACAGAGAAGTGAAGTGGCTTGCCCAAGGTCACACAGCAGACAAGTGGCGGAGCAGGAATTAGAACCCATATTCTCTGAATCCCAAGCCCTCACTCTTTCCACTAAGCCACGGTGCTTCTCACTAAGTACTAAAAACTTGGGAGAGTACACTATGGAATAAATTCTCCATGAATGTGTAGGTATGGCTGAAATGATCATTTGGAGACTCAGTCCCTTAGTAATAATAATTATATTTGTTAAGCGCTTACTATGTGCCAGACAATGTACTAAGCGCTGGGTGGATACAAGCAAATCAGGTTGGACACAGTCCCTGTCCCACATGGAGCTTACAGTCTCAATCCCCGTTTAACAGATAAGGTAGCTGAGGCCTAGTGATGTGTCTTGCCCAAGGTCACACAGCGGGCAAATGGTGGAGCCGGGATTAGAACCCATGACCTTCTGACTCTCAGCCCCGTGCTCTATCCACTGTGCCATGCTGCTTCCCTTCCTCAGGGCACCGATGCACTTGCTATTTACAACATCATGTGGTATTTAAATTCTGTCTCTAGCTAGCCCTGTCCTCCCAAAGCTACAGCTCACTCCTGATTACTACATGCTAAGTTGGTCAGCTCGCGGCTATTGTTTCCCAGCACCTCTCAGTTCTGCTGCATTAACCAGAGCCTATTACACCTTAAATTTTCCACATCCGCAAACAGCCCCATTTACCAGTGGGGCTCCCCTGCTTCCTCATCTTGGAATCCTGAAGTTTTTAAACTTTAGTGTTAGTGTCTTCGGAGAGGGACTGCCTCATGCCTGGTGAAGTGACCTCACTTTTCTCTATGTGGGTGAAAGATTCTCTTTCAATGACATGCAGGGGCAGGGGGAGAGGTTGTAAATCTCACTTGGGAAAAAATTGGGAAGACTCTGCCAGAGCAGTGAACCTTTTCTGTGGTCCTAGAAAAAAATGTTTCCGAAGAATCTGGGTTTTAGTCCCAGCTCTGTTGCTTGTTTGCTGTGTGACCTTGGGCAAGTCACTTCACTTCTCTGGGGCTCAGTTCCCTTATCTGTAAAATGGGAGTTAGGACTGTGAGCCCTGTTTAGGATATGGCCTGTGTCCAATCTGATTATTCTCCCACTGCCCTTGCATGCCATCCAAAGAGAATCTCTTTTGCCACGTAGAGAAAAGCAAGGTCACTTCACCGGCCGTAAGGCAGTTCTTTCTTTCCCAGAAGACTCTAACACTAAAGTTTAAACACTTTAGTATTCCACGATGAGGAATCAGGGGAGCCCCACTGGTAAATGGGGCTGTTTGTGGATGTGGAAAACTTATCCACCTTAGCCAGGCACATAGTAAGTGCTTAACAAATGCCAAAAGAAAAAAAAATTTGGATTCCACTGGGCCCCAAGGAGAAGTCTGGTGTTACTGATGGGCAACCCCAGGGCCGGATTAAGGATGCCCACACCCTGAAGCAGAGCTGGATTTGTTACTCTCAGGGCTGGCCTGGAAAGTTCCAGTGAGGAACTCGAAAGTGGGTTGTGGAGTGGAAGGGAAATGGATCGGTGTGGGGGGCTCGAGAAGTGAAAGTCCATTAGAGCAGGGTGGACTGGTTGCTCCAATATGACCTCTGCTAGCAATGTCCACTGGGGCCCCAAGAGATGTAGAGCAAGGTGCAGGGGAAATAGAACGGCCTAGTGGATAGAGCAGAGGGCTGGGAGTCAGAAGATCATGGGTTCTAATCCCAGCTCTGTCACATCTGCCGTATGGCCTTGAGCAAGTCACTTCACCGTTCCTCAGTTACCTCATCTGTAAAATGGGGTTTGAGACTGTAAGCCCCATGCGGGACGTGTCCAACCCAATTTGCTTGTTTCTTTTCCAGCGCTTAGTACAGTGCCTGGCACGTAATGAGCGCATAACAAATACCACAGTTATTAGAAGCATGCAGCTGCTAGAGGTAGCTGATGAGAAGCAGAACTGCCTAAGATTCCCCATGAGAGTCTGGAGCATGAAGATCACACTGCTGCTGAGTTTTGTCTTCAAAGAGATTCTCTGCACAAACTCTAAAGGATATTGTTTAACCAGACCACTCCGTTCCCTCTAATTCCCAATAATTATATTAGTGATGGGGAGGGGAATAGAAAGCATGATTGTAAAGCCAGACGATTCCCTGTTTAATAGACTCAATCTCCTCCCTTCCCAATCTTTAGCTAGATCTTCTAACCAGTGACAAAATGGCCTGATTTATGTCTCCTCCAACCTCCCTTCCCTGCATGATCTCTGGGAGAGATTCTGATGAGCAGTGAGATGGGCAAAGGGCAAGAACAGGCGGGATAGTTGGAGGAGAAACTAGATCCAGCTAACGGACAAGATCGCTGATGTGATTGAAATGTTATCGATGGGTCAGTGGTATTTACTGAGCACTTACTATGTGCAGAACACTGTACTAAGCGCTTGGGACAGTACAGTGTCAAAGAGTCGGAGTTACAGAACCGAAGGCAAAACTTATCGTTCAATAGGAGGGTGCATTTTCCTCCAGCCCAGTCTTAGAAGGAGCAGTTGTTTGGGTTGGTCTAGTGAGTCCAGGGTGCATAGCAATCTCTTAGTTGCCCAGTGGGACAGGGACTGGGTCCAACCCAGTTATCTTGTATCTACCCCAGTGTTTAGTACAGGATCTGGCACATAGTAACTATTAACAAATGCCCTAAAAAAATGACATTGTCAGTGAAGCCAAAGTTAGATCATTTTTCTAGCAGAAGGGGATGGTCCACAGTGCTTTCAGGTCTCAGAAAGCCCCTGAAAGGTAAGGAGGATTAGGTAGGAGTAGAGGCTGTTGGATTTGGCAAGAAAGAGGTCATTGGTGACCTTAGAGAAGGCAGTTTTTGTGGAGGGAAGGGGCAGAAGCAGGATTGGAGTGGGTCAAGGAGAGAATTGGAGACAGCGGGTGTAGGCAAAGGCAACTCACTCCAGGAGTTTGGAAAGGAACAGTAGTAGGAAGATGGGGTAATAACTGGAGGGTCAAGGAAGGGTTTTTTTTTTAAGACGGGATATATGGGAATATTTGAAAGCAGCGGGAAAGGAGCCATTGGAGAGCAAAGGGTTGTAAGCAGTCGAAGAGGTGGTCAGGGAATGAAGAAGAAAGAGCCCCACACACTTCACTCCTCTAACACCAGCCTACTCACTGTATCTTGAGCTTATCTATCTCTCCATGGATCTCTTCCTCTCATCCTCTCTTTCTCTCCCTCCCTCCTGGAACCTCGTCCCCCTTCATATCCAGCAGGCCACCGCTCTCCACACCTTCAAGGGGTCTTCCCCCACTAAGCCCTCTTTCCCCTGCTCCTTTTCCCTTCTGCATCATCTGTACACTTGAATCTGTTACCCCTTAAAGTACTTGATATTCACCCCAACTTCAGCCCCACAACAGTTCTATGCATTTCCTAATACCCTGCCCTTCCCCCTAAATCATTTATTTAAATGCTGCCTCACCCTGTAGACTATAAGCTCCTTGTGGACAGTGATGATGTCTACCAACTCTATCACATTATACTCTCTCAAGTGCTTTGTACAGTGCTCTGCACATAGCAAATGCTCAGTAAATACCATTGATCAATTGATGTCCAACCTGATTAGGTTGTATCAACCCCAGCACTTAGAACAGTGCTTGCACATAGTAGGCACTTAAGTACTAAAATTATTATTATGTTGTTGGTATTATTACTATTGATAGGGAATAAGAACATTTGCAGGCAGTAGGAGCCAGGGGAGAAGTGAGGGAAGTGTCAGGTTGGAAAAAAGTGGGGTGTGAGGAGTGAAACAATGCCCTTTCTGCTAGAAAAATGTCTAAGCGCTTAGTACAGTGCTCTTCACACAGTAAGCTCTAAATAAATACGATTGAATGAATGAACCATGTTCCCTGGATGTAATATTTGAGGACAAATAGGAGGATGAATCTGAACCTGAAAATGATGCTAAACCAGGAGAGCACACAAAAAACAAACATTTGGCAATGTTTCCTACTTCTGTCTCAATCACATTCTTAGCAATAATCACACTGCAAGACAAACCAGTAAAATTGATTGAATGTTTCCTCTGTGCAGAGCATGTAATAAGTGCAATGGAATACAGTGAATCTACATTGACTTCTGTAAGTCTTTTCTAGAGTTGAATTTGAGTGACTACTTTAGGTTGATCTGATGGAGTTCCCCATTCTTTTGGTTCTTTGTCCCCCAGCCCTTCACTGACTTCAGATTGAATGTCCTGAGGATGAAATACATGGATACATTCAATTCTATTTTTTTTAAAAAAATGGTACTCGTGCCAAGCATTGTATTAAGCACTGGGTAGATGCCAGACAGGTTGGGCACAGTTCCCATCCTACGTTGGGCTGCCAGTCTTAGTAGGGGGAAGGAGGATTTAATTCCCATTTTATAGATGAGGTAACTGAGGCACAGGGACATTAAGTGACTTGCCCAAAGTCAAACAGCAGACAAGTGGCAGAGCCAGGATGAGAAACCAGGTCTTCTGACTCCCAGACCTGTGTTTTTTCGGCTAGGCCATGCTTCTTCTCTCCTTCAATTCTTTTGTATATCTTCTCCAAAATTAAGTATCCATTCCTTCCTTGCTTCCTCTGCGGACAAGAAAGTAGAGCATTTTATGGCAAAGCACAGTTGGTATTGTCGTCTTGGTATGTATATTTTATTTTCTACTTGTATTAAAATTGTTTTCCATTTATGGTTTCACTGCTTGTTCTCATTGCTCTGCTTTAAAAATAGATGCTCCCTGTTCCTTCTGAGCCACAAACCAATTCATCAGTGTTTATAAACTCCAGGGAGAAGCAGTGAGCTCCAGCTTTTAGAACCTTCAGGTTGAAAACTTCCCCTTTTAGAGAAGCAATCAAATCTCTGAATTTTTATTGCCACATAGACATAAAACGAACTTTGGCAAGGGGCAGTTATCTCCCAGTCCCCCATGAGAGAATCTACCATCATTTTTGTTATCTAAAAATTTGCAGGTGTGTCTCTGCTGAGACATTCTTCATCCATATATAGAGTTGGCAAGAGAGACCAGCTTGCTGCAAGCACTTGTGACTGCAGCTTTTATCTCAGTTGGGTGACCAATGGCATGTCTTTTTAGCCTCATCGGGCCCTTAATTCAGGTGGTGAGCTCATACGGAGTCTGCTCTGGTGACAGATTTGAAGTTGCTGTCATCCTGCCTGGGCTTGTCAGAAGCTTGTGGCTGGTCTCGGTCAGGGTTTCCCAAACTGTTCAGTGACATCACTGCAGCTGGACTATATATTAGGGGGCTTGTTATCGTGTGCCCAGAACTGTTCTAAGCTCTGGGGTAGATATAAGTTAATCAGGTTGGACACAGTCCTTGTACCACATGGGGCTCACACTCTCAATCCTCATTTTACAGATGAGGTAACTGAGGGCCAGAGAAGTTAAGCGACTGGCCCAAGGTCACACAGCAGACGTGGTGGAGCCAGGATTAGAACCCAGGTCCTTCTGACTCCGAGGCCGGTGCTGTATCCACTGGGCCACGCTGCTGGAACACAAAGCCCCTCCTTGTACAGTTAAATCTTACAAAGCTGTAAGTTTCTATTGCCATCTTTCTAAATTCAATGGAAAGTGAAGCAATCAAGGAATTTGTGGTCAGTCCTACAGTGCACTGGACAGGGCCCTTCTCTGCTTTGAGGTAAGGCTAAGTTGGGAAATTATCTCTTCCAGTAGCAATCAGTCGAGCCCTCAGTCGTATTTATTGAACGCTTCCTGTGTGCAGAGCACTGTACTGAGCGCTTGGGAGAGTACAGTGTAATAGAGTTGGTAGACATGTTGCCTCCCAACAAAGACCTTACAATCTAGTCAATCAGTTGTATTTATTGAGAGCCTACAGCATGTAGCATACTGTACTGAGCGTTTGGGAAAGTACAACATAACAGACACATTTCCCTGCCTACAGCGAGCTTATAGTCTAGCGGGGAGAAACAGACATAAATAGAAATAAATCCATTAAATTATGGATCTGAACATTAGTGCTATGGGACTGAGGGAGGGTGAATAAAGGATGCAAATTCTTAGTGAAAGAGTAGCACAGAAGGAAGTGGGAGAAGAGGAAATGAGGGCTTTGTTGGGGAAGGTCTCTTGGAAGAGATGTGTTTTTAATAAGGCTTCGAAGAAGGGGAGAGTGATGGTCTGTGGGTTATGAAGTGGGAGGGCATTCCAGGCCAGAGATAGGACCTGGCCGAGAGGTCGGCGGTGAGATAGACGAGATCGAGGAACCGCGATTGGGTTGGCATTAGCAAAATGCAGGGATGTAAACATTGTTCCCTCCCAGTGTACAATAGACTCTTTCTCAGCACCACAATCTCCTCAACGCCTCGGTTGAAACGGAGCCACCTCACTCATGTTTTGCCATATCTCACTATGGACGGCCTGCTTCTTCGGCTGCTATCTGTCAAGCGACCACAGGTCTGCCACGTCAGTCAATCGATGGTATTTGTTGAGCTCTTACCTTGTGCAGAGCACGGTACTACGTGCTAGGGAGAGTACAACTGAGTTGGAAGACACGTTCTCTGTCCACAGTGAGTTTACAGTCTAGAAGGGGAGACAGACATTAATATAAATGTTACAGATATGAATGGATGTAAATGCTGTGGGACTGGAGGGGTGTGACCGTTAATCGATCAATTGCATTTATTGAGTGCTTATGCTGTGCAGAGCACTGTACTAAGCGCGTGGGAGAGTATAATACAACCCTGCTCTCTCTCCATCTTCCCTCCACTTTAGACAACACTACTATCCTCGTTTCACAAGCCTGTAACCTTGGCGTTATCCTCAATTTCTCTCATTCAACCCACATATTCACTCTGTCACCAAATCCTGGTAGCAGCAGATATAGACCACTGAATCGAAGAGTTTGGAGAAGAATGGTAAGAGGAATCGGGGTGACAATGAGAAGGGGCTGTGGATTCTAGGGAGGGTAATTTATTTTAATATCTGTCACCTGCACTCCTCTCAGGGTCACGCCTGGAGAGTTTCCATTACCAGTCTCGGCTTTGGGAGGGAGAGTCAAGGAGAGGCCTACCCAGTCCATTCCTAGCTTGGGCAGTGGCTAGGGAGTGGAAGGCAATCTGTTACAAGTCAAAACTCACCCATGCTGCTCAGCATCAGCATGGGAGAAAGTCGAGGGAGGAGATTCAGGTTTGCTTCACGGAAGGCGGCAATGGTAAACCTCTTCTGTATTTTTACCAAGAAAACTCTGTGGATACACTACCAGAACGATTACAAATGGAAGTGGGGCGTTCTGGTAGAGATGTGTCTATGGCGTCGCTATGGGCCGGACACGACTTGATAGCATAAGGCAACAACACCACCTGCACCAGATTGTAAGCTCCTAGAGGGCAGGGATCGTGCCTATCAACTCTTGGATATGATAATGATAATAATGACGATGGTATTTGTTAAGTGCTTACTAAGAGCCAGTCACTTTTCTAAGCTCTGGGGTAGTTACAAGATAATCGAGTTGTACACAGTCTCTTGTCCCACAGAGGGCTAACAGTCTTCATCCCCATTTTACAGATGAGGGAACTGAAGCCCAGAGAAGTGATTTGCCCAAGGTCAAACAGAAGACAAAGGGTGCTGGGATTAGAAACCATGACCTTCTGACTCCTAGGTCCAGGATCTACCCACTAGGCCATGCTGTTCCTCCCAAGCCTTTGGGGCAGTGTTCTGCACAAAGTAAGTACTCGCCCGTAGCATCGAAAGGCCAGGAAGAAATTGCTTGGTAGACTAATGTGAATCTAAGATGGCCATGACAGGAATGATGAGTTCTGGGAAGCAGCATGGTCTAATGAGTAGAGCACAGGCCTGGAGTCAGAAGGACCTGGGTTCTAATCCCCGCACTGCCACTTGTCTCCTGCGTGGCCTTGGGCAAGTGGCTTAACTTCCCTTATCTGTAAAAAGGGGATTAAGACTGTGAGCCCCACGTGGGACAGGGGCTGTGTCCAACCTGATTAGCTTGTGTCTACCCAGCACCTAGAAGAGTGCTTGACACATAGTAAGTGTTAAACAAATACCATTATCATCATCATATTAATTCTCAAATCAGAGATGCTTCTGGATTGTCAGGGCCAGCTTTCCTTCTCAGTCTCTCCAGGCCTGCCTCATCAATACCTGGGAGGTAGTTCTGGGAGAGACCGGTTCAAGGGTCACAATCTAAGTAAGGGTCATTATCAGTAGCTTCTAGGTCAGCAACTACAGGGGCTGAGGGCTGGGTGGGGAATAGCAAGAGGTGTTCCACTGGGATTGGCTCTGGGATTGAGTCTATTCAATATCTTTACCGTTGACTGTGGCTGAAGTAATTGAGAATGTTCTCATCAGATTTACAGATGATTCTCCCCTACTTTCCCATCCTTCCCTGCAGTATCCTCAGAGGAGATCTCCTCCCTCCTCACAAGTGCCACCCCCTCCACCCGTGCCTCGGACCCCATTCCCGCTCACCTATAATGGTTTTATAAAAAACCATCGCCCTGGCCTCCTCCCCTCCTTAACTTCTATCTTTAACCACTCAATCTCCAAGGGCTCCTTCCCCTCTGCCTTCAAACATGCCCACATCTCCCCCATCCTAAAAAAACCCGCTCTTGACCCCACTTCCCCCTCCAGTTATCGTCCTATCTCCCTACTACCCTTCCTTTCCAAAATCCTAGAACGAGTCGTCTACAATCGATGCTTAGAATTCCTTAACTCCCATTCTCTCCCAGACCCCCTCCGATCTGGCTTCCGTCCCCTCCACTCTACCGAGACTGCTCTCTCTAAGGTCACCCGTGACCTCCTTCTTACCAAATCCAATGGCTCCTACTCCGTTCTAATCCTCCTTGACCTCTCAGCTGCCTTTGACACCGTCGACCATCCCCTTCTCCTCCACACCTTATCTCACCTTGGCTTCACAGACTCTGTCCTCTCCTGGTTCTCCTCTTATCTCTCTGGCCGGTCATTCTCGGTCTCCTTCGCAGGCTCCTCCTCCCCCTCCCATCCTCTAACTGTTGGAATTCTTCAAGGGTTAGTTCTTGGCCCTCTTCTGTTCTCCATTTACACTCATTCCCTTGGTGAACTCATCCATTCTCACGGCTTCAACTACCATCTCTCCGCAAATGACACGCAGATCTACATCTCTGCCCCTGTCTTCTCCCCCTCCCTTCAGGCTCGTATCTCCTCCTGCCTCCTGGGATGTCTCCACCTGGATATCTGCCCGCCACCTAAAACTCAACATGACCAAAACTGAGTTCCTCATCTTCCCTTCCAAGCCCGGACCTCTCCCAGACTTTCATTCAATAGTATTTATTGAGCGCTTACTATGTGCAGAGCACTGTACTAAGCGCTTGGGATGAACAAGTCGGCAACAGATAGAGACAGTCCCTGCCGTTTGACGGGCTTACGGTCTGATCGGGGGAGACGGACAGACGAGAACAATGGCAATAAACAGCGTCAAGGGGAAGAACATCTCGTAAAAACAATGGCAACTAAATAGAATCAAGGCGATGTACAATTCATTAACAAAATAAATAGGGTAACGAAAATATATACAGTTGAGCGGACGAGTACAGCGCTGTGGGGATGGGAAGGGAGAGGTGGAGGAGCAGAGTGAAAAGGGGAAAATGAGGCTTTAGCTGCGGAGAGGTAAAGGGGGGATGGCAGAGGGAGTAGAGGGAGAAGAGGAGCTCAGTCTGGGAACGCCTCTTGGAGGAGGTGATTTTTAAGTAGGGTTTTGAAGAGGGAAAGAGAATCAGTTTGGCAGAGGTGAGGAGGGAGGGCGTTCCAGGACCGCGGGAGGACGTGACCCAGGGGTCGACGGCGGGATAGGCGAGACCGAGGGACGGTGAGGAGGTGGGTGGCAGAGGAGCGGAGCGTGCGGGGTGGGCGGTAGAAAGAGAGAAGGGAGGAGAGGTAGGAAGGGGCAAGGTGATGGAGAGCCTCGAAGCCTAGAGTGAGGAGTTTTTGTTTGGAGCGGAGGTCGATAGGCAACCACTGGAGTCGTTTAAGAAGGGGAGTGACATGCCCAGATCGTTTCTGCAGGAAGATGAGCCGGGCAGCGGAGTGAAGAATAGACCGGAGCGGGGCGAGAGAGGAGGAAGGGAGGTCAGAGAGAAGGCTGACACAGTAGTCTAGCCGGGATATAACGAGAGCCCGTAATAGTAAGGTAGCCGTTTGGGTGGAGAGGAAAGGGCGGATCTTGGCGATATTGTAGAGGTGAAACCGGCAGGTCTCGGTAACGGATAGGATGTGTGGGGTGAACGAGAGGGATGAGTCAAGGATGACACCGAGATTGCGGGCCTGAGAGACGGGAAGGATGGTCATGCCATCCACGGTGATAGAGAAGTCTGGGAGAGGACCGGGTTTGGGAGGGAAGATGAGGAGCTCAGTCTCGCTCATGTTGAGTTTTAGGTGGCGGGCCGACATCCAGGTGGAGACGTCCCGGAGGCGGGAGGAGATGTGAGCCTGAAGGGAGGGGGAGAGGACAGGGGCGGAGATGTAGATCTGCGTGTCATCTGCGTAGAGATGGTAGTCAAAGCCGTGAGAGCGGATGAGTTCACCGAGGGAGTGAGTGTAAATGGAGAACAGCAGAGGGCCAAGAACTGACCCTTGAGGAACTCCAACAGTTAAAGGATGGGAGGGGGAGGAGGCTCCAGTGAAGGAGACCGAGAATGATCGGCCAGAGAGGTAAGAGGAGAACCAGGAGAGGACAGAGTCTGTGAAGCCAAGGTGAGATAAGGTATGGAGGAGGAGGGGATGGTCGACAGTGTCAAAGGCAGCAGAGAGGTCAAGGAGGATCAGAATGGAGTAGGAGCCATTGGATTTGGCAAGAAGGAGGTCAAGGGTGACCTTAGAGAGAGCAGTCTCGGTAGAGTGGAGGAGACGGAAGCCAGATCGGAGGGGGTCTAGGAGAGAATGGGAGTTAAGGAATTCTAGGCATCGATCGTAGACGACTCGTTCTAGGATTTTGGAAAGGAAGGGTAGTAGGGAGATAGGACGATAACTAGAGGGGGAAGTGGGGTCAAGAGCGGGTTTTTTTAGGATGGGGGAGACGTGGGCGTGTTTGAAGGCAGAGGGGAAGGAGCCCTTGGAGATTGAGTGGTTAAAAATAGAAGTTAAGGAAGGGAGGAGGGCAGGGGCGACGGTTTTAAGAAGGTGAGCGGGAATGGGGTCCGAGGCGCAGGTGGAGGGGGTGGCACTTGCGAGGAGGGAGGAGATCTCCTCTGAGGATACTGCAGGGAAGGATGGGAAAGTAGGGGAGGGGGTTGGTGGGGGTGAGGGGAGAGGCGGAGGGGTGACTTTGGGGATCACCGTGGATGGTAAGACCATCCTTCCTGTCTCTCAGGCCCGCAATCTCGGTGTCATCTTTGACTCGGCTCTCTCGTTCACCCCACACATCCAATCTGTTACCAAGACTTGCCGGTCTACCTTTATAATATCGCCAAGATCCACCCTTTCCTCCTCACCCAAATGGCTACCTTACTGCTACTGGCTCTCTTAATATCCCGGCTAGACTACTGTGTCAGCCTGCTCTCTGATCTCCCTTTGTCCTGTCTCTCCCTGCTCCAGTGTATTCTTCACTCCGCTGCCTGGCTCATCTTCCTGCAGAAACGCTCTGGGCATGTCACTTCCCTTCTTGAAGACCTCCAGTGGTTGCCTATCAACTTGCCTATCAACATCCGCAGGAAACAGTAACTTCTCACTCTAGGCTTTGAGGCTCTCCATCACCTCGCCCCTTCCTACCTCTCCTCCCTTCTCTCTTTCCACTGCCCACCCCGCACCCTCCACTCCTCTGCTACCCACCTCCTCACCATCCCTCGGTCTCACCTATCCCCCCGTCGACCCCTGGGCCACATCCTCCCGTGGTCCTGGAATGCCTTCCCTCCTCACCTCCGCCAAACTAATTCTCTTCCCGTCTTCAAACCCCTACTTAAAGCTCACCTTCTCCTAGAGGCCTTCCCAGACTGAGCTCCCCTTTTCCCTCTGCTCTCTCTACCCCCCCCCTTCACCTCTCCGCAGCTAAACCCTCTTCTCCCCCCTTTCCCTCTGCTCCTCCTCCTCTCCCGTCCCATCCCCTCAGCACTGTACTCGTCCGCTCAACTGTATATATCTTCATCACCCTATTTATTTTGTTTAATGAGATGTACATCACCCTGATTCCATTTATTTGCTATTGTTTTAATGAGATGTTCTTCCCCTTGACTCTATTGATTGCCATTGTTCTTGTCTGTCTGTCTCCCCTGATTAGACTGTAAGCCCGTCAAAGGGCAGGAACTGTCACTATCTGTTGCCGATTTGTACATTCCAAGTGCTTAGTACAGTGCTCTGCACATAGTAAACGCTCAATAAATACTATTGAATGAATGAATGAATACTAAATTTCTCAAATACTGTGGAAGACAGGATTAGAATCCAAACTGGCCCGCTAGACCACAGGCAGGGAATGTGTCTACGAACTCTGTTTTATTGTACTCTTCCAAGTCCTTAGTATAGTGCTTTGCATGCAGGAAGTGTTCAATAAATACCGTTGATAGATTTAGACAGATTAGGGAGACGGACCTAGAGAAAAGCATGGGGAAGATGCGAGTAGTTAAGTGGTGGGGTGGGGAGGGGATGGAGAAGTGCTGTAGTGGCATTTGGGAGAGATAGGCACTTAGTACAGTGTCTGGCACGTAGTAAGCACTTAACAAAATGCGTAAAAAATTGTGGTCTTGTGAGAGCAAAATCAGGGAAGGCTTCCAGGAAGGGATGTGATTTCAGAAGGGCTTTGAAGATGGGAAGGGCCGAGGTCTGCCGCATGTGAAGGGGGAGGGAATTTCATCCAGAAGGGAGGATGTAAAGCAAGGGGTCAGAGGTGAAGAGTTGAGAATTAAGCAAGTGAGTAGGTTGGCTTGAGAAGGTAAGAAATGTGTGACTCGAGTGTGGAGGGAGAGGAGCGAGGATAAGTAGGGGTGGGAGAGCTAATTGAGCACCTTGAAGCCAGGGGCCAAGAGTTTATTTTCTGATGTGGAGAGGAATGCTCAACCATAAGAGGTTTTTGAGGATTGGGGAGGTGTGCGTAGAACAGTGGTGTAGAAAAGTTTGGGGGGAGCAATATGACATTTGAATGGGAGAGGGAAGAGACTGGAGGCTGCTAAGTCAGCGAAGAAGCTGGGGGGAGGGAGTTGAGCGGAGGAGCTCCCTGAAAGAGTGCACGAAACACTACTGCTAGAAATACATTTTCTTTTCTATTTAAATAAAGGGCCATTTGAGTGGAATATGAAAAACCACAACTTCATGGATTTCCCTAATGATGGAGGACAATGAATTCTGGGGAGTCACAGGTCCTGGGCATGCGGGGGCAGGCTCAGACTGAAAACCTGTTAAATATTCAGAATTCTTCGCGTTCTATCTCTCACAAGCAACACATCTAATTTTTTTATCCTTTTAATTCTCCATAAGAAAATGAGAGATTGCTGCAGTTATTGAGAGCACTTGGTACGTGCTAGACTCTCTGCTGGGATAAGTAAGGTACTTAGAGTCAGGGAGATGAGGAAATGGGGAGAAGGGAACCTCGAATGCCTTTCTCTCTCTCTCTTTCTCTCTGCCCCCCCTTCTCCCAGAGACTCTGCCTGTTGTGCTGTATAGAGTTATTTGCTCATTGGAGAAGAGATGCATTCTTTTATATTTCGAGTCAAAGCAAGAGCACGGGCTTGGGAGTCAGAGGTCATGGCTTCTAATCCTGGCTCCGCCACTTGTCTGTTGTGGGACCTTGGGCAAGTCCCTTCACTTCCCTGTTCCTCAGTTACCTCATCCGTATAATGGTGAACGAGACTGTGAGCCCCATGTGGACAGGGACTGTGTCCAACCCAATTTGCTTGTATCCACCCCAGCACTTAGAACAGTGCCTGGCACCTAGTAAGTGCTTAAGAAATACCACGATTGTTATTATTATTGTTACTGGCAGATGTCACTGACCAAAACTATGTGTGAAATGTTAGAAATGTGTTCCCGTGCCCTTAACTCATGGGCTCCTTCCAACAGCTCCATCTGAGAGGTAGAATATAATGGGAATAAAGGCAAATCTGCCTGATGCTCCAATGATTAACACAACTAGTCATCCCCCTGATCTTGGGGAAGAGGGCGGCAAATTGTTGCGGCATCTCAGTTTGTCAACTGCCATCTGGAAGATTGATTAAATTTCCCATCCGGTGAGGTGGAACTTTAGGGAGTCATGGGAGCTGTCTTAACTACCTCACACCTTATGAGCTCCCAGGAAGCTCCTAGCAATAGCATTCACCCACCTCCTAGTCTAAATTAAGGACCTGGGTTCTAATCCTGGCTCTGCCACTTGTCTGCTCTGTGACCCTGGACAAGTTACTTCACTTCTCTGTGCTTCAGCTACCACATCTAAAATGGGGATTAAAACTGGGAGCCCCATGTGGGACAGGAACTGGGTCTAACCTGATTAGCTTTTATCTACCCCAGTGCTTAGTACAGTTCCTGGCACGTAGTAAGTACTTAACAAAAACCATAAAAAAGTGTCAGCACTTTGCTGCAGTTACTTTGGATGTAAATGAGTAATATTAAAAATTGTTATACTTGTTAAACACTGTGGTCCAAACACTGTTTTAAGTGCTGGGGTGGATACAAGTTCATCAGATTGGCCACAATGCCTTTCCCACATGGGGCTCACAATCTAAGTATGAGGGAGTAGGATTTGATCCCTATTTTACAGAGAAAAGTACAGAGGCAGAGAAAAGTAAAGTGACTTGCCCAAGGTCGCTCAGCAGACATGTGGCAGAGCTGGGATTAGAACCCAGGTCCTCTGACTCCCAGGCCCAGGCTCTTTCCACTAGGGCCCACTGCTTCTCCCCATTTCTCGTGTGCCTTTCTCAGCGTGCTGCAGTCCTGTGTGCCTGCCCATTAACTGTACTCCACACCCTAGCGGGAACACAACCGCCCGGCCGGACAGACAGAGTGACACCGTGCAAGTGATATTGGCATTATAACCTCATCCCTTCGCACAAGTACTCGGTCCCCAAGTCTTCGAGACAGGGTTAGTGGGTTGGTTATCATTTTCAATGATGATGGCTAACTGGCTGGCCTGCCAATGAGCTCCTATTGACCCTGGTTTCTTAGGAGGTCTCTGAAGATGGATGGGGTGGGCTTCGGCCGATTTGACAGGGAAGTGGGTGCTGGGCTGTGGTAAGGCCTTCATCCAGGAGCGTGGCTGGCTCTCTTGGCAGCGGCAGGAGCAGGAACAACAGCAGGACCGACTGAGCACATGCTGGGCCACCCAGCAGTTCTAATCCTCCCCAATCTACCCTTCCTGGGCACCTGGCGAATCGGAAATAATTCAGGAACGTCTTAAACCTAGAGAACAGAGAACAACCAAGACATAGGCAGCTTTCATACAAATCTGATCAAACTACGAGAAGCAAAATTGAAAAGCTGCCATGTCTGGCATTCAGAAGTAGGGCTGGAGACCCAATTCCAGGCACTTTGTTTTTCTTTTTTCAGTATTTGTAAAGTGTCAGACACCATACTAAGTACTGGGGCAGATTTATTCATTCAATCGTATTTGTTGAGTGCTTACTCTATGCAGAGCACTGTACTAAGCACTTGGGGGAATACAATACAAACAATAAACAGAAACATTCCCTGCCCACAACAAGCTTACAGTCTAGATGGGGGGAGAGAGAATCACAGAATCAATACAGATAAATAAATTACATATATGTAGGTAAGCGCTGTGGGTCTGGGAGGGGGGAAGAACAAAGGGAGCAAGTCAGGGTGACACAGAAGGGACTGGGAGAAGAGGAAAGGAGGGGTCTGGAAAAGCCCCTCATCAGTTTGGACATGGTCCATGTCCCACCTGGGGCTCACAGTCTTAATCCCTACTTTACAGGTCAGGGAACTGAGGCCTGGAGAAGTGAAGTGACTTGCCCAAGGTCACACATCAGGCAATTGACAGAGGTAGGATTAGAACCCAGTTCCTTCTCATTCCCAGGCCTGTGCACTCTCCATTAAGCCAGGCTGCTTCTCACTGCAGCAAGCTGAAACTCCTGACCAGTGGCTTTAAGGCACCTTAACAGCAATCTCCCTCCTATGTTATCCACACTCTTCTTTTTATCCACATTCTTCTCCCAGTACAGCCCAACTTGCACACTTTGCTCCTCCCAAGCCAATCTACTGTATGGACATCATTCTAATACCTCGCACCATTGACATCTTGGTCCCTCCGTCCTGCTTGCCTGGAACTTTATTTTGTTAATGAGATGTCCATCCCCTTGATTCTATTTATCGTGATTATGTTGTCTTGTTTTTGTCCGTCTGTCTCCCCCGATTAGACTGTAAGCTTGTCACTGGGCAGAGATTGTCTCTATCTGTTGCCGAACTGTACATTGCAAGCGCTTAGTACAGTGCTGTGCACTTAGTAAGCGCTCAATAAATACTATTGAATGAATGAATGAATGAATGAACTAGCTAAGTGACTGGCTGGAACTCCCTCCCTAGAACATAAGTTCATTGTGGGCAGGAAATGTGTCTGTTATATTGAACTCTCCCAAGCACTCAGTGCAGTATTCTGCAGTAAGAGTTCAATAAATACGTTTGACTGACTGACTCCCTCCTTACATCTGGTAGACCACTGACCTCCTCCATCTCCAAAGCCATTTTATTATCCCATTCCTTACCAAGAGACCTTCCCTGATTAATCTCTCATCCCCTGACCACTTCAGGACTTGTGGGTCACTCTCCCCAAAATCCAAGGAATCAATCAGTGAATCAATCGTATTTATTGAGAATACACCAATTCGCGATGTGTACGCCTGGACATTCATTCGTTCATTCAATCGTATTCATTGAACGCTTACTGTGTGCAGAACGCTGTACTAATCGCTTGGGAAAGTACAATATAAAAGATTTGGTAGAAGTGTTCCCTCCCCTCTCGGGAATGTACCCTGGAGAGTTTCCAGTACTCTACCAGTCTTGGCTTCGGGAGGGAGAGTCAAGCAGAGGCATAACAGCTCCATTCTTAGCTTGGCCAGTGGCTAGCAAGTGGAAGGCGATCTGCTACAAGTCGAAACTCACCCGTGCTGGGCAGCAGTGGCATGGGACAGAGTCGAGGGTGAAGACTCAAGTTTACTGGGTGGAAGAAGGTAATGATAAACCACTTCCGGATTTTTACCGAGAAAGCTCTATGGACGCACTACCGGTTCAATTGCAGATGGAAGTGGGGCGTTCTGGAAGAGATGTGTCTATGGAGTCGCTGTGGGTCGGAGATGATTTGACAGTGTAAGAGAAGAGATATGTTCCCTGCCCACACCGAACTTACATGTCCCTCTAGACTGTAAGCTCCTCGTGAGCAGAGAACGTGTCTCTGTATTGTTATATTGTACTCTCTCAAGGGCTTAGTACAGTGCTCTGCATACAGGAAGCGCTCAATGAATATGATTGAACGAGTGCATGAATGTCCATGCATGCACGTTGTTAAATTCTGCTGTTGCCCTTTGCTTGTAATTTATTTCAATTTCTTTCTACCCCACTAAAGATTCCTCCTTCAGGGGAGGGATCATATCTACTGTCTCTGTTGTGCTTTCCCAAGTACTAAATACAGTACTCTGCACACTGTAAACCCTCAGTTAATACTATTGATTGAAAATGATAATAACAATAATAATAATTATGGTACTTGTTAAGCACTTACTATGTGCCAATCACTCTTCTAAGAGCTGGGGTAGGTACAAAGTAATCGGGTTGTCCCATGTGGGGCTCAAACTCTCAATCCCCATTTTACAGATGAGGTAACTGAGGCCCTGAGAAATGAAGTCCAAGGTCACACAGCCGACAAGTGGCCGAGCTGGAATTAGAATCCATGACCTGGACTCCTATGCCATGTTGCTTCTCTAAAACAAAACACCCAGGAGAATCAAAGTTCCTAATAATAATAAATGTGGTAACTGTTAAGTGCTTAGTCTATGCCAAGTGCTGGGGTAATAATGATAGTAATAATTATAATAATTATGGTATTTATAAGTGCTAACTGTGTGCCAGGCACTGTACTAACCGCTGGGGTAGATACAAGCAAATTGGGTTGGATTCAGTCCCTGTCCCATGTGGGATTCACAGACTCAATCCCCGTTTTATAGATGAGGTAACTGAGGCAAAGAGAAATAAAATAACTTGCCCAAGGTCACACAGCAGACAAATGGTGGAGCCGGGATTGGAACCCATGACCTTCTGACTTCCAGGCCCGTGCTCGATGGAGGATAGTCAGGTCCCACATGGGGCTCATAGCATAAGTAGGTGGGAGAATAGATATTGAATCCCCAGTTTGCAGATGAGGGAACTGAGGCATAGAGAAGTGAAGTGACTTGCACAAGATCACACACCAATTAATAATAATGTTGGTATTTGTTAAGCGCTTACTATGTGCCGAGCACTGTTCTAAGCGCTGGGGTAGACATAGGGGAATCAGGTTGTCCCACGTGGGGCTCACAGTCTTCATCCCCATTTTACAGATGAGGGAACTGAGGCACAGAGAAGTTAAGTGACTTGCCCACAGTCACACAGCCGACAAGTGGCAGAGCTGGGATTCAAACTCATGAGCCCTGACTCCAAAGCCCATGCTCTTTCCACTGAGCCACGCTGCTTCTCCAAAGTGGTGGAGGCAGGATTAGAACCCAGGGCCTCTGACTCCCAGGCTCGTGCTCTTTCCACTAGGCCATGTGCTTCAGCCCTAGCAACATCATGCACAGTCCCACGAAGTGTCAGGTTGGGGAATGAATGTTGATTTTGCTGAAAGAGAACCAGAAGAAATGAATTCCAGAAGCCAAGTGTCTCATATCAAACCACAAGCATCTCCTGCTCTGGATTCTCTTGTGTTTGAAAGTCTTCTATTTGGGTCTGGACATACGCACTCTGGCAACAGGTAGGGGATGGATCCCAGACCGAGTACATGTTATTTTAGGGTATTTCCAAGGCGAAAGAGAAGCAGCATGGCGTAGTGGATAGAACACGGGCCTGGGAGTCAGAAGGTCATGGGTTCTATTTCCGGGTTTGCCACTTGTCTGCTGTGTGACCTTGGCGAAGTCACATCACTCCTCTGGGCCTCAGTTACCTCATCTGGAAAATGGGGATCATGATTGTGAGCCCCACATGAGACAGGGACTGTGTCCAACCCACTATCCTTGTATCCACCCAGTGCTTAGTACAGTGCCTGGCACACTGGACCCGCTTAACAGATACCATAATCATGATTGTGCTCATCTTGGAATTGTGGAATCCTGAAGGCTCCTGTTCCATTTCTGGAAAATCTTGTTTCATGCTGTCGAGTAGCATCCGACCCATAGCAACTCATAGCGACTCATCTCTCCCAAAATTCATTCAATAGTATTTACTGAGCACTTACTATATGCAGAGCACTGTATGCCCCACTGCCATCTGCATTCGTGCCGGTAAGTGTATCCATAGATTTTTCTGGGTAAAAATCCAGAAGTGGTTTACCATCGCATCCTTCCAATGCAGTCAACTTGAGTCTCCGCCCTCGACTCTCTCCCTTGCCGCTGCTGCCCAGCACAGGTGAGTTTTGACTTGTAGCAGATTGCCTTCAACTCACTAGCCGCTGCCCAAGCTAGGAATGGACCGGGTAGGCCTCTGCTTGACTCTCCCTCCCGGAGTTGAGAGTTGTAGAGTACTGGAAATTCTACTGGAGTACTGGAGAGGGGGCTGTAAAATCAGGAAACTTATTTTCCACTGAACTCTTGATGGTTATAATTGATGATACGTGCACTGCTGCCCATAACCTTTCAGGGGTCAGAGTAGGTCAATGCGTACTCTTCTGCTCATCCCTTACTCTCTCTCACCGCCTGTGTTTCACTCTTCTGCCCCGGGGCGTGAGGAGATTTGCGATGTTAATGCTGAATTTGGACCCATTTCTATTCAGCCTTCAAGCCCCCCCTGGATATCTCTAATGAAATAACCAATTCGCATGCAGAAGAATTCAGGAGAACCTAGTACATAGATCGACACTTTCGGGCATCAATGGGATGTATTATCCCAGTGTGGTTAAGCATTATTGCACTTCCTCGCTTGCTTTTCTGGAAAGATGGAAATTGGCTTTTCAAACTATTTAGTTAATTGGGAGCTGCTGAGTTTAATTTCAAAGTCTTGTCTTTTGGAACGGTTTTACATTGAAAAAGTGAAAAGTGAAATGTAATATTGACAAATTTGACTGCCGCAGCCACGGTTTGGCTTTCTATATTAGTGACAGCAGCTGGAGAACATCAGTAAGTTTTCCCACTAATTCTCCATTTCCTTTTCGGCATTAACATAGAGCTATTTGTTCTGCCTCCCACTCTAGCGCCTGACAACATAAATTACCTCTTTCTATGCTGCTCCATCCCCTGACCCGACTTGGCCCCTCGCCACAGTGCTCTGCAAACAGTAAGCGCTTAATAAATACGCCTGAATGAAGGAACCATGGGCCGGCCTCATGGGGGAAGGTTTAAGAAATGAATTTCAAGGCGTAATTCATTCATTCATTCGGTTGTATTTATTAAGCGCTTACTGTGTGCGGAGCACTGTACTAAGCGCTCGGGGGAGCACGATACAACAATAAATGGACACATTCCCTGCCCACAACGAGCTTACAGTCTAGAAGGAGCTTGCTGAGGGGCAGTGTGGCCTAGCGGAAAGAGCCCGGGCCTGGGAGTCAGAGGACCTGGGCTCTAATCCCGGCTCTGCCAGTTGCTTGCTGGGTGACCTTGGGTAAGTCGCTTCACTTCTCTGTGCCTCAGATTCCTCATCTGTGAAATGGGGATTAAATGCCGACTTTTTCTTCGTCAGGTTGTGAGCCCCCTGTGGGACAGGGACTGTGAAGAGAGAAGCAATATAGTCCAGTGAATGAGCACACGCCGGGAGTCAGAGGTGAGGGGTTCTAATCCCAGCTTTGCCACTTATCAGCTGTGTGACTTTGGGCAAGTGACTTAACTTCTCTGTGCCTTGGTTAAGACTTTGAGCCCCACGTAGGACAACCTGCTTACCTTGTATCTACCCCAGCGCTTAGAACAGTGCTTGGCATATAGTAAGCACTTAACAAATATCATTATTATTATTAGCTTGTATTTACCTCAGGACTTATTACAATCCTCTGGACTGTAAGCTCACTGTGGGCAGGCATTGTGTCTGCCAACTCTGTTGTAGCGTACTCTCCCAACTGTTTAGTGCAGTGGTCTGCATGTAGTAAGTGCTCAACAAAAACCATTGATGATGATGATGGTGATGAAGGTGGTGATGATGCCTGGCACACAGTAAGCACTTGTCTTATGCCATCGACATAAGCGACACCATGAACACATCTGTCCGAGAATGCCCTGTTCTCCATCTGCAATCGTTCTGGTAGTGGATCCAGAGAGTTTTCTTGGTAAAAATCCGCAAGTGGTTTACCACTGCTCCTTCTGGGCAGTAAACCTAAGTCTCTGCCCTTGACTCTCTCCCATGTCACTGCCCAGCACAGGGGAGTTTTGACTTGTAGCAGATTGCCTTCCACTGGCTTACCGCGGCCCAAGCTAGGAATATAATGGGTAGGCCTCTGCTTGACTCTCCCTCCTATAGACGAAGCTGATAGAGTATTGGCAACTCTCCAGGTGCGACCCTGAGAGGGGAAACCACTTAACAGATACCATTGAAAAGACAGCCTTTTCTTTTGTATTGCATACTTTTTTGACTTCTCATTCAATCGCTTTACCTAATGCCTTTTTAACTGCACAGATGTATGGGAATCCTTAATTTAATTGCATTCGGTTTATTCAAGATTAACTGTTGGAAATTGTACCAATAAGAAATTTTAAAAGTTACCCTGACAAGGATATTTGCTTGTATTTGACTTTTTTCGGAGATTTTAAAGGGATCCAAAGCTTATTTAAAATGATTTCACCTACAATTTTGTTTTACTGTTGATCACTTTAAGAGATAGTTCATTGGTTTGCTAAGTAATGGTTATTTAAAATACATTTAATATACTTCAACACCAAAATGATAATGACTGGGGGCATTTGAACGCCATGAAATAATTTAGCATGATAGTAATTGCGGTATTTATTAAGTGCTTCCTATGTGCCAAGCACTGATGTAAACACTGGGGTAGATAAAATGCAATCAGATCAGAAACAGTCCCTATTCTTAACTCAAAAGAGTGTTGCACATGGCAGCTGGATTGAAGACACATTCAGTAATTGGCTCAAAGACAGGATGTGACTCATTCAAATTAATCATTTAGTTAAGTTTTTATTAACCTATATATAGTTCCATAACTACAAGCAGGGTGGTTTATGCAAAAGCCACCTAGAACTGCAGGAAACAAGTTTCCAAACTCCACAGTGATCTGATAAGCCGATCTGTGGGTTACTGTTTTCCATATCAGGATTGACTTCCTTTCCTCAAATCCAGGGCAACCTAAACCCATAGAGTAATGGATAATATTAAAGAATATAATAAAATATTTATTTCTCCATGGGGACCGGTCCCTTTTTAATCTAGCGTTGTGATAGCATCATCAATTTATCTGTCTCCCCGTCTAGACTGTAAGCTCCTTGAGGGCAGGAATCGGATCTATATGTGTATATATATATAAACCCACTTTTGCACTTTTAAAGAAACCTTCTGAGAAAACATAAAAAGTCACACTTTTTCTTTTGAAGGGCATATCGTAAGGGTGAAGTATAAAGTTCTCGAGGATTTTTTTTTTAAAGAAAGGACTCTAACCAGAAGCACAAGGAATTCACAGTCTCTTGAGGTACTTGCATGATAACGGTTTAACCTGTAGCAGTTGGGAGAACCATTCCACTAGTGGAAGCGGGGTAGAAGCCCTCCTGCCTCTCCTGGTCTCGCCTTTTGGGAGAGGGAAGAGATGAACCATTTTTATTGTCCACTATAATTGTAGACTGTAAGCTCCTTGTGGGCAGGGAACATGGTTACCAATTCTATTGTATTTCACTCTCCTAGATGCTTAGTACAGTCCTCTGAATACAGTAAGTGCTCAAAAAATACCATCGTTTGATGGATTGATTACTCTCCACCTCTTAACTGTCAGCTTATTGTGGGCAGGGAATGTGTCGGTCATATTGTTGTGTTGTGCTCTTCCAAGCGCTTCATAAAGTGCTCTGCACACAGTAAGCGCTTGATAAATATGATTGATCGATTGATTTTCCCTTCTCCCAAACATCACCCTCAGTGACCATCCTTCCCCTACCAGCTCTTTGGTCTGCCTCCCAGCCTCAGTTGCCGGTGACGTCAGGGAGACCAAACCTTTACTGATGTCAGGGGCATAGGCACCCCCTTTCACTTCCTCCAGGAACTAGTAGTAATAGAAGTCAGATTGTCGTGGTAATGAAATATTCGTTTTTAATATTATTGTTATTATAGTACTTGTAAGTGCTTACTATAATTAATAATTATGGCATTTGTTAAGCCACTTACTATGTGCCAGGCTCTGTGCTAAGCACTGGGGTGGATACAAGCAAATCAGGTTGGACACAGTCCTTATCTTGAATGGGGCTACCGATCTCAATCCCCATTTTACAGCTGCGGTAACTGAGGCCCAGAGAAGTGAAATGACTTGCCCAAGGTCACAATGCAGACAAGTGGTGGAGGCAGGATTAGAACCCATGACCTTCAGACTCCCAGCCCTGTGCTCTGTCCACTACGTCATGCTCCTTCTCACTATATGTCAGTGCTACTTGAAAGTGCTGGGATAGATACTTCATTCTTATTTATTGAGCGCTTACTCTGTGCAGAACACTGTGCTAAGCCCTTGGAAGAGTACACTATAACAATAAGATATAATAAAATGTAAAATAATCCAGTCGGTCCCAGTCCCAGTCCCACGTGGGGCTCACAATCTAAGCGGGGAGGGAGAACAGGCATTTTATCCCCACTTTACAAATGAGGAAACTGAGGCCCAGAGAAGTGAAGTGACTTGCCCAAGGTCACACAGCAGGAAAGTGGCAAAGGCAGGATTAGGACCCAGGTCCTCTGCACTCTCTCCATTAGGACAGAGAAGCAGCGTGGCTCAGTGGAAAGAGCACAGGCTTTGGAGGCAGAGGTCAAGGGTTCGAATCCCGGCTCGGCCACTTGTCAACTGTGTGACTTTGGGCAAGTCACTTCACTTCTCGGTGCCTCAGTTCCCTCATCTGTAAAATGGGGATGAAGACTGTGAGCCCCACGTGGGACAACCTCATTCCCCTGTGTCGACCCCAGCGCTTAGAACAGCGCTCGGCACATAGTAAGCGCTTAACAAATACCACCATTATTATACTCCTGAAAAAGCCTACTAAATGCCATGCACTCTTCTAATCCCTTGAGAAGGGTAATTAAAGCACAAGACACGTCCCCTGCCCACAGGGAGCTGACGCTTCATTGGAGAACTATGTTGCTTGAATGCCGACCCTTGCCCTTTCAGCTTCCAGTTTTTCTTTTGCTGATTCATTCATTCAATCGTATTTATTGAGTGCTTACCGTGTGCAGAGCGCTGTACTAAGCGTTTGGAAAGTACAATTCGGTGATAAATAATATATTCCCACCATAAGTGTGGGCATGGCAGAGGGTATTAATATGTTCTTAGGCCACCAGAGTTGAGCAATATTGTGAGCAATTTTTGCTCTACTGACTTACACTAGGTCTTTATACTCTTAAGAGCCTCTTGAGAAAGGTACTTCTAAAATAAAAAAAAGGTTTTAAAAAGTATAATCTGGTGGCTTGGAAATAATGCATCTTGAGGGGATTTTCACCCCATTCTAATTCCAGGGGCAGTCTTCTCAAAACAAAAGTACTACCTTATATATATATGAATATTGTTATATATGAATGTGCCTTTAACTTTAAAAATGTAAAACAAAAAAAACTTGGCTTTTCATTCACTCATTTTTCAGTACTTATTGAGCCCTTTACTGTAATTAGAGTACTCTTTTAATTTAGTTAGCAGAATGCCTAGTGGAAAGATCACAGGTCCGGGAGTTGGAGGCACTGGGTTCTAATCCCCACTCCTCCACCTATCTGCTGTGTGACCTTGGGCAAGTCACTTTATTTCTCTGTGTCTCAGCTTCCTCATCTGCAAAATGAGGATTAAGACTGTGAGTCCTATGTGGGACAGGGACTGTGTCCAAACCCATCATCTCATATCTACCCCAGCGCTTAGTACAGTGCCTGGCACATAGTAAGCGCCTAAGAAATACCACAGTTACTATTATTGGTTAGGTGTGAAATTTGTAGGCAAGGCAGTGTTGTCTAGGGGAAAAAGCACAGGAAAGAGTTCCACCAGCTCCACTGCTTGTCTTCTGTATGACTTTGGGCAAGTCACTTAACTTCTCTGCGTCTCAGTTACCGCATCTGTAACCTGTTTAGACTGAACCTACCCCAGCACTTAGAACAGGATTTGACACGTAATAAGGACTTAACAAATAAGATGATTATTATCATTAATGATAATTGTGAGTCCTGTGGTCAGTCTAGTCTCTTGAATTTGCAATCTACCCCAGCATCTAGCACATAGTCTACCATTGCAGCAAGGCCTAGTGGCCGTGCGTGGGCCTGGTAGTCAGAAGGACCTGAGTTCTAATTCCAGCTTTTCCACTTATCTGCTGTGTAACCTCAGGCAAGTCACTTCACTTCTCTGTATCTCAGTTACCTCATCTGTGAAAAGGAGGTTAAGACTGTGAGCCCCATGTGGGACAGGGACTGTGTCCAACCTGATTAGACTCTACCTACCCCAGCACTTAGAACAGTGCTTGACACATAGTAAGTGCTTAACAAATGCCATCATTATTAAGTGCCTTCTAGGTGCCAAGCATTGTGTTAAATTCTGGGTTAGATACAAACGTAACAGATTGGATGCAGCTCTTGTTCCACATAAGGTTCATTCATTCATTCATTCAATAGTATTTATTGAGTATTTTCTGTGTGCACAGCACTGTACTAAGCGCTTAGGAGAGTGCAATATAACAATAAACAGATACATTTATAACAATAAACAGATACATTCCCTGCTTATAACGAGTTTACAATCTAGAGGGGGAGACAGACATTAATATAAATCAGTAAATTACAGCTATGTACATAAGAGCTTTGGGGCTGGGAAGAGGGATGAACAAAGGGAACAAGTCAGGGCGATGCAGAAGGGAGTGGGAGAAGAGGAAAGGAGGGCTTAGTCGGAAGCTTTCTTGGAGGAGATGTGCCCTCAATAAGGCTTTGAAGAGGCTGAGAGTAATTGTCTGTTGGATTTGAGGAGGGAGGGCGTTCCAGGCCAGAGGCAGGATGTGGGCAAGGGGTCGGCAGCGAGATGCACGGCATCGAGGCACAGTGAAAAGGTTAGCGCTAGAGGAGTGAAGTGTGTGAGCTGGCTTGTAGTTGTAGGTTCACAGTCCAGGTGCTTGGGAGCCAACAATACAAACAGGAAACAGTAAAGGCCCCTGGTTTTGAGGCGCTTACACAATCTACTGAAAAACCAACAACTGGTCAGCCATTTAAATTAATCAATTAATCAATGGTATTTTCTGAGTGCCTATTCTCTGCAGAGCACCGTACTAAGCACTTGGGAGAGTACGACACCATGGAGAGGGTAGACATGACCCTGCCTCAGATGAGTTTACAGTCCAGAGGGGGAGACAGACATTAAAATGAATTACCACTAGCAGGGAATGGCAGGGTATAAGACTAGATACACAAATACTGTGGGGTAATTGTCAGAAATGATGACAGACGAGGAAGACTGTAAGGCCAACAAAAGTCCCATTTCACTATGGAGGGGAGAGGGATAATGGGAGGGCTGGGAAGTCCACTGCGGAGCTGAGTGACAGAGGGCAATTAAATGATAATAATAAGAATTACTATTATGGTATTTGTTAAACACTTACTCTGTGCCAAGCACTGTTCTAAGCATTGGGGTAGATACAAGGTAAGCAGGTTGGACAGAGTCCCTGGCCCTCATGGAGCTCACAGTCTTAATCCCCATTTTACAGAAGAGGGAACTGAGGCACAGAGGAAGTGAAGTGACGTTCCTAGAGTCACGCAGCAGACAAGTGGCAGAGATGGGATTAGAACCCAGGTCCTTGACTCCCAGGTTTGGGCTCTATCCATTTGGCCACACAGCTTCTCGCTAGGCTATGCTGCTTAAAGCGGCAGCCCTGAAAGTTCATGCCTTCTGCAATCTCACAAAAGCGTTGCTCTCCAGCCTGGAACGCCGTCCCCCTCCATATATGGCCGACCAACACTCTCCCCACCTTCAAAGCCTTATTAACATCACATCTCCTCCAAGAGGCCTGCCCCAATTAAGCTCACCTCCCCCGGCTCCCTCTCCCTTCTGCGTTGTCTGCGTAGTTGGATCTGTGATCTTCGGGCACTTCGTATTTGCCCCACCCTCGACCCTACAGCACTTATATACGCATCCACAAATTATGGATTATAAATTATTTATTTTTATTAATATCTAGCTCCCTCTCTAGACTGTAAACTCTTAGTGGGCCGGGAACGTGTCTACCAACTCGGTGGCATTGTACTCTCCCAAGTGCGTAGTACGGTGCTCAGCCGATATTAAGTGCTCAATAAGTACGATCGATTGCTGGATGATGAAAAGGCTTCTTGCTGGACATCAGCACTGGAAAAACATCCAGAGAGCCGGCACTGACACTGGCTGAGCTCAACAGCTGCTGTTTACCTTCATCATTATTCCCCTTGGCACGATGATTCTGGGCAAGTCGGCCCGCTTGAGGGTATTATTTTTATGTTTGTATATTTGCCTTGGTGTGACTGTGTCCGTATATATCTGTATGAGTGTGAATCAGTGTGACTAGGTACATTTGAATGTGAATATGTGAATCTTCATTTGTGCTCATCTACATGTGTATCTTGAATACTTGTGATTTTTTTTTCCAAAAAACTTCCACATCATTTCTCATTTTATTCTCACAATAACCCGCAAATTAAGAAGAGACGATATTAGTTTCTCCGCTTTACAAGTGAGTCAGCCCATCGATCATATTTATTGAGCACTTACTATGGGCGGAGCACTCTACTCTGAACTTGGGAGAATCTGCTTGGAGAAGCAACGTGGCTTCGTGGAAAGAGCACGGATTTGGGAGCCAGAGGTCGTGGGTTCTAATCCCAGCTCTGCCACATATCTGCTGTGTGACCTTGGGCAAGTCACTTCACTTCTCTGTGCCTCAGTTACCTGATCTGTAAAATGGGGATTGGAATTGTGAGCCCCACGTGGGACAGGGACTGTGTCCAACTCAATTTGCCTGTATCCTCCCCAGCACTTAGTACAGTGTCTTGTACATAGGAAGCACTTAATAATCTCTCCGCAGCTTAACCTTCTTTTCCCCCCATTTCCCTCTGCTCCTCCCCCTCTACCTTCCCATCCCCTCAGCACTGTACTCGTCCGCTCAACTGTATATATTTTCATTACCCTATTTATTTTGTTAATGAAATGTACATCGCCTTGATTCTATTTAGTTGCCATTGTTTTTATGAGATGTTCTTCCCCTCGACTCTATTTATCGCCATCGTTCTCGTCCGTCCGTCTCCCCCGATTAGACCGTAAGCCCGTCAAACGGCAGGGACTGTCTCTATCTGTTGCCGACTTGTTCAGTCCAAGTGCTTAGTACAGTGCTCTGCACATAGTAAGCGCTCAATAAATACTATTGAATGAATGAATGAAAATACCATAATTATTATTATGATTATTACAGTATTACAATATAACAGACATATTCCCTGCCCACAGTTAGCTTACAGTCTAGAGGGAACTGAGATCCAAAGTGGCTAAATGACTTACCCAAGATCACAGAGCAGGCCAGTGAAAGAGTCGGGATTGAAAAACAGATTTACTGATATCCGGACCTAATGATGATTATGGCACTAATTGAGCACTTACTTGGTACTTACTTGAGTGCTTAACAAGTACCCTATATTATCTGCCAAGGACTCTACTAAGGGCTGGTAGAGATAGAAAGTAATCAAGGAAGTATTCAACCGTGGTTTACTGAGTGATGATGGATTAATGATTTCTACTGCCATTGAGCGTTTTATTCTGTTTTGTTTTTAATGGTATAGGTTAAGCACTTAGTATGTGCCAGGCACTGCACTAAGCATTGGGGAGAGGGAGGCCTTCCCAGACTGAGCTCCCCTTTTCCCTCTGCTCCCTCTACCCACCCCCTTCACCTCGCCGCAGCTAAACCCTCTTCCCCCCCCCTTCCCTCTGTTCCTCCCCCTCTTCCCCCCCTTTCCCTCTGCTCCTCCCCCTCTCTCGTCCCATCCCCTCAGCTCTGTACTCGTCCGCTCAACTGTATATATCTTCATCACCCTATTTATTTTGTTTAATGAGATGTACATCACCCTGATTCTATTTATTTGCTATTGTTTTAACGAGATGTTTCTTCCCCTCGACTCTATTTATCGCCATTGTTCTTGTCTGTCCGTCTCCCCCGATTAGACTGTAAGCCCGTCAAAGGGCAGGGACTGTCTCTATCTGTTGCCGATTTGTACATTCCAAGCACTTAGTACAGTGCTCTGCACATAGTAAGCGCTCAATAAATACTATTGAATGAATAAGCACTAATCAGATTGGACCCAATCCCTCTCTCTCACGGGGCTCACAGTCCAAGTAGGAGGGTGAACAGGTATTGAATCGCCATTTTACAGAAGAGAAAACTGAGACAAGTGAAGTGACTTGCCCAAGGTCATCTGAATCTCAAGCCCCGGGCTCTTTGAACAGCTATTTCACAGGGCGTAAGGGCACAGGAGGTTCTCTCTCCAAGACAGTTGTTACACGTGGAAACTGTGTGGCCTAACGGCAAGAGCACGGGTTTGGGAGTCAGAGGTCGTGGGCTCTTATCCTGGCTCCCCCACTTGGCTGCTGTATGACCTTGGGCAAGTCACTTCACTTCTCTGTGCATCATTTACCTCATCTGTAAAATGGGGATTGAGGCTCTGAGCCCCCTGGGGGAAGGGGACTGTGTCTAACCTGATTGCCTCGCATCTACCCCAGTGTTTAGAAAAGTGCTTAGCACATAGTAAGAGCTTAACAGGTAACACAATTATGGGTCAAATCACATCATCTGCAGCATCATTTCCAAATAACGGGATTTGTCTGTGACTCGGCCTTACTGGTAGACTTTCTATGTCTCTATGCCTACCTGAAGCAGTGTAGTTTAGAGGAAAGAGCCCGGGCTTGGGAGTCAGAGGTCATGGGTTCTAAGCCTGTTCTGCAGCTGGTCAGTTGTAATACCTTAGGCAAATCACTTCACTTCTCTGTGCCTCAACTGCCTCATCTGTGAAATGGGGATGAAGACTGTGAGCCCTAAGTGGGACAGCCTGATTACTTTGGATCTACCTCAGTGCTTAGAACAGTGCTTGGCACATAGCAGTTAACGAATACCAACATTATCATTATTATTACCCGTGCCCTGGTCCATGTCCCTGAACCTGTGTTTTATTAAGAATAATACTACTACTAATAATAATTGTGGCATTTGTTAAGCGCTTACTGTGTGCCAGGCTCCGTACTGAGCACTGTGACGGCTTCAAGCGGATGGGGTGGGACCCAGTCCCCGTTCCAGGTGGGGCACACGGTCTCGATCCCCATTTTCCAGATGAGGGAACTGAGGCCCAGAGAAGGGAAGTGACTCCCCAAAGGCCAGGCAGCAGCCAAGAGGGGGAGAATGTTTCGTCTTATAACCCCCGGCCCCGCTGAAGCAGGCTGTGGGGCGGCCGACGGCGGGTCGGGAAGAGGGCACGGGAGGGCACGGTGAGAGAAGCGGCGTGGCTTAGTGGAAAGAGCCCGGGCTTGGGAGTCGGAGCTCGTGGGTTCTAATCCCGCTCCGCCACTTTGCTGTGTGACCTTGGGCAAGTCACTTCACTTCTCTGGGCCTCAGTTACCTCATCTGGAAAAATGGGGATTAAAAAAAGCAAAAGGGAGCCCCAGGTGGGACGATCTGATGACCCTGTATCTACCCCAGCGTTTAGAACAGTGCTCTACACATAGTAAGCGCTTAACAAATACCACAAACAGAGCCAACACGGGAGGGCACGGGAGGGGCGGGGCTTCGGAGTCCGGCCACGCCCAATCAGGACAGGCCACGCCCACCGCACACAAACCACGCCCCCAGACCAGGCCACGCCCATGGGGGGGGGCCCACGTCCCCCTAGACCACGCCCACAGGGCAACCACGCCCCTTTAGACCACACCCATTGGTATAGACCACGCCCTCGCCAAGCCCCGCCCCTTCTGACCACGCCCCGCCCTACACGAACAAGCCACGCCCATCCCGACCAGGCCACGCCCATATATACTAGACCACGCCCCTCTCGGCCAGGCCCCGCCCCTCCAGTCCAGGCCACGCCCCCTAGCGTGGCTAGAGAAGCAGCGTGGCTCCGTGGAAAGAGCTTGGAAGTCAGAGGTCATGGGGGCGAATTCCGACTCCGCCCCTTGTCAGCTGTGTGACTGTGGGCAAGTCACTTCACTTCTCTGGGCCTCGGTTACCTTATCTGTAAAATGGGGATGAAGACTGTGAGCCTCACGTGGGACAACCTCATTCCCCTGTATCTCCCCCAGCGCTTAGAACAGTGCTCTGCACGTAGTAGGCGCTTAACAAATACCAACGTTATTATTACTGGCCAGACCCCGCCCACCCAGGCCGAGCCACGCCCCCTTCAGACCAGGCCACTCCCTCCCCGGACAGGCCACGCCCATCTCGGCCAGAGCCCCCAACCCCTTTGGTCCAGGCCACGCCCCCTAGTGGCCATTTTCCCCCCCGGCCAGGCCACGCCCCCTAGTGGCCATTCTCCGCTCACCCGGCCGGGCCACGGCCCCTAGTGGCCCTTCCCCGTCCACACCGGCCATGCCACGCCCCCTAGTGGCCATTCCCCGCCCACCCCAGCCAGGCCACGCCCCCTCGTGGCCATTCTCCGCCCACTCCGGCCAGGCCCCGCCGCCTAGTGTCCCTTCTCCGCCCCCCGACCAGGCCCCGCCCCCTAGTGGCCCTTCCCCGCCCACCCCGACCAGGCCCCGCCGCCTAGTGGCCCTTCCCCGCCCTCCCCGACCAGGCCACGCCCCCTAGCGGCCACTCCCCGCCCACCCCGACCGAGCCCCGCCGAGCCCTCCGGGCCCGACAGCGCCACCCCGCGGCCGGCGCCGCCCTCGCCCGGGCCTTCTTCCCTTCCCAGCCCGGGCCTCTTCCCGTCGGCGTCCCGGAGCGGCCCGGCGGCAGCCCGGGGAGGACGCGGTTTTGTCCGGGCGGGCGGGAGAAGCGGGGGGACGGACCGGGGGGAGGGGGCGGAGCCGGGGGCGGGGCCGGGGGCGGGGCCGGTCTCCCGCCTCGGGCCGGGGCCGGCGGGCCAGAGCCCCCTAGCGGTGGTTCCCCAGCCCCGACCCGGCCGGCCCCCGCCCCCGCCCCCCCCCCCCCCCCGGACCCGCCGCCGCCGCCGCGGAGCCGCACCGACCTCCTGCTCCGGACCCGCCGCCCCGCTCCCGCTCCCGCCCCCGTCCCCGCCCCCCAAGCCGCCCCCGCCGGGCTGCGGGATGGACGCCGCCCGCCCGGGGCCCGCACCGCCCCCGCCAACGCCCCCGCGGGAGGAGCGGGAGGAGGAGGAGGAGGAGGCGGAGGCGGAGGCAGGGCAGGAGGACCAGCAGGAGGAGGAGGCGGAGGGGGACGACGACGACGACGAAGCGCAGAAGCCAGAGAAGCCGCCGCCCCGCCCGACCGCCTGCGACACCGCGGCGTCCGGGGTAGGGCCGCCCCCCCCCCTCCCCGGGGACACCGGGGACACCGAGGCCGCCGGCCGGACGCGGCAACGAGACGCTCGGCTGCGCGCCGGACGGCCGGGGACCGTGGCGGGCGGCGCGGGACCGGCCGGGACGCCCCGCGGCCGTTCGAATCGGTGCGGGACCGTTGTTTCCCCACCGGATGGGCCGTTCGAAAAACGGGCGGTGGGGGGGGGGGCGTTCGGAACGGCCCCGGGGCGTTCACAAACGGGTGGAGGGTTGTGCGAAAACGGGCGAGGTGTGTTCGAAAACGGACGCGGGGGTTCGCAACGGCGCGGACCGTTTCGGGGGGGGGCGTTCGGAACGGCGTCGGGCCGTTTGGGGGCCGTTCGGAACGGCGCGAGACCGTCGGGTGGTCCGTTCGGAACGGCACGGAGACCGTTCGGAACGGCGCGGGACCGTTTGGGGTCCGTTCGGAACGGCTCGGGACCGTTCGGGGTCCGTTCGGAACGGCGCGGGACCGGTCGGGGACCGTCCGGAGCGGCGCGGGACCGTTCGGGGACCGTCCGGAGCGGCGCGGGACCGTTGGGGCCCCGTTGGGGCCAACCTCGGCTGAGCCGCGGCGCAGCCCCGTTCGCGGAGCCCCGCTCCGGGCCTGCCGAAGCCGCCGGGATTCCCCAGCTCAGGGAGAGACCGGGGGGAATCCTCGCCCCATCCAATCCTACAGACAGTTAGGGAGGTCACACGTTGAAACTGAAGTCATCTTCAAAGTACCGAGGCCTCGGGACCCGGGAGATTGGTGGTGGGGATGGGCTGGGGGGGTGGGGGAAGGCGGGGGTTCCGCGCTCGAATTTATTTTCAGGCCGGAATATCCAAAGAACGGCGATGACAGATTTATTTATTTTTTTCTGACGTAGCAGGAGCATCAGGCGTAAAAGTCATAGCTGTACAGGGGGTGTTTGTGTGGGGTGTTGTGTGTGTGTGTGTGTGTGTGTGTGTGTGTGTTGGGGATGGGGTTGGGAGGCTGGGGGGGGGGGGGCAGGTAACCAAAAAGGAAAATGCTTGAGCTCTCAGAGGGAAGGAGAATTTTTATTTTTCCCTATTCTTTTCTCCCTCCCCTCCCTGCACATTGCATCCTGCTATGTGGTGACTTACCACTTAATTATGACCTTTCCATTTCTATCAGGAAAGCAGGGAGTGGGTGCACCGCCGGCGGCATTATTTTATTTATTTATTTTATACGGAACAGACATGTGACTTTTTTTTTTTTGAGGCTTTTTTAGCCTGTAATCATGGAAAGCTGAATGTATCCAACTTTGACAGGAATGATTTCGCGAGCCGCGGTTTTTTCCCGGAGCGCTTAGTACATTGCTCTGCACGCAGTAAGAGCTCAGTAAATACGATTGAATGAATGAAAGAGGCTTCAAGCATTTCCGACAGTAGAATAGTGACTGACGTCATTGGATTCCCCTCGTTTTAATTTTTGAGGTTTTAAGTACTGTCTTATCTAGCCTTATTAAGATTTCAGTTAATAAATGACATCTGTTGAGTGCTTACTGCGTGTAAAGCTCTGTACTGAGTTCTTGGGAGAGTACAGTGCAAGAGAGTAGGTAATTCGTGAAGCGTTTCATATTTTGATATCGATGCTATTGATGCCCGTTTACTTGTTTTGATGCTTGTCTCCACCCTTCTAGACTGTGAGCCCATTGTGGGCAGGGATTGTCTCTCTTTACTAGGGAATTGTAGTTCCCAAGCGCTTAGTACAGTGCTCTGCATACAGTAAGCGCCCAATAAATACGATTGAATGAATGAATGAATAATAATTGTGGTTTTTAAGTGCTTGCTCTGTGCCAGGCACTGTACTAAGCATTGGGGTGGGAATACAAGACAAATCAGGTTGGACACAGTCCATGTCCCACACGGGGCTCACAGTCTCAATCCCCATTTTACAGATGAGGTAACTGAGGCACAGAGAAGTGAAGTGACTTGCACAGCAGACAAGCAGTGGACCCGGGATTAGAACCTCCGACCTTCCAACTCCCAGGTCCGGGCTCTCTTCACTTCACCCTGTTGTTTCTCCACTTCTGCCCACAAGGAGCTTACAAACTAGAGGGAGAGATAGACATTAAAATAAATTAGAACTGGAAGTGTACATAAGTGTTCTGTGGATGGGTATAGGTGATGAACATTCCCCACCACACGTACATTTTATTAGTATATTTCATAGATGTGATTAATAGCTAAGCTCACCTCGTTAAAGTGGTGACAAAGTATAACTTTTAGTTTCTTTTGGTCACTGCACTTTCTCAAAATGAGCACAGAATCATAGGCAGGAAAACTCTGCTTGGTTTTTTTGAAGTACGGGTCTGAGAGAAAGTATCCTCTTGAGTGAAATCTGCCCAAAGTACTTAAAGGAGAATTTTGAGGAAGAGCTAATTGGATGGCTAATTGTGAAACCTTTAATGAAATGGTATACCCAGAATAAATGAACCTTCCCAGCACTCACTAGAAAGTGTAGAGAATCACTTGAACATTGGCCTCTCTGTCACTCATCTCCTGTCGAGCCTTGAGCCCCTGCAAGGAGGACTCTGTGTGTGTGTGTGTGTGTGTGTGTGTGTGTGTGTGTGTGTGTGTGTGTGTGTGTGTGTGTGTGTGTGTGGCCGGGGGAAGAGGATAAAAGGAGAGAGACTGAGGGGAGGGAAGGACATGACCGTCTGGGAAGGGAGATTTTCACGTGTTCTTTTCTCTCCGCAGTCATTCCATCTTACCCCTCCCCCCTTCTTGTCTCTCCTGTCCATTTCCCCCCACTTTTCTCCCCAGCAGACCGTGTCCTTTCCCTCCTTTGCAAGCCAAGCCCAGGCTGGATGTGACCCAAAGGGCTCACACTCCGCTTAGGAGGCCCATGAGTCATAGACAATAACATTAAGTGCAAAGCTCCCCGCTAACCTTAGGGACTTTGACATCGAAGGCACATCTCCTCCAAGAAGCCTTCCTTGACTAAGTCCACCTCTCCTCTTTTCCACTCCCTTCTGCACCGCTCTTACTTGCTCCTTCCTTCATCCTCCCTTCTATCCCCACAGCAGATATGGAGAAGCAGTGTGGCTCAGTGAAAAGAGTGTGGGCTTGGGGGTCAGAGGTCAGGGGTTCGAATCCCAGCTCTGCCACTTGTCAGCTGTGTGACTGTGGGCAAGTCACTTAACTTCTCTGTGCCTCAGTTACCTCATCTGTAAAATGGGGATTATCTGTGAGCCTCAAGTGGGACAAACTGATTACCCTGTATCTGCCCCAGCGCTTAGAACAGTGCTCTGCACATAGTAAACGCTTAACAAATACCAACATTGTTATATGTCTATATCTGTACATATCTGTAATTTATTTATTTAAATTAATGTCGTCTCCCCCTCTAGTCTGTGAGCTCCTTATGGGCAGGAATGTGCCTGTTATTATATTGTACTCTCCCAAGCTCTTCGTGCAGTGCTTTGCACACAGTAAGCTCTCAATAAATACGATTGAATGAATGAATGAATTGATTTCTACCTGATAATCACCTAAAAGGCACAGGAGATGACAGACACACAGAAAAAAGTCAACAATTAATGTTATCAGAACAGATATATTCAGATATTTTATATGTACAGTTCTTGGGCACCTCAGTGCTCCATGTTTTTATGGTATTTGTTGAGCGTTTACTATGGTGTCAGTGTTCTAAGCGCTGAGGTAGTTAAAAGTCAATCAGGTTGGTCACAGTTCCTGTCCTGCATGGGTCCCACAGTCCAAGTAGAGGAAGAATAGGGGAACTGAGGCACAGAGAAGTTAGTGACACACCCAAGGTCAAACAACAGGTAAGGGCAGAGCTGGGATTAGAACCCAGGTCCTCTGATTCCCATTCCCATGCTCTTTCCACCTGGCCATGCTGCTTCAGTCAGACTTTAGTGAGGAACAGATTCAACCTCTCCCCAATTGTCATTTTGGGTAGGTGGTTTCTTCTCTGCTCCTCCAGTGATGGGGTGGAGGGGCTTCTTCGTTCTGGCAGGTGGAGAGGGAGGGGTCACATCAGGTCCCAGACGGACCTCTGGGGGTCCTCTTGGACCCAGGAACGCTGATGGTGGGAGCCCTGTGTTGGCAGCTTCCACCTGCCTCGGATTTGAAAGGGATGGCGAGCCTTTGTTTTGGGCTTCCTCTGGCCCACTGGTGGGGGTGGTTGCAGTTCCCCGAAAAGACGACCGCGTCTTCATGCAAAAGGATGGCCCCTGTGTCCGGCTTGGATTCCCCCTTGGTAGGCACTCAAGGGGACCGTAACTCTTTCCGCACCTAAAGGCGAGATTGGATCCTCTTGCGCCCAGCGGGGTTTTGGGCTAGGGGCAGACCCAGGCCCAAGCTTTCAGCCAGGGGAAGACTTTACCATCTCTAACTCTTCCCATGCCTGACTTAGCCGTGCTTTTGCTTCGCATGACTCTGTTTTTCTAATAATAATAATCATGATGGTATTTGTTAAGCCCTCACTCTGTGCCAGGCGCTGTACTAAGCGCTGGGAAGGATACAAGCAAATCGGGTTGGACACAGTCCCGGTCCCATGTGGGACTCATCGTCTCAATCCCCATTTTATTCATTCAATTCAGTCATTCAATTGTATTTTTTGAGCTCTTACAGTGTACAGAACACTGTATTAAGTGCTTAGCACTGTATGAGGAGGCAACTGAGGCATAGAGAAGTGAAGTGATTTGCCCAAGGTCACCCAGCTGACAACTGGAAGAGCAGGGATTAGAACCATGACCTTCTGATTCTCAGGTCCTGAGAATCAGAAGGTCCTGGATCTATCCATTATGCCATGGTGCTTTTCTCTGTGTCCTCTGATTTTCTCCTCACCTGGCTTCCCTATTCATTCATTCATTCATTCATTCATTCATTCGTATTTATTGAGCGCTTACTATGTGCAGAGCACTGTACTAAGCGCTTGGAATGTACAAATCAGCAACAGATAGAGATAATCCCTGCCCAACAACGGGCTCACAGTCCTTCATGCATGACCCTTTCTGACCTTCCCATTATCTTCATTCTATTACTGTAGGCAGAAAACATGCCTAACAGCTCAGCTATATTGTACTCTCCCAAGCGCACAGTACAGTACTCTGCATACAGTAAGCGTTCAGTAAATATGATTGATTGCTTCCTATCTGCTTCCCCTTACTCTCCTCTCTTCCTGCCTACTTACTCCATCTCTAGACTGTAAAGTCACTGTGGGCCGGGAGTATGTCTACCAATTCTCTTGTACTGTACTCTTCGAAATGCTTAGTACAGTGCTCTGCACACAATATGGATTCAATAAGTACGACTGATTGATTGCTTCCTATCTGCTTCCTCTTACCCTGATAGAGCCCGGGCCTAGGAGTCAGAAGGACATGCGTTCTAATCCCCACTCTACCATCCATCTGCTCTGTGACCTTGGGCAAGTCACTTAACTTCTCTGGGCTCAGTTATTTCCATCAGTCAATCATTTTTATCGAGTGCTTGCCATGTGCATGGCAATGTGCTAAGTGGGAGAGTATAACACAACTGTATAACAGACACGTTCCCTGCCCACCACAAGCTTACAGTCTAGAGGGAACTTCATTGGTAAAATGGGGATTAAGTCTATGAGTCCCATGTGGGACCTGGACTGTGTCCAACCTGATTATCTTGTATCTACCCCAGCGTTGTATCTACCCCAGTGCTTAATAGAGTGCCTGGCACATAGTAAGTGCTTAACAAATAGCTTTAAAAAAACCAAAACTCTAGACTGCAAACTCATTGTGGAGAAGGAACATGTCTACCAACTCACTTGTATTGTACTCTCCCAAGCACTCAGTACAGTGCTCTGCAGTGAATGACTGATGAGAACCTGAACTTTTCGGGCCCATGTTTAGCAATCCTGAAGCAGCATGGCTTCGTGGCTAGCGCACAGGCCTGAGAGTCAGAGGATCTTGGTTCTAATCCTGCCAATTGCTTTCTGTGTGACTTTGGGCAAGTCACTTAACTTCTCATTGCCTCAGTTTCCTCCTCTGTAAAGTGGAGATTCAGTACCTGTTATCCCTTTTACTTAATTGTCCCCTCTCGTACACAGCAGCAGTTCAAGCTTTCATAATACAAAAAATCACTTTGTGAAAGTAGCCAGTCTGGTAATAATCATTTTCTCTGTGTGAGTGTCCGCCTGAAAGAGATGGGAGGCCTCCAGACAGGAGGCACACCCTTACTCCACGGGCTCCCCTTTTTACTCCTCCACAGAGGAAGGATTCCACTAGATGCCCTGTGGCAGCAAAAAGACAGAAAAGACCACCTCGTAATAGTCATGGACTACGTCCGACCTAATTAACTCGTACCTATCCCAGGGCTTAGAGCAGTGTTTGACCATAGTAAGTGTTTAGCCAATACTGTAAAGCAATAAAAATGTAAAAAAGAGGTACTCCATAGAGAAGAGCTAAAGCAGTAGGAGGTGACTGGGATGGACAGGGAGAAGGTTAGGGGATAGTAAAGGTGCCTAGTGGATCATCCCTAGAGGATGTTTTGTCCTATTACTAATAATAATAATTGTGGTATTTAATAATGTTGGTATTTGTTAAGCGCTTACTATGTGCCGAGCACTGTTCTAAGCGCTGGGGTAGACACAGGGGGAATCAGGTTGTCCCACGTGGGGCTCACAGTCTTAATCCCCATTTGACAGATGAGGTAACTGAGGCCCCGAGAAGTTAAGTGACTTGCCCAAAGTCACACAGCTGACAAGTGGCCGAGCTGGGATTCGAACCCATAACCTCTGACTCCAAAGCCCATGCTCTTTCCACTGAGCCACGCTGCTTCTCTAATATGCTAAGCACTTACTATTTGCCAAGCATGGTCCTAAGGTACTGGGTTAGATACAAGCAAATCGGGTTGGACAAAATCTCAATCCCACATGGGGCTCACAGTCTCAATCCCCATTTTACAGATGAGGAAACGGAGGCACAGAGAAGTGAAGTGATTGTCTATTATTCTATACATCTATTTGGATGATATTGATGCCGGTCTACTTGTTTTGTTGTCTTTCTCCCCCTTCTAGACTGTGAGCCAGTTGTTTGGGTAGGGATTGTCTCTCTCTGTTGCCGAATTGTACTTTCCAAGCGCTTAGTTCAGTACTCTGCACACAGTAAGTGCTCAGTAAATACGATTGAATGAATGAAAAGACTAGTGGTGGAGCCTGGATAATTTCTACCACCATTACCACAAATTATAACTGTGCTGTCTGTTAAGTGGTGACTATGTGCCAGCCACTATTCTAAGAGCTCGGGTAGATGCAATATCACTGGGTCCGACACAGTCCCCATCCCGCACGAGGCTCAGAACCAGTGTACTGGTTCTGTTGACAAACCTGGTGGTGGTTGCACGGCCTAATGGAAACAGCACAGACATAGGACTCAGGAGATCTGGGTTCTAATCCTGGCTCTGACACAAGCCTGCTTCTCGTCCTCTAGACTGTAAGTTCATTGTGGGCGGGGAATGTGTCTGCTTATGGTTATACTGTACTCTCCCAAGCGCTTAGTACAGTGGTCTACACACAGTAAACACTCAATAAATTTGATTGAATAAATGAATGAATAACTTCAGGAATGTCCTTAGCCTCTCTGGCACTTCGTTTCCTCACTCTAAAATGAGAGGGCATCTGTTCTTCTCTCCCCTTAGGTAGTGAGCCTGTGACTGACTTGATTATTGTGTGCCAATTTGGATTCTGCCTCCTTCGGTCCACAAAACCAACTTGTCTGCATTCTCGTATTTCCTCGGCCTTCGGGACATCTCTACTTGGATGTCCCGCTGACACCTCAAACTTAGCATATACCGAAGAGAGCTCCTCACCTGCCCTCCCCTTGACTTTCCCATCACTGTAGACAGCACCACCATCCTCCCTGTCTTACAAGCCTGGGCATTATCCTTGACTTATCTCTCATTTAACCCACATATTCAATCTGTCACCAAATCCTGTCAGTTGTACCTTATTTTGCCATTGCTAAAATCCCCCCTTTCTGCTCCATCCAAACTGCTACCATGTTGAAACCAACACTAATCCTCTCTTGCCTTGACTACTGCATCAGTCTCGTTGCTGACCTTCTAGACTGTAAGCCCGATGTGGGCAGGAATTGTCTCTCTTTATTGCTGAATTGAACTCTCCAAGCACTTAGTACAGCGCTCTGCTCACAGTAAGCGCTCAGTAAATACAATTGAATGAATGAATGCCTTCTGTCTTTCCCCACTCCATCTTCACTCTACTGCTCAGATGACTTTTCTAAAAAAAATCTTCAGTCCATGTTTCCCCACTCCTCAAGTTTCTCCGATCGTTACTCGTGCACCTCCAATCTATCAATCAATCGATCGTATTTATTGAGCACTTGCAGAGCACTACTAAGCTCCTGTGAGAGTTCAATGCAACAGAATTTAGCAGATACGTTCGCTGCCCAAAATGAGTTTATGGTCTAGAGGGGGAGGCAGACATTAATAGGAATAAATAAGTGATTTATTTTATAATATATAATTTAAAGATATGTCCATAAGTGCTGTGGGTATGGGGGTGGGTTGACTATCAGATGTCCAAAGGTCACAGATCCAAGTGCATAGATGATGCAGAAGGGAGAGCGAGCCGGTGGAAAGAGGTCGTAATCGGGGAAGGCCTCTTGGAAGTGATGTTCATTCATTCATTCAATCGTAGTTATTGAGCACTTACTCAAAGCACTATACTAAGCGCTTGGGAGAGTACAGTACCACAACAAACAGGCGCATTTTCTGCCCACAGTGAGCTCACAGTTCGGAGGTGACCTTAATAATGCTTTGAAGGTTTGAATGCTTTGAAGGTGGAGAGAGGAGTGGGAGTTACAGGCTGGGGGGAAGGATGTAGGAAAGGGGTCATTGACAAGATAGACGAGATCAGAACACAGTGAATAAGGTGGCACTAGAGGGGTGGAGTGAGTGGGATGGGCAGTAATAGGAGATCAGGGAGGTAAAGTAGGAGGGGGTGAGCCGAATGAGTGCTTTAAAGCCAACGGTAAGGAGTTTCTTTGTGACGCGGAGATGGATGGGCTCGACATCAGATCAAAACTCCTTATCATAGGCTTGGAAGTGCTCAATCACCTGCCCTCTCCCGTCTTACCTCACTTATTTCTCACTACAACTCAGGACGGCCTTCTCACTGTACCTCCATCTCGTCTATCATGCCGCCAACCCCTTTCCCGTGTCCTGAAATTCCGTCCCCCTTTAGAGCTGACGGACTACCACTCTTCCCACCTTCAAGGCCGTATTAAAATTGCACATTTCCTCCAAGAGGCCTTCTACAGTTGCCTGAGCCCTCATTTCCCCTACCCCTTTTCCCTTCGGTGTCACTCATGTATTTTGATTTGTACCCTTTATTCACCCCATCCTCAGTCCCACGGTAATCACGTACGCATCCATCATTTATTTTAATGTCTGTGTCCCCCTCTAGACTGTAAGCCCCTTGTGGGCAGGGAACGTGTCTACCAGCTCTGTTAGATTGTACTCTCCCAATTCAGTAAATCAGTTGTATTTATTGAATAGAATTTGTAGGTATGGTCTCTGCCCCAAGGGAGCTTAGAACAAGTGGGTGTTAGTTCCAGGTCTGCAGCTAGTCTGTTGTGTTGACCTTGGGCAAATTACTTATTTGGCCCTCAGTTTCCTCATCTGTGAAACGGGGATAAGAGAGGTCATGAGCTGAGTTTGGGACAGGACTTGATCCGGTAACCTTGTTCAATCTCCATGCAGAGCAAATAGTAAGTGCTTAATAGCAGCGCTGTTACTGTTGTCTATAATGTCGAATTGAGAAAATGTATCCTCATTAGCCAAATGCACTCCTGTTGCTTCGGCAGTCTGTCGTCTCTTCCTTTATTTACATGGGTGGGTGAAAGAAAGCCATTCTCCAAATCTTTGGCACCCTCCCTCCTTGAATTTTAAAACAAAGGGAAAAATTCTAGTGAATATCGCAATCTGAATCAAAGGTTCCGCAGTGTGCTAATAGGCCAGTCCCTCAGAAGATCTGGCAGGAGTAGAGAATAATGTCTATGTTCCTTGTCAAGATGTCCCCTTTCATTTGTTAGTGATCGCTTCCTAATTATCAACCTTGACACCCCTTTGGGGATGGACTAAATTGAGTATTCGTCAGCTTGTTGCCATCTTTGCCACGCTCTCAAGTGAGCTACTGCCATTTTAGTAAGCACTCAATAAATACGATTGAATGAATGAATTTTAGCCACCAAGGCTGAGCGTAGTTTTTTGATGCCAGTGCTGCTAAATATTTTTATGGAGGGAATATCTCTTGGTGATAGTCTGTGAAAATATTTTCATGTGTATTTTGACAGAGGAGGTGCAAACACTTTCTCGGTTACGCTTACGTTGGAATATGTTTACATCAAAATAATTTGTCGCCTAGGCCAGGCCATAAATAGAGATATATAAAATGTGTTATAATACTCACGAGAGGGCCACTGATGCAAGCTGACAAAATTTCGGGATCCTGAAAGGAAAATAACTCAGTACTAATCTAAGAGACGGTAATTCTGTGGCACAAAACAGGAAAAGCTGTGTTTTCTGGCACTTTCCCAAGCAGAAAACCCTAGAAACTGGCATGTGTGCTATCCTCTAGTACAACTCTTCAATCTAGTAACCAGAGCCACTGCCAAAGTTAATCGGAACGTGATCGTTACTAAGAGGAATTGGACTATCCTGCACTTGGGTTAACCGAGATGTGTTTTTTCTAAAATATCAGTGCCACCTTATCATTATTGATCAATGGTATTTATTGAGTGTTTACTATGTGCAGAACACTGTACTAAGCACTCGGGAACTGAACATTCCCTCCCATTAGTGAGCATAGAGTCTAGAGAAGCAGTATGGCACAGTGGGTAGAGCACAGGCCTCGGAATCAGAAGGTCATGGCTTCTAATCCCAGCTCCACCACTCGTCTGCTATGTTATCTTGGACAAGCCACTTCACTTCTCTGTGCCTCAGTTACCTCATCTGTAAAATGCGGATCGAGACTGTGAGCCCCCTATGGGACAGGGACTGTGTCCAACCCAATTTACTTGTATCCTCTCTAGCGCTTAATACAGTGCCTGGCACATAGTAAGCATTTGACAAATACCATAATTATTATTAAGAGAGATTGTTCGACATTATGGCATCCAAAATACGAGCCAAAAGGAAAGAAGTAGCAGAAGAGTTTTGTTGATCTGAAATCAGAAAATATCTATTTGTGCACTTTTTGAAAAAGTCTCAAATAGTTATGCTGAGATGCTGAGAAATACAGTATTGGGTCATATATGACATCAAGGCCCAGAAAACACGATTCTTCAAGTTCTTTGCTGGTACTGAGCCAATATAGCCATTGAACAATTTCACACTGTACGTAGGCTTAAATTAGAGCACCTTGACAATGACTTATCGTGTTTCCGGTGAATGGTTTTCCTTGAAAGGATCAGAGTGCCCCTGTATCTGGTATAATGCCTGTCTGTCCAGTATCCGTCGTCTTAAATATCTGTCGTCTTAGTCACAGGGAGAAGACAGAGGAGCCAAAGGCCGATTATCCACTTTGAGGAGTTTCATTTCAACCATTAATCAGAAGAAAGAGGGAGCTGAGAGCAGAGGATCCCCTCCTCCACTTGCTGCACCTAGCATCAAAAATGGTAAAGACTTACAGAAGATTTTTTGCCTTTTGAAATCCTTAAATTGTGGCAATAATGTTAAGTATTTTAAACTTTGAATTTTCACCTATTTTTCTCGATCCTCTTAAGGACATTAGCCAGCCAAACAAATATTAGCTCTGCCACATTCTTCAGGTATCCATTAAGTTTTTCAATTTCCTGCTGTTGTTGTTGCTTGGTACTGTTGCCCTGTCTTCTCCTGACTTTGCTGTCCCTGTAGACACACCACCATCCTACCTGCCTCACAAGCCTTTAACCTTGTGTTGTCCTCGACTCATCTCTCTCATTCAATACGTGCATTCATTCTCTCACCAGATCCTGACGGTTCAACCTTCACATCTCTAAAATCCACTCTTTCCTCTCCATCCAAGTCGCTACCACGTTAATCCAAGCACTAATCATTTTTTGTCTTGAGTACTAGATCATCCTCCTTGCTGACCTCCCTGCCTCCTGTCTCTCCCCTCTCTAGTCCATACTTCTGCTAGTTCCATTCTGCTGCTGGGATCATTTTTCTGCAGAACTGTTGAGTTCATGTCCCCAAGGACCTCCAGTGGTTGTCCTTCACCTCCGCATCAAACAGAAACTCCTCACCACTGGCTTTAAAGCACTCCTTCAATTTGCCCCCTCCTACCTCACCTCCCTGATTTCCTACTAACAACCCAGCCTGCATACTTTGCTCCTCTAACGCTGACCTACTCACAGTACCTCGGTCTCCTCTCTTTCCACTGACCTCTTGCTCATGGCCTACCTCTAGTCTGGAACTCTCTCCCTCTTCATATTTGACAGATGATCACTCTCCCCACCTTCAAAACCTTATTGAAGGTACATCTCCAAAAGACATTCCTCAGTTAAGCCCTCATTTACCCTTCTCCCACTCCCTTCTGCGGCACCCCCGTACTTGAATTTGCACCTTTATTCACCCCTCCTTCAAGTCCCTCAGCACTTTTGTCTTATGCGGTCAAGTCATTTGGGACCCAGAGCGACTCCATGGACACATCTTTCCCAGAACGCCCTACCTCCATCTGCAGTCGTTCTGGTAGTAGATCTGTAGATATCTTGGTAAAAATCAGGAAATGGTTTACCATTGCCTTCTTCTGCCCAGTCAACTTGAATCTCCGCCCTCAACTCTCTCCCGTGCCGTTACTGCCCAGCACAGGTGAGTTTTGACTTGTAGCAGCTTTCTTCCATTCGCTAACCACTGGCCAAGCTAGGAATGGCATGGTTATGCCTCTGCTTGACTCTCCCTCCCATAGCCGAAACTGGTAGAGTTCTGGAATTCTCATTCATTCAATTCATTCAATAGTATTTATTGAGTGCTTACTATAATAATAATAATAATGTTGGTATTTGTTAAGCGCTTACTATGTGCCGAGCACTCTTCTAAGCGCTGGAGTAGACACAGGGGAATCAGGTTGCCCCACGTGGGGCTCACAGTCTTAATCCCCATTTTACAGATGAGGTAACTGAGGCACCGAGAAGTTAAGTGACTTGCCCAAAGTCACACAGCTGACAAGTGGCCGAGCCAGGATTCGAACCCATGACCTCTGACTCCAAAGCCCGTGCTCTTTCCACTGAGCCACACTGCTTCTCATGTGCAGAGCACTGTACTAAGCGCTTGGAATGTACAAATCGGTAACAGATAGAGACAGTCCCTGCCCTTTGACGGGCTTACAGTCTAATCGGGGGAGACGGACAGACGAGAACAATAGCAATAAATAGAATTAAGGGGATGAACATCTCATTAAAAAATAGCAAATAAATAGAATCAAGGCTATGTACATCTCATTAACAAAATAAATAGGGTAATGAAAATATATACAGTTAAGTGGACGAGTTCACTGCTGAAGGGATGGGAAGGGAGGGGGGAGGAGCAGAGAGAAAGAGGGAAAAAGAGGGTGTAGCTGCGGAGAGGTGAGGGGGTGTAGAGGGAGCAGAGGGAAAAGGGGACCTCAGTCTGGGAAGGCCTCTTGGAGGAGGTGAGCTTTAGGTAGGGTTTTGAAAAGGGGAAGAGAATTAGTTTGGCGGAGGTGAGGAGGGAGGGCGTTCCGGGACTGCGGGAGGACGTGGCCCAGGGGTCGACGGCGGGATAGGCAAGAACGGGGGACGGTGAGGAGGTGGGCAGCAGAGGAGCGGAATGTTTCGGAGTGGGCAGTGGAAAGAGAGAAGGGAGGAGTGGAGGAGGGGGCAAGGTGATGGAGAACCTTGAAGCCTAGAGTGAGAAGTTTTTATTTCATGCAGAGGTTGATAGGCAACCACTGGAGGTTTTTAAGAAGGGGAGTGACATGCCCAGAGCGTTTCTGCAGGAAGATGAGCCGGGCAGTGGAGTGAAGAATAGACTGGAGCGGGGAAAGAGAGGAGGAAGGGAGATCAGAGAGCAGGCTGACACAGTAGTCTAGCCGGGATATTACGAGAGCCTGTAACAGTAAAATAGCCGTTTGGGTGGAGAGGAAAGGGCGGATCTTGGCGATATTATAAAGGTGAGACCGGCAGGTTTTGGTGACGGATTGGATGTGTGGGGTGAACGAGAGAGCCGAGTCAAATGATCCTAAGGGGGAACAGCACTTATGTACATATCCGTTATATTAAAGTCTGTCTCCCCCACTAGTCTCACTGGGGCCAGGAAATCTGTCAAAGGATTTAATAAGAAGTGAAGAAGAGGAGAGAAACAGTGTGGCCTAATGGCTAGAGCACAGGCCTGGGAGTCAGAAGGAACTGGCGGCTCTTCCACCTGTCTGCCGTCTGATTTTGGGGGACTGGCTTTCCTCCTCTGTGCCTCAGTTACCTCATCTGTAAAATGGGGATCAGGACTGCAAGCTCCCATGTGGGATAAGAACTGTTTCCAACCTGATTAGCTTTGATCTACCCCAACATTTAATGTAGTGCCCGGCACATAGTAAGCGCTTAATAAATTCCATTAAGCATTTCAAAAAAATAATATATAGCAATGATTGTAATAATAATTATAATAATTAAGTGCTTACTATGTGCCAAGCACTCTAAGCATTGACATAGATACAGGACAATCAAGTCAGACACATTTCCTGTTCCACATGGGGCTCGTAGTCTAAGCAGGAGGGAGATCAGGTTTTGAATCCCCATTTGACAGAAGAGAAAAACCAAGGCACAGAGAAGTGAAGTGACTTGCCCAAGATCACAGAGCAGATACGGGGAAAGCTGGGATTAGAATCCAGGTCCTGTAACTCCCAGGCCCGTGCTCTCTTCACTAGGCCATGCTACAGTGTTCGCACCATAATGTGAAATAAATGGATGCTGATCACTGAGAGAGGATAGAATTCTTGAGTGGTTGGAAGTAATCAGACAAGGGCCAAGGAGAAGAGCAAAGAAGATAATAATAATAATAATAATGATAATAGTGATATTTGTTAAATGCTTACTATGTTCCAGGCACTGTACTAAGCGCTGGGGTAGATACAAGCTAATCAGGTTGGACACAGTCCCTGTCCCATATGGGGATCACAGTCTAAATCCCCATTTTACAGATGAGGTAACTGAAGCCCAGAGCAAATGAAGTGACTCACCCAGCCCACAGCAGACAAGTGGCAGAGCTGGGATTAGAACCCAGTTCCTTCTGACTCTCAGGACATGCTCTATCCTCTAGGCCAGGCTACTCACTAGGGGAAGGATGGAAGAGGGTAGATTCATCTTTCACACTGAAGTAATGTGGAGGTGTTAGGTGCCCCAAACCACAATCACAATCTAGCTTCACTTGTGAGAGAATCCAGGGTGAAGCTGGGCTGGGGTGAAGGGTCCGGCGAGTGGATCTTCAGGTCTCACAGCTGTTTCCTGCAGCAGGAAACCTGCTTACTCACAAAGGGTGGGGTCTCGGGGGAACCATCTGGGACGTAATTCCTCTACAGACTCAATAATCACCCCAGTTTGAATGACACTCAACCACATCCACCTGAGTTTTGCTGGCCCAATCAACCAGTGATTTTTACTGAGTGTTTACTGTGTGCAGAGCACTGTACTAAATGCCTGAGGGAGTACAAAACAACAGAGTTGGTAGGAGCTTACAATCTAGAGTGGGAGACAGTCATTACAAGGAATTATGGACATGTACACAAGTGCCAAATTGCTGATACTAGAGAGAATTTCAAGTACTCCGAGGATACAGACCATACATTCATTTAGTTATATTTATTGAGGGCTTACTGTGGGCAGAGCCCTGTACTAAGCACATGGGAAAGTACAGTATAACAATAAGGAGATACATACCCTGCCCACAACGAGCTTACAGTCCAGAGGGAACAGTGAGTGCATGGGTGATATAGAAGTGAGAGGGAGTAGCGGAAATGAGGGTTTAGTCAGGGACGGCTTCTTGGAGGAGGTGTGGTTTTTAATAAGGCCTCGAAGGTGGGAAGACTGATTGCCGATTGTATATGATTGGGGAGTGACTTCCAGGCCTCAGGGAATACGTGGGCAAAGGGTAGGCAGTGAGTTAGATGAGATCAAGGTACAGCGAGTAGGTTGGCGTTGGAGGAGATCAGTGAGGTAGGATATGAGGGGGCAAGCAGATTGAGTGTTTTAAAGCCGACGATGAGGATTTTCTCTCTATGCGGAGGTGGATGGGCAATCACTGGTTTTTCTTCAGGAGTGGGAAGGTGTGAACTGAATGTTTTTGTAGAAAAGCCATCTGGGCAGCAGGGTAAAGTAAGGACTGGAGTGAGGAGAGACAGAAAGAAGGGAGCTTAACAAGGAGGCTGATGCAGTAGTCAAGGCAAGATATAATTAAGGTCATTCTGGGCCGGGAACCTAGCTGCTAATTCTCCTCTATTGTACTCTGCCCAAGGCATAGAAAAGTGCTCTGCACATAGTAAGCGCTTGATAAATACCATTGATCGATCGATTGATTGATAAGCCCTTGGATCAGCAGAGTAGCGGTTTGGATGGAGAGGATAGTGCAGATTATAGAGGTGTTGTATAGGTAGAATCGACGGGATTTGGTGACAGATTGAGTATGTGGATTGAATGACAAGTATGCTGGGGGCTCTCCTGACTGCGCAGCACAGCTAGGGCGGCGTTGCCATCGGGTCAGCCTGACCAGAAACCGTCATTCCTTCTGAAATGACTCTTTACATTTTCTGTTCTCAGGGAGCTATTTTAGCGTCCCCGAGAGGCACCTGTTGTTCTCACGGGCCACAACAGCTGCCTGCTTCTCTACACTTCCTAGGATTGGTTCTCAGGGTGCCATCGGGTCTTCCCGCCTCACTCCATTAGCCCTGCCATGATTAGCAGCAGCCTGGCCTAGTGGATAGAGCATGGGCCTGGAAGTCAGAAGGTCATGGGTTCTAATCCCGCCTCCTCCACTTGCCTGCCGGATGACCTTTGGCAGGTCACTTCACATGATGTAGTGGATAGAGCACGGGCCTGGGAATCAGAAGGTCATGGGTTCTAATCCCGGCTCCGCCACTTGTCTGCTGTGTGACCTTGGGCAAGTCACTTAACTTCTCTGTGCCTCAATTACCTCATCTGTGAAAAATTGGGATTTAAGAGTGTGAGCCCAATGTGGGACAGAGACTGAGTCCAACCTGATTAACTTGTATCTACCCCAGCACCTAGAACAGTGCTTAGCACATAATGAGTGCTTAACAAGTTCCCTAATGATTATTATTATTATTCTCTGTGCCTCAGTTACCTCATTTGTAAAATGGGGATTGAGACTGTGAGCCCCACATGGGACAAGGACTAATTACAACTTGATTTGCTTGTTTTGCCTGTATCCACCCCAGTGCTTAGTACAGTGCCTGGCACATAGTAATTGCTTAACAGATACCATCATCATATTATTATGATGATGATGATTACACTCTGTGAGGCGACCGATGAGTTCCTCAGAGCCAAGTCCAGTGGACTCTACTCTTGTCCTAATCCTCTTTAACATCTTAGCCGCGGTGGGTACTGGTCCGCCCCGCCTTGGAAGCCCTCTCACACCTCGGTTTTGCCGACTCGGTACTCACCTGCTTCATCACATACTCCTTGGACTGCTCCATTTTGGTCCATTTTATTCACTGGCCCCCTTTTCAGCCTCCCAGCCACCTTGCAAGTCCCATGGCCTCTATTCAGGATCTCCTACTCATCTCATTCTGACTGATTTGTTAATTGAGCTTATCTGCTCACATAATCAAACAGTGGTATTTATTATTATTATCATTATTATTGCTGATAATAATAATAATTTTGGTATTTGTTAACCGCCTGCTACATGCCAAGCGCTGTTCTCAGCACTGGGGTACATACAAGGTAATCAGGTTGGACACAGTCCCTGTCCCAAATGGGGCTCACAGTCCCAATCCCCACTTTACAGACGATGAGGGAACTGAGGCACAGAGAAGTTAAATGACTTGCCTAAGGTCACAAAGCAGACACTTGGTGGATCTGGGCTTAGAACCCACTTCCTCTGACTCCCAAGCCCGTGCTTTTTCCTTTAGGTCACATTGCTTCCCTAGGGCATGAGTGCTTACTGGGTGTCGAGCACTGTACTAAACACTTGGGAGAGGAAAATGCAACAGAGTGGCTAGACATATTCCCTGCCTACAGGAAGCTTACAGTCTAGACTTTGGCTAACACCGCTCAGAGGGTAGACTCCCAAATCTGCATGACTTAGTGGCAGGTGCATGGATTTGAAAGTCAGAGGACATAGGTTCTAATCCCGGCTCAGCCACTTGCCTTCTCCATGACCTTGGGCAAGTAGCTTGACTGCTCTGTGCCTCAGTGACCTCATCTATAAAATGGGGATTAAGACTGTGAGCCCTACGTGGGACAACCCAATTACCCAATCAGAGAAGGCTTCTTGGAGGAGGTGTGGTTTTTAACAAGGCCTCGAAGGTGGGGAGAGTGATTGCCAGTCATATATGAGTGGGGAGGGAGTTCATCATCAGGTTACAGTCAGTCCCTGCCCCATGTGAGGCTCACAATCTCGATCCTCATTTTACAGACGAGGTCACTGAGGCACAGAGCAGTCAAACGACTTGCCCAAGGTCACACAGCAAGCCGTTGCTAGACCCGGGATTAGAACCCAGGTCCTCTGACTTCCAGGCCCATACCCTTTCCACTAGGCTATGCTGCTTTCTTTTCCTCACACTGCTTTGTTGGTTAGCGTACTATGTAGTTAAGAAAATTCTGGGACAGCATTAATTCTGTGCTGCTGATATACATTTTTGGTTGTGAATATGGCTAGTCTGGTGTAGGCAAATATATCACCTTGGTTTACTTTAGACTTAACACGTATACATATCGCCTGGCCGATTCAGTGAAAGTGTTTATAATTATTTTCCACATTTTAAAGGTAAAATGTTAACAATTAGCAGCAACAGTGGTAGTGAGGGTTCTGACATGGTGATGGTGATTGGCCCAAGTTTTCTCCCACTGGTTACTTCGAAACTTCTTATCACCTGTTTGGCTTTGGGGAATTTTAAATTCTGGTGGTACTCAAACTCCATCCTAGGACTATGGTGTACTATTCCATAGGATTTCAACCTTTCCTCTTCATGCACTAATTTTCAGGATTTTACCTTTGGTAACCAGGCAACCAGCTAAAAGTGGCAGCATGATATAAAAAGAAATGGGGAAAAAAAAAGCCACTGATTATTAATTCAGCACACAATGTTCCCAAGTATTGGCTGAATTAAACCTGTGACAGGGTTTAGCTGATGAATGTACAGTGGCTTCTTTCGTAGCATTGTGGTAACTTTGTATTTCAGAGATTTGTATGTGATAAAATAAAACCCCACTCGTTCTATTTATGTCACGTTTGAGATTAATTTATTCACTCATTGTCACAGGCCCTCCAAGTCTGAGACTGTATTATATCCATTAAATAAATGAAGCCCAACTTTCTAATGCTTTTTTCAATTTCAGCCTGCCTCGCGTCATTTCCCAACATCATCACTTTACCTCAAATCTATCTCTTAGTAAATAGGCCAAGGAAGAAGAGTGTGATCGTCTCTCTCGCCTTCTTCACACTAATTCTTTTGGTGCGACCTTTGAACTCCTTCCCTCCCCACCAGCCTTCTTGGGTTTCCAGTTGTCCGAACATTCGAGTTCTGTTGGCCGTTACTGATTTGTCACTGCCTGCCGACAGGCTCTATCCGGCCCAGGCCCAATTGGTTGTCTTCAGGTGTCTACGTTCATTAACATGGCTATTAATTGCTTCTTTGGACTCTAAATCTTACTACTCATCTCTTTTTTTATGGTGCCTATTATGTGCTTACTATGTGCCAAGCACTTTTCTAACCGCTGGAGCAGGTTTGGACACAGTACCTATGCCACACGGGGGCCACAGTCTAAGTAGGAGGGAGTAGGATTTAATCCCATTTTACAGATGAGGTAACTGAGACCCAGAGAAGTTAAGTGACATGCTCAGGGTCACAGAGCTGACACAGGGCAGAGCTGAGATTTGAACCCATGTCCCCTGACTCCAGAAGCAGCATGGTGTACTGGATAGAACACGGGCCCTGGAATCAGAAGGTTCTGGTTCTGTCACTTGTCTGCTGTGTGACCTTGGGCAAGTCAATTCACTTCTCTGGGCCTCAGTTCCCTCATTTGGAAAATGGGGATTGAGACTGTTAGCCCCATGTGGGACAGGGACTGTGTCCAACCTGATTAGCTTGTAACTACCACAACAGTGCTCAGCATATAGTAAGCATTTAACAAGTATTATTATTATTATCAACTAGACCATGCTGCTTCCACATCTCTGAGACTAAGCAGGAAATCAGACTTTAGAAACAATGCTGTTGCTCTCCATGGCAAAGGGTATGTGTACTGTAGATATAGGAACATAAAGGCACTCATAAATGGTTGTCCTTTCCTAAATGAAGGTCACCACCAAAAGTGAAATTTACCCAGGGGTGTACATGCTAGTGAAAAGGCCAATGTGCGATCTCCAGTCCCAGCTGCATTGTCCCACTCATAAAGGTTGACCCCTGGGGCTGTGGATCTCAATAATAATAATAATAATGGTATTTGTTAAGCGCATATTATGTGCCAGGAACTGTTCTAAGTGCTGGGGTAGATAGAAGATAATTGGATTGGACATAGTACATGAGTCTCACAGTCTTAATCCCCATTTTACAGATGAGAGAACTGAGTTTGAGAGAAGTTAAGTGACTTGCCCAAGGTCACAGAGCATACAAGTGGCATAATCGGGATTAGAACCCATGACCTTCTGACTCCCAGGCCTGTGCTCTATCCATTAGTCCATACTGCCACTTAGTAGGTGGATGATGCCATCGGACCTGGGTGCTCTTCCTTTTTCAATGGCTCTGATTGCTGCGGTGTTTTCCCCAAGAGTTGGAGTAAATTCCAGACCTCCCCATGTTAGAAGCCTTGGCCTGATTTGAAGGATGCTGTTTCTGATAGTGGTCTGCACTCGCTGCTTTGAACTCCAACTCTCTCCTGGACCCCCTCCAATCTGGCTTCCGTCCCCTCCACTCCACCGAAACTGCCCTCTCAAAGGTCACCCATGACCTCCTTCTTGCCAAATCCGATGGCTCCTATTCTATCCTAATCCTCCTCGACCTCTCAGCTGCCTTTGACACTGTCGACCATCCCCTTCTCCTCCACACTTTATCTCACCTTGGCTTCATGGCCTCTCCTGGTTCTCCTCTTATCTTTCTGGCCGTTGATTCTCAGTCTCCTTCACGGGCTCCTCTTCCCCCTCCCATCCACTAACTGTAGGGGTTCCTGAAGGGTCATTTCTTAGCCGTCTTCTGTTCTCTGTGTATATTCACTCTCTTGGTGAATTTATTTGCTCCCATGGCTTCATCTATCATCTCCACGAAGATGACACCCAAATCTACATCTCTTTCCCTGTTCTCTCCTCCTCTCTCTAGGTTCGTATCTCCTCCTGCCTCCAGGACATCTCCACCTGGATGTCCGCCCGCCACCTAAACTCAACATGTCTAAAACTGAGCTCCATATCTTCCCTCCCAAGCCCTGTCCTCTCCTTGACTTCCTGTCACTGTGGACAGCACGACCATCCTTCCCGTCTCACAGGCCCACAACTTCGGTGTCGCCCTTGACTCAGCTCTCTCATTCACCCCACACATCCAATCCGTCACCAACACCTGCCGGTCTCACCTTCACAATATCGCCAAGATCCGCCCTTTCCTCTCCATCCAAACTGCTATCATGCTGGTACAAGCTCTCATAATATCCCGACTGGATTATTGCATCAGCCTCCTTTTTGATCTCCCATCCTCCTGTCTCTCCCCTCTTCAGTCCATACTTCACTCTGCTGCCCGGATTATCTTTCTACAGAAACGTTCTGGACACGTCGCTCCCCTCCTCAAAAACCTCCAGTGGTTGCCTATCAACCTTCGCACAAAACAAAAACTCCTCACTCATGGCTTCAAAGCTCTCCATCACCTTGCCCTCTCCTACCTCATCTCTCTTCTCTCTTTCTGCTGGCCACCCCGTACACTCTTGAATGAATGAATTGAGTTGAGGAGAATATAGAAATGTTTTTGCCATCAGTACAGCCTTCTGTGATACATCAGTCACTGGTATTTATTGAATGTTTACCATGTCCAGAGCACTGTACTAAGCACTTGGGAGAATACAGTACAATAGAGTTGGTAGACCCGTTCCCTGCCCACAGTGAACTTACAGTCTAGAGGGAGATCATTCTGTCTTTTTTCCATTGTAGAGAGAGAAGCAGCATGGCCTATTCATTCATTTATTGTAGTATTTATTTAGTGCTTACTATGTGCAGAGCACTGTACTAAGAGCTTGGAAAGTACAATTGGGCAACAGATAGAGACAATCCCTACCCAACAACGCGCTCACAGTCTAGAAAGGGGAGACAGACAAAAAAAGTAGATAGACATCAATAGCATCAAAATAGTTAAATACAATTATAGATATATACACGTGATTAATAAAATAAATACAATAATAAATGTGTACAAATATACACCAGTGCCGTGGGGCGGGGAGGGGGATAGACCAGAGGGAGGGAGTCGGAGCGATGGGGCGGGGGAGGAGTAGAGGAAAAAGGGGGGCTCAGTCTGGGAAGGCTTCCTGGAGGAGGTGAACTCTCAGTAGGGCTTTGAAGAGGGGAAGAGAGCTAGTTTGGCAGATGTGAGAGGGAGGGCATTCCAGGCCAAAGGTAGGTCATGGGCCAGGGGTCGACAGCGGGGCAGGCAGGAACGAGGCACAGTGAGGTGTTAGCAGCAGAGGAATGGAGTGTGCGGCCTGGGCTGGAGAAGGAGAGAAGGGAGGTGAGGTAGGAGGGGGCAAGGTGATGGAGAGCTCTGAAGCCAAGGGTGAGGAGTTTTTGCTTCATACGTAGGTTGATAGGAAACCACTGAAGAGGAGGTTTGAGGAGGACATGCCCAGAGCATTTCTGTAGGAAGATAATCCGGGCAGCAGAGTGAAGTTTAGACTGAAGCAGGGAGAGACAGGAGGTTGAGAGATCAGAAAGGAGGCTGATGCAGTAGTCCAGTCGGGATATTATGCGAGATTGTACTGGCAAGATAGCAGTTTGGGAGAAGAGGAAGGGGTGGATCTTGGCGATGTTGTGAAGGTTAGACTGGCAGGTTTTGGTGACAGATTGGATGTGTGGGGTAAATGAGAGAGCAGAGTCAAGGATGACACCGAGGTTGCGGGCTTGTGAGACGGAAAGGTTGATAGTGCTGTCCACGGTGACGAGAAAGGGAGAGGACAGGGTTTCGGAGGGAAGATAAGGAACTCAATCTTGGACATGCTGAGTTTTAGGTGGGGGGCAGACATCCACGTGGAGATGTCCTGAAGGGAGAGGGAGATACAAGCCTGGAGGGAGGGAGAGAGAACATGGGAGGAGATGTAGATTTGCGTGTCAGCTGCATAGAGATGATAGTTGAAGCCATGGAAGCGAATGAGTTCACCAAGGGAATGAGTATAGATGGAGAACAGAAGGGGGACCAATAACTGACCCTTGAGGAACATTTATAATTAGGGGATGGTGGGGGGGAGGAGCCCGCAAAGGAGACTGAGAATGAATGGCCAGAGAGATAAGAGGAGAACCAGGAGAGGACGGAGTCCGTGAAGCCAAGCTTGGATAACGTGTTGAGAAGGGGATAGTTGATAGTGTCAAAAGCAGCTGAGAGGTTGAGGAGGATTAGGTTAGAGAAGGAGCCATTGGATTTGGCAAGGAGGTTGTCATTGGTGACTTTTGGGAGGGCTATTTTGGTTGAGTGGAGGGGGCAGAAGCCAGATTGGAGGGGGTCCAGGAAGTGAGTGTAGATGACTTGCTGTAGGAGTTTGGAAAGGAAGCATAGGAGGAAGATGGAGAGATAACTGGAAGGGGCAGTGTGGTCGAGAGGTTTTTTTTAGGATGAGGGAGACATGGGCATGTTTGAAGGCAGAAGGGAAGAAGACTGTTGGAGAGTGAGTGGTTGAAGATGGAAGTTGAGGAGAGGACGGAAAGGTGAGATTTTTTATAAGGTAAGAGGAAATGGGGTCCGAAGCACAGGTGGAAGGGTAGCACTTGAGAGGAGGGAGGAGCTCTCCTCTAAAGATACTGCTGGGAAGGATGGGAAGTAGAGGGAGGGAGTTGAGAGCGGGGCAGATGGAAAAGGGGGAGGGGTGATTTTGGGGACCTCAGACCTGATGGTGTTAATTTTCCTAATGAAGTAGATGGCCAGATTGTTGTGGGTGAGGGATCAGGGAGGGGGAGGAACAGGGGCCCTGAGGAGGGAGTTAAATGTCCAGAACAGCTGGCAAGGGGGGTGAGAATGAGGGTCATTAAAGGAAGAAAAATAGCTTTGCCTGGCAGAGGAGAGGCCAGAGTTAAGGCAGGAAAGGATAAATTTAAAGTGAACAGGGTTGTCCTAGTGTTTAGACTTCCACCAGCAGCGTTCAGCAGCTTGATAATAAGAGCGAAGGAGGCAGACAGTGGGAGTGATCCAGGGCCGTGGGCTAGTGGAACGAGAGCGATGAAGGGATGGGGAGCGAGTGAGTTGAGTTGAGTAGACAGGTTGGAGTTGAGAGCATCAATGTGGTCAGCAAGAGTGGGTAGAGTGGATAGGAAGGCAGGATGGGGTGTGATGCGCTGAGAGAGATGGATAGGTTCAAGAGAGCAGAGGACTCTGGGGGAGTAATACAGATTTACGGGGAGGGGGAGTGTGAGAGAGGAGGCAGGTGAGAAGGTTATAGTCAGAGAGAGGGATTTCAGAGTTAGTGAGGGTGGAGATAGTGCTGTGGTATGAGATGATGAGATCAAGGGTGTAACCAAGTTGGTGAGTGGGCGAGGTGGGATGGAACAGGAGGTCGGCGGAGTCAAGGAGTGATAGAAGGCAGGCGGCAGAGTCGTCACCGGGTACATCCATGTGGATGTTGACGTCTCCGAGGATCATAATGGGCAGGGAAAAAGCGAGAAGGAAGGTGAGAAGGGTCAAAATGGTTAAAGAAGTTGGAGGTGGGACCAAGGGAGCGGTAGATGATGCCTAATGGGTAGAGCATGGGCCTGGGAGTCAGAAGGACCTGGGTTCTAATCGTGGCTCTGCCATTTGTCTGCTGTGTGACTTTGAGCAAGTGACTTCACTTCTTTGGGACCTAATTACCTCATCTTCCAAATGGAGATAAAGACTGTGTAACTGTGTCCAACCCAATTTACTTGTATCCACCCCAGTGCTTAGTACAGTGCCGGCACATAGTAAGCGCTTAGCAAATACCACAATTATTATTATTACCTTGTATCTACCCCAATGCTTAGAACAGTGCTTGACCCAGAATAAGCACTTGTCAAATACTATTATTATTATTATTGTATTATTTTGAAACCAGCTTGTAAGTCTAGAAGCAGGGAACATGTCTACCAACTCTGTTGTATTCTCCCATGTGTTTAGTATAGTCCTCTCCACAAGTAAGCACTCAATAAATATAATTGATTGATAACCTACCAAGTACTTAGTACAGTACTCTGCAAATAGAAAGTGCTCGGTAAATGCCACTGATGATGGTGATGACGATGATGACGAAGATTGTAAACTCCATGTGGAATGAGGCCTACCTGTGGCCATTCTGATTATTTAGTATTTTCCCCATTACTTAGGCATAGTTTAGGGTTAATATGAATTATAATTACTATTATATAAATTGAAGCTTTGCACTGTTACAGTAAAGGAATCTTGTTAGGCCTGAGAAGTCAGTCAATGAAGATCTTTTTGGGAAAGTTGCTGTAATTCCATTGTAATGTATATGTGGGAAGAAAATCAGCTTCTGGAAATTAAAAGTGCCATATGGGGAAAATGGAAAGAATTTAAATAAGTAAAGTACACCTTTTATTTAAACATTTCTCTCAGGTCATATCTTCTGTAATTCATTTTGTTGTTTACAAATATTTAATCATTTATTTCAGTGTTTATACATTAATGCATATTGTCTTACCAAACAATAATTATTAGTGTTCTGATGGTGGTATTTGTTAAGTACTTACTATGTGCCAAGCACTGTATTAACTTCTAGGAAAGATACAAGATAATCAGATCAGGCACAGTTCCTGTCCTTCATCGGTCTCACAGTCTAAGTAGATGAGAGAACAGGTGTTGAATCTCCATTTTACAGATGAGGAGACTGAAGCCTAGAGAAATTAAGGGATTTGCCCAAGGTCATGCAACGGGAAAGTGGCAGAGCCAGGATTAGATCCCAGTTTCTCTGAACCCCAGGCCTGAAATAGCTATTTGTGTTGCTTATGTGTGTGTAGAGCACTGTAATTAGTATTTAGGAGAGTATGATAGATGGTAGGGATCTTAGAAACTAGTGGGGGAGTAGACACTGAAACAGTGTACAAATCTGAGGAAGAAGGAAAATTGGATAGACTTAAGAATTAGTGCTTAAGTAGTAGGGAAAGTAAAATATGGTCAAAAATTCAGAAGGGAAGCAGTGTGGCCTAGTTCATAAATCACAGGCCTGAGAGCCAGAGGACCTGAGTTCTAATTCCAGTTCTACCGCTTGCCTGCTTTGTGTCCTTGGGCAATTCACTTCACTTCTCTGTGCTTCGGTTTCCTCAACTGCAAAATGCAGGTTCAATACTTGTTCTTCCTCCTACTGTGATGGCGAGCCCCATGTGGGACAGGGACTGTATCTGTCCTGATTAACTTGTATCTACCAGCGCTTAGAACAGTGCTTGATACGTACTGAGTGCTTAACAAATACCATTAAAAAAAGTGCTATGAATGATTGTGAGAACAGAAGTACATAGTTGGCACAGATCTCCTGAAATATTTGGCAAATTATAACCTGGGGAGAATGGAAGGTAATCTGGGAAGGCCTCCTGGAGCAGATGTGATTGCCAAAAGGCTTCGAAGATGGGGAGAGCTGTCATCCAGGGGATCTGTGGTGAGTGAAGTAATTATAATATGGTATTTGTTAAGCATTTACTATGTGCAATAATAATAATGGTGGTATTTGTTAAGCATTTATTACATGGTAATATGATACTGAAGTGATCAGGTTGGACACAGTCCCTGTCCCACATGGTGCTCACAGTCTTAATCCCCATTTTAAAGATGAGGTCCCTGGGGTCCAGAGAAGTGAAGTGACTTGCCCAAGGTCACACAACAGACAAGTGGCGGAGCCAGGGTTAGAACCCATGACCTTCTGCCTCCCAGGCCCAAGCTCTATCCACTACGCCATGCTGCAAGGCACTGTACTTAGCGCTGGTATGGATATAAGCAAATAGGGTTTGGACACAGTCTTTGCCCTTCCTAGGGCACACAGTTTCAATCCCCATTTCACATATGCGGTAACCGAGGCACAGAAAAGTGAAGTGACTTACCCAAGATCACCTATCAGACAAAAGTGGCGGAGCCAGAATTAGAACCCAAGACCTCCTGACACCCAGGCCCCCGCTCTCTCCACTTCACCATGCTACTTCTCGGCCTATCTATTAAAGCTATCGGTTGGGCCTATCTGTTAGAGCTCTCTTATTCTACAACAAACCTCCAAAATGCTCTTAATTTACTCTCTCTCAAACAGTACTTCAGTGGGTTTACATTTTAGCCAGAAAATTAAAGGATAAATTTGGAGTTCTCCATCAGTTCGCTCTGTATTTCAAAGAGTCTTAGAACTCATAACTATCAGTTTTCTTTTTTGTGCTACACAGGGAGAGAGCGACCACCGATTTGCCTTGATGTGAGACAAAAACAACGTGTCTCTCCAGACGCTTTGCCTCCTGAAATGAAGGCACCAACCCCTGCAGAACCTGCCCTCCCTCTCCTCAACAAAACTATTCAAAACTTTCAGTAAGTTCCAGCTATCCATTCTGTATTTCCCTAATACTTCTCTCTTTCTCTCAGGATAGATTTGGGACATCAGTGAAGCCATCAATGATATTTATTGAACACTTACTCTTGTACTAAGAGCACTGTACTGAACACCTGGGAGAGTGCAATACAACAGAATTAGCAGACACGTTCTCTGCCCACAAGGAGCTTGTAGTCCAGGGGGTGGGAGAGAGAGAGACAGGCATTAAAATAAACTACACACAGAGGAAATGGGAGAGAATAAGTGCTGTGGGGCTGAGGGTGGGGTGAGTATCAAGAACCAAGTTTAAGGCACAGTCAGGGAACACTTCTAGGAGGAGATGTGACTTTTAGCAAGCCTTTGAAGATGGGAGAGTGGCGGTGTGTCAGATATGAAGGGGGTGGGAATTCGAGACCAGTGAATGAATACATTCTCTGCGGCTCTGCCACTTGTCAGCTGTGTGACTGTGGGCAAGGCACTTACCTTCTCTGTGCCTCAGTTACCTCATCTGTAAAATGGGCATTAAGATTGTGAGCCTCACGTGGGACAACCTGATGATCCTGTATCTACCCCAGCGCTTAGAACAGTGCTCTGCACATAGTAAGCACTTAACAAATACCAACATTATTACTATAATTATAATTATATTTCTAGCTATCACCTTTAAATCCCATATCTTCCCTCCCCTCCCTCTCTCTCCCTTTTTCCTTCCCTTTTACCTTCCCTCCTTTTCCATCACTCTTTATCCCTCTTCATGCAAATGTTGTTACAACTCTTGAACTGTAATATTGAAAAGTGAACTGGTAATAGTGGTCTGCCTCTAATGTTATATTGTACTGAGTGCTCTGCACTCAGTAAGTGCTCAATAAATGATTGAAAAGAGGTAATAAATGTCTTTAACCTTCATAAATTATTCTTTTTTAGTTAGAAATATGTATATTCTCCTTCTAGGGAGAATGTGGAGAAAGTTAAGTCATCCGGAGAATGGAAAGCTGTACATGATTTTTATCTAACAACATTTGATTCTTTCTTGCAACTAAATGCTGCATTTAAGGTTGGTAGAAAAATTAATCTATGCTTAATATATTTTATTCTCATTTTAATTTAAAGAGATGAAAAAAAGTATTAATGAGATAAAATAGTATTTCAAATACACCGGAGTGATTGAAAGTATTTCTGCTCCAAACACTTATGAGCACAGTCTGAGTGCTACTTTAGAAAACATTTGATATTAGTATAAATGACTTTATTTTTCACAAAGAAATCATTTGGATTGTTCCAATAGACTTCTTTGTGGGGAATAAAAATTAACCACACAACATCTATGCAAATACCAAATACTTTCCAAAATAAAGTTATTTCCAACTTCAAGAATTTCTTCAAGAGAAATGTTTTTTTTTTTCCTGTAATAAAAACAATAATGAACATTTCTATCAAAGAACAAATATATTAGTAGTAAGTGAGAGCTGGCATTAAAAACTTTTCTCTAGTACTCATTAATTCAATTGTATTTTCAGAAAGATGCCAATGCTCCATTTAATACCACTGAGGATTCTGGGATCAATGCTCAGTTTGTGAATGCTGTGTATGATGCCTTATTAAATACTGTAAGTATTAAAATATCACCTCTTTACAAATAGATGGATTTCTGCTGAAGTATTGAGTGCAGTTTACAAAACCATCTTTGTGTAACCTAAAATTTTCTCACAAAACTTGCAAACTTTTGAAAGAAACACCTTTTGCCATTTACATACAGGAGAAGGGTTCATAGCCAGTGTAAAATCATATTTCCTCCAAGAGGCCTTCCCTGGCTAAGCCCCAATTTTTCCTACTCCTTCTCCCTTCTGTCACCTATTCAACTGAATCTGTACCTTCTAAGCATTTGATATTCCCCCATCTCAGAGTATTTGGTATTCACCCCGCTTTCAGCCCCACAGCACTTATTATATACATTTCCTTACATTCTGCCATTTCCCCTATCTGTAATTTGTTTTAATGTCTGTCACCCCCTCTTGACTGTAAGTTCTTTGTAGGTGGGGTCATGTCTACCATATGTGTATTTTTTTATGGCATTTTTTGTTGTTGTTGTTGAAGGGCCGAAGCCTGATGGGGAAAAGTGGGAAACTGAATCTTAGGGAAGCAGTGGGTAAGGGAAGGGAAATGGGTGCTATCTCTCTCTCTGTCTCAGATAATTTGACTTGGAGTAACTGGTAGTAATAATAATAATAATAATGTTGGTATTTGTTAAGCGCCTACTATGTGCAGAGCACTGTTCTAAGCGCTGAGGTAGATACAAGGTAATCAGGTTGTCCCATGTGAGGCTCACAGCTAATCCCCATTTTACAGATGAGGTAACTGAGGCACAGAGAAGTGAAGTGACTTGCCCACAGTCACATAGCTGACAAGTGGCAGAGCCGGGATTCGAACCCATGACCTTCAACTCCCAAACCTGGGCTCTTTCCACTGAGCCACGCTGAATAATAATGTTGGTATTGTTAAGTGCTTACTATGTGCAGAGCACTGTTCTAAGCCCTGGGGTAGGTAGAGGGTAATCAGGTTGTCCCACGTGAAGCTCACAGTCTTAATCCTCATTTTACAGATGAGGTAACTGAGGCACAGAGAAGTTAAATGACTTGCCCACAGTCACATAGCTGACAAGTGGCTGAGCTGGGATTCGAACCCATGACCTCTGACTCCCAAGCCCATGCTCTTTCCACTGAGCCACGCTGTGCTCATGCTGTTGATCACTGAGTCACTGTTTATCCTCATCTCTGAAAAATGCACTGCAGGGGCCTGAGAAGCCCAGGTAGTAGATTCAGAACATTCAGAATCTTTAACTAAGTTAGTGTCATCCTTCTTTCTATAGTTGAAGGTAGAATACTAAACTTCTACATTCCTTTCATTACTTTTTCCTTTAAATGATGTGTGTGATTAATTTTAAGAGTTTTTCATTTGCATATTTCTTCAATTCCAAAAGCTCTCATCTCAAAGTCGTTACGGGCAGGGAACGTGTCTGTATTCAATACACTACAATTCATTACAATTCAATACAGTTCGGTTGTATTGTACTGTCCCAAGTGCTTAGTTCAGTGTTCTGCAAAGAACAAGCGCTCAGTAAATATGATTGATTGGATGATTGATTTTCATTCTTTTTTAATAAAATAAGATTTACAGTGCTTTATTAAGGAAACATAATCTGCTTAACTTTCCCAGTTAGGGGCTGGTGGTGGCACAAAGCAGACTAAAGCAAATTCTCTTTTCAATTGCTTACTGTTTAACAAATCACGTTTCTCTATTCAGGAAGGAGACTACATGTGTGCCTAAAATGTAAAACTGGATTTTCTTTTGAGTCCAAAGACCTGATATTATCATTTATTCATCTCCACAGCCTCAAGATATTCAGAAGTCAGTACTAAAGGGAATCATTAACAGTCTATTAATGGAATGGAAAGGGTAAGAGCCAACATGTATTCTTAAATTGGGAAGTTTAACTCTATGAAATACCAGAGTACTTTGGGAATTAAAAATATAGATTATTTTAAATATGTCACACTAGAATAGGTATGTAGAGTAACATGCATGATTATAAATCAGTTGTACCAAAAAAGTGTCTTATTTTGGTGTGTATTTTGTTTGGTTTTTAAATACTGGGTCATGAAATACTGAGTAGCACAAAAGATGGAGCTTCTTGTCTTTTCCCCATGTCCAGTTGCTTCTTTGCCTTTCCTAGAGAATCAGCGTGGCTTAGTGGAAAGAGCCTGGGCTTGGGAGTCAGAGGTCATGAGTTCGAATCCCACCTCTGCCACTTGTCAGCTGTGTGACTCTGGGCAAGTCACTTCACTTCTCTGTGCCTCAGTTACCTCATCTGTAAAATGGGGATTAACTGTGAGCCTCACACGGGACAACCTGCTGACCCTGTATCTACCCCAGCGCTTAGAACAGTGCTCGGCACATAGTAAGCGCTTAACAAATACCAACATCATCAACCAACCCTGGAGCTTCAGGATTGTATTTAATGTTTCTCTTTCACTTCCCTCCCACATATAATCAGTTGCTTCCTTTTCTATCACGTTGCTTATATGTGCCCATCTCCACATTTGCATTCTTCACCCAAATTCTTATATCTAAGCTATGAAAAATGCCTCCCAGTTGTAGGAGTAATAGAAGGGAGCAACAAGGCCTAGTGGCAAGAGCACAGGTTTGGGAGTCAGAGGATGTGGGTTCTAATCCCGGCTCCACCACTTGTCTCCTGCGTGACTTTGGGCAAGTCACTTTAACATCTCTGTGCCTCTGTTACCTCATTTGTAAAATGGGGATTAAGACTGTGAGACTCATGTAGGACAGAGACTCTGTACAACCGGATTACCTTGTATCTATCCCAGTGCTTAAAACAGTGCTTGGCACATAGTAAATGTTTAACAAGTAGCATAATAATTATTGTTAATATTAGTTGTAATTACATTTATTTAGCATTTCACAATGTGCAAAGCAGTGTAGTAAGCCCTGAGAAAGAAGTCCATAGATTAGCTATAGTTGCGTTCCCTGGCCCCCAGGAGCTCACAGTCTAAGAATTGGGTGCCGAAGAGAGCCTTTTGCTGACAGGCATGTAAGGAAAGGTGAGCAAAAATACAAGAGACAAAGGAACAGCAGGATTTCGGACTCCTCAAAGCTCAGACCAAGTTAGGGAAGTCACAATTTCTACCTTGATCTTAAAGCTATGCCCAAGCCACATCAAACAAGCCAGCACCAGAAACCTTCCTAACCTGCTACACAAACTCTCAGCCGTCAGCCTCTCCTTACTCCAAAGTTACCTGGAAATTGCTATTGAAATACCATCCTCACCTCTGCTTTGCTTCAACTTAGAATTACTGAATCTCTCCGTAAACCCAAGCTTCCGACTAGCATTTTACAAAGCTCTCCAGCAGCTGGATCGATCTCATCCATCTCCACTCGTGTGCCGTTTTAATCCAGCCTTCTGCCTCAATCCTCTTCCCAACTTTGAGCTTTGCCCAAGAGATCTTTTAGGCGTGGAGCATCATCCCTTCATAAATCACACCTCAAGACCTACCTCACTCATAAAGCTTCCCCTGATTCCTTTTATCCTTTCTCTGTCCTGCCACGTTAAATTGTGATCCCAACCTCTAATGTTGTCTAACGTTATTCCTTATCTGTATTAGTTCAGATATGTTTTGCAGTGAACACTTCTAGTCAATTCCATATGATCCCTGTAAGAATTACACATTCATAATAGTCTTTGAAATGCTTTTTTGTTTCTAGGCCGCGAATAAAAGATGATCTTAGAGCATACTTTATACTTTTACAGGTAAGAAAGTCAAATATGGTGCTAAACCAAGTGAAAGTGAAATAAATTGGTAATATCTGTGAAAGCCCTCTAATTTAGTTAAACCTATTGATTATTTTATAAAATCGCCTCAACATTTATTGCCAAAACATTTAAACTATTGGCAATTTTTTGAAAACAAGGAAAGGTATTTTACTTTTATATATTCAATCATTCAGTTGTATTTGTTGAGCGTTACTGTGTGCAGAGCACTGTGCGAAGCACTTGGGAGTGTATACTATAACAGTAAATAGACACATTCCCTACCCACATTGGACTTACAGTCTTATGGTCTTACTTTTACTAGTCATACTTTGAGCCTGCCTGCTCCTTGACTCCTGAGGGGCCAGAAAGCTCTCTCAGGAATGAGAGGTGGTGGGAAGAGCAAGTTGCTTCTGTCTCCCTCCTGATGTATTCTTTTCTTGAGTCATACCTCTGGCCCCTTAAGAGCTTCACTGGCCAAATGGTCAAATTTTGTAGCACTGCTCAGCCCACTCCTTCTTAAAATGACAGCATTGAAAAGCTTGAGGAAGAGGAGAGTGCTAGGCTGATGATGACAATCATTCCCGATCCCCCTGTAGCTATCTGACTCCTGTCTCACCTCTAGGCAACCCCCAAACTATGCTGTGCATTGTCAATCATTCATTCAGTTGTAGTTATTGAGCAATTACGTGTGCGGAGTACTGTAGTAAGCACGTGGGAGAGTACCACAGAATTGTATACATGATCCGTGCCCTCAAGGGGCATACAGTGTAGAGGAGGAGACATACATTAAAAATAAATTATGGAAAGGAGGAGGTAATCAAATCTGTGAGTCATGTACATAAATGTTGCAGGAGTTGTGAAAACTTAGGAAGTGTGGAAGTGCTTAAGTGGCAGTTTGGGGATATAAAAGTGGAAATTAGAAATTAATCAGGGAAGGTATTCATTCAATCATATTTATTGAGCGCTTACTGTGTGCAGAGCACTGTACTAAGCGCTTGGGAAGTTCAATTTGGCAACAGATAGAGACAATCTCTACCTAACACTGGGCTCACAGTCTAGAAGGGGGAGACAGACAACTAAGCAAAACAAGTAGACAGGCATCACTACCATCAAAACAGATAAATAGAACCAGAGATAAATACACATCATTAATAAAATAAATAGAGCAATAAATATATAGAAATATATACAAGTGCTGTGGGAAGGGGGTAGAGCAGAGGGAGGGAGTAGGGGCAATAGGGAGGGGAGGAGGAGCAGAGGCAAAGGGAGGGCTCAGTCTGGGAAGGCCTCCTGGAGAAGGTGAGCTCTAAGTAGGGCTTTGAAGAGGGGAGGAGAGTTAGTTTGGCGGATGTGAGGAGGGAAGGCATTCCAGGTCAGAGGTAGGATGTGGGCCAGGGGTCGACGGTGGGACAGGTGGGAATGAGGCACAGTGAGTAGGTTATCGGCAGAGGAGCAGAGTATGCGGGTTGGGCTATAAGAAGAGAGGGGGAGGTGAGGTAGGGGGGCTAGGTAATGGAGAGCTTTGAAGCCAATAATGTGGAGTTTTTGCTTCATGCGAGGGTTAATAGGCAACCACTGGAGTTTTTTGAGGAGGGGAGTGACATGCCCAGAGCGTTTCTACAGAAAGATAATCCAGGCAGCGAGTAAAGTATAGACTGAAGCAGGGAGAGACAGAAGGTTGGGAGATCAGAACGGAGGCTGATTCAGTAGTCCAGTCGGGATATTATGAGAGATTGTACCAGCAAGGTAGCAGTTTGGGAGGAGAGGAAGGGGCGGATCTTGGCCATGTTGTGAAGGTGAGACCATCAGGTTTTGGTGACGGATTGGATGTGTGGGGTGAATGAGAGCACAAAGTCAAGGGTGACACCGAAGTTGTGGGCCTGTGAGACGGGAAGGAGGGTCGTGCTGTCCACAGTGACAGGAAGTCAGGGAGAGGACAGGGCTTGGGATGGAAGATAAGGAGCTAAGTTTTAGACATGTTGAGTTTTAGGTGGCGGGCAGACATCCAGGTGGAGACGTCCTGGAGGCAGGAGGAGATACGAGTCTGGAGGGAGGAGAAGAGAACAGGGGTGGAGATGTAGATTTGTGTGTCATCTGCATAGAGATGATAGATGAAGCCATGGGAGCGAATGAGTTCCCCAAGGGAGTGAGTATAGATGGAAAACAGAAGGGAACCTAGAACTGACCCATGAGGAACCCCTTTAGTTTGGGGATGGGAGAGGGAGGAGGAGCCCGCGAAGGAGACTGAGAATGAACAGCCAGAGAGATAAGAGGAGAAACAGGAGAGGACGGAGTCCGTGAAGCTAAGGTTGGGTAATGTGTTGAGGAGGAGGGGATGGTTAACAGTGTCAAAGGCAGATGAGGGGTTGAGAAAGATTAGGATACAGTGGGAGCCATTGGATTTGGCAAGAAGGAGGCCATTGGTGACCTTTGAGAGGGCAGTTTTGTTGGAATAGAGCCAACGGAAGCCAGATTGGAGGGGGTCCAGGAAAGAGTTGGAGTTGAGGAATTCGAGGCAGCGAGTGTAGATGACTCGCTCCAGGAGTTTGGAAAGGAAGGGTAGGAGGGAGATAGGGCTATAACTGGAAAGGGCAGTGGGGTCAAGAGAGGGGTTTTTTAAGATGGGAGAGACGTAGGCATATTTGAAGGCAGATGGGAGAGTGGACAGTTGAAGATGGTAGTTAAGGAGGGGAGGAGGGAAGGGATGAGAGTTTTTATAAGAGAGCGGGAATGGGGTCAAAAGCACAAGTGGAGGGGCTGGCACTTGAAAAGAGCGAGGAGATCTCTGAAGATACTGCTGGGAAGGTTGGGAAAGTAGAGGAGAGGGTTGAGGGTAGGGAGGATGGAGAAGGAGGAGGGGTGATTTCAGGGAGCTCAGACCTGATGGTGAGGGATGGGGGTGAGGGATGGAGAAGGAGGAGGAACAGGGGGCCTGAGGAGGGAGTTAAATGTCTGGAACAGCTGGCGGGGTGATGGGCATGGGTGTCAGTAAGGGAAGAAAAATATTTTCTTACTGTATGCAGATCGCTAAACTAGAGAAGCAGTGTGGCTCACTGGAAAGACCACAGGTTGGGGAGTCAGAGGTCATGGGTTTAAATCCCAGCTCTGCCGCTTGTAAGCTGAGTGACTTTGGGCAAGTCAGTTAACTTCTCTGTGCCTCAGTTATCTGTAAAATGGGCATTAAAACTGTGAGCCCCACGTGGGACAACCTGATCACATTGTGTCTCCCCAGCGCTTAGAACAGTGCTTTGCACATAGTAAGCTCTTAATAAATTCCGTTGTTGTTATTATCATTAAGCCATTAGGAGAGTAAGAGAAGCAGCATGGCGTAGTGGTTAGAGCATGGACCTGGGAATCAGAAGGTTATGGGTTCTAATTCCAGCTCTGCCACTTGTTTGCTGTGTGATCTTGGGCAAGTCACTTCACTTCCCTGGGCCTCAGTTACCTCATCTGTGAATGAGGACTGTGAGTCCCATGTGGGAAAGGGACTGTCTCCAACCTAATTAACTTGGATTTACCCCAGCGCTTAGAACAGTGCTCGGCTTAACATGTACCAGAATTATTAATTATTGTTAATTACAATGCAATTTAGATGGTAGACATCGTGTTCCCTGCCCACAGGACTTTACAGTCTAGAGGAGGAGATTAGAGTTCTGAGGAGATTGGATTTCAGAAGGATTTTGAAGATGGGGAGAGCTTTGGTCTGTCAAATATGAAGGGGGAGAGAGTCCCAGGCAGTGGGGAGGGTGTGAGCCAGGGGTCAGTTGGTAGGAGAGACGAAGCACAGTGAACAGGAACAAAAAGTGTGAGCCCGGGGATAGTTTGAGAAGAGAGTATAGGAGGGAGAAGTGGATGTAGTACTTCAAAGCCAATGACCCGAAGTGTCTGCTTAATGAGGTGGGAAATGGGGAACCATTTGAGGTGTGGGAAGACATATGCGTAATGACATTTTGGAATTATGAACTGATGCAGTAGTTGAGTCAGGATACTGCAAGGTCCTGGGCCAGCCTGGTGACCTTCTGGCTGGAGAGTAAGGGACAGATCTGGAAATGATGTGGGGGAAGAACTGACAAGATTTGTGACAGACTGAATAAGGGGGTCGTTGTACAGGGAGAAGTCAAGGGTAATACCAAGGTTGGGAGTTGGGAATGATGGTGGTGGTGAAAAATGAGTTGGGAAAGGTAAGTAGTGGAGGGGAGTTGTCAGGGAAGATGAATTTGATTTTGGATATAATAATGATATTTGATGAATATGTAAAGCTTGTGGTCCCTGGGGAACATCTAAGTCCCAGAGGCAGGAGGAAATGCAACATTGAGGGACAGAGAGAAGTCTGGCTAGTGAGGTGGATTTGGGAGCCACCCGTATGAAGGTTATAATTGAATCGGTGGGAGCAGATGAGCTGCCTACAGAGGTGAATATGAATCGAGACAAGAAGAGAACCTAAAACTGAGTCTTTTAGAGACACCTACTGTTAAGGGATGGGAGGCAGAGGAAGAGCTGGCTAAGTCATTTGCTTCCATGGCTTCAACTGCTGTCTCAACGCAGATGATTCCCAAATGTACCTCTCTAGCCCTGACCTCTCTCCTTCTTTGCAGTCTCACAATTCCTTCTGTCTTCGGGACATCTCTGCTTAGATATCAAACTCAACATATCCAAAACAGAACTCCTCATCTTCCCACCCAAACCCTGTGCCCAACTCCCAACTCTCCTATCCTTGGAGAGGACACCACCATCCTCCCTTGTCTCCCAACCCCATAAATTTGACATTATCCTGACTCATCTCTCCTTCAGCCCGTTTGTTCAATCTCCATCCAAACCGCTACCAAGCTGACCCAAGAACGTATCTCATTCCACCTTGACTACAGCATCAGTCTCCTAACCGATCTCCCTGCCTCTTGTGTCTCCCCTCTCCAGTCAGTACTTCACTCTGCTGCCTGGATCATTTTTTTTGAAAACCATTCAATCCATATCTCCCCACTCCTCAAAAACCTGGTATAGGTGCCCAGTCACCACCGCATCAAATGAAAACTCCTTGCTTTCAGCTTTAAAGTGCTCAGTCATATCTCTCCCTCCCTCCTAACCTTGCTAATCTACTGCAACCCAACCCACACACTCTGCTCCTGTAATGCCAACCTACCCTCTCTCATCTTGTTCTCCTCCATTGTCAACCTACTCTCTACCTTGTTCTCGTCTATCTCACCACCAAACCCTTTTAAATATTCTCCCTTGGGCCTGGAACCCTCTCCTCCTTCATATCTGACAGACCAACATTCTCCCCTTCTTCAGAATCCTCCCTAAACCACATCTCTTCTAAGAAGACTTCCCTTATTAAGCCCTCATTTCCCTTATCTCCCCTCCATTTTGTATCCCGACTCTGCCCCTTGTCAGCTGTGTGACTGTGAGCAAGTCACTTAACTTCTCTGTGCCTCAGTTCCCTCAACTGTAAAATGGGGATGAAGACTGTGAGCCTCACATGGGACAACCTCATTCCCCTGTATCTACCCCAGCGCTTAGAACAGTGCTCTGCACGTAGTAAGCGCTTAACAAATGCCATTATTATTATTATTATTATCGACTATGAATGTGGCTGTGCACTCTTTAAATACTTTGGTACTCACTCCAGCCCCTCAGGGCTTATGTAATTTTCCTGATTACTCTTTTCCCTGTCCATCATTTATTTTAATGTCTGTCTTCCCTTCTAGACTCTAAACTTCTTGTGAGTAGGGATCGTGTCTGTCAACTCTGTTGTATTGTGTTCAATTCAATTCAGTCGTATTTATTGAGTGCTTACTCTGGGAAGAGTAATGTACTAAGTGCTTGGTAAAGTACAGTGCAGCAATAAAGAGAGACAATCAATCCCTGCCCAGAACAAGCTCACAGCTGAGGAGGGTGGGAACAGACATCAGTACAAATAAACAGACATCTATATAAATAAATAAAATTACAGATCTATACGTAAATCCTATGGTGTGGGAAGTGGAGGGAAGAGCAAAGAGAGCGAGTCAGGGTGACCAGAAGGAGGTGGTCAGATGAGGAAAAACGGGGCTTAGTCTGGGAAGGCCTCTTGGAGGAAATGTGCCTTCAGTAAGGTTTTGAAAGGGAGGAGAGTAATTGTCTGGAGGATTTGAGGAGGGAGGGCGTTCCAGGCCAGAGGTAGGATGTGGGCCAGGAGTCAGCGGCGAGACAGGTGATATTGAGGCACAGTGAGAAAGTTAGCACCAGAGGAGCCAAGTGTGCAGGCTGGGTTATAGAAGGAGAGAAGTGCGGCGAGGTAGAAAGGGCAAAGGTGATGGAGAGCTTTAAAGCCAATGGTGAGGAATTTTGTCTGAATTGGAGGTGGATAGGCAACCGCTGGAGATTTTTGAGGAGCGGGGCGACATGTCTTGAACATTTCTATTGAAAGAAGATCCAGGCAGTTTAGTGAAGTATGGACTGGGGTGGGGAGAGGCAGGATATTGGGAGGTCGGAAAGGAGGCTGATGCAGTAATCTAGATGGGATGGGATGAGTGATTGCATTAACGTGTTAGCAGTTTGGATGGAGAGGACACGGTGGGTTTTAACCATGTTGCGAAGGTGAAACTGATAGGATTTGGTGACTGAATGGATATGTGGGTTGAATGAGAGCACGGAGTTAAGGATAGTGCCAAGGTTGCGGGCTTGTGAGATGGGAAGGATGGTGGTGCAGTCTACAGTGATGGGAAAGTCCGGGAGAGGACAGGGTTTTGATGGGAAGATAAGGAGCTCTGTTTTGGATATGTTAAGTTTGAGGTGATAGGAGGATCTCCAAGTAGAGATGTCTTAAAGTCAGAGGGTGAGGTGAGCCTGGAGAGAGGGAGAGAGATTAGGGGAGGAGATGTGGATTTGGGTCTTGTTGGCATAGAGATGGTAGTTGAAGTATAAAGCACTGAACCCAGTAAGCGCTCAGTAAATGCCATTGATTAATTGATTGATTTTTTAATTACATTTGTAAAGCACTTACTATGTGCCAAGATGTGTAAGTGCTGGGATAGTTATGAGTTAATTAGGGTGGACACAATCCCTGTCCCACACAGGGCTCACAATAGGAAGGAGAACTGGATTGATTGATTAAGATGGTTCAGCTACAGAGGTAAGAGAAGAAGACCAGGAGAGACTGTGGCAGATAATCCAAGAGGAGGTAATGTTTCTAGGAGAAGGGAGTGGTGCACAACATAGAAGGCAGTCGAGAGGCATTCCGTTTGCCAAACACCAGCACATTCATTGAATACGGAGAATACGATACAATAGTTGATAGATGTAGTCCTTGCCCACAAGGAGCTAATGTTAGGCTCATTTCGTAAGTCCATAGAGGTGAATCTGCAGATTTGTGGCAACTCCCCTTCCCTTTTGAATACTTCTATTTAGCATCATGTTAAATGTACCGATATATATGGTAAAAGGCAAAAATTACATTTAAAAGGTTGAAGCTAAACTTTACATTTGAAAGATCATTATATGGGGTTTTGTCATTTTAGCTTTATCGTACTAGTTTCTTAATTAGAAACATTTAAAAGTAATTATATGTGATTCATAGTGTTTTAATACTGTCCTTTAATGATTTAGAATATTCACAAAATGTTTTTTATTATCTTTTCAGAATCCTCAGTTTAGCATGACATCTACTTATGTCATCTATGCTCACTTACTAAGGCAGATAGCCACCTTACCCGAAGCTGATCATCATTTCTTGGTTCACTGGTTTAAAAAGTAATTCTTTCCATGATTCCAAATACTTTTTTGTAGCCTTAACTTTGGTAAAATTTCAAAAAAAAAAGTGTCTAAACAACTTCATATGTATTGACACTGTTTACATTTTGATATTAATGTAAAATTCTGCATATAAAGTTAGTATTAAATCTATTTTAATTACAATTGCTTTACCTCTTGTTTCATGTAGCCTGTTGATTAGATAGCAGTTTTGAATTTTTATCTTTTGGGCTTGCTTTGCACAATTTTTTGGAGTACACTTATCAGGTTTTAAAAGTATTTCAAAAAGAGTGCCTTGAATCGGCAGCTATTTACAAATTTAACATTTCCTTTTTTGTAAGCAGTAACTGTCATAGCCGTCATCTTCACCATCATCACCATCATCCATCACATGTAGTGTAAATTATCGGGGACTTATAAAGACCCTGAATTAAATTTTTTGGTAGATGTATTTAAATGAATTTTTCCTACAATTGATGTATGCAGTAATGTGAAAAGAAATCTGCCATCAGAAAATGGAATTGATTTATTTCAAAGCCAGAGAAGCACTTTACACCCAACCACAAGGTAGACTAGTAGATTTTAAATGAAAATAATCAAAGACAATATTTGGAGAAGTAATTTGTATATATATCTGCATTTCCCATTTTTAAAATGAATTGATGGTTGTATATTTTTGCCACGATGATGAAGATGATTGTGGTATTTGTTAAACGCTTACTATGTAAGCACTAGGGAATCTCAGTCTCAGTCCCACAGTCCCACTTACAGTCTAAGTAGGAGGGAGGCCAAGTATTCAAGTCCCCATTTCATAGGTGAGAAAACTGAGACACAGGTTAAATAACTTGCCCAAGATCACATAGCAGAAAAATGGCAGAGTGGGGATTTGAACCTGTGCCTTCTGACTCCCAGGCCTGTGCTCTTTCCACTAGGCCACTCAGCGTCTAAAGTCTGCATATTTGGTAGGAAACGGGATTGTGTTTTGGGGCAATGTGGGCAGCTGCTGCAGACCTCGTGACTTGTAACTGTCCTGTTCACAGTGCTAGGGTGGGACTTGGCTACCCCAATGTAATTCTGGACTCTCTGCAGATTTGGGCCAAATTTGCCATGCCTGCCTAATTGCCTAATTGCTGATTGCCTAATTATTTAGAGGGGGGAGCATGCACCTGGCTGTTTTTTCATTTGCACCTATACAAAACCCTGCCTGGGCCCTTCCTTCCCCTCCCCCACCGCCTTCCTATCCTAGCCCTGACAAGGGCAGACCCCGATCAGAGCTCAACCAGGTCCCTCATGGTCCTTGATTGGATCTTGTTTACTATCCTGTCAATCTCTAGCTAGTTTATATGGGCCTTGGAGTCAGAGGACCTGGGTTCTAATTCTGCCTCCCCCACTTGTCCGCTGCGTGATCTTGGAAAAGTCACTTCACTTCTCCGTACCTCCGTTTCCTCCTCTGTCAAATGGGGATTAACGCTGTTTGCCCCAGGTGGGACATGGACTGTGTCCAACCGGATTGGTTTGTATCTGCCCAAGTGCTGCCTGACACATAGTAAGCACGTAACAAATACCATAAATATATATATGTATATATTAGATGACATCTGGAAACTGACTAGGATTATTTCAAAATCTTTCCTAGCCTATCACAGAAGAGATTCAAGCAGTTGGTAGACAGATTGCTGCAGTTTATTTCTCTTCGCCTGTTTCCTGCAAAGCCTGAAGAACTCCCGCCCATGATAAAATGTTCCTGGTGGATTCCTTCCGCTACCAAAGTCTTGGCTTTACTTAGTAGGTTTTGTCTTCCGCTAATTCAATTCTCTGTTCTCAGCACACCCATAAAAATAGTCACCTCCATGTCTAATACAGAAAATTTTGTTAATTCTCAAAATCAGGCCAGGGAGAGGCTTTTGTAAAATTAGAGAAATGGAGTTCTTAGCTAGGTGGAGAAATCTTTGTTCATTTAACTGGAATTTGCCCCCTTGCGAGTCTTTTGGTTAGCAAAGAAATTTCATTAAACCAAAGCCACATAAACTTGAATTAATTGAGATTTTATAGAAACCAAAATTTGAAATACCCTGGAACTCAGATCAATTTTAAGAGACTCTATATGGGAAAACAGTAAGACTGTTTATGGAGCAAATCTAACAGCAGTTTGGAAAATTTTCACAGAATCTAGCAGTATCTTAACAAACTCTAATTGCCTCACACAATAGCCACACACATAAAGAGGATTTGTTCCTGTTTCTCACTGTCTCAACTGAGTACAGTAGAGAGCAAAAATGTAAGCTCAAGATGATCACTTGAGTTGTTTATTCTTGGTGAGCATGCTCTCTCCTGATTGGCCAGAGGGCCTCTGCCTTATTGCCATTTGCCATCCACAGGAAATGATAACCCTTGATGGACAGTGAAGTTCGGGAATGTAGTCAGTTTCTTAGTATCAAAACTGTGTTCTCAACACAGAAGCTCTGAGTAGAACATGTAAGGAGAATGATCAGCAGCAGGATACCCAAACAGCTGCTGTAGAGACAGCTGAAATTGGGAAATCAATCAGTCATCCAATCAGTGATATTTATTGAGCGTTTACTGTATGTTTGGGAAAGTACAATATAATAGAGGTGGTAGATTGCCTATAGGGAGCTTATGGTCTAGATGGGGAGACAGACGGTAATAGAAATTAAGATATGTATATAAGTGCTTACTGGACTGAGGGGGAGGTGAATAAAGAGTGCAAACCGAAAGCAGGGAGGGCAGAGGAAGCATTTCAAAGGACACAGCAAAGCAAGACCTCAGAAAATGTTGCATCCAACCTGAAACCTGGGAGTCGATTGCTCAGAATAGACCTGCTTATCCCACTGCTATTAAGAAGGGGCTGGCTCCGTTTGAACAAATGTGTCATATGGAAAGAGCCACAAGGAGGCAAAAGAGAAGGTATCTCCAGCTCCTACAAACGCGAAGTACAGCAACACAACAAGTGGGACAACTGCTTTTTATGCCCAGTGTGGCCAGGACTATGGATCCCGCATTACCTTTGCATTCACACTTGCACTGATGGTGAGCTTCACCGTCAGTAGTGTTTTCTCTGAATACAAAGGACACCACCCCCTCAGATATTATTGTTATAATAATATATAATATACATATTACATATCATAAATATATTAAGGCAGGACTGGAGAAACATGAAGTTTCTGTGTAAACGATTACAGGGGAATGAGCGATCCACAGAATATCACCTCCTGGGAAGTAACAGAAATCAGGGTGGAGACTCCTTTTTTCCAGAGTTGCTTTGGGCCAGGGAAGTTTGGCTGGGGGGAGATTCTGTGAGGGAAAGCTACCACTCTGGCATCTGCTGCTTATATAAGTTCAGTAGTTTGCTGACCCAGGCACCAATTCATTTGTTTGTACTTCCAAAGTATTGATCTTGTCTCCCTGTGATTTTAGCTGATTGCCTAGTTTTATGTTTGCCCCAGGCAGATTCAGACAAAAACAGGAATTTTCCCTCTTTCCTTGACTCACTCCAATACATTGAAAAATATCAGCTTGGCTTAGTGGAAAGAGCCCAGGCTTAGGAGTCAGAGGTCATGGGTTCTAATGTTATCTCTGCCACTTGTCAGCTGTGTGACAAGTCACTTAACTTCTCTGGGCCTCAGTTACCTCCTCTGTAAAATGGGGATTAAGACTGGGAGCCCCACATGGGACAACCTGATGACCTTGTATCTACCCCAGTGCTTAGAACAGTGCTTGATACATAGTAAGTGTTTAACAAATACCACCATTATTATCTTTATTTTTGGCTGAAATTTCCCTTTGAGTCAAAAACACTTGTGTTCGGGGGGGTTAAAATGACCCCAAATGAGGATTCCTAAGGAAATTGGAGGCCTTTCATGTGTGAATAAATGATAAAACATTTTAAGCAATAGACTATCTACTCTGTTGTGGAGATCGGCTTCATGTACAGTAAGCATTGCAAGAAAACTCCTGAGAGTAATTCTTCATATTCTCTTTTCAGGTGCTGCAAACAGCCTAGTTAATCCTCCTATTATCCCTTACACTGATTTCTATAATTCTACACTGGATCACATTGATCTTCTGGAAGAGTATCATACTTGGCAGAACTATGCCTCTCATAGGTAAGAACGGAAAATGGATCCAAGGGCGCTGAGCTGTTCTTCCCCCGCCTTCCTCTCAAACAGTTTAATTATATCTGTGCCAGTTAAAAGGCAAGTCAAAACTGATGACTAATTCATTTACTTTCCATCTTCAGTTGAGGCAATAGATTACAAATGCTGCTTGTATGAAGTCAGTAAAAATATATCTAAAAATATAGGGTTTTGAAAGAAATTCATGTTACTTTGTTACTATGTTATATTACTAAAATTCATTTTTTCTTGATAATAGTGATGGCATTTGTCTTTTGTTTGATGCCTTACCAGGACCCAGAATCTGTATTTGGAAAAGTCCTGATTGATTAGGCAATTGATTAGCTAAATCAACCAGACTAACCCCCTGAGGGCAAAGAGAACGAGATGAGAATAGATGGAGGCTACCACTGTCACAGCTTTGAGGAGATAGATAAGAGTGGCTGGGAAGATGCATTCTAGGAATCAAGAGACACACCCACTCCCCCCTGCCTCCATCATTAAAAATGGAGATAGCAGAAACAATCAAGAATTCTCCCCTTCCTGCCATCTCCCCCCACACACACTGGGGTTTACGCACAGTCACAAAAATGCATTCTCCCATGTGCATCATCAAAAACCAAGGCTAAGAGTCAGAATGTTGTACTCTCCCAAGCATTTGGTACAGTGCTCTGCACACAGTAAGCACTCAGTAAATATGAGTGAATGAACGAATGAATGAATGAACAGAGTGCTGGTATCTTGTTGGGAAGGCAAGTGTGAGAGGGAAGGTGGGTGATGGGTCAAACGAAAGTTCAGCCCGGGTCATTTCCAGCCTGGCAACCCCCTACGAAAACAGGTCGGATCGGGGTTAACCAGGGTAATGGGGTTGGTTCTGAGATGAATCTGGGTTTTTCTGGGGCCTTCCACCAGTCTCCTCAGGATGGAGCTACACCTCACCGGTTTTTCCTGAAACCTCAGGCCACATTTTGGCATCTGCCTGAGAACGCAGGATCAAGAATACCGTATTCCCTCATGCATTTGTTTAGGTGCATTTGCCCAGTTGTCAAACTTCCTTCTCATGTTGCTGGTTTTGTAGAGCTCCTGTGTTAAAGGACATGAAGTGGGTGTGGGGGATCTTTCCGGTCACTCCCTCAGCCTTGACAGTGTACCATCCATTTAGGTTATATAGAGCGAATCATGTCAGAAATATGGGTGTCATTCTTCAGAAAAGATTCATTCAAAAGGGCAACTTAACGAAGAGCTGTATTAATCAATTCCTTATTCTATTTCCCTAAAAGCGTAGTGTCTTTTTTTCTTTACCTGTTTTCTGTCTCTTATTGACCAGGTTTTCCTTTTGTCAGTACCCATTCATTATTTCTATAGCTGCAAAAAAAGTCATCATTCAGAGGGATTCAGAGCAACAGATGATCACCATTGCACGGGTAAGCCAGAACTTGGAAAAATCTTCCTGTCAACATAATAGATGCAGGAAATATTTGACTGTGTCGTACGTATTATGAACATGACCAGGACTATCACCGAAGCTAGAAAGTAAATGCCGCTCGCTGACAGTTTGTATTGTAATAACTCTAGGAAAGCTCTGTGTGATATACTGTTACCAGACCAATCATGACATTCCTTTCAACATCAGGACTGGCTTCCCTTCAGATTTAGAAAAGATTCGATGCTGGAAAGTTCGTCTCATTTCTTTCTCTAGATGTCGTACCCCTTCCTGCCATATTCATTCCCAAAATACTCAGTGCCACCTGGTGGATCATTTATAGGAGGTCCCCAGGGGCACTTCTTGAAGTCATTGAGAACAATTTTCTTTTCGAAAAAACTAAACAAGGAAAATATATGGAGGTGTATCGTAATTACTGAAGTACCGGCTATAGGAAGGTGAAAATTGTCAGCCCCTTAAATAGCAAGCCCCTTAAAAACCGAAGCAACATTAGGCGACCTCAGAGTAGGAGACCACTTACTGTAGAATTGGGAGGAGGCTGGGTTTCAGAGGGGTTCTTTCCTTTAACAACTGCCTACTGAAATCTTAGAGCCCAGGAAAGATTTCGTTTGGAGGGAGACAGATGAAGGAGAGAATATCAATAAAAAACTGCAGAACCTCTGCTGGAAAGTCTACCTCCAAATGAAAATCTACCTCATCCTGTCCCCAAAGTAGAGAAAATTGCAAAAAAATACCAGTAACCAGTTTCCTTCTCAACCCTAATGCCTGGACCTGTTTTACCTTTGCCATGCCTATGAAAACTTGCCATTGTTCTAATTGAGATTCTTACCCTGCCATTTTTGTTAACTTTCTTATCCAAAGTAATGCTTGTGAAATCTCTTAGTCTGTGCAATTCCCAATGATTTAGGAGCTTTCACTGAATATAATCATCTAGAAAGGAAGGAACTTATTGGAAATTAATGCTGATGTTCTATAGAAGGATTCCATGTGCGCTGCTCATTTATTTCAATGTTTTAAGCTTAATAATATATTAAATTACGCAGAGCTGCAGTGAAACTTGAAAACTTTCCCAGTATAGTAGTATTCCCATTACTTAAAAGTACCGCAGTTTTCTGATACCATTGTGGTCAATATGTCTGCGAAATTCATTCACTCAATCATATTTATTGAACGCTTACTTCGTGCAGAGGCTGTACTGAGCGCTTGGGCGAGTACAAAATTACAATAAACAGACAAATTCCCTGCTCACAACAAGCTTGATTTAAATGACAGTGCTGTAAGAATGGAGTGTATATCCTGCCGATGAGTAGAAGAGAATTATGTCCAATTAAGATTTTTTGTACTTAGGAAAAAAATGGTTTGGTGGCAGGTTGGTTGGTTTTTTAAAGTTGATTTAAAAAAGCATGTTTGGAAATTTGAACATCTTTTTGTAAGATTTATTTTTTTAAAAAACCTTGTCTGTTGTTTTTGGTGGTCTTTGCTGATTAGGCTGTATTACCCTGTAAGTACTTTGGTAGAAAACTGAAACAAAGCATTATACTATTCAGGAATTATGTTAAGTGTGGACTTTATTGCATTTTTTACTTAGGATCCAGGGAAGGCAAGAACACCATATACTCCCAAAGTTATAATGACATTCTTGTTTATTGTATTAAATTATCAGTCATTCAAGGGTATTTATTAAGTGCCTACAATGTGCAGAGCACTGAACTAAGTGGTCGGGAGAGTACAATACAGTAGAGTTGGTAGACATGATTACCCTAAAGTAGCTTACAATCTAGTCGGGTTATCTGGTAAAGTTCTCTGGGTAAAGTAAAAAAACATGTTCTCTCATTTTAAATAGCAAAGCCTGGTGGACAAAGTATCTCGGAGGCAGAGACCTGACATGAATATGTTATTTCTAAATATGAAAGTAAGGAGAACGCATCTGGTTAGCGATTCACTTGATGAGGTATAAATAAATGATTTCATATTAGAATTCATTGTCGTTTTGCGTTCAATCTGGGATCTGGTATGATTATAGAGTAACTGAACTCTTTCATTATTTCTACAGTCCAATGTTCCATTTGGCTCCTGTTGGTAAATGAGTGTTTACTGTTCATACTACAGGGGGAGACAGTAAGACATTTTAGACAGTGTTGTATTTTAAGCACCGTATTACTCCTGCCAAGCAGAAACGGGTCCCTCCACTCCTCCCTTTTGGTGGGACAGAAGTATTCCATGTCAGGGAAGTGATTTTTTACCTGGCTTTGATTGGAATTGGGAATTCTGCACTCTTTGCACTCAGATTTTGTCCCAACTACCCGTGTCCTAGTTCATTTAAAAAATGTCACATGTGCCATGCTGGAAGAAATGAGTATCGATGGTATTTACTGGACACTTATTCTGTGCAGATTACTGTATTAAGCTCTTGGGAGAGTAATAATAATATTGATAATGGTATTTATGTGCTTATTATGTGCTAGGCACTATACTAACCATTGAGGTGGATATGAGCAAATTGGGTTGGACACATTCCCTGTCCCATGTGGGGCTCACAGTCTCAGTCTCCATTTTACAGATGAGGTAACTGAGGCACAGAGAAGTGAAGTAACTTGCCCAAAGTCACACAGCAGACAAGTGGAGGAGCCAGGGTTAGAACCCATGGCCAATTAGAAACCATGACAATACAGTAGAGTAGGCATGTTTCCTGCCCACAAGGAGCTTGAGCTAACGGTGCACTCACTCCCCAGTGCTGAAAGTCTTTTTAGGGCGCCATAGAACTGCCCTCTGTTGTTCTGGGTCAGGTCCAGAGTGGCCTTGGGAAGAATTAATTTGCCTTGAGGTACAGCAATCCCAGGTTCAACTCCCCAGAAGCCCCTCAAAATCTCAGAGAGGTCCTGAAATTGTCCCAGTTTAATGTGTTTGCTTTTTATGCAAAACTCCCTAGGGAGGCTCCCAGGCATTGAGTATGTTTGACTGAATTAAAAAATTCTTTTGAATCATATAATTAAAGGGAGACCTAAGACTACCCTGAAGTGTATCTGGTATTAAATTTGAATACTGTATGCTTATAACATGGATTTCTTTCTAAGTAGGATATTTTGTCAATTCAGCCTCATGTCTGGGATTTAGAATACATACTAGATTTCATTTCTACCCCAGCTCTTCCAGAGTGCTTTCTTGCTGCTCCAGTTATATTACTTTTATTTTTTTATTCCCGTTTCTCAACTAGTTTCTGATATTGGTTTCCATTCTCATTCATGAGGCTTGGCTGCTCCTGATTTAACAAAACAGCAGATTCAATAAACAGTGCCTCCACTGCACTAGAAGCACTAGTTAGATCTCACAATATGGGTTCGAATGATAAAAATGACTCCCTTTTTAGTAGATATATAGCTTTCTTACCTTGGATATGTAGGGATTTTCCCTTGAGTCAATCAATCGTATTTATTGAGCACTCACCAAGGGCAGAGCGCTGTACTAAGCGCTTGGGAGAGGACAATGTTACAGAGTTGGTAGACACATTCCCTGCCCACAACGAGTTTACATTCTAGATAGGTCATTCTAATTCCATAATCAGTAGTGCCTAAAATACTAGGTATTATAATTGTTTCCTTAAAAATCATGTTAACTTGAGATTGCTAAAAAAAAAAGTATAGTTTCACAAGAGAAATATGGCATTCTGAAGATCAAAAAAATGGACCAAAATAATGACTATATTTTAAAATTGATTAAAAACACAATAAATGTGGTTACAGAATCAAATGGCAGTATATGTGCCAGTAATGAAAGATTCTGAATTTGATTTTTTGTGTCCATATGAAATACAGATACTTAGTTTCCAAAGAGTTCTTTTTTCGCATTTTATTCAGCAAAAAGAGGATGCCACCATCCACCCCAAGTAGATCTGTCATTGTCTATGTTAAATTGAAATGCCCTGCAATCCTTCCTCTTCAAATCTTGAAGCAGCGTGGCTTAGAGGATAAAGCACAAGCTTGGGAATCAGAAGGAGTTCCAGTTTTGCCACTTCTCTGCTGCGTGGCCTTGGGAAAGCCACTTAACTTCTCCGGGCCTCAGTTAGTTACCTCACCTGTAAAATGAGGATTAAGACTGTGGGCCCCATGTGGGACATGGATTGGGTCCAACCTGATTTCTTTGTATCTACCTGAATGCTTAGAAAGGTTCCCTGGTGCATAGTAAGCGCTTAACAAATACCATAATAAAAAAGAAAGTCAGGCAAAAGGGATGAAGCACTTAGGACCATCTAAACTCAGCAGATTATCAAAGTGAGAGTGCTGGTAATACCATAAAATCCAACAGTGCTCTCTAGAAAGAACACTTAAAGCAGAGCATCATGGTTGGGGAGGCCGGGTGTTTATTTCTTGCAAAATCACAGTCAGTGGTATCTATTGAGCGCTTTCTGTGGGCAGAGCACTGCCCACTGGGAAGGGTACACTATAGCTGGTTTTAGTAGGCAGCTTTGACTGCTGTTAGGCAAGCACCTGCTGGGTTGAGACATTATGCCACGGCATCGGCATTATGCCATGGTCACTTTGGCGGCCTGCTAGTAAAGAAAACCACAACTGTGCATCATTTTGCAGTGTGAAGGCAGTGCCTCCCTGCCTACCTTCTCTCTCTGTCACACTCTGAGCCGCATCGGGAAAGCAGTTGATTGGAGCAAGAGAGTGCAAACGGTGCTTTGGAAACTATTATCCTGGTAGTCATTTCCTGAGTGCAGGTCTCATCTGCTATTTTGCAGGAGACCCAATCACCAGCTATAATAAAAAGAACTGATAGCCAGTCTCCCTTTCATTTGAAGCCATTTGTGCTCTTAAGAAACAGTGGTTTTTGGTTTTTCTTTTTCCAAAGAACATCAGAATGGGAGAAGCAGTGTGGCTTAGTGGCAAGAGCACGGGCTTGGGAGTCAGAGGATGTGGGTTATAATCCCCACTCCGCCACTTGTCTGCTGTGTGACCTTGGGCAAGTCATTTAACTTCTCTGTGTCTCAGTTACCTCATCTGTAAAATGGGGATTAAGACTATGAGCCCCACGTGGGACTACCCGATTACCTTGTATCTACCTCAGCGCTTAGAACAATGCTTGGCACATGGTAAGCGCTTAACAGATACCATAATAATAATAATCAGATGAGCCATTTGGGATTTTTATTTGCAGTCAGAGGTTTATATGCATTTGTACCCAAAGTGTTTCAAATGTTGTTTTTATAGCTCTAGTAATAAAAAAGTAGGGAAAGATAGGAAAATCAATTGATGCATATTTCTTTAAATTTGCAGTGTAGCTAAGATAAGATAGTTTGCTTTTCAGTCATTGTTTTGTGTCATTCTAAGGGTGTCTTTCTTTAAAAAAAACAGCTAACACGAAAAACAGCGGATTTGAAAAAGAAACTGAAGGTTACATTTGTAGGGGAGGCTGGCCTCGATATGGGCGGCTTGACAAAGGAATGGTTCCTTCTTCTAATTCGCCAGATTTTTCATCCAGACTATGGTGAGTACTTGAATTCAAACTACTTGATTGCTCCTTTAAATGAGAAGCTGAATTCATCAGTGAATTTCAGTCCATCCATGGTATTTGTTTAGCACTTACAGTGTGCAGAGCGCTTTACTAAGTGCTATTGTGTTATTCTCTCCCAAACCCTCAGTGAATCAATTGTGTTTAGTCAATCAGTGGTATTCCCTGAGCATTTACTGTGTGTCGAACACTCTACTAAGTGCTTGGAAGAGTATAGTGCAACAGAGTTGGTAGGCGTATCCCCCGCCCAAGATGAGTTTACGGACTAGAAGGAGACAGACATTAATGCAGATGAATAAACCATGGACACAGACAGACATTCATGCAAGTCAATAATTTATGAATAAATAAATGCCAATAATAGAAGAGGTTAGACATGATCCCTGCCCACAAAGAGCTTGGAAATCTCCTCTTCCCCAAAACGTAAAACAAATGAAATCCTTTATTTAAGTGGGACTCCGACTGTTGTTTCAAACCTACATTCGTGCGTCTGCATAGATATTTTAAGACTTTTTGTTGAGAAAAGGAAAATGGTTGGCATTTTATACCATGAAACCTTCTAATAGGTGCAGACTTAAGAGAAGCTTTAGCCTCTCATTCTTGGTCATTCACTGTCATTTCGGTTGACTATTTTTCCCTCTTGCAGGTATGTTTGCTTATCACAAGGATTCACACAGTCATTGGTTTAGCGGCTTTAAATGTGATAATTATTCTGAATTCCGATTGGTTGGAATTGTATCCTTTAAGTTGTCCACTAGGAGGTGCTAACAGATTTTTTATTTCTGGTTCATTGCTGCGAATATTTTAATAGATACATGTCTCTACTCTTGTCATAGAGTTCTGCTTTTATTATTAGTAATGTCATCTGCCTGGATAACTGGAGCAGAGAGAATTTAAGTAGAGGTACTATAAATAACCAAATATTTAAATGGTGACTATAAACCTTTAATAGAATCTTAACTTTCTTGCTAACTTGTTTGTTCTGCCTTCTCGCAACTGAAAAGAAACCATTTTATGAGCATATTGAGGTAGTGTTGATTTGTCTCCTTCAAGGATGGTAATGTGTACTGTAAAAGAGTCCAATGCCTTAAAAGAGTTTAAAAGTCAAGAGATGTATTTTCTCAGTTGCCAGTCTAGTATTTCCCCATTTAGGGAGATCATAGCCAGTTTTTAAAAAAATTCTACGCTTTCTCCTGTGTGTCTGAAAATTCCATTTTTTCTTCACCATCCTACTAATTTGGTGAACAAAGAAAACCCTCTAAAAAGTCCATGGGTATCTGAAATGTTTATCGGTTCAAATGAAGTTCCTAAATAATAATAATAATTGTGGTATTTGTTAGGTGTTTACCATGTGCCAGAAACTGTACTAAGTGCTGGGGTAGATAAAGATAAGCAGTTTGGACAGAGTCCATGTCCCACAGAAGACTCCCAGTCTCAATCTCCATTTTACAGATGAGGTGACTGAGGCACAGAGAAGAGAAGTGACTTGCTCAAGGTCACACAGCAGACAAGTGGTGGAGCCAGGATTAGAACCCATGTTCTTCTGACTCCCAGGCCTGTACTGTATCCACTAGGCCACATTGCTTCTCAGATGTTGGCATCTATAGTCAAGTGGAAACTAGCAGCATTAATCATCCGCTGCAGAAAGCTGCACGTTTGAGGACTGATATTTAAAATATTATAAAATCATTGATCGTGGAACCTGAAAAGCTGCAGGCATGGATTGGCAAAAGATGTACCCTTCCTTATCTCTAATTCTCCATCTCAGATCCAGTTTAACTCCAATCAGTGGCATTTATTGAGCTCTTACTTGGGGCAGAGCACTATAAAGCACTTGGGAGACTACACTACAACAGAGTTGGTAGGCAAGTTCCTGCCCACCGGGAGCTTATAGTCTAGAAGAGGAGTTTACTATACCCCTATAGCGATGGTTTACTCATCTTCACCTCCAGTCTCTGAGCTGCTTTATTACCTAGGTGTCAATCCATATAACCAATCAGTCCAATCCTGTGACTAATTGTTAACCTCTCACTCCTGACTGTGTAACAAATGGACATTAGCAGCTTTCTGTGATGACCCTGGTAGGGCAATCATTTATCCCTTTGCCGAAAAGGAGTAGATGTTTATTGGGCTCGATGGCTAAACTAGAGTTTTCAAATTAAAAAGGAAAAAGATTGGGCCATTAGGAATTTAATGGAGTTACACACAGTGCTGCTTCAACTTCTTTATTTTTCTTTCTCCCTAAAAGCCTCTGGGTCCCCTGAAGCCAAAGCACTGGATAGCTGTTCATTCAGTTCTCTATCTCAGAGATTTGAGGAGAAAGTACATCAGTTGCAACTTAGAGAAACAGCATGGCCTAGTGGAAAGAGCCTGGGTCTTGGAGTCCAAGGACCTGGATTCTAATCCCAGTTCTGCCACTAGGCCTGCTGTGTGACCTTGGGCAAGTCACTTAACTTCTCTGTGCCCATTACCTCACCTGTAAAATGGGGATTAAATCTTTCTCCTTCCAATTTAAACTGTGAGCCCCATGTGGGGCGGGAACTGTGTCCAACCTGATTACCTTGTATTGATCCCAGCACTTAGTACAGTCGTGGCACAGAGTAAGCACTTAACAAGTTTTGTCTTATGCTGTTGTTGAGTCGTTCTGACCCATAGCGACTCCATGTACATATCTCTCCTAGAATGCCCCAGCTCCACCTGCAATCATTCTGGTAGTGTATCCAAAGAGTTTTCTTGGTAAGCAGCATGGTTTCGTAGAAAGAGCATGGAATGGGCATCAGCGGTTGTGGGTCTAATCCCAGCTCCGCCACTAGTCAGCTGTGTGACTTTGGGCAAGTCATTTAACTTTTCTGTGCCTCAGTTACCTCATCTGTACAATGGGGATTAAGACTGTGAGCCCCACGTGGGACAACCTGATTACCTAGTATCTACCCCAGCGCTTAGAACAGTGCTTGGCATATAGTAAGAGCTTAACAAATGCCACTATTATTATTATTATTATTATTATTATTGGTAAAACTACTGAAGTGATTTACCATTGCCTCCTTCCGCGCAGTAAACTTGAGTCTCCGCCTTCTACTCTCTCCCGTGCTACTGATGCCCAGCAAGGGTGAGTTTTGACTTGTAGCAGATCGCCTTCCACTCGCTAGCCACTGCCCAAACTAGGAATGGAATGGGTAGGCCTCTGCTTGACTCTTCCTCCCATAGCTGAGACTGGTAGAGTACTGAAACTCTCCAGGTGCCATCCTGAGAGTGTACTTAACAAATATGATTAAAAATACAAAAATATAGAGAACAAGATAAAGTGTTGTGGGAGAGAACCATAATGGAAAAAGCACTAATTTATAATGAGGGTATTCTAACCCCTGCAATTCATATCCTGAGAAGATGCTAGAAAACATGGAATATTTTCCATACCTAAGAAGCCATCTCTCACAGCAAGCTGATGCTAATGAAGAAATTCAGCATGTCCCCAATTTCATTCATTCAATAGTATTTATTGAGCGCTTACTATGTGCAGAGCACTGTACTAAGCGCTTGCAATGTACAGATCGGTAACTGATAGAGACAGTCCCTGCCCTTTGATGGGCTTACAGTCTAATCAGGGGAGACAGACAGACAAGAACAGTGGCAATAAATAGAGTCAGGGGAAGAAGATCTCATAAAAACAATGGCAAATAAATAGAATCAGGGTGATGTACATCTCATTAAATAAAATAAATAAGGTGATGAAGATATATACAGTTGAGTGGACAAGTACAGTGCTGAGGGGATGGGACAGGAGAAGGGGAGGAGCAGAGGGAAAGCTGCAGAAAGGTGAAGTGGGGGGTAGAGGGAGCAGAGGGAAAAGAGGAGCTCGGTCTGGGAAAGCGTCTTGGAGGAGGTGAGCTTTAAGTAGGGTTTTGAAGATGGGAAGAGAATTAGTTTGGCAGAGGTGAGGAGGGAGGGCGTTCCAGGACCGCGGGAGGATGTGGCCCAGGGGTCGACAGCGGGATAGGCGAGAACGGGGGACGGTGAGGAGGTGGGCGGCAGAGGAGCGGAGCGTGCGGGGTGGGCAGTAGAAAGAGAGAAGGGAGGAGAGGTAGGAAGGGGCAAGGTGATGGAGAGCCTTGAAGCCTAGAGTGAGGAGTTTTCATTTTGTGCGGAGGTTGATAGGCAACCACTGGAGGTTTTTAAGAAGGGGAGTGACATGCCCAGAGCATTTCTGCAGGAAGATGAGCCGGGCAGTGGAGTGAAGAATAGACTGGAGCGGGGAGAGACAGGAGGAAGGGAGATCAGAGAGCAGGCTGACAGTAGTCTAGCCGGGATATTACGAGAGCCTGAAGCAGTAAGGTGGAGAGGAAAGGGCGGATCTTGGCAATATTATAAAGGTGAGACCAGCAGGTCTTGGTAACGGATCGAATGTGTGGGGTGAACGAGAGAGCCGAGTCAAAGGTGACATCGAGGTTGTGGGCCTGAGAGACGGGAAGGATGGTCGTACCATCCACGGTGATAGGGAAGTCAGGGAGAGGACCGGGCTTGGGAGGGAAGATGAGGAGCTCAGTTTTGGTCATGTTGAGTTTTAGGTGGCGGGCAGACATTCAGGTGGAGACGTCCCGGCGGCAGGAGGAGATACGAGCCTGAAGGGAGGGGGAGAGGACGGGGCAGAGATATAGATCTGTGTGTCATCTGCATAGAGATGGTAGTTGAAGCCGTAAGAGCAAATGAGTTCACCGAGGGAGTGAGTGTAAATGGAGAACAGAAGAGGGCCAAGAACTGACCCTTGAGGAACTCCAACAGAGGATGGGAGGGGGAGGAGGAGCCTGCAAAGGAGACCGAGAATGACCGGCCAGAGAGATAAGAGGAGAACCAGGAGAGGACGGAGTCTGTGAAGCCAGGGTGAGATAAGGTGTGGAGGAGGAGGGGATGGTCGACAGTGTCAAAGGCAGCTGAGAGGTCTAGGAGGATTAGAATGGAGTAGGAGCCATTGGATTTGGCAAGAAGGAGGTCACGGGTGACCTTAGAACAGTCTCGATAGAGTGGAGGGGACGGAAGCCAGATTGGAGGGGGTCTAGGAGAGAATGGGAGTTAAGGAATTCTAAGCAGCGAGTGTAGACGACTCGTTCTAGGATCTTGGAAAGGAAGGGTAGTAGGGAGATAGGGCGATAACTGGAAGGGGAAGTGGAGTCGAAAGAGGGTTTTTTAGGATGGGGAAGACATGGGCATGTTTGAAGGCAGAGGGGAAGAAGCCATTGGAGAGTGAGTGGTTAAAGATAGAAGTTAAAGAGGGGAGGAGGGCAGGGGCGATGGTTTTTATAAGGTGAACGGGAATGGGGTCCGAGGCACAGGTGGAGGGGGTGGCACTTGCGAGGAGGGAGGAGATCTCCTCTGAGGATACTGCAGGGAAGGATGGGAAAGTAGGGGAGAGGGTTGGGGGTGGGGAGGCAAGAGGGGGAGGGGTGACTTTGGGGAGCTCAGACCTGATTGTGTTAATTTTTGTGATGAAGTAGGTGGCCAGATCACTGGGGGTGAGGGAGGGGGGAGGGGGAGGAACAGGAGGCCTAAGGAGAGAGTTAAAGGTCCGGAACAATTTGCGGGGGTGACGGGCATGGGTGTCGATGAGGGAGGAGAAGAAGTTTTGCCTGGCGGAGGAGAGGGCAGAGTTATGGCAGGAAAGGATAAATTTGAAATGTATGAGGTCGGCTTGGTGCTTAGACTTTTGCCAGCAGCGCTCGGCAGCTCGAGCATAGAAGCGTAGGAGGCGGACAGAGGCGGTGACCCAGGGCCGTGGGTTAGTGGAGCGAGAGCGGCGGTGGGAAAGGGGGGCGAAAGAGTTGAGATGAGTAGAGAGGGTGGAGTTGAGAGCGGTGACCTGATCATCGAGAGTGGGAAGAGAGGACGGGGGCAGGGTGGGGAGAGATGCTTTAGGAGAGATGGATGGGATCGAGAGAGCGGAGGTCTATGTGGGGGAGTAGCAAAGATTTGCAGGGGGAGAGAGTGTGAGAGATGAGGCAGGTGAGAAGGTTATGGTCAGAGAGAGGGATTTCAGAGTTGGTGAGGGAGGAGGTAGTGCAGCGGTAGGAGTTGACGAGATCGAGGGTGTGACCGAGTCGGTGAGTGGGCGAGGTATGGTGGAGCAGGAGGTCGGCAGAGTCGAGGAGGGATAGCCGGCAGGCGGCAGCGGAGTCATCGGGTACATCCATGTGAATGTTGAAGTCTCCGAGGATCAGAGTGGATGAGCTCACATAGTTTAAGAAACAGGTATTCAAAGACTGTAGCATCAGTTGAAAAAAATCTAACCACTGTTTGCCAGATAGCTGTGACTTTGCAACTTCCAGTCTGAAATTGAATCATGGCCTTAAGCAGAGAGTATCTAATAGTGCTGGAAAAATACTGCCCAGGCTACCTATCAAACATCTTCTGGGTCAAATAATAATGATGGCATTTGTTAAGCGCTTACTATGTGCAAAGCACTATTCTAAGCACTGGAGAGGATATCAGGGGATCAGGTTGTCCCACGTGGGGCTCACAGTCTTAATCCCCATTTTACAGATGAGATAACTGAGGCATGGAGAAGTTAAGTGACTTGCCCAAAGTCACACAGCTGACAAGCAGCTGAGTAGGGATTTGAACCCATGATCTCTGACTCCCAAGCCCGTGCTCTTTCCACTGAGCCATGCTGCTTCTCTAATCAAATGGGTCAAATGGGAGAGCAGACATGTTGGTGAGAGCTTCCTCTCATAGAGGAGTATAAAAATAATAGTGATAGTTGTGGTATCTGTTAAGCACTCTCTGTGTGATATTACTGTACTAAGTGCTGGGGTTGATACAAGATAATCAGGTTGGACACAGTCCCTGTCCTACATAGGACTCACAGTTTTAATCTGCATTTTCCAGGTGAGGTAACTGAGACACAGAAAAGTGAAGCGACTTGCCCAAAGTCCCACAGCAGACAAGTGACAGAGCAGGGATTAGAACCCATGATCTTCTGACTCCCAGGTCCGTGCTGTATCTACTAGGCCATGCTGCTTCTCATAACAAGTATGGCCAATGCCACTGATCGACAAGCAACATTTCTTCCCCGGGCATATAATTGCAGTGTTTGATTCTGGCCAGGGCTAGGGCTGTTAGCTAATGAAGACATGGAAGTGGAGTCAGAGAAAGATGTCTTTAAGTTGACCTCCAGTTTAACTTTAAAAACTGTGTGCACTATTTTGAGAGACCCTAGTCAAGTGTCCATGACGGACATGGACATGGATGGACGTCCATGACGGAGTAATGTAGCGCAAAGAGCCAGACTTGTGGAGCTTTAGGATGCCAGAAAAAGATGGAAAGAAAAGAACAGGAGAAGCAGCTTCTTGGGAACTCTGAACCTCCTTCCCCTCCGTATCCCTCCCTGCCTCATCCCTTCCCTCCCCAGCTCTCCCCTTCCCTCCCTGTGCCTTCTCTCTCCCTCCAAACCACTTTCTCTTCATAATAATCATAATAATGTTGGTATTTGTTAAGCACTTAGTATGTGCAGAGCACTGTTCTAAGCACTGGGGTAGATACAGGGTAATCAGGTTGTCCCACGTGAGGCTCACAGTTAATCCCCATTTTATAGATGAGGTAACTGAGGCACAGAGAAGTTAAGTGACTTGCCCACAGTCACACAGCTGACAAGCAGCTGAGTAGGGATTCAAAGCCATGACCTATGACTCCCAACCCGGGCTGTTTCCACTGAGCCACGCTCCTTCTTTATCCCTTCCCATTCTCCTCCCAGTCCTCCTCCCCGCTCCTCCCCATTTCTGACTAAATTGCAACAATCCTTGCCAGTCTTTGGTCAACCACCTTAGTCATATTTCGAGTACACAAATCCCATATGGAAAGAAAAAGACTTCTCAGCCACAAAATATCGTTCAGTATTCGGAATATTTGGAAGATAAGATTGATGGCCTACAGACCTTCTTATAAAATGTTAGTGCATCCTAGATAATAGTAAATTGTGATAATTGCATAGATATGTGGAGAGCCACTTGGATAGCTTTAGAAGAGGATGGGAAGACAGCTGACCCAGTGAGAATATCATCATCATTATCAACTTCAACAAAAATATGTATTGCGTGCCTTCTGTGTACTCGAAGCATCATGCTGGACATTTGAGAACTTAAAATAGACATAAAGAGAGTTATTTTTGGATGGAATGATCCCAATACTTTCCAGCTTCACAATTAGCAGTTTTGCCGATGGAATCTACATAAAGTTGCCAGGGTGTTCTGTGAAGGAGGAGAGGTCAGTTCTCTGGATTGGAGGACCATTTTTAAGTTATTAGCCTTTTGAGGAGACTTTAAGCTCGTTGTGGGCAAGAAATGTGTTTATTGTTATATTGCACTCTCTCAAGTGCTTAGTACACTGCTCTGCACCCAGGAAGCGCTCAATAAACATGATGGACTGACTGAGTGTCCCTGGTAGAAAATCAGGGCCTAGGGCAGGCAATGCAGGCGAGAGGTCTTTTTCAGGGAATGGGGAGTGAAGAGTGGAAATTCTGTTCTCTTTTCCATTTCCTCACCCCTCCACTGACAGATCAGGGCCCACAAAGGGTACTCCGCTGTCCCCTGCCACAGTCTCCCAGCCCCTTTCTCTCCGCTGTATTCCAGGTGGCTGCTGTAGGGGAAGGGATGATGGTTGGTTGTATCAGGAGACAGTGAGAATCCCGTGAGAAGCAGCGTGGCCTTGTGGGAAGAGCATGGGCTTGGGAGTCAGAAGGCCCTAGGTTTTGATCCCGGCTCAACCACTTTTCATTCATTCAATAGTATTTATTGAGCGCTTACAATATGCAGAGCACTGTACTAAGCGCTTGGGATGAACAAGTCGGCAACAGGTAGAGACAGTCCCTGCCGTTTGACGGGCTTACGGTCTAATCGGGGGAGATGGACAGACGAGAACGATGGCAATAAACAGAGTCAAGGGGAAGAACATCTCGTAAAAACAATGGCAACTAAATAGAATCGAGGCGATGTACAATTCATTAACAAAATAAATAGGGTAACGAAAATATATACAGTTGAGCGGACGAGTACAGTGCTGTGGGGATGGGAAGGGAGAGGTGGAGGAGCAGAGGGAAAAGGGGAAAGTGAGGCTTTAGCTGCGGAGAGGTAAAGGGGGATGGCAGAGGGAGTAGAGGGGGAAGAGGAGCTCAGTCTGGGAACGCCTCTTGGAGGAGGTGATTTTTAAGTAGGGTTTTGAAGAGGGAAAGAGAATCAGTTTGGCGGAGGTGAGGAGGGAGGGCGTTCCGGGACCGCGGGAGGACGCGACCCGGGGGTCGACGGCAGGATGGGCGAGACCGAGGGACGGTGAGGAGGTGGGCGGCGGAGGAGCGGAGCGTGCGGGGTGGGCGGTAGAAAGAGAGAAGGGAGGAGAGGTAGGAAGGGGCAAGGTGACGGAGAGCCTCGAAGCCTAGAGTGAGGAGTTTTTGTTTGGAGCAGAGGTCGATAGGCAACCACTGGAGTTGTTTAAGAAGGGGAGTGACATGCCCAGATCGTTTCTGCAGGAAGATGAGCCGGGCAGCGGAGTGAAGAATAGACCGGAGCGGGGCGAGAGAGGAGGAAGGGAGGTCAGAGAGAAGGCTGACAGTAGTCTAGCCGGGATATAACGAGAGCCCGTAACAGTAAGGTAGCCGTTTGGGTGGAGAGGAAAGGGCGGATCTTGGCGATATCGTAGAGGTGAAACCGGCAGGTCTCGGTAACGGATAGGATGCGTGGGGTGAACGAGAGGGACGAGTCAAGGATGACACCGAGATCGCGGGCCTGAGAGACGGGAAGGATGGTCGTGCCATCCACGGTGATAGAGAAGTCTGGGAGAGGTCCGGGTTTGGGAGGGAAGACGAGGAGCTCAGTCTTGCTCATGTTGAGTTTTAGGTGGCGGGCCGACATCCAGGTGGAGACGTCCTGGAGGCAGGAGGAGATGCGAGCCTGAACCACTGAACCACTGAATCACTTGTCTGCTGTGTGACCTTGGGCAAGTCACTTAACCTCTCTGGGCCTCAGTTACCTCATCTGTAAAATGAGGGTTAAGACCGGGAACCCCCTTGTGGGATAAGGACCTTGCCAATCCTGATTAGCTTGTGTCCATACCAGCGCTTAGTAGTGCCTGGCACAAAGTAAAAGCTTAACGAGTGCCGTTATTATTATGATTATTATCATCTTCCAGTTTTTGAATACATTTTATTATCATAAAAAGTCAACTTAAATTGGAAACAATTTAAACGGGCAACTCTGGAGAAACAGCAGATGGATCACGTTTCATAGGATATGAGCAAAGCGTGGTCTTCAAACTCAAAAAATATTGAAGAGAAAGTATCTGATGGGAAGGAAATGAGTAGGCGTAATTAGGGAAATAATGATCCAGCAGGATATGTACAAGAATTAGAAGGAGAAGAAACATGATGGTTTAATTTCATTCTGGTTTGCTGCCATGCTTGTGATTTTAATACTTAACATTTAACGTGCCTAGCTTATGGGACTAGCTGTTTATAACAGCAATAACTTGGATATTCATTTCCCACTCTGCTGTTACAAGAAACTGTTGAGTCCTCCCGTTGTTCCCTGTGATTCCAATTCGCCTGTAGGCATCTGCGGTGTTTCAATAGATGACCTGTACCAGATTATGCCTGTAAGTATACATCATTTCTGCTTTACCTTGCTGAAATGACTGACTGGTTAAATAATTGTTAAGCCTGCAGGATTACACATCTTGTGTACCATATATATTGTGAAATGTCTTTGGCCAGGTTCATGGATAGTGAAAATTCACAGAGAAGCAGTATGGCATAGTGGATAAGGCCCGGGCCTGGGAGTCAGAAAGTCATGGGTTGTGATCCCGGCTCTCCCACTTGTTTCCTGAGTGACCTTGGGCAAGTCACTTCATTTCTCTGGGCCTCAGTTACCTCATCCGTACAATGGGGATTGAGACTGTGAGCCCCATGTGGAACAGGTACTGCATCCTACCCGATTTACTTGTATCCACCCCAGTGCTTGGTACAGTGCCTGGCACATAGTAAGTATTTAACAAATGCCACAGTTACTATTATTATTGAATTAAAGGGCAGTTTTCACAGGATGAAGTCCAGTAGGACAAGTATCTCCCTAGTCAGGCCTGACTGAGCTTTTTGTTTTAACAAGGGTCGACAGACAAAATGAGCTTAATTTTCCCCCGGACATCTCAGGCGCCACAGAGGGGAGAATGAGCTTGTTTTGGCCCCTCTTTATTTGAAAGAGGCATGGGCTACTTCCCAACAATGTGTCTTGTTTATTGACACCGTTCGTGTGTTGCTGGGAAGCCGAGCCGTGGTAGCTTTGTTTTTGGCAGACACACCCCGAGTGCATAACTGCTTGATACCCACTCAGCCAGTCAGTCAATTGTATTTACTGAGAGCTAACTGTGTGCAGAGCGCTATACTAAGTGCTTGAGAGAGTACAGTACAACAATGAGCAGTCACATTCCAGGTAATATAGCTATCTATCTGTCTATATATAGACATCTCCATCTCTCTCTAAATATAAACTTTCTAGTGCAATAGGAAGTTGAAGAAACCAGCAGATTCAGTTTCTGCCCTGGGGGTACAATCTAAATTTCAGATTTATCATGCTTGATGTGTAAAAAAAAGTTGAGCTATAATGAACACAAAAACGATCTCCTCCAAACTCGGCATGTGGAAGTGCTTATACCGCTGCAGGTCAAGCGATCACAATACGGAGAACTCGGAGAGGGTCCAGAGAAGTGCCAAAACACAATTTAAAGGTTTGGAAAGTAGATTATTTGAGGAATAGGATACCTGTACTCTAGAGCGTAAAAGACAGAGGGGATCTAATGGCACATTTCAAGTTGATGAAGAAAGGGTATGTAAATTGGCAGTAAAATGGTCGAGGAGGTTAATTGCTTCCCTGTAAAATTGTGATTTCCCCTGGATTTCTTTAAGGACTTGTTAAATCTCCTTCTGGAGATTTTAAAGCACAAAGTAGGCAGTTGTCTTGAAATTTTTATTCTTGGAACAAAAAGTCTTCATTTGGTAATGTAGTCTGACAGTTTTTACAAAGATAATATTTTGAGTGATTGAGTGCTTACTGGGAAGAAAACTAAAGTAGTTGTTTGTAATATAACTGTAGCCAAATCATGTTATTAACAATTAACATTGTGTCAAACAGGGAAAATTGTTTTTTAAAATAGTTGACATCAGTTGACCTTATTTAAGAGGTTAACAATGCTATTCGGTTACCAAATTATGCTTTTAATTGGCTATTCAAAAAAAGTGTTTCTTTTCAGAAGTGGTCCATATATTAATTGATAATTATATGTTTTTTCTTAAGGACACTTCCTTGGGTGATTTACCTAATGTCTTAAGCATTGTGATCGGTTAAATATTTTATTGTCAGTTGGTTTTCGTTACTTTTTACTGTAAAAAGGGCTAATATATTTTTATGTTTTGCAGGAGTTGGCTCATGGACTCAGTGAACTTTTATCTTATGAAGGTAATGTTGAAGAAGATTTCTATTCAACCTTCCAGGTAAATGTAAGATACAAAACCATTAATATTCAATTTAGGTAAACATGAAGGTGATGATCATTTTCTTATTGACTTATCACCATCAAGACACTGCTGTGATAATAATAGAGACTTCAGGACTGAGAACCTGTGCAGAGTTTAAGTAGTTGCGGTAATATTGATTAAGTGTTTTCTGCGTGCAGCGCACTCTATACTAAGCCCCTTTGGGGACTCACAATCTAAAAGAATAATAACATAATAATAAAAATGGTATTTGTTAAGTGCTTACTATGTGCCAGGCACTATACTAAGTGCTGGGATGGATACGAGCAAATCAATCTGGACAGGAGAAGGGACTGGAGACAGACTCATCAACATCATCAGCATCAGTGGTATTTACTGAGCACTTACTGTGTGCAGAGCACTGTACTAAGGGCAGGGGAGACTACAATACAACAGAGTTCGTAGACATGTTCCCTGCCCACAGCTCACAGCCATAGCAACCTCTGGGTTTTGTGGAGTCCTCATTTATGATTATGGTATTTGTGAAGTGTTTACTATATGCCAGGCACTGTTCTAAACGCTGGGATGGATACAAGCAAATGGGTTGGATGCAGTTCATGTCCCACGTGGGGCACACAGTCTCAATTCCCATTTTACAGATGAAGTAGCTGAGGCCCAGAGAAGTGAGGTGATTTGCCCAGGGTCACAAGGGAGACAAGTGGCAGAGCCGTGACTAGAACCCATGACCTTCTGACCCCCCGGCCCATACCTCTATCCACTATGCCATGGGTTTTTTGGTGTTTCCCACCAGGGTGGTGGAAGACAGCACAGGGTGGAGTCTTCTCAGGGGTACAGAAGAGTCAATGACAGTTTTAGGGGAGGCAGTGTAACTGGCTGTACGTGGAGAGTGGGGAACGCCAAGGACACCCAATAGCAACTTCTGTCCTCAGCCCGGTGTGCACGGAGCACTGTGGGAGCAGGAATCCTAGATAGCAGGAAGGAAGGGGGCAGTCAGTCAATTGGATTTATTGAGCGCTTAGTCAGTGCCAAGCACTGTACTAATCACTTGGGAGACTACAATCTAACAATACAATATTGATTCATAGTATTCAGGGAAGGACCAGGGGGTGCTCTAGCCCCAGCTGGGCTTTCGACTTCCTCCACTGAACCTGTTGCAGGTGTTTTACCCAGTCATGAGGCAGGTTGGGTGGCCTGAAGTATCTTGTCGTGTGACCCAATTCTGAAAATAGCCCAATAGACGGAGAGAGTTTTGGAAACAGAAGCCTTCCTGGCTATGGATTATTTGCCAACAACCTCGCAGATACCGTAAATGAGTTAAAACAGTCATTTTCATTCATTCAATAGTATTTATTGAGCGCTTACTATGTGCAGAGCACTGTACTAAGCACTTGGAATGTACAAATCGGCAACAGAGACAGTCCCTGCCCATTGACGGGCTTACAGTCTAATTGGATAGTTTGCTGACAGTTGAAGACTCTTGCCCTATAATCTTCAACGAAACAGTTTTAAAATGGCATTATAGAAGCAGCGTGGCCTAGTGGATAGAACAGAGGCCTGAGAGTGAGAAGGACCTGGGTTCTATTCTCGGCTCTGTCAACTTGTCTGCTGTGTGACCTTGGGCATGTCACTTAACTTCTCTGTGCCTCAGTCACCTCATTTGTAAAATGGGGATTAAGACTGTGAGCCCCGTGAGGGACGGACTGCTTCCAACCCAATTTGTTTGATTCCGCCTTAGCGCTTAGTACAGTTTCTGGCACATATCAAGCTCTTAATAAATACCACAATTATTATTATCATTATTATTATTATTATAAACAACAGCTATGTAGGCTGTGAAATATTTTTCTGGGCTGTAAATCTGAGGAATTACTTGCAGAGATGAAGAAGGCACCGGCACATAAAGTGCGTCTTTTAGCAAAATTAAATGTTTTACAACCCTGGACCAAAATTTGTGGGCACACTCTATCATGATGAATCCGGGAGATGAGAATGACCACAGACGACCATTCTGAGAGTGAATTCCTGTCCAGAGCAACAACCTTTGTGCTCTCAGTAAGACCTGTCAGTTCAAAGATAGATGACATACTCACTTAAGTTCCAAATGCATTTAACACTGCATTTTGTACTTCACCCGACAAGAAATGTCATTCTTTCATGAAAGTTTGCATTTAGGGTAAGCATGAAACCGCAGAGCTAATTTTACTTCACTGCCACTGAACCGTTAATGGTGTTGAACAGTAGCCACTTGATGAGCCAAACAAGAAAATATATTGTCCTGGATCTCTCGTCAGGTTTTCCAAGAAGAATTTGGCGTGATTAAATCGTACAGTCTAAAACCAGGGGGTGATAAAATTCCAGTTACCAACCAGAATAGGAAAGGTAAGTGAAGATTGAAAATTCAAACTCAGCACCTGGAGTTCAGTTTTATTAATTAAATAGGAAAATGAAGATTTACGGCAGAATTTTATTGGAAAAATTTAAATATTGGTGTTTTTAAAGGAAACTTAATGGGCCAAGCATTGTATTAGCACGTAAGAGTTTAGAGGTTGCTTTACATATTTTCATACACTTTAATGAAGTTAAATTGTTTTGTTAAATTTCTTTCTAGAATACGTGCAGCTTTATATTGACTTTCTTCTCAACAAATCCATTTATAAACAGTTTGCCGCATTTTATTATGGATTTCATAGTGTGTGCGCTTCAAATGCACTAATGGTAAGTATAAGTCCAAAGCATGCTACCAAAGAGATAGGACTGTGAGCTAGAATCACTGGGCAAATGTCTACAGAAGACTATTCTCAAGTCACTGAGATTTTGGGGAAAGAATGTTTTCTGTTGGTTAGAATGGGCAAGGAATTATCTGATTCTTTGCGGGGAGGGGGCGGGGAAGGGCCACTATGCAATTTTACTGTTAAAGGAGACCTCAGAAGATTCTTGTGGAGAAGCAGCGTGGCCAAGTGGATAGGTCATGGGCCTGGGAGTCAGAGGACCTAGGTTCTAATCCTGGCCCTGCTACTTGGCTCCTATGTGACCTTGGGCAAGCTACTTAATTTCTCTGTGTCTCACTTACCTCATCTGTAAAATGGAGATTAAGACTGTGGGCCCTTTGTGAGATGGAGCATGGCATAGTGGATAGATGACCTCTAATCCTGGCTCTGCCACTGGTCTGCTTGTGTGATCCTGGGCAAGTCATTTCACTTCATTAATTCCTTAATTCTCTTTCCAATTCCTAGCAAGTTTTAAGGTCCCCATAAAATAATCACTTCTATACACAGCCAGTGAAAAAAACAGGATAGAAAGAACATCAATTCTTTTGAAATGTGGTGTTGGAGAAGGCTTTAGCATATACCATGGACTGCCCAAAAACCAAACAAATGGATTTTGGAGCAAATTAAACCAAAGTGGTCTTTGGAAGGCCAAATGACTCGACTTAGATTAGCATATTTTGGACACATAATCAGGAGGACTGAGTCTCTGGAGAAGACACTAATGCTAGGAAAAGTCCAGGGAAAACGTGGAGGAGGCAGACCAGTGACTAGATGGATGAAAACCATAATGATAATGGATAATTAGAAAGGTTATGGATTATGGCAGAGGACAGGGCATTCTGGAGAATGAAGATAGAGAATCCATGGAGTTGCTATGAATCGGGAACCACTCGACAGCACTTAATAGTAATAATGATAATAGAAGCAATTACCATCCCTGACAACTTGACATTCACTGCACACTCTTGGGATGAACTGATAATTTAGCCGATGGCAAAGGGGAGGGTCCCCTCTGAGCAGCCCAGGACACTGCTGGTTAAATGGTATTTTCTCTGTCATCATCTTGTACAACTTCCTCTATTCATTCAATTGTATTTATTTATTGAGCACTTACTGTGTGCAGAGCACTGTACTCAGTGCTTGGAATGTACAATTTGGCAACAGAGACAATCCCTGCCCAACAACAGGCTCACAGACTAAAAGGACTATGTGCCCATACTTACACCATTGGGAATCTGAAAGTCGCTATTACAATAGGCTCCTATTTGGGGGAAAAAAAAACTTTTCCATGTGAACAGGCTACGAGATTCATTGGAACCAACATGGCTTAGTAGAAAGAGCACAGTCCTGGGATTCAGAGGATCTGGGTTCTAATTCTGACTCTGCTATTTGTCTGCTCCATGACCTTGGGCAAGTAAATCCGTCAATCATATTTATTGAGCGCTTGCTGTATGCCATGCACTGTGTTGAGTGCTTAGGAGAGTGCAGTATAACAATATAGCAGACACAGTCCCTGCCCACAACGACCTTACAGTCTAGAGGAAAGCTCACTCTGCTTCTCTGTGCCTTGGTTACCTCATCTGTAAAATGGGGGTTAAGAGGGTGAGCTCCATGTGGGACAGGTACTTTGTCCAACCCAACTATCTTGCTTAGTACTGTGCCCGACACATAGTAAGTGCTTAACAAATGCCATTTTTTTTAAAAAAGCCTTGAGACAATCATCCAGGAGCTGCTACCCACCGATTGCCATGCTCTGGAAGCAAATACACAAGAAGACTGGAGGCTCCAGACTGTAATCTCCTTGTGGCAGGTCACATGTCCACCAACTCTGTTATATTGTCCTCTCCCAAGGCGCTATTCATCATCATCATCCAACATTATCAGTAACTGTGTGCTGCAGAACAGTCAGTCAGTTTTATTTTTTGGGTGCTGGCTGTGTGTGGAGCACTGTACTAAGCCCTTAGGAGAATATACTGTAAGACACATTCCCTGTCCACAACAAGCTTACAGTCTAGAAGGGGAAAAAGTCATTAGTATAAATAAATAAAATTACAGATATGTTCATTGGACTGTACTAAGTGCTTGGGAAAGTACACTGCAACAGAGTTGATGGATACATTCCTTGCCCCAGCGTGCTTCCAGTCTAGAGGGAGAGAGTACAGTGATCTGGACACAGTAAGCGCTGAACAAAGATGATTGATTGATTGAAGACATTCAGTCATTAGGAGTTATGTGGCACCATCTGTAAAACCCAATGGAATAACAGAAGTCTGAAGAAATACTTCATTCATTCATTCAAACTTATTTATTTAGTGCTTACTGTACAGCAAAACATTGTACTAAGCGCTTGAGAGAGTACAATATAGCATTAAACAGATATGTTCCCTGATCTCTTTATCCCAACCCGACCTGAGAATCCCTCTGCACGACCATTCTTTCAATCATATTTATTGAGCACTTACTGTGTGCAGAGCACTGTACTAAGCACTTGGAAAGTACAATTCAGCAACAAAGACCAAAGATTTTCAGTGGACATACAAAGTTGAATGCAATTGCTGAATCTGACTGTCTTAGACTGAAAGCTCACTGTGGGCAGGGAATATGTCTGCTAGTTCTGACATATTGTACTCTCCCAAGTGCTTAGTGCAGTGCTCTGCACACAGTAAGCACTCAATAAGTACCATTGATTGATTGAATAAATACCACACCTTTAGCCAGTGAAACAAGGATAAACAGAGAAGTTGAAAACAGAATCAAGAAGCCCAACGGGGCCTTTGTGAGACTGGCCTTCACCATGGTGACATTGAGGCAGTAAACTACAGATCCAATTGCAATCTGAAGTCTTCAGTCTTCAGTCTTCAGTATCAATCAGTCAGTCAATCATTCGTATTTATCGAGCACATACACTGTACAGAGCACTAACTGCTGGGAAGTAAAGTGCAACCTATAAGAAGCTTAAAATCTATATGGGGAGACAGACATTACTATTAATAAAGCATTCGTTCAGTTGTATTTATTCGTTCAGCGCTTATTGTGTGCAGAGCTTTGGAAGAGTACGCTATAACAGTAAACAGAGACATTCCCTGCTCACCTGAGTTTACAGTCTAGAGGGGGAGATAGTAATATTAAAAAATTAATTACAGCTATGTACATAAATGCTGTGGGGCTGTGAGGAAGGATGAATAAAGGGAGCAAGTCAGGGTGCCACGGAAGGGAGTAGAAGATGGAAGAGAGGCTTAGTGTGGGAAGGCCTCTTGGAGAAGATGTGCCTTCAATAAGGCTTTGAAGGGGGGAGAGTAATTGTCAGATTTGAGGATGGAGGACTTTCCAGGCCAGAGACAGGCCGTGGACGAGAGGTCCGTGCGGAGATAGTAGAGATCGAGGGATGGTGAGAAGGTTGGCATTAGAGGAGCGAAGTGAGCAGGCTGGGATGTGTACGTAAGTGCTGTGGGGGCAAGAATGGGGTGATTATCAAGTGCTCAAAGAGTAATCAATTGTATTTATTGAGTCCTGCTGTGTGCAGAGCATTAGCTTGGGGGAGTACAAAACAACAGATTTAGCAAAAAAGAGAGAAATCCCTGCCCACAAGGAGTCACAGTCTACAGGGCAGGAGACAGACATCAATATAAATAAACAAGCAATAGTATGAATAAATGACATTACAGATATATACATAAGTGCTGTGGGGAGGGAGAGGGAGCAAGTCAGTGTAACGCAGAAGGGAGTGGGAGATGAGGAAAAGTGGGATTTAGCTTTGGAAGGCTTCTTGGAGGAGATATGCCTTCAGTAAGGCTTTGAAGGTGGAGGAGAGTCACTGTCTGGCGGATTTGAGGAAGGGGAGGGCGATCCAGGCCAGAGGTAGGACATGGGCAGGGGTTAGCGGCGAGACAGGAGAGATCGAGGCACAGTGAGAAGGTCAGCACTAGAGGAGTGAAGTGTGCGGGCTGGGTTGTAGAAGGAAATTAGCGAGGTGAGGCAGGAGGGAGCAAGGTGATGGAGGGCTTTAAAGCTACAGTGCAGATCAAAGTACAATATTCAAAGTTGTATATTGTATTTGAGTACAGATCAAAGGGTAACCTGTGGCTGTAAAATTTACCCCAGAAGAAAGATCATGCTTTTCAAGCAGTTTCAGCTTAACTTGGAGCCATTTTCAACATTAAATGACAAGGCGGGATTACCAGCAATGAAGCCCTGGAACAAAGTCAAGATCACCAAGATCAAAACACATGATAACAAGAGCCACTACCAAAAATAGCCTAGAAGCCACAATCAACCTGAAGCAACATATCTCTCCCCCTTCCCCGCAGACTGTAAGCTCGTTGTGGCCAGAGAGTATGGCCATCCACTCGGATATATTGTACTCTCCAAAGCACTTAGTTCAATGCTGTGCACACAGTAAACGCTTAATTAATACAATTGATTGGTTGATCAAAAGACACCCTTTTTGTGTGCCCTAGTGTGGTTGGGATGGAATTGTGGGTTTTGAATTCTGCATGGCTCACCTCTTACTATCACAGAATCAAGTTTGGAATCAAAAGGTAATAATAATAATAATAATGTTGGCATTTGTTAAGTGCTTATTATGTGCCGAGCACTGTTCTAAGCGCTAGGGTAGATACAGGGTAATCAGGTTGTCCCACGTGAGGCTCACAGTTAATCCCCATTTTACAGATGAGGTAACAGGCACAGAGAAGTGAAGTGACTTGCCCACAGTCACACAGCTGACAAGTGGCAGAGTCGGGATTCGAACTCATGACCTCTGACTTCCAAGCCCGTGCTCTTTCCACTGAGCCATGCTGCTTCTCTAAGGTAACTCTTTATAACCCTCAAAATACAACAGCGATGCCTCAAATGAATAAGCAGCTCCAAAAGTGAACTGTAACCTCTCAGCAAAGTATCAGAAATATGGCAGGAATAATAATAATAATAATGTTGGTATTTGTTAAGCGCTTACTATGTGCCGAGCACTGTTCTAAGCGCTGGGGTAGACATAGGGGAATCAGGTTGTCCCACGTGGGGCTCACAGTCTTAATCCCCATTTTACAGATGAGGGAACTGAGGCACAGAGAAGTTAAGTGACTTGCCCACAGTCACACAGCTGATAAGTGGCAGAGCTGGGATTCGAACTCATGAGCCCTGACTCCAAAGCCCGTGCTCTTTCCACTGAGCCACGCTGAGAGTTTGACCTGTCAAGAAACAAGCCCCCCTGCCCTTTCGTGGCCTATTGGAAGTAGCATGGTGTATTGGATAGAGCACTGGCCTGGGGTCATGGGTTCTAATCCCGGTTCTGCCACTAGTCTGCTGTATGACTTTGGGTAAGTCACTTCACTTCTCTGGGCCTCAGTCACCACATCTGGAAAATGGGGATTGAGACTGTGAGCCCCACATGGGACAGGGACTGTGTCCAACCCGACTTGCTTGTCACTACTCCAGTGCTTGGCACACTGAAAATGCTTAACAAATACCATAATTATTAGTACTATAATTCCAATTCTTTCTCCGGATGCTTCTGCTGGAACTCTCCCTTCCCTAAAATCATTTGCCACCAGAATCATCATCTGATAGGGTCCCTAAGGTGCCCGTTTCATTGAAATGGAATTGAATTTTCAAAAATGCAAAATAATGGATGGAGGCAAAGGTTTTTTTTTTTCAGTGCTATAATCTGCTAGAAATATTTTTAGTTGGGGTTTTTAAATTATTCCCTGATGATTCTTTATTATAATTTTGAGCCTGGTTTTTGGCAGCTGCTTCGTCCGGAAGAAGTGGAAATTCTAGTCTGTGGGAGTCCTCAGCTGGATATGCATGCTCTACAGAGAAATACTCAGTACGAAGGCTATGTGAAAACTGACCTGACTATACGGTAAAGCGTGTGTGTGGGCGTCTGGGTGTGGGTGTGTGTACGTGTGTTTTTCCAAAGATGTCAAAAGTACCATTAGGCTGTCATAATTTGGTTCAGTTTGGATTCCCTCGGGAGGCCTGATGGATTTGGTGTTACAGAGCTTCAGAACTCCCTGTCAGGGGAGATCTCGATCTGTCAGCACGTATCCCGGTCCCATTCCTTAGAGAAGCAGCGTGGCCTAGTGGATAGAACTTGGACCGGGGACTCAGAAGGAAGTAGGTTCTAATCCCGGCTCTGCCACGTGTCTGCTGTGTGACCTTGGGTGAGTCACTTCACTTCTCTCACTTAATTTCTCTCTCTGTACTTCTCTGGGCCTCAGTTACCTCATTGGTAAAATGGGGATTAAGACTGGAGCCTCATGTGGGGCATGGACAGTATCCAAACTGTGTAGTTTGTATCTATTCCAGCGCTCAGTACAGTGCCTGGTACATAGAAAGCGCTTAACAAACACCAAAAAAAACACCTTAAGTCTGAGCCACTACCCAGTGCCAGCTGGTCCCGGGGCTAACATTTCTTTGCTGGAGGCAGGCATAGAGAAGCAGCATAGCTTAGTGGAAAGAGCACGAGCTTGGGAGTCAAAGCTACTGGGTTCTATTCCTGGCTCCGCCACTTGTCAGCTGTGTGACTTTGGGCAAGTCACCTAACTTCTCTGTGCCTCAGTTACCTCCATCTGTAAAATGGGGATTAAGACTGGAACCTCATATGGGACAATCTGATTACCTGGTACCCCCCAGCACTTAGAACAGTGCTTAAGCACATAGTAAGTGCTTAAGAAATGCCTTCATTATTATTATTTAGTTCAGAATTAGGGGAGGGGGCAGCAAGGCTACACCACTCTGGGGTTACCTACCAGTCTGCTGCTGTAAAAAAAAAATTGTAGCTCAGAGTACCAACTTAAAGTAATCATCCAGACTGAGCTAAAATCTTGATTTAGTTGTGATTCTGGTAGCACCATCATAAATCTTTTCGAATTGGTAATAAAGAGCATCTTCATTTGAGTCCACTTGTGCCACAAGGGCTAATTCAGCTGGCGGGGATGAGGGAGTGTAAGATCGTTGTGAGCAGAGAATGTGACTGTAATGTTGTACTCTCTCAAGAGCTTAGAACACTGCTGTGCACAGTTTGTGCTTAATAAATACGACTGAATGAATGAGTGTAAGTGGCTTTGCACAAACACTCACCCCAGTAATCAGTACCTTTGGGTCTTTGTGGGGCTGGAAATCTCAGGACGGGAAGCTCAGCTGTAATTCAGTGGGGCGTCTCCATCAACCCGTATTGGAAAGATACCATTTGTGAATTCTCCAGGAGATGGCTTGTAAAATATCCATTAAAATAGAGTTTGTCTCATGATTGTTAATGTCTTATTTAATTATCCTGTAGAATCGATGTTGCCAGGTTGATATTTGAGTCACTATTATACTAATGTCTGTCTCCCCCTCTAGTCTCTAAGCTCGATATGGGTAGGGAACCTGTCTGCTAATTCTGTTTTACTCTCCCCAGCACTTAGTACGGTGCTCTGCAATTACCGGTCAGTAAGTGCGATTGATTAAACAAATCAATTTGTTTAATCGATCATGCAAATTGATCATGGCACTCCAGGCCTCAAAGGGAACTTATTCCCAAGGGAATGGGAGTGGCACTGTGTCAATGACCTGCTCTCAAATCAGTTCCTTCATACTGGTTCTTGGTCCCGATGTCTCACGACCAAAAATGGTGGTTGGTTCCCGACCTGAAGACCTTGCGGTCATTAAATATTCCTAGGCCTCACTTGGTCATAGGCACTTACATACAGAATCTTAGTTAAAAACAAATGTATTCATATAGAACAGCTCAGAAAAATTCAGTTTTCTCCATCTTTTGTTTAAGATAGCCTTCCCTCTGTTTTTAAAGGTGTGCATATTCATTTTCTGTAAATCCATTTTTCTTCTAGACTGTATATGACTTTAAATTAATTTGGCCAAGAAACTGAACAGATTTTTCTTTGTTTCTTTTAGATATTTTTGGGACGTTGTACTTGAGTTTTCTCTTGATCTTCAAAAGAAATTACTGCATTTTACTACGGGAAGTGACAGAGTCCCCGTGGGAGGGATGGCTGATTTGAACTTCAAGATTTCAAAGAATGAAACATCCACCAACTGGTGATTTTTTTAGTTTGTCTTCTGGTTTTTATTTTGGAGAAGTGCCATTTTGAAAGAAAATGGTCTATTTCCTGTAGAGATCATGGTTTTTAGCCCTCTAAGCTTCCTCTTTTCCTGAAATGCATGGCTAGCGTTGTGAGAGTTTGAGAATTTTTGCTTGCCTTGCTCAAGTGATCAAGTGCCCATTCACCGGGTTGTGTCATGTCGACCGTTGTTAGAGTGGAATCTGAAAATGGTGGAGACAGTAGCGCATATATATGTTTTTAGGGAACATGTCTACCAGCTCTATTCTATTGTACTCTCCCACGCTCTTAGTATAGCGTTTCGCACCCAGTAAGCACTCAAAGATACCAGTGATTGATTGATTGATCACAGACTGCCCCCAATCTTCAACAGCACCCGCTGATGAAAATTCACTCACAATCTCAATGCTAGTGATTGCTTTACATATAGTTTGAACTGAATTCTCTCCCCAGGTAATGACTTCCCCAGGGAAGCAGCGTGGCCTAGTAGAAAGAGCACGGGCCTAGGAGTCAGCGGACGTGGTCTCTAATTTTAGCTCTGCCACTTGTCTGCTGTGTGACCTTGGGCAAGTCACATAACTTCTCTGAGCCTCAGTTACCTCATCTGGAAAATGGGGATTAAGACTGTGAGCAACCATGTGGGACATTGACTAGACTGTGTCCAACTTGGTTACCTTGTATCTACCGCCACACTTAGTACAGTGTCTGGTACATAGTAAGCGCTTAACAAATACCATTAAAAAAAATACATAGCTCCCACCTCAGGTCCCTGCACTTTTCACCATGGTTTCCCCTTTCCTCTTGTAGTTTACTCTCTTCTCATTTTATCTTTGTCAGTGGGTCCTCCTTCATAGTCTTCTCTGCTCTTTTTTACTACTCCCATTCCTCTCAATGCTGCCACTTTTTCTCTTCTGCTGCTTCTGCATTTTCATTCCTGTCATCTCTCTCCTTTTCTCTTTCTCTCTTCCTTCCTCCCTCTTTCTTTCTCTCTCTCCCTCCCTCTTTCTCTCTCTCTCTCTCCCTCCCCAACACCCTCCTGCAATTTTCTGGTGGTTTTGCACTGAAAGGAAGCCAAGCTGAACCCCAGCCCCGGCAGGAGGAAGGGAGCCTCAGCAGCTCAGCAAGCAACAATTTAGGAAAGATCAGGCTCCAACCTCTTTCTGCTGGTCATCCATGATTTCTTTTATTGACAATTGATCTGCTTGTAATTTAGCATTAAGCAATGGAGTTTTGAACTATTTCAATGTGGTTCTTCTGTTAGAGAAGCAGCGTGGCCTAGTCGAAAGAGCACAGACCTGGGATTCAGAGGACCTGGGTTCTAATCTCAGCTCTGCCACTTGTCTGCTATGTGAGTTTGGGCAAGTCACTTAACTTCTCTGTGCCTCAGTTCCCTCATTTGCAAAATGGGTATGTAATACCTTTTCTCCCACCTACTTAGTGAGCCCCCGGTGGGACTTGATTATCTTGTATTAACCGCAGCACTTAGAACAGCGCTTGGCATATAGAATGCACTTAATACCACAATTATAATTATTATGATTCTACTTTAGATCATTTGTGGTATGTTCTGGTAGAGTACCAGTAAACTACTTTTTGCAAAAATAACAGTATCAGTTTAGGGGAGGCAGTGGAATCTAGTGAAGAGTATGGAACTAGGAGTCAAGAGACCTGGATTCTAGTCTCAATTCTGTCTGTGTGACTTTGGGCAAGCCACTCGACATCTCTGGGCCTCAGTTTCCTCATCTGTAAAGTGTTGATCAGGTAGATTGTGAGGCCCAAGTGTGAGAGGGTCTGTGTCCTATATGATGATCTTGCATCGACTTCAGCACTTAGCACACAGTAAGCACTTAATTATGATTTTTATTATTATGGAATTTAGGAAACTTTTTTCGATCCATTCATCTTGATTCATCCGGAAATCTTTGGGGCTGGAAGTAATGCAGACCCTCTGGAGCTTAGTGTCAACAAGAGCGGACCCCCACTTCTTCTCAAGGAATTGAACTCATTGTGGGCAGGAATGTGTCTGTTGTTATATTGTACTCTCCCAAATGCTTAGTACAGTGCTTTGTTGTAGAGCAAGCGCTCAGTAAATACAACTGAATGAAAGAAAGAATGAATGAATGAAATTCCAAGTTGGATTATGTCTGAACCGAACCTAAGGGGTGAGAGTAAACTTGGAAGCTTTCTGGTTCCCAGGACTGAAGTATTCATTCATTCAGTCAGTCAGTCAGTCAGTCAGTCAGTCGTATTTACTAAGTGCTTGGAAAGTACAATTCGGCAACAGCTAGCTAACAATCCCTACCCAACAACGGCTCACAGTCTAGAAATATGAGGAGAGAGGGACGGTTTGGACTCAGATTATATGATCTGGACCTTAGACTTCATGGTCAGGTAGGTTAGTGGTCTTAGAGCTCTGGGCCCTTAAGGACTGTCTTTGAAAAACAGACAGTAAAAAGCAACATATATGAGTTGTGGGGTCTGAACAGCAGCATGAGTCAGTGGGAGGCGGTTGCAGTGTGGGTCGAATTTTTAAGTTCCCTCTTTATTTTGAACAGGTTGCCTGTGGCCCACACCTGCTTCAACCAACTCTGCCTGCCTCCTTACAAGAACAAAAAGGAACTGAGACAGAAGCTGATCATTGGCATTTCCAATTCAGAAGGTTTCGGTCTAGAGTAACGTGGAGAACCTCGAGTTCGCTGTTTCTATGTAGCATTCCCTTTCCTCTTATTGTGCCTTTGACCTTTCCATATTCTTGTCCCCAACGCCCTGCCGGTCTTTCGCAGTTTCAGCCACTGATACATTTGATACATTTTGAAGCCGAGGCACAGCGCGGCTCTCCGAAGGCCCAAGAGAGACTTTGCTTGACGGAAGACACCGATAACGAGGACGGGGCTTTGTGTGGGATCTCTAGAGCTCTGGACTGCTCATCGCAATTTGTTTGTATCACCCACATTCCACCGGGAAACCAAGTTCAAAATTAAAGCATTCCCGGCAGAGTTAAGCATAGTAGCAGATTGGGAATAGTCAACAGCGAAACATAGAGCTACTCTGCCATTGATTAAAAAAAAAAAAGCATATAGCCATATTTTCATATTGAGGCAAACAACAATTTAACTGTAAATTAAATTTACAGTTCTTTTGATATTCTCGCTTTCGTTCCGTGAGGATTAAATGGGCTGCTAAAGAAGCATGTACATAATTCCTTGAGGAAATGGGATTTTGATAGTGCCATTTATTGCTAGAGATTTATTTTTACAAAATAGATTCAGGGTTTTAGATGAGCATGCAGCTTTTACAAATTAACTGAAATGATTGTCCGGTAACGTAACACTGTAAGAGTAACCGCATTCAGAGAAATACACTTGTAAGTGTTAGTGTTAGTCCGCATGCCTATAGATTGCAATCGGCCAGAAAATAATCTCGTTGGGATCCCCCAGTAGAGGGGCTTTTAAAACGATAATTGTCCCGCAAGGCATCTGATTGTTCAAAAGGAGACTTAGCAGAAGTCCACAGGAAATGAATGACATTCCTGTTGTCTTCTTGTTTGACAGACCCTGCTTATTGTAACAGCAGCAACTCTAACCTGTGGAACTGTAGAATCAATTTTTATGACAAAAGTGAAGAAATGAATGAACATTTGTGTCAGAATACCCTAGTGGTCAACCTCTTGGCCTGAATGTTTGTTTGACTCACTGCTCTCTGAACAATAGACTAAATTCAGACGATTGTTAGTTTGAATGTAAAGTAGCAAAGTAGCTTCTGAGGGAAACTGCTTGTAAGGTCACTATGGGAAGTGCAGTTTTTTGTAAAAGAGAAGCTCTTTATCAGCTTTCTAAATATTTTTCTCAAAGACTAGCTATGAGCTTTGCTTCAGCAAACTCAGAAGTTATATTTTTGCAATAACAGTAAAATGATACCAGCATGCATTGCCAGCTTATAACGCACATGCAAAACATACTTTAGTTCACCTTTCCCAAATTTCTCTGAGTTGCGCTGCTTTCTCGTGGCTTCGCTTCTTGCACCCAACCAGCAGACTTCAACCCGGGTGGAGAAAAAAAACTAATCAACCGATTCGTCTGTGATCCTGAAATGCTCTGTCTGTATGAAGTGACTGCTTTTACTATCTGGGGTTCCTAGTTATCTGTAGTGATGAGTGTCTTTAAAAAAAATCCTGAAAGCTTAAAATAATTGCTGACTGGTTTAGTTGTTGTTTTTGTTTGTTTTTAATTCATATGCAACTAAAACTACTTCACTGCTGTATTGCTTGAATTAGATTTGGAGACATGTAAGTCAGTTTAGACTAATAAGCACAAATCGTGGGTAAGAAGTCAGATCGAGACATTTCCCTTATGTTGTAAATAGAGTGTTTGTTTAGTGATAGAGCAGAGAAATGGAAAATGATTTTGATGGCTTGTTGTGCACATGTAACAATGTGTCTCCTCTGACACATTCACAAAAGCTGTTCACCGACGAGCCAAAGTACATTTTATGATTTCAGCTCTCAGTTGTCTTGGTAGTTTTTGTTTCCCATTGTGATTAAGAGCAAATTATAATGATTTTATTTTTTAATCCCAAAATTGTACATTGCCTTTATTTATTAAAAGTTCTCCAGTTTTGGTTTACTGTAAGATAATACCTCATTTTAAAAAAAAGCAACCTGCTGTTTTATTTTCATTAACTTTAAAAGACCTAGAAAACTCATGTAGTTGCATTTTTATATTTCCTCCTGTTAATAAATGAAGTATATTCAATTTTGCCACAGCGTTTAGAAGAGTCTCCAATTATTCATCCTACTTTTTTTTAACCTTTGATCATTTTTGTTGTCCTTCCTAGCATGGGGCATCCTTGCAGTATTGCTCACAGTATTGAGAAGCAGCTTGGCCTGGTGGATAGATCATGGTCCTGGGAGTCAGAAGGATTTGGGTTCTAATCCCTGCTCTGCCACTTGTCTGCTGTATGACCTTGGACAAGTCACTTCACTTCTAGGTGCTTCAGTTCCCTCATCTGTAAAATGGAAATTAAGACCCTGAGCCCATGAGCCCTGTGTGGGACAGGGACTCTATCCAACCCGATTATCTTGTATCTACCCCAGCGCTTAGAACAGTGCCTGGCACATAGTAAGCACTTAAATTCCACAATCGTTATTATTACCTTTTTGGACACATCAGATATATTGTGGCCAAACTGTGCATTATAAAAAAGTATTCCCGTCTGGACTGTAAGCTCACCGTGGGCAGGGAACGCGTCTACCAACTTCGTTGTATTGTACTCTCCAAGCCCTTAGCACTGTGCTCTGCGCACAGTAAGCGCTCACCAAATATGATTTATTGATTAATTGATGCACAGTGTTCCTGGGGAACCCCCACTATTTACAATTCTCCCTCACCCCAAATTAGTCATTTATCCTTATCGTCTGTGTTCTATCTTGAAGTCGATATATTTGTCCGTGGCAAGAGCGTACATTCATTCCCCTGTGTGGACCCTTGTCAAAGACCTTTTTGAGCTCTAAATACCTCATATTCACTGGCCTCTCTCTGTCCAGAGGCTTATTGACTTCTGCTCATTTCCTCACCACATTGAGGCTTGCTTTCTTCTTACAGTAACAAAGTTCTCCCTCCCTTCCACTCCCTGCCCACCAACAGGTTATTTTAGGCTAGGTACTCACTGAACCTTAAACTTTATTAAAGATCTTAACAGCGTACCAGGTTTAGAAGTGAGCCTCGCCAGTCCGGAGTTGCCAAAGTTGCCTCCGGAGCCGTTCTGAAAATGAATGCTGCAGGCATTAGCTCATGAGGGTTTTCTAACAGCAGGCTCCACTGGGGTTGCCAGGTGGAGAACAGAGCAAAGACAGTCCTGGAAGAAAGTGAACCGAAGGACCCGATCAACCTTGCTCTACCAGGTCATCTGCTTAGCCGTGGCAAACGTTGCTAGTTTGGCTTTTTAGACACCTGCGAACACATAAAGAGCCCTCTTGGAAAGAAGATCATGACCAATGACAAATTGCTGCTCCTTTTGCAAATGGTATTTTCTCTCCCTGAGAAATCGATGGTTTATCATGTCATGATCATTCTACCAGGGTGTTTGGATAGTCACCAAACTGATGGAGATGATCTCTCTGGCAAATATTCTTTTCACCACCCTGTGTCTTAAGAGAAGCAGCGTGGGTTAGTGCATAGAGCATGGGCCTGGGAGTCTGAAGGTCATAGGTTCTAATCCTGGCTCCGCCACTTGTCTGCTGTTTGACCTTGGGCATGTCACTTCACTTCTCTGTGCCTCAGTTCTGTCATCTGTAAAATGGGAATTAAGAATGTGGGTCCTATGTGCGACAGGACCTGACTCCAACCTGATTATCATCTTGTCCAATTTCCTTGTACCCACCCCACCGCTTAGTACAGTGCCTGGCATATAGTAAGCTCTTATCAAATGCCAAGATAATAATAATAATAATTATTAATATCTACCCCAGAACAATGCCTGGAACATAGAAAGTGCTTAACAAATACCATTATTAGTATTATTATTCAGTCAGCTCTTTGTTATTCAGTCAGCTGTCATTGGTCTGTTGATTCTTTGACTTTTCTCACTTTTTTTTCCCCTTCCATATGCTCCTTCCTGCCCTAGTCTTTTCATTTCCTTGGGTCCTGAATAAAAGGCTACAGATTTGGGGAAGGGTCAGCCACAGGGACAGCAGAGGCACAGGAGGGGAGTTGGCAGAGATAAGGCAGTGGAGCCATAGCTCCATCAGTTGACAACAACACTATCTTCCTTATCTTCCTCCTAAAGCAGGGCAGTCTAGTGGATAGAGCACAGGCCTCGGAGTCAGAGAGACCTTGGTTCTAATCCCGGCTCTGCCGCTTGTTGGACACAGTCCCTGTCCTACATGGGGCTCACAGTTTTAATCCCTATTTTACAGTTGAGAGATCTGAGGCACAGAGAAGTGAAGTGATTTGCCCAAGATCACACAAGAGACAAGTGGTGAAGTCAGGATTAGAACCCCGGTTCTTCTGACACTGCCAAGTGCTTAGTACAGTGCTGGGCTCACATTAGCTCTTCAATAAATGGTAATGATTGAATGAAAAATAAAGAATTAGGAAAGGCCATGTCAGGAAACATGGAAGAAATGGAGGGCAAAAGGGACAAGGGATAGGGAAAGAGAAAATTCTCTCTAGGCAAAGAAGGGGGTTGATAATCATCATCGATGGCTTTTATTGGGTGTTTACTATGTGCAGAGCACTATGTGCATAGTGTAGCTCTGCACTGTGTGCTTGGGAGTGAATAGTACAACAGAGTTGGAAGACACATTCTCTGCCCACAGTGAGCTTACAGTCTATGTTTCCAGAAGAGACAACAGTTTTCTGAGGCATGAGCAGAGACAGTGAAACTCCTGTGATAAGCACCAGCTGTTTGTCAAAGAAATATTTATGACATTTGTCAAGCATGTGTTATATCCCAAACACCATACTAAGCACTGAGGTAGATACAAGTTAATTAGTTTGGACACAAACATGTCCCACATGGGGTTCACAGTCTTAATCCCCATTTTATAGATGAGTAACTTAAGACTGTGAGCCCCATGTGGGACCTGAATTGTGTCCAACCTAATTAACTATATCTACCCCAGTGCTTAGTACAGTGTTTGGGATATAGCACATGCTTAACAAATGTCATAAAAATATTTCCTATATTTCTATCCATTTTATAGATGAGTAACTGAGACCCAAAGAAGTTAAGTGACTTACCCAAGGTCACACAGCAGACAAGTGGCAAAGACCAGTACTAGAACCCAGGTCCTTCTGTCTTCCAGGCCTGTGCTCTATCCACTAGGCCATGCTGCTCGTGGCATGCTATAAGGAAAGCAGTAGAAAAGCTTCAAATCCCTGAAAACACCAGCTTTAAGCCCAATAATATAACAAAGAATATATTTCTCTCTATATAGAATACCTTAAATAGTATGGAGACTGTGAGCCCCACATAGGACAGGGACTGTGTCCAACCCAATTTGCTTGTATCCACCCCAGCGTTTAGTACAGTGCCTGGCACATAGTAAGCGCTTAAATACCATCATTATATATGTATATATCCCTATATCTTCTTGATAAATTGATTGAAGGTACTTTCCTAAATGTGCTATGGTCAAAACTGAGAAAAGCAAACTATAACTTTTGAGAAAAGTCGATCGAATATGCTTGTGGGCATAAAAAAGGGAAAATGCTATAGAGACTGGGCAAGCAGTCTCTAGTCAAAAGAAGGGAAAAATGTAGGTCAGTTAATGAGCAGCCAGGCTAGAGTTGACTTGAAAAACACCCAATGTCAAGAGACAGGCTATCTGAATTCATCTGTTTGGTTTTGTGAGTTTACCAACTCTCCTCCTCAAACACATTTCTATCTGTGGCACAGACTGTGTCTACTTGAGGTCAGTGTCTCTGTATTTGTCTTCTGGTCTTGGAATGGCTGGCCTGGGGCCCCTGAGGAATCCACATGCTTCTCCAGTTCGCCCCAGGGAGTGGCTACTGTCTCAGTGGCGTGACCTGTCGGCTTAGAAGCAGCGTGGCGTAGTGCATAGAGCATGGGCCTGGGAGGCAGAAGGTCATGGGTTCTAATCCCTGCTCTGCCACTTGTCCGTTGTGTGACCTTAGTCAAGTCACTTCACTTCTCTGTGCTTCAGTTACCTTACCTGTAAAATGGGGATCAAGACTGCGAGCCGCTTGTGAGACAGGGACTGTGTCCATCCCGATTTGCTCGTGTCCACCCCAGTGCTTAGTATAGTACCTGGTACATACAAATACCATAATTCATTAATTAGTTTGCTCAGCTTTCCAGGGTCCTCTCTCTTCTGGGAAGGCTGGTAAGTTTTCCTCCTTCTGGACCATGTCTCCTCCACAAGGAGAAGACTTGCCAATCTTCTCAGAGCAACTTCTCAAATCCCATCTCTCTCTAGAGACTTTACACCAAACCTCATTTGGAAAAGTCATTTATCTGGAGTCCTTTAAGCCCTTAACCCCTGAGGTTCTCATTTAGCAGCATTTATTGAGCAGTTCCTGTGTCCAGGGCACAGTCTTACACTCTTGAAGAACATAAAAAGCAAAAACCCCAAGGCTAGACTAAAAGGAGTCTAATGGAGGAAGAAAATAATAATTGCATTATTTGTTAAGCACTTACTATGTTCCAGGCACTGTACTAAATGCTGGGGTGGGTACAGGCAAAACTGGTCGGAAATAATCCCTGTCCTACGTGGGGTTTACAGTCTCACTCCCCATTTACAGATGAGGTAGCTGAGGCCAAGAAAAGTGAAGTGACTTGCCCAAGGGCACACAGCAGAAAAGTGACAGGGCCGGGATTAGAACCCACGACCTTTTGATCCCCAGGCCCATGCTCTATCCACCAGACATCAGCAGACTGATATACCAGAGTTAAGAGAGATGACTGACAAGAGAGAAATACACCCAAATAAACCAGTAAATGCCTGGGGGCTGATGGGATGACTGGGAAGGTGATTGATTAATCAGGGAATGCCTCCTGGAGGAGATGTCTATTTTGGGAGGTCTCTGGGAGAAGGGAGGGGCGTGATTTGGCAAGGCTGTGGTGGGAAACGTGTGACCAATGGGTTGGAAACAGAAGACTTGAGAAGAGGAAGAGTTGGGGGTCAGCTTGGAAATCAATCAATAGTAGCTACGGAGCGTTTACTGTGTGAAGAGCAACTGAAACAGTGTGGCCTAATGGATAGAGTGCAGCCCTGGAAGTCAGAAGGACCTGGGTTCTAAACTTGGCTCCACCACTTGTCTGCTGTGTGATCTTGGGTAAGGCACTTTACTTCTCTGTGTCTCAGTTACCTCATCTGTAAAATGGAGGTTAAGACTGTGAGCCCCCTATGGGGCAGGAATTGTGTCCAACCTGATTACCTTGCATCTACCCCAGTGCTAAGAATAGTGCCTGGCACACAGTAAATGCTTAACAAATATTATAGAAAATGAAAAATCAATCAATAATATTTATTAAATGATTATTAAAGGCAGAGCATTGTACCAAATGCTTGTGAGAGTAAGATAGAACAGAGTCGGTAGAAACATTCTCTGCACACAGTGATCTTACAGTCTAGAACGCTGTACTCAGAGCTTGGGAGAGTACAATATGAAAGAGTTGGTAGGTACGTTCCCTTACAGCCTAGAGAGGAATAAACACAATAATATAAATGATATATTAATATAATAGTTATATCATATATAATTAATATAAATGAATTACAGATATGTACATAAGAGCTGTGGGGCTGATGGTGAAAGAGAAGAGCCCGAGGTAGGGTTAGCAGAAGATGAGAGAAGATAGGTAAGAGGGAAGCTGATGTTCATAAGTTTTTGTTTTATACAAAATCAGTGAGGATTGGGGGAGAGCCCTAGACATTTTTGACACAGACAAGGAGAGAAGGGGAGTGATGTGTCCCATTTAGCATTTTTAAAACCATTTAGCTGTTCAGTTCCTCATAGGATAGACAGACAGGAAGGATGGAGGACCCGCTAGCCAGGAGGCTGCTCCAGTAGTCCATTCCAGAGGAAATCGTATCAGGGTGGTTGCTGCAGGGGAAAAAGAGGAAGGGGCAGATAGGTGAAATATTACGGAGAAAGAATTGGCAGGAAATAGAGACAGACTGAATGTGAGTGTTAAAAGACACAGAGGAGTCAAAGACAACATCACCCTTGCAAACTTACACGACAAAGGGATAGTTCATGGAGCCGTTGGGTCAAGGGAGGGGTCTTTTTTGCCTGGAACACCCTGCCCCTTCATTTCTGACAGACAGTTACTCTCTCTGGAGAGAGTAATAAGTAAAGTAATAAGTAAAGCTTTATTGAGGGCCCAGCTCCTCCAAGAGGCCTTCCCTAAGTCCTCATTTCCTCTTTTCCCATTCCCTTCTGCGTCGCCCTGATTTTCTCCCTTTGCTCACCCTTCCCTCAGCCCCTCAACACTTCTGTATAAAGCCATAATTTATTTATTTATATTATTTTCTGTCTCCCTGTCTAGACTGTGAGCTCTTTGTGGGCAGGGAATGTGTCTTCCAACTCCGTTATAGTGAATTCGCCAAAGAGCTTAGTACAGTGCTCTGCACAAAGTAAGTGCCCAATATATACAATGATTGATTGGTGGAGTCGATAGTGATGAGAAATCTAGGAAAAGAAAGGTCTAGGAAAGAAGAGGAGAGTTTCGCTTTAGGACATATTGAGTTTAAGGCACAGGTAGTCAACCAGATGGAGATATAACCTGGAGGCAGCAGGAAATATGAGATTATAGAGCAGGGATGAAATCAGGGCTGGAGATGTCAATTTGGTCATCATCCCCATGGAGATGGTAATTGAAACTACGATTGATGAGCTGCCTGAGAAAGTGGGTGTAAAGAGAGATGAGGAGAGCAGCCAGAACAGAACGATCTGTTCTCAGGGCCCGCTGACCACTGCCAATCACATGTCGGTTGCCAATCGAGAGGTGCGCACAGGAAAAATAATGGGGGAGGGGCATGAATGGACAGGCCTTGGCATCTGTCTCAATTGGCACATCGACCGAGATCCTCACCTCATTAGGACAGAACAGACCGTTTCTGATGGCTTTCTGCTCAAACTTCTAATTTCTCAGATGGATAAACACCCTTCTCTTCCTCCACACACACACACGCCTGTGGGCACTGGCCCTCTCGTTGGCAACAGAACCCAACCACCTGATTCGCTTGCCTTCAAGTTCCACGCCCACTTTCAGGCCTCTTCCTGGGATGAATTGTGGACCTAGGAGTTCCTGCCAGGTTTCCGCTATACAAACTGGCAGTGTTTGTTTCAGCAGACGAAGCGTGTTTATGGAGAGGCAAAGAGCTAAGTGTCTTCTGGAAAAATCTGTCTTACATCTCATAAACAGTTGGGCTGTAGTTTGCTGTTGAACTAGTTACTGAGAGACTGAGGAATAGTTGCCGTTTTCCAGCGGAGCCTCCTGGAAGTTCATCATTTTGTTGCTCCGAGTTGGGGAATCCTACCTACCAACTCTGTTATATGGTACTCTCTTAAGCGCTCAGGATAGTGTTGTGCACACAGTAAGTGCTCAGTAAATATGATCGATGATTGATCGAATGCAGGGATAACCATGACTTGATGCATTTGCATGTTCGCTGATGTCCAAACCCATGAACTGCAGAGAATTGGCTCTTGCTTATTTATCTTTTCCTTTTTCTTATGGTATTTCTTAAAGTGTTTAGAATACTGCTCAGCACTTAGGACAGTGCTCGGCACACACTAAGTACTTAAATACCATAATAATAATAATTATGATAATTATTAAAAGACTTACTCTGTTCCAGACACTGTACTAAGTGCTGGGGTAGATATGAGTAAATCACGTTGGACACAGTCCATGTCCCACGCGGGGCTTACAGTCTTAATCTCATTTTACAGATAAGGTAACTGAGTCCCAGAGAAGTGAAGTAACTCGCCCAAGGTCACACAGCAGACAAGTGGCAGAGTGGGGATTAGAACTCTGGTCTTTCTGACTCCCAGGCCCCTGCTCTATCCACTAGGCCATGCTGCTTCTCACATGACTTATTAGCGCTTGGGATTTGCCATCCGAACAAAGCAAAGGAACACGCAAACCCTGATGGGATGCCAAAGCTGAAGAGGGTAAAGACCATGCAGAGCCAAGATTTTCAGCAACCCCAGAGGGCTTTACTCACCTCTGCCAAACCACTGGAAGTCCAGTTTCATTTTTACCTCAGATAAGGAGAGAACCAGATTTGATTCCCCTGTAGAGTCCGAGTAGCCTGTGGGTGCAGAGAGTACATCACCTGGTTCTTCTGGGTCTCCCAAGCGCCTAGTACAGTGCGCTGCAACAAGTGAGCATGATCTAGTGGGCCCCTCCACACAGACTTGTGCATTTTTGTATATATTATTTATTACTCTATTTTATTAATGATGTGTACATATCTATGATTCTATTTATCTATATTGATGGTATTGATGCCGCTCTACTTGTTTTGTTTTGCTCTATGTCTCCCCCTTTTAGACTGGTAGCCCAGCGATGGGCAGGGATTGTCTCTGTTGCAGAAGTGTACATTCCAAGCGCTTAGTACAGTGCTCTGAACTCAGTAAGCGCTCGGTAAATACGATTGGATGAATGAATAAAAGAGCACGAGTTTGGGAAACAGAGGACATGGGTTTTCTAATCCCCACTCTGCCACTTGTCTGCTGTGTGACCTTGGGCTAGTCACTTCATTTCTCTGTGCCTCAGTTACCTCATTTGTCAAATGGGAATTAAGGCTCTGAACTCCATGTGCGACAGGGACTGTGTCCCAACTGTTCATCTTGTATCTACCCAGTGCTCAGATCAGTGGTTGGCACATAGTAAACGCTTCCCAAATACCATAATTATTACTATTATAATTTGTAATGCTAGTTCTACCACCAATCAAATATTTATTGAACACTTACTATATGCAGAGCACTTGGGAGAGTATAGTACAACACAACTGGCAGAGGTATTCCCTGCTCATAACAAGCTTCCAGTCTAGAGGGGGATACAGACATTAATGTAAATCAATTTATAATATATAATTTATATGGCTCTGACACTGATAACTTCAACTACTCCAAAATTGACAAAACTTCAGTGCCCTCCTTAGTATACCTCTTATCACAGAAGAGAGCATACAAATGACTAACATGCCAATTTAGGAAGAAATAGCCTTTTCTCCAACCTGTCTGCCCGTGTGATTTTTGGGTAAGTCACTTAACTCCTCTGTGCACACAGTAAGCGCTCATTAAATATGATTGAATGAATGAATGCTTCCATTACCTCACCTGTAAAATGAGGATTAAATCCCACTCTCTCCTAAATAGGCTGTGAGGCCCATGTGGGACAGGGATTGTGCCCAATCTGATTAGCTTGCATCTGTCCCAGGCTTAGCACATTGTTCTGCCATAATAAACTTTTAACAGATACAATTAAAATGAAAGGCATGAAAGTTCCTAAATCTGTGGAGATCCATGGACAGGATGGGGAGGGAATGGCTCAACTGCCCCCTTAGTCTCTTCTTCCTCTCATGGAACATGGAGGAAATGCCTCAGAACAGCCACCATTATCTCCATTGACAAGAAGAAAGGGTAGAGACCTGGTTTTGGAAACAATCGAAGCAGCGTGGTCTCGTGGAAAGAGCACTGGCCTGGGTCCTAATCTCAGTTCTGCCACTTGCCTGCTGTGTGACCTTGGGTAAATCACTTAACTGCTCTGTGCCTCAGTTCCCTCATCTGCAAAAGGGGGATTCAATACCCATTCTCCCTCCAACGTGGACCATGAGCTCCACTTGGGACCCGATGATCTTATATCCACCAAAATGCTTGGCGCATAGTAAGCGCTTATAAATACCATAGTTAACATTACTGTTGTTGTTTTGACTGCATCTGCTTGGACTGTCTTCCAAACCACATATTTAACCATTACTCCCCCATAAACTCAAAAGGTAGACAATACAATTCGATAGGCGCTATACAAAGAGGGTGCTCCATAAATACTACAGACTGAATAACATTCACCCAGAACTATAGGATGTCTTTAGTCCACAGCTGGCTGGGCACAGTAGACACAGTGGCAAAGTTGGCAGAGAAAATTCTTTCAGGTCAGATGGTGGAAACAGAATGAATCTTTTCTTTATGTTATTTCTTAAGCACTTACTACGTGCACAACACTGCACTGAGTACTTGGGAGAGTACAATGCAACAGAGTTAGCAGATACATTCCCTGCCCCTAATGAATTTATAAGCTAGATACAAGCCAATCAGGTTGGAGACAGTTCCTAGTTCGAATCCCAGCTCTGCCACTTGTCGGCTGTGTGACTGTGGGCGAGTCACTTAACTTCTCTGGGCCTCAGTTCCCTCATCTGTAAAACGGGGATGAAGACTGTGAGCCCCACGTGGGACAACCTGATTCCCCTATGTCTACCCCAGCGCTTAGAACAGTGCTCGGCACATAGTAAGCGCTTAACAAATACCAACATTATTATTATTATTATTCCTGTCCCACATAAGACTCACAGTCTTAATCCCTATTTTACAGATGAGGAAATTGAGGCACAGAGAAGTGACTTGCCCAAGGTCACACAGCAGACGAGTGACTCAGCCAGGATTAGAACCCAGATCCTCTGACTCGCAGACGTGTACTCGTTCCACTAGGCCACACCTCTTCCCTGTCTTCAACCACATTAACTTCTTGCACCATTTGTTCAAGCACGGTGTGGTTGTGGTCATGCAAAATAACTTACCCACTTCAGAAGAAACACGGGCTTCTCTTTCAGAAAACCAACAGACCTGCACAAAAATCCATTTGGAGAACTGGAATGCCAGGGACAGTCTTTCTGGAACATACCCAAAAACCACACTGCAATTGTCTCCTGCGAAATGAAGCAAGAGAACACTGACATTGCAGCATTTAGCAAAGTTGGAGGTCAGAGAGAGGCAGCTCAATACTAGCATATACACAAGAGGTACGTTACATCTTCTCCCAGAAACTTGAGCTGGGAAAGGCAGAATGCATTTACAGACGTGGATTTGCTATTCTAAGTATGAAGTCCAGTAACAATAATAATAATAATAATGGTGGTATTTGTTGAGCGCTTACTTTCTCCCAGGCCCAGAGTTGGACACAGTCCCTGTCCCATGTGGGACTCACAGTCTTAATCTCCATTTCTCAGATGAGGTAACTGAGACAAAGAGAAGGGAAGTGACTTGCCCACAGTCACACAGCAAACAAGTGGAGGACGCGAGATTGGAACCCATGACCTTCTGACTCCCAGGCCCGTACTCTGTCCACTATGCCATTTTGCTTCTCTGTACTACAAGTGCAAGTAGAGAAGCAGCGTGGCTTAGTGGATAGAGCATGGCTCTGGGTTCAGAACCCAAGTGTTTCTGACCCCACCACTTGTCGCTGTGTGACCTTGGGAAAGTCACTTCACTTCTCTGGGCCTCAGATACCTCATCTGTAAAATGGGGATTAAGACAGAGTCTCATGTGGGACGTGGACTCTGTCCAACCTGATTAGCTTGTGTCTAACCCGGGGCTTAGTTCAGTGCCCGGCCTTTTAATACCATTTAAAAAAAAATCACAAATCAACTCCTCAGAGTAAATGAACATCTTATAACTTCTCTTAAACTGGCAGAGGCAAATAATGCCACAGTTATTATGCTATTGCTTCATGCTGCTGAAACTACAAGCTCTTTGTGGGCAGGGAATGTATAATAATAATAATAGCATTTGTTCAATGAATAATAATAATATTGGTATTTGTTAAGCGCTTACTATGTGCAGAGCACTGTTCTAAGCGCTGGGATAGATACAGGGTAATCAGGTTGTCCCACTTAAGGCTCACAGTTAAAAATATGGAACGCTTCACGAATTTGCGTGTCATCCTTGCACAGGGGCCATGCTAATCTTCTCTGTATCGTTCCAATTTTAGTATATGTGCTGTGCCAAGCACTGTTCTTAGCACTGAAGTAGATACAAGGTGATCAGGTTGTCCCACGTGGGGCTCACAGTCTTAATCCCCATTTTGCAGATGAGGTACCTGAGGCAGAGAGAAGTTAAGTGACTTGCCCAAGATCATCCAGCTGACAAGTCGTGGAGGCGAGATTAGAACCCAAGACCTCTGACTCCCTAGCTCTTGCTCTTTCCACTAAGCCACACTGCTTCTCTAAGTACCGGGCTCGGAGCACGGTAAGCGCTCAATAAGTATCATTGATCTACTGAAGTTAAGTGACTTGTCCAAAGTCACATAGCAAGTGACAGAGCTGGTGTCTGTGTCTGGTGCCCACTGACTCCTAGGCTGATGTTTTTTCGAGAAGCAGCATGGCTCAGTGGAAAGATTAAGGTCTTGGGAGTCAGAGGTTGCGGGTTCTAATTCTGCCTCCATGACTTGTCAGCTGAATGATTTGGGCAAGTCACTTCACTTCTCTCTGCCTCAGTTACCTCATCTGTAAAATGGGGATTAAGACTGTGAGCCCCACGTGGGACAACCTGATTACCTTGTATCACCCTAGCGTTTAGAACAGTGCTTTAGAACAGTGCTTGGCACATAAAAGCAGCGTGGCTCAGTGGAAAGAGCCCGGGCTTTGGAGTCAAAGGTCATGAGTTCGAATCCCAGCTCTGCCACTTGTCATCTGTGTGACTGTGGGCAAGTCATTTCACTTCTCTGTGCCTCAGTTACCTCATCTGTAAAATGGGGATTAAGAATGTGAGCCTCATGTGGGGCAATCTGATTTCCCTGTGTCTACCCCAGTGCTTAGAACAGTGCTCTGCACATAGTAAACGCTTAACAAATACCAACATTATTATAGTAAGCACTTAGCAGATACCATTTTTTTTTCCCACTAGGTCCCACTACTTGGTGACTTGAAAGGCAGAGTTGGAAAGTGGTCATCAGCAGGGAGGGACTGACAAAGGATCATTCTACTGGCATCCTCGTTCTGAGCAAATGGGCAGAATATGAATAATAATGTTGGTATTTGTTAAGTGCTTACAATGTGGCTCAGTGGAAAGAGCACAGGCTTGGGAGTCAGAGATCATGAGTTCGAATTCCGACTCTGCCACTTGTCAGCTGTGTGTCTGTGGGCCAGTCACTTCACTTCTCTGTGCCTCAGTTACCTCATCTGTAAAGTGGGGATTAACTGTGAGCCTCACGTGGGACAACCTGATTAGCCTGTATCTACCCCAGCACTTAGAACAGTGCTCGGCACATAGTAAGCGCTTAACAAATACCAACATAATAATAATATTCAATAGTATTTATTGAGCGCTTACTATGTGCAGAGCACTGTACTAAGCGCTTGGGATGAACAAGTCGGCAACAGATAAAGACAGTCCCTGCCGTTTGACGGGCTTACGGTCTAATCGGGGGAGACGGACAGACGAGAACAATGGCACTAAACAGCGTCAAGGGGAAGAACATCTCGTAAAAACCGATGGCAACTAAATAGAATCGAGGCGATGTACAATTCATTAACAAAATAAATAGGGTAACGAAAATATATACAGTTGAGCGGACGAGTACGGTGCTGTGGGGATGGGAAGGGAGAGGTGGAGGAGCAGAGGGAAAAGGGGAAAGTGAGGCTTTAGCTGCGGAGAGGTAAAGGGGGGATGGCAGAGGGAGTAGAGGGGGAAGAGGAGCTCAGTCTGGGAAGGCCTCTTGGAGGAGGTGAGTTTTAAGTAGGGTTTTGAAGAGGGAAAGAGAATCAGTTTGGCGGAGGTGAGGAGGGAGGGCGTTCTGGGACCGCGGGAGGACGTGACCCGGGGGTCGACGGCGGGATAGGCGAGACCGAGGGACGGCGAGGAGGTGGGCGGCGGAGGAGCGGAGCGTGCGGGGTGGGCGGTAGAAAGAGAGAAGGGAGGAGAGGTAGGAAGGGGCAAGGTGATGGAGAGCCTCGAAGCCTAGAGTGAGGAGTTTTTGTTTGGAGCGGAGGTCGATAGGCAACCACTGGAGTTGTTTAAGAAGGGGAGTGACATGCCCAGATCGTTTCTGCGGGAAGATGAGCCGGACAGCGGAGTGAAGAATAGACCGGAGCGGGGCGAGAGAGGAGGAAGGGAGGTCAGAGAGAAGGCTGACACAGTAGTCTAGCCGGGTTATAACGAGAGCCCGTAATAGTAAGGTAGCCGTTTGGGTGGAGAGAAAAGGGCGGATCTTGGCGATATTGTAGAGGTGAAACCGGCAGGTCTTGGTAACGGAACGGATATTATTAATAATAATAATAATATGTGCAGAACACTGTTCTAAGCGCTAGGGGGTACAAGGTAATGAGGTTGTCCCACATGAGGTTCACAGTCTTCCTCCCCATTTTACAGATGAGGACACTGAGGCCCAGAGAAGTTAAGTGACTTGCCCACAGTCACACAGCTAACAAGTGCCAGAACCGGGATTCAAACCCATGACCTCTGACTCCCAAGTCCGGGCTCTTTCCACTGAGCCAGGCTGCTTGTATGTCTTGCTATGCCGTCGAGTCGTTTCTGACCCATAGCGACACCACGGACACGTCTCTCCCAGGATGTCCCGATTTCCATCTGCAATCCTTCTGGTAGTGGATCCGGAGAGTTTTCTTGGTAAAAATCTGGAAGCGGTTTACCACGGCCTCCTTCCGCGCAGTAAACCTGAGTCTCCACTCTTGACTCTCTCCCATGCCGCTGCTGTCCAGCACAGGTGAGTACTCACTTGGAGCAGATTGCCTTCCACTGGTTTGTCACTGCCCAAGCTAGGAAAAGAATGGGTAGGCCTCTGCTTGACTCTCCCTCCCATAGGCGACACTGGTAGAGTACTAGAAACTCCAGGTGTGACCCAGAGGGGCTGAACTTATGACCCCTACTCTTTCTGTCAGAGGAATAAACCAAAAGGCAATATGGCAAGATATAAGAAAAAAAAGCCATGATATTGACTATACCAGTGTTTGAATCACAAAGCCATTTGAACTACCCAGGTTACGAACTGACAGATCAACAACTTAACTTCTCGGTTATGGGACTTAATAACCATAATTGTGCCAAACACTGGGATGGGTATAAAACGGTCAAGTCGGACACAGTTGTTGTCCCACATGGGACTCGGAATCTAAGTAAGAGGGAGAGCATTTTACAGGTGAGGAAACTGAGGCACAGAGAAGTTAAGTGACTTGCCCGAGACCTCACAGCAGGCAAGTGACAGAGCAGGGATTAAAGCTCAAGTCCTCTGATGCAAAGGCCTATATTCTTTTCACTAGTCCCCTCTGATTCCACACATTACTTTCAAAATGGCAGTCACAGTAGAAATAGCAGTGGCAGATGTTCAACTCAGAGAGTCTCTAGGACTCAGCTCTCTATCACCAAAGTTTCAGTAGGAAACTGACAAATCTTAGTCAACACCAGCTGGAGAATGTCAGCGACATGCCATAGCTCTCATCTGAGCCTTTGTGCCTGGCGAAAGTGATGTAAGTTCCGAGGGAAAAAAAAAAGATAAATCATTAGCAGAACACAACCGAGATCTTAAAGGGAACTCGGGAAGGGAAGAATAAGGACACTGAGCAAAGGAAAGATGAAGGAAATTTAACCTCTCACCAATAATGATGGAATACATACTTTTTTCAGTGCCACCAAAACAAAGGGTTCACAGGAGACCAAAGTTTAAGGAATAGGTGATCATTATAGGCAGGAAACGTGTCTGCTAATTCTGCGGTACTGCACTCTCCCAAGCACTTAGAACAGTGCTCTGCACATAATAAGTGCTCAATAAATACCACTGATAGATTGATCATAAGGTAGCTGCTGCTGCTATGATGGTTCAGGCAGGTTTTTTATGGCATTTGTCAAGCCCTTACTATAATAATAATGGTATTTGTTAGTGCTTGCTATGTGCCAAGCCCTTTTCTAAGCACTGGGATAGATACAAGGTTATCAGGTTGTCCCACTTGGGGCTCACAGTCTTGATCCCCATTTTACAGATGAGGTAACTAAGGCACGGATAAGTTAAGTGACTTACCCAAAGCCACACAGCTGACAAGTGGCAGAGATGGGATTAGAACCCATGATCTCTGACTCCCAACCCTGTGCTCTTTCCACTAAGCCACGCTGCTTCTCTATGCGCCAGGCACTGTACTAAGTGTTTGGGTAGATACAATCTATCAGGTTGAGCAGAATGTAGGGGGCTCACAGTCTAGGTAGGAGGGACAGCTACTTAATTCCCAATTTACAGATAAGGGAACTGAGGCATGGAGAAGTTAAGTGACTTGCCCTAGGTTGCACGGCAGACAAATAGCAGAGCCAGGATTAGGATCCAGGCTCTCCTAATTCCCAGGCTCACACTCTATCCACTAGCCTACGCCGCTTCTCAGAGGTTTATACCTTTAAGAGTTCCTAGGAAAAAAAATAATAATGATAATAATAATACCTTACATTATGTATAGCACTTTTATTTTTTCCAAAGTGCTTTCACACCATTTATCTCAGTTTTATCCTCATAACATCTCTGTAAGATAAGGTGAAGCAGGAAGTATTATACCTATTTTACAGGTGAGGAAGCTGAAGCCCAGAGAGGTTAGGTGACTTGCCCAAGGCCTTGCAGCAGATTAGCAGTGGAGCTAGAACAAGGCTAACTCCTAATTCCGTTATCTTTCCACTAGTCCCTGCTTAAAATTCACTGGGGTCTGTACCAGGGTTCTCAGCCTACAAACGCCAGGTCTTTCCACATTCTGCACCTTCATCACAAGCCTTTTGTTTCATTCATTCATTCATTCATTCATTCATTCATTCATTCATTCAATAGTATTTATTGAGCGCTTACTATGTGCAGAGCACTGTACTAAGCATTTGGAATGTACAATTCGGCAACAGATAGAGACAATCCCTGCCCACTGACGGGCTTATAGTCTAATCGGGGGAGACAGACAAAAACAATAGCAATAAATAGAATCCAGGGGATGTACATCTCATTAACAAAATAAATAGGGTAATAAAAATATATACATATGAGCAGACGAGCACAGTGCTGGGGGGGGGGAGGGAAAGGGGGAGGAGCAGAGGGAAAGGGGGGGAAAAGGGGGCTTAGCTGAGGGGAGGTGAAGGGGGGGCAGAGAGGGAGCAGAGGGAAAAGGGGACGCTCAGTCTGGGAAGGCCTATTCATCCCTCTAGACTATAAACTTGTCATGGATAGAGATCATGTCTGCAATGTACTCCCCAAAATGCTTAGTACAGTGCTCTACACATAGTAAGTGCTCAATAAATATCATTGATTGATTGATTCATTCATTCATATTTATTGAGCACTTCTTGTGTGCAGAACACTATACTAAGCATTTGGGAAATCCATTTCAGCAACAAATAGAGTCAATCCCTGCTCACAACGGGCTCACAGTCTAGAAGGGGTCTAGAAGTGGGGAGAGAAACATCAAAACAAGTAAACAGGCATCAGCATCATTATAAATAAATAGAATTATAGATACAAACACATCATTAAGTTATCATTTACAGAGGGAGTTCCTCGGGATAAATTATTCACTGCCACCATCCAGTGAGTTGAAATGTATCCCTGTAAATTTCAGATAATTCTAGAAACAGAAGCAGAGTGGGGCAGACAGGGGATGGGCTTCTATTCCCTACCCAAGGGCAATGGCTGAAAATAGCTGCTGGCCTTGTCCGAAGGAGCACTGGACTGGGGGCACTGGATTAGGAGTCAGAAGATGCACATTCTAATCCCACCTCTGTCTGTTGCTTGCTGTGTCACTTGGGCCAAATCACTTGACTTCTCCATATTTCAGTCTTCTCATCTGTAAAATGGGGATTCAATCTATTGATCGTATTTATTAAGTGCTTACTGTGCATAGAGCACTGTACTGGGGGTTGGGAGAGTACAATACAACAGAGTTGGTAGGCATGGATTTTTTCTTTTGCTTTGTTTGTTAAAGGCTTACTATGTGCTGGGCACTGTGCTGAGCGCTGGAGTAGAGACAAGCTAATGAAGTTGGAAACAGTCCCTGCCCCACATGGAGCTCACCATCTTAATCCCCAATTTACAGATGAGGTAATTGAGGCACAGAGAAGTTAAGTGACTTGGCCAAGGTCACATAGCAGACAAGAGGCAGAGCCTAGATTAGAGCCAAGGTCCTTCTGACTCCCAGGCCCATGACCTATCCGCTAGGCCATACCGCTTCTCACAGCCTGCCCACAAGGTGCTTACAGGGTAGATGGGGAGACAGAAATTAAAATTAATTGCAGATATGCATATAAACGCTATGGGGCTGAGGATGGGTATGATTCCAAGTTCAAGGGCAATATAGAAAGGAGCGGGAGGAGGGAAATGAGGGCTTAGTCAGGAAGGTTGTGATTTTAATACAACTTTGAAGGAGAGGAGAGTGGTGGTCTGCCGTATATGAAGGGAGAGGGAGTTCCAGGCCAGAGGCAGGACGTGTGCGAGGGGCCAGCAGCTCAAGGTATGTTCATTCATTCAATAGTATTTATTGAGCGCTTACTTTGTGCAAAGCACTGTACTAAGCACTTGGGAGAGTGCAATATAACACCACATTCCTGCCCACAACGAGCTCACAGTCTAGAGGGGGAGACAAATTAATATAAATAATAAATTGATAAAGGTATAGTGAGAAAGCTGGCGTTAGAAGAGCCAAATGAGTGTGCTGGATCGTAGTAGGAAATCAGCGAGGTAAGATGGAAAGGAACAAGGTGATTGAGTGCTTTAAAGCAGATGGTGAGGATTTTTGTTTGATGCAGAGGGGTTCCCCTTTCCCCTTGGACTCGGAGGCCCTAGGTGGTATGTCTAATTTGATTATCTCTTATTTACCCCAGTGCCTGGCACACAGTAAGTGCTTAACAAACACTACAATCATTATTTATTCTCAGAAGACCATCTGCCTTTTTCTCCTGGTAGGTCATGGTCATGTATATAACCAGCTAGAACACAAGTCACATAGTTAGCCTTTTATGAAAAAAATGGACATTAAAATACATATACTGCTAAATTTAATGTAGGCTTGACTATTAGCTCCTCTAGACTGTAAATTCCTCTAGAAGCTATGCTCGAGGACAGAGAATATGTCTACCGACTCTGTAATATTGTACTCTTCCAAGCTCTTAGTACAGTGTTATGCATACAGTAAGTGCTCACTACATAGCATGGACTGATTATTAGGTAAAAGCTCCAGAAATACTAGACATGTATCCTCACAATTTTAAATGGCAACTGTCCTGACGTTAAACTAGACTTGGGCCATTATAGGATTCCAGAAAGTTTCTTCAGATAGAGCCCAGGGTAGGGCCTCATGTATCCAGGGTTTTCCCAGGCATCTCAATTAATCAGTGGTATTTATTGTATGTTACTCTGTGCAGAGCACTGTACTAAACAGTTGGTATAGTAGAATACAACAGAGTTGGTAGACCTGAACCCTGCCCATGAGGAGCTTACAGTCTAGTGGGGAAGACAGATATTTAAACAGATTATGGGTAGGGAAACAATAGAGTATAAGATTATGGAGATAAATATTGTGGGACTGGGGTGAGAATCAAAGTGCTTAAGAGTCACTGAGCCATGTTCATAGTTGATACAGAGGGGAGGGATGATAGATTAAATGAAGGGCTTAGTCTGGGATGGCTTCTTGGAGTAGATGTTCTTCTCCCCCTCTGGACTGTAAGCTCATTGTGGGCAAGGAACATGTCTACCAACTCTGTTATACTGTACTCATCCAAGTACAGTGCTCTGCACACAGAAAGTTCTCAATAAATACTATTTTTTCATTGATTGATAGGAGGACGCCTGGGCTTCGATAAGCCGGGCCCTGCCAAAAGTGAGGAGACCGTTAACCCCCTTCTATTTCAAAGTTTTCTGGTCTTTTTTTTATGCTATTTGTTAAGAGCTTTCTACTGTTAATAATAATTATGGTATTTAAGCACTTACAATGTAATAATAATAATAATAATAATGTTGGTATTTGTTAAGCACTTACTATGTGCAGAGCACTGTTCTAAGCGCTGGGGTAGACACAGGGCAATCAGGTTGTCCCACGTGGGGCTCACAGTCTTCATCCCCATTTTACAGATGAGGTAACTGAGGCACAGGGAAGTGAAGTGACTTGCCCACAGTCACACAGCTGACAAGTGGCAGATCTTGGATTCGAACCCATGACCTCTGACTCCAAAGCCCAGGCTCTTTCCACTGAGCCACGCTGCTTCTCCAATGTGCCAAGCACTGTTCTGAACACTGGGGTAGATACAAGGTAGTCAGGTTGTCCCATGTGGGGCTCACAGTCTTAATCCCCATTTTACAGATGAGGTAACTGAGGCCCAGAGAAGTAGAGTGACTTGCCCAAGGTCACACAGCAGACAAGTGGTGGATCAGGATTAGAACCCATGACCTTCTGACTCCCAGGCCCCGCTGTAGCCACTCTATCCACACTCATGCCAGGCACCGTACTAAGTGCTGGGATAGATACAAGGTAATCAGATTGGCCATAGTCCCTCTCCCACACAGGGCTCACACTTTTAAACCCCATTCTACATATGAGGTAACTGAGACACAGAGAAGTTAAGTGAATTACCCAAGGTCACACATTAAACAGGTGGAGTTGGGATTAGAACCCGGGTCTGACTTCCAGACCCTTGCTCTATCCACCAGGCCACGTTGTTTCTCCTCTGATCCTGTCCCAGATCCAATTCCTCCATCAATACTGGATCTGCCTCCTGTGATCTCTCACAAATGGAGTAGCCCTCATGGGCATCGATGCACAATCCTAACTGCTTTTCCCCGTTGGGCCAACAACACTACAAATAGTGTTTCTTGCCTTAGCCCTGAAGGTTGTCTTTTGTTTGGAAATTAGCTCTAGTTTCAGGGACAGCTTCTCTAAGCATATCAGAAATTAAAATTCAATTCCTTTCAGAACGTACATTCCTGACGTTTGGAAAAGAGATCAATTCCCTTTATCAATTACAGAGTTTTAGAAAGAAGAGAGCTGAGTAGGTGTTTGAAGAAGAGATTTCAAAGACCATTCACTCGTGACTTGGCCTGGATGACAATGTATTTAACTCTATTCCACAGCACCAAATCAGAGAAGACCTTAGCTGCTCAACAGGCCTCAGTGAGGTGAGTCATCCAACAGAAGAGAAGCAGTGTTGCCTAGTGGATAGTGCATGGGCCTGGGAGTCAGAAGGACCTGGGTTCTAATCCCAGGCTCAGTCATTCATCTGCTATGTGACCTTGGGCAAGTCACTTAACTTCTCTGTGTCTCATTTACCTCATCTGTAAAATGGCAATTTAGACAGTGAGCCCCGGTATTTATTAAAAAAGCCCGGAGAAAATGGTATCCTATCCATTTCTCTAAACAAAAGGGGGAAGGAGCGTCTGTCCTGGGTCCATGCCTTCATCTAAGAACCTCAAGGGATGGGGAAATCTCAGAGAATCTTTTTTTTTTTAATTTTATGGCATATGTTAAGTGCTTATTTTATGCCAGGCATTGTACCAGTTCTGTGATAGATACAAGACAATCAGAATGGACACAATCCATATCCCACAGGGAGCACTAAGTCTTAATGCCCATTTTACAGATGAGGACACTGAGAAGTTAAGCAGCTTGCCCAAGGTTACCCAGCAGACAAGTGGTGGAGCCGCAAATAGAACCCAGGTCCTCTGACTCGCAGGCCCCCAAGCTCTACTAGGCTATGCCGCTTCTTTATTGACACAGGGATTGTGACAATATTCAATACTGCCATATAGTCCAGTTGCTTTGCTTTGGTCTCTTCCAGTGGAGAAATCTGTTCTGAGCTTGGTGATAATTAAGAGTATAAGAAAGCATAGTGAGTATAGTATAGTAACACTTCAAAAATACCATTAAAAACATGTTTAGTGCAGTGCTCTGCACACAGTAAGCATTCAATAAGTAATGATAATAGTGGTATTTAAGAGCTTACTATGTGCCAGACACTGGGGTAAATACTGTAATAATAATAATAGTAATAATGATAATTTTATTTATTAAGCACTTATTATGTGCCAAGCACTGTTCTAAGCACTGGACTAGATACAAGGTAATCAGGTTGTCCCATGTGAGGCTCACAGTCTTAATTCCCATTTTACAGATGAGGTAACTGAGGCACAGAGAAGTTAAATGACTTTCCCAAGGTCACAGCAGGCAAGTGGAGGATCCAGAATTAGAACTCATGACCTTCTGACTCCCAGGCCCGAAGGTTGCAGGTTGCTTCTCCAGTAAATTGCGTCGGACACAGCCCCACATGAGGCTCACAGTCTCCCCATTTTACAGGTGGGTTAACTGAAACACAGAGAAGTGAAGTGATTTGTGCAAGGTCACAGAGCAGACAAGTGGAGGACCCGGATTTAGAACTCATGGTCTTCTGACTCCCAGGCCAGCCAGGGCTCTATCCACTATGGCATTGGTAGATTGACCAAAGGCCTGGGTAGCGAAGGAAATAGAGGTCTGAGCATGTATCCATGACATGACAATACATTTATTATTTCTCATAAAGTCTATTAGTCACATCTTCCCACATGGTCATCACTGGCCACCGATCCTGTCTCCTTTCTCCTGGCCCCTTCCCTCATCCTCTCTGTCCTGCCTCGCCCATCCTTTATTCAAGTTTTTCTCCCTCTTCCCTGGCCCCGCTTGGACTTGGGAATTTTTTTTCCATCTCTATCCACAGTGCTCCCCTGCCCTACCTAAAGCTGCTATTTAACTGTTGACCTGTTTGACAGCTTGTGGCCCCCACCTAGGGCACCGCCCCAGCAGCTTGAAAGTCTGGTCCTCTAGATTGTAAACTTGTTGTGAGCAGGGAATGTGTCTGTCATATTGTTGTGGTGTACTCTCCCGAGGGCTTAGTAAGGTGGTCTGCACAATAAGCACTCAATAAATATAATTGATTGATTGTCTCTCCAGCCAGACAGGTAAAAACTCCAGTGGCTGCCCATCCACCTCTGCATCAAACAAAAACTCCTCACCATTGGCTTCAAAGCACTCAATCACCCTGCCCACTTCAACCTCACTTTGCTACTCTCCTATTACAGCCCAGGTCGCACAATTCACTCCTCTAATGTTAACCTCACTCTTTCCCAGCTTTGTCAATTTCACTGCCAACCCGTGGTCCACCTCCTGCCTCTGGCCTGGGACACCCTCCCTCCTCAAATCTGACAGCCAATTATTGTCTCCCCATTCAAAGCCTCACTGAAGGCACATCTCCTCCAGGAGGCCTTCCCTGACTAAGCCCTCACCTTTCCTTTTCTCCCACTACCTTCTGCATCCCTGACTTGCTCCCTTTATTCATCCTCCCTTCCAGCCCCATAGCACTTATTTACACTTATATGTAATTTATTTATATTAAGGTCTGTCTCCCACTCTAGAGTTGAAACTCATTGTGGACCAGAAATGTTTATTATATTGTATTTTCCCAAGCATTTAGTACAGTGCTTTGCACAACAGTAAGCACTCAATAAATATGACTGATTGAATGAGTGAGTAAAATGTCAAAAAAATTCAAGAGCGTCTTCTGGAGGAGGTCAGGGACTGCAGTTCCCAGGGGTTGTGGGGAAATGGAGAAAAGTTGTAGGGGGTCAGAAGGGGGAGGAGAGAATTGGTGGGGAGTGGAGCAGGAAGTGGAGGGAATGGGGGGAGAAGGGGGAGGGGAAAGTGGGGATAGAGGAAGGGGGAGTCGGAGTTGAGGAGGGGAGAGTTATGGCAGGGGAGAAAGGAGAGTGTGGGCTGGATGGGGATGGGAGAGTTGGAGGCAGGGGGAGAGAACAGTTGGGGCAGGAGAGAGTGCGTTGACCTGGCTGCCCGCTGAGGACACCAGTGTGAAATGACACAAAATAACTTTGAGTAGCTGTAAGAGCCGCCTCGCTGCCGCACCCCTGGCACAATCTGAGACGAGTACTGGGGCACAGAGGAGAAGAAAGAGGCCTACTTACTGCTTGGAGTTTCCATGTCTGCAGTTGCCATTTCAGGACTGAATTGCACTGACCTGTAACATTGCATCAGGCTCATGAACTTCCTTCTCCCGATTTGCCAAGAACCCATTCCTGGAATCCCTTTATGGGTTAGAGCCCTCCCGGGCACCACTGATATGGCCTTCACTGCTTGCCAGCCCCAGGAGAACTGCCAGAAACCACATAAACCACCCCCGGCCCTTATATCCCTCTCTCTGTCTCTCACTCTCTTCCTCTCTCTCATCTCTGTCTCTTCTTTCCAATCTTCCTCTCTCATTTTCTCTCCCTCTCTTTCTCCCCCGCTTCCTCTCTCTCTCTCTTCTTCTTTCTTCCACTCTCTTACTCCCCTTTCTCTCTGTTTCTCTTTCCCCTTCTCTCTGTCTCTCTTCCTCTTGCTCTGTTTCTCTCTCTTACTCTCTCTTCTATGTTTCTCTCTCCATATCTCTCTTCTTCTCTCTTCCCCCTCTCCTCTCTCTTCCCCTCTCTCCTTTCTCTGCAACTCAGCCTCTCTATCTCTGATATCCTTCACTTCTGTCAATGGTTAGAGAAGTCTTCTTAAGCAAGGCGTCTCTCAACGCTTGTCAACTCTCTCCCCAAGGCTGATGAGGCTGCCACATCAGGGGTCCCTAAAAATGGTAGCCAGATTGACCTTCTGGAGCAGGGAGGGACCTCATGTGCTGCAGGAAAGCTGTTCCCACCAGCCAATGTCCTCTAGCCCTTGGGCCAGGCCTAGGCCTCCAAACCACACCCAGGTGCAGTTGTGGAAGCCGGCTGCTGAGCCGGGGTTACCAGGTGAATCTGTGGCAGGCTCTGGGATACCTTGGCTGGGAGGGCAAAAGCTTGCACCTGTTAAATCCCACCCTCCTTTCACTTGGGCACACCTGGGTGTGGTAAATTCTGAGTGTAGTCATTGGCACACATCTTCCTCACCATTGGCTTTAAAACACTCCATCAGCTTGTCCCTTCATACCTTACCTTGCTTCTCTCCTTCTACAACTCAGCCCACATACTTTGTTCCTCTAATGCTAACCTCACTATGCCTCAATCTCTTCTGTCTAGCCACTCACCCCTGGCCCATATCCTGCGTCTAGCCTAGAATGCCCTCCTTCCTCAAATCTGCCAAATGCTCTCCCCTTCTTTCAAATTCTTCTCTCTCATCTCTGACTTCCTTTTGTGTCATCTCCCCACCCCTCCCTTTGCTTATCTCCCTACCGTCCAAGCTCCACAGCACATGTGTTTATATTTGTAATTTTACTTATTTGTAGCGAAGTCTGTCTCCCCTTCTCTGAACTGTGAGCTTGTGTGGGCAGGGAATGTCACCATTTATTGTTGTATTTTCCCAAGTCCTTAGTATAGTGCCCTGCACACATTAAGTGCTTAATAAATACAAGTGAATTAATGAATGAATCCACTTGTGAGGGGTGGCCCCTGGCCAGAATAACTGCTTTTCCTGCCCTGCCCTGCCCTGCTGACAGGAATCCAGACTGCAATACTGAGCAGTCCCCATTCCTTTCAACACTGCTGCTGCTATCACCTCATGGCAGCACGTCTCTGGATGGGAACCAGCAATGAATTGTCCTCTGAATGCTGAAAAGGCCTCTGTCCTGGCTACTGCTCTCATAATGGTGACTCCCAATTTTTTTAAAATGGTGTTTTGTTAAGCACTTATTTTGTGCCAGGCACTGTGTGAAGCACTGGGGTAGATCCAAAGTAATCAGGTTCGACACGGTTCATGTCACACATGGGCTCACTATCTGAATCCTCATTTTACAGATGCGGTAACTGAGTCACAGCCAAGTGAAGTGATTTGCCCGAGGAGGAGGAGCAGGACCAATTGGGAATTGGGAAGCACAGGACCGCTTCAGAGCAGTCGATTTCAGGCATAGGACTGAGCCAGGTCCCCACTGGGGTTCTTAGTGAGAGAAGTGCGTATGTGTGGAGTGTGTGTGAGTAGAGTAGGTGTGCTGTGCAAAGCTCCGGCCCCGTGGACAATAATTGTACTGTGTGCTGGGCACAGGGAGCCCTCTGTGTCTAGAGAGTGTGCAGGGTTAAGGAAAAAGGCCGCTTTGGCTCTTTTTGCCCAGGGACTTGCCACCTGGACCCTATTGCCATGCAAGAAGGATGTGGTTTTCCACAGATTTGTTCCCTGTGAAATCCAGGCTACTGCCTTCTCTTCTCCTTCTTCTCCTCCTACTCCTGCCCCTCCTCTTGTCCTCCTTATCATTTCCCTCCTTCTCCTCCTCTCCCCCTCTTCCCCCTCCTCCTGCTTCTCCTCTTTTTCCCCTCTCCTCTTCCTTCTTTTCTTCTTGTCTTCCCAACTTCTTCCACCTCCCCGATACACAGTCTCTTGCCTGGCCCATCCTATTGTTCACCACCGGCCTACTAGGATGGACAGACAGGAGGGGAAACAGCAGAAGGCTGCAGGGGAAGGAGGAAAGGCTGGAGGGGGAACAGTTCAGGAGGAAAAAGATTGAAAAGATTCCCTCCTGCCCGCCTCCAAGCCATTCTGATTCTTAACCAGGAAGTGCTGGGTCTCCCCCCAAGAACCCAAAGGTCTGGTTTCAACCACTGCAAGCTGTGAGGTGAGCATGCTGGGCCTGAGGGTCACCCTGAGATCCCCAGCCAGGAGAAGAACCACTGGTGGGCCCTCGGGTAGGGAAATTTTGGTCCAGGAGAGCTGAGGGCCCGTTAACCTTTCAGCTGACTGGCCGTGTCTGCTGGGGCCTGTGGGACCCATAGACTTTTCTAGTCCAGCTCAATGGTGGCTTTTTGGAGCCTTAAACCCTCAGACTAGAGATCCAGTCACCTCCTCCTTTAGCCCAGAAATTGACTTGAACAGTTGCAGTTGTGTAAACAGAAATGCGATAATGTTTAACAAATCTTCAGGACATCTGTCCTCCCTTTGGTTATCTCCACCCTTTTTTTTAATGGTCTTTGTTAAGCATTTACTATGTACTAGGCACTGTACTAAGCACTGGGATAGATACAAGCTAATCAGGTTGGACACAATCTGTCCCACATGAGTCTCAATCTCCATTTTATAGTTGAAGGAACTGAGGCTCAGAAAAATGAAGTGACTTGCCCAGTGTCACACAGAAGACAAGTAGTGGAATGGGGATTAGAACCCAGGTCCTCTGACTACCATTCATTCAATCATTCAATAGTATTTATTGAGCACTTACTGCATGCAAGTGCTCAGTAAATATGAGGCCAGTGCTTTTTCCACTAGGCCATGCTGCTTCTCCTCAGAAGTGACCCAGAGTTCTTATGGGCATTAAACAAAACAAAGTTTCTCTGGTTTTCTCATTGATAATCTTCACATTTCTACTTGAATGATGGGCACTGTAATCATTTTGTTCCTGATGCATTTTCCCGGTGGTACAAGCCAAGGGAATGGGCCACAGGGCTCTCAGAACAGAGCAATTTGCCCATAGACACTTGGTATATGGGAATTTTGCTGCAGGGGTTGGGGAATTTACAGGATCCAAGGGGAATAAGGAGGTTCCTGCCTCTCAATCCCACGCCATTCTAGATTGAAGATGTGATCTTTTCTCCGGATGTGGGGTCAGTCAGTGGAAGTAGAAGCTAACGGTCTGGATCTCCGGGGCAGGTCTGGCCCCACCAGGGTTTGAGGAAAAGAGGAAGCACTGAATCCCAACCTTAGGAAGGGCTCTCTCAGCACCCAGGCCTTCGTGGAACAAATGGGCCCGGGGGATGTTTTGCAGTAAGTGCCCCTCCCATCTGAGCAAGGAACTTCCTCTTGGATTGCCCACCATCTTGGATTGCCTAGCAGCCAGGCTTGGTATGGAAGTGGGGTTGAAGGTCAAAGACTAATAGCTTCTAAGGGGGTTGGGGGAGAATGTGTGTGGTGTGCAGGAAAAAAACAGCATGGCCTATTGGATAGAGCATGGGCCTGGGAGCCTGGGAGTCAGAAGGACCCGGGTTCTAATCCCAGTTCCCCCACTTGTCCACTGTGTGACCTTGGGCTAGTCACTTCACTTCTCTGTGCCTCACTTATCTCATCTGTAAAATGGGATGAAGACTGTGAGCCAAACGTGGGACATGACCTGTGTCCAACCTGATTATCCTGAATAATAATTCTGGTGCTTGTTAAGCACTTACTGTGTGCCTGGCACTTTACTTACCACTGGATCTATCCCAGGGCTTACTACAATGCCCGGCACATAGAAGCGCTTAAGAAATGCCATTTAAAAAAAAAAGGGAGGAAGCTTCTCTACAGAGGTAACCCTTTTTTAGAGCTTAATTTGCCCCTGTAGCCCTGCTCTCTGGTGTCATGGTGGTTTAGCACCTGGAGGCTGGGGGGGTGTTGGAGCCCGGGAGCATCCAGGAAATGCTGTCTCTAGTGTACTGCTCTCCCCTCTGCTCTCCTGGCCCCGCCACCCATGAAGCACAGACTCCACTACTGACTCTTCCCAACTGCTGATTCTCAAAAGAATTCCCAAATTGTTGTTCAGGCCCAGCCTCCGGAACTTGGGCCACCTGCCCTTCAGGATTTGGCTGCTCACCCTTTCCCCCACTTTCCCCCACATAGTAAGCGCTCGATAAATATGATTGAGTGAATGAATGAATGGGAGTTTATGTTTTCATTTGGGAAATGCGTTGGGGAACGAGGAGGAACAGCGTGGCCTAGTGGAAAGAGCACGGGCCTGGGGAGTAAGAGACCTGGGTTCTAATCCACTTGTATGCTGTGTCGCCTTGGGGTTCCATGATGGGGTGGTGCATTCTGTCCTTCGATATGCTATGCAGGCCAAACCCTTCAAGACGGTATGACAATACCGGGGTTTTTTTCATAGCTAATATTTGATCTTCTTGGAGTTTGAATGACTCGGTCTCCAGATCTAGCCAGCAGGGGTCGGTGCTGGGGAAAAGGGAGGCAGGACTTTCTGTGAAGCTGGGGAGGAAGGGACCCAAGCTGACGGCTTCGGGTACCAAAGAGTCTGTGGGTGAATGTGGAGCTGGTCCCCCATTAGGGGGGACCCTCAGTCTGGGCTGCGGCAGCCGAGGGCTGCCCCGCTCCTCGGGAAGGTTCGTGCTGCCCTAGGTCAGTCTCCCCACCCTTCAGCCTGGAGTGGGGAAAGCCCTGCTGTGGAGGAGGGAGCTGGAGCTGGTGGAAAACTGCTGATCTTAGTGGTCGTTTTGTTTCTGCTGTCACCGCCCCCACTCTGGGGGGTGAACAGAGAGGCAGGCTTGTGCAGGCCGGGCGGGACAAAGTGGGGGTGGCGGTGTGTGTGTTTGAGGGGGAGGTCCTTTTCCCTTCCCTCAGAGCAGGAAAGTGGCACAGATTGAAGATGAAAGCCCCTGTGCGATGCCTCATATTTATTTCCTTTTCATTTTTAAATAAACACACGATGAATGCCCCAGGGCCAGCAACAGACCGAAGCAGGAGTGACCTAGAAGACCCTGTAATGCTGTGGCCATTGCCTGGCCTGGTGGGGCCAAGAAGTCTTGTTTGTTTTCTTTTTATTTAAAAAACAGCAACAACAAGACAAAAATCCCCTGGGGCCAGGAGTTGTCTGAGGCAGGGGTGACCCTCTAGATTGAAAGCACTGCCTCTAGATGTGAGCTGATTATAGGCAGGAAATGGCACTGTTTGTTGGTGTAGTGTATTTTCCCAAGCGCTTAGTACAGTGCTCTGCACACAGTATATGCTTAATCCCAGCTCTGCCACTTGTCAGCTGTGTGACTGTGGGCAAGTCACTTAACTTCTCTGTGCCTCAGTCCCCTCATCTGTAAAATGGGGATTAACTGTGAGCCTCACGTGGGACAACCTGATTACCCTGTATCTCCCCCAGCGCTTAGAACAGTGCTCTGCACATAGTAAGCGCTTAACAAATACCAACATTATTATTATTATTATTATTAAATATCGTTGAATGAATGAATGAACAGGATACATGGCAGGAGTTGCCCAGCCTAGAGGGCGAAACTCTGAGGGGGATGGCCCTAGGCCAGTGTCAGATTGAGTCATATGACCCAGCTCCTCCACTTGTCTGCTGTGTGACCCTGGGCAAGTTGCTTAAGTTCACTGTGCCTCAGTTACTTCATCTATAAAATGAGGATTAAGACTGTGAGCCCCATGTGGGACAGGGATCGTGTTCAACCCGATTTGCTTGTATCCACCTCAGCACTTAGTAGAGTGCTGGGCACACAGTAAGTGCTTAACAAGACTGTAAACTCATTGTGGGCGGGGAATGTGTCCTTTTATTGTTATACTTTCTCAAGCACTTAGTACAGTGCTGTGCACAGAGTAAGTGCTCAACAAATATGATTTACTGTGTGACTGGGAGAGGGGAGCTACATTTTGGACCATGGTGAAACCCCTTCACCTCAGGATTGTTAGAACTGATAGGCCTCCAGACAACTTATTGAGCATCTTAGGGAAGAAGCATGGCCTAGTGGATAGAGCACGGGTCTGGGAGTTAGAAGAACCTGGGTTCTAATCTCAGCTCTACCATTTGTCTACTCTGTGACCTTGGGCAAGTCAACGTGGCTCAGTGGAAAGAGCACGGGCTTTGGAGTCAGGGCTCATGAGTTCGAATCCCCGCTCTGCCACTTGTCAGCTGTGTGACTGTGGGCGAGTCACTTAACTTCTCTGTGCCTCAGTTCCCTCATCTGTAAAATGGGGATTAAGACTGTGAGCCCCACGTGGGACAACCTGATTCCCCTGTGTCTCCCCCAGCGCTTAGAACAGTGCTCTGCACATAGTAAGCGCTTAACAAATACCAACTTCACTTCTCTGCCTCAGTTACCTCATCAGTGAAATGGAGATTCAGTCTGCAAGCCCCATGTGGGACCTGGACTGTGTCCAACCTGATTACTTTGTATCTACCCCAGTGCTTAGAACAGGGCCTGACACATAGTAATTTCTTAGCAAATACCATGAAAAAAACCAAACAGAAACTTTGTAAGCCAACCAAAGGCTTCTTATGCAAATTGGACCTCTGTCGCAGACTCAAACTTGAGAAAGTCACTTCATGTCACTGTGCTTCAGTTTCTTCATCTATAGAATGGGGATTTCATTCATGTCTCCTTCCTACTTAGACTGTGAGCCCCATGTGGGACAGGGACTGTTTCCAACCTATCTTGCAGCCACTCCACTGCTTAGACTGGTGCTTCGCACACGGTGAGCCCCCTCCTTTCCCTCTGCTCCTCCTCCCCTCCCCATCGCCCCCCCCCGCCACCTTTTGCTCTTCCCCCTTCCCCTCCCCTCAGCACTGTGCATATTTGTCTATATTATTTATTACCCTATTTATTTTGTTAGTGATGTGTATATCTCCATGATTCTATTTATCTTGGTGGTTTTGTTTTGTTCTGTTTTGTTTTGCTGTCTGTCTCCCCCGTTTAGACTGTGAGCCCGTTATTGGGCAGAGATTGCCTCTATCTGTTCCCGAATTGTACATTCCAAGTGCTTAGTACAGTGCTCTGCACATAGTAAGTGCTCAATAAATACTATTGGATGAATGAATGAACTTAACAAACACCACAGTTATTAGGAGTGTGAGGCAGCCACAGGCCTGGTCCCTCAGACCTCTTTCTGGGCACCTGGATTACTTGTCTTTCCAGTGGTTGGCTGCCCACTGAACCTTCTTACTCCTGCTCTTGGTGCCTCTGGGGCTGTCAGGGGCACTGGTAAGGGTTTCCGGTCTAAGGTCTGGGTCAGGAAGAGCCTCAATGCTTGGGCAGTGGTTTAGTCCATTTTCTCTCAGTGCTGGCGGTCTGGTGGTGGTTTCTCAAGCTCGGCTGCCATTCTCAGGGCTGGCAGTCACCCACCCTAGAAAGAGTTGAACGTGAACTGTGTGGCACCCACTGTAAGCTTCTCCAGACTGTAAGCTTGTTGTGGGCGGGCAGTGTGCCTTTTTATTGTTGTATACTCTCCAAAGCACTTAGTACAGTGCTCTACACATAGTAAGTGCTCAGTAAATACGACTGATTGACTGACTGACAGATTGATTTTGCCATGGGTGGGACTGCCAGGCCAACAGGAGGAGGGCAACGAGGATGATGTGGCACATGGTCGTGAGGGGCCCTGGCTTTCAGACTGATGACATTCTTTCCTTTCTGCCCCAAACCCTGGGGCAGCCCCGGCCTCAGGAATCGATCAGTCAATCCATCCATCAATGAGAAGCAGCAGGGCCTAGTAGATAAAGCATGGGTCTGGGAGTCAGAATAATAATAATTAATAATTATGGTATTTGTTAAGTGCTTACTATGTGCAGAGCACTGTTCTAAGCACTGGGGTAGATACAGGATAATCAGGTTGTCCTACGTGGGGCTCACATTTTTTAATCCCTATTTTTGCAGATGAGGTAACTGAGGCACAGAGAAGTTAAGTGACTTGCCCAAGGTCACACAGCAGACAAGCGGTAGAGCCGGGATTAGAACCCACACCCTCTGACTCCCATGCCCGGGCTCTTTCCACTAAGCCACGCTGCTTCTCTGAACCCAGAAGAACCTGGGTTCTAATCCCGGCTCCGCCACTTGTCTGCTGTGTGAAGCAGCGTGGCTTAGTGGAAAGAGCATGGGCTTGGGAGTCAGGGGTCATGAGTTCTAATCCCAGCTCTGCCACTTGTCAGCTATGTGACCTTGGGCAAGTCACTTAGTGTCTGGGTCTCAGTTGCCTCATCTGCAAAATGGGGATGAAGACTGTGAGCCCCATGTGGCAGAACCTGATTACCATGTATCTACCCCAGTGGTTAGAACAGTGCTTGGTGCATAGTAAGCGCTTAACAAGTACCATCATTATTATTATTCCCCTGGGCAAGTCGCTTAACTTCTCTGTTACTAAGTTACCTCATCTGTAAAATAGGGATTAAGACTGAGTCCCATGTGGGACAGGGACTCTGCCACCCCATTTACTTGTGTCCACCCCAGTGCTTAGTACAGTGCCTGGCACTTAGCAAATACCACAGTTACTGTTATTATCAGTGATATTTACTGAGCGTTTGACCTACATGTGAAGCTGAGTCCCGGGCCCCTGGGAGGGATTGCTCATGGCAGCACGTCCTCTGGCTCCTCTCCAGCTCGGAGAGGCCACTGGCAGGCTGAATGGTATTCCCAGCCGGGGGAGGCTGTAAATTCCTGCCCGATCATGAGAGGAGTTGCTGGCTCTTGTGCTTTAGATTGTCTGGCAAGTACTACTGGCCCCCCGCCACTCCCGGAGGGAGAAGGAGACCCATGCAATCGGGGCTGGGGTCTGAGGGAGGATGGACAGAATGACTCAGCATCCCCCAGATGTCAGCCACGGTAAGTCTTTCAGCTTCGGCTAGAGAAAGTGAATTCATCCTGACTCCAGCAGGATGGAAAACAAATCTAGGGTTCACAGTGGGAAAAGTGGCCAGTTAGCCTTGAAGAAGCAATACAGACACGGGAGTATTAAAGTTAGTCCTGGCCAGGCTACAGGATCCTTCTGGCTCTGACTCCACACAAAGAAATGGAGGAGGGGAAGGAGAAGGCTAAGAAGAGAGACATGGAGATGACACTGAGGTTGGGAAAGAGCCATGGGCCATGTGATAGGACTCCCAAATGGCCAAGAACCTACCCAAGTCACTACTCCAAGGTATGATGTTGTGCCTTGGCCAAGGGAAAAAGTAAATATGCTTTCTCAGTGGTGGATGCTGATGACCTCCAAAACCAAGGCTCCAAATGAGGCCTGACGGTGGCCAACAGTGACACCATCCTCTTCTTCCCCCTTGGCCAATGCAAGTGGCTCTAGGGTAGGAGGCAGGGGTGGGTATTAGAGGACCGGGGTGCTGAGAGGTGGACTAGAATGGGCATGGTGATGGAGGGGGGTGAAATAAGCAAGCAGGAATGGTTCAAGATGGGAGACTGGATGGCAGGGGGAAGGGAGGAGGAGGAACATGGGCAGATGGAATTTCCCCAAAACCACAGGGATAGAAATTCAAGTTTGGCCAAATCCTCTAGATTGGAAGTTTCCTGTGGGCAGGAAATATGTCTACCCACTATCTTGTACTGTACTCTCCCAAGCACTTAGTACAGTGCTCTGCAAAGAGTAAACACTCAATAAATATGATTGATCGATTGATTAAAAAGCAGGATGGGGAGCAGGGGGACAGCTGATTTGACAACATCTGGCAGGGAGGATTTCTGGGGCCATGGACGTAGGCAGCCAGTGTGACCCTCCCAGAGGCGAGCAGTCAGAGCCCTTTTCTGAGCTCCTGCTTTCTCTTCCCTCCATCTCACTCCTCTTCTCAATCAATAATCCAATAATATTTATTGAGCATTTACTGCCTACAGATCATGTGAGAGAGTACAGTCCAACAGACCAGGTAGACATCTTCCCTGCCTACAAGAAACTTACAGACTAGAGGGAGAGACAGACATTCACATAAATTATGGCTAAGTACATAAGTGCTGTGGGGCCGAGGGTGGGGTGAATATCAAGTGTTCAGAGGGTACAGATCCAAGTAAATAGGAGATGCAGAAGAGAGAGGGAGTAGGGAAAAAGAGGGTTTAATCAGGGAAGGCCTCTTGGAGATATGATCTGAGTAAGGCTTGGAAGAGGGGTGAGTGATGATCTGGTGTACAGGGAGGCAGTTTCAGGCCAGAGAGAGGACATGGGAAAGGGGTTAGCCAGCAAGAGAGATGAGATTGAGGCACAGATCAGGGGCTCTGGGTTGGATGGTGTCAGTGGAGGGGGACCCAGAAGAGGTGGAGTGGGTTCGGGGGGGTGTTGGGGTAGAGCAGTAGAGAGGCCTCTCCAGGATGGGTAGAAGTGTACTGTGATATGAAATCGGTGGAGGGACGGGGAGTGAGGGAGATGAGCTCAGTGGAGAGGGTGGAGTTGAGGGTGTCCATCAGATGTGGCCAATGAACATTAGCAGTTTGCCTAGTGGATAGAGGCTGGGAGTCAGAAGGACTCTGCCACTTGTCTGCTGTGTCACCTTGGGCAAATCACTTAACTTCTATCTGCCCCAGTTACCTCATCTGTAAAATGGGGATTAAGATGGTGAGCCCATGTGAGACATGGACTGTGTCCAACCTGATAGATTTGTATCTATCCAGTGCCTAGTACAGTGCCTGACACATAGTAAGCACTTAAATACCAAAAGAAATCCTTTCAGCTTGGTGGGACATGATATAGGCATACCTGTATTGTGTAAAGAATTTACAGTCTAGGGAAGACAGACCTAAAATAAATGAAAGATAGAAGGAAGTGATGGAGTTTATAAGATCGTACGTAAGTGCTTGGAGAGTTGTGAATACTTAAGTGGTTGGGTGGTGGAGAAGTGCTGAATTGAGGGAATATAAAGTTGAGAGATCAGATGTGAATCATGGGAGGGCTCCTAGAGCAGATGAGATTTAGGTTAATCTCTCTCTCTCTGTCTCTATTTCTCTCTTTCTTCAGCTCCTTCACCTCAGAGAACTGAGTTGTCTGTGCCTGCTACTCCTTCCCCAGGTACCTTACTAGAGAGGCTCCTGTTTGGTGGAAGAATTGGGACATCTAAGCACACCCTCTAAACCCAATTCTAAAGATTATGTGGTGCTCATCTTTCACCTGAACTCCAGTGTAGTGCAGAGAATAATAACTATACTAATAATAATTGTTGTATTTGTTAAGCACTTACTATGTGCCAGGTACTGTATTAAGTGCTGGGGTAGATACAAGCAGGAAGACCTTGGGAGTTCAGAATTAGGGGTTGGAGATTCCCAAATCCGGTTGTCTCGTTTGTTCATTCTTGTTCTCTCTATCTCTCTTCTTTAGAGCTGAGGAAGCTAAGCTCTGTCCCATCAGACAGTTCCAGAGAAACCCCAAGAAAGATCGGCTGCCCTGTCCCCCAAGCTTAGCCAGTAATGGAACGGCTGGGATGGTAGAAAACACAAGAGGAACTTGGCCTATTGCTGGGTCTCAGACAGGTAAGTCTGCTGGGGCAGGGCCTAGTTTGCTATAGTCTGGTATCTCCCATTTTGACAACTGATCGAGACCCCTGCTCCACCACCCGACCTCTGTGGGACACTAAATTCCACATGGCTCTGACCTGCATTTCCAAACTGGAATGAGCTTCCATTCTTCTAAGCTGTAAACTTGTTTGGACAGGGAGGGTGTCTGCCAACTCTGTCATATTGTGCTTTCCCAAGCACTTACTACAGTGCTCTGCACACAGGTAGTGCTCAATGAATATGATTGCCTCTGACCAGGCATCGTGGCCCAGCCACAGTCAGGAGAGCCACCAGCTACCTCTGAAAGGAAGGCTCACTTTATATTTATTTTCAAGTGAATCCCAAGATGTTTCTGAAGTGCCCGTGGGAACGAACACAAGGACATATGTAATGGCTTCCTGCATCAGAAAGTGGCCCCTCTGACCCAGTATTCTGTTTCAGAGTGGCACAAAATGACCCCCGGAAGACCAGTGAAATGGTTGCCTTCTATCTAGCCTCAGGGTTGGAGATTCCCTGGATATCCAAAGCCTTTTCCCAGAGTAGCCTATCACGATCCTCTGAATTTATAGCAACCCTTTCTGAGCTTTCCAACATCTGCAACTTCTCCCTCTAACTTCCCTAACGTTTCCCTCCAGTAATCCATCAGGGACCTCTCATCTCCGAATGTAACCAAACCCCACTTGAACCTACAGATATTTTCTGCCTGCTCAGCATCCCGTGGAAACAGATTCCATATGCTCATTACCACCCACTCTGTGATGAAGTGTTTCCTTTGGTTTAGTCTTCTACCTCTCTAGGGCTTTATTGAATCACAGCCGGCTCTGCCCCCAACCCCCAATTCAGAGTGCCTTAGCCTTGGATTATGACCCGAACACAAAGCCATATACAAAGGGACTCTTCCTGAAGCTCTTGCTGCCCTCTCAAGACTCCAGACCGCTGGACTCCATTTGCCTTTTCAGACTTGGGAAGATGACTTTTAGCCCTCCAAATTTCTAACTATACACAGAATCCTACTAGTCTTGGGGGTTTACCTACCAGAGGGGCCTACAGATTAATATTTTCTCTCTCTTTCCCTCCCCACCCACGTCCCTCTTATCTTACCCCTACACTCACCCCATCCTCCTTCTACTTTGGTCCCATAACAACTGCTTTAGGGAAATTCTACCCTCTCCTGCTCTGCCTTCTTGTCACCCTACTCCCCACTGTGCCCTTCCCCCATTCTGAGACCCCAAACCCACCTACTTTTTTCCTTGAAACTTGTCCCACAATTTCCCCACAGCTCCTAAAGAACCTGTCTCCCAAAGCTGAGATGAGGTGGTAGAGATGAGGCTAGCAGGGTGGGGACAGGGGTGATGGCTGTTGCTCTCCTCTTCCCCATCCCAGGTCTCACCTCCATGCCACTTGGCTTTGGAGTGCCTGGGGTGGCATGGGCTAGTAGGGAACTGGCATGACAGCAAGGGAGCAGTGAGGTGGCTCGATATGAGCAAGGAATGAGTCAGTTAATGCTTTTGTATTGTACTCTCCAAGCATTTAGTGCAGTAAGCACATGGTCATCACTCAGTAAATACCATTGATTGATCGATTGATTATGGTGGAGAAGGACAGGAGCAGCATAGGGTAGAGGCTAGAGCACAGACCTGGGAGTCAGAAGATTATGGGTTATAATCCCGGCTCCACCACTTGCCAGGTGTGTGACCTTGGGCAAGTCACTTTACATCTCTATGCTTCAGTTCCCTCATCTATAAAATGGGGATTGAGACTGTGAGACCATGTGGAACAAGAACTATGTTCAACATGACTACCTTATATCTACCCAGCATTTAGTACACTGCCTGGCACATAGTAAGCACTTAATAAATACCACACATTAATTATTATTATTACAGGGGAGATAAGGGGATGGAACCCAAATCTCACAGAGGGTAGGGTGAGTGAGGTAACGGTTGGTGGCCCCAGAGAAGGGAGTGAGATACAGTGAGAAGGTTGACTTGAGAGGAACAAGGCATATGAGCTAAGGTGTAGTCTGAGAGCAGTGAGGATATGAAGCACATAGATGGATTATTGAGATCTTTAAAGCCAAGGGTCGGCAAGGAGTTTCTGCTTGAGGTGGTGAGGAGTAAGCAACCATTGGAGGTTATGTGGAAGTGGAGAGATATTTCTGTTTCAAAAAAATCATCTGGGCAGCAAAGTGAACTATGTCCTGGAGAGGGGAGAGGCTGGAGGCGGGTTGGGCTGTGAGGAAACTGAGGCAGTAGTTGAGGCAGGATATGACAAGTGCTTGGATGAGCAGAATGGCAGTTTAAATGGAGTGGATGTGGCAGATATTGGAAATGTGGTAAAGAAAGAATGGACAGAATTTGGTGACTGTCGAGGGGGATTGAAAAACAGAAAGGTGTCACGATTAATGCCTGGGGTGTGGACTCGAGATTGATGGTCTGGCGTATATGGAGGGGAAGGGATTTCCAGGCAAAGGGGAGGATGTTGGAAAGGGGTCGGCAGTGAGATAGACGAGACCGAGGCGTGGTGACGGGGAAGATGGTGGCGTTCATGATTCTGGTGGGAAAGTCAGTTGGAGGGGAGGATTTGGGAGGAAGATGAGGAGTTCAGTTTTGGACATACAGAGTTGTGGTCCCAGTGGAAATCCATGGGACGATGGCCTGGAAGCAGGAAGAGGTATGAGATTTTAGAGAAGAGAGGGTTGGGACTAATCGTGAATAAGTAACCAGGGCTTCAACTGGCAGCCTCAGGGCAACTTCCAGTGCTGGCCAGGGTCATTGCCAGGTATCAAGTATTTTCCTTTGGCACGACCCCCTTTGGGCTGCTCAATCACCTTGCCTCCTGATTGGAAGCAAGTAACCTCACCTTTGTCTGGCCAGTTCTGCCCAACCCCCACGCCTGCCAGACAATGGACGTTTGTAATCTCTACCATTGTTGGCCTCAGCCCCTTGGCATTCCTCCGAAGGCTATTCTTTGGGCCTTTCCCGGCAAGCCAGGTTTACAGCCCTGAGGACTTGGCTGGGGTCTGGCCCTTCTGGGGTACCTGGCCCCCAAATTCCTCTCATTAGGGTCTCTCCGACCAGTGACTCTGGGTAGGTTGGGAAACCCGAGCAAAAGTTGTTTCAGGAACCTGGTCCAACTGCAGTGAGCAGAAGTTGTGCAAACTCCCAGCTCGGGGAGGATCACGTCTAGAGAGTCTGGGGGCGGGAGCCAGAGAGTGTGCATGGGCCTGCCGAGCCAGGGCCAACCCCCACAGGCTCTGTGGGGCCAGCTGTTTGCGCAATGTGCCCACGGGCCCGGAAGGTGACCTCGGGACCTCTGGCTGCTGCGGGACCCCGGGGCTTTTGATCTCGTTGCCTATGGATCTGACCCACGTGGACTCAAGCTGGGGCTGAGGGTTGGGGGGAAGCAGAGGAGGAGACCATGACCGCCCGTCTGCCTGTCTAGCCAGGAGGTTTTGAGGGACCAGTTTCTGGGTTCAGCGGCATTCCCATTTCCATTTTGTGCACCTCTTGTACAAGGAACGAGGCCAGGGAGAGGACTTGGTGGCGGGCCACAGGAGAAGGGCAGCGATGTAGTGACTCTGGGACACTATGGTCCCTGCTGGCCCCAGCTGGGTCATTGATCTTTCTCTGTTTGGGGTCCAGGGAAATATTTCTTTAAAGAACTCAATCAGGCCACCCCATCCGAACTCACCTCACTGATCTACTCCAGCCCAGCCTGCACAGGCCACTCCTTTGGCGCCAATTTAGTCGCTGTGTCCCAATCTCGACTAGCTCGCTGCCGACCTCTTTCCCACATCCTCCCCTCGTAGTCTGGAACTCCCTCCCCTTCCATATACTCCAGACCACCACTGTCCCCACCTTCAAAGCATTACTAAGGTCACATCTCGTCCAAGAGGCCCTTCCTGAGTAAGCCCTCTTTTTCCTGGCTCTCTCTCTCTCCTGCTTCGCCTTTGCATTTGGGTCTGTGACCTTGGACATTTGATATTCTCCCCACCCACAACTCTACAGCACTTATATACATGTCTTTAAATGATATATTATAAATTACTTATTATTCATCTTAATGTCTGTCCCCCCTTTAGATGGTAAGCTTGTTATTAATAGTAATAATAATAATAATTGTATTTGTTAAGCATTTACTATGTTACAGACACTGTTTTAAGTGCTGGGGTAGATACAAGTTAATAAGCTTGGACACAGTGCCTGTCCCACATGGGGTTTACAGTCTTAATCCCCATTTTACAGATGATGGAACTGAGGCATAGAGAAGTGGTGTGACTTGCCCAAAGTCACACAGCAGACAAGTGGCAGGGCCAGGATTAGAACCCAGTTCCTTCTTACTTCCAGGCCCGACCTCTGTCCACTAGGCCACATTGCGGTGGGTAGGGAACGTGTTAGCTAATTCTGCTGTAGTCTCCCAAGAGCTTATTACAGTGCTCTGCACACAGTAACACTCAATAAATACCATTAATTGATTGATTGATCAGAAATTCCTCCAGCCTCTGGGTAAAAGAACAGAGGCTTTTACCTTTTACCCAGCTGGGGTACTGTGGCATGGTGGATCCCTGAAGAGTCTGAAGGAAGAGCCCCTAGGGCTCCCCAGCTCCAGAGGGCTTTGGGAAGGGATCTCTATGGAGCTGGCAAGAAAGCCATAGACTCACCTCAACCGTGCATAGTCAGTGAGTTCACAGAAATCTGCTAGGGCGGAGATGCAGCAGGGCCTAATGGAGAGAGCACAGGCCTAGGAGTCAGAAGGACCTGGATTCTAATCCTGTCTCTGTCTCTTGTCTGCGGTGTGACTTTGGGTAAGTCACTTCATTTCTCTCTGCCTCATTTACCTCATCTGTAAAATGGGGAATAAGACTGTGAGCCCATGTGGGACAGGGACAGAGTCCAACCAGATTTGCTTGTACAGTGCCTGGCACATAGTAAGCACTTAAACACCATCATCATTATTATGATTACAAATTATTAAATAATAAGCCATGAGAGTCTGGCCAGGTTCTTAATGGGTCCATGGGCCCTTTCAGTGGCTGCCAGGAAACTCTAGATGCCGAGCCTGGGCTAGACTAAGTACCAATGTGGGCATTAGGAATACCAGAATGTACTGTTCACCGCAGGAAGACTTATAGCCCCCTTCCTATTAGCTAGTGCAATCCCAGCTTGCACTGTGAAACAGTAGGATCTAGAGGTACTGGGAGATTGAAGGGCACACAAGGATAGGGACAGCAATCAGGGAGAGGAATTCCCTTCTGCAGGAGATGGGGATGTCTAGGAGTGAGAATAATAATAATTATAATTCCAGTATTTAAGCGCTTACATTTGTGCCGGACACTGTACTAAATTCTGGGGTGGATACAAACAAACTGGATTGGACACAGTTGCTGACCCATGTGGGGCTCAGAGTCTCAATCTCCATTTTACAGATGAGGTAACTGAGGCACAGAGAAGTTAAGTGACTTGCCCAAGGTTACACAGTAGACAAGTGGCGGATCCGGGATTAGAACCCATGACGTACTGACTCCCAGACCCGTGCTCTATCCACTAACGCCATGCTGCTTCCCGAACAGCACCGTCATTGCATCCGGTTCTCTGCCTAATGGTGATTTCTTGGAAAATGTTCAATATCTCCTTTGCCCCAATCAATCACTCAATTGATTGTATTTATTGAGCCCCAGTCCTCCCTTCACAGAGCAGTTCCCCTTCTTGTTTCCCGGGGAGGGAGTTTGGTTCCCAACAGCTTCCATCCTCTGAAAGCTAGGAGAGAAGCCTCCCAGGGACCAGATGTCGCAACCACACAAATCAATGAAACGGTCAATTCATTCATTCATTCATTCATTCATTCATTCATTCATTCAATCATATTTATTAAGAGCTTACTGTGTGAAGAGCACTGTACTAAGTGCTTGGGAAAGTACAATACAACAGTAAAGAGTGGCGATCCCTGCCCTCAGTGAGCGCACAGTCAATAGTGTTTTTTGAGCTCTTACTAAATGCAGAGCCCAAAGGGCAAGATCGCCCCTCCCTTGTAGAAATCTTCCAACACGGACGGCAGAGAAAGCAAAGTTGTTATTGCAGTGGGAGGCATGGAAGGCAAGAGGAGAGTTGGGCATCGTTGATAGCCACAAATACAATTGACAAGATGGAAGCTCTGATACAGAGGAAGGAAGAAGCTCTGATGATCTCCTTCTTGCCTAATCCAGTGGCCTCTACTCCATCCTAATTGTCCTTGATCTCTCAGCTACCTTTGACATTATGGACCCTCCCTTTCTCCTGGAAACTTTATTCAACTTTGGCTTCACTCATTCTGTCCTCTCGTGGTTCTCCTCTTATCTTCCTGGCCATTCATTCTCAGTCTCCTTCACAGGCTCCTCCTCTGCCTCCCATCCACAAACTGTGGGGGAGTCCCTCAAGGTTCATTTCTGGGTCCCCTTCTATTCTCCATCTACACTCACTCTCACTCATTCATTCCCCTGGCTTCAACTACCACCTCTAAGTGGCTTATACCCAAATCTACATCTCCAGCCCTGATCTCTCTCCCTCTCTTCAGTCTCATATCTCCTCCTGCCTTCAAGACACCTCTACTTGGATGCCCTCTTGTCACCACAAATTTAATCTGTCCAAAACAGAGTTCCTTAACTTCACACCCCCACCCTGTCCTCCCCCTGATTTTTCTATCACTTGTGGACAGCACCACCATCCTTCCTGTCTCACAAGCCTGTATCCTTGGCATTATCCTTGATTCCTCTCTGTCATTAAATCCACATATTCAACCCATCATTAAATCCTTTTGGTCCCATCGTCACAACACAGTTAAAATCCTTTCTTTCCTTCCCATCTGAACTGCTACCATGTTAATCCAATCACTCATTCATTCATTGATTCATTCAGTAGTATTTATTGAGCGCTTACTATGTGCAGAGCACTGTACTAAGTGCTTGGAATGTACAAATCGGCAACAGATAGAGACAGTCCCTGCCCTTTGACAGGCTTACGGTCTAATCGAGGGAGACAGGCAGACAAGAACAATGGCAATAAATAGAGTCAAGGGGAAGAACATCTCATAAAAACAATGGCAAATAAATAGAATCAGGGTGATGTACATCTCATTAAACAAAATAAATAGGGGGATGAAGATATACTCATCTTATCCCACCTGGATTACTGCATCAGCCTCCTTGCTGACCTCCCAGCCTCCTGTCTCTCCCCACTCCAGTCCATACTCCACTCTGCTGCTCAGATCATTTTTCTACAAAAACATTCAGGCCAAGTTTCCCCACTCCTCAAGAACCTCCAGTGGTTGACCATCCACCTCAACATCAAAGAGAAACCCCTTGCCATTGGCTTCAAAGCACTCAACCACCTTGCCTCCTCCTACCTCACCTTGCTATTCTCCTACTATAACCCAGCCCACACACTTTGCTCCTCTAATGCCAGGCTACTCACTGTACCTTGATCTTGTCTATCTCTCTGCTGATCACTTGCCTATGTCCTGCCCCTGGCCTGGAATGCTCTCTCCTTCATACCAAGAGATAATTACACTTCCCCTCTTCAAAGCCTTTGTGATGGCATATCTCCAAAAAGCCCCACTTTTCCTCATCTCCCACTCCCTTCTGCATCAACCTGACTTGCTCCCTTCACTCTTCCTTCCTCCCAGCCCCACAACACTTATTGTACATAGCTATAATTTTACTTATTTGTACTGATGACTGTCTCCCCCTCTCTAGACTGTAGACTCATTGTGGACAGGGAATGTGACTGATTACTGTTGTATTGTACTCTCCCAAGCATTTAGTACAGTGCTCTGCACACAGTAAGTTCTCAATAAGTACGACTCAATGAATGAATGAATATCCCCCCGGCCAGTTTCCTTTTCTGCCACTCGTTTCTGCATCACCCTGACTTGTTTCCTTTTTTCTTCCCCACTCCCAGAGCCACAGTACCTATGTACATACCTGTAATTTATTTATTTGTATTGATGTCTGTCTCCCCCACTCTAGACTGTAAACTATTCATGAGTGGCAAACGTGTCTGTTGAATGTTGGATTGTTCTTCCTCAAGCGCTTAGTTCAGTGCTCTGCACACTGTAAGTGCTCAATAAAGGCAACTGAATGAATGAATGATTACCTTGTAACTACCCTAATGCTTAAAACAGTGCTTGACACATAGCAAGTGCTTAACAAATACCATCATTGTTATTGTTGTTATTACTAAGCACTTGGGAGAGTACAATCCTAGTTGTGATCCTGGTTCTTCTTACTGCTTCCACTATTCATGTATAATTTGTATGTTGACCTCTCCCATTACACTGTAAACATATCATTAGCTTCTGCTGTACTTCCCCAACTGCTGATTTCAGTGGTGCATTTTGTAGGCACTCAATAAATACCATTAACAGATATAAGGATTGAAAATATTTCATCATTTTGAACTGGACTACATTAGGGTATGAGTAAAATTCTAAAATGAACTGAAATAGACTTCTTGCTCAACAGGCATACCTAAATAAATATTATTCCACAACAGATTAGCATCAGGTTAAAAATTAAACCCAAACCCAATGACTAGTCGGGGCAATGTCAGAGCATACTCTGAAAATCAAATTCCAATCATGTGATCTTACAATTTTCGAGAATAATTTAAAGATAAGTTGGAAATTTTATAATTTAGTGTTGAGGACAGTAGAGTGGTACGTTTGGTATTACAAGCATATTAATCAAAGGAATGAATAAATTGCCAGATAATGTTAGGGAGGATAACAAGACCATAATTTGTACAGCATTTTCATTCCAAAGGACTTTCTTGTCCTTTATTTCATCCTCATAACATCCCTAGATAGATAGGAAGATGAAGGTCATTATCTGGATTGTAGACTGTAAAACTGACTGTAAACTCCTTCTGGGCAGGGAACATGTCTACTAGCTCAGCTATATTGTACTCTCCAAAGAGCTAAGGAAGTGCTCAAAAATATGATTGTTTATCCCCATTTTACAGATGAGGACACTGAGGTTCCGAGAGGTTAAGTGATGTGCTCAAAGTAACAGGGTACAACTCCAAGAAGAGAGAGGAAGTAGGTGAAATGAGGGCTTAGTCAGGGAAAGTCTTTTGGAGGAGATGTGATTTTTGAAGTATGGGGGAGTGATGGTCTGTCAGAGACCGATCAATCAATCAATAGTATTTATTGAGTGCTTACTGTGTGCAGAGCACTATACTAAGTGATTGGGAGAATAAAGTCCAACAGACTTGGTAGATAGGCTCCCTGCCCGTAACGAGCTTATAGGCAATGAAGAGCCAAGACATGGGCGTGGGGTCAGTGGTGAGATAGATGAAACCGAGATACAGTGAGTAGATTTGCACTAGAGAAATGAAGTGAGCGTGTTGGATTGTAGTAGGAAATCAGGGAGGTGAAAAAGAAGGGAGAGAGTGAATTGAGTGTGGTTAATCAATCAACTGTTGAACATTTTGTGCAGGGGACTGAACTAAGCATTTGGGAGAGTACAGTAGACAGTGTAACAGACATTCCTTTCTCCCAGCGAGTTTACAGTCTAGAAGAGGACAGACAGACATTAATATAAAGAAATAAATTGTGCATAAGCACTGTGGGGCTGGGAGCAGGGATGAATAAAGGGAGCAAATCAGGGTGAAGCCGAAGAGAATGGAAGAAAAGGAAAAGAGGCTTCTTGGGAACATGGCTTCACTAAGGCTTTGAAGAGGGGGAGTGTAACTGTCTGTTGGGTATGAAGAGAGAGGGCTTTCCAGGCTAGGGGCAGGATGTGGGCAAGTGGTCAGCAGAGAGGTAGACAAGATCCAGGTAGAGTGAGTAGGTTGACAATAGTATGCCGGCTGAGTTGTGTGTAGGAGGGGTCAAAGTGGTTGAGTGCTTTAAAACCAATGCTAAGGAGTTTCTCTTTGATGTTGAGGTGAAAAGGCAACCACTGGAGGTTCTTGAGGAGTGTGGAAACATGGCCTGAATGTTTTTGTAGAAAAATGATGTGGGCATCAGAGTGAAATATGGACTAAAGTTGGGAGAGACAGGAGGCAGAGAGGTCAGCAAGGAGGCTGATACAGTAATCAAGACAGGGTAGGATAAGTGATTGGATTAAAGTTTGGATGGAGAGGAAAGTGCAGATTTCAGCAGTATCATGAAGGTTGAACCACCAGGATTTAGTGATAGATTGAATATATGGGTTGAATGAGAGAGAGGAGTCAAGGATAATGCCAAGGTTATGGTCTTGAGAAACTGTGAGCCCGTTGTGGGCAGCGATTGTCTTTCTTTATTGATGTATTGTACTTTCCAAGCACTCAGTTCAGTGCTCTGCACCTAAAAGCTCAATAAATATGATTGAATGAATGAATTGAAAGGATGGTGGTGCTGTCTACAGTGTAGGGAATGTCAGAGGAAGGACAGGATTTGAGTGGGAAAACAAGGAGTTCTGTTTTTAACATGTTGAGTTCGAGGTGATGGCAGAAATCCAAGTAGAGATGCCTTGAAGGCAGGAGGAAATGAGAGACTGACAAAAGGGGAAGGCATAAGGGCTAGAGATGTAGATTTGGGAATCATCTGCTTAGAAGTGGTCTTTGAATCTATGGGAACAAAATCTATTCATTCATTCATCTAATCATATTTACTGAGCACTTACTATGTGCAGAGCACTGTACTAAGTGCTTGGAATGTACAATGCGGCAACAGATAGAGACAATCCCTGCTCAACAATGGGCTCACAGTCTAAACGGGGGAGACAGACAACAAAACAGAACAAAACAAATCAAGTAGTCTGGCATAAATATCATCAAGATGAATAGAATCATAGATATATACACATCATTAACAAAATAAATAGAGTAATAAATAATATATACAAATATACACAGTGCTGTGGGGAGGGAAAGGGGAAGAACAGAGGGCGGGAGAAGGGGGAATGGGGAGGGGAGGAGGAGCAGAGGGAAAGGGAGGGCACAGTCTGGGAAGGAGTCCTGGAGGAAGGGAGTTCTCAGTAGGGCTTTGAAGAGGGGAAGAGAGTTAGTTTGGCAGATGTGAGGAGGGAGGGCATTCCAGGTCAGAAGCAGGATGTGGGCCAGGGGTCGATGGCAGGACAGGGGCAAACAAGGGACCGTGAGGAGGTGAGCGGCAGAGGAGCAGAGTGTGTGGGGTGGGTTGTAGAAGGAGAGAAGGGAGGTGAGGTAGGAGGGGGCAAGGAGATGGAGAACTTTGAAGCCAAGAGTGAGGAGTTTTTGTTTCATGTGAAGGTTTATAGGCAACCAATGGAGGTTTTTGAGGAGGGGAGTGACATGTCCAGAGTGTTTCTGTAGGAAGATAATCCAGCCAGCAGAATGAAGAATAGACTGGAGCAGAGAGAGACAGGAGGATGGGAGATCAGAGAGGAAGTTTACACAATAATCCAGTCAGGATATTATGAGAGCTTGTACCAGCAAGGTAGCAGTTTGGATGGAGAGGAAAGGAGGATCTTGGCGATATTGTGACAGTGAGACCGGAAGGTGTTGGTGATGGATTGGATGTGTGGGGTGAATAATAATAATAATAATGTTGGTATTTGTTAAGCACTTACTATGTGCAGAGCACTGTTCTAAGCGCTGTGGTAGACACAGGTGAATCAGGTTGTCCCATGTGGGGCTCACAGTCTTAATCCCATTTTACAGATGAGGTAACTGAGGCACAGAGAAGTTAAGTGACTTGCCCACAGTTACACAGCTGACAAGTGGCAGAGCTGGGATTTGAACTCATGACCTCTGACTCCAAAGCCCATGCTCTTTCCACTGAGCCACAAGGATGACACCAAGGCTGTGGGCCTGTGAGATGGGAAGGAAGGTAGTGCCGTCCACAGTGACAGGGAAGTCAGGGAGAGGACAGGGTTTGGGAGGGAAGATAAGGAGCTCGGTCTTGGACATGTTGAGTTCTCTAAGGGAGTGGGTGCAGATGGAGAATAGAAGGGACCCAGAACTGAACCTTGAAGGACCCCCACAGTTAGGGGGTGGAAGGCAGTGGAGGAGCTAGCAAGAGAGACTGAGAATGAACGGGCAGAGAGATAGGAAGAGAACCAGGAGATGACAGTGTCAGTGTAGCCGAGGTTGGATAATATTTCCAGGAGAAGGAGATGGTCCACAGAATCAAAGGCAGCTTAGTGGTCATGGAAGATTAGGATGGAGTAGAGGCTGTTGGATTTGGTAAGGAGATCATCTTTGAGAGGGTGGTTTCTGGGGAGTGAAAGGGATGGAAGCCAGATTTAAAATCAGTGGTAAGAAGTTTCTCTTTGGAAATTTGGGTGGAGTGGGGAAAGATAAGTTCCTTGTAGGCAGGGATCACATTTACAAACTCTGTTGCTTGGTACTCTCCTAAGTGCTTAGTACAGTGCTCTGCACATAGGAATTACTCAATGAATATCACTGATTGATTAAAGCTAGTGCTGCTATATTATGCTGAGGGAAAACCTGGTGAGTGTAGCAGGTATGCACACAACCATGTCTTCCAGTGCTCAACTTCTATTTCAACCTGTGCTCTATCCAATCCACCTTGCACAGTAGGAAGAAATTCCATAATTCCCTGATAGCATTCTACCCAAATCACCCAATGAAAACACATACTACAGAAGAATTGAGTGTAAGGAAAACAAAGTTTTTAACTCTCTTAGAAGAAATGAGATTTTTAGTGAAATTTAGAGAAATCAATCAATACTATTCACTGTGTGCAGAGCACTATATTAAAAGCTTGGGAGAGTAAAATAAAATGGAGTTTGTAGGCATGTTCCCTGTCCTCAAGGAACTTAGGTTCCAGAGGGGGAGAGAACCATTAAAATAAACGGATAGATATGCATATAAATTCTGTGTAGCTGAGGGTGGGGTGAATATCAAGAGCTTAGAGGATATAGTTCCAAGTGCAGGGGTGATGCAGAAGGGAGAGGGAGTAGGGGAAATGAGGCATTAGGCTGGGATGGGCTCGCACTGGCATAGTGGATAGAGCACGGGCCTAGGAGTCAGAAGATCATGGGTTCTAATGCCGACCCCGCAACTTGTCCATTGTGTGACGTTGGGAAAGTCACTTAACTTCTCTGTGCCTCAGTTACTTCATGTGTAAAATGGGGATCGAGACTGTGAGTCCCATGTGGGACAGGGACTGTGTCCAACTTAATTTGCTTGTATCCACCACAGCGCTTAGTATAGTGCCTGGCACATGGCGCTTAACAAATACCATTATTGTTATTATTACACAGGTAAACAACTCAGGAAGTACCACTGACTGAATGGTCAGGACCAAAAAATCTCCTTCCTTCTCTTTTATGCTTAGAAATGGCAAGGGTCAAATTCTTTTTCTTTTGAAGATCCTTCTAGAGGGAACTGGAAGAGAACACTGGAAGAATCTAGTAAGCTACTGAGACTACTAGTAAGTTTTTTTTATTGGCAGGGAATTTTTTATTGCCCGCTAATTCTGTTGTATTGTAGTCTCCCAAACACTTAGTACAGTGCTCTGCACATAGTAAGCACCCAATTAATACCATTGATTGATCGATTGACTACTTTACTATTGACTACTACTTTTTGGAAGATACTGTGTTTTACAGCAACCATGTGGGCTGTATTCTGCTTCTGGTTTTCCAGAAAAAAAGAAAGATTGAATAACTTTTGGAAGATGCAAAAGGTACAAAAGGGTATATTGTTGACAAATTGATTTGAGGTGCATTATTAAAGGAACATGATAGGCAACTTGAAAAGTCACTGATTATATTAAGCAGAGTAGGAGACTCAATAAAAATGAATGCAAGTTTAGATGGAAAGAAATGTCATATTTAAGGGAATGATGGACAGATGATATAAACATAGGTCAAAACCGATGTTACTCACAAGGTCACAGAAAGCATTAGGTAGATTTAACTTTGCTGGAAGGGATATTCCAATTTGGATCCCCAAAATGAGACCGTTTTTAAAAAATGGTATTTGTTAAGAGCTTACTATTTGCCAGGCACTGTACTAAGAACTGGGGAAGATACGAGTTAATTGGGTTGGACACAGCTCCTGTGCCACATAGGGCTCAAGGTCTTAATCCCCTTTTTACAGGTGAGGTAACTGAGGCACAAGAAGTTACCTTCATAAAGAAAACATAATGTGCTGTTGGGAGAATTATCAACCCCAAAAATTTGACAGGTAGAAATTGCTCATTATAGGAACACTAATTTCAAGGATTTTTAATATTGATAGAGAAACCAAAATCTCCATCATGTTTCAAAGCAAGATCTAGAAGTAATACGTATGCAAGAGTATGAGTCAGACTTGAAGCCGGAGGCCTACAACTCTCACTTAATAATGAAAACAGCAAGAAGGAAGCTTTAGCACTTTTACATGTAAAAAACTCATGTCTCGATGAAATATTGATAATGAAAACGTTTTGCAAGGGCACTTTCCAGCTTCAGTAAAATACTACGAAGCTATGTTCAGCTTCAAGGAGATCATTAATCATCGTAGACACATTATCTAGAACATTTGTTACAAACTATGGTAACTTGGAAGTCTAAAGTGGATATCGTACACATAAATTTATTGAAAAATTAAATTGTGATGACAGAGAAAACAGATTTTTGAGGAGGTTACATAGCAAAACCAATCTGCTGAAAAAGTGATGAATGAAATGTAGTCAAAATATTGGGAAGATAATTCTATTACCTTATTAGGTATTTAATCAAGAGTGAACATAACAAATGGGGTGTTTTTCAAAAGTAACTAGACAGTAGTGTCTACAGCTCTGAAATTAGATATATTATGCATATGAGGCTTGCTTGGATATGGAAAAATGTAAGCAAAGATAATTTTTTTTTTTACAGATCTTAAACAATGATACTAGAAAATGGTGAAATCTTGTGGAGCAAGCCAAAAACAGCAGTACATAAATAGAGAATCAATGTTGGTGTATGAGGAAATACTGAGACCTTGGTCATATTTAGTCATGTCTGTATAGAAAGGAAACACCCAAGCTTTAGTTATTGATTACTATAATCCTTTCCAGAAATTGCAACACTGAATAGCACCTCAATAGCAAATGTGGTCATTCTAACTAAATAGCTTTTACTGAATGGTATTTTATTAAATTACACAATCCCTGAGCCCTACAGAGCTGACAGACCACCGGATTAAGTTTCCTCCAAGAAGTTTCCTTAACTTACTGCTCATTTTTGCATTTTCGCACCCAATTTCACCTCCCTTCTGTGCCACTTCTGCACTTGGATAATCACCCCACCATTAGATCCAAGCACTTTATGTCCATATCCTAATATTTCCCCTAACAGTAATTTATTTTAATGTCTGTCTCTCCCCATAGATTTTAAGCTCCTGGTAGTCAGGGATCATGTCTACCATCTTGTATTTTTCCAAGCATTTAGTTCAGTGCTCTGCACACACTTAGTAAATTCCACTGATTGACTGATCTAAGATGACAGACAATGAGACACACCTTAGAGGACTGAATTAGAGAAATCTGCAAAGAAATAAGATTTCCTACATGCTTTAAAGCCTTATTAAATGCACCTCTCCAGAGGCCTTCCCTGACTAGGCCCTCATTTCCTCTTCTCCTACTCCCTTCTGCATCACCCGTGCACTTGGATTTGCATCCTATATTCACCCCTCCCTCACCCCACAATACTTAGGTCCACACCCACGTACTCTCCCAAACGCTTAGTACACTGCTCTGCACATAGTATGCTCTTAATAAATATGATTGATTGATGCTTCTTCCACTCTCAGACACCCCAATCCAAAGAGCTAGTAGAGAGTGGAGTATAAAAATGTTGAAATTATTTGCAAAAGCAAAACCCTCTTTGTAGATGAATCCTATTTAGCATTATTCAATTACCCAACCCTCTTTAGCAATGGGATGGTTTCCAGCATAGCTATTATTTGGAAGGAAAGTCAGCATTAGACTTTCAGCTAGTTTAAAAATGAAACCAGGGAGGGGAAAGACATTTAACAGAGTCAGTATGGCAAGTAAACAAAAAGAAAAGCTATGTTAGAGCAGGAGTTGTTCAGTGGAAAATATTCAGCAGATAAGGGGGGTTGCTATGCAAGAAATGGGGCCAAGATTGGACGCAGCGGAATCAGAAAAAGGACACAGCTATAGATGTAACAGGAAACATTTCTGACTCTTCCCCTTTACTTCCCCCCGAGCCGCCCCTACCCTGAACCTCTTTTTAAGGAGTAGAAAGCATAAACAGAGTTTTGGAAAGATTAATAAAAGCATCTCACACAATGCTAGTGGAGAGGTGAAAGCAGAAGGTTTAATGACAGTGGGGAGGAAAACGGGAGGATGAAATTCTTTCAGAAAGTCAACTAGAGCTAGAAGGCATCTGAAAGACTAATTGAAATGGCTAAAGTAAATGTTAATCAATGGTATTTATTGAGCTCTTACTGTGTGCAGAGCACTCTCCTAAGAACTTAAGAGAGTACAATATAACCGATTGTTCCCTTCCCACAATGAGCTTACAGTCTAAAGGGGGAGATAGACATTAATATAAATAAATGAATTAAGGATATGGACATAAGTGGTGTGGGCCTGAGGGAGGGAAAGCAAATTATCTTTGCTTACATTTTTCCAAATCCAAGTAGACGCGTGATGCAGAATAGGGCGAGAGGAAGTGAGGGCCTAATCAGCGAAGGCCTCTTGGAGGAGATGTGCTTTTAATAAGACTTTGAAGGGGGGGAGAGTGAGCTGTTTCTGTCTCATACCTGTCAGATATGAAAAGGGAGGGTGCTCCAGGACAGAGGCGAGGGGTCAGAGCATGCAAAAATACATCAATATTTATAATAGCGATAATAATAAAAATAAAAATGAAAACTAAGATAGTTAAGTGCTCCCTATGTGCCACACACTGTACTAAGCTCTAGAGTAGAAACAAGATAATCAGGTTCCACATGGAGCTTGCAGTCTAGGTAGGAGGAAGAGCAGTCACTGGATCCCCATTTTACAGATGAGAGTACTGAGGCACAGAGAAGTGAAGTGACTTGTCCAAAGGCACCCAGAAGACCAGTGGTGGAGCTAGGTTTAGAACCCAGGTCTTCTGCCTCTCACATCCACTAGGCTGTGCTGCTTCTCTTAAGGGGGCCCTTGTTGGGATAGCGGTGTGACTTAGTGGAAAGAGCCCAGGCTTGGAACTCAGAGGACATGGGTTCTAATCCCCCCTCCGCCACATGCCAGTTGTGTGACTTTGGGCAAATGACTCAACTTCTCTGTGCCTCAGTTACCTCATCTGTAAAATGGGGATTAAGACTGTGAGCCCCATGTGGAACAACCTGATAATCTTGTATCTATCCCAGAGCTTAGAACAGTGCATAGCACATAGTAAGCGCTTAACAAATACCATCATTATTATTATAGCAGCATGGTGTAGTAGATAGAGCATGGGCCAGGGAGTCAAAAGGTCATGGGTTCTAATCTCAATTCTGTAACTTGTTTGTTGTATGACCTTGGCAAGTCACTAAACTTCTCTGTGCCTCGGTTACTTCATAAGGAAAATGGGGATTGAGACTGTGAGGCCCATGTGAGATAGGGTCTGTGTCCAACCTGATTTGCTTGTATCCACCCTAGTGTTTAGCACAGTGCTAGGCACATAGTAAGCACTTAAATACCAGAATTGTTATGATTATTACTATTATAGCAAGGTTGCCTCTTGCAGAGGGAGATTTTTAGCTTACAGGAAGGGGAGTTGAGTCTGAACAGCAGGTAGGGCAGGGAGGAGCTGCTGTAGCAGAAGAATCCAGGCCTGGAGGCCAGGAGGATCTGAGTTCTAACTCTTCCGTTTATCTGCTATGCAAGTGCCAGACAAGTCACTTGACTTCTCTGGGCCTTAGTTACCTCATCTGTAATGTGGGGATTAAGACTGTGAGATCTAGACTGCAAGTTCATTGTGGACAGGGAATGATTCTGTTTATTATTCTCTCGTACACTCTCTCTAGCACTTAGTACAATGTTCTGAACACGGTAAGAGCTCAATAAATATGAATGACTGAATGAATGTCTGTCAGATATGAAAAGGGAGGGCTTTCCAAGACAGAGTTGAAGGGCCAGGGTTAGCATGTAAAAATACATCAATAGCTATAATGATAATAATGAATTAATTAAGACTATGAGCCCCACATGGGGCAGGGACTGGATCTGACCCACTTATCTTTTAACTACTCCAATGCTCAGAACAGTGATTGGCACATATTAAGGGCTTAATAAGTACCACAATTAGTAACATTATTATTGTTAGTATTATTACATGATGATAACTTGGCAGGTCAGGAATCCCCTTGGGGCCATTTTGAGCAAAGTGGCCCCAGGAATTGGGAGATTCTGCTCTCCAGTCACTCATTTAGTCAGTCAGTTGTATTTACTGAGCACTTACTGTGTGCAGAACAATGTAGTAAGCATTTGGAAGAGTTCAAAATAACAGACGTGTTCCCTGTCCAAAACAAAATTACAGTCTAGAGGAGGTGACAGACATTAATATAAATGAATAAATTACAGATATGTAAGCAAGTGCTGTGGGCCTGGAGGTGCGGATAGGGGGGATGAATAAAGGGAACAAGTCAGGATGATGCAAAAGGGAGTGGAAGAAAAGGAAAAGAGGGCTTAGTCAGGGAAAGTCTCTTAAAAGAGATGTGCCTTCAATAAGGATCTGAAGGCAGAGAGAGCCATTGTCTGTCGGATATGAGGAGGGAGGGCGTTCCAGGCCTGAGGCAGGACGTGGAGGAGAGGTTGGAGGTGAGATAGATGATATGGAGGTATAGTGTGAAGGTTAGCATTAGAGGAGCAAAGAAGCTACCAAGGAACAGGTGGTCCAAAATGCTGGCTGCTACTGGGCCCGCTCCAACTGCAGAAGCCTGATCATCCACACCACTGTTTCGATTGCTCATCCACCACTGGGCAAAACAGTAATAATAATAATAATAATGTTGGTATTTGTTAAGCGCTTACTATGTGCCGAGCACTGTTCTAAGCGCTGGGGTAGACATAAGGGAATCAGGTTGTCCCACGTGGGACTCACAGTCTTAATCCCCATTTTACAGATGTGGGAACTGAGGCACAGAGAAGTTAAGTGACTTGCCCACAGTCACACAGCCGACAAGTGGCAGAGCTGGGATTCAAACTCATGAGCCCTGACTCCAAAGCCCGTGCTCTTTCCACTGAGCCACGCTGCTTCTCTAAGTAGTAGTATGTACTGCACGGGCACAGAACACCATACTAAGCACTTCGATGCATCAGTCAATCAAGAACCTGAGTTCTCATCCCAGTTCTGCCCCTTGTCCACTGAATGACCTTGGGCAAATCATTTAATTTCGCTGAGCCTCAGTTACCTCATCTGTAAAATGGGGATTAAGACAACAAGCTCCATGTGGGGCATGGACTGTGTCCAAACTGATTATCTTGTATCTACCCGGTGCTTAGTACAGTACCTGGCACATAGTACTTAAAATTACCATAAAAATGTGTTTTTTATTAATGTAAAAATATTACTCATGATTAACACTGAAACCCACATAAAGTCAGATGCGTTCAAACAAGAAGCAGTGTGGCGTAGTGAGAAGCAGCGTGGTCTAGTTGAAAGAGTACAGTTCTGGGAGTTAGGAGGACTTCAGTTTTAATCCCAGTGCTGTGATTTGTCTGCTGTGTAACCTTGGGCAAGTCACTTCACTTCCCTGGACCTCAGTTACCTCATCTGTAAAATGGGGATTAAGACTGTGAGCCCTATGTGGGACAGAGATGTGTCCAGCCTGATTACCTTGTATCTATTCTAGCACAGTGCCTGGCATGCAATAATGATAATAACAATATTAATAATAATAATGATAATGATGAAAAGTAATTGTGGTATTTATTAAGCCTTTACTATATGCCAGGCACTGTTCTAAGCTCTGACCAAGATAATTAGGTTGGATATAGTCCCTGTCCCACTTAGGACTCACAGGCTTAATTCCCATTTTACAGATAAGGAAACTGAAGCACAGAGAAGTTAAGCGACTTGCCCAAGGTCACACAGCAGACAAGTGGTGGAGGAGGATTAGAACCCACATCCTCTGACTCCCAGGCCTGTGCTCTTTCCACTAGGCCACACTGCAGTAAGCACTTAACAAATACCACAGTTATTATCATCATTATTATTGAACAAGAGAGCACAGAGTCACCGAGGGAGATGTTTACAAAGACATGGTGGGACAATTCATACAAATGTTTAGAGCCAGGCAGCAATTCAGAAATTCAAAAGGGAAAGGATCCAGAGAGGGCAAAGAGATACCCTCCCCTTCTAAGCAGGTAATAAGTAAATAGGACCCAAAGTTCAGGAATAGCAGTGCTTGGGGGTGACACACTCAGGGAAAGCAATGGAAAAGTAATATAACCAAGCTTCAGAATTTAGAAAACCAAAACCCTGCTCTTGAGCAAAGAAGCTGTCGGCCTGCGTATGCTCATCGGACGTGAGTTTGGAGAATGAAATTATGATTCCCGGGAAATCTCAGTTTGACTCCAAAGAGGATCTACGAGGGATGCTTGTAATGCTTTCTAAACACATCGTAAGCGCTTAACAAATGCCATCAGTTATAATGGGTCAGGAAACTAGCCATATAAAGGGATTAAGGAGTGTGTCTCCCTGATAGCAGATTCTATGAATGCTGGATTCTGAGCCAAGTACTTCTCAAGGCAAAACTCTATGGGCCAGCTTCCTCCTACCCCCAACCTCACCCTGGAGCTTCCAACCGGACCTGCCTTGCACTATCCTGGTGGGAAGCAATCAGTTGTAATTATTCATCAATATATCATATTTATTGAGAATGTACTCTGTGAGGAGCACTATGCTAGACACTTGGGGGGAGTACAGTATAATAGAGTTGATAGTCATGAAGCCTATGTACTTCTCTCCTCTTACGTCAACCAACTCCCTGTTCCTTGATCTCATCAGCCTCACCACCAAGCCCTTGCCCACATCCTCCCTATGGCCTGAAACTTCCCTTTTACATCTTACAGACTATGTCTCGCTCACTCTCAAAGCCCTGCTAAAATCTCTATGAGGCTTTTCCTAAATCTTCACTTCCCCTATTCATCTTTTCTGCATCACCTATCTACTTGGATCTGTAACGACTAAGGACCTGCCAACCCAACCCCACAGAACTTATGTACTCCTCCTTACACTCCACCATGTCCGTATCCTTAATATATTTTAATGTCTGTCTCCCCTTCTAGACTGCAAGCTTCTTGTGGGCAGGGATCATGTCTACCAACTCCACTGTTCTGAATCACATGCTCTGAATCACATGCTTTAACCACAGTAAATGTTCAATAGATACCACTGATTAATTTTTCATCTGTCCTTGCCTTTCATGTTGCTTTAGTTTTCTACTGTTTCTTCTCTCCTTCTATGCCTGCCACCAGTCTCCTCTCTTCCGTCTTAAATTTTTAGATTGTGAGTCTCCGGGGACCATGTCTAATTCCCACCAGTGTTTTCTTTCTGGGCACTTAGAATAGTGCTCTGCACATGGTGAACATTAATAAATATTCTTCTTAATAAGATGACGAGGTTTCACTAGTATCCACTTCAGTTCTCCAGAAAAGGAAAATTCTCTAGCCAAAATATAAACCCAGATGAATCCACTTTTTCTCTTCAGTCACATGGTTGGGTTTAGACGGAAAATGCAGTTCTGATACTAAAAGTGATTTCAGATGCTTTGTCACTACTGGTTGGTCTTTTCCATGGCATAATCAATATTCTCAGCCTTTAGGAATGTAGGAGCACCCAAAGAGCATGTGAGGTGGGCTGAGTTTAAAAGCCTTTAACCACTGATTAGCAACTCTTCAGTCCCGATAAAAGGGAGGCCCGTTTCCCCAAACTCATATTGGCACAATGTCGGACTAGAGGTTTGCTAAGAGATAACGTTGACAAGCTGTCAGGTTGTGTAGGAGGCCAGAGCTCACTTACATACTGTGCTCCGAGCTCTCGTCTGATAAGAGGAATGAAAATAACTCTGGGGCCCTGGGCGACAGGTAGATGTGGTCTTTTGCCCTGTGTCTTGACAGTGTTTGGGGAAAGAATTACAGGGAGCAAGAGTTTGGGGGTTGCTATTTGCTATCCATATGTATATTTATACATTCATTCAATCAGTCATATTTATTGAGCTCTTACTGTGTATAAAGACTGTACGCTGTCCAGCTTTTAGAGTTTGACACGTAGTAAGAGCCTAACAAGTGCCATAAAAATACAAACAACAAATAGCTCAGCCATCACCCTTCTCTTTAAAGCAAGGTGGTCCCAATGGACCCTCAGAAGGAAGGAGGAGGCATACAGTCGGAGGGTGCAGTGAATGAGAAACCGGAGGTGCTGTAGCAGCATGGCCTAATGAAAAGTTCATGGGTCTGGAAGTCAGAAGACCTGCGTTCTAATCCTGACTGCCATCTGCCTGCTGTTTGACTTTGGGCAAGTCACCTGACCTCTCTGTTTTCCAATTTCCTCATCTGCCAGAATGAGGATTCACATTCCGTTCTCCCTCTTTCTTAGCTTGTGAGCCTCATGTGGGACAGCGACTGTGTCAGAAGTGCTTATAATGTAATAATAATAATGGTATTTGTTAAGCGCTTACTATGTGCCAAGTCCTGTTCTAAGCACTTGGGTAGATACAAGGTAATTAGGTTGTCCCACGTGGGGCTCACAGTCTTAATCCCCATTTTAAAGATGAGGTAACTGAGGCACAGAAATGTGAAGTGATTAAGGTGACACAGCTGACAAGCGGGGGAGCTGGGATTAGAACCCATGACCTCTGACTCCCAAGTCCGTGCTCTTTCCACACTGCTTCTCATAGCTACCGTAGAGTTTAATGCAGTGATTGGCACTCAGTAAGCACTCAACAAATGCCGCTACTATTACTATTAGCAGTAGTATTATAATGAACACAGCACCACATTCCTGCTGAGAAATGTGAAGATATCTAAACAGCAGGACAACGAATCCAGTCCACTTTCCCACTGGTTGACCAGCGGCAGGTCAGCAGCGAGCCCTAATCTCTGCTTGTGATTTTGGGGTGCACCACTCTACAGCCCCAGAGCAGAAGAGGGGAGTCCGTGCTCACAGCACCCCTGCCCCTGCTTGGCAATAGGTGCAGACAGGCACTGCTTAAACTTCTTTCGCTGTGCTCCCTACAAACACAGCCAACTTGAAGTTGCACATTTGCAGAACATAGGTTTGATCTCAGCCCCTCACTCCTGAGGAGGGTTTGAGTATGGATAATAATAATACTGATAATATTTCTAAAGTGCTTATACTATATGCCAGACGTTGTACTAAGCACTCAAAACTGCTCCCTCGTTAATACAGTCTCTCATCCTATCCCACCTGGATTAAAGTAAGTAGAGACAATCCCTGCCCTCAAGGATTTCATAATCTAGCAGTTTGGGACTATGCATCCCAAAGAGACGTATGTGCTCACAGTGGTAGGCTAGGGTCTGTGAGAAGCAGTGTGGCCTAGTGGAAAGAGCATAGGCCTGGGAGTCAGAGGACCTGGGGTTTCATCCCAGCTCTGCCACTTGTCTTCTGTGTGATCTTGGTCAGTCCCTTCACTTCTCTGTGCCTCAGTTACCTCATCTGTAAAATGGGGATTAAGACTGTCAACCCCAAGTGGGACGGGGACTGCATCCAACCTGATTATCTTGTATCTACCCCAGCGCTTAGTACAGATTCTGACACCTAATAAGTGCTTAACAAATATCATTTAAAAAACAGTCATCCTGTTGCTTTTGTTCCTGCTGCTTCGTTGGCACAGAGTGGGCCCTCTGTCCTCAGCACCACTGCTTTCTCAGGGTGTGGTATAGTGCTCTGCGCACTGTAAACACTTAATAAATACTATTACTATTACTTTTCCTCTACTCCCTCTCCCTCCTGCTTTGCCCTAGAACTTGGATTTGTACTTCTATTCACCCCATCCTTAGCCCCACAGCACTTATGTGCATATCTGTAATTTATTTTAATGCCTGTCTCTCTCTCGAGACTGTAAGCTCCTTGTGGGCAGGGAACTTGTTTACTAACTTCATAATATTGTATTCTCCAAAGTGTGTAGTACAGTGCTCTGCATAAAGTAAGTGCACAATAAATCCAATTGATTGATAATGCATGAACAACTCAATATTTCCATACTTCGTGTACAGCTTTCAGAGTTCTAATTCCATACTTCAGGCAGCACCTTTTCCAGGGCTTATTAAATGCTGCATTCAGTCCAAAAAGAGCTCAAGGATGTGATTGTAAAGACAGAAGTAATGATAATAAAATGTTATGATTCTAGTAATGGATGTTGTTAAGACCTTACTGTGTGTCAAACATTATACAAAGTGCTAGGGTAGAGGAAAAAAAATCAGATCAGATATAGTCTCTCTTCCACATAAGATTCACAATACAATTAGGAGGGTACTGAATCTTCATTTTACAGATAACGAAACAGAGAAGAAAATGACTCGCCTAAGGTCACACACTGCAGGCTTATGAAGGGCTGGGTTGGGAACCCAGGTCCTCTGACTCGCAGGCCCATGCTCTTCCACCAGGCCACACTACTTCCTCCTGAATGACCAAGGAGGACCAAACAACCCAGGAGTCGGGGGAGACCTCCTCACAGCCTTCTCCTCTCTCCTCCAGCCTTCCGCTATTGAAGGGGAAAAGTCAGCACCACCAATGCTGCTCCCTTTTCAGATGTTGGAGGAAGACCCTCTTTGGTCTGACAGAGAGATAATGGCAAAGTGTCTCTCCTTGGAGGGAGTGGGATGGAGGGGATTGGTCCGGGCGGAAGGGGCTGAGGAGTGGAAAAACCAGAGAAGCTATGTGACAAGGCAGGGTGATATGCTAATGTCAAATTCCCAGAATGGGCTTAAAGGCAGGGCTAATTGCACATTAGTCTTTTCTACTCTGCACCGTCCCTGCTATTATTAGTTTGGGCTTAGGTTGCCACCCAATATTAGGTTTGCCCCATGAGGAGAGTCAAGCCAAAAGCGGATTTCCTTACTGAAAAGTTCTGTTCCCAAAATACCCTTGGCCCCATGTACTGGTGATGATCCCCCACTGCTACTTTTTGGGAATCTAACGTCAGACTGCTGATCTCTGAGCCCAAAGAAGAACTGGAAATCGCAGGGGGAGAATATTTAAAAAGCAGAAAACCCATTGCCCACTTAGGAACCACCTCGCATGAGATTGCTTCTCTGGCCACAGTGCTCTGTGGCTCTTAGGATGATTTCCATCCTTGTCTTCTGATGATGTTCTTCTGCTTTTTATTGCTTCACTTTGTCTTGAATGTCCTCCATCCCTCCCTATTCTTAGACTCTCATTCAGTCATATTTTATTGAGTGCTTACTGTGTGCAGAGCACTGTACTAAGCATTTGGGATAGTACATTATAACAATAAACAGACATTCCCTGTCCACAGGGATCCTAATTGTCTTCCATATCCTTTTTTCCCCCTGGGATTAGTACAGTGCTCTGCACTAAGTGTAGACACTTAATATCATTTTTGCTACAACTAGAAGCTTAGACATTTGAGAATCCTGAACTGAATCCTGAATGAATCCTGCCCACGAGTCCCCAGATCAGAGAGTGGCTCTGGCGTTAGAGTTTCCTCACGCTGCGTCACATTCACTGACCCTCTGGATAGAGGTGATGGTAAACCCAGAAGCAGTGGCAAAGAGTTTGGGCACTGAGGGGATGGTCCTGAAGCAGCCAGCTGTTGTGCTTGGCTACTGATGGGTTGGGTGCCTGTACACTTCCCTCCTCTAACGCTAACTTCACTATGCCTCCATCTTGTCTATATTGCTGCTGATCCCTCTCCCACATCTTGCCTCTGGCTTGGAAAGTCCTCCCTCCTCAAATCTGACCGACAGTGACTCTCCCCACACTTCAGAGCCTTATTAAATATTAGCAATAATTATTATTATTATGGCATTTGTTAAGTGTCGGGCATTGTTCTAAGCTCTGGGGTAGATAGAACATAATTGGGTTGGACACAGTCTGTCCCACATGGGGCTCACAGCCTTAATCCCCATTTAAAGTTGAGGTAACCGAGGCACAGAGAAGTGAAGTGACTTCCCCAGGGTCACACGGCAGACAAGTGGCAGAACGGGAATTAGAACCCATGACCTTCTGACTCCCAAGCCTGTGTTCTATCCACTAGGTCATGCCTCCAGGAGGTCTTCTCAACTAAGCTCTCCTTTTCTCTTCTCCCTCTCCTTTCTACATCACCCTGACTTGCTCCCTTTATTCATCCTCCCCCAAGTCCCACAGCACTTATGCACATATCTGTAATTTATTGATTTATATTATTATCTGTCTCCCCACTAGACTGAAAATTCACTGTGGGTAGGGAAAGTGGCTACCAACTCTGTTATACTCTACTCTCCCAAGTGCTTAGTACAATGCTCTGCACATAGTAAGCACTCAATAAATAGGACTGATTGAGTAGGGATGGCACTAAGCAGGAACCAGACTGAACTCGGCTCCAGGATAAGAAGGCCCAGGATTGGGGTTTTGGAGACGGGAGTTCTGTGAGGGTGGTGGGAGGGGCAGGAGAGGAAGGGCGAGGGGTTCTGCCACCTGACCCTCACTTTACCCCACTCAGCCTCAGCTGGTTCTGGTCTCCACCAGCTTGGCATCTCTCATTTAACTTTCCCTCCAGACCTTAGGCTGGGCATTCAGTGTCTTCCTTAGAGGCTGGTCCCTCCCCAACAAACCCATGCCTCCCCAGCATGGTGGCAGGGAGCTCGTGAAGTCGGTGATGGAAATGGACCAGAGGCCACCACTGTTTACTTTCAAAACATTGCTAAAGTCTGCCCTTTCCTCTCCATCCAAACTGTCTCCATGCTGATCCAAGCATGTATCCTATCCCACCTTGATTACTGTTTCTGGCTCCTTGCCGACCTCCCGACCTCCTGTCTTTCCCCACTTCAATCCATACCTTGCTCTGCTGCACTGATCATTTATCAAGAAAAATATTCAGTTCAGGTCTCCCCAGTCCTCAAGAAAATCCAACAGCTGCCCATCCAACTCTGAATCAAACAGAAACTCCTTACGATTGGCTTAAAGCACTGTCAGATTGCCCCATCCTACCTCACCAATCTCCTACTATAGCCCAGCCCAAGCACTTTGCCCCTTTAGTGCTAAATTACTCGCTGTGCCCCACTCTCGTCTATCCCACTGCCAAACCTTTTCCCACCTCCTCCCCCTAGCCTGGAACTTCTTCCCCCTCCGTATGTGCCAGAGCACCACTCTCTCCACCTTCAAAGCATTATTAAGGTCACATCTTCTCCGAGAAACCAGTCAGGGTGGCCAATCAGGAAAAGTCGAGTCCCATCCTCCAGCACACATGCCTGAGCTGCTGACCCCGGGGATGTGAACTGCAGGGAACAGTTCTCTGACAAGGGCGTGGGAACTGTGAGGCCTTGCCGGCACTCAGAGACAATGATGCTATTCTCACAGCACGTTTCCCTGGACGCCCAGATGCCTGGGATATACCCTTAGGAATGGCGGCCTCGGGAAGGCCTTCCGTCTCCTCCCTGACCCCTGCCCACCCTGGCCCTCTAACTCATGCCATTGCTCGTCTGATCTTCTAGACTGTAAACTCATTGTGGACAGGGAATGTATCTGTTTATTGTTATATTCTCCCAAGAGCTCAGTACAGGGCTCTGCACACGGCATGTGCTCAGAATACATGACTGACTGACTAACTGACTGACAGGATGACCCTGTGCTCCACTGTAATGTCCACTTCCATTCCATTTCAACAAGCCACATCCTTCCTTTCCGAGGCAGCCAGACCCGGGAAAGGTAATTAGCCCCCTACTATCTTGCCACCCCTTCCTTACACAACATGTAGCTTCAAGTTTGTCTCTATTTTATGTTGCTTGCTTGTTGCCCTCCCATTACAGCATAAGTTCCTTGAGGACAAGCATTGTCTCCTACAAGGCCCCTCAGAGCCTAGAACAATGTGTTCTCAACACTATGACAGTGGAAATCATCATAATCCCCACCTGTTAATAAGCAGGATGGGCTAGTGGAAAAAACACGGTCCTTTTGAGTCAGAGGACTCGAGTTCTAATCCTGGATCTGTTACTCATCTACTGTGGGGTCTTGGGCAAGTTACTTAACTTCTCTGTGCCTCACTTACCTCATCTGTGAAATGGGGTTTAAAACTGTGAGCCCTAGCAGCGTGGCTCACTGGAAAGAGCACGGGCTTTGGAGTGAGAGGTCATGGGTTCGAACCCCGGCTCTGCCACTTGCCAGCTGTGTGACTTTGGGCAAGTCACTTAACTTCTCGGTGCCTCAGTTCCCTCATCTGTAAAATGGGGATTAAGACTGTGAGCCCCACGTGGGACAACCTGATTCCCCTGTGTCTACCCCAGCGCTTAGAACAGTGCTCGGCACATAGTAAGCGCTTAACAAATACCAACATTATTATTATGAGGCATGGACTGTGTCCAATCTGATTATTTGGTATCTACCACAGCACTTAGTACAGTGCCTGGCACAGAGTAAGCACTTAACAAAAACCATGAAAAAATTCCAATTTTTCCCACCATACAAGTTACAGAATAAAGAATTTATAGACAAGTAAATTCAAGCAATTCGAATTTCAAGTTGACTTATCTTTAAAACAGTAATGACCGAGCCATTATTTGTGTCATGCTTCCTTAATGGAAGCATGCTTCCCCTTCAAATTTGCCAAACGGTGTCCCGCCTCACCTTCAAAGTCCCCTTCCTCCAGGAATCATTTCTCAGCTCCAGATGCTTTTCATCTCTATCCCGTCTCCCTCCTCCCTTCCTTCCACAGCCCACTTAAGCCCTTGTGAACATCAGTTTACAGGCATAAAATATTTTTTTTGATTTATTTTTACTGTTGCCTGCTGTATCTATGCTTTTTTCCAACAGTTTGGGTTTCCTGGTGTCTGCCATTAGATTTCAAACTCTTTAAGCACAGGGGTTTAATCTATAGTTTTCAAAGTAAAACAGCATGGCCTAATGTTAAGCTGTCTTAGAAGCATCATGGCTTAGTGGAAAGAGCATGGGTTTGGGAGTTGGAGGTCATGGGTTCTAATCACTGCTCCACAACTTGTCAGCTGTGTGACTTTGGGCAAGTCACTTAACTTCTCTATGCCTTATTTACCTCATCTGTAAAATAGGGATTAAGACTGTGAGCCCTCGTGGGTCAACCTGATTACCTTGTATCTACCCCAGCACTTAGAATAGTGCTTGGCACATAGTAAGCATTTAAATACTATCATTAATAATAATTATCATTATTATTATTAGCAGAGTGAGCACAGAACTAGGAGTCAGAGACCCTGGGTTCTAATCCCGGCTCAGCCACTTGTCTGCGGTGTGATCTTGGGCAAGTCACTTAACTTCTCTATGCCTCAGTTTCCTCATCTGTAAAATGGGGATTAAATCCTACTCCCTCCTACTCAGACTCTGAGATCCATGTGGGACAGGGGGAGTGTTCAACCTGATTATCTTGTATGTACCCCAGCTCTTAGAACAGTGTTTGACAGCACTTAGAACAGTGCTTGACACACAGTAAGCATCTAACAAATACCATAATGATTATCTAGTAAGCACTTTCTAGCAACTGTGGAGCAAGCTGAGGTCCAAAGTAGGTCTCGATAAAAAGCAAAAAATGTACGATCAATCCTGATTTTATACCCACAGCCTCAAGCATTATAGCATCTCCATCAAGACTCTGAGGGCTCAGAGAAGAATCATCCTCCTGGGTATCAATACAGTAATCATCCTCATCATGGTATCTATTAATCCATGAATAATGAACACTTTCTTTACACACAACACTGTGCTAAGTGCTTGGGAGAGTACAATAGTGTTTGTAACCATAAGCACTTACTTGGTGCCAAGCACTGAGTTAGACATTGGTGAGACGGGTCTTGTGGTCTAAGGGGGAAGGAGACCAGGTCTTTAGTTCCTTCTAGAGAAGTTGAATGACTTATCCGAGGTCACAAAGCAGGCAAGTGACCAAACCGAGATTAGAATCCAGACTCCTGACTCCCAGTTCTGTGCTGTACAACATGACTGATATGAGGGAGGAAGGCGAGGGAAGGAGGAAAGGAGCAAAGAGAGTGTAGAGAGAATTTGGGATGCAAAGGAAGAAACAGCTGCCCCAAATCAGGAAATGATAGAGATCTTGGCCCTAGGGAAACATCTTGCTCCAAGTTCGCATGCTTTGCTTCTCATGAGTCAGCCTACTTCCTGGTCTTCACTCTTGTTTCTCCTCTTCTCTAGCCTCTCAGCTCTCCATAAAACTCTGCTTTTGGCAATCATGCATTTGCTCCATGAACTAGATCCTTTGATTAGAGAGCAAGGGCTTGGTGTTGGAGGTGCTTCAGAGGTAACGGATGAGCGGAACATTAACTCCTTATGGGCAGGGAATGCGTCTGTTATATTGTACTCTCTCAAGTGCTTAGTACAGTGCTCTGCACACAGGGAGTGCTCAATAAATACAATTGACTGACGGTTGAAAATGAACGTCCACCGTTAAAGTGTTTTCAATGTGCGTCTCTCCCGCGAGACTGCAAGCTTGTTGTGGGCAAGGGAACGTTTCCATCAACTCTGTTGCGTTATATTCACCCAAGTGCTTAGTACAGGGCTCTGCACACAGTTCACGTTGGCTGTTGGCTGCACTGGGACCACTGGGCTGATGTCACAACAGGAAAGTGATAATTTTAGCTGTAGCTTTTTAGTCAGAATTCAATCCCTTCGTCATTGGCACTTGGCCTACTTCTGAGGCAGAGAGGCTGCTTAACCCTCACTTAGACTGCTTTTAGACAGAAAGCTCAAGCCTGTTTACTTTTCTAAAGCCTCCCCACCCCCCAGCCCTGAAGGGTCAGCCAAACTCCGGGCCATGAAGGTCCCTGGGCCACTGGTCTCATCTCCAGCTGTTGGGTCTCAGACCAGGGAAGGAGCTCCTATCAGTGGGAAGAGCACTGGCTTGGAAGTAGAGGTCAAGGGTTCAAATCCCAGCTCTGCCACTTGTCAGCTGTGTGACTGTGGGCAAGTCACAACTTCTCTGTGCCTCAGTTACCTCATCTGTAAAATGGGGATTAACTGTGAGCCTCACATAGTAAACACTTAACAAATACCAACATTATTATTGCTGAATGTTTAATAGCCCCTGCAAGTCAGGCCACACGGACTTGGTCACCCCCAGCATTATACTGGGCCCAGAGTTGCTGGTTTTGGCCTACTGTCTTTACAGCTTGAGAAATAAAAGAGGTAATGGGCAGGGAATGTGTCTGCATTCCCTGCTTATCAGCAAGGGAGCAGTGTGGCTTATAGGCTAGAGCCCAGGCCTGGGAGTCAGAAGGACCTGGGTTCTCATACTGGCTCCACCACATATCTGCTAGGTGACGTTGGGGCAATTCACTTCACTTCTCTGGGCCTTAGTTACCTCATTTGAAAATGGTGATAAGAATGTGAGCCCCATGTGGGACAGGGACGGTGTCCAACTTTCATTCATTCATTCATTCATTCATATTTATTGAGTGCTTACTATGTGCAGAGCACTGTACTAAGTGCTTGGAATGCACAAATCGGCAACAGAGACAGTCGCTGCCCTTTGACGGGCTTATGGTCTAATCGGGAGAGACAGGCAGACAAGAACAATGGCAATCAATAGAGTCAAGGGGAAGAACATCTCATAAAAACAAGAGCAAATAGAATCAGGGTGATGTACATCTCATTAAACAAAATAAATAGGGTGATGAAGATATATACAGTTGAGTAGACGAGTACGGTACTGAGGGGGTGGGACGGGAGAGGGGGAGGAGGAGAGAGAAAGGAGGGAGAAGAGGGTTTAGCTGCGGAGAGGTGAAAGGGGGTTGGAGGGAGCAGAGGGAAAAGGGGAGCTCAGTCTGGGAAGGCCTCTTGGAGGAGGTGAGCTTTAAGTAGGGATTTGAAGAGGGGAAGAGAATTAGATTGTCAGAGGTGAGGAGGGAGGGCGTTGCAGGACCGTGGGAGGACGTGGCCCGGGGGTCGACGGCAGGATAGGCGAGACCGAGGGACGGTGAGGAGGTGGGCGGCAGAGGAGTAGAGCGTGCGGGGTGAGCAGTAGAAAGAGAGAAGGGGGGAGAGGTATGAAGGGGCAAGGTGATGGAGAGCCTTGAAACCTAGAGTGAAGAGTTTTTGTTTTGAGCGGAGGTTGATAGGCAAGCACTGGAGGTGTTTAAGAAGGGAAGTGACATGCCCAGAACGTTTCTGCAGGAAGATGAGCCAGGCAGCGGAGTGAAGCGGGGCAAGAGAGGAGGAAGGGAGATCAGAGAGAAGGCTGACACAGTAGTCTAGCCGGGATATAACGAGAGCCCGTAGCAGTCAGGTAGCCGTTTGGGTGAAGAGGAAAGGGGGGATCTTGGCGATATTGTAAAGGTGAGACCGGTAGGTTTCAGTAACGGAGCGGATGTTTGGGGTGAACGAGAGAGACGATTCAAAGATGACACTGAGGTTGCGGGCCTGAGAGACGGGAAGGATGGTCGTACCATCCACGGTGATAGGGAAGTCTGGGAGAGGACTGAGCTTGGGAGGGAAGATGAGGAGCTCAGTCTTGCTCATGTTTTAGGTGGCGGGCAGACATCCAGGTGGAGACGTCCTGGAGGCAGGAGGAGATGCGAGCCTGAAGGGAGGGGGAGAGGACAGGGGCAGAGATGTAGATCTGCGTGTCATCTGCGTAGAGATGGTAGTCGAAGCCGTGAGAGCGAATGAGTTCACCAAGGGAGTGAGTGTAAATGGAGAACAGAAGAGGGCCAAGAACTGACCCTTGAGGAACTCCAACAGTTAAAGGATGGGAGGGGGGGGAGGGGGAGGAGACCGAGAATGACCGGCCAGAGAGGTAAGAGGAGAACCGGGAGAGGACGGAGTCCGTGAAGCCGAGGTGAGATAAGGTATGGAGGAGGAGGGGATGGTCGACAGTGTCAAAGGCAGCAGAGAGGTCAAGGAGGATCAGAATGGAGTAGGAGCCATTGGATTTGGCAAGAAGGAGGTCATGGGTGACCTTAGAGAGAGCAGTCTCGGTAGAGTGGAGGGGACGGAAGCCAGATCGGAGGGGGTCTAGGAGAGAATGGGAGTTAAGGAATTCTAAGCAGCGAGTGTAGACGACTCGTTCTAGGATCTTGGAAAGGAAGGGTAGTAGGGAGATAGGGCAATAACTGGAAGGGGAAGTGGAGTCGAAAGAGGGTTTTTTAGGATGGGGGAGACATGGGCATGTTTGAAGGCAGAGGGGAAGGAGCCATTGGAGATTGAGTGGTTAAAGATAGAAGTTAAGAAAGGGAGGAGTGTAGGGGCGATGTTTTTATAAGGTGAGCGGGAATGTCTACCCCAGCGCTTAGAACAGTGCTTGGCATATAGCAAGTGCTTAACAAGTACCATCGTCATTATTATTACCAACTGTGTTGTATTGTACTCTCCCAAGTGATTACTTCAGTGCTCTGCACACAGTAAGTGCTCAATAAATACCATTAACAGGCAGCTTTCTCCCATTCCACAGGACCGTACACTGTTTAAACCCAGTCAACGATATCACTTAAGAACTTATTTATGCCCCTTCTTTGTCTTTTTATATCTTAATCAATGGTATTTAATGAGTGCTCTGTGCAGAGCTCTGTACTAAGCGCTTGGGAGAATACAGAGTTGGCAGAGGCATTCCACTTGCCCATTCATTTATTTTGGCTATTCTAGCTGTAAATAATGTTTATGCAGGTCTCCCCTGTTAGAGTGTAAGCTCCTCATGGGCGGGGAATGTTTCGTTTCCCTATTTTGCATGTTCCGAGGCCAAGTGGGCACTCTGCATGTACTATCACGACTGATATACTCAAATACAAACAACGTCGCTACAGCTGAGGGAAGACACTTGTGCGTGAAAACCACCAAAGAATCCCCCCGGGGTCAGTCTGTTCTCACCGACAGACAGGGAGGCAAGCGGGGAGAGAGGAGAGAAAGCCAGGAGGTAATTTGCAACATAAATTTGGGCATATCTCAGAAAGCAAAATCGGGCAGTGCTTAAGGCATCACATGCTTAACTTGGGTAAACTAACTGGCCCAATGATAAGGCAAGAGATAAGCAAATGCAGCTATCTTCAGATGGCCATGACTCCAGGAGTTAGCTTCAACTTAACTTTGGCATTGAAGAAGGATTATGTAGCCAATTCTGTTCAGTCTATCAGAGAAAATGTCATTGCTCTCTGCTGAATTCTCAACACGAGGCACCTATTAGAAGCAGCGTGGCTTAGTGGAAAGAGCAAGGGCTTTGGAGTCAAAGGTTGTGGGTTCTAATTCCAGCTCCGCCACTTAGCTGTGTGACTTTGGGCAAGTCACTTCACTGTGCCTCAGTTCCCTCATCTGGAAAATGGGGATTAAGACTGTGAGCCCCACGTGAGACAACCCGATTACCTTGTATCTACCCCAGCACTCCAGTCCTCCTGTCCCACCACCACCCCTCTTCCCCCTCTCCCCGTCCAGGGCCCTGCCACCTAGTTCCCATCCAAACCCTCCCTCCTCCCCCACCTCCTCCCCAACCCCTGCACCCACAGCTACTTTCAAGTGTGGCCTCTGGAATCCCCGCTCCATTACAGGTAAACTACCTTTCATCCTTGACCTTTTCCTTTCCCGCACTCTCCTCTTCCTCGCCCTTATGGAAACCTGGCTCACTCCCGAAGACACGGTCTCCAGCGCTGCTCTCTCCAGCGGAGGCCTCTCCTTCTCCCACTCCCCCAGACTCACCGGAAAGGGAGGAGGCGTCGGCTTCCTTCTCTCACCCAGCTGCCGCTTCCTCACTATCCCTCCTCCCCTTTCCCTCTCCTTCCCCTCCTTTGAAGCCCATATCATTTGCCTCTACTACCCCCTCCAGATACTGGCAGCCATCACTATCGCCGTCCTGGTCCCACCACCGACTTCTTCAACCACTTTGACCCCTTTCTCACTTTCCTTCTCTCCTCTCTGCCCACTCTGATCCTCGGAGACTTCAACATCCACATGGATGGACCCGGTGACTCCTCTGCCGCCCTCCTGCTATCGCTCCTCGACTCTGCCGACCTCCTGCTCCACCACACCTCACCCACTCACCGACTCGGTCACACCCTCGATCTCGACATCTCCTACCACTGCATTATCTCCTCCGTCACCAACTCTGACCATAACCTTCTCACCTGCCTCCTCTCTCACACTCTCTCCCCCTGCAAATCCATACGACTCCCCCACAGAGACCTCCACTCTCTTGATCCCATCCATCTCTCCAAAAGCATCTCTACCCACCTTGCCCCCTGTCCTCTCTTCCCATTCTCGGTGATCAGGTTACGACTCTCAACTCCACCCTCTCTACTCATCTCAATTCTCTCGCCCCCGTTTCCCTCCGCCGCTCTCGCTCCACTAACCCACTGCCCTGGGTCACTGCCTCTGTCTGCCTCCTACGGTCCTATGCTCAAGCAGCCGAGCGCTGCTGGCGAAGGTCCAAGAACCAAGCTGACCGTTTCCATTTGAAAATTATCCTTTCCTGCCTTAACTCTGTCCTCTCCTCCTCCAGGCAAAACTTCTATTCTTGCCTCATTGACACCCATGCCCGCCCCCCCCCCCCCCCCGCCAATTGTTCTGGACCTTTAATTCTCTCCTCAGGCCCCCTGTTCCTCCCCCTCCCCCCTCCCTCACCCTCAACGATCTGGCCACCTACTTCATCACAAAAATTAACACAATCAGGTCTGAGCTCCCCAAAGTCACCCCTCCCCCTTCTGCCTTCCCACCCCTCGTAACCCTCTCCCCTACTTTTCCATCCTTCCCTGCAGTATCCTCAGAGGAGATCTCCTCCCTCCTCACAAGTGCCACCCCCTCCACCTGTGCTTCAGACCCCATTCCTGCTCACCTTATAAAGCAGCGTAGCTCAGTGGAAAGAGCGCGGACTTGTGAGTCAGAGGTCATGGGTTCGAATCCTGGATCTGCCACTTGACAGCTGTGTGACTGTGGGCAAGTCACTTGACTTCTCTGTGCCTCAGTTACCTCATCTGTAAAATGGGGATTAAGACTGTGAGCCTCATGTGGGACAACCTGATTACCCTGTATCTACCCCAGCACTTAGAACAGTGCTCTGCACATAGTAAGCACTTAACAAATACCAACATTATTATTGCCCCTTCCCTCCTCCCCTCCTTAATTTCTATTTTTAACCACTCACTCTCCAATGGCTTCTTCCCCTCTGCCTTTAAACATGCCCATGACTTCCCCATCCTAAAAAAACCCTCTCTCGACCCCACTTCCCCTTCCAGTTATCGCCTTATCTCCCTATTACCCTTCTTTTCCAAGCTCCTAGAACGAATCATCTACACTCGCTGCCTAGAATTCCTTAACTCCAATTCTCTCCTGGACCCCCTCCAATCTGGCTTCCGTCCCCTTCACTCTACCGAGACTGCCTTCTCAAAGGTCACCCGTGACCTCCTTCTTGCCAAATCCAATGGCTCCTACTCTATTTTAATCCTCCTTGACCTCTCAGCTGCCTTTGACACTGTTGACCATCCCCTCCTCCTCCACACCTTATCTCACCTTGGCTTCATGGACTCCGTCCTCTCCCGGTTCTCCTCTTATCTTTCTGGCCGTTCATTCTCGGCCTCCTTCACAGGCTCCTCCTCCCTCTCCCAATCTCTAACTGTTGGGGTTCCTCAAGGGTCAGTTCTTGGCTCTCTTCTGTTCTCCATCTACACTCACTCCCTTGAACTCATTCGCTCTCACGGCTTCAACTACCATCTCTATGCAGATGACACACAGATCTACATCTCTGCCCCATCCTCTCCCCCTCCCTTCAGGCTCGTATCTCCTCCTGCCTCCAGGATATCTCTACCTAGATGTCTGCCTGCCACCTAAAACTCAACATGGCCACAACTGAGCTCCTCATCTTCCCTCCCAAGCCCTGTCCTCTTCCTGACTTCCCTATCACTGTGGATGGTACGTCCATCCTTCCCCTCTCTCAAGCCCGCAAACTTGGTGTCATCTTTGACTCGGCTCTCTCATTCACCCCACACAACCAATCCGTCACCAAGACCTTCCAGTCTCACCTTTATAATGTCGTAAAGATCCGCCCTTTCCTCTCCACCCAAATGACTATTTTACTGCTACAGGCTCTCATAATATCCCGGCTGGATTATCGTGTCAGCCTTCTCTCTGATCTCCCTTCCTCTTGTCTCTCCCCACTCCAGTTTATTCTTCATTCCACTGCCCGGCTCATCTTCCTGCAGAAACACTCCGGGCATGTCACTCCCCTTCTCAAAAACCTCCAGTGGTTGCCTATCAACCTCCACATGAAACAAAAACTTCTCCCTCTAGACTACAAGGCTCTCCATCACCTTGCCCCTTCCTACCTCTCCTCCCTTCTCTCTTTCCACTGCCCACTCTGCACGCTCCGCTCCTCTGCCGCCCACCTCCTCACTGTCCCCCGTTCTCGCCTATCCCGCTGTCGACCCCTGGGCCACATCCTCCCGCTGTCCTGGAATGCCCTCCCTCCTCACCTCCGCCAAACTAATTCTCTTCCCCTCTTCAAAGCCCTACTTAGAGCTCACCTCCTCCAAGAGGCCTTCCCAGACTGAGCTTCCCCTTTTCCCTCTGCTCCCTCTGCTGCCTCTCTACGCCCCCCACCTTTCATCTCCCCTCAGCTAAGCCTCCTTTTCCCCCCCTTTCCCTCTGCTCCTCCCCCCTCCCTTCCCCTTCCCTCAGCACTGCGCTCATCCGCTCATTTGTATATATTTTTATTACCCTATTTATTTTGTTAATGAGATGTACATCCCCTTGATTCTATTTATTGCTATTGTTTCAATGAGATGTTCATCCCCTTGATTCCATTTATTGCTTTTGTTTTTGTCTGTCTCCCCCAATTAGACTGTAAGCCCGTCAGTGGGGAGGGACTGTCTCTATCTGTTGCCAATTTGTACATTCCAAGTGCTTAGTACAGTGCTCTGCACATAGTAAGTGCTCAATAAATATTATTGAATAAATGAATGAATGAATACTTGCCACATAGTAAGTGCTTAACAAATACCATTAGCGCGGCTTAGTGGAAAGAGCATGAGCTTGGGAGTCAGAGGGCAAGTTCTAATACCGGCTCCGCCACTTGTCTACTATGTGACCTTGGGCAAGCCACTAAAATTCTCTGTGTCTCAGGTCCCTCATCTATAAAATGGGGATTAAGACTGTGAGCCCCACGTGGGACAACCTGATTACCTTATATCTACCCCAGCGCTTAGAACAGTGCTTGCCACATAGTAAGCGCTTAAATACCATCATCATCATCATTATTATTATTGCTCTCACAGGGAAGATGGCACAGCCTACTAAATTAAATTAGAAAAGTGTAGATTCTAGTTCTCAATGGTCCTTGCGGGCAGGGATTGCAATACCAACTCTTCAATCACTCAGTGGTATTTGAGTGCTCACTGTGTGCAGACCACTTGGGAGAGTATAATACAAGAGTTGGTAGTCACATTTCCCACCCACTAAGCGCATACTCTTTATTGTGTTGTACTCTCCCAAGTACTTAGTACAGTACAGTGGTGTATGCAGTCATGGGTTTTTAATCCTGGATCTGCCACTTGTCTGCTATGTGACCATGGGCAAGTCACTTAACTTCTCTGTGCCTCAGTTACCTCATCTATAACGCAGGAATTAGACTGTGAGACCCATGTGGGACATGGACTGTGTCCAAACTGATTAGCTTATATCTACTCGAGGGCTTAGTACAGTGCCTGGCACATAGTAAGCACTTAAATACAATTGATTGAAATGGATCACTGACAGTAAGGCTGCACTATTATCCCAAGCTCTGGGCCTCTCCGCCCCTAACCCCAACGATCCTCTCCCAGCCCTGATCAAATCCACACTGATCCATTGCTTTGAGGAGAGAGACTTGCAGCTATAAGTGCCTGCACTAAGCTCCTGCTGGACCACACAATTATTGGATTGACCCCGCCTGGATGGGGCTCCTGGGGCCCCTATCCCCAGTGACTGCAGTCTAAATTATAATAATAATAATAATGATGGTATTTGTGAAGAACTTACTATGTACCAAGCACTGTACTAAGCACTGGGGTAGATACAAGGTAAGGACCCACGTGAGGCTCACAGTCTTAATCCCCATTTTACAGATGAGGTAACCAAGGCACAGAGAAGTTAAGTCACTTGCCCAAAGTCACACAGCTGATAAGGGACAGAGCTGGGATTAGAACCACGACCTCTGATTCCCAAGCCCGGGCTCTTGCCACTAAGCCACGCTGCTTCTCTAAATAAGGAGCCAGCCACCTTCCTGAGGAATTTCTGTTTGTAATAATAATAATAATAAAGATGGGTTTTGTTAAGCACTGACTGTGTGTCAAGCAGTGTTCTAAGGGCTGGAGTAGATACAAGTTTATCAGGTTGCCTCAAATGGGACTCGCAGTCTTAATCCCCATTTTACAGATGAGGTAACTGAGGCACAGAAAAGGTAAGTGCCTTACCCAAGGTCACAGCAGACAAGTGATGGAGCTGGGGTTAGAACCCACATCCTCTGACTCCTAAGCCTGGGCTCTTGCCACTGTGCCATTTTGCTTCTCAAAGCTGCTGCTTGCTTTGTAAGCTTCTTATAGGCAGGGAAATGTTTGTTTTGCATAGCACTTTCTCAATTAATGCTATTAATTTCTTTGAATTGAGTCAACTGAATGGAGGCTGGTCAGGATCCCTGTCAGTCATATTTATCAAGCACTTACTATTTGCAGAGCACTGAACTAAATGCTAGGGAGAGTAAAGTATAGTAATAAACAGTTACATTCCCTGCCCACAATGAGCTTACAGAGAGGGGAACAGACATTAAGGTAAATAAATCTTAGTTATGTACCTAATTGCTAGGGAGCAATCAGGGCAATGCAGGAGGGAGTGGGAGGAGAGGAAAGGAGCACTTAGGGAAGGTTTCTTGAAGATGTGCCTTCAATAATGCTTTGAAAGGGGAGAAAGTAACTGTAGAAAATGAGAAGGGAGTTCCAGGCCAGAGGCAGGACGTGGGCAAGAGGTCGGCGGTGACCCAGGCAAATTCAAGGTACAGTGCGAAGGAGGAGCGAAGTGTGTGGGCTGGTTTATAGTAGGAGTAATGAGGCGAGGTAGGAGGGGGCAAGGTGATGGAGTGCTTTAAAGTGAGGAGTGTTTGTTTGATGTGGAGGTGAATGGACAACCACTGGAAACAGTAGGGAAACAGGGGTGAAACAGGGCCTGAATGTTTTCATAGAAAAATGGTCTGGGAGGCAGACTGAAGTATGGACTGGAGTGGGGAGAGATAGGAGGAGGGAAGGTCAGGAAGGAGGCAGATACGATAATCAAGGTGGGCTAGGATAAGTGATTGAACTTCTGGGACTGACAGGACCAGGCAGTGGTTTGAGGAGAGGACCACCCCCTTCCCCAAGTGTCATTTCCCTAGACCCAGGGCCAAGGCCATTACATGCCACCGGAGAGGCAGGAATGGTAGCTCCTTCCTTGAACACTCCCTCATGGCTCCACCTTCTCCTATGGCTTCTGCCCTTCCCACTGCAGCACCATCTCCTCAGGAAGCAGCACGATCTATTGGAACGAGCATGACTCTGGGATTCAGAGTCATGATCTATTTTTTTTAATATGGTATTTAAGTGTTTACTATGTGCCAGACGCTGTACTAAACACTGTGGTAGATATAAGCTAAGCAGGTCGAACACAGTCCACATCCCCCATGGTGCTCACAGTCTTAATCCCCATTTTACAGATGAGGTAACTGAGGGCCAGCAAAGTTTAATGATTTGCCCCAGGTCATACAGCACACAAGGGGGTTAGAGCTGAGATCAGAACCCAAGTCCTTCTGACTCCCAGGCTCGTGCTCTACCAACAGATCGTGCTGCCTCTCTGCTTTGTGACCCTGGGCAAGTCATTTAACGTCTTTGTGCCTCAGTTTCCCCATGTGTAAAATGGGGATTAAATTCTACTCATTTAGGACAGGGACTGTGTCCGACCTGATTATGTTGTATCTACCTCAGTGCTTAGTACAGTACCTGGCACATAGTAAGGGCTTAACATGTATCCTATTTTTATTATTATGGGGAGCCTGGAGTGCTTAGGAACACAAGGAGTTGCCGAGCCACTCCAGTAACTCCCCTCTCTGGCCCAGGCATCCTGGAGCACCCCAAATCCCTTGTGTCCTCCTTGCCGATCAGCTCCTGCTGGGGCTGGTAAAGGTATTCCACACACGGGAAAAGTCAGTGCAAAAGCCAAAAACAAGCCCCGGTTTATGGATCCTGGCCTTGTGCTGCTATGCGGAGGGGCAGAAAACAGTGTTTGCTTTCTAAACCTAAACCCCGCTCAGGACAGTAAGTTAACACAAGCCTTTGCTGAACTCGGCAGGGTGAATAGTGGCTCTGTGGCAAGGTATAGGCAACATAAATAGTATGTGGGCTGACGATCGGCCCTTGAGTTGGCTCTGCGTGTGTTTTTTGTAAATTATAAGACTAACGTGCATCCAGAATCCTGGATTTTCGCCTCTGTTTATAGGCTGTGGTGAGGAGGAAGGGAAGGAATAGGGTTGGGTCTGCACATATAAAACCATCCTTATTCTTACATTCAGCTCAGAGAGATATTTACCATACAAAATATTCTTGGTGCTAGGCAAATACTTTTATTGCAAAATTATTTCAACCAAGTGCCGTTAGCATGACCGTACATACGTTCTTTAGTGCCGACTACATGTGGAAGTTTAAGTGGTTCCTCGCAACAAGGCAGAGCCAATTTGCTTCATTACCTTTCAAACCTACTGAAATAATTCAGACCGATGCATATTCTGGATAGTTCCAAAAATGCATTTCTCAAGTCTAGAGAGTTGAAGAGACAACATTCCAGCTTCAAGGGAATTAGCATGTGTAGTGAACAGTAAAGGGTAAGGACACCAACGACGTTGTGTGCTTTGGGCCAGAAATTTGGCAACAGTCTTTTCCAAATACCTTTCAGCTACACTGTTTAAATTTGATAGGTTACCTTCAATATGAAGGACTTTGGCTGCACACTGACCGTACTCAGCTTTAGGGAGAAAAAGTCAGTCTATAAAAAAAATTGTGTCATAAGTGTCCAAGCTTCCATGAAGTGGGTACACGACTATTTACGTTAAGCAACTAGAGTGAAGACAGAGAAGGCCATTCGTATACAGAAAGCACTGCCTTTCAGCGCAAAGTAGACTCCCTACATGGAGGTCGTCATTTTCCAGACGGTTTCAAAGGGCACCCAGCTTCACAGTCCTCACCATTCACAACACTGCACCCTAGATTCCATTTCCAAACACAATCACCTCTCCTACTTAAAACAGTAGAATAACCTCTATGCAATACCCGGTTTACTTTGCTTTGAGTGACCTGTTGACCATAGGTCGTTCGGGAGACAGAGGGGGAATTCCACATTCAGAGTGTCCCCCGCAGCCCACGACAGCGCCAGACCGGCCGGACAATCTGTCCCGGCCCGGACGCCGGCCCTCAGGAGTGAATCGGAAGGGGACCCAGGCTCCGTTTCAGGCTAGGGAGTGAAAGGGGGTGAGGGGAGGTGCTATCTATCTCACTTGTGGTTGCCCCCGGGGGTTGCTGAAAGTTGGCCTCCCAAAGGCTCACGTGGGAGATCCCAAAGTACACAGAGCAGCCTCTCAGCGGCCTAGTTTCGGCCCACTCCCTCCGGCCCGTGGTCTCCTGAATGCTGGGGGCTCAGGAGTGCCAAGTTTGGCTTGGGGCCAGTGTTCCCAGCAGCCTTCAGCCCAAAGGCGAGGCCAGCCCCAGCCCAAACAAGGACCTATTCAGAAGTTTTACTAAAGCCATGTTTCCCCTAGGGAGCCATGCCAGTTCAGCTAAGGATTTTGCCGTTTCCCCGTACACCCGATAATCGTTCGGGGCTTTTCGACTCCCCCGTCCTTGATTTCCTACGATGATTAGGTACCTTCAAGGGACACTCAGAGAACTGCCTTAAAATTGTTCTCCATCATTATCAGGGCACCGCCGATTTCCCTTCCACTTGAGTTCACAAGGAATTATGGTTCCCATTCAAACATTCCCCACACCATTAACACAGCGTACTTTCACGATCACTTGTACTTCTTCAAAGTCTTCTTACCTACACATACATACGCTTTTTTTCTAGTTGTTCATTTATCAAATACTGCTCACAGACTACATCGGACAAGCTTTATAGAACCTTGACCAATCTTGCTTAGAAGGCCCGAAGGGCCTTTGAGTTCATTTGGCCTTTTCTCAATAATAAGGCTTCAAACACCCATCCCCAAACTACAGAAGGAAATGCAGCAAACGTTTCCTAACACTGCTACGGATAAGTGATGCAGACAGAAAGCTACATTCCATTATCGTACTCCATCAGGTCTGGCTGGCTAATGGCTTAATTAAAATGAGACCAAGTTTTCAAATCTCTCCCAGCTCTGCCATTCGGGAAAGAAGCCGCCGGCCAATCGAGGGCTGCCAAACAGAGGCGATTCAGGTTCAGTTTTGTTCTGGGTCTGGAGAATCGCACTGTCTTGGGAGGCCGCCTGCACTCCGTCAGGTTTCCAGCACGCGTGCACGATCTTATAGTTCTGGCCTTCATTATTGTCCCAGAAGACCTGACCCCCGCTGCGGTAAGAAATGCAAAATTCGATCTTCTCGTGAGGCGGGATGAGAGGAGGCAAGTCAATGGCAAATGAAAAGGTGTCACTTTCCGAGCTCCCGTAGATGTTCTTCATGAAGACACAATCGACATCTGTGTACGTTTTCCAGGAATCGAAGGTGATACGAACCTGAACCGTCTTCTCAAAGCTCACATTTTTCACTTTGACAGTCCCCGCCACAGTCCTCTCTTGCAGGGAGCAGTTCTCCAGGCAGACGAAGTTCTTTTGCAAATGATTCCGGAAGCACAGGTAATCGGCCGAAGGCTGAGAGAAATCCAAGATCAGCTTTTTTTCCTCGTGGAGTTTTAAGCCGGCTGTAATGTCCTTGAGATCTATCAGATCGAACTGCAGATCCCACACGGACTCTTCCTGGAATTCCGAGAAGACGTGGATGGCCGTGAGAGACAGGCCCTTGGAGTCGGCAAACACCACTCTCTTCTTGGCTCTGCTGGGTGAGTGGTTCCAGTCCTTTTGAGATTCAGCTTCACGTTTCACATTAAGACACGGTCTTAGGGGTTTTAATCTGTTCACGAGGTTTCTTCTTCTGCATTCGTCGTAAGAGCCAAGGAAGCTTTTCAGAGGAGGGGAATGGGAGAGACAGAATCTCATGGCCATGTCGACTGGCATGACTGAACTCGTCAGAGGTCTTGGGTCTAAAACCTGTATCACTCTGAAAAGTAAATAAATTGGGTTATTGTCTTGGTTTCCCATTTTCAGAATATGGGAGAGTCACTAAAGCGGATGTCTCCCCCTCCTCCCCAACCATACAGTGGCCTGGCTGAACCTCCTTAAACACTATACTCAATGATTCAAAGGCTCTTTATCCAGGTTCTGATGACATAAGTGTCCGGCTTCCCTTCTTCCCCGCTTTTGCTGCTCATCTCCTTCCCCTGGCCAACAGGCTATCAAACTTTCCATTGTATTTACTGAATGCTGGGTGCGGAGCACTGTACTAAGCGTTTGGGAGGGTATAATACAGCAATACAACAGACACATTCCCTGACCACAGTGAGCAACACAGTCCAGAGGGAGAAAAACTCCACCTACAAATCGTTTCTACTCGTTGGAACCACTAGGGCAAGGTTTGGTGGGGGACAGCCTCCAAGCTTGGGCCTCAAATAAAACTTAGAGACGCTACTATTCGGGTTATCTGGGCCAACGCTGAGAAGTAGCGTTGCCTAGTGGATAGAATGCAGGCCTCGGAGTCGGAAGGACCTGAGTTCTAAGCCTGGCTCCGCCACTTGTCTGCTGTGTGACCTTGACCAAGTCGCTTCACTTCTCTGTGCCTCAGTTCCTCATCTGCAAAATGGGGATTAAGACTGTGAGCCCCTTGATTACGGGGATTGTGTCCAACCTGATTACCCTAGATCTACCCCAGTGCTTAGAAAAGTGCCTGGCACATAGTAAGTGCTGATCAAATACCACTGAAGAAAACCAAAAACCTCTTGATTACTCTCCAGATGAGACTACCTCCATAAGAATACAAAGCATAGAATTCTCCTGAAGGAGACCAAATGGGGTATTTTTAAGATCTTTACATCTGGAGCACAGTGGAGAACTCCTCAAAAGCAACTCCCAGGAGTCTTCCCTTTGCTGGTCCCACTTTGCCAACTGGGGGAGGGGGAGGGCAAATGTCACCCCAATCTCTATCACTACTAGGGCACGTGCCCACCAACTCCATTCTGCTGTACTCTCCCAAGCACTTTGGCTCAGTGGAAAGAGCCAGGGCTTGGGAGTCAGAGGTCGTGGGTTCTAATTCCGGCTCCTCCACTGGTCAGCCGTGTGACTTTAGACAAGCCACTTCACTTCTCTGTACCTCAGTAACCTCATCTGCCAAATGGAGATTAAGTCTGTGAGCCCCAAGTGGGACAACCTGATCACCTTCTATCCCCCCAGCGTTTAGAACAGTGCTTGGCACATAGTAAGCACTTAACTATCATCATCGTCATTATTCTAATTATTACAGTGCTGGGCAGGGAGGAAGCGCTCGATAAATATGCTGTCTTGCTTTTATTTCGTGCTGTTTTGCTCTGCCATCTGCCTCCCCCGATTAGACCGCGAGTCTGTCATTGGGTAGGGAGTGTCTCTGTTGCCGAACTGTCCATTCCAAGTGCTCAGTACAGTGCCGTGCACATAGTAAGCGCTCAGTAAATACTACTGAACGAATGACTGATTATCTGTTGCCGAATTGTACATTCCCAGCGCTTAGTCCAGTGCTCTGCACATAGTAAGCGTTCAATAAATACTACGGAATGAATATCTGCTGCCGAATTGTACATTCCAAGCGCTTGGTCCAGTGCTCTGCACATAGTAAGCGCTCGATAAGTACTATCGAATGAACGACCGAATGATAGATGTGTCACAAGCTGCGGCAAGAAAGAAAACGACAGGGCTCCGGGGGAAGAGGGAGCAGGGGGCTGTGCGGGACGAAGAGGGAGCAGGAGGCTGTGCGGGACGCTGCGAGCCGGGGAATAATAATAATAATAATGGTATTTGTTAAGCGCTTACTCTGTGCTAAGCACTGCTCTAAGCGCTGGGGGCGGGAGGGGTACAAGGTGATCGGGTTGTCCCACGTGGGGCTCACAGTCTCCAGCCCCATTTTACAGATGAGGGAACTGAGGCTCAAAGAAGTGACTTAATAATGTTGGTATCTTGTATTTGTTAAGCGCTTACTACGTGCAGAGCACTGTTCTAAGCGCTGGGGTAGATACAGGTAGATACCTTGTGTCTACCCCAGGGCTTAGAACAGTGCTCTGCACATAGTAAGCTCTGCCACTTGTCGGCTGTGTGACTGTGGGCAAGTCACTTAACTTCTCTGTGCCTCAGTTCCCTCATCTGTAAAATGGGGATGAAGACTGTGAGCCCCATGTGGGACAACCTGATTCCCCTCTGTCTACCCCAGCGCTTAGAACAGTGCTCGGCCCATAGTAAGCGCTTAACAAATACCGACATTATTATTATTAAGCGCTTAACAAATACCAACATTATGACTATTATACAGGGTAATCAGGTTGCCCCACGTGAGGCGCACAGTCTTCATCCCCATTTTACAGATAAGGTAACTGTGGCCCAGTGAAGTGACTTGCCCACAGTCACCCAGCTGACAAGCGGCGGGGCGGGGATTCGAACCCAGGACCTCGGACTCCCAAGCCCGGGTTTTTTCCACTGAAACACGCTGCTTCCCGGGAAAGGGGGAATGGGGGGCTGCGGGTCGGGCCACTGGGGCTTACCTGGTGCAGCTCATCAAGGCGGGGACGCCGAGGGAGGGGAGGGGAGGCTCGTTGGAGGGGCGAGGGGGCGAGTGAGGCCGGTCCGGTCCTCGCCAGCCTCTGCGCGATGTGAGTGGGGCCGGCGGCCGCGCCCGCTTATAAAGGCTCGGAGCCGCTCCGGGCCACGTGACCCGCGCCGGCCGGCCAATCCCCGGCCGCCTCCTGCCGGCCAATCAGAGCGGCCCTCTGTTCCCCCGGGGGGGGCGGCCGTTGGCCTCACCCGCGGGGGCGTCTGGGAAAGGCGGCGCGAACCAGTCTGGCCCACCTTGAGAGGCAGCGTGGCGCAGTGGCAAGAACCCGGGCTGGGGAGGCAGAGGTCAGGGGTTCGAATCCCCGCTCCGCCCCTTGCCAGCTGGGTGACTGTGGGCAAGGCACTTCCCTTCTCTGGGCCTCAGTTCCCTCCTCTGTAAAAGGGGGATAAATAATGTTGGTATTGGTTAAGCGCTTACTTTGTGCAGAGCACTGTTCTAAGCGCTGGGGGAGATGCAGGGTAATCAGGTTGTCCCACCTGAGGCTCACCGTTAATCCCCCTTTTACAGAGGAGGGAACTGAGGCACAGAGAAGTGAAGTGACTTGCCCACAGTCAGCTGACAAGCGGCAGAGCCGGGAGTCGAACCCATCACCTCTGACTTCAAAGCCCAGGCTCTTTCCACTGAGCCTGTGAGCCCCACATGGAACAACCTGATTGCCTTGTATCCCCCCCAGCGCTTAGAACAGTGCTTTACACAGAGGAAGCGCTTAACAAATAATAATAATGTTGGTATTTGTTAAGCGCTTCCTCTGTGCAGAGCACTGTTCTAAGCGCTGGGGTTAGACAGGGTAATCAGTTTGTCCCACACGAGGCTCACAGTTAATCCCCATTTTACAGATGAGGGAACTGAGGCACAGAGAAGTTAAGTGACTTGCTCCCAGTCACACAGCTGACAAGTGGCCGAGCCAGGATTCGAACACATGACCCCTGACTCCCAAACCACGCTGCTTCTCATGCCATCATCACCTGCTGCAGGCTATGAAAAGTCACTTAGGGTAGCAGGAAAAGCAGATAATGACAGTAGTAAGCGTGGGACTTACTATTAGAGTGTGAGCCTTTAGCATTTTATTATCACTTTATCGTGATAATGTTGTCTTGTTTTTATTTCATTCTGTTTTGCTCTGCCATGTCTCCCCCAATTAATAATAATAATGTTGGTATTTGTTAAGCTCTTACTATGTGCAGAGCACTCATCTAAGCACTGGGGTAGATACCCTGTATCACATAGTAAGCGCTTAACAAATAACAACATTATTATGAAGGGTAATCAGGTTGTCCCACGTGAGGCTCACAGTCTTAATCCCCATTTTACAGTTGAGGGAACTGAGGCCCGGAGAAGTTAAGTGACTGGCCCACAGTCACACAGCTGACGGGTGGCAGAGCCGAGATTCCAACCCATGCACCTCTGACTCCCAAGCCCGTGCTCTTTCCACTGAGCCACGCTGCTTCTCTAGACTGTGAACCTGTCATTGGGCAGGGATGGTCTCTATCTGTTGCCTAATTGTCCATTCCAAGCGCTTAGTCCAGTGCTGTGCACATAGTAAGCGCTCAATAAATACTATTGAATGAATAGTAAGCGCTCAATAAATACTATTGACTGAATAAATACTATTGAATGAATGAATGAGCCCATCATTGGGCAGGGGTTGTCTCTGTTGCCAAATTGTACATTCCAAGCATTTAGTCCTGTGCTCTGCACATAGTAAGCACTCAATAAATACGATTGAATGAAAGTGGTACTTGTTAAGAGCTTACCATGGGCCAAGCACTGTTCATTCATTCCATAGTATTTATTGAGCGTTTACTATGTGCAGAGCACTAAGCGCTGGGGTAGGTACAAGGTCATCAGGTTGAACACAGTCCCAGTCTCACATAAGGCTCACGCTCTTAATGCCCATTTCACAGATGAGGTAACTGAGGTCCAGAGAAGTGAAGTGACTGCTGAGTGGAAAGAGCACAGGCTGGGGAGTCAGAGGACGTGGGTTCTAATCCAGGCTCCGCCACTTGTCTGCTGTGTGACCTTGGGCAAGCCACTTAACTTCCCTGTGCCTCACTTACCTCATCTGTAAAATGGGGATGAAGACTGTGAACCCCACAAGGGACAACCTGATTACCTTGTATCTATTCCAAGTGCTTGGTACATAGTAAGTGCTTAACAAATGCCATTATTATTATTGTTGTTATTACTTGCCCAAGGTCACACAGCAGACAAATGGTGGTTTGGGATTAGAACCCATAACCTTCTGACTCCCAGGCCCATGCTTTATCCACTAAGTCATGCTACTTCTATTACTACTATTACTAATTATGGTACTTGTCAAGCACTTACTCTGCACCAAGCACTGTTCTAAACCCTGGGGTAGATACAAGGTAATCAGGTTGAACACAGTCCCAGTCCCACATAGGGTTCACTCTTAATTCCCATTTTATAGATGAGGTAGCTGAAGCCCAGAGAAGTGAAGTGACTTGCCCAAGGTCACACAGCAGACAAATGGCAGATTGGGATTAGAACCCATAACCTTCTGACTCCCAAGCCCATGCTTTATCCACTAAACCATGCTGCTTCTTCTACTACTACTACTAACTGTGGTACTTAACAAGTGCTTACTATGTGCCAGGCGCCGGGGTAGACACAAGTTAAACAGGTTGAACATAGTCCTTGTCCTACATGGGGCTCACACACTATTCCCCGTTTTACAAATGAAGTAACTGAGGCCCAGAGAAGTTAAGAGACTTGCCCAAGGTCACGCAGTGGATGTGTGGCGGAGGTGAGATTAGAACCTACGCCCTTCTGACTCCCAGCCCCGATCCATTCATTCCCGCGGGAAGCGGCTGCAGAGAAGGAAGTCGATGACAGTGACAGGCTCCGGACCTTCTCTCCCTTCCCCACCCGGGGAGAAGCAGAGAAGGACCATCTGACATGAGTTTTCAGGGGGTAGGCCCATAATCTGTATTTCTGTGTAAACATCTGGGGAGGGGTTATTGTCTCTAAATAAAATTTCTGTTATATTGCACCTTCAAGATCCGCTGCTGCTTTGCAAAATCCTTTTCTGACTCTTCCCAAAGCTGATGGAAAACTACCAGCTGAGAGCACGGCCTTGGGTCTAATCCCACCTCTGCCCGTTGTCATTTTCCCTCATCTTTAAATAGGGATTAGGCCGCCGCTATCTCGTGAGAATATTGTGAGGATAAATATGATGAGTAATGTGAATGTGCTTTCATTGTTTGTCTCCCCCTCTACACCGTAAGCTCCTTTAAAAGAAAAAGTATTTGTAAAGGGTTTACTAGAAGAGCAGCATGGTCTAGTGGCTAGGGCTGGGAGTCAGAAGGTCATGGGTTCTAATCCCGGATCTGCCACTTGTCTGCTTGCGTGACCTTGGGCAAATTACTTCACTTCTCTGTGCCTCAGTTACCTTTTATCTGTAAAATGGGAACTGAGACTGTGAGCCCCACGTGGGACAGGGACTGTGTCCAGTACGATTTGCTAGTATAGTACAGCGGCTGGCATTTAGTAAGTACTTAACAAATATCATAATTATTATCATTATTACTATGTGCCAGGCACCGAACTAAGCACTGGGGTAGATGCAAGCTGTCCAGGTTGGACCAAGTCCATGCTTCACATGGGCTCACGGTATTAATCCCCATTTAATAGATAATTGAGGCCCAGAGAAGTGAAGTGACTTGCTCAAGGTCACACAGTGGACAAGTGGCAGATTGGAATTTGAACCCGGAGCCTTCACATTCACAGGCCCTTACTCTTTCCACTATGCCACACTGCTTCAGAGCCCTGATCTTGTGAGCAGGGATCCTGTCTGTCAACCTAAGCCCTCATTTCCTTTTCTCCTACTTGTTTCTGTGCCACCCTGATTTGCTCCCATTATTCCCGCTCTCCCGCCCCCTCCCCGCCCACATTAGCCCCACAGCACTTATGTACATATCTGTTATTTATTCATTTATATGTCCGTCTCCCCAGCTAGACTGTAAACTCACCGTGGACAGGGAATGTGTCTGTTGTAGTGATATATTGTACTCTCCCAAGTGCTTAGAGAAGCAGTGTGGCTTAGTGGAATGAGCACAGGCTTGGGAGTCAGAGGTCGTGGGTCTAATCCTGGCTCTGCCACTTGTCTGCTGTGTGACCTTGGGCAAGCCACTTAACTTCTCTGTGCCTCACTTAGCTCATCTGTAAAAATGGGGGTTAAGACTGTGAGCCCCACGTGGGACAAGCTGATTACCTTGTATCTACCCCAGCTCTTAGTACAGAGTAAGCATGTATCAAATGCCATAATTATTATTATTATTACAGTGCTCTGCAAGCAGTAAGTGCTCAATAAATATGATTGTTGTATTGTACTCCCCTATGTGATTAGCACAGTACGCACTCAATAAATACCACTGCTTAACTAAAAACAAAAGTGCTTTAATTTCAAGTACTATTATTGAGTTTGACAAGTCTCAATTGCTTAAGATAGTGCTCTGTACACAGTAAGTATTTGTAGCTGTTTTCCATAACTGAAGAAGACAAAACAAAAGATGAATTTCTCCTATAGGTAGGGTATGTGACTTCAAGTCCTTACCACACTGTGCACACACAAAGATAGTCCCTTTGTAGGCTGCCATCGGCGTTTGTCGCATCTAACATAGATTGTAAAATCCTTGCAGGCGAGGACCTCATCAACCTCTTCTGTAGTACTCTGGTAGCTGCTTAGTACAGTGCTCTGCACACAGGAACACTCAGCAAACACCAATGAGTGATTGTTTTCACTTTGGCATTCGCGTCTCCCGGTTCTTCTAAAGCTTCTGCTCAAAAAGAGGCACTCCTTTCTCAATCGAAGCACACCATTCTGGCTTTCCTGCAGCAGTGGACTCAGTTTTCAGCTGGGATGGCATATTGTCTGACTTTTTATTATTACTGGGTTCGTTTGGCCGTAGAACTCAATGAACCCTTCCTCCATCTCCCCGTCAGCCCATAAAAGGATTCCTGAGCATTTCCATTTAAGGCCTTGGAGAAATATGAAGTAATAACTATTCAGGGATTTCTTGTTAGTCTTAGAATCTCAAATAAGCAGCACGGCCTTGTGGTAAGAACATAGGCCTGGGAGTCAGAAGGACCTGGGTTGTAACCCAACTCCTCCACTTGTGTGCTGTTTATCCCTGGGCAAGTCATTTAACTCTTCTGGGCATCAGCTACCTCATCTATAAAATGGAGATTAAGACTGTGAGCCCTATGTGGGACAGGGATTGTGTCCAACCTGATTATCTTGTATTTACCCCAGTGTTAGTAAAGTGCCTGGCACATCCTAAGTGCTTAACAAATACCATTAAAAAAAAATCCAGAAACATTTTTTTTGTTTCTGGGCCAATTGTACCAGCTTTAAGCCTTTTTTTTCCTCTCAAAGGTTCCTGCTTGGCTTTGGGAGTACTTACTTGATTCCAACACCACTACAGACTTTCACCTCTTGGATAATAATAATGTGGTGTTTGTTAAAAAGTATTGGGGTAGACATAAGATAATTGAGTTGGACACAGTACCTGTCCCACATGGGTCTCACAGCTTAAAGGGAAGGTAGAACGGGTATTTACTCCTCATTTTTCAGATGAGGAAACGGAGATACAGACTAATTAAGTGACTTGTCCAAGGTCAAACAGCAGGCAAATGGGAGAGCTGGGATTAGAACCTAGTTCTCCAGACTCCCAGGGCTGTATCTGACAGATGATAACTCTCTCCACCTTCAAAGCCTTATTAAAATCTTAACTCCTCCAAGAGACCTTCCCCAACTAAGCCCTCTTTACCTCTACTCCCTTTCTCATTTGCATAGCTTAGGCACTTGATGATCATCCCTCCTTGAGTCCCAGAGCATTAATGTAAACAGCCATAATTTATTTATTTATACTAATGTCTGCCTCTTCTCAGCTGTAAGCTCACTGAGGGCAGGGAACATGCCTACCAACTCTGTTGCATTGTACCATTCCCTGCACACAGCAAGCAATCAATAAAATTCATTGATTGACATCCATTTTCACTAGTCCAGGGGGCTTTTCATTCCCTCCTCCCCATTTCTCTCTTCAGGCCTTCCCTGTGGGCCATTTTGTTTGGGAGTGGAAGGAGGAGTGATGGGGGGCTCAGAAATTCTGGAATCCAGTGCACCATCCCACTCCTCCAGACAGCTGACACACTCACATCTTTCTTTGACCCCAGTTCACGCCTCTTCCCCGTGACCATCTCAGGGCCGGAGACTAGCAGCTGTGGTTACTTTGCACCGGGAACCGGATGATGCTGTTGTTTGGGATCTGGGAATTCGCCGCGGCCTGTCCCACGTCTCGCTCCTCTCACCACACCCCTGTGAAACATGGCCTGAACGTTTTTGTAGAAAAATGATCTGGGCGGCAGTGTGAAGTGTGGACTGGAGTGGGGAGAGAAAGGAGACTGAGAGATCAAATAGAAGGCTGATAGAGTAATCAAGGTGGAGTAGGATAAGTGATTGGATTAGGTAGTGGTTTGAATGGAAAGGATGGATTTGAGAAATGTTGTGGGGGGTGGAATCGACAGGATTTAGTAATGGATTGAATATGTGAGTTGAATGAGAGATAGGAGTCAAGGGTAAGGCCAAGGTTACCAGCTTGCGAGACAGGAAGGATGGTGGTGCCTTCTACAGTTTTGGGAAAGTTAGAGGAAGGAAAGGGTTTGGGTGGGAAGATATGAAGTTCAGTTTTAGACGTATTAAGCTTGAGGTGACGCGAGGACATCCAAATAGGAGGAAATGTGAGACTGCGGAGAGGGAGAGCGAGATCAGGGTTGGAGATGTAGATCTGGCTATTATATGCATAGATGCGGTAGTTGAATCCATGTGAGTGAATGAATTCTCCAAGGGAGTGGGTGTAGATGGAGAATAGAAAGGGAACCAAAACTGAGCCTTGAGGGACCCTCCACAGATAGGGGATGGGAGACAGAGGAGAAGCCCATGAAAGAGACTGAGAATGAGTGGCCTGAGAAATAAGAGGAGACCAGGAGAAGTGTCTCTGAAGCCGAGGTTGGATAATGTTTGCAGGAGAAGGGGGTGGTTGACAGGGTCGAAGGCAGCCGAGAGGTCGAAAGGCATCTGAGAGGTAGAATGATTGTTTAGATAAACTGCGATGGTGGTTGGATGCAGAGGAAAGGGCAGATTCTAGCAATGTTGCAAAGGTGCAACCAACAGGATTTGGTGACAGATTGAATAGGTGGGTTGAATGAGAGAGATGAGTCAAGGATAACGCCAAGGCTTGGGAGACGTTTGTAACCACTGTATCGCCCTAACACTAACCCTAGCATTCCACTGTCAGCTCACTCCCATCTTCCACCCATCCCCGCCACTGATGCCACCTGCTGCCCTGTATTCCCCTCGAAATATGCAGCCCCTCCCCCCGACATAGGCAAACTCCTCTTCATTCTTGACCTCTTCCTAGCCCAGTCACTCTTCCTTCTCACCACGACAGCGATCTAGCTCACTCCAGATGACACTGCCTCCCCTGCCACTATCTCCGGAGGAGACTCCACACCCCTGACTCCAGGAGAAAGGTGGGAGGAGTCGGGCTGATCCTTGTATCAACTTGCTTCCATCCCTCACTTTCTCTTCTTTTAACATCCACATCATCCACCCCTACCACCCACTACAATTATTTTTTGCAGCCAATTACCTCTTCCCTCTTCCTAAATTAACTACCCCCTGGCCCACCTCCACTTCAATGAGCAATTCTGATTTCTTCAACTTCCCCATTCCCTACTGTGATCGCTGGGGACATAAAAATCTACACTGATGTTCCCAGTGACGAACTAAGTGACTGCTTCTTCACTCCATAATTCTGCAGACCTCCCGCTCATCCCATCACCAACTCGGACACTTGCAGGAGCTCATCATCACTGGTCCGACCTGTCTTCCCTCCTCCTCCCCTGTCCTGCCAAAATCTTCTCTTCCCACACAGAATCTCTGTTCTCTAGGACCCCTCTTCTAATGTCAGGTCTTTGTGTCCCATATGAACCCTATCTAATCTACCCTCTCGATGCATAAACCTGGGCTCGGGGATGGCGCATGGTATAGTGGATAGAGCACAGGCCTGGGAATCAGAAGGTCATGGATTCTAATCCTGGCTCTGCCACTAGTTTGCTGGGTGGTCTTGGGCCAGTCACTTCACTTCTCTGAGCCTCAGTTACCTCACCTGTAAAATGAGGATTTCACAGTCAAAGACTGGGAGCCTCATGTGGGACAGGGACTGTGTCCAACCTGATTTGCTTGTATCCACCTCAGCTCTTGGTACTGTGCCTGGCTCGTACTAAGCACTTAAAAATATCACAGTTATTAACCCCAACCTCTCAGCTAAATTCAACTTCCTCATTTGTCCTTCCTCCATCACCTCAGCCTTCCATCAATCTTGCACCACCAAATCCCAACCATGGATCACCTCAGTCAATCAATTGTATTTACTGAATGCCTACTGTGCACTTGGGAGTATATGTAAGTAGGCATGTACCAACTCTTGTACCCTCCCAAGCACTTACTACAGTGTTCTGCACGCAGTAAGAAGTCAATAAATACCACTGATTGATTAGTAATAATAACTGGTATTTCTTAAGCACTTATGATGTACCAAGCACTGTAGCAGATACAAGACAATCACGATTTTCTTGCTTTTAAGGGGAAAGCAAGGGAATGAGGGGCAGAAAATGTTTCGGGTGAGTATAATTAGCTCCTGATTATTCAGAGACTGATTACTCATCTGTGCAATAATTACCCTTATTCTGGGGCTTTTCTCCACTAAAGAGCCAGTCTATTTGTGTGCCAGGGATATAAGGCTTCCTCCGTTTTTTTGCTAGGACCCAACAGATCCAAAGACCAGCCCTCAACCCATGGCAAACGTGGTGGGGAGGGGAATCTCATCCTCCACCTACTGTATGCAGGGCCCTCTACTAAGCCCTTGGGAGAAAACAACTGAGTTAATAAACTTGATCCATTCATTCGTTCGTTCGTTCGTTTTTATTGAGTGCTTGCTGTGGGCAGAGCCCTATACTGAGCACTGGGCAGAGTACAATATAAGAGTAAACACACATGTTCCCTGCCCACAGTGAACTTAGAGTCTAGAGGGGGAGACAGATTTTAATAGAAATAAATAAATTACAGATACATACGTAAGTGCTGTGGGGCCCGGAGTGGGGATTCATTCAATCGCATTTATTGAGCTCTTACTGTGTGCAGAGCACTGTGCTGAATAAAAGGATCAAGTCTGGGCGACGCAGAAAGGGATGGGAGAAGAGGAAAGGAGGGTTAGTCAGGGATGTTGTCTTGGAGGAGTCTTGCCTTCAGTAAGGCTGTGAAGGTGAGGAGAGTAATTATCCCTGCCCTCAGAAAATTTTACAAACTAATGGGAGAGACAGAAACTAAGAGAGTCAATAGAAGATAGGATGAGGAAGGAAAGGGGATACATACTTGCTTTAGTAATAGGGTATATAAGACAAGTGATGTGGGGGTCAGGGAAACACAAGTAGCACAGAAATGTTAAAGTGACAGTTGGGAAAATTAATTGGTGAAGAGCTCCTGGAGGAGATGTGATATCAGGAGGCTTGGAAGATCAGGAGAGTTGTGGTCTGCCAGTTTTGAAGGGGGGAAGGGCATGAGCAAGAATTCGGCAGTGGGAAAGATGAGAAGATGAAACAGTATATTAGTGGGCTTGAGAGGAGCGAAAGTGTGTTTCTCCTTCTCCCCCCCTTCCCATTTTCCCATCCTCAATAGCCTTACCTTTTCTTTCTCTTCCCCTTTTTCCCCCTTTCTTCCCTTACCCTCTCTTTTACTGAGGTATTCGCTAAGCGCTTACTATTTGCCAGGCATTGTACTAAGCATCTGGGGAGGATACAAGCAAATCAGGTTGGACACAGTCCCTGTCTCTTGCGGGCTCACAGTCTTAATCCCATTTTACAGATGAGGTAACTGAGGCCCAGAAAAGTGAAGTGACTTGCCCGAGGCCACACAGCAGACAAGTGGCAGAGCTGGGATGAGAACCCAGGTCCTTTTGACTTCCAGGCCTGTGCTCTATCCACTACACCATGCTCCTTCTCTTTTCCTTTTTCTCCTCTCCTCTCCTCTTTCCTCTTCTTGCTTTCCTTTTCTTCCCAACCTGGCAGCCTCAGTTGTTCATGTGAAAAGCTACTGCAATGTACACCCTTGCCACTCAATGATGTCAACACTTCATGTGTCACAAGGAGGCTGCAAAAAAGAAACCCTGGGCTACTGGATAGGTTGGTGTTAAATTGGCTTAGCTGATGCCAAGTGGTTCTTTTGGTTTGTTTTTTTTTTCTTTTTTTTGATGAGGATGGGCACAAAGCATTTAATTAAAACTATCAGCTTCACAGTGAAATGACATCAATATGTGGGTAAATTATATCATTGCCTCTTTCACTGCTCAAATGTTTCATTTTGTTAGACTCTCCTGCACAAAAAGGTTACCAGCTCCTGCTCTAAAACCTGTCTGCTCAAATTTCCTAAACCACAAATGAAGCAGATTATACAATGGAGAGAAGAAGTGAAGTGGTGGAAGCCTTGTATCTCTCTAGTTGATATTTGCTGCTGACACTGGGTACAGTTCACCTTTCATCTGGGTGGAAATAGGGAAGGATCTAATAATAATAATATTAATAATATTTGTAATAATTTTTGAACACTTACCTTGTGTCAAAAATATTCTAAGTACTGGGGTAGATTCAAGATAATCAGGTCTCGTATGGGACTTACAGTCTAAGTAGGAGGGAGAACAGATATTCAATCCTCATTTTGCATATGAGGGAACTGAGGCATGGAGAAGTTAAGTGACTTGCCCAAGGTCATCCAGCAGACAAATGTTGGAGACGGGATTAGAACCCACATCCCCTGTCTTTACTCCTTCTCTAGATCTAGATTTAAATGACTCACTTAGATGAAAATAATTGAGCACTCTGCATGAACTTTGATATCACTAAAGATGAGTCCCCTGACAATAAATCAGTTCTATTCCATCACTGCTTATGTCACTTGTCTTGCAGTATTTTATACCCAGTCATGTATTTCTAATAGGGACTAAAGCATTCTCCCTAATTTTAAAAAGAACTTTAATTATTACCCACAAAAGAGTCACACTGTAATAGTCCATAACGATATTTAAAAGGCAGTAAGCAATTCACTCCCTCTCAGGATGGCACCTGGAGAGTTCCCCATAAGCTACCACTCTCGGCTACGAGACGGAGAGTCAAGAAGAGGCTTACCCGTTCCATTCCTAGCTTGGGCAGTGGCTAGAGAGTGGGAGGCAATCTGCTACAAGTCAAAACTCACCCGTGCTGGGCAGCAGCTGCACGGGAGAGGGTCGAGGGCAGAGACTCGAGTTGACTGTGTGGAGGATGGCAGTGGTAAACCACTTCCTTTTTTTTAACCAAGAAAACTCTATGGATCCACTACCAGAAGGATTGCAAATGGAGGGGGGACTTTCTTGGTGAGATGTGTCCATGCAGTCGCTATGGGTCGGAGCGACTCGACAGCATAAAATGAGACAGGCAATTCACCTTTTAGTATTACTAGAGTTTTCAATACAAGGTACAAGTTTTTGTTTTCATGCATCATTCCCTGGGCTCAGGAGGAAAGAGTGAGAGAGTGTGGATGGCTCAGTGCAAACTATCACCACTATTGCCAATCAACAGAAACGCTTATCTGCTTGAGAGGAGACAATTTCTTTTCCCTTTCCTCTCTCCAACCCTCAAGGCCTAGAAAACATAAGCAGTCAATCAATCAAACAATTAATGTTACTCTTTGTACACTGCCGTTTACTTAGTTCAGTGTACTAAGAACTCGGGAGAGTACAGTATAACAGAGTTGGTACACAAGTTCTCTGCCTACAGTGAGCACATAGTCTGGAGTGGGAGAGGCACTAGCAGCACTCACAGCCTCCTGATGTCGGAGAAGGTTCAAGTCTTCAAGGCAAGGGGACAGAAAAGGTGCCACACTGCATTTTCATAGGCACAGTGTACAAGTGAGCAAGACATTCCAGTTCTCGGTCTCATCTCTATTGCCCCCAACCTCTCCCTCACATCCTCCCTTGTGCTTGGAACTTCCAGCCCCTTCCTATCTGGCAAAACTGCTCACCACATCTTCAAGGCCCTTTCAAATCACATCTCCTCCAAGAAGCCTTCCCTAATTAATTCCTTATCTTCCCACCCTATTTCCCCTCCTACTGGCTCCTCTAGCACTTTCACAACACTTCAGAAGTTGAGTACCCACACCCTATCCACCCCCAATGCCCTTATATGCACACCTTCATTTCATACCTTCATTGCACACCTTCATAAATTCTGTTGCTTCCCTTTACCTGTAATTTGTTTTAGTGCCTGATAGGTTGTAATAATGATTATGGTAATTGTTAAGTGCTTACTATGTGCCAAGCACTGTTCTGAGCACTGGAAGCCGCTTGAGGGCAGGGATCATGTCTACTCAACTCTGTCACACTCTCCCAAGGGCTTTTTACAGTGCTCTGCACAGAGTAGACAGCCAATAAATGCTATTGATCGATTGATTAATTAATTGAGATTCTGCATTAGGGACATTCACTCTCACGGATACAATTCAGTGGAGTCATCAATCAGTCGTGAGTACAATACTACAGAGTCGGTGGACATATTCCCTGTCCATAACGAGCTTACAGTCTAGAGGGGGAGTCAGAATTAATATAAATAAATAATTTATAATACATAATTTATAGGTACGTACATAGGTGCTATGAGACTCAGGGTAAGGTGGATACCAAATGACCAAATGTCTCAGATCCAAGTTCAGAGAAGATGCAGAAGGAAGAGGGAGCTGGGGAAAAGAGGGATTAATCAGGGAAGGCCTCTTGGAGAAGAGTCATCTTCAAACCGTTAACATAGACAGACTGTTCTTCCCAATTTAGTCAGGTTGGTCCTGGCTACCCCAGGCAATTTTAGAAAAATTTACACATGCCCCAGAATTGAGATTTCCTCACTAAACCTTATCAGTCTCTTGAACAACCCCCCACCCCCCAGCCCCCGTGGTGCCTCATTTTATACACTGGGGTTTTTCTTGGAGCATGCTCAGTACCAACTCACTGTGGGTCTCTGAGGATTCTGGAGTTGTAAGTGTGAAATGTGTCAGAGAGCTATGGCCAGCCCAGAAACCCTCCTCTGACTCTCCCACTCTCCTGCTCTCCAAGGAAAAAGGGAAAGGTGCAAGATTCAAGAGGAGCTTAGCCTCCCAATTTTGAATTATTCATGAAGTCTATTACCCTATTTATTTTGTATTACCCTATTTATTTTGTTATTACCCCATTTATTTTATTACCCTATTTATTTTGCTATTACCCTATTTATTTTATTACCCTATTTATTTTATTATCTTATTTATTTTGTTATTACCCTATTTATTTTGTTATATTTATTGCTATTGTTTTTGTCTATCTCCCCCGATTAGACTGTAAGCCCGGCAATGGGCAGGGATTGTCTCTATCTGTTGCCGAATCGTACATTCCAAGCATTTAGTACAGTGCTCTGCATATAGTAAGCGCTCAATAAATACTATTGAATGAATGAATAATTTCAACTTCATCGTGGGCACAGACATGAAAGTCAGAGAGGGGGACAAGAAGCGGGGTCTTAGGTTTGGCTCTAAGAGAAGCCACATCTGTGAATCCAATTTTGAGGGCAGGATGATTTTAGAAAGAATACGATCTCGGCCACTGATTCGAGATCTGGGCCAGGTAATTAAGGACTGAAAGGTCACTCTTGAGTGGCAGGCGATGTGCTGACGAATGAATAAGGGTTGGTGGCCTCAGACCAACTTCCCGAAGCCTTGGCTCATTTTTCCGAGAGAGGCCGGGGTCGATGGCAGGCTTCCTGAGCAGGTGGCTGGCAGGAGCCCGGCCTCAGTAGATCAGCATATTCCCGCAGGCCTCCTTGTCCCCCGCCCCCATCCCAGAGGAGGTTACGAGGAGTCAGGGCTGTTGAGCCCCTCCAGTTATGACCACGATTGATTCCAAGGTCACATAACGGGCTTTGGGCTCCAGATTTTTCAGGCTAGGACTTCCACAACCCCAGCCCCCTTCCCTGCCACCACCCCCCACCTTTTTTTTTAGTCAATGGATTCCAGGCAGCCACAACTGTTTCATTTGTTGATTTTTTCCTTGAAATAGGCTGCAAACTAGCAGCTCCTAATCCAAGTCATCGTATACCAACCGGAGAAGCAACATAGCCTGGTGGATAGACCATGGACTTGGTAGTCAGAAGGACTTGGGTTTTAATCCCAGATTCAGCACAGGGCTGCTGTGTGACCTTGGGTGAGTCATTTCTCTGTGCCTCAATTACCCTATCAGTAAAATGGGGATTAAGACTGTGAACCTCATGTGGGACAAGGACTATGACCAACTTGATTTTCTTGTGTCCACACCTGTGCTTAGTACAGTGCCTGGCACATAGTAAGTGCTTAACAAATGCCACAATTATTATCATTATCATTATTATTACTATGTACCTATCTGCTAGATAACTCTTTTACCTGTCTGCTAGGTAACTCTTTCCTAAATGGCTCTATGGATTCACAAGTCTTGCTCCCAGATTGGGCTAGACTTTGGAAAGCTCTTTCAAGTACTCATCCTCATCAATGGTACTTATTGAGTGTTTATTATGTACAAAGCCCTGTACTAATCACTTGGGGGAGTAATAATAATAATAATCAAAGTATTTTTTAAAGACTTACTATGTGCCAGAAACTATAGTAAGTGCTGGGATGGATATAAGTAAATCAGGTTGGATACAGTTCCTGTCCCACGGGGACTCAGAGTCTCCATTCCCATTTTACAGATGAGGTAACTGAAGCACAGAGAATTAGAGTGACTTGCCCAAGGTCACACAGCAGACATGTGGCAGAGCAGCATTAGAACCCATTAGAGAAGCAGCATGGCTCAGTTGCAAGAGGCTTGGGAGTCAGAGGTCATGGGTTTGAATCCTGGCTCTGCCACTTGTCAGCTGTGGGACTGTGGGCAAGTCACTTCACTTCTCTGTGCCTCAGTTACCTCATCTGTAAAATGGGGGTTAAGACTGTGAGCCTCACGTGGGACAACCTGATTACCCTGTATCTACCCCAGGGCTTAGAACAGTGCTCTGCACATAATAAGCACTTAACAAATACCAACTTCTTCTTCTTCTTCTTCCATGACCTTCTGGCTCCCAGGCCCATGCTCTATCCACCATGCCATTCTGCTTCTGAACACAGTGCAACACGACACAGTTGGTAGACATATTTCCTGTCAGTCAATCAATCGATCAGTGGTATTGAGTAAGTGCTTGGTGTGGGCAGACGACTGTACTGAGCACTTGGAAGAGTACAATACAACAGAGTTAGTAGACACGCTACCTGCCCACAGTTTACATTCCAGAGTGTAAGATCATCTCTAGACTGTAAGTTCATAGTGAGCAGTGAATGCACCTCCTATTTTGTTACAGTATACCTTCCCAAGTGCTTAGTACAGTGGTCTGCACACAGTAAGCACTCAATAAATACAATTGACTACCCCAATATTATCCTATGATCTGAATATTTGGGCCAGCGGATCCTGGAAGCTCATGGCATAGTGGATAAAACACAGCCCTGGGAGTCAGAGGGTCACAGGTTCTAATGAATACTCTGCCACTTGTTTGCTGTGTGACTCGGGAAAGTCACTTCACTTCTCTGTCTCAGTTACTTCATCTGTAAAATGGGGATTGAGACTATGAGCCCCATGTGGGGTCGATTAGACTGTAAGCCCATCAAACGGCAGGGACTGTCTCTATCTGTTGCCCACTTGTTCATTCCAAGCGCTTAGTACAGTGCTCTGCACATAGTAAGCGCTCAATAAATACTATTGAATGAATGTGGGACAGGGACTGTGTCCAACCCGATTTACTTGTATCTACCCCAGTGCTTAGTACAGTACCTGGGATAGCAAATGCTTAACAAATACCACAATTATTATTATAATTACTACTGGATAGAGCCAGAGTTGTTGACCTCCAGCTCCAGCAGTCCTCAACCCCAAACCCCATGTCTTAGTTCTGCAGTCAGATCCCCAAGATCTCTAGCCTGGAAGCTCACTGTGGACAGGGAATGTGTCAGTACTCTACCAAGTGCTTAGCACAGTCCTCTGCACACAGTAAGCGCTCAATAAATACGATTGGATGAATGAATGGAAATCCTGCCTCAACCCCAGGAGACCAAGGATTTGCACAGGACAGTTATGCAGGGACAAACCAAGCTCAAGGGGAGCCCCAGACCAACTCATCTGAGGCCAAACTGGTCTGAGCCACTCTGGCAATAATAATAATAATAAAATTATGGCATTTGTTAAGCACTTACTATGTGCCAAGCTCTGTACTAAGTGCTGGGGTGGATAAGGGCAAATCTGGTTGTGGGGCTCACAGTCTCAATCCCCATTTTGCAGATGAGGTAAAGGTAACTGAGGCCCAGAGAATGGAAGTGAGTTGCACGAGATCACACAGCAGATATGTGGCAGAGCCAGGATTAATGTTGGTATTTTAATGTTGGTATTTGTTAAGCGCTTACTATGTGCCGAGCACTGTTCTAAGCGCTGGGGTAGACACAGGGGAATCAGGTTGTCCCACGTGGGGCTCACAGTCTTAATCCCCATTTTACAGATGAGGTAACTGAGGCACCGAGAAGTTAAGTGACTTGCCCAAAGTCACACAGCTGACAAGTGGTAGAGCCGGGGTTCGAACCCATGACCTCTGACTCCAAAGCCCGTGCTCTTTCCAGTGAGCCACGCTGCTTCTCAACCCTGGTCCTCTGACTGGTCCTCTGGTCCTCCAGAACCCTGGTCCTCTGACTCCCAGGCCCATGCTCTAACCACTAAGCCATGCTGCTTCTCTAGTAAGTCTCGCTCTCACGTCCAGAGGGGCAAGGTCAGACTGGCACTGCTGTCAGTCAGCCAATCGTATTTATTGAGCACTTACTACGTCATAGCACTGTATTAAGCGCTTGGGAGAACACAACACAACAATATAACAGACACATTCCCTCGCCCCAGTGAGTTTACACTCTAGGGGGTGAGACATCCATTAATATAAAACAATAAATAACAGATATGCACATGTGATGCAGGGCTGGGAGAGGGGTATGAGCAAGTCAGGGTGACACAGAAGGGAGTGGAAGAAAAGAAAAGAAGATTTAGTCAGGAAAAGACCTCTTGGAGAAGATGTGCCTTCAATTAAGGCTTTGAAGGATGGGAGAGTAATTGTCTGTTGGATATGAGGAGGGAGGGCATTCCAGGCTAGAGACGGGATGCGGGCGAGAGGTTGGCAGTGAGATAGATGAGATCGAGGTATAATGAGAACTTTGGCGTTAGAAGAGCAAAGTGTGTGGGCTGGGCTGTAGTAGAGTAGAGGATAGGAGGGGGCAAGGGGATTGAGCATTTTAAAGCCAATGGTTAGCCTGGGTTCTAATCCCAGTTTCGCCACTTGTTTGCTGTGGGAACCTGGGCATATCACTTAGCTTCTCTGTGCCTCAGTTCCCTCAGTTGCAAAATGGGGATTCAGAAACCTGCTCTTCCTCCTCCTCCTCCAATTAAGAGTACAATTAGTACAATTACTACTAACAATAATGGTATTTGTTAAGTGCTTACTATGTGCCAGGCACTGTACTAAAAGCTGGGGTGGATACTGGATATTGGAAGAGTTGGACACAGTCCCTGTCCCATGTGGGGCTCACAGTCTCAATCTCCATTTAACAGGTGAGGTAACTGAGGCACAGAGAAGTGAAGTGACTTGCCCAAGGTTCCACAGCAGACTAGTGGCAGAACTGGGCCTAGAACCCATGACCTTCTTACTCCAAGGCCTGTATTCTATCATCTACGCCATGCTGCTTCTACTACTTAGACGCTGAGCCCTACTGCGACCTGATTATCTTGTATCCACTCTAGTGCTTAGTACAGTGCTTGCCATGGAGTAGGCACTTAAGAAATATCAAAATTATAATATTTAATACTCTTTTTTACAGATAGATAAACTGAGGCACAAATATGTTCGTTTATGACTTGTCCCAGGTCACACAGCTGGCAAGTGGCAGAGCTGGGATTAGAACCTAGGTCTCTTGATTCCCAGCCCTGCACTCTTTCCATTAGGCCATACTGTTCCTCTGAATACTGGCTGAGTTCCCCTTAATAATAATAATAATAATAATAATGATAATGATGGTATTCGTTAAGCTCTTACTACATGCCAAGCACTGTTCTACTTGCTGCTGGTGTAGATAAAAGGTAATCAAGTTGTCCCATGTGGGGCTCACAGTTTTAATCCCCATTTTACAGATGAGGTAACTGAGGCACAGAGAAGTGAAGTGACTTGCCCAAAGTCACACAGTTGACGAGTGGCAGAGTCGGGAATAGAATCCACGACCCCTGAGTCCCAAGCCTGTGCTCTTTCCACTAAGTCAAGTTGCCTTTTGTGCCAATCTGAACCAGCCTGTGACATTCAGGCCCGGAAGGATGAATGGGCCTGAACTCAAGTAGCTCCACTTGAGCCATGAAGCATGGATATTGACCTGACCCTTCCTGATTCAAACTCAGGCCAAAGGCATCTTAGGCCGTGCAAACTATCCTCGTGTGAATGGCTTTTCTTAAAGAGGTGGCATGGCCAGAAAGAGGTCTGTGGTGCAGAGGGAGAAGGAGAACAAGTAGAGGGGGGAGCAAGGGATAAGAAGAGAGAGCTCAGTAAAAACAGTGAGATAGAATAATAATAATAATAATGTTGGTATTTGTTAAGTGCTTACTATGTGGAGAGCACTGTTCTAAGCGCTGGGGGAGATACAGGGTCATCAGGTTGTCCCACGTGGGGCTCACAGTCTTCATCCCCATTTTACAGATGAGGTAACTGAGGCACAGAGAAGTTAAGTGACTTACCCACAGTCACACAGCTGACAAGTGGCAGAGCTGGGAGTCGAACCCATGACCTCTGACTCCGAAGCCCAGGCTCTTTCCACTGAGCCACGCTGCTTCCCCAAGAAGCACAGAGAAGGGTTGGGCGGGGGGGAGAAAGGAGAGAGAGAGAGGGGGGAGAGAGGAGAGAGACAGGAGAGAGAGACAGAGGAGGGAGAGAGGAGAGAGAGAAGTGATAGAAAAGGAGGAGGAAAGAGGAGAGAAAAAGGAGAGAGAGAGAGAGGAAGGAAAGAAAGGAGGTAGGCGAGAGACAGATAGAGAGAGGTAGGACACTGAGCAGGCTGATTAAATTTTGTTCAGCTCCAAATATGGGAAAGGTGCCCCCTTTCTGGACACTCCACAAGACCGGTCATTAGAATGCAAGCTCCTTGTGGGCAAGGAACATTGTCACTTCATCATTCTGCTCTTCCCAAGCCCCTAGTACCGTGCAATGCCCCAACTGGATATTTAATAAATGGTTTCACTATTAGCTAACTACTAACCCAGTAGGTGTTGAATAAATGGTTTTGATTGATTGACTGGTCTATTGATATTCTATAGGATGGAATAGTGCATATGAAGCGCTCTCCTCTGAAGCTTCAGCTCAGTAATAATTAATCAGTAATAATGATGGTACTTATTAGGCATTTACTACGTGTAAAATCAATCAATTAATTGTATTTATTGAGCACTTACTGTGTGTAGAACACTATATTAAGCCCTTGAGTACAATGCAACAATATAAAAGCATTGGTAGACACATTCTCTGCCCACAGTAAGCTTACAGTCTACAGGGGGAAACAGACGTATTTTTTTATTTTTATTACTTTCCTCTCCTAGTGTTAATCTTCTCACTGTGCTTCACACTCACCTGTCTCGCCTACCCCTGGCCCACGTCCTGCCTCTGGCCTGAAACACCCTCCCTCCTCAAAACCCAGCAATTACTCTCCCCTCCCTCAAAGCATTATTGAAGGCACAACTCCTCCAAGAGGACTTCTTTGATTAGGCCCCCACCATTTCCTCTTCTTCCACTCCCTTCTGCATTGCTCTTACTTGCTCCCTTTTTTCTCCGCCACCCCAAGCCCCTCAGCACTTTCGAACATATCTGTAATTTATTTATTTGCACTGATGTCTGTCTCCCCCCTCTAGACTATAAGCTATGTGGGCAGGGAACGGGTCTGTTTATTGTTGTGTTGTACTTTCCCAAGCACTTAGTATAGCAATCTGGACACAGTAAGTGCTCAATGAGTACGATTGAATGAATGGATGAATGAATGAATGAATGAAGCATGTGAGCTGAGGGAAGGGTGAAAAAAGACAGCAAATCAGGTTGACGCAGAAGGAAGTGGGAGAAGAGGAAATGGGGTTTAGTCAGGGAAGCACTTAGCTAATGGCTGGAGTAGATACACGCTGATCAGATTGGGTACCGTCCCCAGCCCTTATAAGACTCCTGGTCGAAGACGGAAGGAAAGCAGGAAAAAATGACCATTTATCTTATTCCTATTTTACAGGCGAGAACACTGAGTCCCAAAGTCACACAATAAGAAAGTGGAATTAGAACTCAGGTCTCCTCATCCTCAGTCCCGTGCTCTTTCCACTAGGTTACACTGCCTCTCAGGGAAAAAAAGACATTCCCAGAACTACCCTGGTTATCCCTGCTATTCTGATTTTCCAGTTTGTTCTAACTGGATTAAATTCCACAGATCCTTCTAGGTCAAATCATTTCAGGCTGTACAGGGACCCAAATGGACCAATAGTGCAAGAGCTGCAATTCCACAATTTATTGCATCAGAAGCTCTTAGTGCCCACTGAAACTTCTTTCTCCAGGCTACCCAGCTTTCCAAATGTTCCAATCATTCCCGGCCTGACTGATTCCTTGCCTCCATTCCCCTTTGAGGTTGTATTAAATCCTCAGCCCACTTGGGAAGAAATTTGGCAAGAGAAAGAATGCCTCTAAATCTCCTGCAGTGGATTTACAAGGAACGAACGTTCCTTTTCAGAGAACATCTCAGACCTGGTGCCTTTTTTTAAAGAGAAATGAAATAAAATGCAGAAATCCAGCCCAGCCCAGCCCAGGGTTGGGTTAACTGCCTCTGCTGCTCTTGAGTAGTTCTGTGGTCAATCAATCAGTGAATGAATGATGTTTACTGAGCATTTACTATGTGCAGAGTAATGTACTTAAAGCTTGGGAGAGTACAGTGCAATGGAATTAGCGGACACGTTCCATGCCCATAACGAGCTGTAAGGCTGCTCCAGTCACTTTAGGCACAGCCCATCCAGGGGCCCTTCCTTATGGAAAGACCACACGGGTCTATGGGTAGAAGCAATGTGGCCTAGTGGATAGAGCGCTGGGCTTGGGAGTCAGAGGTCCTGAATTCTCATCCCGGCTCCCCCATTTGACAGCTGGGTGATCTTGGTTGGGCAAGTCACTTAATTTCTCTGTGCCTCAGTCACCTCATCTGTAAATTGGGAATCAAGGCTGTGAGCCCTATGTGGGACAAGGACCGTGTTCAATCCAATTATCTAGTCTCTACCCCAGTGCTTGGTACAGTGAATGACACATGGTAAGCACTTAACAATTATCATTAAAAATAAAAAAGAGGGGAAAAGGGGGAGAGGTCATAGGGAGGGTCTCCAGAGGCCCCCTGAGTTCCATAGTAGCCTGGAAGCAGCTGTTCCCCTGGAGGATTAGAGGTAAGGAAGGTTATGACATGTTGGCAGACGTTGCTCTACAAAATGTTATTCAGGCAAAATTCTTCAGGATGCTATGACTAATAGGCACTTCTAATAGTTACTGATGGAGTGGTTCAAAGCCTAAATTCCTAGGTAACCTGAAATTCCAAGCAGGGGCAGCGTAGGGGAAGAAGGTGGTGGGATTTTTGTTGAAGCTCTGTAGGATGAAGGGAATCACACACAGCCAGTGAATTGGGGATGGAAGCCCACGTGGTTACCTCCAAAAACGAAGCCCGTGTCAGTCAGTCAATTATATTTACTGTGTGCAGAGCTCTGTACTAAGTGCTTGTGAGAGGACAACGTAACAACAGACACATTCTCTGCCCACGGTGATCTTAGAGTCTAGAGGGGAGCTTGAACCTGGAATTGACTCCTTTGACAGGGGCAAGGGGTCCCTAGTCTGGGCCACCACACCTGGGGCTCTCTCAGCTGCCGCCTTTAGGATGGGTGGAAGAAGGAAGACATGGTTTCCACCACTGGACCAGGGGACAGAGAGGCCATCCCGGTAGGATCCAGGGTTGTGGGAGGAAGGGTGTGAGTGTCTGTCAGCCTGGGCTCTGGAGAAGGAAAGCCCTTTTCCCTACCCTCAAAGCTGGAAATTGGTGCAAACTGAAGCATTCATTCAATCATTCATTTGTATTTATTGAGTGCTTACCGTGATCAGAGCACTGTAGTAGGTGCTTGGGAGAATACAATATAACAATAAATGACACATTCCCTGCCCAAAACAAGCTTACAGTCTAGAAGGGGAGGCAGGCATTAATGTAAATAAATAAATTACAGATATGTAAATAAATTACAGATATGTACATAAGTACTGTGGGGCTGGGTTGAAGGGAGGTGATGAATAAAGGGAGCACATCAGGGTAACACATAAGGAAGTTGGAGAAGAGGAAAGGGAGGGCTTAGTCAGGGAAGGTTTCTTGGAGGAGATGTGCCTTCATTAAGGCTTTGAGGTGGAGGGAGAGTATTTGTCTGTCAGATTTGAGGAGGGAAGGCGTTCCAGACCAGAGGGAGGACCTGAAACATCTCTGCCCCAGCTCCTCAGGAGGGTTCATGCTGCCCGAGAACCGTCTCATTATCCACCAGTCTGGGGTGGGGGGTAGCAGGAAAACACCTGAGGGTCCTTGTCTGGCCTCAAACCCTGGACCCGGCAGCTCTAGTCCTGAGGTGGGTGGAGGAGATGAAATGAGAAGCTTCCTGTTTATTTCTTTCTATTTTCAAAATGAATAAAAAAGAGATACCTCAGGGTCGGCAGAGGTCCAGGGCAGGGATGACCCCTGAACCTGGGAGCAATGCAATCACTGCCTGGCCCAGGTTGTGGAGCGGTGAGGGAGGGAAGGGGATGGGAACCAGGCACCAGGCCGCTGTCAGATTGCGCTATTTGGTTGGCAGGGGGAGGTGGCACCACGTCGGATCATAGTTCAACCCCGTATATTAAGAATTAGTAGACTTGATAGGGCACCCAGGTAAATTCATCAAACAACCAAATGCCTCATGCAAATTTCATCCCTGTTGAACATCTGTAAGGCAGAGAGAGATGAGAGTTGCCAGAGAAGAAGAGAGAGAGGGAGAGAAAGGAAGAGGGAGAGAGAGAAAGAGGGAGAGCGATGAGGAGGCAGGGAGGGACAAGGAGAGACAGGGAGATGGGGGGTAGAGGAAAGAGGTGGGGAAAAGGAGAGAGAGAAGGAGGATAGGGAAAAAAAAGGAGAGTAGGAGAAGGTAGATAGAAGAGAATGAAGAGGAAGAAGCATAAGCAAATGGAGATGGATGCAGAAGGGAGAGGAAGAGAGAGAATGGAGAAGGGGAGAGAGAAGTTAAACGAATTAAAAAAAAAAAAGAAAAGCAAGAAAACCTTGGTTTTCCCTGGGTAGAAAACTCTGGTACATCTGGTTGTGCTCTGTTCTGCACGGATTTGGTTGCCTGGGGAAGGGCACCAAAGAACACAGGCTTGGGAGTTAGGAGATCTGAATTCGAGTCCCGTTGCTACCACTTGTCACCTGTATAACCTTGGGTAAGTCACTTAACTTTGTTGTGCCTCAGTTTCCTCATCTGTAAAGTGAGGATTAAATACCTTTTCTCCCTCCCACCCTTAGTCAGTGAGCCTCATGTGGTACATGGACTGTGTCTTCTCTGATTGTACTGTACCTCAGTGCAGCACCTAATAAATATCATTATTATTATTATTATCATTAGACTTACTTTGCATACAACACTGTACTAAGCTCTTGGGAGAGTATAATAAAATTAGTCTACATGAACTCTGTCCTCAAGGACCTTACAGGACAGAGCTAGAGAAGGGACAGAAAAAGGCACCCAACACAATCAGGGGAAAGATCTGAAAGAACCTGAACCTCACAGGAGTTCAAAATCATATAGGGTGTGATCAGGACAACAGTAGAATTATGGACGAATCCCACAGGGTTAGGAAACACCCATTTTTGCTTGAAGGTGGTCGGGTCAAGATAAAGAAACAGATATGTACACAGTGGTTTGTAAGTGAAATTCATTTTGAAGGCAGAAAGCATTAATATGTTCAAGAGGGGTAGGGATAATTCCCCGTCAGTGGTTTGACGAGCTTGCCTCAGTGTGATTGCACTCGGAGAAGTCAGCCTTTGCCAAGACTTTGGTTGGAAGACACTGTCTCTCTGAGTTCTCAGAAAGGGATCAGCCAATTTCTCTCAGCTCTCTGACAGGCCAGGCAATCTCTTTATGCTTTTTGAAGGGTCAGACAGCCCCTCAGAGCTATCTGAGAGGTCAGATGATCTTTCTGAGGGAACGGGCGATCTCTTAGTGGTCTTTGAAGGGTCAGATGGTCCCTCAGAGATATCGGAAGGGTCAGATGATCTTTCTGAGGGGACAGGTGATCTCTTCATGTTCTTGAGGATTCAGGGAGTCCCTTGAAGCTATCTGTTGTGTCAGGTGATCTCTCTGAGGGGACAGGAGATCTCTCTGAGCTCTTTGAGAGGCCAGACAGCCCTGGGAGCTATCTGAGGGATCAGGTGATCTCTCTGAGGGGACAGGTCTTTGAAAGATCAGACAGCCCCTCAGAGCTATTTGAGGTGTCAGGTGATGTCTTCGAGGATACAGACTATCTCTCCAAACTCCCTGAGGGGTCAATTGATCCCCTTTGTTTTTATGGTATTCATTAACCACTTACTATGTGTCAAGCACTGTTCTAAGCACTGGGCTAGATACGACTTTGTCATGTTGGACACAGTCCCCGTCCCACATGGGGTTTACAGTCTAAATAGGAGGGAGTAGGATTTAATCCTTATTTTACAGTTGAGAAAACTGAGGCACAGAGAAGTTAAGTGACTTGTTCTAGGTCACACAGCAAGCAATTGGCAGAGCTAGGATTATTGGCCAGGTCTTCTGACTCCCAAGCCCAGGCTCTTTCCACTTGGCAACACTGCTTTCCAGCCCTGACCTCTTTCCCAGGAAGGACCTGCCTAGTTTCCCTGAATGCACCCCTCCTTTTCATCCAGGAGAAACGTCAGCAAGATCCTTTCTGCTGCTTTTTCAAAAGGAAAGACAGTGATGGTATTTGGAGGAGTGTGTGGGTGTTGAAGCTATCACCTTCAAATTTCAGTCAGCTTGCCCACTCCTATCATCTCGCAGATTTCCTACTACAACCCAGCCCACACACTTCACACCTCCAACCACCTGCTCATTATTCCTGGAGCTTGTCTAACATGCAGTCGACCCCTTGTCCACGCCTTCCTTCTGTCCGGGAATTCCCTCCCTCTTCATATTCAACAGTACACCACTCTCTCCATCTTACAAGTCTTATTAAAATTACATCCCCTCCAAGAGCCCTTACCCTACTAAACTCTTATTTCCGCTACTCGCTCTCTCTCTTGTGTTGCCTATTCCAAGTCATTCAGTCAAGTCTAGTTACTGAAGGCTTACTGTGTACAGAGCACTGTACTAAGCACTTAGGGGAATAGAATAAGTCAGTAAACAGACACATTCCCTGCCCACAACGTGCTTACAAATAGTGTGGTCTAGTAAATAGAGCATGAACCTGGGAATCAGAAGGATCTGGGTTGTATTTCCGGCTCGGCCAGGTGACTGCTATGTGACCTTGGACAGGTCATTTTAGTTCTCTGGGCCTCAGTTACCCCATTTGCAAAATGGGCATTAAGTCTGGGAGCCAGGTGGGACATGGACTGTGTCCAACAGTATATCTTCCTCAGTGCTTAGTATAGTGCTTCCTCTGGCACTTAGTAAGACCTTAACAAAAGCACACAAAAAAATGTACTTGAATCTGTTAACTTTAACCACTTGATGTTTACCCCACCCTCAACCCCACAACACTTATGTACAAATCCATAACTTACCTTAAGCAAAGAAGCAGCATGGCTCAGTGGAAAGAGCCTGGGCTTGGGAGTCAGAGGACATGGGTTCTAATCCTGGCTCCGCCACTTGACAGCTGTGTGACTTTGGGTAAGTCGCTTAACTTCTCTGGGCCTCAGTTTCCTCATCTGTAAAATGGGGATTAAGACGGTCAGCCCCAAGTGGGACAACCTGATTACCTTGTATCCCCCCCACCCCCAGAGCTTAGAACAGTGCTTGGCACATAGTAAGCACTTAACAAATGCCACTGTTATTATTACATTTTTATCTTTCTCCCCCTCTAGATTGTAGACTCACGGTGGTCAGGGAACGTGTCAACTGATGCCTTTGTATTGAACTCTCCGAAGCACTTAGTACAGAGCTCTGCACACAGGAATGGCTCAGTAAATACCATTGATTGATAGATTGATTGGGAGGGACAAGGCACAGGGTGTGCTACCTGGGAAGGCACCTATCCAAAAGCAGGGAACTCTCTCTTTCCGGTAAAAAGTTGAGGTTATTGGCTAGGATACAGGATAGCATCATTCTATATCCGCAACTCACTTAATGTTCTGTCCTGGTACATTGTTGAAGTTGGAATACGGGAATGCGCAATCTGGCCAGATTGAAAGGTTCATATTACAAAGTTTCTTGGATTCTCTTCAGATCCAAACTCCGGTTCTGTCGTTTGGCAAGAACGATTTCTCTGTGATCAAAGACTAAGAGCCAGCCCCACCCTGTTCCAATAAACCTCTTCTCCCTGTTGGACGGCCGGCTGGGCCTGGGATGGGACGAGGGCAGGGAGGTATGCTGGGAGTAGGAGGGAGGAGGAAGGGAGTGCTGACAGTAGACCATAATAATAATAGTATTTGTTAAATGCTTACTACATGTTGAGCACCGTTCTAAGTGCTGGGTAGATGCATGCTAATCAAGTTGGACACAGTCCCTGCCCAACACAGGGCTCACAGTCTTATTCCCCATTTTACAGATGAGGGAACTGAGGCCCAGAGAAGTGAAGTGACTTGCCCAAGGTCAAACAGCAGACAAATGGCAGAGCCGGGATTAGAACCCAGGTCCTTCTGACTCCCAGGCCCGTGCTCCATCCACTAGGCCACGCTGCTTCTTGCAGCTGCTCCCCAAGATATTCAGCACCAAACCGCACCCAAAACTCCAGAGATAACTCCAGGGAGGCAGCAGATCTTTTTTCATCGGCCTGCAACCTGGCAGCTGGACAGCACTCGTTCTCCAGAAGTCCCCTGGAAGCTGGCCACCTGGTGACAGGCTGAAAGGGTTGGTGGCCGGAGCCCAGGCTGGCACACACCTCGGACGCTGCGGGTGACGACCCGGTCAGGGCCGCGTCTCCCCTCCCATCCCCAGCTTGGGCTCGGCTCCAGGCCGGGCCAGCTCGGGGCCGCCTGCTCGAGGCATGTTCAGCTCAATGCACCAGGCTCGGGAAGCGATGGAACTGCCCAGTTTTTGGAGCAAGAGGCAGCAGGAGGCAGAGGGGCTCAGCGGGATTAGACCGAGGTGATGAAACCACCTCATCTATGTCAGGCTGCGGTGATTGAAAATCCAGCAGCTGCGGGGCCCACACGTACAATCGTCAAAGCCTTTTAGGGCAGACTGCCCTGTGGCTCCGAGGCCAGGTCTGAACCCAGGCTGCAGGATGTAGGACATGCTGAAGGACATTCTCCTTGCACTCCATCGGGGGTGAGGGAGGAACTGCTTTAACAGGAGAGCAAAGATGCCCTCTTTAGATAGTCATAGAGTCAGAGCAGCAGGTCTGCAGGCCCTCCCTGGGAAACATAGGTAGCAAAAGCCTGGGGGAGCAGTTTGGGAGTCAGAAGGACCTGGATTTACAAATACCATCAAATAAATGCAGAGGGAGGTGAGGTCGCAGTTATCAGATATTTTGCTTAGTTGCAGTGAAGGGGGGCTGAGAGCACAAATTTCCCCATCATCATCTCAAACAGCATAGTTACAATTACCCCATGAGGGACACAGGGCCATTTATTCATTCATTCATTCAATCCTATTTATTGAGTGCTTACTGTGTACAAAGCACTCTACTAAGCACTCGGGAGAATACAAAATAACAATATACAGGCATATTCCCTGCCCACAACAAGCTTACAGTCTAGGGGAGGGAACATCGATGTTAATATGAATAAATAAAAGACAGATATATACTTAAGCACTGTAGGAGAGGGAGGTGGGGGTGAATAAAGGCAGGCCCAGTCTGAGGGTGGTCGGCCCCTCTCGCCAAAGCCCAATACTAGGCACCTCCCATGTGACCAGGTGACATCATTTGTCACATGCCCTTTGATAGCATTTCATTGCAGCATCTAAAGCAGGGTGCAGTTCATTCATTCATTCATTCAATAGTATTTATTGATCGCTTACTATGTGCAGAGCACTGTACTAAGCGCTTGGGATGAACAAGTCGGCAACAGATAGAGACAGTCCCTGCCGTTTGACGGGCTTACGGTCTAATCGGGGGAGACGGACAGACGAGAACAATGGCGATAAATAGAGTCAAGGGGAAGAACATCTCGTAAAAACAATGGCAACTAAATAGAATCGAGGAGATGTACAATTCATTAACAAAATAAATAGGGTGACAAAAATATATACAGTTGAGCGGACGAGTACAGTGCTGTGGGAGAGGACGGAGTCCGTGAAGCCAAGGTGAGATAAGGTATGGAGGAGGAGGGGATGGTCGACAGTGTCAAAGGCAGCAGAGAGGTCAAGGAGGATCAGAATGGAGTAGGAGCCATTGGATTTGGCAAGAAGGAGGTCACGGGTGACCTTAGAGAGAGCAGTCTCGGTAGAGCGGAGGGGACGGAAGCCAGATCGGAGGGGGTCCGGGAGAGAATGGGAGTTAAGGAATTCTAAGCATCGATTGTAGACGACTCGTTCTAGGATTTTGGAAAGGAAGGGTAGTAGGGAGACAGGGTGATAACTGGAGGGGGAAGTGCAGTTAACCCCTCCTGGTTACCCGAGAGCCCTCAGAACCACTTCACGGACTCCGTCCTCTCCTGGTTCTCCTCTTACCTCTCTGGCCGGTCATTCTCGGTCTCCTTCACTGGAGCCTCCTCCCCCTCCCATCCTTTAACTGTCGGAGTTCCTCAAGGGTCAGTTCTCGGCCCTCTTCTGTTCTCCATTTACACTCACTCCCTCGGTGAACTCATCCGCTCTCACGGCTTTGACTACCATCTCTACGCAGATGACATGCAGATCTACATCTCCGCCCCTGTCCTCTCCCCCTCCCTTCAGGCTCGCATCTCCTCCCGCCTCCGGGACGTCTCCACCTGGATGTCGGCCCGCCACCTAAAACTCAACATGAGCAAGATTGAGTTCCTCATCTTCCCTCCCAAACCCGGTCCTCTCCCAGACTTCTCTATCACCGTCGATGGCACGACCATCCTTCCCGTCTCTCGGGCCCGCGATCTCGGTGTCATCCTTGACTCGTCTCTCTCGTTCACCCCACACATCCTATCCGTTACCGAGACCTGCCAGTTCCACCTCTACGATATCGCCAAGATCCGCCCTTTCCTCTCCACCCAAACGGCTACCTTACTGTTATGGGCTCTCGTTATATCCCGGCTAGACTACTGTGTCAGCCTTCTCTCTGACCTCCCTTCCTCCTCTCTCGCCCCGCTCCGGTCTATTCTTCACTCCGCTGCCCGGCTCGTCTTCCTGCAGAAACGATCTGGGCATGTCACTCCCCTTCTTAAACAACTCCAGTGGTTGCCTATCAACCTCCGCAACAAACAAAAACTCCTCACTCTAGGCTTCGAGGCTCTCCATCACCTCGCCCCTTCCTACCTCTCCTCCCTTCTCTCTTTCTACCACCCACCCCGCACGCTCCGCTCCTCCGCCGCCCACCTCCTCACCGTCCCTCGGTCTCGCCTATCCCGCCGTCGACCCCCGGGTCACATCCTCCCGCGGTCCCGGAACGCCCTCCCTCCTCACCTCCACCAAACTGATTCTCTTTCCCTCTTCAAAACCCTACTTAAAACTCACCTCCTCCAAGAGGCGTTCCCAGACTGAGCTCCTCTTCTCCCTCTACTCCCTCTGCCACCCCCCCTTCACCTCTCCGCAGCTAAACCCTCTTTTTCCCCTTTTCCCTCTGCTCCTCCACCTCTCCCTTCCCATCCCCACTGTACTCGTCCGCTCAACTGTATATATTTTCGTCACCCTATTTATTTTGTTAATGAATTGTACATCGCCTCGATTCTATTTAGTTGCCATCGGTTTTTACGAGATGTTCTTCCCCTCGACTCTATTTATCGCCATCGTTCTCGTCTGTCCGTCTCCCCCGATTAGACCGTAAGCCCGTCAAACGGCAGGGACTGTCTCTATCTGTTGTCGACTTGTTCATCCCAAGCGCTTAGTACAGTGCTCTGCACATAGTAAGCGATCAATAAATACTATTGAATGAATGAATGAACACTTCCCTGGCTCCTAGCAGGACCTGGCCACCTGAGTGCCAAGACTGGGGCGGATACGGAGTGGACTTGGACATTCCCTAAGGCATAAAGATGACAGTGAAGGTGGGTCACCTACCCACCAACACAGTGCTACGAGCTACCTGGCTCTGCCCCCACCATGCCCCCCAGTTGATGAGCTGGGGGCTTAGGGGAGGTGAGCACCAGCCTCCTTGATCCCAGGATACTCCCTCCGTAATTCCTCCCAACCACTGGAATGGAGCCACATCCGATTTTCCCTTTCTCCCCCTCAACACGTCTGAACAGCCCTGCTCTCCTGAAAGATTCTTACGTGGCTTTTGTTGACAGTGGAACTCACCACATAAAATGAACGAATAGTATACATCATTATACCTGCGGACAGGTCAATCCATAGCAAACTGACATGTATGGAAATGGCCAAGAGAGGTAGAGGCAAGGAGATGAAGGTTACATGCAAACACACACACACGCACAAATGAGGTTCCGGTTCTGCTGATGCACACAGTACGCTTGTTATCATAAAATTTCAAACTTAAGTTTTCAGCCCGTCGTCAATGCAGCTAAGCAAAATATCTGATAACCGCAACCTCACCTCCTTGTGTATTTTTTTTTGATGGTATCTGTAAATTGCTTATCATGTTTATCCCCTTCCCTTCACTGAAACTCAGCCTTTGCTGGGGAAGCCCACTCCCTTCCATCTAATAATGTTGGTACTTGTTAAGCGCTTACTATGTGCAGAGCACTGTTCTAAGCGCTGGGGCAGATACAGGGTAATCAGTTTGTCCCACGTGAGGCTCACAGATAATCCCCATTTTACAGATGAGGTAACTGAGGCACAGAGAAGTTGTGACTTGCCCACAGTCACACAGCTGACAAGTGGCAGAGCCGGGAGTCAAACTCATGACCTCTGATTCCGAAGCCCACGCTCTTTTCACTGAGCCACACTAGATGGGGAGGAATCAAACAATCAATAATGTTTAATGAGCATTTATTATATGCAGGGCACTGTACTAAGCCCTTGGGAGAGGTCAATACAATAGAATTAGCAGACACATTCCCTGCTCATAATGAGCTTATATTCTAGAGGAAGCAGTTCCTCACCAAATGCACTCGACACCTATAACCCAGTGTTCATCGCTTGCTCTCAACAGCCTTTTTAGAAGCAACAGTCTGGTGACACCCAACACTTCCAGCCTCTATGACCTCGTGGAGTCTGGCCACTGGTATATGAAGCCTTCAACCTCAAACACATCTCAGACTCTAGCTCTTATGCCTGGAGTTATTAGCTTACCTTCAGGAGCTTCTCTCTGCCTTAAATTGTCTTTGGAGCTCAGAGGAATCCTCTCATCTTTGTTGGCGAAGTATGGTAAAACCAGGCAGTCATCCAGGGAGACAGTCAGTAGCCTTTGCTTCCCGCTCTTCCACTCCATAGCTCCGGGACTGCCATGGGAATGTCAAGGCAGGGCAGGGATCGGGACAAGGTTGCCATAGCTGACCCCTAAGAGCTGCTCCTGGAGGCCTTGGGTTCCCTGAGGTTGGGTGATCCAAGGCATACGCTGCTCCAGCTGCTCCTGATTAGAGGGAAGAGCACCGCTTCTGGATCAGCAGTTCCCCTCACAGCTCCAGCACTTTTCTGCTGTGTGACCTTAGATAGGTCACTTCGCTTCCTTGTGTCTCAGTTACCTCTTCTGTAAAACGAGGATTAAAACTGTGAACCCCATGTGGAACATGTATTGTGTGAGGAGCAAGTATGACCTGGGAGTCAGAGGACCTGGATTCTCATCCTGGCTCCAGCACATACCTGCCGTGTGACCTCAGGCAAGTTGCTCAAAATTTCTGGGCCTCAGTGCCCTCATCTGTAAAATGGGGATTCAATACCAGTTCTTTTTACTTAGATTGTGGGCCCTGAGAGTGACAGCAATTGTGCCCAACCTGATTATCTTCCCCAGCTCTTAGAACAGTGGTTGACACATTGCAAGTGCTTAACAAATAATCAATCAATCCATCACTTTCATTGAGAAGCAGCGTGGCTCAGTGGCAAGAGCACGGGCTTTGGAGTCAGAGGTCATGGGTTCGAATCCCAGCTCTGCCGCTTGTCAGCTGTGTGACTGTGGGCAAGTCACTTAACTTCTCTGTGCCTCAGTGACCTCATCTGTAAAATGGGGATTAAGACTGTGAGCCCCACGTGGGACAACCTGATTCACCTGTGTCTACCCCAGCGCTTAGAACAGTGCTCTGCACATAGTAAGCACTTAATAAATACCAACATTATTATTGAGTGCTTACCGTATGCAGAACACTGTACAAGCAGAGTGAAGTATGGCCTGCGGTGGGGAGAGACAGGAGGCAGGGAAGTCCGGAAGGAGGCTGAAACAATAATCAAGGTGGGATAAATTAAGTGCTTGGATTAATATGGTAGGTAGCAGCTCAGATGGAAAGGAAAGTAGGAATTAAAAAACAATCATTATTATCACTATTATTATTACCCAACCTTGATTTTCTCCGAGCTCTTGGCACAGGACATGGCACTTAGGGATTAAGAACAATGCCAGTGCTTAGAACAGTACTTGGTACATAGTAAGCCTTTAACAAATACCATCATTATTATTATTATTATTGTTACATTAATAAAGAAAAACACCCCAAAAGGGTCATTGCCTAGGGGCAGCAGGGAATGACCAAAACGCCCCCCCGGCTCTGGTCCGTGTGCATTACAAGTTCAGCGGAGACAGCCACACTTCGATTTAGAAGGGAGAATGGTTTGATGACTGAGAAAAGACTGCACATCCGTGCCAGGAAGCCTCTGGCACCTGAACACGCGATCGGGGTTGGCCGGGACCACTGCCAGCTTTACCCAGGTGTCCTGGGAAGAGTCCGGATATCTGCAGGGAAGGGAGCCCAGACACAGCAGCACACTGTGTCCCGCAGCCTGGACCTCACGCACCGAAGCCAGGAGAGACCTTGTTAATCAGGGCACTTGATGCAGTTTGATCCAGGGGAGCCAGGTTTGGTGAAGAAACCATTTCTCTCAGGGCCCAGATAGAGTTCCTGCTTGGAAGAAAAGCACAAGATATTCAGTCAGTGTTCCATGTTAAGTAGTTTCTTCCCAGCCTTCTAATCAGTCACAAAGAAGGGTCACCTTGGGCATTGGAGTCAACGAACCGGGGTTCTAATCCCCGTTCTGCCATTTGCCTACTCTAGAATGTAAGGTAACTTACTTAATTTAGAGAAGCAGCGTGGGTCAGTGGAAAGAGCATGGGCTTGGGAGTCAGAGGTCATGGGTTCGAATCCCTGTTCTGCCACTTGTCAGCTGTGTGACTTTGGGCAAGTCACTTAACTTTTCTGGGCCTCAGTTCCCTCATCTGTAAAATGGGGATTAAGACTGTGAGCCCCACGTGGGACAACCTGATCACCTCGTAGCCCCCCAGCGCTTAGAACAGTGCTTTGCACATAGTAAGCACTTAACAAATATTATTATTATTATATTATCTGTCCTTCAGGTTCTTCATCTGTAAAATGGGGACATGATAACTTATCTTGTTAAAACTGCATGTCCTTCAAGAGGCCTTCCCCAACTAAGGGAACGTCTGCTTAATTTTGACGTGTTCTCTCCCAAGTGCTTAATGCTCAATAAATTCCAGTGATTGATTGATTGAATTCAGTGTTTTCATTCTTTCATTTTCTCTGCTCATGTGTGTGTCACCAGTCCCCTCTGCCCCCCACATATTCATAGATTGTCAGCCTCTTGAGGGCCACAGACTATGCCTAATTTCCACCGTTAACTCTTTCCCAGCACCTAGTGCAAGACTTGGCACAGAGTAAGTGCTTAATGAAAACTATTTCGACTAATTAATGAGGTCAGATTTAGAGGCTAAGTGATGTGTCCAGTGCATTTAAGCGCCCTTTTCTCTAGACTCTGCCACCTCCTCAGAATGTATGGTTGTTGTCTCTGCAACCTGAAACTCTGCAACTCTGCAAGGCCCCAGCAACTTGAAATCTTGACATCGTCTTTGCTTCCATTCTGTCTACCTCCCCTGTTCAGTCTGCCTAGAAATTGTGCCGCCTCCTCCTGTAATCTTCCACACAATCTTCCCTTTCTCTCCACATTTACTACCACTATCTTCTTCAAAACTCATCACCACCCAGCTGCCTTTAATGTTCTCTCCCCCACTCAAGTCTCTCCCACATCAGTCTGGTCTTCATAAAGAACAGATCATGATTTTGAAATGTCAATCGGAACACACAGCTACCGTCCTCAGAAAGCTTTCCAATGGGCTCCTCTCCTCATTTCTTCTTGCCTAAAATGAAAACTCCTGAGTGGTTTTAAACCTGCCTTCACATTCCCAGGGATGATAAGAATTGCATGCAGGTCTTGGGGAGGGAGAGAGAGGTAGGGGTTAGTGCTCATTTTTATGTTTTTCTCCCTTAGGCCCTCTCCCCATCACCCTGCCCCTCCCTGGGAAGAAGGTAATATGGAGATTAAGACAAGAATCCACGATGCAAGTTACACATTTCCAAATTTAGGGTTATAGCTATTGTTGAAGGAATTAAGACAACTAGAAATCAATAAGCCCCCTTACCAACTCCCAAATCGAAATATAGCCAGTCTTCCGATAATGTGAGCGTACATTCAATGCAGGGGCACGTTCTGGAAGAACCCCATGCTGTATTCCTGGCACAATTGTTTCTTCCAGGGCAGTGTTCTGTCCAGACAGACACAGATTTTCAAAAGACTTTCCCTAATCCTTCAACAGTGGTCTATCTAAAACACAAAGCGAATGAATTGGGAATGGGAGAACTGACTGCACTTTGTAATGACAGATTCTGGACCTTCTTACTGGTTTAAGTATCAGTTACCTTGTCTGTAAAATGGGGATTAAGAATGTGAGCCTCATGTGGGACAGGGACTGTGTCCAACCTGATAGCCTTGTATCTGCCCCAGCGCTTACAACAGTGTATATAGTAAGCGCTTAACAAATATCATAATTATTATTATTATAAGAGAGAAATAATAATGCTTGTTCCAAAGTATCATTATTCTGTTAATCTGCTATTTTAGATATTGTCACGAGAGGGCGGAATTGTATTACATTTGGCCCTTCCTTAGCTCTTTGGGCACCTTCCCATTCTGAAGAGTGGATCATTCACTGGTATTTATTGGGCACTTACTATGTGCAGAGCACTGCACTAAGCGCTTGGAAAGTATAATACAACGAGCTGGTAGAGGAGTTCCCTATCCAGAAAGAATTTAAGGTCTAGAGACTAGCTTACAACCTAGGTGTACTCTGACCTCGATATCTTGGGCTCTTGATGCTAGAAAGGGACTTGCACATTTATCTAATTCATCCTCCCCCCTCCAGGCAGGACTGGACCTAACTTAGTCCAGACAGATTGATGTTTACTGCATTTGGATAAACACCAAGACATTCCTAAAAGCAATTTAGAAAATGGGCAACTCTTTTTTTTTTCCACAATGGATTTATAGCAGAATCACAACCACATTGCTCTTTATTGAATAATAATAATAATGTTGGTATTTGGTATTTGTTAAGTGCTTACTATGTGCAGAGCACTGTTCTAAGCGCTGGGGTAGACACAGGGGAATCAGGTTGTCCCACGTGGGGCTCACAGTCTTAATCCCCATTTTACAGATGAGGGAACTGAGGCACAGAGAAGTGAAGTGACTTGCCCACAGCCACACAGCCGACAGGTGGCAGAGCTGGCATTCGAACCCATGATCTCTGACTCCAAAGCCCGGGCTCTTTCCACTGAGCCACGCTGCTTCTCAATTGTCAATTGACAATTGACAATTGAAGCGGATTGAAAAACTTTATCAGTGCTTACCCATCTTCCTCTTCCTGATCCATGACCTTAAAGATGAGCCTTCTCCTTGATTTTGGAAAGTAGATATTGATAATATAAATAGCTGTCCTCTGTTTTCAAAGGTGATGGATAGCTCTTATTCACATATGCAAGGGTGACTGGAAAGACAGACTGACAATCACTCCAGTATTGTTTCAATCAATCAAATCAATCCATAAGTCCTATTTATTGAGTGCTTACTGTGTGTAGGGCACTCTACTAAGTGCTTGGGAGAGTAGAGACAACACTATAACCACCACATTCCCACCCACGATGAGCTCACAGTCCAGAGGGAGAGACAGACAATGATGTAAATTTAAAAAATTATGGCTATATACCTAAGTGCTGTGGGGCTGGGGAACAGGACTGTTGAATACAGGGAGCAGGTCAGTGCAATGCAGAAGTGAATGGAAGAAAAAGAAAGGAGGGCTTAATTAAAGAAGGCCTCTTGGAGAAGATATGCCTTAAATAAGACTTTGAAGGTGGGGAGAGTGATTGTCTGCTGGATACGAAGAGGGAGAGTGTTCCAGGCCAGAGGCTGGATGTGGATGAAAGTTCGATGGCAAGATAATTGAAACTGAGGCACAGTGAGGAGGTTAGAGGAGTGAAGTGTGTGGGCTGAGTTGTAGTAGGAAAGTAGCGAGGAGGACATGATTGTTGGACAGTGCCATATATAGATAGCAGAAATCAGTGATCTCTTTTTAAGTTTTGTGTTACCCATGAAGATCTTTGTTTATGTGGAGGCTGATGTATCACTTCAGTTTTTTCAGACTCATTTTTGTTCTCCAGCACTGTGCTGCATCTGCAAAGCAATTCATAATGATAGGCTTGTCTTCCTCTGTGTATGCTTAGATGGGGAAGCAGGTTGGCCTAAAGGAAAGAGCATGGACCCAGGAGAAGAGACCTAGGTGTTAATCTCAGCTCCACCACTTACCTGCTGTGTATGACCTGGGGTCAGTCATTTAACTTTTCTGTGCCTCAGATTCCTCATCTGAAAAATGGGGAGTAATAATCACAATAATGTTGGTATCTGTTAAGCGCTTACTACATGCAGAGCACTATTCTAAGCACTGGGATAGATACAGGGGAATGAGGTTGTCCCACGTGAGGCTCACAGTCTTCATCCCCATTTTATAGATGAGGGAACTGAGGCACAGAGAAGTGAAGTGACCTGCCCACAGTCACACAGCTGCCAAGTGGCAGAGCCGGGATTCGAACCCATGACCTCTGACTCCCAAGCCCAGACTCTTTCCACTGAGCCACGCCGCTTCTCTGTAAAGAGTAAATCCTAGTTCCTCCTACTTAGACTGTGAACCCCATGTGAGACAGGGACTGTGTTCAACTTAATCATCTTGAATCTACCTCAGTGCTTAGTAAAGTGCTTGGCACATAGTAACTGCTTAGCAAGTACCATAGTAATTATTATTAGAGCATAGCCATCTTCAGAAAGCAGATCCTGAATCACTGCTGAGTTGGAAGTTTCCCAGGGAATTGGAAGCTATTTGCCCTCCAACTTTCAGCTCGAGAAGCAGCTTGGCTCAGTGGAAAGGGCACGGACTTGGGAGTCAGAGGCCGTGGGTTCTAATTCTGGCTCTGCCGCTTGTCTGCTCTGTGACTTTGGGCAAATCACTTAACCTCTCTGTGCCTCAGTTATTTCATCTGTAAAATGGGGATGAAGACTTTGAGCCCCACGTGGGACAACCTGATTACCTTGTATCTCCCTCCGGTTAGAACAGTGCTTGGCACAGAGTAAGGGCTTAACGAATACCTTCATTATTATAATTACATTCTTTATGGTATTTATTAAGCTCTTACTATGTGTAAAACATTTTTGTAAGCACTGGGGTTGGTACAAGTTTACGCACTGGGGTTGGTACAAGTTAGGTCGAACCCCTAATTCAAATCTTATTTGAACCCCTAATTCAAACCTTATGTGAACCTCTAATTCAAACAGTGCTCTGCACATAGTAGGCATTCAGTAAATACTATTGAATGAAATCTTCAAGCATGGCAGCACTATAATAAGTTGAACACGTTAGGATCTCCCACAAACCCTTGTTTCACTCTAAGGATGGTGGGGGAGAATAATAATAATAATAATAATAACGATAATAATAGTACTTGTTAAGCATTTATTATGTGCAAAGCACTGTTCTAAGTGCTTGGGGGGAATAGAAGGAAGGATAGAAGGTAATCAGGTTGTCCCACTTGGGGCTCACAGTTTTAATACCCATTTTACAGATGAGGTAACCGGGGCACAGAGAAATTAAGTGACTTGCCCAAAGTCACACAGCTGACCAGTGGTGGAGGAGGGATTAGAACCCATGACCTCTGACTCCCAAGCCTGGGCTCTTGCCACTGAGTCACTCTGCTTCTCTAATCTGGTTTCACATGGGGCTTTCAGTTTAAGGAGGAGGGAGAATAGGTTTTGAATCCCCATCGTGAGCCCCATGTGGAACAAGGACCGAGTAGAAGCACCTTCAACTCTGGTGGGATTCTGGAAGGCAGCAAGGAATTGTCAGTCCCACCAGTCAGCAGCTGATGTGTGAGTGGACTACTGGACTGATTCCAGAACACAAATAAGGATGTGATCTCACAGTAATACTCTCTCAAACTCATTCAATTTAATGCTTATGACTCACCTTAATGAGGTGCCCCAAAAAGTGTTTTGGACGGTTCCTCTGGATTTGAGCAGAGTTATGGTCTTTATGATGTAATTGGAATCTGTGAAATCTTTCAAGCTACCATCAGGCTTACTTCATGCTGTTTGGTGTATGAAGCAAGTTGAGCTCCCCGAAAACAGGGCCCCTCTTTTAAATAGAGTCAACTGGGTGGTCGATCAAAAGGAGGCAGCATGGCCTACTGGAAAAGAGCTCGTGACTGCAAGTCAGAGGACCTAGGCTCTAATTCCGACTCTACCACATATCTGCTGTGTAACCTTGGGTAAATTCCTTAACATCTCTGTGTCTCAGTTATTTAATCTGTAAAATGGAGATTAAATGCCCCTCCATCTTAGACTGTAATCCCCATGTGGGACAGAGGTTTGTATCCAACGAAATTACCCAAAGGTTAGCACAGGGTAAGCATTTAATAAGTACCATGAAAAAAAATCTAAAGGAGAGGATTTCTTGCCAGCAAAATGGCTGTGGAGATGGAGGATCACCAGAATGGTCAGAACTGTTGTCAGAATTGCCAGCTCTCGGAGGAGCAATTTAGGTTCTCCTTGGTAATAAGCCAGCCAGGGTCAAGAGGAACGCTGTTGTCTAGTGGATACAACATGGGCCTGGGAGTCAGAAGGATCTGGGTCCTACTTCTAACTCTGCCACTTGTCTGCTGTGTGACTTTGGGTAAGTCACTTCACTTCTCTGGGCCTCAATTACCTCATCTGTAAAATGGAGATTAAGACCATGAGCCCCGTGTGGGATATGGACTGTGTCCAACCTGATTAGGTTGTATCTACCCTAGTGCTTAGTACAGTGCTTGGCACATAGTAAGTGCTTAACAAAAAACATAAAAAAAAGAAGACAGACAATGGAAATCCAGAGTGGGAAAATACCTGGTAGCACAGCCATAGAGACCCCAGCAGGTTCAAGCCCAACAGCGTTAATTAATTGAGAAGCAGCAGGGTGCAATGGATAGAGCACGGTCCCGGGAGTCAGAAGGTCATGGGTTCTAATCCCTGCTCTACCCACTTGTCTGCTGCGTGACCTTGGGTAGGTCAGTTGACTTCTCCATGCCTTGGTTACCTCATCTGTCAAATGGGACTTGAGAATGGGAACAAGGACCGTATCCAACCCAATTTGCTTGTATCCACCCCACTGCTTAGTCCATTGCCTGGCACATAGTAAGCATTTAACAAATACCACAACAATTATTATTACTATTATTTATTGAGAGCTTACCGCATGTCGAGCGCCATACAAAGCGCTTGGGAGAGCACAGTACAATAGAGTAGGGAGACGAGATCCCTGCTCAGAAGGTATTTACAGAGTAGAGGGGGAGAGACATTAAATAAATTACAGATGTTTATGTATATAAGTGCTGCGGGAGGAGCTGGTGAAAATCGAAGTGCTCAAGGGGTACAGAGCCAGGTGCATAGACAAAGCAGAACAGAAGGGAGAACAGATAGGGGGAGTGAGGGTTTAGTCAGGGAAGACCTTTTGGAGGAGATTTGATTTCAATAAAGCTTTGATGGCAGGAGGGATGGTGGTCTGCCAGATATAAATGGGGAGGGAGTTCCAGGCTGAAGGAAGGCTGGGGACAAGGGGTTGGTGATGACATCAATGAGATAGAGGCATGGTGAGTAGACTGGTAATAGAGGAGTGAAATGTGTGGGCTTGTTGGTAATAGGAGATCAGTGAGGTAAGGAGAGGGAGAGTTGATTGAGTGCGGTAAAGCCAATGGCAAGAGTTTCTGTTGGATGTGGAGGTGGATGGGCAACCACTGGAACTTCCAGAGGTGAGGGGAGAAGAGGACTGAGGGTTGTTTAGAAAAATGATCTGGTGAAAGCAGACTGGATTTGAGAGAGACAGGAGGGAGGGAGATCAGCAAGGTGGCTTCTGCCTCCATGACGCCTCAAAAAGTGGACGAGCTGAAATCAGCACAGACTTCTGGGTGGTGCGGGGTTAGATAGTCCCGGCTAGAGAGATTTCTGGCATCCGGGACATCCTCCAGACCAGAAGGGCAGCAGGTGGTAGGATCATCAGCGAGCTCATGACCAGCACGGTGGCAAAGATCACCAGGACAATGGTCCAGGGGGCGAGGATCGTTTGCTCCATATTAATCCCCGGGGCCAGGCTCAACAGGGGGACCTGGGAATCAACAAGCAAAAAACATGCCGATGCTAAATCCTTCTGCCATTGGAGGGCAGCCATGGTTGGGGTTTGGAATCCTGCAGGAAGAGTGATGGTGACCAACGAAGCCAAGGAAACCAGAACTTGAATACGACAACGTATCCTGAAGGAAACAATCTCAGTACTTGAGAAGCAGCATGGCCTGGTGGACAGACCACTAGGAGAAGGACCTGGGTTCTAATCCCAGCTCTGCCACTTATCTGCTCTGTGACCTTGGGCAAATCACTTCTCTGAGACTACAAGCCCCATGTGGGACAGGGACTGCATCTAGCCTGATTTGCTTGAATTCACCCCTTAGTATAGTGCTTGACGCATAGTAAGCACTTAACAAATACCACAGTTACTATTATTACTTTAACAGGACTTTGGGATAAAGTGTTGGGCATCCATCCGCTGGACTTGTTTGAATCATGAACATTCTGACTTTCCCTTGTTTTAGTGTTGGTTGGATATTCTCTGCATTACTCCAATGTTCTGCCTCAACTTCAACTGTCCTCATTGGTGTTGACCTAAGGTTAATGTTGTTTCTCCCCCTAGAGCATGAAGCCATTGGCTCAATGGGGCGGAGCACAGCCTAGTGGAAAGGGCACGGGCCTGGTGTTCAGAGGACCTGGATTCTGATTTCAGCTCCACCACTTGCCTGCTGTGTGACCTTGGGCAAGTCACTTAACCGTAAAATGGAAATTCAATATCTGCACTCCCTCCTACTTAGACTGTGACCCTCATGTGGGACAGGGAATTTGTCCAATCTGATTAATTTATATCTACTCCAGGGTTAACACGGGGTATGTTTTTAAGAAATACCATAATAAAGGAAGAAAACACTGCTGTCCAAAGGTGATAAGAGGTAACAGAGGTGATAAGAGGCCACTGAGGCCCTTCAGATAATAATAACAGTAACTGTGTTATTTGTTAAGCCTCTACTATGTGTCAAGCACTGTATTAAGCACTGGGGTATCACCTTTGTTACCTCTTATCACCTTTGGACAGTTGAAATCCTCCTCTCCCCAAAATTCACTGCAGAATCTCCCACTGCCCACAATGCTGCTTTCACACCATCTCTCCCCACATCTTTCCCTTCACTCGAAGCCCGTCATCCACTTCTACCTCTCACTCCAATTATTGGGTGCAATTGTCTACAGCCCCCAGCCCATCTCCAACTTTCTGAACCATTTTGATCCCTTTCTCACATACTTTACACTTCTCATGTTGCATTTGGCTATGTACAGAAGCACATGATATTCCCCCTAGTCCCACAATTGTGTACAGATCCTTATAATACCCCATTTTTCCTATTGGCAATCTATTTTAAAGTCTGTCTCCCCTACTAGTCTGTAAGTTACTTGTGGGCAGAGATCATGTCTATCAACTCTGTTGTACTGTACTCTCCCAAGTGCTTAGTATAACTCTGCATATAGTAAGCACTCAATAAATGTGATTAATTGATTGCCTTGCTCTTCTTCCACCTCTACACCGATCCTTGGGGACTCCAATATCCATAAAGAAGCAGCGTGGCATAATGGATAGAGCACAGGCCTGGGAGTCAGAAGATCATGGGTTCTAATCCCTGCTCCCTCACTTGTCTGCTGGGTGACTTTGAGCAAGTCCAGCGTGGCTCAGTGGAAAGAGCACGGGCTTTGGAGTCAGAGGTCATGGGTTCGAATACCGGCTCGGCCACTTGTCAGCTGTGTGACTTTGGGCAAGTCGCTTAACTTCTCGGTGCCTCAGTTACCTCATCTGTAAAATGGGGATTAAGACTGTGAGCCCCACATGGGACAACCTGATTCCCCTGTGTCTACCCCAGCGCTTAGAACAGTGCTCGGCACATAGTAAGCGCTTAACAAATACCAACATTATTATTATTATTATTAAGTCACTTTACTTCTCTGTTCCTCAGTTACCTCATCTGTAAAATGGGGATTAAAAAGTAGGACAGCAACTGTGCCCCACCCAAATTGGTCATATCCATCCCAGTGCTTAGTACAGTGCCTAGCACATAGTAAGTGCTTAGCAAATACCACAAGTAGTATTATTATGTGGACGTTCCTGACAACCATCCCACTGCCTGTTTCCTCCCTCTCCTCAGATTCACCAACTTCCCTGTCCACCCCATCTCCCCCACTCACCAACTTGGACACACCCTCAAGCTCATTCATTCAATCATAATTATTGAGCGTTTACTGTGCGCAAAAAATTGTACTAAATTCTTAATCTCATCATCTCTAGTCACTGTATAATCTTTAACTTCAGCAATTTTGAAATTCTACACTCCGACCACAATCTCCTCAGCTGTCTTCTATCTCATACACCCCAACCCCATAAAACTGTCCCGTTCCCTCACAGAGATCTCTAATCTCTTCACCCCCTCCAATTTTTCAAAGTCCTCCTGCCCCATTTGGTCTTCCTACTCAACCTACAAGTCCACAAATCCAGGCACTCGACTCCACCCTGTCCACTGAAATCAACTCCCTCATCCCCATCCCTCTGTCAATCCTGGACCACCATCCTGCAGCTCTGGATCACTTCCAGGGTACATTTCCTCTGCTCTTGTGCTCAAGCTGCAGAGAAGTGCTGGAGGGAATCCAGACCTCAGGCCGACCTCATTCATCTAAAATGCATCCTGACCTGCTATAACTCTGCCCTCTCCTCTGCCCAGCAACAATATTTCACCATCGTTATTGACTCCCATGCTCATTGGCCGTGCCAGATGTTTAATTCCTCCTCAACCCCTCTCTTCCCATATCTTGACCCTAATGACCTTGCCACCTCTTCATCAGAAAAATTGAACCATCGGTCGTGATCTCTCTGAAATCTCCCCTGCACCTCCCTAATGCCACCATCCTTGGAATTTTATTGATAAAGCACAGGTTGTGGTAGGTGGCGTGTAAATGCTAATCTGGAGCACTATCGGAAAAAGCGCATGCTAATTGATTGTTTTCCAATTTCTAACTCATCCCTTCTTTTCTTAGAGTAATAATAATACTTGTGGTATTTGGTAGGTTTAAAGATTTATGTGCCCATCACTCTGCTAAGAACTAGACTAATAATATTAATAATAGCATTCGTTAAGCACGTACTATGTGCCAAGCACGTACTAAGCACTGGGGTCGACACAAGCTACTCAGGTTGGACACAGTCCATGTCCTACAAGGGGCTCACAGTTTTAATCCCCATTTTACAGATGAGGGAACTGAGGACCAGAGAAATTAAGTGATTTGCCCAAGGTCACAGCAGACAAGTGGCACAGCTGGGATTAGAACCCAGAATCTTCTGACTCCTCTATCCACTAAACCACTGCTTTTCTAGTTGCAGAATGCAGGATTATCAGATCGTGCACAATCCCTGTCCTCTATGGGGCTCCCAGCCTAAGGGGAAAGAAGTACAGCGATTGAATCCCCATTTTACAGATGAGAAAGAGAATAGGAGAAGATAAATAACTTGCCCAAGGTCAACACAGCAGGTAAGTGGTGGAACTGGGATTAGAATCCGGGTCTTTTGACTCCAACACCGGGGTGTTTTCCACTAGGCCATTCTCAGGCTCTTGGTTTTGATTTTACTTTGGGGGTTTACCTAGATTTTCATGGGATGGGAAATTCCTTTTGGTACTGGTTGGCCAAGCTCCTGTCTATTAGGGCTCAGTGCACTCTAGTGCCTCAATTTTAATGTTGTATGTACATGTATAGACTTCCTTAAGCTAAGTTCTAAAATAAGGAGCAGGCCTCTTTAGAATTGCACAGTTTTGTTGTGGAACTTGCGTGCTAAGATGATTTATAATGAAGGACACAATTGAATACCCGCTAGGCTGTGAGCTCATTGTGTGCAGCGAACATGTTTATCAGCTCTGTAATATATATATAGTACAGTGCTCTGCACTCAGTAAGAGCTCATTAAATACGATTCATTGATTGATTAATATATAGAAGAAATGCACTTAAACCCCATGAAATCAGGACAGCTTGCAGAGAACCTCCCTAATTTCTTTTACTATCTTTTTAAAAAAAACTTTTGTTGTTGTGGTGGAAATTTCCAGGTTCATGTCCATGTCTGCATTGCTAATTCTGGAAGAAAAGAAATTAGGGGTCAAATTGGAATGAAGAGAGACTAAGGCTCAAATGCCACTAAATTGTAGCTGCCTATTTAACATTAAACAGTTGAGATATCATGCCAAGTTTCAGCTGCTAAACAGAAACACTGTCATTAAATCATTTGTAGATCATTTGTAGACTAGAAGAAGTCAGCATGGAAGAAGACAGAGCTTTCTACTTTATGAAATCTGCCCAGACTCTCAGTAGGTAGAGACTCTCTCTCTCAGGTTAGGACTGTGTCCAAACTGGCTATCTTGTCTCTACCCCAGTGCTTAATAAAGTGCTTGGCATGGAATTAGTGCTTTAACAAATACCACAGTTATTGTGATCATTGCTATAATGCAAATAAGGGCTCTTGCTCTTTCAAAGTGACACTTGGTAATGTCTGAATTAGAGTTTCACTGCAGTGTTAAGAAATTACTTAGAAATCCCTTGAAAATAGACAGATTAAAGATGTGTTCAAGTTCAGCCCTTCCACAAAACTGGGTCACCAAGAAAGAAAGAGAAAAGACAATCAGAATGTGAAGCTGAAATGAAACCAGGCAATCAGTCAATCATATCAGTACAGAGCACTGTATTAAGAGCTTGGGAGAGTTGATCAGAGTTGATAGGCATGTTCTCTGCCCACGCAAAGGCTGAATGACTGATTCCCTGGTTGTACATGGCAGTCCATTTTGTGAAAGGAATGCACCAAAAACTGCTTAGTAGGACACTGGGGATTTGGGGATGACAGTAAATGCTCAATAAATATGATTGATTGACTGAAAGACTGAATATCCATGTTACCTTCCCCAAGTCTCATATACATAAAAAATCACATTAAACCCAAATTATGAAAGTTCTCTAAAATATTTAGGAGACACTTAGTTATCACTTGGGAATACATTAAATAGTGTGACAGCCACCAGCTAATCACACTGTCCTGTGATATTTTTTAAAATTCTGGTGGAGTGGATAGGTGACTGTGGAATGTGTAAATCTTTCTGGGTTTTTTAACAGTATATGTTAAGTGTTTACTATATGACAGACACTGGAAGGAAAGTTAGAGATGCAGAGAAAGAAATGCAGAATGTTTTTGCACAGCCCTACACGCTTAGATAGGTGTCAAGGTGGACAACCATCACCAGCTTCCTCCAAGTGACTCATGTCTTATGTCCTTATTAAGAGATTAGAGAAGTAGTGTGGTGTAGTGGAAGGAGAATAGGCCTAGGAAGTAGAAGGACCTGAGTTCTAATTCCAGCTATGCCATTTGGCTGCTGTGTGACCATGAACAAGTCAATTAACTTCTCTGCACCTCAGTTACCACATCGGTAAAACGGGGATTAGATCTTGTATCTACCCCAGATCATAGTATAGTGTCTGACACATAGTAAGCACTGAACATATACCATTAAAAAAAGAGAGATTGCTTTTTCACGTGAGAAATTGCAGGTTGCTTGACCATCCAAACATCCATAGGCATGGTGAAACTCAGTTTTCTCCATCTATAGCAACATATCGGAATTTCACTCCATCCAGGAAAGATAAGAAATAGAAGCCAAGGAAATAAGACTCTAGAAGCCTCTGCTGTAAGCAGATTATCTGCTGTAAGTGATACAGATTTTCAGGTGGCCTTTAAGTTTCTTTTTGGGAAATATTTCCTTGGGAAAACATTCCAGTAGAATTTAAGATTCTTGAGGGCAGGGATTATTTCTTTTAACTCTATTGAATTCTTCCAGACAATTAGAGCAGTGCTCTGTCCACATTATTATTATTATAGAAGATGTTCAATAAATATTGATTGATGAACTGAAATCATGACTGTGGTTATTATTGCATAAAGTCAAACGGAACCTCTCAGTGGAGGGTCTGAACACATATTTACGCTAAGAAGCAGTGTGGCTTAGTGGAAAGAGAACGAGCTTGGGAGTCAGAGGTCATGGGTTCAAATGCCGGCTGCGCCGCTCGTCAGCTGTGTGACTTTGGACAAGTCACTTAGCTTCTCTGTGCCTCGGTTACCTCACCTGTAAAATGGGCATTAAGACTGTGAGCCCAATGTGGGACAACCTGATCACTTTGTATCTTCCCCAGCGCTTAGAACAGTGTTTTGCACTTAGTAAGCACGTAACAAATGCCATTATTATTATTATTATTATATGATAGACTGAGAAGCAGCATGATCTAGAGGAAAGAGCAGGGGTCTGAAAGTCAGAGAACCTAAGTTTCCAACCTGGCTCCACCACGTACCTCCCACTTGACCTTGGTCGAGTCACTTAACTTATCTGTGCCTCAGTTCCCTCATCTGCAAAATCAGGATTCAATATCTGTCTTCCCTTTTATTTAGACTTTGGGTCTCATGAGGGACTGATTATTTTGTATCTACCCCAGTGTTTAACACAGTGCTTGACACATAGTAAGTGCTTATCAAATACCGCAATTGTTATTCTTATTGTTCCCTCTTGTAAATCTCAATCCCCGATTCCTCTATTACCGCCTTGAAACAAATGACACTTAACCGTGACCGATTTCTCTGCTCTTGCTAGCAAGGCATTGTCAAGTCACTAATACCATGGATTCTGTTACAGTTTTTTTTCTCCAATCATGAAACAGCTAAAACAATTAAAAAGTGTAGGTATGTGTCAGTGAGCAACAATGTGGAGGGAGCTGCTTTGAATGTCTATGCAGGTTTTGCAGTAGAAAGACCTGAGTTCTAATCCCTGCTCTATTGCTGCTTGCTCTGTGACCTTGGGCAAATCACTGAACCTCTCTGTTCCTCTGTTTCCGCATCTGTAACACTGAATTTAATGTGTTCTACCTCCTACTTAGACTGTGAGACCTATGTGCGACAGGGACTATATCTGACTGGATTATCTTGTATCTATCTCAGTCTTTATGGCAGTGCTTGGCACATAGTAAGCAGTAAACAATTACCAGAGTTATTATTATTATATTATTATTATTGTGGCTGAGAAATCCTACTTGTAAGTGCATGCTCCTGAACTGAAAGATTATTCACTGTTGGTTAGTTACCACTCATGGTAATGGGATCATGCTTTAACTATTTCGAAAAATAGGTAGGGCTGGGGGGGAGTTGTTGGGTGATCTTTTATTTTTATGGTATTTGTTAAGCATTTGCTATGGCTAAGTGGAGAGAGCACAGGCTTGGGAGTCAGAGGTCATGGGTTCTAATGCCGGCTCCACCATTCATCTGCTCTGTGACTTTGGGCCAGTCACTTAACTTTTCCCTGCCTCAGTTACCTCATCTGTAAAATGGGGATTAATAATAATAATAATAATAATAATGATGTTCGCATTTCTTAAGCGCTTACTATGTGCAGAGCACTGTTCTAAGCGCTGGGGTAGATACAGGGTAATCACGTTGTCCCACATGAGGCTCACAGTTAATCCCCATTTGACAGATGAGGTAACTGAGGCACAGAAAAGTTAAGTGACTTGCCCACAGCCACACGGCTGACAAGTGGCAGAGCTGGGATTCGAACTCATGACCTCTGACTCCCTAGCCCGTGCTCTTTCCACTGAGCCACACTGCTTCCCTAGGACTAGGATTAGGACTGTGAGTCCCCCCCCCCCCCCCCGGGACAACCTAATTACCTTATATCTACCCCAGCTCTTAGAACAGTGCTTGGCACATAGTAAGCACTTAACAAATACTATTATTATTATTATTATTGTTCCAGATACTGTGCTATACTGATACAAGATAAGGTGGATACAAAATAATCAAGTAGGTGGGACACAGTCCATGTCCCACATGGCACTCACTGTCTCAATCACTATTTTTCAGATGAGGTAACTGAGGCATGGTGAAGTGAAGTGACATGTCCAAGACCACACAGCAGACAATTGGCAGAGCTGGGATTAGAACCCAGTTCCTTCTGACTCCCAGGCCTGTGGTCCATCCACTAGACATGCTGATCGGTAGGTAGAGCTCAATCAATCAGTTGATCAATCAATGGCATTTATCGATCACTTACGATGTTCAGAGCATTGTACTAAGTGCTAGGGAGAGTACAGCACAACAGAGTTAGCAGACACATTTCCTGACCACTACAAGCTTACAGTCTAGGGATATAAGTAATAGCCAAGATCTATATTAAGTAAGTGGGGATTCAGTTCTGTAGTTGAGGCAATCTTTCACACAATAAGCGCTTAATAAATACTATTATTACTACAGTATTAGAGGCAGCATTCAGGAATACTACCAAAATGATACCCCTGCATAAGGGGAGAGCCCATTCCAGGGACACAGATGGGAGTTTCCCAGGCCCCGAGGCACAGCACAAGAGTATATGGCTCACTGCTTATCAGAGGAATTTCTTCCATAGTCAACACATTTGCAAACATTTGCAAACAAATGAGCGTAACAAAAGGCAGCGTTGGCAAATATCGCAGGAGGCTTGATGGAAATAATAATCTAAGTTTGTGAGAGGAGAGTTTCTGCGTATCCTGCTCCACAACCATCTGGCTAATTTAGAATTTATTGAGCTAGCAGGGAATTTGTTATAGTATGTTACATAATCAACTATTTTCTTTCTTTAAAATAAAATATAAGAAGCCTGGGGAAGACAAGAGCTATGGGAATGTATGTCATTTATTTCTGCCACCTCAACCAAGACTGAATTAGTTCTCTGGATTTAATAGCTCCAATTCCATATGTTTCCAAACTTTTTCTGTGTCTAAAAATTGTTCAATAGCCCATTCTCCTTCTCTACCATTCCTTTCTCTCATATAAATGAGGCAAGTATTTTTTCTTCCCCTCTTACCTTACGGGCAGTGCCTTGGATGACGCTTGTAGATATTTCTATTCCATCCAGGTGGTTTGGAAGACTATTCCACAGTTCCTGATCAAGTGGCAACAGAGTCCATTTTTTCTTGTCTAGAAAAAAACAAACAACACAACGGTAACTGTTTTATTTCTTGGATCTAAGTTTTTCCTTTAGACCACACAGCCCGGGGACTGCTGACATTAGACTGGTATCCTGGAGCTGTGTGTATGAATTCTTGTTTGTCCGTGTTACCTCCTGCTCTGCCCTTCTTAAAGGGATAAAATCTAAGTAGCGAGTGGTCGCTCAGGTACAGACGGGTTGGGAACTGAACCTCCTTAGGCTTGCTAGGGTTCCTTCTCAGGTTTGGTCGGAAGTGACAACAAGCAAGATGGTTGACTTGTGCACACATACCCAGAGGTGTTAGCTGATCAAGGTTGGTAGATAACCGTTTCATTTGTGGAATTTGATTTCAAGCTTTAGTCATTCAGTGGGACTGGGATTTTTGCTCTTATTTAATTTGCATTTGAACAAATTTTCACATCTCCCCCCTCCCCCCAACTGTTATTAAAATGGTAGTGGTCCTGAGTGCAAATTTTTCAGAAGTGAAAAAGACCAGGGGATAAATTGGTGCTCTATACCCCATCTCAGAGAATGTCTGGAGGTTACACACCCCAAATGCGGTTCTCTTGGAGCGCCCCCTGGTGGTCAAGAAGGAGTTGGGGCAAAGAAGAAGAAGATGAAGAAGAAGAAAGAGGAGAAGGAGGAAGAGGAGGATGAGGGGGAGGAGGAGGAGAAGGAGAAAGATGAGGAGGAAGAGAAGGAGGAGGAGAAGGGGAAGAAGAAGAATATGGGGAAGAAGAAGAAGAAGAAAGAGGAGGAGCAGGAGGAGGAGAAGAAGAAGAAGAAAGAGGAGGAGGAGAAGGAGGAGGAGGAGGATGAGGGGGAGGAGGGAGGAGGGAAAGAGGGGAGAGAAAGGGGAAGAGGAAGAGAAGGAAGAGGAGGAGGAGAAGGGGAAGAAGAAGAAGAAGATGGGGAAGAAAGAGAAGATGGGGAAGAAGAAGAAAGAGGAGGAGGAGGAGGAGGAGGAGAAGAAGAAGAAAGAGGAGCAGGAGAAGGAGAAGAGGAGGAGGAGGAGAAAGAGGAGGAAGAGGAGGAGAAAGGAGGAGGAGAAAGAGGAGGAGGAGGAGAAGAAAGAGGAAGAGGAGGAGAAGGAGAAGAAAAAGGAAAAGAAGAAGTTCAGTGCTCTGCAAACAGTGTGCTCAATAGATGTGATTGCTTATTACTATTAATAATCGTATTTATTGAGCACTTACTCTGTGTGCAAAGCACTGTACTAGGCGCTTGACTACAATATAACATCAAATACATTCCCTGACCACAGTGAGTTCACAGTCTAGAGGGAGAGATAAAGGGAGAGATAAACATTAATATAAATAAATAGAAAAATAAGTAAATAATTTACAGATATATACATATATGCTTGATTGATTGTTGAGATATTAGTGCACACCCCATTTGCAAAGGCAGCACTTTGAACAGGATCTTCCACCAGAGAATGGTATTCATTCATTCATTCATTCATTCATTCATTCATTCGTATTTATTGAGTGCTTACTGTGTACAGAGCACTGTACTAAGCACTTGGAAAGTACAATTCAGCAATAGGGACAATCCCTACCTACACTGGGTTTACAGTCCTGAAGAAGGGAGATAGACATCAAAACAAATAATCAGGCATCAATATAAATAAATAGAATTATAGATATATACATGTAAAAATAAGTAAACAGACATTGAAACAAGTAAACAGATAGGGAGAAGAGGCTGTCTTCAAATCTCTCCCTCAGGGCCTGGGAGTTAGAAGGCCCTGGATTCTAATCCTGGCTCTGCCACAAGGACCTGGCTTCTAATACTGGCTCCACCACTTATCTGCTGTGTGAACTTGGGCAAGGTCCAGGGAAGTGAGCCACTCCTTTCTTGCTAGCAGGGCAGTGTGCAGGTCTGTTCTCCGTTTTCAGGTGGGATGCAGCATCGCCTGAGGCCTTCTTTACCCATGTCCTTTAAAATGCTTCTTCTGCCCTTCTTGCTTTTGGTTTCCCAATTTCAACTTTCCTTACAGCAGCTGTTTTGATATCCCGCTGTCTCTCATTCCCCTTACATGTTCTACCCAGCAAACCTGTGTTAAGCATAGCTTTGATGATCAATCAATCAATTTATTGAGTGCTTACTGCGTGCAGAGCACTGTACTAAATGTTTGGGAGAGTACAGTATAACAGAGTTGCTAGACATGTTCCCCTACCCACAAGGGGCTTACGGTCTAGAGGGGGAGACAGGACATTAATTAAAAAGAATGCCAGCTATTTACAATATTTGCTATGGGGCTGGGAGTGAGGATATAAAGGGTATAAATCCAAGTGCCAGGGAGACACATAAGAGAGAGGGTGAAGGGGAAATGAGGATGTATTTGAAGAAGGCCTCTTAGAGGAGATGTGATTTTTAATAAGGCTTTGAAGATGGAGAGGGTGAATGCTTGTTAGATGTGAATGGGGTGGGAGTTCCAGGCCAGACGCTTGCTGTGGTCGAGGGGTTGGCGTTTAGATAGACAAGATTGAGGTACAGAGAGTAAGCTGGCATTAGACTGGCTAGACTGTAAGCTTGTTGTGGGCAGGGAAGGTCACTGTTTATTGTTGTATTGTCCTTTCCCAAGCACTTAGTACTGTGCCTTGCACACAGTAAGCACTCAATAAATTGAATGAATTAACGATTAAATGAATGAATGAATGAATGAATGAGATGTAGGAGGAAATCAGTGAGGTAAGGTAGGAGGGAGCTGCTTGAGTGTTTCAAACCCAGTGGTAAAGCCTTTCTGTTTGATGTGGAGGTGGATGTGTGACCACTGGAGGTCTTAGAGGAGAATGGAAACATGGACTGAATGTTTCCTTAGAAAAATAATCAGGGCAGTAGATTGAAATGTGGACTGGAGTGGGGAGAGGCAGGAGGCAGGGAAGTCAGAGAAGAACCTCATGCAGTAGTCAGGTAGTAGAGGTAAGTATGTGGATTAACATAGTAGTAGTTTGGATGAAGAGGAAAGTGTGGATTTTAGCGATGCTCTGAAGGTGGAACCAAACAGGATTTGGTGACAGATTGAATACGTGGGTTGAATGAGAGAACTGAGTGGAGGCTAATGTCAAGGTAATGGTCTCATGATAGGGAGGGAGGAGGGTGGTGCTCTCTAGAGTGATAGGAAAATCACGACAAGTACAGGGGTTGGGTGGGAAAAGGAGGAGTTCTGTTTTGGACATGTTAAGTTTGAGGCATCAGTGGGATATCCAAGTAGAGTTGTCCTGGAGGTAGGAGGAAATATGAGACTGCAGAGAAAGAGAAAAAAATAAGAGCTGGAGATGAAGACACTGACTTTGATACTACATTCCAGAACTTCATTGTTCATTGTTCCTGATTTGGTCTTGCTATTGCATATGGAGTATGGCCTGCAAATGGCACAGATGAAACTCCTCAAGGAGCTGGATCTGATGCCAATCAGTCAGTCAATCAACAGTAGTTATTAAACGCTTACTTTGTGCATAGCCATGTACTAAGTGCTTGGGCGAGTACAATATTACAGGATTGGTAGACATGTTCCATGCCCACAATGATCTTACAATCTAGAGGGGCAAATCAAAAAAAAAAAAGACACATGATCTGTCATTGCCCGTGAGCAGCTTAATCTCTGATGGGCTAGTCAGGCAGACAGAAATGATTTACCATTAACGGGAGCAGGAGGAATTACAAGAATACAACAAGAAGTAGCACAGATGCATCAGGATGGTATCCACACCTCTCTTGTACCTCACAACCCTGAAGATGACCCTAGGGAGAATCCAACTGGGTTCCCATTGCCTATCCATTGCAGCATCAAACAAAAAATTCTTACCATTGGACTTAAAAGCACTCAGTCGCCTTGCCCCCTCCTACCTCACCTTTCTACTCTCCCTATTGAAACCCAGCCCACACGCTTTGCTCCTCTAGTGCTAACATTCTCACTGTACCTCGATCTCATTTATCTCACCGCCGACTTTTCGCCCACGTCCTGCCTCTGGCCTGGAAAACCATACCTCCTCAAATCCAACAGACAACTACTCTCTCCCCCTTTGAAACCTTATTGAAGGCTCATCTCCTCCAAGAAGTCTTCTCTGACAGTAAGTGTTCAATAAATATGATTGAATGAATGAATGAACCTTCACGAGTCCACATCTCGCTGGCGCAGTGCTCTGCACCAGGCATTTTCTACAGACTAGGATTCCTGTCCGGAACAGCGGTGATTTCTTTCTGGGATTACTGTTGGTTCTGTCATCTGGCCAACTGAATAAATTATGCCTGGTCCAAGCTCGGCTGGTGAAGACAGGAAACATGAGCCTCAGAGCTCCGGCAGTGACCCAGGATCGTAAAGCACTCTGGGTAATGCGAAAGACCGCATGAAGGCTTATTAGTAAGATTAATGAGACAGAGAGAGTCAAAGGAAAAACACTAAGCCCTTCAAACATGCCGTAGCGCCACAGTTTTCTGCTTCTTCCTTCTAAGGTGAGGAGCTATGAGCCAAATTGACTGCTTTTAACCCCAAGGTTAATTTGGGCTATTTACTATCTCATCTTTTAGTACAAATTCTAATAATAAGCAGCATGGCCTAGCAGATAGAGCATGGGCCTGGGAGTCTGAAGGAACTGGGTTCTAATCTCTGCTCCACCACTTGTCTGCTGTCTGACTTTGGGCAAGTCACTTTACTTCTCTGTGCCTCAGTTACCTCATCTGTAAAATGGGGATGAAGACTGTGAGCCCCACGTAGGACAACCTGATCACCTTGTATCCCCTCAACGCTTAGAACAGTGCTTTGCACATGGTAAGCGTTTAACAAATATCATTATTATTATTACTTCACTTCTCTGTGCCTCAGTTATCTCATCTGTAAAATGGGGATTAAGACTGTGGAGCCCTATGTGGGGCAGGGACTGTGACCAACCTGATTAACTTATATCTATGCCAGCTCTTAGTACAGTGGCTGGCACATAGTAAGTGCTTAACAAATACCATAAAAAAAAATTCTTACACCAACCCTGCTGAAAGGCGTCAATGTCAGTACTGTTATAGAACCATCACAGCTGCAAATAAATGCAGTTAAAGCCAAGATATGTAAACTGTCTAGCTCAGACCTAGAGGAAGGACTGTTTAAAGCAATATGAATATTGAAAGAAACAGAATCCGAGGGAATACTGCACTGCCTGGGGAAGTCTGCAATGAGGCAGTGTAGTTTAACAACTCCTTAGGATATTTGGCTGCCACTGCAGCTGCCGAAGTGATTTCAGATAGATTAAGACTCTGCAGAGCCATTCTTGTTCTTTTCCCCCACAGTTAGCCTATCGTGGCTTTTGCTGATGCTCATGTGTCTTCTCCAATTCTAGAAGCTGTTTGCTTTGCTCCATTTCTTTTTAAGTGAGTTGCTTCAGTCAGTTCCATTGAATTTCCCCTTCTGCTTCAAATGACTTAATGGGTGCAAGTTTCATCTGTTTCATTTACCTTGTCTCCTGATGGAAAGAATCTGGGACTGGGAGTCCAGAGACTCAGCTTTGAGGTACAGCTCTGCCACTGGCCTGCTGTGTGACCCTGGGCCAGAAACCTGAGCTTACTGGGCTTCAATTTCTTCACCTGTAAATTGGGGATGAGAATGTGAGGGACAGGGACTGTGTCAGATCTGAAAACCTTATACCTACCCCAGCACTTAACACAGAGTAAGAATTTAATCAATACTGTACTTATTAAATATTGCCAATACTAGAAAGTATCCCATTTTTCTGGTTTTATGCCACACAGTCTGATTTTCAACTGATCTGATCCATATCCAGTGTAGATACCTAATCGACTGCCTTCTTTTGACTGTTAGTTTGTCCCTAGACTGTAAGCTCATTTTGAACAGGGACTGTGTCGTTTATATTGTATTATTGTGCTCTCCAAATGCTTAGGAGAGTACTCTGCACACAGTAAGTGCTCAATAAATTCAATCGACTGACTGCTTTCATGTCTCATAACAGTGATTTTAGCCTCCAGGCTCTTTCAGCCTGGTGGCCCCTGTAAGGTTCCATGGCCCAGAGGCAGAATCCTTCATCCTGAAGGTCCTGGGCAGGGAAGCAGTATTGCGTAGTGGATAGAGCCAAGATCCACCCTTTCCTCTCCACCCAAACGGCTACCTTACTGCTACAGGGTCTTGTTATTCCCGGCTAGACTACTGTGTCAGCCTTCTCTCTGATCTCCCTTCCTCCTCTCTCGCCCCGCTCCAGTCTATTCTTCACTCCGCTGCCCGGCTCATCTTCCCGCAGAAACGATCTGGGCATGTCACTCCCCTTCTTAAACCCCTCCAGTGGTTGCCTATCAACCTCCGCTCCAAACAAAAACTCCTCACCCTAGGCTTCGAGGCTCTCCATCACCTTGCCCCTTCCTACCTCTCCTCCCTTCTCTGTTTCTACCTCCCACCCTGCATGCTCCGCTCCTCTGCCGCCCACCTCCTCACCGTCCCTCGGTCTCGCCCATCCCACCGTCGACCCCTGGGCCACGTCCTCCCGCGGTCCCGGAACGCCCTTCCTCCTCACCTCTGCCAAACTGATTCTCTTCCCCTCTTCAAACCCTACTTAAAACTCACCTCCTCCGAGAGGCCTTCCCAGACCGAGCTCCCCTTCTCCCTCTACTCCTTCTACCGCCCCCCCCTTCACCTCTCTGCAGCTTAACCCTCTTTTCCCCCCATCTCCCTCTGCTCCTCCCCCTCTCCCTTCCCATCCCCTCAGCACCGTACTCGTCTGCTCAACTGTATATATTTTCATTACCCTATTTATTTTGTTAATGAAATATACATTGCCTTGATTCTATTTAGTTGCCATCGGTTTTTAGGAGATGTTCTTCCCCTCGACTCTATTTATTGCTATTGTTCTTGTATTTCTGTCTTCCCCGATCAGACTGTAAGCCCGCCAAACGGCAGGGACTGTCTCTATCTGTTACCGACTTGTTCATTCTAAGCGCTTAGTAAAGTGCTCTGCACATAGTAAGCTCTCAATAAATACTATTGAATGAATGAATAGAGCACAAGACTGGCAGTAGGAAGGTCATGGATTCTAATCCCGACTCCTCCACTTGTCTGCTGTGTGGTCTTGGGCAAGTCACCTAACTTCTCTGTGCTTTTCTTAGCTCATCCATAAAATGGGGATTAAGTCTGTGGGCGCTTATGTGGGACAGTGACTGTGTTCAACCCTATTTGGTTATATCCACCCCAGCACTTAGTATAGTGCCTGGCACATAGAAAGTGCTTAGCAAATACCATAATTATTATCATTATTATTACTACTGGAATGGAATGTCTCTGGAGAAAGTAGAACAGGATGAAAGTCAGGGCTCCTCCCAGAGAAATGTTCTGGATTTGGATGAGCTTTTGCAAAATGATGTGTGTGAATGATGTCATTCCAGTGTTCTGTAAGCCCAATGGAACAGTTTTTTTAAAAAATTGTATTTGTTAAGTACTTACTATGTGCCAGGCACTGTTCTAAGCACTGGGGTAGATATAAGGTAAACAGGATGGATACAGTCCATGTCCCACATGGGGCTCACAGTCTTCATCCCCATTTTACAGATGAGGTAACTGAGGCACAGAGAAGTGACCAAGGTCATGCAGCGGGCACGTGGCAGAGCCAGGATTAGAACCCAGGTCCTTCTGACTTCCAGGCCTGCGCTCTATCTACTAGGCCATGCTGCTTCTGCCATCCCATCCATCTTGGGTCTGAAATGACTGTCCTCAGGGGACACTTTCTTGGTTAAGCTCAGGGCTGGAAGAATAGGATTCAACGAACAGGTAAGTCAAAGCATAGAAATGGGCAAGTGGAGAGAAATTGATGGATAGTTAATTGAGAAGCAGCTTAGCCTAGTGGAAAGAGCATGGGCCTGGAAGTTAGAGGATGTGGGTTCTAATCTAAACTCTGTCACTCCTCTGTTGTATGGTCTTGGGCAAATCACTTCACTTCTCTGTGCTGCAGTATTTTCATCTATAAACTGAGGATTAAAGCTGGAAGCCCCATGTGGGAAATGGACCGTGTCCTACCTGATCATCTTGTGTATATATCCAAGTACTTTACTTAGGCTGGCACATAATAAATACTTAACAACTGTGAAAAAAAAAATAAGGGAGGACTGGGAGAGCTTTCTGTTGTTGTCAGATTAAAATCTATTAGCCTCCTTGAGTACTGGGCTGAAAATTCAGATGCCTTTTGAGCAGAATAGTCTCTAAACAAATCTAGGAGGACTCCTTGAGGTAATAAGTTTCCTGACTCCCACCTTGAGGTAATACGTTTCCTGTCTCCCAATTGACTTGGATGTGTTTCTCCTGGGAGGGAGGAAATAAGAAGCTTCTCTACTGCATCAAGCATCGAACTTCTTCTGTTCCTTCTGTGTCTTCCCATTAGGAGGAGTTCTCTATCATGAAGCTGGATAGAGAAGAAGAGAGTATGAAAACACCCCAGACTCTCTGGGCTTGGGCTGGCTTGTGGGCTTTAAATATTTCAGGAAAATGGGGTGGAGAGTAACCTCTAAATCAACGACATCAGAAGTGCATGGAAGTGGCAGAGAATGGAGGGGCATCTTAAAAGACACTGAATTGTTCGCATACCAGTTTTGGCATTGTTGGTATACCTGTTTTCAAGAGTTTAGTACAGTGCTCTACAAACAGTAAGTGCTCAATTGATACTATTGATTAAATGATTTCATGACCTTTTCTGAGAAAATGAGGTTAGATGGAAACCACCTAGTTCTTTTCATTTAGTATTTTATGCTACTATCCCAACTTGCCTTAAAGCCACTGGGCATGAGAAGAAACATCCCCTCTCCTACCTGGAAGAGAACTGAGAGGACTCCTTCTTCAGAGGGTCAGGGAGCCAGGAGGGTGTGATTAGGTCTGAGATTACGTCTCTTAAGTCACTTACCTTTCCTCAAAACGATAATGGATCGACATGCCTGTGAGATTACATCCAATTTAGGATTGTTTTACAACACCTAGAAAATACCTCTTTTCAGGACCTAAGTTGGGAAATTGAGAAGCAGTGGGGCCTAACAGATAGAGCACAGACCTGGGAGTCAGGTCATGGGTTCTAATCCTGGCTTCGCCACTTCGCTGTGTGGCCTTGGGCAAGGCACTTAACTTCTCTGTGCCTTAGTTACCTCGTCTCTAAAGTGGGGATTAAGACTGTGAGACCCAAGTGGGATAGGGACTGTATCCAACCTTATTATTTTGTATCTACGCTAATGCTTAGAAGACCCTGGATCATAATAAACATCTAACAAATACCATTTAAAAAAAGGATACACAATAGTGCTAGTTAGGAAGGAGCAGCACTGAGTTCCTGTACAGCATTGCTCTGCAGGGGGAATTCCACTCCTGAAATCAAGCATGTTAGCGCCTCAAACAGTCCTATAAGGGATATAAATGTCTGCAATGATTTGGACACATTTGTTCTCTCTCACCCATTTCATTTTCCTCACGCATTTCATCACTGCCTTTGAGTTTCTTAAGGGCACAAGAAAGGCAAAGAAACATACTTGGGGTTTATACCTCACTTTTCTCTGCATGTTCCTTCCTTGAACTCATTCATTCAATCGTGTTGATTGTAGGCTTACTGTGTGCAGAGTACTGTATTAAGCCCTTGGGAGAGTACAATACGGCAATAAACCTACATATTCCCTGCCCACAATGAGCTTGCAGTCTAGAGGATAAACTTATTAGCAACCAGGGCCAGCCCTAGAATCCAAGGCAAATTAGTTGGTAAGGTACAATCACTTCTGGGCTCAGCTTTGGCTGAAAGATTGGGTGGGATCCATTCATTCATTTACTCAGTCGTATTTATTGAGATCTTACTCTGTGAGAAGCACTGTACTAAGCACTTAGGAAAGTACAATATAACAATAAACATATTCCCTGCCGATAATATCCCAGCTCCTCCACTTAACAATAATAATAATAATAGCAATAATGATTGGATTTATTAAGCTCTTATTATATGCCAAGCACCGTTCTAAGCGCTGGAGGAGGTACAAGGCAATCAGATTGTCCCACAGGGGGCTCACAGTCTTCATCCCCATTTTACAGATAAGGTCACTGAGGCACAGAGAAATTAAGTGACTTTCCCAAGGTCACACAGCAGGCAAGTGACGGAACCAGAATTAGAACCCACGTCCTCTGACTCCTAAGCCTGTGCTCTTTCCACTAGGCCATGCTGCTTCAATTGATTGGATGCGACCTTGGTCAAGTCGAGAAGCAGCATGGTGTAGTGGACAGAGCATGGGCCTGGAGGCAGAGATCGTGGGTTCTAATCCCAGCTCCAACACCTGTCTGCTGTGTGACCTTGGACAACTCACTTCATTTCTCTGTACCTCAGTTTGTTGTTGTTGTTGTCTTATGCTGTCAAATCGTGTCCGACCCATATCAACACCATGAACACATCTCTCCCAGAACGCCCCACCTCAATCTGCAATTGTCTGGTAGTGTATCCAGAGAGTTTCCTTAGTAAGAATATGAAAATGGTTTACCACTGCCTCCTTCTGAGCAGTAAAACTGATTCTCTCTCGCTGCTGTTGCCCAGCACAGGTGAGTTTTGACTTGTAGCAGATTGTTCATTCATTCAATAGTATTTATTGAGCGCTTACTATGTGCAGAGCACTGTACTAAGCGCTTGGGATGAACAAGTCGGCAACAGATAGAGACAGTCCCTGCCGTATGACGGGCTTACAGTCTAATCGGGGGAGACGGACAGACAAGAACGATGGCACTAAACAGCGTCAAGGGGAAGAACATCTCGTAAAAACAATGGCAACTAAATAGAATCAAGGCGATGTACAATTCATTAACAAAATAAATAGGGTAACGAAAATATATACAGTTGAGCGGACGGGTACAGTGCTGTGGGGATGGGAAGGGAGAGGTGGAGGAGCAGAGGGAAAAGGGGAAAATGAGGCTTTAGCTGCGGAGAGGTAAAGGGGGGATGGCAGAGGGAGTAGAGGGGGAAGAGGAGCTCAGTCTGGGAAGGCCTCTTGGAGGAGGTGATTTTTAAGTAAGGTTTTGAAGAGGGAAAGAGAATCAGTTTGGCGGAGGTGAGGAGGGAGGGCGTTCCAGGACGCGGGAGGACGTGACCCAGGGGTCGACGGCGGGATAGGCGAGACCGAGGGACGGCGAGGAGGTGGGCGGCAGAGGAGCGGAGCGTGCGGGGTGGGCGGTAGAAAGAGAGAAGGGAGGAGAGGTAGGAAGGGGCAAGGTGATGGAGAGCCTTGAAGCCTAGAGTGAGGAGTTTTTGTTTGGAGCGGAGGTCGATAGGCAACCACTGGAGTTGTTTAAGAAGGGGAGTGACATGCCCAGATCGTTTCTGCAGGAAGATGAGCCGGGCAGCGGAGTGAAGAATAGACCGGAGCGGGGCGAGAGAGGAGGAAGGGAGGTCAGAGAGAAGGCTGACACAGTAGTCTAGCCGGGATATAACGAGAGCCCGTAATAGTAAGGTAGCCGTTTGGGTGGAGAGGAAAGGGCGGATCTTGGCGATATTGTAGAGGTGAAACCGGCAGGTCTTGGTAACGGATAGGATGTGTGGGGTGAACGAGAGGGACGAGTCAAGGATGACACCGAGATTGCGGGCCTGCGGGACGGGAAGGATGGTCGTGCCATCCACGGTGATGGAGAAGTCTGGGAGCGGACCGGGCTTGGGAGGGAAGATGAGGAGCTCAGTCTTGCTCATGTTGAGTTTTAGGTGGCGGGCAGACATCCAGGTGGAGACGTCCCGGAGGCAGGAGGAGATGCGAGCCCGAAGGGAGGGGGAGAGGACAGGGGCGGAGATGTAGATCTGCGTGTCATCTGCGTAGAGATGGTAGTCAAAGCCGTGAGAGCGGATGAGTTCACCGAGGGAGTGAGTGTAAATGGAGAACAGAAGAGGGCCAAGAACTGACCCTTGAGGAACTCCAACAGTTAAAGGATGGGAGGGGGAGGAGGCTCCAGCGTAGGAGACCGAGAATGATCGGCCAGAGAGGTAAGAGGAGAACCAGGAGAGGACAGAGTCCGTGAAGCCAAGGTGAGATAAGGTACGGAGGAGGAGGGGATGGTCGACAGTGTCAAAGGCAGCAGAGAGGTCAAGGAGGATCAGAATGGAGTAGGAGCCATTGGATTTGGCAAGAAGGAGGTCATGGGTGACCTTAGAGAGAGCAGTCTCAGTAGAGTGGAGGGGACGGAAGCCAGATTGGAGGGGGTCTAGGAGAGAATGGGAGTTAAGGAATTCTAGGCATCGATTGTAGACGACTCGTTCTAAGATTTTGGAAAGGAAGGGTAGTAGGGAGATAGGACGATAACTGGAGGGGAAGTGGGGTCAAGAGCGGGTTTTTTTAGGATGGGGGAGACGTGGGCGTGTTTGAAGGCAGAGGGGAAGGAGCCCTTGGAGATTGAGTGGTTAAAAATAGAAGTTAAGGAAGGGAGGAGGGCAGGGGCGATGGTTTTAAGAAGGTGAGAGGGAATGGGGTCCGAGGCGCAGGTGGAGGGGGTGGCACTTGCGAGGAGGGAGGAGATCTCCTCTGAGGATACTGCAGGGAAGGATGGGAAAGTAGGGGAGGGGGTTGTTGGGGGGGAGGGGAGAGGCGGAGGGGTGACTTTGGGGAGCTCAGACCTGATCGTGTTGATTTTCGTGAGGAAATAGGTGGCCAGATCATTAGGGGTGAGAGATGGGGGAGGGGGAGGAACAGGGGGCCTAAGGAGAGAGTTAAAGGTCCGGAACAATCGGCGGGGGTGACGGGCATGGGTGTCGATGAGGGAGGAGAAGAAGCTTTGCCTGGCGGAGGAGAGGGCAGAGTTAAGGCAGGAAAGGATAAATTTGAAGTGTGTGAGGTCGGCTCGGTGCTTGGACTTTCGCCAGCGGCGCTCGGCAGCTCGAGCATAGGAGCGTAGATTGCCTTCCACTCACTAGCCACTGGCCAAGGTAGGAGTGGAATGGGTATGCCTCTGCTTGACTCTCCCTCCCGAAGTTGAGAGTGATAGAGTTATCTACCCCAACACTTGGAACAGTGCTTGGCACATAGTAAATGCTTAACAAATGCCATCATTATTATTATTTTAGAGTACTGGCAACTCTCCAGTTGCAGGCCTGAGAGGTACCTAGTTACCTCATCTTTAAAATGGGGATTGACACTGTGAAACCCGCATTGGACAAGGGCTTTGTCCAACCCGATTTGCTTGTACCCATCCCAGCGCTTAGCTCAGAGCCTGGCACATAGTAAGTGCTTAACAAATACCACAATTATTATTATTACTTAACTCCTTTGTGCCTCAGTTTCCTCAACTGCCAAATGGGAATTTGACACCTGTTCTCCCTCCTGTTAGACTGAGAGATCTGACCTGATTAACTTGCATCTATCCTGATGCTTAGAACAACAGTTGACACACAGTAACACGTAACACATAGCATAAAAAAATAAGTCCAGTGCAAATAGGCAGTTTGGATTGTTTGTCTCCTGGTTACTAGAGAGGGGGCAATGCCAAGAGAAACAGCATGGTGTAGTGGATAGAACATGACAATTGGAGTCAGAAGGTCATGGGTTTTAGTCCCACCTCTGCTACTCATCTGCTGTGTGACCTGGAGCAAGTCACACAGTTCCCTCATCTGTAAAATGGGGACTGAGCCCTTCTTAGGACAGGGATTGTGTCCAACCTCATTTGAATGTATCCACTCCAGCGCTTAGTACAACGCCTGGCATATAGTAAGCGCTCAACAAATACCGTAATTATTATTCAGTTACACCTGGAAGTGTGAGCCCTATTTTACAGATGAGGAAACTGTAATTTATTTATTTTTATTAATGTCTGTCTCCCCCTCTAAACTACAAATTCGTTGTGGGCAGGGAATGGATTTATTGTTGCATCGTACTCTCCTGAGTGTTTAGTACAGTGCTCTGCACACAGTAATCTCTCAATAAATATGACTGATTGACACAAGGCATCCCTAAAACTCGCCTGCCTGACCCAAACTAAATTAAAAACTGTGACTGATGTGCTGAAAAATGATGGTGCGAAAACAAATAGAAGAAAGTACTTAGTTTTGGAAAATACCAATCAGGTCATGGAATATAACGGTTTTGCAGGATCATCAATAGTCATCGATCTAATAGGAGAATAGCTTTAGCAGAGAATGAACTACTAGCTATCACAGCACTGGGGGAAACCAGATTCCATCTACATCCACTTCCTTGGAGAACTCATTTGCTCCCAAGGCTTCAACTACCATCTCTATGTGGATGACACCCAAATTTACATCTCCAGTCCTGATCTCTCTCCCTCTCTGCAGTCTCACATTTCATCCTGCCTTCAAGATATCGCTACTTGAATGCCCTCCTGTCACCTCCAGCTTAACATTTCCAAAACACAACTCCTTATCTTCCTTCCCAAACCCTCTCCTCCCTGTCTTCCCTAAGTCCCCCTCTGCTCTCCTCCCACTCATTTTGTTAATGAAATGTACATCGCCTTGATTCTATTTATTTGCTATTGTTTTAATGAGATGTTCATCCCCTTGATTCTATTTATTGCTATTGTTCTTGTCTGTCCGTCTCCCCCGATTAGACTGTAAACCCCTCAAAGAGCAAGGACTGTCTCTATCTGTTACCGATTTGTACATTCCAAACGCTTAGTACAGTGCTCTGCACATAGTAAGCGCTCAATAAATACTATTGAATGAATGAATGTATCGCCCTGACTTGCTCTCTTTATTCATCCTCCTCCCAGGCCCACAGCACTTATGTACATATCTGTAATTTATTTATTTCTGTCTCCCCCTCTAGACTGTGAGCTCACTATGGGCAGGGAATGTGTCTGTTTATTGCTGTACTGTACACTCCCAAGCGTTCAGTAAATTGCTCTACATAAAGTAAGCATTCGATAAATACCACTGAACAAATGATACTAGAAAAAAGACAGCCTGCAGAAATAGTTCCTTTATACAGCTTCTTTCGAAGAGGCCTTCCTTCTTTCCTGATCGAAAGCATCACGGCCTAGTGGAAAGAGCATAGGCCTGAGAGTCAGAGGACCTGGGTTCTAATTCCAGCCTTGCCACTTGCCTGCCGCTTGACCTTGGGAAAGTCACTTCACGTCTCTGATCCTCAGTTCCCTCATCTGCAAAATGGGGATTCACTGCCTGTTCTACCTCCTACGTGTACTGTGAACCCCATGTGGGACCTGCTTATCTTGAATCTACCCTGGCTCTTAGTAAAGTGTTTGGCGCATAGTAATTGCTTAACAAATATTATAATTATTATTATTCAGAACGATGGCTATCAGGAGTTGGATTTACAATCAGACCATTGCTAATACTGGCGAGTGACCATCTGATGATACCGTGCCTGCCTCTGAAACAAAAACTCTTTGCCACCGTCATAACCACCCACACCCCCACAATGACCAACTGTGATGAAGCGAAAGAACATTTCTACCAAGATTTAAGCCAACACAAAGGCGTGCCAACATAAAATAAATGACAAGGGGTAATTTTAATAATAGAGTTGGAGGCGATGCCCATACATGGAAGCAAGGCACTGGGCCTCATGAGATTGGCAAATTCAAAACAGAATGTGCTTCTGTTCCCCTGGGATACTCTTGTAACTCAAGAGAGCTAAAGCCTCATCCACAGTCCTAGAAACAGTCATTTAAGACCTATGTACACAAATAACTGTGGCCTTGAGGCACACATCCTCAGAAGACATGCACATGATTATAAATCACTTCTTCGAATCAGCCGGTTGTTGCTGGCTGACAAGAAATTTAAAGAAAATCTGGGTTATACATTAGCTCGCACAGACGAGTCACACACACAATCAAAAATCTATATTGGGACGCAGCATTCATTCATTCAATTGTATTTATTGAGCACTTACTATGTGCAGAGCACTGTGCTAAGCGTTTGGAATGTACAAATCAGCAACAGATAGAGACAATCTCTGCCCAACAACGGGCTCACAGTCTAAACGACGGGCTCACTGTCTAGTTGATAAAGCTTGGGGCTGGAGTCAGAAGGTCGGGGTTCTAATCTTGGTTCTGCCTCTTGTCTGCTGTGTGACCTTGGGCAAGTCACTTCACTTCACTTCACGAGAAGCAGCGTGGCTCAGAGGAAAGAGCATGGGCTTTGGAGTCAGAGGTCATGGGTTCGAATCCCAGCTCTGCCACTTGTCAGCTGTGTGACTTTGGGCAAGTCACTTCACTTCCTCTGTGCCTCAGTTACCTCATCTGTAAAATGGGGATTAAGACTGTGAACCCCACGTGGGACAACCTGATTCCCCTGTGTCTCCCCCAGCGCTTAGAACAGTGCTCGGCACATAGTAAGCGCTTAACAAATACCAACATTATTCTCTGTTCCTCAGATACCTCATTTGTAAAATGGGGAACGAGATCGTTAGACCCATGTGGACAGAGACTTTGTCCAACCTGATCTGCTTGAATCTACCCCTGTGCTTAGTTAAGTGCCTGGCACATAGTAAGTGCTTAACAAATACTATAATAATAAGCATTATTATTAGCAACCTAGGACTAAGTTACCTTGACAGCTTCATAAGTACTGTGACAGAAGGAGGCAGAAGAGAAAACAATGCCAATTACCACAAGAACAACCTATTGTGTGTGCATAATGCAGTGGGAACTAAGGGTCCTGCATTGGCCAATCAAACAGTGGTATTTATTGGGTGGTTACTCTGTGCAGAGCACTGTACTAAGCCCTTGGGAGAGAGGTAAATTTCATCAGAAGCTCTTCAATTTGATTGCAGCTCTTACTCTGGCAAAGTGTGGGGTCCAGTCAACTGGTGCCTAAAAAAGAGTGTGGTCTAGTGGAAAGAGCCCAGACCTGGAAGTCAGAGGCCCTGGGTTCTAATTCTAGTCACCTTGGGAAAAAATCACTTAACTTCTCGGTGCCTCAGTTCCCTCATTTACAAAACGGGGATTCAATACTTGTTCTCCCTCCTACTTAGACTGTGAGTCCCATGTGGGACCTGCTCAACTTGTACCTACAGTGCTTAGTAGGTGCTTGGCATATAAGAAGCAATGAGAAGTAGCATGGTTTAGTGGGTAGGGCATGGTCCTGTGGGTCAGAAAGTCCTGTATTCTAATCCTGGCTCTGTCATTTGTCTGTTATATGACCTTGGGCAAGTCATGTAATTTCTCTATGCCTCAGTTACATCTGTAAAATGGGGATTAAGACTGTGAGCCCTCATTTAGGACAGTGACTGTGTCCAACCTGATTAACCTGTACCTACCCCAGCACTTAGTACAGTTCCTGGAACATTGTAAATGCTTAATAAGCACCATAAAAATGATTACTATTTGCCCAGACTTTGCGGGGTTCTGCTCTTAACACACTGAGATTGTAGGCTACAGGGGCATGTTCCCATTTTACAGATGGGAAAAGCAAGTCCCAGAGAAGTTGCACTGATTGTTCAAATTCCCTGAAATGATAACAGCAAGTCACCTGAACCCCATTTCTCCACGATAATACACCCACTATAGAAAGAGGACCAGCTCTGAGATATTTTGAGTTTTATAGGTCATTTTCTTGTGATCTGAGCAGCACCAAATTGCTCCCAGTTGCCTCCCAGGTTTGGCTTTCTGTACATCAGACCACTGGAGTGAACAGGAATTATTCTGAAGTATCTGAGGCAGACAATTTACTTCCTGTTTCTATTAGCCTGTGACCATTATTCATCTGGGGCTCGGCAAGGCCCGTCAAACTCTTTGCGTGAATCTGCAGATGAAGGTGACCTGAGCTGAGCTCTATGAACCATTTACCCCAAAGCCCCCAGCTCATTTAAAGAGTGAAGTTGTTTGTTCTGCAGCTAGCTTTCATGTGACCACCACTCCCTGCTCTTTCCAGAGTGTGTGTGTCCTTTTATACTCTGTCAACAGTACTGCATTCCTGAGGACCAGAGAGACAGGGTGGGGTTAGCCCAGGCAGAAAATTGGGGGCAAGAAAATCAACGGCCACCCCACTAAACTGCCCATCCACTTTTGCATCAAGAGGAAACTCCTAACCATGGGCTTTAGGGCACTCAACCACCTTGCACCCTCCTGCCTCACCTCACTGCTGTCCTACTACAACCCAACCTGCACTCTTCACTCCTCTTTTGCTAATCCTTTCACTGCATCTCAATACCTATCGTCTATCTCACCAACCTCTCACCCATGTCCGCCTCTGGCCTGGAACAGACTCCCTCCTCATAGCCGACAGACAATAACTCTCCCCTCCTTCAAAGCCTTAATGAAGGCACATTTCCTCTGAGAGGCCTTCCTTGAATGAGCCCTCCTTTCCTCTTTACCCACTCCCTTCTGTGTCACTCTGACTTGCTTCCTTTATTCATCCTCCTCCAGGCCCTCCAGCACTTATGCACAGATCTGTAATTTATTTATATTAATGTCTGTCTCCCCCTCTAAAATGTAAGCTTGTTTTGAGCAGGGGATGTGTCTGTTCATTGTTATATTGTACTGTCCCAAGCGCTTAGCACCGAGAAGTTAAGTGAGTTGCCCAAAATCACACAACTGACAGGTGGCGGAGCCGGGATTAGAACCCATGAACTCCTAAACCCGTGCTCTCTAAAAGGCCTTCCCTGACTAAGCGCTCATTTCCTCTTCTCCCACCACCTTCTGCCTCACCCTGGCACTTGGATTTGTACCCTTTATTCAACTCTCCCTCAGTCCTACAGCAGTTATGTACATATATGTAATTTATTTATTTATACTGAAGTCTGTCCTCTTCTATATAGTAAGCTTATTGTGGACAGGGAACTTGTCTAACAACTCTGTTTCATTGTGCTCTCCCAAGCACTTAGTACTGTGCTCAGCACATAGTAAGAGCTCAACAAATTCTATTGATTGATTGGCAAATTTACCATCAGGGTGCTGGTTCACTGACAGCAATATCCACTGTAGAGATGAGCTGGTGAGCTACTTGATGATAATCAACTCTCTTAGCAGGAGGGAGAAGGATAGCTTAATGCCTCGCCTCCCTGAATTGAAATGTAAGAACTGTTTTGGGAGCAGCAGAAGAAGAGTGTGAGCCAAGTACAAAGGCAGTGTGTTAGATATGGGCAGCTGACTAAAATACCTAGAGTGAGAGGCATTAATAATCATATGGATAGCCCTTCACCAGAAAAGGCATTCAAAAGATATTAAAGATGTAGAATCTAGCTAGAATACAAAAGAGGATTCTGCCTTACAATTTGGATTAAACTCTGATTAACTATGTCTGTTTGCAAATTAGATTTTAATCAGAGACAATTTAAGGGTTAGGAGAGCAAATTCAAAGAAAGAGTGAAATCTCCCAAATAAGGTTTTCCAACTCACCAAACAATCTCCAAATAGATCAACAGCCACCTCTTCCCTGCCCTACCTACCCATTAGCTTAATCCAAGGCAGCTGAGAATAGGGGTTTAACCATATGGAGCCCATTCTCAAGAGGCTCCACCTTCATCTACACAGGAGGAGGAAAGAAACAGAGCACAAATCCTTTCTCACGTTTACCAAGGGCAGCTCAAAGACTTGGTTCCACCCATGACCATCACCTATTTGGGTGCAAAGACATCAGCCATCAACACCCTTTACTTGCTGAGAAATGTAGTTTTCTTCTTGTCTTCCCTACAACCCCTCCGTCACCCTCCAACAGTATCTTTTGGATGATAAAATTGACCATAATTCACCCCTGCCAACAGTGTTACTTACACAATAATGCCTTCCGATAAACGGGGAAGACAGTATCCTGATGGTAGTCATAGAGGTCACATTTTCCTTGGGTCTCTAGAAGCACCATTAACCAGGGCTCCTCATTCTCTGCCAAATGTGCCCCAGTCCCCCATCCATCCTTTTCACTTCTCTCCACATTTTGGAAGGCAAGCTCTCTCTCAAGTTTCTTGCTCCCTATCTCATCCCATCCAAATCCCTCCGACATCTGAATATATTTTGCTCTCCTGTGACCTTGTGCCCTGAGGGTGGAGGAGGAGGATGGCTTAGGAGAGGATAGGGAGGAATCCTACTTTTCTTTAGCTTCTCTTCACAGGAGAGTTTTGCAGTAATAATAATGATAGTGGTATTTGTTAAGCATTTACTACGTGCCAGGCACTGTACTAAGCGCTGGGGTGGTTATGAGCAAATTGGGTTGGATAAAGTCCCTGTCCCACGTAAGGCTCAAGGTTTCAATCCCCATTTTACAGATGAGGGAACTGAGGCACAGAGAAGTGAAGTGACTTGGTCAAGGCCACACAGCAGACAAGTGGCAAAACTGGGATTAGAACCCATAAACCTCTGACTCCCAGGCCTATGGTCTAGCAGCGTGACTTAGTGGAAAGAGCACGGACTTGGGAGTCAGAGGTTGTGGGTTCTAATCCCGGCTCTGCCACTTGTCAGCTATGCGACTGGGTAAGTCACTGAACTTCTCTGTGCCTCATTCTTCTCATCTGTAAAATGGGGATTAAGACTGTGAGCCCCACGTGGGACAACCTGATTACCTTGTATTTACCCCAGGGCTTAGAACAGTGCTTGGCACATAGTAAGCACTTAACAAATAGCATCGTCATCATCACTACACCGTGTTGCTGAAGTGAGAGTGACCACTGCCTCACTGGGAATACTTGTAAGAAGCTCAGAACTCCTGGAGAGAAAGGACATGTTCACATGAAACAACAATAAAAACACTTTTATTGCTTTCAATTTGTCCCCAGCAATTACATTTAATTTCACTAATGACCCTCCAAAAGCAGCTTCCTACTTGTACAAGCGTGAGCCCCGGTGATATCAAAATCTCCAGCCTCTCCTCTAAGAACGATGAACGGGACTGTAGTCGTAGCAGTAGCAATAGAAGTAAAGGTATTTATTTAATGCCTAACGAGGTTTTCACAATGAACTGAGCGCCCCCGGGGAGTTGAGAAAAGCCAAACAAACGTTCCCCGCCCTCAAGGAGTTTGTCATCGACTGGACTTCAGAACTCACAGATGGTGAGACGGTACTGCTGACAGTTCTTGTCATTCCAGGTACCGTCGGTGTACATTTCCACGCAGTTCTCCTTGCCACCCCCCCGGGGCTCTCTTTGGTACCAGTTGGTATAATTCACTGGGGTTTCATCCAGGTAATAGAACTTCCCCGGGTCCTTGCCCTCCACAATGCCCAGGTAGGCATACGTATTGTACTGCTTTACGATGCTCATGATGGCCTGGTTTTCCTCTTCGTTCTCTGGGGTGGCAATATCACCGCCCGCTCTTCTGCACACCTCTCTAGTGGCTGCAAAGTTGACCGACTGCCCATTGCTAGAGAAGACCTTGTCTCCCACCGGCAATGAAGTTTTTTGCAAATTAAGAGCTGAAGAAGAGAGTGAAAAAAAGCTCAGATTCTTTCCCCCACTCTTGAGACAGACAGAGAGTTTAGAGACCTGGCCCTGAATAATAATCATTATTGTATTTGTTAAGCACTTACTATATGCTAGGCACTGTTCTAAGCACTAGGGTAGTTACAAGTTAATCAGGTCGGACACAGTCGCTGTCCACATGGGGCTCACACTCATCCCCATTTTACAGATGAGGAAACTGAGGCCGGGAGAAGTGAAGTGACTTGCCCAAGGTCACACAGCAGACATGTGGAAGAGCCAGGAATAGAACTCAGGTCCTTCTGACTCCCAGGCCAGTGTTCTTATCTACTAAGCCACACTGCTTCTCTAGGGGCAGGAATGTCTTCTCCACATTTATAATCATAATAATGATGGATTTATTAAGCGCTTACTATGTGCCACACACTGTTCCAAGTGCTGGGGTAGATACAAGGTAATCAGTTTGTCCCACATGGGACTCACGGTTTTAATCCCCATTTTACAGATGAGGTAACTGAGGCACAGAGAAGTGAACAGATTTGCTCAGTCACACAGCTGATAAGTTGCAGAACCAGGATTAGAACCCAGGACCTCTGACTCCCAAGCCCTTGTTCTTTCCACTAAGCCATGCTGCTTCTCATGGACCCTTCTGATTACAACCTGTCAAAGGTTAGGTGAACCTAGATTGTTGAGGACCCCAAAAGCTGGAAAGCTACTGAACTGTGAAGTTGGAAGAAAGGAAACTACTTGCATGCAGTTCCTTTTTGCTTTCTGGGAAGAACTCCTGCAAAACTAAATAACTCGCATAAGAGACAATTATAAGGTGACTTGTTTTCTTCTTCTCCCCGGTTTGGACCAGAATCCCCTACTCTACTGCTTCTTCATTTTCAGCAGCGTGATGTGGTGGATAGAGCATAGGCCTGGGAGTCAGAAGCTCATGGGTTCTAATCCTAGCTCTGCCAATTGTCTGCTATGTGACCTTGGACAAGTCACTTCACTTCTCTGGACCTCAGTTACCTTGTCTGTAAAATGGAGATTGAGGCTGTGAGCCCCAAGTAGGACAGGGACTGTGCCCGACGTGATTTGCTTCTATCCACTTCAGTACTTAGTACAGTGTCTGACACATAGTAAGCGCTTAACAAATTCCACAATTATTATTGAGTCTAAGCATCCTTCCAATACCTTCAAGGCTCTCCATCACCTTGCCCCTTCCTACCTCTCCTCCCTTCTCTCTTTCTATTGCCCACCCCGCATGCTCCGCTCCTCCGCCGCCCACCTCCTCACCGTCCCCCGTTTTCGCCTATCCCGCCATCGACCCCTGGGCCACGTCCTCCCGCGGTCCCGGAACGCCCTCCCTCCTCGCCTCTGCCAAACTAATTCTCTTCCCCTCTTCAAAACCCTACTTAAAGCTCACCTCCTCCAAGAGGCCTTCCCAGACTGAGCTCCCCTTTTCCCTCTGCTGCCTCTACTCCCACCTTCACCTCTCCACAGCTAAATCCTCTGCTCCCCCCTTTCCCTCCGCTCCTTCCCCTCTCCCTTCCCATCCCCTCAGCACCGAACTCGTCGGCTCAACTGTATATATCTTCATTACCCTATTTATTTTGTTAATGAGATGTACATCACCCTGATTCTATTTATTTGCTATTGTTTTTGAATGAGATGTTCTTCCCCTCGATTCTATTTATTGCCATTGTTCTTGTCTGTCCGTCTCCCCCGATTAGACTGTGCGCCCGTCAAAGGGCGGGGACTGTCTCTATCTGTTACCGATTTGTACATTCCAAGCGCTTAGTACAGTGCTCTGAACATAGTATGCACTCAGTAAATACTATTGAATTGAATGAATGAAAAAATGAATGTGCTTCCCTCCACCCATCCTTGTCAGGAAGGGTTGTGGGCACTTGGGAGAGTCAAGCCTCTTACCTCCTTTTACCTGCAAGATGTGGTGTCGGAGTTCCTGAAGAGTTTCCTGTAACTCCTCATCTTGGTAAGCAGGTAGACCTAGAAAGCAAAAGAGATATTACATCTCCACCACATGACATGAACAGTGACAATCTCAAAGGAAACTCTTTGCTCAAAACACACGTGTTCATTTTAAATAAGAAAATATATTCAAATGATGTGTTTTATTCAAACCTAATTACTATGCAATGGAAAAAAAATGTAGTTCCCTCTATATATGCACAGATTGTGAGTTCTCAGCAGTGAAAGAACAACCAGACATGATTGCAGGGATATGGATGTACGCTCAAAAAAGGATAAGTTTAAAAAGTCAAATTCCAACATCATCCAGATTCCTCTTGTCATCCACCAGATGTGTTCGCTTTCTGGGGGACAAGGTGCTCTTTGGAGCACATGTTTCCACTCCCCAACCCTTATCTACCCTCCCTTCTGTGACAACTGCGTAATCTGAACGAAGCAGTGTGGCTCAGTGGAAAGAATCTGGGCTTGGGAGTCAGAGGTCATGGGTTCGAATCCCAGCTCTGCCACTTGTCAGCTGGGTGACTGTGGGCAAGTCACTTCACTTCTCTGTGCCTCAGTTACCTCATCTGAAAATGGGGATTAACTGTGAGCCTCACATGGGACAACCTGATGACCCTGTATCTCCTCCAGCGCTTAGAACAGTGCTCTGCACATAGTAAGCGCTTAACAAATACCAACATTATTATGAGATTCAACCCACCCTCATCCCCACAGCAGTTATGTACATGTCTCATTCCCTTCCATTTCTCCACTCTCTAATTTATTATATCTTTCTCCCCTCTAGACTGTAAACTCCTTGTGGGTAGGAATCGTGTCTGCCAACTCCTTCGTATGGTACTCTCCCAAGTGCTTAGTCCAGTACTTTGCATGCAGTAAGCATTCGATCAATATTACAGCTTGAATGAAGAAAGGAAGTCTCAGCTCGTCTCACCTGGAAGTCCTGGCTCTCCCTTCTCTCCCCTCTGGCCTCGCTCACCCACACTCCCAGGTGCCCCGGTCAGGCCGTCTCTGCCGGGGAGTCCGGGCATGCCTCCAGGAGGGCCCATCGGACCTAGACACGAGAACCGTCAGGGCAATGAAGGGGCACAGCATTTCACAGACGTTCTTGGCAACGTGGGATTGAGTGGCCGAGGGAGAACCGGGGAATACGCAAGAGGGAGAAATTGGACTGCGACTGGTGAATGTGTGTAACAGATGGGCTGAGTCTGGGACCACAAGTAGGCTTCAGGAGTGAGCAAGACACACCACTGGGCTTACTGCTCCTCTGGGTGTCTGCCATTTCGGTCGAAGTGGAAGGGAGTTTCAGTGGAGGATGAGGGGTAGAGAAAGGCCAGAAATTTTTCCAACACTTAAGAAACTTTACTATGGTACTGTCTTTGGACATTTGGTCTTTGGTATTGGATTATTAATATTTGAGAAGTGGCACGGGCTAGTAGATAAAACGTGAACCTGGACTAAGAAAGATCTGGGTTCTAATCTCGGCTCTGCCACTTGCATCTACTATGTGACCTTGGGAAAGTCACCTAACGTCTCTGTGCCTCAGCTCCCTCAACTGCAAAATGGGGATTAAGACTGTGAGTCCCATGTGGGTCAGGGACCGTGTCCAGCCTGATTTGCTCGTATCCATCCCAGTGCTCAGCACAGTGCCCAGCACATAGTAAATGTTCAACAAATACCACAATTATTATTATTATATAGGTATTGTTGTTGTTTTTGTTGTATTTATGAAGCTCTTTCTGTGTGCCAAAACACGGTGCCTTGAACTCGGGGAGATACAGTTAATCATAACGGGCCCAGTCCCTGCCCCGCCAAGGGCTCACAGTCTAAGGGGCAGGGGGGGTAAAAGAGTATCATTTATGTTTTTAGAGAATGATTTGCCCTAGAGAATCCCTTGACCCAAAGCAACTTCCACAAGAACATTATAAGGTGGAGCAAAAGTTCACTGAACTTTCTGTCCCCTGTCTTCTCATTCGGGTCTTGTTTGAGGCCAAATGGTCATGCCCAGGAAAAGCAAATTTCAGTGTCTGTTGGAGTCTGGGTTTGCATTAGTGCCAGCAGCAGCAGCAGCAGCAGCAGCAGCAGCAGCAGCAGCCGCCTCCTCCCCCAGCTCCGCTACCATGACCCTGTGGGACCCCGCCATAAACCAGTAGGGAAAGGCAAAGCTGGAGAGCTCTTAGAAGGAGCCCCACAGCCCCAGGGACCGGTGGCTTCGGAGAACCGTCTCCATTACCCGGTGGTCCAGGATCTCCTTTGACACCATCCCGGCCGTCTCTACCCGGTTGTCCGATGCTGCCGGGCATGCCGGGGATGCCAGGAGCCGCGGCACAGCTCTCCTCCGCATCGCCGGCCAGCAGAGAAGCAGCCAGTGTGGCCAGGGCCAGAGCAGGCAGTGACAGCATCATTGTGCAGGCCCACCTAGGAAAGCCAAACACCAGTTACCCGTTATTGCACTTGGGTTACTTTTCTCCTAATGATGCCAGGCTAGATGAATTTTATAGCTCAACAAATAAATGGTTTCACTGAAGTTTTAAAAGCATTGGCAAGTCGCTTTCTCTCGGTCACCCTCTCTCTTGTCGGCTGCTGGAACTTCCTTCATTCTTTGATACTGTAATAACACTGAGAAAGAGAAAATTTCTGTTAGGGGTGTTTAAATGGGAAAAGGTGACCACCATTCTGGATCGGTCCTGGCACATGGTAAGCGTTTAACAAATACCATTATCATCATCACCAAAGGTAGATTGTACATTTTCCACACTGATTCCATCCCGGTAGGCTTCTCCCTGAGAGTAGAAGGGCAAGATCCAAGAAAGGAGAATGAAAAGTGCCGACTCTCCCATCATACCATAATAATAATGATAATGATAATAATAACGATAAAAATCTGTAGACTGCAAGCTCATTGTAGCCAGGGAACGAGTCTAACGATTCTATTGCATTGTACTCTCTCAAGAATTTAGTACTGTACTCTGCACACCATGAGCATTCAGTAAGTATGATTGATTGATTATAAGGAATAATACCAATAATAATGATGATTAAAATATTTGATAAACACTTACTTTGTGCCAAGCACTATACTAAGCAGTGGGAAGCATGCCAAATAATCAGGTTGGCTGTAGTCCTTGTCTCACAGAGAGTTCACAGTATAAGTAAGAGGGAAAACAGGTATTAAATCTGAGGCATAGAGACATGCCTAAGGTCATACAACAGGCAAGTGGAGGAGCTGTGATCAGAACCCAGGTCCTCTGACACCTAGGTTGGTCCTCTTTCCCCAGATCATGCTTCTTCTCCTCTTGGACACCTAAAACAATCAATCAATCAATCAATGAACAGTATTTATTGCATACTTACTATGTACAAAGCACTGCACTAAGCATTTGGGAGAGTACAGGAGTACAAGCCCTCCTGTAGTTATCTTTTTATGCTCATCCTAACATGGTTATGGTGGTCGACACATAGAAGGAGAATGAGTTACAGCATAATACTCAAACAGTTGCTTTCTGTAGAACAGAAATTGGGAAACCGTAAGCAAGGAAGGACTAATTTTCTGGAGAAGACACTAATGCTAGGAAAAGTTCAGGGAAAATGAGGAAGAGTCAGACCGGCAGCTAGATGGATAGAAACCATAACAAAGATAACGGAAGAACTGTTAGAAAGGTTGAGGACTATGGCAGTGGAAAGGACATTCTGGAGAAGGTATGGAGTCGCTATGAATCGGAAATGACTCAAAGGCACATAATGATAATAATAATATGCAAGGAAGGCAGGCGAGGCGTTTTAAGGACATACATAACCTCAGACAATGATGCAACCAACCTGAAAACTAGGGGTCACTTACTCAGGATAGATTTATACAAAAACTTCATAAGGAAAGAGAGACAAGGAGCCAAAAGAGAAAACAGCTCCAGTGACTGCAAACATTAAGCACAGTGACACACCAAGGTCCAGTCTATTTGCGTGTCCAATGTGGTTGGGTCTCTAGACCTCTACATTTGGCCTTTAGAGCCACACAGACACATACTCATCAGTGAACTTCAAGGATCAGTGATGGCTTCTTCAAATAAATAGGATAACTATATATAAGTGCTTATTTATTTATTCACTAGTGGCTATTATAGCTATTTTCCCACTCCGGAATAGCTACTGATGTAAGTTTCTTATTTTCCCCCTTTAAAGGGTAAATTCCTTTAAAGGGCAGGAATTGCATATTTTGCTTTTTGTATGTGTCCCGCAGGTGCTGACACAGCAGTCTGGAAACCAGTGCTCAATAAATATTGTCACCAGTGATAGTCTCCATGAGAGAGGCCTCTAAGCACTGACATCTCAGCTGACCTTTATGCATTTATGACTGATGAGCAAATCATCTTTCATATCAACTTCTCTCCTACACGCTTCGCTGCTCTGGTGCTAACCTTATCACTGTGCCTCGATCTCGCCTGTCTCGCTCCTGACCACTGGCCCACACCTACCTCTGGCCTGGAACACGCTCCCTCCTCAAATCTGCTAGGTAATTACTCTCCCCACTTTCAAAGCCTTCCTGAAGGCACATCTACTTCAAGAGACCTTCCCAGACTAAGCCCCACTTTTCCTCATTTCTTACTCCCACATCACCCTGACTCGCTCCCTTTGCTCTTCCCCCCCTTCCCTGCCCCACAGCACTTAAGTATATATCTATAATTTTATTTATTTATACTGATGTCTGTTTATTTGTACTGATGTCTGTCTCCCTGCCCTAGACTGTGAGCTCACAGTGGGCAGGGATTGATTCTCTTAATTACTGTCTTGCACTTTCCCAAGTAAAATGGTCTGCACACAGTAAGCGCTCAATAAATATTAATGATTGATTGATCAACTAAACATTTTCCATTGTCCACCCATGATTTCCTTTTAATTTCCCCTATACAGAGGAGAGGAGATTGTTGGATGACAACAGCAGTGAGCAGATCAGCCTGGCATGGACTGAACAAGAGAGGGATTTACTCTGGATAGAAGTTTTGAGAAGATTAGGATACTGAAAACAGATTCCAAAACAGTAACAGACAAGGCAAACAACTTCAACGGATTTATCAATCAAGCAATGGCATTTTTTGAGCACTTACTGTGTGCAGAGCACTGGCTTGGAATGAACTACTGGTTGTACATAATAATAATAATTATGGTATTTGTTAAGTGCTTACTATGTGCCAGGCACTGTTCTAAGTGCTGGAGTAGATACTAGATATTCGGTTTGGACATAGTCCCTGTCCTACATAGTGCTCACAGTCTTAATCCCCATTTTACAGAGGAGAGAACTGAGGCACAGAGAAGTTAAGTGACTTGTCCAAGGTCACACAGCAGACAGTGGCAGAGCCAGAATTAAAACCCATGACCTTCTGATTCCCAGGCCCGTTCTCTGTCCATTAGGTCATGCTGTTCCTGTTCCCCAACAGCAACACCAGTGACATTAGCTTAGCATATGAAGAAGAGACAGCTTCTATTTTATTTTAATTTACATTTATCGCAGACTCTCTGCCTTAGTTGCTGATTTTGTATTTTGTCTTATTTTTTCCTTACCTACCTGTCACCACCAGTCAGTCAATCATATTTACTGAGCGCTTACTGTAGGCAGAGCACTGTACTAAGCACCTGGGGGAGTACAATTTAACAATATAACAGACACATTCCCTGCACACAGTGAGTTTACAGACTAGAGGGACAGACAGACATTAATATAAATAAATAAATTTGTGTACATAAGTGCTGTGGGGCTGGGAGGAGGGAATGAATAAAGGGAGCAAATCCCCCTTCCCCATTTATTCTTCATTTATGAGCCCCTGGAGGGCTCATTCTGACCAGTGGTTTTCTTTCTTAACACTTAGATAGTATTTTGCACACAGTAAGCATTTAATAAGTACCATTACTATTATGATTATTAGTAATAGTATTTATTAAGTGTTTCCTGTAGTATGAAGCCAAACACTCTTCTAAGTGCTGGGGTAGATATAAGCTAATCCTGTTGAACACAGGCCCTGTCTCACATGGAGCTCCCATTTTACAGATGAGGCAACTGAAGCATAGAGATGTGAAATGACTTGCCCAAGGTCACACAGCAGACAAGTGACAGAGACAGGATTAGAACCCAGGTCCTGCTCACTCTTAGGCCCATGCTCTGTCCACTAAGCCATGCTGCTTATTGCTACTACTATTCTCTACCTTCAAGGTCCTTCTAAAATTCTATATTCTCCAAGAGGCCTTTTCAGATCAATGACTTTTCTCGCCAGCCCTTTTCCCATCCTACTTTTAGGTCAGCACTTTTGTGTTACATAAACCCTGAGGCTCTTATGCACTTATCTTTACAGTCTACTGCTTCCTCCTACTTGTAATTTGTTTTTGTGTCTGTCTCCCCTGCTAGGTAATAAGATCCTTGAGAGCAAAGATCATGCCTACTAGCGCTATTGTACTCTCCCAAAAACTTAATACAGTGCTCTACACATAGTAAGCACTAAATAAATACTACAATTCCCCTTCCTTCCGAGAAACAATCAATCAGTCGTAATTATTGAAAGCTTACTGTGTGCAGATCAGTGTTCTAAGTGCTTAGGAAAATACAAACCAAATGAGTTGGTAGGCTTATTCCTTACCTACAATGAGCTTACGGTCTAGACATGTGCGCTCTGAGATATTAGGGATATTTTTCTCTACGGTATAAAGCTACAAGATAAGCCTGAGATTACAAAGCCCTGCCTTTGCAAAGCTCTATATTTCATTTCTCTCCATCGCTTTCTTTGTCTGACTCCTTTAGGCTATACACCTGCTAAATTAGAATTTGTCCATGTAGGGCATATTGCTTCTCTCAAAACAACAAATGAATCCATTTTATAAAGGTGGTCAAATAAATCAACAAGTTGCTCGTTATTTTGGGACACTTCTGAATACATGAGCTCATCTTCATCCATAATTTGTCTCATAGTCATGTGAAACCTTGGTCTTCTTTCCCTCCGGTTAATTTAAGATTGGTATTCTCCCCATGTAGACCGTTAACTCCTTGTGGTCAGGGATAGCGTCTCCTGACTCTGTGGTATTGTAGTTTCCCAAGCATTTAGTATAGTGCTAAGCCCACAGTAAGAACTCAATAAATACCACTGATTAATCGAGTTTATCCATATACATTCATTCTTTGAGCATAAATGGAAAGCAGCATGGCTTAGTGAATAAACCATACACCTAGAAGTCAGAGGATCTGGGTTCTTATCCTGGCTCTGCCACTTGCCTGCTGTGTGACCCTGGTTAAGTCATTTAGCTTCTCTGTGCCTCAAATCCCTCACCTGCAAAATGGGGATTCATTATTTGTTCTCCTAAGACTGTGACCTCCATGTGGATCAGGGACTGTATTCGGCTGTATTGTTATTATTATGGTATTCATTAAGCACTTACTATGTGCCAAGCACTTTCCTAAGCACTGGGGTAGATACAAGGTAATCGGGTTGTCTTATGTGGGGCTCACAGTCTTAATCCCCATTTTACAGATGAGGTAACTGAGGCACAGAGAAGTGAAGTGTCTTGCCCAAAGTCACACAGCTGATGAGTGGCAGAGCCGGAATTAGAACCCATGATCTCTGACTCCTAAACCCGTGCTCTTCCCACTGAACCATGCTGCTTCTCTGATTTACTTGCATCTAACCCAGCACTTAGAAAAATGCTTGACACAGTAATTGCTTAACAAATACCATTAAAAAAAAGGCTGTTACAGCAAAGCCTGTTACAGGTTTTGTTCCAGCAACACCTAGAACCATGGTTCATAGAGCGACAGAGGCTGAGGAGAGGAAGGGCTGATGAGTTAACTCTGCCTCATTGAGTAAAAGTCACAGTAACTCTGGTGCTTGGTCTATAAATATGTTACAATTGTGTTTTAAAACCAGAGAGCAATTTTCTCAGCCTTATACGGCACTTTGATCCTGTCTCCTTCTAACGTTGCTTAGAACCCTGTCATCTCACACTGCTTCCTTTCAGCGCACAACAGACTACAAGCTTCCTGTGGCAGTCAGTCTTATTTATTGAGTGCTTATTGTTTATTCGATCATATTTATTGAGTGCTTACTGTGTGCAGAGCACTGTACTGAGCACTTGGGAAGTACAATTCAGCAACAAATAGAGACAATCCCTGCCCACAATGGGCTCACCGTGCAAAGCATTGTACTAAGGACTTGGAAGAGTACAATATAACAGAGCCATTCCCTGCCCACAACAAGCTGTCTACCAACCTGTGGTTGTCTTGTACTCTCCCAAGCTCTTAATATAGTGTTTAACCCGGAGCACTCAATAAATACCATTGACTGATTGAACCGGTCCGGCTGTTCTAGATCCAGACCCCTTACTAAGCAAAACCCCAACTAAGAAAGATCCAGGGAACATGGACAAAAATATTGAGAAGGAATTGAAAGGTGATCAAAAGAGAGATTCACAGATTTCAAATCCATGTTTCTAAGAATACATAAATTACTTACCCTTCTGCTCCCAAATAGAGTCAGGCAAGGGCAGTAAAAGCCCACTTTATATAGCCTGTAATTTGAATATCTTTTGCTACTGAAGTAGAAACTCAATCAGAAGAGATCTTGAAAATGGGGGAAAATACTCTTATTTGCCATTTAATTTCCTCTGCAAGCACTCAGTGGACTCAAGGGTCACTCAAGGCCCTAGCCTTTCTGGGAAAGGAGGTGGCTCAATTTCCTCTTGAAGGGAAAAGGCAGGATTTCTGATTTATTCATTATTTCTAAGAGGTGTGTGTATGTGTGTGTGGGGGTGGGGTGGGGGGGGGTGCGTGGTCAACTGACCCCTCACTACAGTGTTAACCAGAGCTGCCACATCCCCTCAGTTTCCCTGCTTTTGATACTTCAGATCCCTTGGGGGAACTTTAAAAATGGCCTTGTCTTCCCTTATGCAGACTCCTCTGGGTATGAGAACTGAGTCCATTAAGACCCAATCCTGATTTAAGAAGGTGCTAAATATCAGCTCATAATCACCAACAAAGTTTTGACTGCAACACGCTTCTTGAGGACAGAGATCATATGTACTAATTCTATTGTACTCTCCCAAAGTGCTTAGTACAGTGTTCTAAAAAGAATAAATGCTCAATGCCGCTGATTGAAAATGGCAGCTTGGCAGGTAGTGTGGCTTTGTGAAGAAAGCATGGTTCTAGAAATCAGAGGAGCTGGATTCTAATATAATAATAATAACAATGATAATAATAATATTAACTATGGTATTGGTTAAGCACTTAGTGCCAGGCACTGTACTAAGTGCTGCGGTGGATACAAGCCAATCGGGTTAGGCATAGTCCCTGCCCCACATGGGGCTCCCAGTCTCAACCCCATTTTACAAATGAGGTAACTGAGGCACAGTGGAAGTGAAGTGACTTGCCCGAGGTCACACAGCTGACAAGTGACGGAGCCAGGATTAGAAACCATGACCTTCTGACTCCCAGGCCTGAGCTCTATCCACTATGCCTTGTAAGCCCTGGGGTAGATACAATCTAGTCAGGTTGGACAAAGCGCTGGTCCCACATGGAACTCACAGTCTTAATCCCCATTTTACAGATGAGGGAACTGAGGCATAGGGAATTTAAGAGACTTGTCCGAGGTCATATAGCAGACAAGTGGCAGACTTGGCATTAGAACACAGGTCCTTCTGACTCTTAGGCCTGTGCTTTATTATCTACTAGGTCACATTGCTTCTCTGGTGGATGGTGAACTCAAAAAAATTGAAGGCACATGTACAAATAATGGAGCCAATATTAAGGCTCCATTATTAGGGCAAGAAACCCCATCCACCTCTCTCAAGGCTTACCAACTCGACCGGAAACTCTCTACCAAACAGTCTTTAACACTTGGGACTTGTCCAAAGAAACCACCAGTATAGGTCTGGTGAGAATTACTCTAGATCAAAGAACTACTAATAGGGAAACAAGCAATCATCAGTCAATCAATCAATGGTATTTACTGAGCATTTACTATGAGCAGAGCACTGTGCTAAACTCTGGGAAGAAACAGGATAACAGAGTTGGTAGACACATTCCCTGCCCCAAACTAGCATGTTTAGTAATGAGGTCTTTGAAAATCCTTTCTTGTGGGCCATTGAGAATGTCCCCCACATACTCTGTTTTTCACCATTCAACCATTCAAAAGCCTAAACAGTTATATAAACTGGCTTGTACAAGGCATACAGAGAAAAGCTGTATCCATAAACTGGACACTTTTTAACATCATATGGGTTTTGCTGTTTGCTGAGGGTTTATACAATGCATACCTAATGTAGAACATGACTTAATTTGGCCCCTAGGCTTCCAGGATGTATTTGTTACACAGTCTGTTCTAAAGGGAAATGAGAAAGAGAATGGGATGCTGAGAGCTACAGGGTTCCTAGATTTGAATGCTCGTGTGTGTGTGTGAGTAGAGAGGAAATGTTTAATGAACGATTGTTATTCCCAGAGGCAAAGCATTTTCTGGAAGGAGAGATTGCGGCTGCTGAGAAGAAGAAGAGGCTTTGGGTTTAGGAGTAAGTGTAAATAATTTCAGCAATTAAATGTCACATTTTAAAAATAAAGTGCAAATCTAAGCACATTCATTGCTCAGTAAAATAATATGGTGAAGAACTTATAGAGGTTATGGGGGAGAGACTCTCAGAAAGATATAATTAAGAGAAGAAATCTTAACATTTGGGAAACTGTTGTCAGAACCAAAGAAATGAGTTTTGTGTCAGGATCATTTTACTAAATTGTAATGTTACTGATATGATCCAGCATTGTCTAGGAAATGGAGGGTCTTTGTTTTTCCATCAGTGAAGAGTTTGTTTGTCCAGTAGCCATATTCCATCCTCCTTCCTATTCGACAGACCACCACTCTCTCCCTATCAAAGCCAAATTACAATCACATCGAAGAGGGCTTCTTTGATTAAGTCCTCATTTCCCCTACTCCCTCTCCTGTCTGTGTCACCTATGCACTTCATCTGTACCCTTTAAGCACTTTATATATTCACCGCCACCCTCAGTCCCACAGCAATTTTGTACATATTCTTAATTTAAAGTCTATCTTCCCTTGTGGTCAGGGAATGCATCTACCAACTCTCTTGTATTCTTCCAAGCATTTAGTACAGCGTTCTGCACACAATACGTGCTCAATAAATAACATAGATTCACTGAGGACATGGGATCATCATTAAATGCAGTAGAAGCTGTGTTAACACTAAACCAATAGGACTACTGTCAACCAGCAAAGCTACTTCTCCTCACTCATCAACTCCAATGCCCGTTGCCCCCACTAACTATTCCAGACCTTTAATTCCCTCAGGAAATTCCTCACCTTCCCCCTCTCTATGGCCCTGATGACCTTATCAACTATGTTGACAAAATCTCCCCTAAAATCTCCCCCTCACCTCCTCAATTCCCTCCCACCTTGACATTCACTCTCTCATCTTTCTCCATGGTCTCTCAAGAGGTGTTCACGTAGGTGCTTTCAAAACCTTCCTCCTCTACCTGCCAATTTTGAGCACATTCTTTCTCACTTTCTAAAACTATCTGTGGCTACTCTTCTTCCCTCCCTGACTGCCATCTTTAAACACTTGCACTCCTTAAACTTCTACTCCTCTGATTTTAAACACGCCCAGATCTCCCCTACTTTAAAGAAACAAATAAACAAACAACCCAAAACAAACTTTCTCTGGATCCCATTGTGCCAACCAACTATCATCCCATCTGCTTGCACTGGCTAAATGTCTCAAGTGGGCTGAATACACCACTTTCCCTCCTCTCCACTGCCCAGTTATCCTCTTAGAGTTGACAACACCACCAGCCTCCCCATCTCTTAAGCCCTAACCTTAGTATTATCCTTGATTATTCACTCTTTTTTAACCTCCATATTCAGTTTGTCACCAAATCTTGTTGACTCTTCCTCCATAACCTCTTTGGATTCATCCCTTCCTCTATAGTCAAATGATCAAGTATTTGCCTTATTCTGGACCAATTTAATGCACCAGAACTTTCTCTGATCTCTCTGCTTCCAGTCTCTCCCCTCTCTAGTTCATATGTCACTGTTGCACAGATCATTATCCTAAAACATTATTCTGCACACATCACCCCATTCCTCAAAAATCCCTAATGGTTGCCATTTCCTCTCCCCATCAAACAGAAATTCTTCACCATTGGTTTTAAGGTACCCAGTAAGCTCTCTCTCCTATTTATAGTAATGACAGTATTTATTAAGTGCTTACTGTGTGAAGACCTCTATACTGTGTTAACTACACCCCCTCCAAAACCTCTGGGAATTAGACACGAACCCTGACCTCTATGTGCTCACAATCTAAAAATATAAGGAAGGAAAGGGATCTGGTGACAAACACTAAAAGAGAGTGAAACAAAAACACTAAGACAACATAAAGACAAGGACAAATATACAAAAGAAAAACTAAACGCAATAGGGGATTGTGGCTGGAGGAGCAGAATTTTAGACTTCTTGTGGCTCAGAATCCACAGCCCCAATCACGGCCACAGTGATGACTACTGCAGAAGCTGCTCCACTCTAACTGACTTTTGTGGAGACGGCACCAGGATGCGACTGGTTTTCTCTGTCCTGCTGGGGTAGGGTAAGGCAGGTCAGAATGGGGGTTCCTCAGTGACACAGAGGAAAGGCGACACAGTTTCTAGGGTGGCAGAGAGTTGGTTTGGTAGAGGAGGAGGATGAAAGTCTGGATGTTGTGGTGGGAAGAAGCAGTTTACAAAATTTGCTCCTCTTGAGCTGACTTACCATTCAATCAATCAATGAATGGTATTTATTGAGTACTTACTATGTGCAGTGCACTGTAATAATAATAATGATGGTATTTGTTAAGCACTTACTATGTGCCAAGCACTGCTCTAAGCACTGGAGTAGATACAAGGTAATCAGATTGTCCCACATGGGGCTCACAGTCTTCATCTCCATTTTACAGATGAGGTAACTGAGGCACAGAGAAGTTAAGTGACTTACCCAAGGTCACACAGCTGACAAATGGCGGAGTTGGGATTAGAACTCATGACCTCTGACTCCCATGTCTGGGCTCTTTCCATTAAGCTACATTGCTTCTCACTTCTCATTAAGCATTTGGGAGAGTACAACAGAATTAGCAGATACATTCCCTGCCAACAAGGAGCTTACAGCCTACAGTCCTACAGTTCCTCATTCTCATTTCTCCCATTGCCAACCTCTTGCTCACATTCTTCTCCCTGTTTTCCCTCTTCATATCCCTCTACCCCTTCATAGCTGATAGACCAAATAAGTCTCCCCATCCTCAAAGCCTTTCCGAAATCACATCTCCTCAGCAAACCTTCCCCAAATCAGGTCTAATTTCCTTACTTTATATCCCTTTCTAAATTGTAATCTCACTGTGGGCAGGGAACACATCTGTGAAGTCTATTTCACTTGAGTCTCCCATGCACCTAATACAGTGTCCTGAACACACTGAGATTCAATAAATACCATGGACGATGATGAGGATATCCTCGACTTCTACATCAGCACTTGTAAGCTCCCTAAGCACTAGTCGTTGTTGTCTTATGCTGTCGAGTCGTGTCCGACCCATAGAGATGCCTTGACACACATCTGCCCCAGAAGGCCCCACCTCCATTTGCAATCATTCTGATAGTGGATCGATAGAGTTTTATTGGTAAAAATCCAGAAGCGGTTTACCATTGCCTTCTTCCATGCAGTAAACCTGTCTGCCCTCGACTCTCTCCCATGCTACTGCTGCCCCACATAGGTGAGTTATGACTTGTAGCAGATTGCCTTCCATTCACTAGCCACTGCCCAAGCTAGGAATGGAATGGCCAGGCCTCTGCTTGACTCTTTCTCTCATAGTTGAGACTAGTAGGGTACTGGAAACTCTCCAAGTGTGACCCTGAGAGGTGCACTTAAGCACTCCAAATCCCGTCACGGAGTTAATGTATGTATTTCATAGACTTTAGTACTTCCTCCTATCTGTTATTTGTTTTAGCATGTATTTCCTGCTAGATTATAAACTCCCTGAGGGCAGGAATCACACTTACTCACTCTAATGTACTCTCCCAACTTCTCAGAACACTTGGGAGATTCAGTCCTTCAATTGTATTTATTGAGTGCTTACTGTGCAAAGCACTGTACTAAGCACTTGGAAAAGTACAGTGTAGCAATAAACAGACACATTCTCTGCCCACAGTGAGTTTAGAGTCTAGAGGGGGAGACAGACATTAATATAAATACATAAATTAATTACAGATATGTACATAATTTGTTCTGCACCTCAGCTCACCTTACATAGGAGGTGGTCAATTCATGCGATCAATTGATTCAATGATAGGAAAACTCTAGTAACATGACCCATTGATACTGGGGGCATGGTTCCACTCAGCTGAAGGGAGGTTTTGATGATGAGAACATGATGATGAGCATTTGATGCTGAGAATATCATTTTTCTTGAGCACTTGCTGTGTGCGGAACACCGTACTAAGCATTTGGGAAAGTACAATACAACAATAAACAGACCCATTCCCTGTCTGCAATGAGCTTACAGTCTAGTGGAGCTAAACTATATGTCTTCTCTTGGAGCCTTCCCTATAAACAATTTGGGGAGTCATGGAATGTCTTTCTAAAGCAGCACTGGCACAGCAAAGAGTGAGTTGTTTTGGCCACAACAATTTCAATGCTGGGGAATTTCCAGGGGCTGAATTCCTTACTGTTTGTAGTTTTACTCGTGTTGCAAACCATAAAGAAAGAACTGGGCAGAGATCCTCAAGGTCTAAATGCTTTAGTTATATATCGAAAAGGGTTTGGAATGGAACGCTTGGATCTTGCTGGCAGGTATGCTGATTAGGGGAAGATGAAGGAAACTTTCCTGGAAGGATTGGGTTTTGATAAGGAGGAACTTCTAGTCTTATCCTCTTTTTTGGTAAATAGGAAGAGGCAAATTGTTTCAAACTTGAAGGATAGCTCGACTTCAAACTTGAAGGCCGAAGCGGGAAGCCAGGTGGCCAGAAGAGAAGCTTTTCTGGAATGGAGAGTTCAGGCAGGAGTGCAGGAAGGGGTCAGAGCAGATAGAAATTGGAGGAAGTGCTTAATACAGTACTTGGTGCATAGTAAGTGCTTAACAAATACCATAATACAAACAAACAAAAAGCTAACAAACAACAAAAAAAACACACACCTGCTGTCTAGAACCACAGAGAGAGAGCAACTCCCTCTACTTTCACTATTATCCATGGGAAGAAACCTAACCTGACATCAGGAAAAGAATCTTTACCTAAAAGAACACTCTCTTAAGGATTAAATACCTGTTCTCCTTTCTAATTAATCTTGACCCCATGTGGGACAGCAGCTGGGTCTGAGCTGATTAACCTGTATCTACCTTAGTGCTTAGAACAGTACTCGCCACATAGTAAGTGCTTAACAATAGCAACAATAATAACACTAATATTATTGATAAAGCATAGCAGTGGCTATACTGATGGCAAGATGGCTGTTACCATGCATGACTCTCTCTGCTCCTGAGTACACTCCTATACTGCACTGGGTGCCTCTGAGAAATATCCCTGTGGGCTTTTGACACTAGGGCAGAGTATTGATTTCAACCAGTTTCTCTCCATGAAATCTACCGCGTGGTAACTTTCTCCCTGCTACTGAGGCCTGTGCCTTCAGGGTCCCGGTAGCCGCATACATGTTTGGCTTTGACTTTCACTGGTCCACCATGGGGGCCATTTCTCTGGCTCTAGGTAAACTGGACAGATAGACTTCCGGCGTAGGCCTGAAAAACAGGTTTGTTGACTGCCGAGAAGAGATTCATGTCTCTTGGAGAACAAAGTCACTAAAATGCTTCCTCCTTTCCTCAGTACTACCATTTGCCCAAGAGTTTCCCCCAGATGGATGGGTCTGAATCAGCAGACTTCTTCTGCCTCTCATTTTCTTGGATTGTGGGATTACAAAACAAGAGAAACAATATGTTCAAGTGGCTTGAACTGGGAGCGGGTTTCTGTCTGGATTCTCCTTGCCTTGGTCTTCCAAGTCCCAGATGAGGAAATGATATCTGCCTTGTAGGGGCACTGGAAGGACAAATGATTGTTTGCAGAGGTTTAAAGAGCTTCTGACGAATGGCCCTTTATGGTAACTCCAAATATTATTGGGAAATCATGAGTTCTCAGACTCTCTCTATTACACAACAGCAATTGTTTGTGGTCTGAATGTGCTCCGGCAGGTATGATGAAGTGTCTGACCTATGCATGGTCTCTGTAAAATGAACTCTATCGATTTATCATAATGACCCATTTGTTCTGTGATGGCGGTAGATGCGATGGAAAACAGACATTGCTAACGTGACCTAGCCAGCTGACATTCAATACTTTGTGCCCCTCGAAGAATTCACTCTTCTTGTGTCATTTAATTACTATTACCACTACCACTACTAATTATAGTATTTGTTAAGCCCGTCAAACGGCAGGGACTGTCTCTATCTGTTGCCGACTTGTTCATTCCAAGCACTTAGTACAGTGCTCTGCACATAGTAAGCGCTCAATAAATACTATTGACTGAATGAAGTTAAGGACTTACTTAACGAGTATTGTTAACTTATTTGTCAAGTACTGTAATGCATACTAGGGCAGACGCAACAGCAGATACAGCAGGTAAAAATGATAATAACTGTGGAAATGTGTGGAAACACAACTGGAGAGGGTTATTTAATAGTATTTGTTAAGCGCTATGTCCCAGGTACTGTACTAAGCACTGAGATAGATATAAGCTAATCAGGTTGGACATGGGCCATGTCCCTCTTGGGCCTTGCATCAATCCCCATTTTACAGAGGAGGAAACTGAGGCAAAGAGAAGTGAAATGACTTGCCCAGGGTCACACAGCAAAGTGGCGGAGGCAGGATTGGAACCCAGGTCCTATGACTCCCAGGCCCACTAGACTGCACTGCACTGCTTCTTGTTGAGGGAGGGCAAACAGCTACAAAAGAATGAATTCCTTCTCATAGGCTCTTCGTTCTGAAGTCTCAGGATCAAAGCATGGCCTAGTGGATAGAACAGGGGTCTTGGAGTCAGAAGGTCATGGATCGTAATCCCGGACCCTCCACTTGTCTACTGTGTGACCTTGGGCAAGTCACTTCATTTCCCTGTGCCTCAGTTACCTCTTCTGTAAAATAAGGTTTGAGACTGTGAGCCTCACGTGGCGCAGGAACTGTGTCCAGCCCCATTCACATGTATCCACCGCAGTGCTTAATGCATTGCCTGGGACATAGTAAACACCTAATAAATACTATAATTATTATTATTTTCCTCTGGAGACTACAGATTTTTGTTGCAGTGCAGCCAACTGAACACCAGTGTTTCTTTTCTCGTAACCAGCTGTAAATTGCAATCTTGTATTCATTTGGGGGCAACAGATGCCTAATAAATGTTACTCTTTCTCAGAAAGAAGAAAAAAACACCCAAGCATTTGGTAGCTCAGCTCTGTGAAAGGAAAAATCCATAATCATTTCTAAAGAAAGTGATTGCTCTGAAAATCTGAGGCTGATTAGACCATCACGCTTGTTAAGTCTCTAATGATCCTAAGAGCACTTCTGTGCAGGCTGCTTGAATCTTTCACCTGAGATAGCCCCCGAGTCTGGGATTTCAGAAAAAATGAACTGGGATGGATAGAGGGTAGGTGTAGGAGCAGGAAAATTTCCAGAACTCTTGGCTACTGGTGCCATGTTAGAGAGAGGGGCTGCAGAGAGATAAATGGTGGCTACCCAGAGGTTGGAGTGGGCAATGAGGCATCTTGATCTTACAGAAGAATGATCATGTTCAGGTGATCCTTGAATTGATGACATAATTTGTTCCTGAATACTGTGTCAGGAGGAAAGATAAGTTGTAACCACTTTTCTCCTAGGAACAATGTGAGAAATAGAGTTTCAACTCCTAAACCAAGGTTGAAGCTTCATTTTTACCAAAATGTCTTTACCCAGAATCATGTGCTTAATCAAGTATAGATGATTAATGCAGCCACAATAATATATTTACACTGTCAGAGAGGTTCCATGCCAAGGAAATAAAATAGGAAATGAAGGCGTCAAGTCTCCCTGGGGAGCCTGCCTGGAGATCAGGTAATTCCCTTCCTGACCTGACCACTCTGGCTCCTTGCTACCTCCCTATAACGTTTTTTTAAAGTATTTTTGTTAACCCTATGTGTCAGACATTGTACTAAGCCCAGGGGTAAATAAAAGATACTAAGATTGGACACAGTCACTGACTCACACAGGGCTCACAGTCTTAACCCCCACTTTACAGAAGAGGGAACTGAGGCACAGAGAAGTTAAGTGACTTGCCCCAAATCACAGAGCAAACCAGTGGCAGAGGGGGAATTAGAACCCATGACCTTCTCATTTCCAGGCTCATGTTCTGTCCAATAAGCCATACTGTTTCTTATAGGCCATCCTGTTTTCCCCCCAATTTCCCAATTTCTCTGCGGCTCCTATCTTTCCCAACAGTGTTCTGCATCCCTGGTGCTGAGGCCATAAAGGAGGCTAGTGCTGTAAATTTGAAAACAACGTATTGTCAAAGCTGAGACAAGTGTTTTAATCGAGAAACTTTTTATGTGCCATATATCATAACTCAAAATGACTGTAGCCTATGAGCAGTGCCAATACCAGTTTTAATGGATCTGATGACCTGGTTTATCCCAGGACCAGATTGTGCTTGTTGGAAGAAAAGGAGAATGAGGAGAAGAGGTACAAGGGGACAAGAAGATCAGAGATAAGAGAAGGAGTGGAGAACAGAGATCAAGAAATGACTAAATAAGTAGAGAGAGGGGGAAAGGGAGAAAAGCAGAGAGAGACTAACAGAGCAGTCAAAGGACAAAGAGGGAGAAGTGGGACTTGTCAGACAGACTAAAGGAATTGAATCAGGGATCTTTGGGAGAAACTTCCAGCCCCTAAGGGTGAAAACTCGATATTTGCATTAGAGGTCTGTAAAATAAAAGCACAAGAACCCAGAGCTGTTTTCCCTCAGGGGCTGTTGGCTTTGCTTGAGAAAACACCATATATTACTCTAGTTCTCTGGAATCTATGGTGCATAAACACTTTTAATCTCAATTGTGAAATGGCAAGAAGAGAGTTACAATGTGATGTTCATGTTATGACTCTACAGAAAATCTCCGAAAGGAATTTACACACGTATAAGAATCATAACTCCTTTAAAAGTGGCTAGTCTCTGTGCTGAGAACATTGCTTTTCAAATTATTTTACAGAAACAGCATTTCAGGCAACATCTTGCTCCATTCCTCTGAACACAGTAAGTGCTTAATAAATACGATTGAATGAATTGAATGAATGAATTCCTCACTGATCCAAGACCAGTGATGGCTCCAAAACCAAACTGTGTAATGCCACAGGTCAAGAAGCAAAGGAAGAAACTAGATTGTAAGCTCACTGTGGGCAGGGAACATGTCTAGTGATTCTGTTATATTATGCTCTTCCAAGTGCTGAGTACAGTGCTCGGCACACAGTTAAGTGCTCAATAAATATAATTCAATGATTGACTGAAGAAACCTATTCTTTTTACAGAGGCAGAACAACGTATGGGAACGACCACATGTTTGAAGTCAGATAATGTGGATTTGAATCTTGGCTCTGTGTCTGGCCAGCTGTCATCTTGGGAAAGCCACCTATAGCCTGTTTCCTGACAGTAATGAAAATAATTCCCTACTAGAAAATAATAAAAATAATAATAATAACTGTGGTATTTGTTAAGCACTTTCTATGTGCCAGGCACCAAAGTAAGCATTAGGGTGGACACAAGCAAATGGGGTTGGACACAGTCTCTGTCCCATATTCATTCATTCATTCATTCATTCATTCATTCATTCAATCATATTTATTGAGCGTTTACTGTTTGCATAGTAATGTACTAAGCACTTAGAGAGCTTTATTCTGCAACTGATAGAGACAATTCTTACCCAACAACGGGCTGTGGCTCACAGTCTTAGTCCCCATTTCACAGATGAGGTAAGTGAGGCACAGAGAAGTGATTTGCCCAAGGTCACCCCACAAATAAGGGGTGGACAGGATTAGAACCCACGCTCTTCTGGAGTACCAGGCCTGTGCTCTATCCACTATGCCAAATAGCATGACCTAGTGGATAGAGCACAGACTAATAATAAGAAGAATAAGAAGGCTCTAGGCCCTAAGCTTCTTATGAGCAGGGAATGTGTCTGTTGATTGTTATATTGTACTCTCCCAAGTTCTTAGTACAGTGCTCTTCACCCAGAAAGTGCTCAATAAATATGATTGAATGAAAAGAACTTGAGTTCTAATCCTGGCTCTGCCATTTGTCTGTTGTGTGACTTTGGCCAAGTCACTTAACTTCACTGTGCCTCAGTTACCTCATCTGTAAAATGGGGATTAATAATAATGTTGGTATTTGTTAAGCGCTTACTATGTGCCGAGCACTGTTCTAAGCGCTGGGGTAGACATAGGGGAATCAGGTTGTCCCACGTGGGGCTCACAGTCTTAATCCCCATTTTACAGATGAGGGAACTGAGGCACAGAGAAGTTAAGTGACTTGCCCACAGTCACACAGCCGACAAGTGGCAGAGCTGGGATTCGAACTCATGAGCCCTGACTCCAAAGCCCGTGCTCTTTCCACTGAGCCACGCTGTTTCTCCGTGACCCCCCCATGTGGGACATGGACTGATTAGCTTGTATCTACCTCAGCACATAGAAAAGTGCCAGGCATATAGTGAGCACTTAGCAACTACCATAGAAAAAAAAATCCTGCTTCTGCCTACTTCAAAGGGCAAATATGAGGATAAAATGACTTGTAGGATAGGAAAGGCATGTCCCGTGCACTTCCAGTCTTTATTTACCCCACCCTCAGCCCCACAGTACTTATGTACACATTCAAAATTTATACAATGTCTGTCTCCCACTATAGTCTGTAAATTCTTTGTGGGCAGGGAATATGTCTACCAAATCTATTATATTGCCCTCCCCCAATTGCTCAGTACAGTGTGCTGCATATAATAAGCACTCAATAAATACAATTGATTCATTGAGCTGGACAGGTCTTAGAGCTGGACTCTCATCTCAGGTCTCTGACAGGAACTGAAAGAGTTTTCTGTTGGGGTTGAAGAAACTCCAGACTTTCTGACCTATCAATTAGTCAGTAAAAGCACATGTTCCAAGTTGAAAGCCAATCTCCAAGGAATCAGCCCTTCTGACCAAGAAAATCACTAGGGATCTTGTGGAGTGTTAGCTCAGGTGTCACTTGTGGTCCTGGCTGAGTAGGAGTTGTCCGATAGCTGACCTGTTGCCTGGAAGAATCCAGAAAATACCGGTAGGCAGGTAGGCCGGGTGCCTCTTCAACAACCCCATTGTTCTGGAAAAGATAAGGAGTATTAGGTCAGTAAAATGTATGTTCTTATATTAGGGAAAACACCCCAGAATTCATTATAGCTGACTCCTGTTAGGAAATCACATGTTTTTAAATTTTTTTTAATTTTTATTGGTTTTTTAAATGATATTTGTGAAGTGCTTACAATATGCCAGGCACTGTTCTAAGCGCTGAGGTAGATACAAACTAATCAGTTTGGTGCAGGCCATATCCCATGTGGGGCTCACAGTCTTAATCCTCATTTTACAGATGAGGTAACTGAGGCACAGAGAAGTTAAGTGACTTGCCCAAGGTCACACAGTAGACAAGTGGCGGAGCTGTGATTAGAACCCAGATCCCTTCTGATTCCCAGACTCTGTGCTCTATTCACTAGGCACATTACTCTTCAACTGTTCAAAAGGGCTCTTTGATGCACAGCATTGGATTGCTGTTATTAGGCGACTTCTGTTGTAATAGCCACCACTGAATAATCCCCGATACACACTGGAAAAAAGAGAGTGCCATGTTCTACTTCCTTATTTTTTTAATGGTATTCACTAAGTGCTTGCTATGTGCCCGTCACTCTACTAGACACAAGATAATCAGGTTGGACACAATCCATGTCCTACATGAGGCTCAAAGTCTAACCCTATTTTATAGATGCGGTAACTGGAGCACAGAGAAGTTAAATGACTTGCGCAAGGTCAAACAGCAGACAAGTGGTGGAGCTGAAATTAGAACCAGATCCTCTGACTTCCAGGTCTGGGATCTTTTCACTAGGCCACATTGCTTCTCTAAACCTCCTCATATCTCAGTTTTCTAGGGATGATTACAGTAGCTCTCTTTCCCCAGTGCAGTCATGACTAGAAAGCTGGAGTCCTGACTTTCTGTGATTTGAGGACAAATATTTGCCTGGGAACCAGTGATTTGGTTGTCTTGGGGAGGATGGGGTGGCAGAAATTGATCCCAGTTTTCTAGATATCTGTGAGTTGGGAAGTGGGTGGAATTGGGCTAGATGGTGGAGGGAATACTTGGAAGGAAAAGCTGCCTCTTCACCCTCCCTGACTTCATTCAATCGTATTTAATGAGAGCTTACTTTACTAAGCGATTGGGAGAGTACAATATAACAATAAACAGACACATTCCCTGTTACTACACATTTTGGAGAGCTGAGGTCCTTACCTCAATGCCCGCCACCAACAACTTGTCCAGCCATTCTGGGACGATGGCTGATGGATAGCCGTCCATGTGGTTTATCCACTCAGCAGTGGATGTAACACTCAGGAACTTTGTCACCAAGATTAGGATAGGTAGTACATCAATTCTTGCACAGCTGTCAAAAGCTCATGCGTGAGAAGGATCAGTCGATCTATCAATCGATAGCCATGTTTATTGAGCTCTTCTTGTGTGCAGAGCACTGTACTATTGGGAGAGTACAATATAACAAAATTGGTAAACTTATTCCCTACCCACAACCCACAAGGAGCTTACAGTGTTGTGAACTATTCACACTCAAGTCCTTTATAAGTCATTTTGGAATGGGGGTCTTATAAAGATGTGGCTTCTCCCCGGCACCAGGCTAACTTAACAGTTGACTACTGACCTTCCAGTGTTCTACAATAATTATGGTACTTGTTAAGCACTTACTATGTTCCAAGCGCTGTTCTAAGCACTGGGATAGATACAAGTTAATCAGGTTGGACAAAGTCCCTGTCCCACATTGGGCTCACACTCTTAAGCCCCATTGTTTTAAGATGAGGTAACTGAGGCATAGAGAAGTGAAGTGAGTTGACCAAGGTCATACAGCAAATGGTGGAGCCGGCATTAGAACCCATGACTTTCTGACTCCCAGGCCCGTGTTCTCTCCACTATGCCATGCTGCTCCTATTTTCCTCACTGATTTACCGAGTCTCAAGGACTGTGACGATATTCCAACCTGGAGAACCCTAGTCAGCAAATTTACAGACATAATTCTGGTAGATGTCATAGTGCCACTTATTCTGCTGATGTGTTCTTTAGGGGTTGTTTCCAACTTTCCACTCCCATTGACACTGGTCAGAGTGGAACAGTATTTTCTCTCTTATTCGGTTTCTTGTTCCTTTTAGGAAGAAATAAGCAGATAAAGACTAGGAACGAATGGCTGAGTCATTCTTCTGTCTTTTCTCCTTGCTGATAGACTTTGATTGCACAAAACAGAAAAGATGGATGTGTGGAGCAACAAAAGTGAACAAATAGGAGGCAGGAAAGTGCTAGCTGTCTATTTTGTTTGAAAATAAAGACATTCACAGACCACTTCATTCAAAGGACTTCTGAAAGGCATCCCCTAGAGCCAGGAATAACAACGAGGATTTTGAAGGACTCTGTTGGACCAAATAAGCACTGTCTCCTTTATCTCCTCCAAGTTCACATCTCCTCCAAGAGGCCTTCCCCAATTAACCCTCTTTCAAAAATTGTGGGTTTTGTTAAGCACTTACTGTGTGTCAAGCGCTGTAGTCAGCGCTGAGGCAGATACAAGATGATCCAGTCCAATATGGGGTTTACTCTACATAGACGGAGAACAGGTCAGTGTCAGTGTTATAGAGTGTGCTTGGGGAAAAAGCAGGATTCAAAGTTGAGATCCTAAATTTCTAGCCCACTGCATAATCCCATGTGCCATCCTGCCTCCCATATAGCATATATTAAGCCTTAAGACTATAGGATAAGAAGAATAAAAGGCTTAAGAATATAAGGGGTGCCATTTCTGAGTCAGGTAATGATCCATTCAGTTTAATATTTTGCCCCTAACAATGACAACAAAGTTGTTGGAGCAGTGGTTTTGACATCCACAGAATAATGATAGTTTACCCTCCTTGACATCCATTGTAATGTTCAGGGGTAAACCATCTACCATTCCTCACTTCTCCCTCTATATTCCTAAGTTTTCTTCTATTCATTCATAAATTCATTCAATAGTATTTATTGAGTGCTTACTATGTGCAGAGCACTGTACTAAGCACTTGGGATGAACAAGTCGGCAACAGATAGAGACAGTCCCTGCCATTTGACGGGCTTACGGTCTAATTGGGGGAGATGGACAGACAAGAACGATGGCAATAAATAGAGTCGAGGGGAAGAACATCTCCTAAAAACAATGGCAACTAAATAGAATCAAGGCGATGTACAATTCATTAACAGAATAAATAGGGTAATGGAAATATATACAGTTGAGCGGACAAGTACAGTGCTGTGGGAATGGGAAGGGAGAGGTGGAGGAGCAGAGGGAAAAGGGGAAAAAGAGGGTTTAGCTGCGGAGAGGTGACGGGGGGGGCGGCAGAGGGAGTAGAGGGAGAAGAGGAGCTCAGTCTGGGAAGGCCTCTTGGAGGAGGTGAGTTTTAAGTAGGGTTTTGAAGAGGGGAAGAGAATCAGTTTGGCGGAGGTGAGGAGGGAGGGCGTTCCGGGACCGCGGGAGGACGTGGCCCGGGGGTCGACGGCGGGACGGGCGAGACCGAGGGACGGCGAGGAGGTGGGCGGCGGAGGAGCGGAGCATGCGGGGTGGGTGGTAGAAAGAGAGAAGGGAGGAGAGGTAGGAAGGGGCGAGGTGATGGAGAGCCTCGAAGCCTAGAGTGAGGAGTTTTTGTTTGGAGCGGAGGTTGATAGGCAACCACTGGAGTTGTTTAAGAAGGGGAGTGACACGCCCAGATCGTTTCTGCAGGAAGATGAGCCGGGCAGCGGAGTGAAGAATAGACCGGAGCGGGGCGAGAGAGGAGGAAGGGAGGTCAGAGAGAAGTCTGACACAGTAGTCTAGCCGGGATATAACGAGAGCCCGTAGCAGTAAGGTAGCTGTCTGGGTGGAGAGGAAAGGGCGGATCTTGGCGATATCGTAGAGGTGAAACCGGCAGGTCTTGGTAACGGATAGGATGCGCGGGGTGAACGAGAGAGACAAGTCAAGGATGACACCGAGATCGCGGGCCTGAGAGACGGGAAGGATGGTCGTGCCATCCACGGTGATAGAGAAGTCTGGGAGAGGACCGGGTTTGGGAGGGAAGATGAGGAGCTCAGTCTCGCTCATGTTGAGTTTTAGGTGGCGGGCCGACATCCAGGTGGAGACGTCCCGGAGGCGGGAGGAGATGCGAGCCTGAAGGGAGGGGGAGAGGACAGGGGTGGAGATGTAGATCTGCGTGTCATCTGCGTAGAGATGGTAGTCAGAGCCATGAGAGCGAATGAGTTCACCGAGGGAGTGAGTGTAAATGGAGAACAGAAGAGGGCCGAGAACTGACCCTTGAGGAACTCCAACAGTTAAAGGATGGGAGGGGGAGGAGGCGCCAGTGAAGGAGACCGAGAATGACCGGCCAGAGAGGTAAGAGGAGAACCGGGAGAGGACGGAGTCCGTGAAGCCAAGGTGAGATAAGGTATGGAGGAGGAGGGGATGGTCGACAGTGTCAAAGGCAGCAGAGAGGTCAAGGAGGATTAGAATGGAGTAGGAGCCATTGGATTTGGCAAGAAGGAGGTCACGGGTGACCTTAGAGAGAGCAGTCTCGGTAGAGTGGAGGGGACGGAAGCCAGATCGGAGGGGGTCTGGGAGAGAATGGGAGTTAAGGAATTCTAAGCATCGATTGTAGACGACTCGTTCTAGGATTTTGGAAAGGAAGGGTAGTAGGGAGATAGGGCGATAACTGGAGGGGGAAGTGGGGTCGAGAGCGGGTTTTTTTAGGATGGGGGAGACGTGGGCGTGTTTGAAGGCAGCGGGGAAGGAGCCATTGGAGATTGAGTGGTTAAAAATAGAAGTTAAGGAAGGTAGGAGGGCAGGGGCGATGGTTTTAATAAGGTGAGAGGGAATGGGGTCCGAGGCGCAGGTGGAGGGGGTGGCACTTGCGAGGAGGGAGGGGATCTCCTCTGAGGATACTGCAGGGAAGGATGGGAAAGTAGTGGAGAGGGTTGGTGGGGGGGAGGGGAGAGGCGGAGGGGTGACTTTGGGGAGCTCAGACCTGCTAGAGCAGCAGCATGACATACTGGATAGAGCACAGACCTGGGAGTCAAAAGGACCTGGATTCTAATCCTGGTTTGCCATATGTCTGCTGTGTGACCTTGGGCAAGTCACTTAACTTCTCTGGGCCTCAGTTACCTCACCTATAAATTGGGGGTTAAAACTGTGAGCCCCATGTGGGATAGGGATTATGTACACTTGTATCTACCCCAGATCTTAGATTGGCATTTGGCACATAGTAAGTGCTTTAACAAATAACATAATTATTATTGTCCTGTCCTGACGTCTTTCAGAAAAATCAATCACTGGCATTTATTTAGTGCTTAGAGGGTTCAGAGCACCGTACTAAGCATTTGGGAGAGTACAGTACAGCAGAGTTGAGTAGACTCTCATGCCCACAAGGAGCATAGAGTCTACAGGATATCTAGAAGGCAGGTCAGGGTGAGGATAATTTCTACTGAGTCAAGGGTCCAACTTTGAGGATAATGTAATGGCTGGTAATGGACATAATAATAGAAATAATGGCATTAGTTAAGCACTTACTGTGTGCCAAGCACTATTCTAAACACTGGGGTAGATACAAGTTAATCAGGTTGTCTCACGTGGGGCTCACAGTCTTAATTCCCATTTTACAGATGAGGTAACTGAGGCACACAGAAGACAAGTGGTGGAGCAGAGATTAGAACCCACGTCCTCTGTCTCCCAAGCCTGTGCTCTTGCCACTTAGCCACGCTACTTCTCCAGCTCCCCAGGGACTCTGGACAGCAGACTGCTCCTTTTTCTGCTCCTAATATTGGCTAATGATCCGGCTGTGAGATCTGCAGATCCACACAGTCACGGGCTAGATGCCTACTCTGTTACTGGAGCACAGTTTTGGGATCACATTCTGCTGTCAACAACCACCACTGAAGCCATGTCTCTGGATCAAAGCTCTGAGGGGGACAAGCCTCTGCTTTTTCTTTCCTAACCTCTCTCCTCTTTCTAACTTTCCCCATCACCGGTGACAAGTCACCAGTCCTCTGTCCAACAAGACTGCAACTGTCCTGCCATCTTTGACTCCTTTCTCTGTCTCTTTCTCTGTGCCTCTCTCATTTACCTCTTTTAGTCATTCCGACTTCCTCTCCACCCTTGTAACCACCATTCTGAAACTAGCTCTTATCACCTTTTAATGGGACTTATGCAACAGCATCCATACTTATTCCCGTGGGTTCAATGATACTACCTATTCTCCCATTCTTTTTTATTTCCATAATGGTATTTAAGTGCTTTTTCTGTGTCAGGCTCTGTACTAAGTCCTAGGATAGATACAAGATAATAAGCTTGAATATAGTCCATGCCCCATATGGGGCTCCCAGTCTTAATCCCCATTTTACAGATGAGGTAACTGAGGCACAGAGAAGTTTAGTGACTTTTCCAAGGTCAGACAGCAGACAAGTGGCAGAAGTGGGATAAGAACTCAGGTCATTCTGACTCCCAGTCCTCTTTCATGATCCTCCTGCAGGTAGTAGAATGCTCCACAGAAGGTATTCAGTAGATGCGGATGATGTTGATTCTGATCTTTAAGTCTAGTTTAGGAAACACGGTTGAGCTGGATTCTCACCAGACTGCTTTCTTGGATCATTCCTTGTTTCTTGGGGTCCCTTGGAAACAAAGGGGTCTGAAGTCATTTCTCTCCAAACAAAACAAACAGACCACAAAATTCCAGCACCCTACAAGCCCCAACAAGCCTTCACCTGAACATAAAAGAATAAAATCATCAACAAAGAAAATGACCTTTCAGTTGCTGACAATGGAAGAAAGAGAGGGAAAGCAAAAGCAGGGGAAAATGAATCTGACATTTTTCTGCTTCCAACTTTCTCTACCTAGGAAAGTACTGTGGCCTACTAAGAAGCAGAGTGGCCTAGTGGATTGAACACAATTAAAGGGAGTCAACAGGACCTGGGTTCTAATCCCAGCTCAGACACATGTCTGCTTTGTGACCTTGGGCAAATCACTAAACCTTTCTGTGCCTCGGTTACCTCATCTGTAAAATAGGAATTAAGACAGTGAGCCCCTTGTAGGACATGGATGGTGCCCAATCTGATTATCTTATACCTACCCCAGTGTTTTAGACAGTGCCTACTGTAAGTGCTTAACAAATACCATTTAAAAAAATCCACAAGAGCTGCTCAGGTACAAGGGGCCACCCTGCTTTAACATCTAATAAAATCACCTAGAGGTCTATCCCCCAGAATCCAGCTACAGAGCCAGGATCCACTGCTCTGGGTAGGGTCCCTAGAGAGGAGGAGTGGATCTGGATCAAAAGAGGGAAACACAACGAGCAATTTTTTTTTCCTTGAGGAAGGAGAAATCCCCCAATCTACCTAACAGAACCAGCCATTAAAAGGACATAAATCTCTGAGATGATGAAGTGACTCATAGACATTGATTTATTTTCTCTTGAAGCATCCCCTTTAAAATGTAATGGGACTCCGACTATTTGCTTTTTTAATAATTGGTTTTTAAAAACTCTAGAACCCTTTGGTGCTCCATCTCCTTGAGTGAGTTTACATCTGCTGCCTCCACTTTGTCTTCAATTCTCTCCTTGAGCCCTTCTAATTTGGCTTCCGTCTCCTCCACTTCATGGAAACAACACCCTTTAAGGTCACAAATGACCTTCTTCTTGCCAAATCCAAAAGCCACGACTCCATTCTAATCCTCCTCTAACTTTCTGCTGCCTTTGACACTGTGGATATCCCCTTCTCTTGGAAACATTATCTAACCATGCTTGTTATGGGAGGGGATGTGTCTGCTAATTCAGCTACACTGTGCTCTTCCAAGCGCTTAGTATAGTGCTCTGCACATTGTAAGTCCTCAATAAATAGGATTGATTGATTGATTGATTAACCATGGCTTTACAGATACTGTCCTCTACGACTTCTCCTTTATATCTGACCACTCCTTCTCATTCTCTTTCCTAGGCTCCTCCTCTACCTCCTCATCCTCTAACATTGGTAATGCCTCATGGCTCAGTTCTGAGTTCTCCACTTTCACCCACTCCCTTGAAGACCTCATTTGCTCCTCTGGCTTCACCTATCTCTACCCAGACAATTCCCAAATTGCCCTTCCTTCTTTACCTCTCTTAAAACTCTCATTTCCTCCTGCCTATAAGATATCCCAGCGCTTAGAACAGTGCTTGGCACATAGTAAGCGCTTAACAAATACCAACATTATTATTATTATATCTCTACTTGAATTCATTCATTCATTCATTCAACTGTATTTATTGACCCCTAAACACTTGGGAGAGTACAATGCAACAATAAGCAGACACATTCCCCACTGGAGAAGCAGCGTGGCTCAGTGGAAAGAGCCCGGGCTTTGGAGTCAGGGCTCATGAGTTCGAATCCCAGCTCTGCCACTTGTCGGCTGTGTGACTGTGGGCAAGTCACTTAACTTCTCCGTGCCTCAGTTCCCTCATCTGTAAAATGGGAATTAAGACTGTGAGCCCCACGTGGGACAACCTGATTCCCCTATGTCTACCCCAGCGCTTAGAACAGTGCTCGGCACAAAGTAAGCGCTTAACAAATACCAACATTATTATTATTATAACTAGCTTACAGTCTGGGTGTTCCACCATCACCTCAAACTCAACATTCTGAGAACAAAACACCTCTTTTTCCTACCCACAGTTTAGAAGGGGAGACTGTGCCACAGTCTAGAGGGATAGACAAACATTAATATACTTAAATAAATTGCAGGTATGTACATAAGTGCTGAGGGGCTGCGATGGGGGAATGAATAAAGGGAGCAACTCAGACCGATGCAGAAGGGAGTGGGATTAATGGTAATGAGGGCTTAGTCAGAGAAGGCTTTTTGGAGGAGATGTGCATTCAATAAGGCTTTGAAGGCAAATGGGTTTCTACACTTGACTGAACCTGAGTCCAGTGAGGACATCCACTAGGACATGCTGCTTTCTCCTTCTCGCTCTTCCTTCTGCAGTGGTCAGGCATGAGGACACTGGGGAAGAGAGACTAGTGGGAGCGAATGGGAGGGAACCCTGTAATCTCAGGGTGGCGAGAAAGGAATGAGCCAGGAAAAATTGAACAGGTGCCAATGGAAAACACCTGATTTTACCCTGAATCTTTACTAGCAATGCAGAGAACCATCTAATGGAAATGGAAATTCAAGAACAGGGGAGTCTCGAGGCCTGGTTGATTTTCCGTCATTAATAGCCATCTCTAAAATTCACCGTGTGCAGGCTTTATGGGACATGAAAATTAGTGCTGCTCATTGTCTTTGCCTCGTTGATTAACATCCTGCAGGCCTTCAGGTTCCATCAGTCTTTGAGGTGCTGCCAGCAACTCCTATTCATTAGAAATCTCTACTGTTCAAGGACTTGTAATTTAATTATTAAAAAAAATGCTTTGGGATGCAGCTCAGTTGAGTAGGGTGTTGTTTCCATGAAGTGGAGGAGACGGAAGCCAAATTAGAAGGGCTCAAGGAGAGAATTGAAGACGAAGTGGAGGCAGCAGATGTAAACTCACTCAAGGAGATGGAGCACCAAAGTCCAGAAACAATATCCTCCAACTGATCTAAAGGCAATTCGTTCAGTAAGTAACAGAAGAATGAACCTTTGTCAGCACCCCATCCACTCCGAGGCAACTTCTGACAATTTCAGCAGAGCCCTTCCTATGGGCACCAGCAGATGGTGGTGAAGATCCACATGCATGTTGGCAGTCTGGTTCCTGAATTAGTAGTCAAAGCCATTCAGGGTCCTGTGCAGTCAAGGCTCAGTCAAACCGTGTTTACAGATTCGGTGATAATCCTTAGATTCTTTAAACCATTAAAATGAGGCTCCTATTTCCTGGCCATCCAAACCCCTACCATGCTGATCCAAGCACTTATATCCCTCCTTGATTATTGCATCAGCTTCCTTGCTGCCTCCCAGCCTCCTCTCTCTCCCCTCTCCAGGCCATACTTCTCTGCCGTCCAGATCATTTCCCTAAAGAAAAATTCAGTTCACCTCACTCCACTCCTCAAAAGCCTCTAATGGTTGTCCATCCACCTCTGCACGAAAGCGAAACTCCTTGCCATTTTTTATGGCATTTGTTAAGTGCTTACTACGAGGCAGGTACTGTTCTAAACCCTGTGGTAGATACAAGCTAATCAGGTTGGAGGTGATCCATGTCCCACATGGGACTCACAGTCTAAATCCCCACTGTACAGATAAGGCAACCGAGGCACAGAGAAGTTAACTGACTTGCTCGAGATCACACAACAGACAAAGTGGTGAAGCTGGTATAAGAACCCAGATTCCTAGGCCTGTACTCTATCCACTAGGACATGCTACTTTCCCCTTCTCACTCTCCCTTCTTCAGTGGCTACACACTTGGATCTGTACTTGTTCTTTAAGCACTTGATATTCTCCCCACCCTCAGCCCCACATTATTAAGCCCAAAGACATATTCTCCCATTTACCCTAATGGTGATTTATTTCAATATCTGTCTCCCAGCCTAGTCGGTAAGCTCCGTGTGGGCAGGCATCAGGTATATCGACTCTATTTTATTTTATTCTCTCAAGTGCCTAGTACACTGCTATGGACCCAGTAAATGCTCAGTACATGACTCTGTATCAAACAAAAACTCCTCACTATTGACTTTAAAGCTCTCCATCACCTTGCCCTCTCCTACCTCACCTCCCTTCTTTCTGTCTACATCCAAGCCCATACACTCCACTCCTCTGGCGCTAACCTTCTCATTGTGCCTCAATCTTGCCTGTCTTCACATATCCTAACTGGTTTGCATTTCATGAATTCTAGAACTGGCAACCATCTGATTAACTCTAGGTCTCTGGTCTAAAACACCCTCCTTCCTCAAACCTGCCAATCACTCTCCTGAAGGTGCACCTCCTCCAGGAGGCCTTCCCAGACTAGGCCCCACTTTTCTTCAGCTCCCCCTTCCTTCTGCGTCACTCTGACTTGCTCCCTTTGCTCTTCTCCCTTCCCCCACCCCACTGCACTTATGTATATATATATTTATGTATCTATGATTCTATTTATTTATATTGATGCCCATTTACTTTTATAGATTTCTGTCTCCCTGCTGTCTAGACTGTAAGCCCAATGTGGGTAGGGATTGTCTCTCCTTATTTGTTGTATTGTACTTTCCAAGCACTCAGTACAGTGCTCTGCACACAGTAAGTGCTCAATAAATACTACTGAATGAATGAATACCATTTACTGACTGGTTGATTAGGAGTTGGATTACAGGGTTAATTGCAAACCCAAGATGGAGAGGGGCACAAGTTTCTTCTTCCCTGTTTCTTAGGCTACATTGTTGTCACCCTTGATGGTTGAGATGAGGGAGAAGTAAGAGAGATTAGAAATCAGGGTGAAGCTGACATGTCTAATTCTCCAAATACATCCTCTTCTGCCCATCTGTCCCCCAGTGTTTGTATCAGCTTTCTGTGACCTTTCTAACCTCCCATCTTTCAATTTCATTATTATCCTTTTCCTCTGTGGCCCAGATTGGTGTTTTAGGCAGAGGAAGGAATTTTTTGAAATTCCATTCAGAAGGGTAGGGCTTCCTTGACTCTGTTTTAGTAGAAGGAGTCTAAGAATAGTGATATTTATTAAGCACCCACATGGTACAGTGGGCCGTAGAAGGCACAAAGGAAGGACAGAATATGGGAGTGACAAATTCCCTCCCACATGGTGCTTACAGGTGCATAAGGGAGACAAACCTAAAAAAAATAAACATTTACAATGTTAGTACTAGTACTTAGTGCAAAGCAGTGTGCTAAGTGCTTGGGAAAGTACAGCAGATATACAAACCATGTAAACCAAGTAAAGGAAAAGAGGAGGCAGAGGACTAGATTTGTCACTTTCTGTGGCCAAAAAATATTGAGATGACTTGAGACAAGATGTGCTTAGACTCTTTTCAACACAGAGGAAGCTGTTTTCTCCATGATGAAACGGTTCCCCTTAATCTTATTTTGTTTCTAATGAGGGAAGCCGTACTTTGAAGAATATATATTAACAAGGGCAGGAAGGTCGGGTTAAGAAGCTGCTTATCTGATCCTTTCCACAGCTTGTTCATGGGTTCTAGAATCAGTCTAGCAAGTTTTTGGTACAGTAGCTCATTCTTATTTAAGACTCAAAACACCACATTTTAGTGTCTGCCACATGTGGAGGTCTGAATCATGCTTGGTAGGCGAGTGGTTCCTTAGATTCCGGTGCAGGTTTGATGGGACCTGAACAATTCTGCTGAGGGCTTAATTGTGTATATTCATCCTGATATGCCACTAAAATTAATCTGCATCCTAGTGTCGGATAGGACTCTAAAGGCATTTTCTCATTTAAATCGCAATTAAGGGATTTACTGCTTCCAAAACAACTTTACGTCGCCCAGTTTAAAGAGGTAAAGTAATTGTTTTTCTGGCTAAGAAAAATGAAGGAGTATTATGGAAGAGGTAAAATATTTCTGCATTTTTATGCCAGTGTGGTAATTCTGATAGTTTAAAGAAAAAGACGGTGGAATACAGAGCACTCTGTGGTCGTAAATGACTTCCCATAAAATTTATGTGAATCATTAAGTCTTATGGAGATGATAACTATTTTGTTGCCTCCTCATATCCACTGCCCTCTAATGACCACCACACAGATGTTTGGCTTTCGGATTTACATTTTTTTTATTCTTTTCTACAGTTACCACACTGCAGAAATGGTTGGCATTCCATTGGTGAGTACAATTTTCACATAATGCAAAGTTTTGTTGCTATGCAATTTTCAACCTTTCCCCTTCATGTAATCCAAATTTCATGTATTTTCTGAAATAGATCAGAATTCAGTGCCATACTCCTGCCTATTTCTGTCATTTCTAGAGGAAGGTCTTTTGGTGGCTTGCTTTTGATTTCCTGCTGTGTACTTTCGGCTATTTCTTATTGTAAACCTTGTCACGCTTATTTTGTTTTGAATTAGCCTAGGAGAATAGGTAGTCTGTGTTAATAGGAAATCCTCTTGGTGATTAGCACTAGTCAGAATGTACTGAAATGAACACACTCACCTTAAACCCTTGCTGTGTCTCACAGACATTGACATCGAAGGCAGAAAGGACAGGTCTTGGCAGTGGAAGGAACCAACAAACCATCACAGATGAGAACCTTCTGGATGCAGCCCTTGACACCGAGTGCAGGGGAGAACTCGAATGCAAAATAAGTTTACAGTGCACTGATGGATTAGAAAAGCACGGTGTTTTCCAAGACAAGTCTAAAAGAATGGAGGTGGTCCCAGTTTTGATCCTTATCATTAGTGATCTTTATCGAGCATTTACCATGTGCCGAATACTGTACTAAGTGCTTGGGAGAGTATAATACAATAGAGTTTCCTTCCCACAGTGAATTTACAGTCTAGAGGGGGAGACAGATATTCCACCTTGATTACTGCATTACCCTCTTTGCTTATCTCCCTGCCTCCTGTCTCTCCCCACTCCAGTCCACACTTGACTCCACTGCCTGGATCATTTTTCTGATCCAGAAATGTTCAGCCCATGTTTCCCCACTCTCAAGAACCTTCAGTGCTTGCCCATTAATTTCTGCATCAAGCAGAAATTCCTTCCCATTGGCTTTAAAGCATTCAATCATCTTGTCTCCTACCTTACCGCACTGTTCTCTTTCTACAGTTCAGCCCACAGATTTTGCTCCTCCAATGCCAACGTATCTCGATCTCATCTATCTCACTGCTGACCTCTTACCCATGTCCTGCCTCTTGCCTACAACTCCCTCCCTCTTCATATCCGACAGACCATCGCCCTCCCCAGTTTCAAAGCCTTATCGAAGGCATATCTCCTCCAATAGGCCTTCCCCGATTGGACTCTCATTTCCTCTTCTCCCACTTCCCCTGCATCACCTTTGTGCTTGGATGTGTCCCCTTTATTCCCTCCTTCGTCAACCCCACAGAACCTATATACATATCCATTACTTATTCATTTATATTAATATCAGTCTCCCGCTCGATACAGTAAGTTCGCTGTGGCCATGGAACGTGTCTTCCAACCCTGTGATACTGTACTTTCCCAAGTGCTTAGGACAGTGCTCAGCACATAGTAAACACTCAGTAAGTACAATTGATTGATTGATATTAATATAAATAATGAATTTATGATATATAATTTATAGATATGTACATAAGTGCTGCGGGGTGTCATCCTCCTGCTTTCCCAAGGGTGGTCCACTTAAACCTGGAAAATAGTCCTCCTTTCCTCTTCTCCCACTCCCTTCTTCAATGCCCTGACTTTCTCCCTTTATTCAGCTCCCACTCCCCACTCCACAGCCCTTATGTACATATCTGTAATTTATTTGTTTATATTAATGTCTGTCTCCCTTTTAGACTGTAAAGTCACTGTGGGCAGGGAATGTGCCTGTTTATTGTTGTATTCTACTTTTCCAAGTGCTTAGTTCAGTGTTCTGCACACAGTAAATGCTCAATAAATATGATTGAAGAAATGAATGAATATGGGCTCATGAGTCATATAAACTGGGAATTGTCATTCAGAATCCTTCAGAATCAGAATCTACATTATTTCAGGTCCCTAACTCAAACCAGCCACCTGCTTCAGTACTGCTCTCTCACAGATTCTCTTGTAGTTGAATAGCTCATACCTGAAGTTTCTAGGCCAGTTGAAAATGTCCTTATGTCCTCAGAGGTTGCAGACCTTTCCAGGGTAGACACAATGGTCAGGCTCACTCTTGATTCACGCCTCTTCTCGTTGCTCAAACAGTGAACTGCTTGCCGCATTTTTCAGAATGGGTGCTTTGGCCCAGAGAACATAAATTAGCACAGCTCCGGCTGTTGGAAGATTTGTTGCCTTCTCTGAGAGGAATACTTCCAGTCATAGTCTGCTCTTTGAGGGTCTTGTCGTATTCTCCTCCCACTGGGCCCACCTAAACTGTAAAGTCCTTGTGGGCAGAAAACATGTCTACCAATTCTGTTGTACTGTACTCTCCCATGTGCTTAATATGGTGCTCTCTGCACACAGTAAGTGCTCAATAAAAAAACGTTGATTGATTGACTGATTAAATGGAGGCAGGGACAATGACTGGAAGTCCAGATGTGTTATGGATGTCCAAACAATAGGATTTGAAAACTGAATTAGGAGGGAATGATAAAAATGGTATTTGTTGTGCATGTGCTATGTGCCAAAGACGGTACAAAGTGCTGGGTTAGATACAAGATAAGAAGTTTGGTCATAGTCTCTGTCTCACATGGTGATCACAATTTGAGAAGCAGCATGGCATAGTGGATAGAGCATGGGCCTGGGAGTCAGAAGGTCATGGGTTCTAACTCTGGCTCTGCCATTTGCCTGCTGTGTGACCTTGGGCAAGTCACTTCAGTTCTCTGGCCCTCAGCTTCCTCATCTGCAAAATGGGGTTTGAGACTGTGTGCCCCACATGGGACAGGGACTGTGTCCAACCTGATTAACCTGTATCCACATCAGTGCTTAATACAGTGCCTGGCACATAGTGAGCCCTTAACAAGTACCAGAATTATTATTATTATTCCCTGTGCCTCAGTTACCTCATCTGAAAAATGGGGATTGAGTCTATGAACCCCAAATGGGGCAGAGAATGTGTCCAACCTGATTTGCTTGTATCCATCCCAGCGCTTAGTAGAGCATCTGGCAGTGCTTAACAAATACCATCATCACTATTATTATAGGGGAGGGAGAACAAGTATATAATCCCCATTTAAAGGTGAGGAAACTGAGGCCCAGAGAAGTGAAGTGTCTTGCTTTAGGTTACACAGGAGGCAATTGTCAGAGTCAGGATGAGAACACAAGTTCTCTGACTCCCTGGAATTTGCACTTTCCACTAGGAGACACTGCAACCTTGGTGAAAAGACAAGATTTAGACGTAAGGTATTCAGAACTCTTATCAGAGTACATTACTCCTGGAGAAGGATTTTCCTGGTTTATCTTGAATGTGCGGTAGTGGTGGTGTCATCTATCTTAATATTCATAGGACAGCAGCTTAAACCTTCCTAGTTTTTAATGGATTTGGCTTGACGTCCTAAACTTCAGCCTTGTGCAATGGACTAGACAAAAAATGAAAGTCTTGGATATACGAATTCAGTGGCATGCTCAGGTTATTTTTCTCCCCAACACTAATAATGGAAACTACGGTTTTTGGTCAACAAAAAATTTCCCTCTAAATCATAAAATCCCTCTTCTAAACACACAAAATTTAAAAGGTGATCTGTTTTATTACTGCAGGAGACAGTAAGTTTCTCTCTAGGCTTCAGAGTTAAAGTGAAGAGAAAATATGAAATATTTTCCTCTTAAGCATCACACAGGGAATTGGAGAATAGTGCTAATGAGATGACTGTACCAAAGCAACCACCTCTCCATAAGTAAATCAAATCATGTGCTTCTATGGTGTAATAGTTGTTTTTCTCCATCTGCATTGGGCTCAGTAGTACAGTTTACATAAATGAAAAACCACTGATCTTCCAGAAAAAATAAAAAACAAAACATCCACTCTGTCATGGTTCAGCATCATAATATCACAGTGTATGCTCTTCAATAAATAAAGATGTAATTCTGATTCTGAGGGTTTTTAAATGGGTAACCCTTGTCCAGGTTGGATTGAATTCATTCTGCAAGAACTTCAAAACTGCATGTGGCAGACTAACTCTTCTAGGGAGTTTCTTGATTTAAATGCAAGAGCAGTCATTCTTTTCTAGAATGGAAAGTGGAACCCAAGACTTTGTTAGCAAACATTTCTCTCACGTAGAATTGCTTTGGAAGTCTTACAAAGAGCCATCAGCAGTGATGAGGGCATCAAATGAACTCATTCTTAATAATGAGATGGAATCTCCAAATAGCATTGTTAGAGCACCCGAATATAAACCTTAGCAGTCACAAAGATTGAAAAAAAGGCATGAGGGCAGAGGGTTGAATGTTTTTACAGAAGAATGGTGCAATCAAACCTGAGGATTGCTAAAAATCTAGTGAATGCTGACCGGGAAGGCTTTTTTAAAAAAATTGTATTTGTTAAGTGCTTATTATGTTATATGTTGGTATTTGTTAAGCGCTTACTATGTGCCGAGCACTGTTCTAAGCGCTGGGGTAAACACAGGGGAATCAGGTTGTCCCACGTGGGGCTCACAGTCTTAATCCCCATTTTACAGATGAGGGAACTGAGGCACAGAGAAGTTAAGTGACTTGCCCAGAGTCACACAGCTGACAAGTCCCACTGTTATAAGCACTGGGGTAAATACAAAATAATCACTTTAGACATAGTCTCTATCTCACATGGGACTCATATTCTTAATCTCCATTTTACAGATGCAGTCACTGAGGCACAGGGAAGCAAAGTGATTTGCTCAAGGTCACCCAGCAGACATGCTGCGGAGCTGGGATCAGAATCCAGGTCATTCTGACTTCCAAGCTCATGTTCTCGCCATTAGGTCATGCTGCTTCTGTTCATGGGAGAACTGGCCTGTTCCTCACCTACGATACCAGTAATGCTGCTTGGTTAATTTAAACTAGAATCCATGCTTATGACAACTCCACTACGCATGAGGCCAAGCAATGGAGGGGAAACTCACTTTGAAAGTGAGAGAAACACAAGGCCCTACTACTACTGTCCCCTGTTGCCAGAACTGCAGAGTGCTCCTGCTAGAAATGCAGACAACACCTGACTGACTTTATTCATCGCAATTCATCCTCACCTGCTTTCATCCTGCCCTCTCCTCCTCACAACCACACTTCTCCATCCTTATTGACTCCCATATCCAGGGCCCTCCCCAGTTATTCCAGCTGTTTAATTCCCTCCTCTACCCTCCTGTCTCCCCAGACCACCCATTTCTTTCCCCTAATGACCTGGCCACATGCATTATTGATAAAATTGGAAGCATTAGACAGGATCTCCCTAAAATCTTCCCAGTCCTTTCCACTTCCTCTCTCCTCCTCCAACCTCTTTGACCTTTCCTTCTTTCCCAGCAGTTTCTCAAGAGAACTCTTGCCTCCTCTCAAAATCTACCCACTCCACCTGCTTGTCCACTTTTATTCCTTCATGCCTTATCAAAACACTTGTCTCCTCCTTTTTTCCCTCCCTGATCACCATCTTCAAATGTTTATTTTCCAGTGGCTTCTTCCTCATATGCTTCAAATGATCTTATTTTCCCCCCAATAGCCTAAAAAACCCCTTACTTGACTCCACAGCCCCCTCTCATTATTTCCCCATCTCTCTCCTATCATTCCTCTCTAAATTCCTTGAGTGAGTTGTCTACATCCACTTCTTCCACTTCCTCTCCTCTAATTCTCCCCTTGATCCCCTCCAGTCTGTTTCCACCCCCTTCGCTACACAGAAAGTGTCCCCTCAAAAGTCACCTATGACATTCTTTCCAAATTTGATAGACTCTAATTCATCCTCATCCTCCTCAACTTCTTGGTTGCCTTTAGCACTGTGGACCACCCACTTGTTTTGAAGTATTGTTCAACCTTGACTTCACTGACCTTGTCCTCAGTTGCTTTTCCTCATGTTTCTGGCTGCTCCTTGTTAGTCTCTTTCACAGGTTCCATCTCTGCCTCCCACCCTCAAGGTTCAGTTTTGGGTCCCTTTCTATTCTCTCTCTACACCCACTCTCTCAGAGAACTCATTTGCTCCTACGGCTTCAATCGCCATCTCTATGACTCTCAAATTTCCCTCTCCAGCTTTGATCTCTCTCCTTCTTTGAAGTCTTGATTTCCTCAAATATCAAAATATCTCTCTACTTGAATGTCCTCTTGACACCTCAAATAGAATTTGTTCAAAACAGAACTTCTCCTCTTCCCATCCAAACTCTGTCATCCTCCTGTCTTCCATCACTGCAGACAACTGCACACCCCTCCCTGTCTCACAAGCCCCTAACCTTGGTATAATCCTTGAATCAACTCTCTCATTCCAGCCACATATTCAATCTGTCAACAAATCCTGTCTGTCTACTTTCACATTTCCCAAATCCACCCTTTCCTCTCCACCCAAACTGCTACTACACTGATCTAAACACTTATCATATCCCACCTTGACTACTCCACCAGCCTCCTTACTGACCTTGTTGTCTCCTGTCTCTCCCCTCTCTAGTCCTTACTTCATTCTGCTGCCTAGATCGTTTTCCTAAAAAAGAGTTCAGTACGTATTTCCCCACTCCTCAAGAACCTCCCATGCTTGCTCATCCACTCATTTCAGACAGAAACTCCTTACCATTGTCTTTAAAACATTCAATCAACTTGCCCTCTCCTATCTTACCTTGCTGATTTCCTGCTACAACCTAGTCCTCACACTTCGCTCCTCCAATTTCAGCTTATTCACTGTACCTCTATCTCTTCAAACTCGCTGCCAACCCCTTGCCTACATCCTCCTTCTGGCCAGGAACTCCCTCCTCCTCGTTATACACCAGATGATCACTCTCCCCACCTTCATACCCTTATCAGAATCACATTTCCTCCAAGAGCTTCCCTGATTAAGGCCTCTTTTCCCCTACTCCCTCTCTCTTCTATGCCACCTGATCATCTGGATCTGTGTCCTTTAAGCACTTGATATTCACTCCACCCTCAGCCTAATGAGATAGGAACATATCTGTATTTTTTTAATTTATGTTACTTGTCTTTCCTCCTGAGGTCTGTAAGTTCCTTGTGGGCAGCGAATGTCTATGAACTCTGTGATATTGTACTGAGAAGCAGCGTGGCTCAGTGGAAAGAGCCTGGGCTTGGGAGTCAGAGGTCATGGGTTCCAATCCTGACTCTGTCGCTTGTCAGCTGTTTGACCGTGGGCAAGTCACTTAACGTCTCTGTGCCTCAGTTACCTCATCTGTAAAATGGGGATTAACTATAAACCCATGTGGGACAACCTGAATACCTTACATCCCCCCCAGCGCTTAGAACGGTGCTTGGTACATAGTAAGCCCTTAACAAATGCCCTTATTATTATTATTATCATTAGGTCATGCTGCTTCTTAGTGCTGCTTTGTTTCATTGAGGAGCTCTTGTTAGGACAGTGGGTTACCCTAATAGTTAATTTCATTCTCAACCTCTCTATCTTGGAAAGTCAACAAGTCTAGTGTGTGCTACAATAATAATGATGGCATTTGTTAAGTGTTTACTATGTGCCAAGCAGTAAGCTATATACGGAGCTGCTTGTCCCCCATTTTAAAATATATTTAGAGAAGCAGCACGGGCTTAGGAATCAGAAATACCTGGGGCTTAGTCCTGACTTCGCCACTTGTCTGCTGCGTGACCTTGAGAAAGTCACTTCATTTCTATATGCCTCAGTTACTCCATCTGAAAATGATGATTAAGACTGTGAGCCCTATGTTGGGCAGGGAGTGCATCCAGCCTGATTAGCTTGTAACTACCCCAGAGATTAGTACAGGGCCAGGCACATAGTAATCACTTAACAAATATCGTTAAATAAAGTTCTAAGGGATTGCCCTAGACAAAGGTGATCACAATGATAAATACAAAGAAATGAACTCAAATTCTGATGGGCTGCTCTTTGCCCATATTATCTCAATCACCTGTTATCCCAGGTATGCACTCCATGAAGATCATAAGGGTCATGACCCACAGAGACTTGACATTTCCCCCTTTCACCCCACCACAGTTTTTCAGACAGGAAAAACTACCTGGCCCACCCTAGGATTTGGAAAATCAATCAATCACTCAATCAATGGTATTTATTGAGCACTTACTGGGTTTAGAGCACTGTACTAAATGCTTGGGAGAGTATAATAAAATAAGGTTGGTAGACACCTTCCCTGCCCACAAGAATCTCGACTCTGAGTTTTCTTTTACGTGATCTTGGACAAGTCACTTCACTTCTCTGTGCCTCAATTTCCTTGTCTGTAAGACAGGGATATGTGGATCAATACTATGACCCCCATGTGGAACATGGACTATGTCTGACGTGATCAGTTTATATTTACCCCAACGCTCAGTACAGTGCCTGCAACATAGTAAGAGCCTAACAAATAGCATAAAAAGAAGCTTTCAAGAATCAGAGGAGTTGAAATGGCCATTCCATTTCTTGCCCTCTCCAGCTCTTCCTTCCTGTCTTTCTCTCCTTCCTTTCTCTAGCTTTCTCTTTCAATTCCTCCTTCTTTCCTCCCTTCCTCCTTTTCCTCCCCTATTCCTTCAAAGGTCCATCTTCTCAAAACTCTATTTCCTAGTTAAGGCCCATGCTCCAAATGAAAAGTTGGTGCCCCTGCTTGAGCTTATCGTCCTATAAATTAATGGAGCAATGGGTTGTTATGCATCATGTGTTCATTACAGCCCTGGATCGGGGGTTAAACACTGGAATGGGCTTCTGAGGAACTTGGTGGAACTCATTTTTCTGAGGAACTTTGTGAAAGAACTGTTGAGGAGGCAGTTGAAAGAATGAGATAACGAGGACATTCCAGCCTGAGGATTTGAGAAATTTAAACAGTAATAGAAGCTGGAGGGGACAGTGCTTTCTAGGTAGTTCCTTAGAGCCATGGCTCCAAACCAGCTCTGAAGTTGGTCCCTTTCCCCATCCTTCGGGCATTGATTCCTGAGGGGTTCATTCATTCATTCAGTCAGTCATATTTATTGAGCGCTTATTGTGTGCAGAGCACTGTACTAAACACTTGGAAAGTACAATTCAGCAACAAAGATAGACAATCTCTGCCCACAATGGGCTCACAGTCTAGAAGGGGGGAGACAGACATCAAAACAAGCAAACAGGCATCAGTAGCATCAATATAAATTGAAGGGGGAAGAGGCTGAGGAAGTTAGTAGACATTTTAGAGGGCTATTACACTTTCTTCCATCACCTGCAATGTAAAAGGGAAGGGAACCAAGAGGAGGGACCCAACCAGATACTTCTGCCTGATTGGAGAGGTCTGAATGAGATTAGGAGGTCCAAGGGATAGTAGAGTATGGAGCTCACAAATATTTACACAGGTATTTCTCAGCTTTCTTGTATTTGCTTCTAAATTTATGAAAGACCAATCATTATTTAGTTTTCTTCTATGAACTCAACATAGGAAGCCCATTCTAATTCTGACTGATGTTAGATGACTGGGTATTCTTTCTTTCCTTCCACTCCTCTATGCCAGGATAGCTAGTTAATATGTGTGATCCAAAATGGCTGCTTGTATGAAATTGCCCAGCTAACACATTTCCAGGTAACCAGAGTTTGGAAGGTGAATGTGAATGATTCCTCTTAATTCTCTGTCTGATTCTTTCCATGCGTTCAAGTGTACATTTTAATTAGTAATGTAACTATGAAGGATTATCACAGTTCTCCTTCATGTGAAAAATCAATAACTAATTATTTTTCAATACAAGGAATGGCAAATAGGTTCCAAGATCCAAGTCTCACAACTTTTAATCCGTGGAATCGGAACAATCCACACCCTTAGGCTGGAAATTCACAGACTGTTATGCCATGGGAGTACGAGCAGGGTACATCATTCCATTCACCATCTTCCAGAATTATCACACAGTTTTCCTTGCCCCCTAAATTATTGGGTTCTCCAGATTTCCAATTTGTGTATGTCACCTTCTCCCCTGTCATAGAGAGATACTTCCCTTCAGTCTTTTCGTCAGTCATGCCGAGGAAAGCTTTCTTCTTCATGGCTAAGGCTTGAATAGCCCGGTTCTCCTCTGCATTTTTGGGCAAGGCAACGGCGGCATTGATTTCCTCACACAGCACTTTCACATTGGCAAAAGTAGTCTCTTCGTCCCTAGACACATATTGCTTGGTTCCGACTCTTTTGCCCTTGATGAAGATCAAAACTGAAAGCAGAATATTTAGCTGAAGTCAATAAAGCTCCCAAACAGGGGTCTGGTGATCTCTTGAGGGGAATGTCTCTCTGTGGATGAATAGACTCCTTTTGTAGTCCTAAAATAGTGGGAAGATTCTGGGCCTGGGATTCAGGATATCTGGATTCTGATCTCGACTCAGCCCCTTACCTGCTGGGCAATCTTGGGCAAGTCACTTCACTTCTCTTTAAATTCCTTGACTGTAAATTGGGGGTTAATGCTCACTCCCATTTAGACTTGGAGCCCCATGTGGGACAGGGATTGGGTTTGATCTGCTTTTTTGGTATCTACTCTAGTGCTTAGGATAGGACTTGTAACATAGCAAGTACTTAAAAAATACCACAGTTATTAAGATTCTGGCAATCAATAAATCAGCTAATTCTTTGAGTGCTTATTGTGTGCAGAGCACTGTATGCTTGAGAGTAGAATATTGACATGTTCTCTGACCACAGGAACCTTACAGTCTAGAGGGGGAGACAGACATCAATATAAATAAATAAATAAATTATGGTTATGTACATAAGTGTTGTGGGGCTGAGCCAAGGGGAATAAAGGGTGCAAATCAAAGTGTCAGGGCAACACAAAAGGGAGTGGGAGAAGAAAACTACAACCCTAAGTAACTCCAAATCCTTGACAGGACAATGGCTCTTAGTCCTCCTTTTCCTACCTCCTCATTTAGCTCAAAACTCTCCTGACCAACATCCTCTCTGGCTAGCATGGCCTAGTGGATAGGCCTGGGAGTCAGAAGAACCTGGGTTCTAATTCCGGCTCCACCACTTATCTGCTGTGTGATCTTGGACAAGTCATTTCACTTCTCTAGGCCTCAGTTACTTCACCTGTAAAATGGGGATTAAGGGTATGAGACCCATATGGGACAGGGACTGTGTCCAAACTGATTGACCTGTATCTATCCTAGCGTTTAGAACAGTGCTTGGCACATAGTAAGCACTTATCAAGTCCCATAATTATTATTATCTGGACTTCGAAGAGCCTCATCCTTGACACCTCCATTTAATCTGAATTAAAGGATGATGATAAAGCAGTCATCAGCTATTGTTACCATTGACACTGTTCATTTGACTTCTGTTGGACTTTCCCAAGCATTCAATAGATAGTTAATAAATACAACTGATTGATTAATTTGTTGATTGACCATGGTTCAGCAGAAAGATAGTCCATTAACCTTTGAGGAGCAATACCAAACTGCCTTTTGATGTTAGCATCCTTTTGACTCTTGGGTTGTTGTTATTCTGTTTTACCAGTTTAATCTATTTTAATTTTTTACATATCATTTGTATTTGTGCCCAGAGGGGATTTCATTAGTGAGGAAATAAAAATGAAAGAAAGAAAAACATCCCTTGATCAGGGTGCAACTGAAATCTATGGGAGGGTTTGGTTGTTGCAGTGGAAGTTAGAGATGTGGGGACGGATTCTCCTCCACAAACAAAGGACTTTTCTCTAGTCAACGTCTCTGGGGTTAGCAGAGGAAATCCAGGGAGTCAGGGGCTTGCAGGTTGGGGGATTTGGGGAAGATACTGTAGACTCTGATCCTTGGTCACTGACACTAGTGCCATGATTTTCTTTAACCTCTAACAGGCATCCAAGCACTCACGCCTCACTTGGCAGCCAAATTTTCTCTTGGACATTGGTCTTGACTCAGGGCTTTACTTAAACTTGGATTAATCGAAAAACTAACAATATAATCCAGGTGGAAACCCAGCAGTGAGTGTGGATGGGTATTTTCCAGTGAATCACTGCAAGTAAAAGATGTATAAATGCTTGGCCCTGAGTTTGAAATCAATCAATGATACTTACTGAACATTTACTGTTTGCAGAGCACTGTATACAAAGTTGGGAGAGTACAATACAACAGGGTTGGTAGACCTATTCCAAGCCCACAGGGAATTTACAGTCTAGGGGGGACACAGACATTAAACTAAATGAAAAAATTACAGATGCATATATAAGTGCTATGGGTCTGAGGCTGGGGTGAATGCCAAGTGCTTAAAGGATGCAGAGCCATATGCAGAGGGGATACAGAAGCAAAAGGGAGTAAGGGAGAAAGGGAAATTAATTTGGGAAGGCCTTTTGGTGGAGAGGTGATTTTAATAAGGCTTTGAAGGTGGGGAGAGTGGTGGTCTGCCATATGTAAAGGAGGAGTTTCAGACCAGAAGAGGATTAGTGCAGTGCTAAGCACTTAGTATAGTGCTCTGCACACTGTAAGCGCTTAATAAATACAATTAAATAAATGAATATGGGCAGAGGATCAGCAGCGAGATAGATGAGATCGAGGTACAATGAGTAAGTTAACACTAGTGGAGAGAAATGTGTGGACTGGGTTTTAGTAGGAAATCATTCATTCATTCATTCAATAGTATTTATTGAGTGCTTACTATGTGCAGAACACTGTACTAAGCGCTTGGAATGTACAAATCAGTAACAGAGACAGTCCCTGCCCTTTGACGGGCTCACAGTCTAATCGGGGGAGACAGACAGACAGACAAGAACAGTGGCAATAAATAGAATCAAGGGGAAGAACATCTCATTAAAACAATAGCAAATAAATAGAATCAGGGTGATGTACATCTCATTAACAAAATAAATCAGGGAGGTAGGGCAGGAGAGGGAGAACTGAGAGAGTGCCATAAGGCTGATAGTAAGGAGTTTCTGTTGGACACGGAGTTGGATGGGCAACCACTGGAGGTTTGTGAGGAGTGGGGAGACATGGGCTGAATGGTATTTTAGAAAGATGGTGTGGGTATCAGAGAAAGAAAGAAGAGACAGAGGAAGGAAGGTCAGTGAGGATATGCAGCCAGTAAAAGGGCAAAGGAATACTGGCAGTAGAAGCAGTTGAAGAAGAAAGGAAAACACTGAAGAGGAGGAAAATAAGCCTTCAAATTGGAGCACCCTCATTTATTCATTCATCCATTCAATCATATTTATTGAGTGCTTATTGTGTGTAAAATCCTCTACTAAGAGTAGAGAGAGAGTACATTATAACAATAAACTGACATATTCCCTGCCCAGAAAGAACTCACAGTCTAGAGGGGTGACAGACATTAATGGAAAGGAATAAGTGAATTACAGATATGTAAGTGCTGTGAGGCTGGGAAGGCGGATAAACAAAGGAAGCCAAGTCAGGGCGATTCAGAAGGAAGTTGGAAAAGAGGGGAGTAGAGCTCAGTCAGGGAAGGCCCCTTGGAGGAGTTGTGATTTCAGAAAGATCTTAAAGGGGGAGAGAGTTATCGTCTGTTAAATATGAGGAGAGAGGGCATTCCAGGCCACCTCACTCTAGGCTTCAAGGCTCTACATCACCTTGCCCCTTCCTACCTCTCCTCCCTTCTCTCTTTCTACCGCCCACCCCGCACGCTCCGCTCCTCCGCCGCCCACCTCCTCGCCGTCCCTCGGTCTCGCCTATCCCGCCGTCGACCCCCGGGCCACGTCCTCCCGCGGTCCTGGAACGCCCTCCCTCCTCACCTCCGCCAAACCGATTCTCTTCCCCTCTTCAAAACCCTACTTAAAACTCACCTCCTCCGAGAGGCCTTCCCAGACTGAGCTCCTCTTCTCCCTCTACTCCCTCGCCCCCCCCCCCTTTCCCTCTCCGCAGCTTAACCCTCTTTTTCCCCTTTTCCCTCTGCTCCTCCACCTCTCCCTTCCCATCTCCACAGCACTGTATTCGTCCGCTCAACTGTATATATTTCCATTACCCTATTTATTTTGTTAATGAATTGTACATTGCCTCGATTCTATTTAGTTGCCATTGTTTTTACGAGATGTTCTTCCCCTTGACTCTATTTATTGCCATTGTTCTCGTCTGTCCGTCTCCCCCGATTAGACCGTAAGCCCGTTAAACGGCAGGGACTGTCTCTATCTGTTGCCGACTTGTTCATTCCAAGCGCTTAGTACAGTGCTCTGCACATAGTAAGCGCTCAATAAATACTATTGAATGAATGAATGAAAGGAGGTGGATGAGAGGTTGGCTTCGAGATAGATGAGAGTGAGAAGATTACCATTAGAAGAGCGAAGTGTTGGGGCTGGGTTGTAGTAGGAGAGTAGCGAGGTGAAGTAGGAGGGAGTGAGGTTGTTGAGTGCTTCACAGCCAGAGGGTGAGGAATTTTTCTTTGATGTGGAGGTGGACCCGCAGTGCTTCTGAAGAGAAGCAGCTTGGCTAAGAGAAGCAGCGTGGCTTACGGCAAAGAGCATGGGCTTGGGAGTTCTAATCATTCATTCATTCATTCAATTGTATTTATTGAGCACTTACTATGTGCAGAGCACTGTACTAAACGCTTGAAATGTACAATTCAGCAACAGGTGGAGACAATCCCTGCCCAACAACAGGCTCACAGTCTAAACGGGGGAAATCACAGTCTAAACCCGGCTCTGCTGCTTGTCAGCTGTGTGACTTTGGGCAAGTCACTTAACTTCTCTGAGCCTCAGTTACCTCATATGGAAAATGGGGATTAAGACTGTGAGCCCCACATGGGACAACCTGATTACCTTGTATCTACCCCAGGGCTTAGAACAGTTCTTGGCACACAGTAAGCGCTTAACAAATACCATTATTATTATTATTATTATTATTATTATTATTATTATGGGCACTAGAGATTCTTGAAGAGTAGGGAAACATGGTCTGTAATGAAAATGATGCAGGCAGCAGAGTGAAGTATGGACTGGAGTGGGGAGAGACAGGTGGCAGGGAGGTCAGCAAGGAGGTGGATGCAGTAATCAAGGAGAGATAGAATAAGTGCTTGGATCAATGTTGTAATAATAATAATGATAATGTTGGTATTTGTAAAGTGCTTACTATGTGCAGAGCACTGTTCTAAGCACTGGGGTAGATACAGGGTAATCAGGTTGTCCCACGTGAGGCTCACAGTTAATCCCCATTTTACAGATGAGGTAACTGAGGCACAGAGAAGTAAAGTGATTTGCCCATAGTCACATAGCTGACAAGTGGCAGAACCGAAATTCGAACCCACGACCTCTGACTCCCACGTCCGGGCTCTTTCCACTGAGCCACGAGAGGAAGGGAGGAATTTTAGTGATGTTGTAAAGGAGGAACTGACAGGATTTAGTGAGGATTAGGATGTAGTAGAAGCTATTGGATTTGGTGAGAAGGAGATCATTGCAAACCTTTGAAACGGCAGTAGAGGCAGATGATTTGGGAGCTGAAGGAAGGGAAAGCAAAGGATGGGGGAGGTGGAATGATGTGAAAACAACATTGAGTTGCGAGAAGGAAGCCAACACTGGGGTTTGAATAAATTCATGTGTGAGTGGCTCATAATAGGTAACGGAGGGAAAGTTAGAGAAATATAGGGGAAAATTCTGAAGGTACATTGCTAAGCAACAGTCAGGACCCTGCTCCAAGCTTTTGTCATCTCTTGACTGGATTCCTACGTTAGCCTTATCATTGGTTTCCCTGTCTCCAACCTCTCCCTCGGCGGTCTAAACTACAGTCTGCTGCCAGAATCATTTTTATAAACATGGTTTGGGGAGTAACATGGCCTAGTGGAAAGAGCACAGGTGTGCTTCTTGAGAAACAACATGGCCTAATGGATAGAGCATGGTCCTGGAAGTCAAAACATCATTGGTTCTAATCCTGGCTCTGCCACTTGTCTGCTGTGTGACCTTGGGCGAGTCTCCGAACTTCTCTGTGCCTCAGTTCTTTCTTCTTTAAATGGGGACTAAGACTGTAAGCCCTGTGTGGGACAGAGAATGTGCCCAACCCAATTAGCTTGTATCTACCCCAGTGCTGAGCAGAGGGCCTGGCACATGATAAGTGCTTAACAAATACATATACTTCCAAAACTTACCAAACTCCTCTGCATTAAGCAAAAAAACACCCTCCTTCTTACATATCTGGTCTCTTCTTATACCCTTCCCCAGCAATCTCTCTTCACTTCTCCCAAGCAGTCTTCCTCAGTGATCCTCACTTTCACCTTTCACATCCTTCCCACAGTCTGGAATTCCCTTCCCCTTCAAATACAGCGAAAGACATCCCTTTTTATGTTATTTGTTATGTGCTCACCAGGCATTTACTAAGCACCGGGATAGATACAAGTTAATCAGGTCAGACACAGTCCCTGTCCACATGGGATTCACAATCTCAATCTACATTTTTCAGATGAGGTAATTGAGGCACAGAAAATGAAGTGCCTTGCCCATGGTCACACAGTAGACAAGTGGCAGAGCAGAGATTAGAACCCAGGTCTTTCTGACTCCCAAGCCCATGTTCTATCCAGTAGGCAGAACTGCTTTGCAGCTTTTTCCCAGCTCTTCTCAGCTCTTCCCAGAGTGTAAGTATTTATAGCCAAGTACAATTCTTACACATAAAGACTAAAAGCATTTTAATATTTATTCACCTCTCCATTTTCCCCTCTACTTTTTAATTAAGTTGTAGCTCTCATTTCCCTCCTACCTTTAGGAGAAAAGTTGTGGATAATTTGTGACTGTCTCCCTTATTTTACTGTAGGCTCCTTGAAGACAGAGATCAATCAGCCCGTCAATCTATGATATTAATTGAACACTTACTGTGCAGAGCACTGTACTAAATGCTTGGGAGAGGAAAATAATAACAAAGTTAGTAGACATGTTCTCTGCCCAAAATGAGCTTACTGTTTAGCCATTAAAATAAATTAAGGATATATATATATATATACACACATAATAGCTGTGGGGTTGAGGGTGGGATACATATCCAGTGCTTAAAAGGTTCTGATCTAAGTGATCAAAAGAGAGAGGGAATAGCAGAAATGAGAACTTAGTTGGGAAAGATCTCTTAGAGGAGATGTGATTTTACTAAGGCTTTAAAGGTGGGGAGAATGGAGGTCTGTCATTTTCTAGACTTTAAACTCGGTGTGGGCAGGGATTGTCTCTCTTTACTGCTGAATTGTACTTTCCAAACCCCTCTCAGGGTCGCACCTGGAGATTTTTTGGTACTCTACCAGTCACGACTACAGGAGGGAGAGTCAAGCAGAGGCCTACCCATTCCATTCCTAGCTTGGGCAGTGCCTAGTGAGTGGAGGGCAATCTGCTACAAGTCAAAACTCACCTACACTGGGCAGCAGCGGCATGAGAGAGAGTTGAGGGTAGAGACTCATTTACTGTGGATGAAAGGCAATGATAAACCACTTCTGTATTTTTACCAAGAAAACTATATGGGTGTGCTACCAGAAGGATTGCACATGAAAGTGGGGTATTCTGGGAGAGATGTGTCTACGATATCAATATGGTTTGGTAATGACTCGATAGCATAAGACAACAACAACTTTCCAAGCAGTTAGTACAGTGCTTTGCACACAGTAAGCACTCAAAAACTATGATTGAATAATAATAATGTTGCTTTTGCCAAGCACTTACTATGTGCCGAGCGCCGTTCGAAGTGCTGGGGTAGATACAAGGTAATCAGGTTGTCCCATGTGTGGCTCACAGTCTTAATCCCCATTTTACAGATGAGGTAATGGAGGCACCGAGAAGTTAAGTGACTTGCCCAAAGTCACATAACTGACAGGTGGCAGAGCCGGGATTAGAACCCCTGACCTTTGACTCCTAAACCCGTGTTCTTTCCCCCGAGCCACACTGCTTCTCTACATTGAGAATATATGAAGATGGAGAGAGTTCCAGGCCCGAGGGAGGACTTGGGCAAGTGATCAGTGGCGAGATAGACGAGAACGAGGTTCAGTGGCTAGGTTAATGTTTGGGAAACAAAGTGAGCGGGATGAGTTTTGGTACAAATCAGTGAGGTAAGTTAGAAGGGGTCGAGCTGATTGTTTAGTAGCAAGGCCAAGTGGGTAAAGCACAGACCTAGGAGTCAGAAGGATCTGGGTTCTAATCCCCACTCTGCCACTGTCTGTCTGCTGTGTGACTTTCTCTGTGACTCAGTTCCCTCATCTGTAAACTGGGGATTAAGAATGTGAGTCCCACATGGGATGGGGAATTAAGACTGTGAGCACGGAATTAAGACTGTGAGCACCATATGAGAAAGGGACTGTGTCCAACCTAATTTGCTTATATCCACCCCAGTATTTAGTATAGTGCCTGGCACATAGTAAGTGTTTAACAAATACCACAATTACTATTATTGTCATTATTACTGTGAAACCCACGTCCATAGACTTTATCCCATCTTCCTAGCTTGTATCTATTCCAGAACTTAGTACAGTGCCTGACACATAGTAAGTGCTTAGGAAAAACCATAAAAATATTGTTGGGTTGTGTGTACTGTTGACTTAACCAAGTAATGCCATTTATTACAAACTTATATTTTTATGTTATGATGATTCAATTAGAATAATAATCCTTGTACCCGGAGAAGCAAGAAGGAATCCTACTGAAATCACCACTATAAGCAACGTTTTAAATTACCTCTTCTTCTTTTGTTATAAATGCTTTGTGGAAAGAAGTTAAATAAAAAACAACTAAATCATGAAAAATATCTTACATTTTTTTATTCTGTTCAATTCGGACTGAAGAGCCTGGATTTCTCCCTGTAGATTTGTCAGCAGATCCTGGTTGACTAAAATCAAACAAACAAAAATGAATTGGGGGAGAGATGCAGTATCATGATTTAGTTTGAGATTTTGAATATTTGCTACTAAGCACAGTCAGTTCTGCTAGAGCACATGTTTTCACGACAGAACATAATGGGAGAATTAGTAAACATTGTTCCCACAAACACCAGCGTCATAGCAAAATTGACCAGCTGACGCAAGCACATTCTGTGTGGGAAGGAAAGATTTTGTGCATGAACGTAGCATCTGCCAAGGCATGATGCTATTATGTTTCCCAGCCTTTGCCATCAGACTTGCTGAAGTGTGTCACACAGTATTTTGTGTTTCTTCGGGTTTCACAATTTTGCACTGTTTAACAAAGCAAAGGGTGTTATGCATTATTCCATTAGTCATCATAATAACAATCAAATAGGAATTTATTACAGAAAATCTCAGATGCCATCTACCTACCCCATCCTTACAACCCATTAATTTTCAATGACTCCAAGGCTACTATATTGCATTTTTCTCATAACATGAGGTTATCCCAGAACACAACTACCGCATTATAGCAGAACTCAGCTAATCTGGGGATCAGTTTAATATCTCAGCAGTTCTTCCTCAACGGCTACTGAGCAATCTCCAGAAGGAAGTATTTCTTTCCTACTGTCTTAGTTTTCTAATTCGATTTTTCCCTCCCACGTTGTTCTTCCGATCAGACAATCACTTAAACAACGGTATTGATTGAGTGCTTACTTTCATTCATCCATTCATTCATTCAATCGTATTTATTGAACACTTATTGTGTGCAAAGCACTTTACTAAGCACTTGGAAAGTACAATTAGACAATAGATAGAGATAATCCCTACCCAACAATCGGCTCAGAGTCTAGAAAGGGGAGACAGACAACAAAACAAAGTAAGATCTGTGCTCAGAGCTGTGAACAAAAAACTTGGGAGGGAACAATATAACAGAGTTGGTAAACATGATCCCTGCTTACATGGAGCTTACAGTCTAGAGGATTCAGTCGGAATGAGACACTTCAGCTGAAGGATGGGACAGATTCAAAACTCAAAGCCTTGAAGCATCAATAAGGGAAGACGGTTGGGTGAAAATAGAGGATAGTCCTGTAAAAGACATTTTAAAAACGTCCAAAGGCTAAATTGTTCCAACTCAGGCAATCAGTGGTATTTATTAAACATTTACTGCATGCAGAATATGTTGTAGTTGGGTTATTACAACAGATTTGTGAGATGTTATCCCACTCTGTTATATTGTACTCTTCCAAGTGCTTAACACCAGTGCTCTGCACACAGTAAGCTCTCAATAAATATCCTCGATTGATTTACTGATCCCTTTCCCCAAGGTGCTTTCTGCCTACAGTTCTAAAGGAGGATACACTAAGATTAATTAACATAATCTTAATTTTTAATGCAGATTCAAGGCTGGAAATTAGGGACTAGTATCTGGTTTCTACAGAAACGCTCTGGGCATGTCACTGCCCTCCTCAAAAATCTCCAGTGGATGCCTATCAACCTTTGCATGAAGCAAAAAGCCCTCACTATTGGCTTCAAAGCTCTCCATCACTTTGCCCCCTCCTACCTCACCTCCCTTCTCTCCATCCACAGCCCAACCTGCACGCTCCGCTCCTCTGCTGCTAACCTCCTCACTGTGCCTCCTTCTCGCCTGTCCCGACGTCGAACCCTGGCCCACGCCCTGGAATGCCCTCCCCCATCACATCCGCCAAACTAGCTCTCTTTCCCTCTTCAAAGCCCTACTGAGAGCTCACCTCCTCCAGGAAATCTTCCTAGACTGAGCCCCCCCTTTTTCCTCTGCTCCTCCTCCCTTCCCCATTGACCCTACTCCCTCCTCTGCTCTATCCACTTCCCCTCCCCTCAGCACTTGTGTATATTTGTACATATTTATTACTCTATTTTATTAATGATGTATATATATATCTATATCTATAATTCTATTTATCTATTTTGATTGTATTGATGCCTGTCTACTTGTTTTGTTGTCTGTGTCCCCCTTCTAGACTGGGAGCCCACTGTTGGGTAGGGAATGTCACTATCTGTTGTCGAACTGTACTTTCAAAGTGTTTAGTACAGTGCTCTGCACACAGTAAGCACTCAATAAATACTATTGAATAAATGAATGAATGAATGAATGAATGAATGAGAAGAAGAATGATGTGTCTCACCTTAGAGATGGGCTGGGGAAATGATGTAGGATGATACATGATGCTTGGGATACAGGATACCCTGCTCAGGATACATTAATAAATTCCCAATAACCCAGTCTCCTTACCTGGACATTCTCCCACGTCTCCTTTTAAACCTTTTGGCCCCTCTGGACCGGCTGGCCCCTGAGGCCCTGCTTTTCCTGGGGGACCTTGAATTCCCCTCAGACTCTCTCCTATTGTGGGATTAAGAAAAAAAATAAAGCGTTGACAATCTCACTTAATCTCTTCCCATTCATCTATTGCTCAGAATTCTTCCCAAGCCAGCAACATGGAATAGCCGGTAGAACACAGGCCTGGGAGTCAGAAGGTCATGGATTCTAATCCCAGCTCTGACACTTGCCTCCTCTGCGACCTTGGGTAAGTCACTTCACTTTTCTGTGCCTCGGTTACCTCATCTGTTAAAGGAGGATTGAGATTGCAAGCCCCACAAGGGGAAGGAAGTGTGTCCAACTCGATTTGCTTGTATCCACCCCTACAATTAGTACAGTGCCTGGCACATAGTAAACACTTCAGAAATACCATCATCTTTATTATTAATATTAATTTCACTTTGGCAATTTTTTCTGTACCAGAGGGGCACTCCTTAGCAGTTCCTATTTTTTGAGGTTATTTTTAATGATATTTGTTAAGTGCTTACATGTGGGTCAGGGACTGTGTCCAACCTGATTTGCTTGTATGCCCCCAGCACTTACTATAGTGTCTGGCACATAGTAAGTGCTTAACAAATACCAGAGTTATTATTATTATTATTTTACCAATGAGGCAACTGAGGTACAGCGAAGTGCAGTGACTTGCCCAACATCACACAGCAGACAAATAGAAGTGCTAAGGTCAGAACCGACATCCTTCTGGTTCCCAGGCCTGTGCTCCATCCACTAGGCTAAATGAACCCTGACAAAACCTCTTATTTCAGCCAGAGAGCCTGTAGATCAATAACTAGCATGGCAACACAAAGAGAGTAAGAGCTCTCTTCCTTCTTTAGAGAAGGAATCCCTACTGTGACATCTCCAAAAAAGAAGGAGCCCAGAAATCAGGAGGGTAAGTCAACAGGTTTTCCCCACAAGGGGTTTTGAGATTTCTGAAACTTTGCAAAGGGGTCATTGTGATGCAGGAGTAAAAATACAAAAGAGACTTGAATGCTTCTTTATCACAGTTCCAATTTTAGCAGCTCTTTATCACAGTTCTGTCCATACCTTTCTCTCCTTTCAGTCCTGGCAGTCCTGGCAGCCCATCTCTCCCATTTTGGCCTGGAAGCCCATTTTGTCCCGGGATGCAACAAAGATTGCCATTGCAAATCTTCGATATCTCTTCACATTTCATTGATACTAAGCTTTGTGCCATTCCCAGGCTAAGTCCCAGGACGAGGAGACTGAGCGATTCAAGTGGAGACATCTTTTATACCTTCGACCTGAAGGAAGTATAGGTCAATCATCTTAGAAATAAATGGGGTCAAAATGACTCTGTTCTTCACTTTACATTGCCAGGGAAGACCTGATCCTAAATTTCCAAATGGTAAGTGGATGAATGGCAGGGGGTGGGGGGGCAGGAGGCTATGATTAGACCGTGGCCATCCTTTGGGTTGCTTACAGTCTCCAGACTGTTAGCTCCTTGCGGGCAGGAACTATATCCTCCAACTCTTTTATAGACTACTCTCTCTAGAACTTAGTACAGTGCTCTGCACACAGTACATCCTCAATAACTAAATACCATCGATTGATTGGTGACATCCACTCTCTGTCTTCATCCCTATCTCTGTGTTCTTCTCTCTTTGAATTTCTTTCTCTTTCTGTCTCTCTCTCAATCTGTCTCTCTTTCTCTCCCTTGCCCAGAGATAGAAATGATATAGAATTAGCAAGGGAAATGTACTTCTAGAAGAACCAAGTCCAGAGAGCAGTTTCTCCAAACTACATAGGATCCCACCTGCCCAGATGGACCAGTGAGATGAGTTACAAACCCAATTTTGTATTCAGGTCATGAATTGTATATTTCTCACAGAGGAAACCTACCTCTTTTCCAATTACATAAATCTGGAAAGCGATTCTCCAGACTCTTCTTCTTTGTAGAAAAGAGTGGTAGAAATGAGGAAGCTAGAGATGTTATCAACATTTGGGTACAGCTCTGAACAAATGCATTTACTTAGCAGGTTTATCTTTATTCTCTCTAGTGACTCCACAGAGTAACCATATGGATGCTGCATTGGGATCTTCTACTATGATGACTACCTCCCCCCCTCCCACAACTACTCCTCATTTTGTAGTAATCCTCATCTCTTGCATCCATCACCTGTCTCTGGCTTAATGGAAAGAGCACGGCTTGGGAGTCAGAGGACGTGGGATCCTGCCCCCCGCCACTTGCCTGCTGTGTGACCTTGGGCAAGTTACTCCATTTCTCTGGGCCTCAGTTCCCTCATCTAGAAAATGGGAATTAAAACTGTGAAGCCCACATGGGACAACCTGATTACCCTGTATCTACCCCAGTGCTTAGAGCAGTGCATGGCACATAGTGAGCACTTAACAAATATAATCATCATCATCAGCATCATCATCTTCCTCCAGAAAATTACTTTTTACCTCTCAGCCTGCATGGGGTAAGTGTTACATTTAACCACAATCAGACTTTAGTAGAGGGTTACTAAAGATTGCCTTTTGGGAAGTTTATTTCTCTAGGACTACCTTCTAGCTCATCCTGAATACTCAGACATCCATTCAGGATAATAATAATAAATGTCATCTATTTAATAATGTTGGTATTTGTTAAGTGCTTACTATGTGCAGAGCACTGTTCTAAGCACTGGGGTAGATATAGGGGAATCAGGTTGTCCCACGTGAGGCTCACAGTCTTAATCCCCATTTTACAGATGAGGTAACTGAGGCACAGAGAAATGAAGTGACTTGCCCACAGTCACACAGCTGACACGTGGCAGAGGCGGGATTCGAACTCATGACCTCTGACTCCCAAGCCCATGCTCTTTCCACTGAGCCATGCTGCTTCTCTATTTATGATTTCGAGAAGCAGCGTGGCTCAGTGGAAAAAGCATGGGCTTTGGAGTCAGAGGTCATGGGTTCAAATCCCAGCTCGGCCACTTGTCAGCTGTGTGACTTTGGGCAAGTCACTTAACTTCTCGGTGCCCCAGTTACCTCATCTGCAAAATGGGGATTAAGACTGTGAGCCCCATGTGGGACAAACTGATTCCCCTGTGTCTACCCCAGCGCTTAGAACAGTGCTCGGCACATAGTAAGCGCTTAACAAATACCAACATTATTATTATTATTATTTACTTATTATTTCTCAAGTGCATTAGCATCTTTCCTAAGACTTGCTTTTCTTCTCTCTGGTAAGAAAAGAAGTATAGGAGCCAAATTGGGTCATGTAGTAAAACACCTGCTGCAAGCTTACAACAATACAATTTGATGTTTTACTTCGGGGAAGACTAGGATTTGTGCTCTCTGGACTGTAAGCTCATATGTAGGCTTTAACTCATTGTGGGAAGGGAACATGACCACCAACTCTGTTGTATGTACTCTCCTGAGCATTTAGTACCCACAGTAAGCATTCAATAAATACCACTGATTGATCAGCCTCAGAAAAGCACCCTGCAACCCCTGGGGAATAAAGAAACTGCAAATTGTTAACAATTCCAAATGAATTTATTTTTGAAGACTCATTTAAAAAGTTGGTGAAGTTAAGTGAAGTCTAGAGAGAGGCAGGGGGTGGGCTACTTTGCTTCAAGAAGCCACTTTCTGCTCAATGGTATTATGACCATGGTCCAAAACAGAACTCCTTTTCTTCCCACCCAAACCCTGTCCCCCCGAATTCCCATTACTGTAGACAGCAACACCATCCTCCCTGCCTCACAAGCCTGTAACCTTGATGTTATCCTGGACTCATCTCTCTCATTCATCCCATATATTCATTATGGCACCAAATCCTGTCTATTCAGCATTTACAACATCACTAAATTCTTCCCTTTCCTCTCCATCTGTACTGGTACTACATTAATCCAAGCACTTATCCTACTAAATCAGCCTCCCCTGCCTCCTGTCTCTCCCAACTCCAGCCCATATTCACTCTGGTGCCTCGATCATTTTAATACAAAAGCATTCAGTCAGTCAGTCAATCATATTTATTGAGTGCTCACTGTGGGCAGAGCACTCCACTAAGTCCTTGAGAGAATGCACTATAGCAATAAACAGACACATTCCCATCCCACAACGAGCTTACATTCTGGAGTTCACAGTAAGTCTATGTTTCCCTACTCCAAAAACCTCCAGTGGTTGCCCATCCACTTCAGCAACATACAGAAACTCCTTACCATGGGTTTTAAAGCATTGATCAACTTGCCCCCTTTCACCTTTATTGCCCTGTTTTCCTACTACTGATTTCCTACTTCACTCCTCTAACATCAACTGTACCTTGATCTTGTCCATCTCGCTGTCCACCTCTTGCCCATATCTGGTCTGGAATGTTCTTCCTCTCCCTATCCAACAGGGGAAACTTTCCCCTCTTTCAAAACCTTATTAAAAACACACCTCGTCCAGAGGCTTCCCCCAACTAAGGTCTCATTTCCTTTTTTCCAGCTCCTTTCCTTGCCCCCCTTGCACTTGAAATGTGCACTTTTGATTCACTCCTGTCTCAGTTCCACAGCCCAGGACATATCCGGAATTTATTCATTTATGTTAATGCCCATCCCCACTGCTAGTTGTAAGCTTGTTGTGGGCAGGGAACGTGTCTACCAACACTGTTATTCTGTACTCCCCTTAGAAGCTAATGCAATGCCCTACACACAGTAAACACTCAATAAATACAATCGATTGAGCGATAACTCAAACGGCTGCTGTAAGGACAGCTGAAATTGGGAAACTGAAAGAAAGGAGGGCAGAGGAAACATTAAAAGGGTACAGTAAAACAAAGCTTCAGACAATGTTTATCCCAGCTGGAAACTGGGATGAGTGATGAGAACAGGCCGGTATTCTGCCCTGCCAGCAAGAAAGGAGCTCTCTTTTCTAGCTAAAGCTTCATAAGGAATCAGAGCCAAGAAGACTAAAGAGAATATAGCACCAACTGCTGCAAACATTAAGCATGACAGCACAACAGGGGTACCCTTTTTATGTGCACAGTGTGGCCAGGACTGTGGGTTCAACTTGGCCTTTTCAGCCACGTGTGCCACACACACAAACACACACCAACACACACATCAATTTCATCATTAGCAGTTTATTCCAGGAGGAATATCTATATATAATGCAGTGCTCTGACCACAGTAAGCATTCAATTAACACTATTCGTTGACAGATTTATTCAGGAGCAAGCAAAAATATAAAATAATAATTGAGAATGTTGCTATGTTGCTAACAGTGTAGCTGGCTATCCGTTTTTGTTTTGGTTCTTTCTTAGTTCGTTTTCATATTTTCCACTTCTGACTGAAGACCAGTGAGCCAGGAGCATCAGATGAAATGACTGTGTAGTTTTTTCACCAAATATATAGTACAGTTCTGCACACCATAAGTGTGCCATAAATATCATTGATAACCTGACTGATTGATTGCTTGGATCTGAAGTAGAGGCTACCACTGCTTCAGCCCCAGAGTTAGGAGATTTGGCAGAGATCATTTTCACACCCTTGACTTGGGAAAGGTCAGTTGTTCTTCCAAAAACTGTTTATTGAAGGTCCCAGGAGTACACTGCACCCCTAAACACTTGGGGAAGTTCAGGAGAATCATCATAGAAGAATCAGAGTCCAAACAGGACAGTTCTCCTCCTCACTTGGCTAGTATTTGTTTTCCAATGGCAGTGAACCGAGAAACGACAAAGGAAGTGACCCTTGGTGAGAAACCCAACCAGGGAGAAAGTTCTGTGTGTGACCCGCCAACAGGAGTTGCAATAAATATTTTACAGCGACCAACTGGAGTTGTAATAAATACTTTACAGTGACCTCCAGGGACTCCAAACTGCTGGAACTCTGCAGAGTGACAAGTTGCATATCGGAAAGCATTTATCCAAGAGGCAAAATCTACAGTTCTCGAAAGATAAACTTACCACCGGTCCAGTTGAGTGGAGCTGAAATGAGGTTACATGAAAGAGCTGTCCCTTCGGACCATCCCACTGTGAGTACGGGGGTCAAAATGAGGAGACCATGTTCAGTATGTCTTGTGGAATCACCCCTGTAGAACATAGCATAGTTGTTAGTTCCACTTTGCCCTTGTAGTTGGCAAACAGATTGAAAAAACTGAACTTAGTCCAATAACATGACAGTTTGTTGGACTTTGATCTATGAAATGTTAATGAAACTGAATCCTTTGAGATGATCCCATCAAGGGGTGCTTTATAGAATAGCCTGACCCAATCACTCCAAACTTTAAATTACAAAATCTCTGGACTTTGCAAATGGGAGTGGGCCAGGGGGGATCAGGTGCTGGGGAAAAAGGGTGGCGGGTCGTTGAGCTGTAAATTGGATGACACAGCAATCCAGATGTTTCGCAGGTCCCAAGCGGTCTTTTGACTCTAATAGTAATTATACTAATTATGGTATTTGTTAAGTGCTTACTGTGTGCCAGGCACTGGACTCTACTTTTCATAGCCATCCTGGTGCCCGAACGGACCAATATGGAGGCTGGGGTTGTTTGTGAGATGAGCCGGGACCCTCAAGGAAGAGTTTCACTCCTGAGGCAAGATGGAGGTGGAGAAACAGGGAGTTTAGGCATGCAGGACAGGAAGAGAATTGACAAATACACATATTATGCTCTTCTCCTATTTTCAAGTTTTTCCTAGGAGACTGGGCCCAGAAATGGATACCTAAGTTATACTCTTCTTCTATTTTCAAATATTTATACCTCAGTTATACTCTTCTTCTATTTTCAAATATTTACTCAGAGACCAGACAGAGAAATGGGAAGGGGCAAGAGAAGAGAAATGAAGAAATCCTTTTTTGGTAGGGGGGAAGGGGTGGATTTGTTTATTGTTCTGACCATCCCCTCACATGCTTGACCTTGATTTGTATTTTAAGCTAACTCTGGCTTCTATAGATAGAATTATTCCTTTAAAGCCCTTGATATGCACCCCACCCTCTGCACTGCATGTACTTATCTGTAATGTATTTGTCTGTCTCCCCCACTATGAGTCAATCAATTAAATTTATAGAATACTTACTGTGTGCAGAGCACTATAATAATCTCTTGGGAGAATACAATATAACAGAGTAATTTATAATAATATTGATAATTATGGTATTTCTTAAGCACTCATTATGTGCTAGGCACTGTACTAAGCAGCTGGGGTGTATACAAGCCAGGTTGGATACAGTCCCTGTCTCACGTGAGGCTCACAGTACCATTCTCCAGTTTACAGATGAGGTAACTGAGGCCCAGAGAGGTGAAGTGATTTGCCCAAAGTTACACAGCAGACAGGTGGTGGAGGCAGGATTAGAACTCTTGACCTTCTAAATCCTAAGCCTGTGCTCTATCCTTTATGCCATGTTACTTCATGGAATTGATAGACAGGTCAGGCCCTCAGCAGGCTTACAGTCTGGAGCACTAGACAAACTCCGGGTGGACATGGAGTGTGTCTACCAACTCTCTTGTACTGTACTTTCCCAAGTGCCTTGGGACCGGGACCCTGGGGATCTTCTGGGATGTAAACTCACTATGGGCAGGAATGTGTTGGTTATATTGCTATACTGTTCTCTCCCAAGCACTTAGGTCAGTGCTCTGCACACAGTAAACACTCAATACATACTAATGATTGATTGATGTAACTCTCAGTGACTTTGTCAATTGTTTTTGCTATCATGAGTTGAACTGAAGCAAAAAGAAGTTAAGTGAATTGCTTTTTGCTTTTTGCTTCTCTCCCACTACCCTCTAGCTAGCAATCCTACTCCCATCCGCAATGACTATAATTTCCCAAGCACTTAGTGTAGTAAGTGCTCATTAAATACCATGGATTCACCATGACCTGAGTGACCCTAAAACTTTCAACCAGCAAATGGAGAGAATTGCAAATAGGGTTGGTGGAGGAAGGAAGGATGTTGAAGTCTTCATTTGGGTTGAGTCAGCTCTCCCCTCACCCTCGATCTAACAATATAATAGACACATTCTCTGCCCACAGAGAGCTTACATCCCAGAAGATCTCCAGGGGTCCTGGCTTTTCTCACAAAAAATGTGAGCCATCCCAGGCCTGATGTTTGGATTGAGTTGACCTTGAGGGGGTGGGGACATTTAGACTGTGAGACCGTTACTGGGCAGGAATTGTCTCAGTTGCTGAATTGTACATTCCAAGCGCTTAGTACAGTGTAAGCATGCACATAGTAAGCGCTCAATAAATACAATTGAATGAATTAATGAATGAGGATCAGAATGGGAGGTGGCCACTAGGGTGGCATCATATCAAACAAAAACTCTCACATTTGGCTTCAAAACTCTCCATTACCTTGTCCCTTCTTACCTCACCTCCCTTCACTGCTTCTACATCCCAACCTGCACACTCCACTCCCTGGTGCTAACCTTCTCATTGTACTTCGTTCTCCCTTGTCTCGCTATCAACCCCTGGACCACATCCTACCTCTGGCTTGGAATGTCCTCCCTCCTCAAATCCACCAATCACACTTCTCCCCTTCAAAGCCCTACTGAAGGCTCACCTCTTCCAAGAGACCTTCCCAGGCTAAGCCCCCCTTTCCTCAGCTCCCCCTCCCCTCTGCGTCACCATAACTCACTCCCTTTGCTCTACCCCCTTCTCCCTGGCTCACAGCAATTGTGTATATATGTACATATCTATAATAATATTTATTTATATTGGTGCATTTACTTGTTTTGATGTGTATAGAGCTATAATTCTATATTTATATTCATGCTTATTTACTTGTTTTGATGTCTGTCTCCCCACTTCTAGACTGTAAGCCTGGTTGTGGGCAGTGATTGTCTCTCTATATTGCTGAATTGTGCTTTCCCAGCGCTTAATACAGTGCTCCGCACACAGTAAGAGCTTAATAAATACAACTGAATGAATGAATAGGACTGAGGGAAAGGCAGGTGGAGCCATGCAAAACCATACCATACTTCAATCCCTTTGCCTCAGAATTGGTGGAACTAATAGGCTGCCCATGCAACTTCCTAAGCCAACACGCTATTAACATGCAAATTGCACTGGAACTCTTAATCTCCTGTTATTTACTTTCATCATTCTCTTTGGAGGCCAGCGGGACCCTGGTATTCTTTCCATAAATCTCCCTACTACATGGTCTTCCATTTGCCTCTGCCTCCTTCCCTTTCTTCTCTCTCCCCACACCGTTATCCTACCTACCTACCACCAAATGCCATCTTTTGGCTCATCAACAATAATCCTAGGTTCAAAACCCAATTCTTACTCCCAACTGCTCTTCCAAATCAGCTCCACTCCCCAAACTCATGCTGAGTCCATCTATCTCCCCTGACAGAGCTAGAGACAGAGAATCAGCATGGCCTAGTGGATAGAACACAGGAACACAGGCCTGGGAGTCAGAAGGACCTGGGTTCTAATCTTAGTCTCTGCCACTTGTCTGCTGTGTGGTCTTGGGTAAGTCACTTAACTTCTCTGTGCCTTATTTACTTTTTCTGTAAAGTGGGGATTAATTATGGGAGCCCCATGTGAGACATGGACTGTGTCCAACCTGACTAGCTTGTTTCTACTCCAGCACTTAGTACAGTGCCTGGCACATCCTAAGTGCTTAATAACTACCATAAAAAAATAACAAAAAAATCCAGAAAGCCATTCACTCTTTTCTCATTCTATCTTCTTGGAAGAACATATCTAGTGGTCCCTCCTGTCTCTGGCCTGGAATGCCCTCCTTCCTCAACTCCAACAGAAAATTTTTATCCCCCTCTTCAAAGCCTTATTGAAGGCATATCTGCTCCCAGAGACCATCCCAGACATAGCCCCACTTTTCCTCTTCTCCCACTCCCTAGACATCGCCTGACTTGCTCCCTTTGTTCTTCCTGCCCCATCAAATCACAGCACTTACGTATATATCTGTAATTTTATTGATTTGTATTGATGTTAGATCAACTAGATGCTAGAATCTTAACTCAATGTGGGCGGGGAATGTCACTGTTTATAGTACTTTCCCAAGTACTTAATACAGTGTTCTGCACACAGTAAATACTTAATAAATGCGGTTGAATGCATGAATGAATGAATGGATTATTTATTTCCATCATTCACACAAGGGCCTTAGACCACTCGGCTTTTTTGCCTTAAACTCTTGGAAAAACACTGACGGTTCTTGCTGTTTCACCCACTCATCTCTGGTCATGGACTGAGTACTGGGCTCAGTGAGTTAGAGGAGGAGAGAATTACCTGTCATTCCTTCCCTTGGCTTTCTGGGGATTTACTGTTATCAGCAATAAAAAATCTGGCTCCCTACAGATACAGTCAGGGCTGATTTTTTTTTTCTCTTAGTGATAAGCTTCATTCTAGATACACGGAAATCATCTGGCTTTAACCCTGTCCTGGCACGGAGCTTTGCCTGTGTGCCCTTAAGCTGCACCTAATAACCACACTGGCAACCCTAGCTTATATATTCAGGCTTAGACTCCTTTGTGGAATAATAATAATCAATCAATCACATCATAGTTACTGAGCACATCTTGGGTGCACAGTGCTGTACTAATCACTTGGGAAGGTACAGTAAAACAGAGTTGGTAGACACTTCCCTGCCCAAAAGAAGCTTCAAGTCTAGGGGACAATAATAATAATAATAGTAATAATAATATAATAACAACAACAACAGTATTTGTTAAGATGCATTTACTATGTGCTGTGGCTTTTGTTGTCTGATGCTGTCCAGTCATTTCCTACGTATAATGACTCCATGGACACATCTCTCTCAGAATACACCACTTCCATCGCCTATCATTCTGGTATTGCACCCATAAGGTTTTCTTATTAAAAATATGGAAGTGGTTTATCATTTCCTCCTTTTGTGCAGTAAATTTGAGTCTCCTTCCTTGACTCTCTCATTTGCTGCTGCTGCCCAGCACAGTTGAGTTTTGACTTGTAGCAGATTGCCTTCCACTCACTAGCCACTGCCAAGCTAGGAATGGAATGGGTTTGCCTCTGGTTGACCCTTCCTTCCATAGCTGAGACTGGCAGAGTACGGGAAACTCTCCAGGTGTGATCCTGAGAGGGTAAATGCTGGGGTAGACTCTCAGTCTAAACTGGGGAAAAACAGGTATATAACTCCCATTTTACAGGTGAGAAAACTGACACAGATAATTTAATAAGTTGTCTAAATCAGACAACTGGCAAATGGCAAAACAGGGATTAGAATATAGGTCCTCTTATTCTCAGGCCCATGTGCTATCCACTAGGCCATGTTATTAATGATCTTAAAACTGGTTTATTTTCCTTTTCTCATTTGGGGAGTTAGTAATTCTTTCTGAAGACAAGGGGTGGCCCTTTTCTGCTCAAAGATTCTATGAATATGGCCATTTATGGATTTCAAAATGGTATAAAGTTGGAACCCAAACCAATCTCCCTCTCCCTCTGTTATCTCTCCAGTCCTAACATAGCACTGAAAGCCTTGAAGGCTTTAACAGTCCCGATTCAGAGGAATAGGTTATTTTCTTTCTATAGGTCAAATGGCCAGAATGTCATTTCCCCATTCAAATGGAAAAATGCCCATCAGATAGTCAGTCTTTCTGGACAAGATGTGGAAATGCCAGTTTCCAGGGAACTGGAATTAGCCAGGGGCCTTTGGACAGCTCCCATTTTTAGTCTAGGCCTGTCTGAATAATAATAATAATAATGCTCTTTGTTAAGTGCTTTCTATGTGCAAGGTTATGTACTAAGCACTGACGTGGATACAGCGAATCTGGTTGGACACAGTCCCTGTCCCACATGAGGCTCACAGTCTCAATCCCCATTTTACAGATGAGGGTACTGAGGCCCAGAGAATAATAATAATAATAATAATAATGTTGGTATTTGTTAAGCACTTACTATGTGCAGAGCACTGTTCTAAGCACTGGGGTGATCAGATTGTCCCACGTGAGGCTCACAGTCTTAATCCCCATTTGACAGATGAGGTAACTGAGGCACAGAGAAGTTAAGTGACTTGCCCACAGTCACACAGCTGACAAGTGGCAGAGCCGGGATTCGAACCCATGAACTCTGATTCCCAGACCCGGGCTCTTGCCACTGAGCTACGCCGCTACCCACAATAATGATGGTATTTATTGAGCACTTATGCTTATGTGCCAAGCACTGTTCTAAGCACTGGAGAAGTGAAGTGATTTGCCCCAGGTCACATAGTAGATAGGTGGCAGAGCCAGGATTAGAACCCATGATGTTCTGACTTTCAGGCCTGTGCTCTATCCTCTCCACCATGCTGATTCTGAAAGCGTGTGAATCTAGTTGTAAACAGGCAGTAGTGTTTGTACTGGGACTAATGCTGGGTCACCTGTGATTTTCCAGATTCTATGTTTTTGTTACCACATGGGGTTGAAGATGGTAGAAACGCAAAAATCATCAGGAAGTACCATGGAAGAATCTCAGTTGACTCACGGGTCTTAAAGACTCTAATACCCTTCAGATATTTGTAATGTTTATGGATCTTACTAATTGATTACTATATGCGAAGCACTGGAGCAGATATAAGGTTAGGAGCTCGGACTTGGGACTTCCAGTTTTCCTTAACCCACTTTACTGATGAAGAATGAGGTCCAGAGAAGTTTGGTTAAGGTCACACAGCAGACCAATGCAGAGCTGGGAGCCCAAGTCCGGATCTCCTCACTCCCAGTTCTATGCTTTTTCCATAGGTCAGGCAGCTCCCTTTAGTGTTAGCAAAACTTCCTGCATGCTAAGCCTAGTAAAAGGCACAGAGAAGAATATCAAAGCAAGCACTTGGCATGGTCTGAGCCCTCAAGGAGTTAAAGTCCAATGCAGGAGAGAGGATAAGCCCAAATATATAATCAAGAACATCCAAGGAAGTGTTAGGCAGGGTTGTAGTATGGTCATTTTTTGGTGAGAGCTGTGAGTTTTTAAAGCGTACAGAAGTCCTGTTAGGTTTGGCAAAGATAATGCAGCGAATGAAACTACATTTTACAGGAAGCAAGGGGCTGTTTTGTTACCTTTCTGTTTGATGGAGCCAAGCCACCAGAGTTATCGTGGTGGGGCAAGGACAAAATCTCTACCTCTTTTCTCCTGTGGCTGGTGGAACAAGGATAAGTTTCACCTAGCTCTGTGGCACCTGCTCCACAATCCATCCCCTAATTAAGCTGATGAAAAGGCAGCCCAGAAAAGTAGGGATTGATCAATCAATTATTCAAAGGTATTTATTGATCACTGGTATTTATTGATCACTGTGTTCACAGCACTGTTCTAATGTCTTGGGAGGGTACAACAGAGTTGGTAAGACCTGATCCTTGCCCACAAGGAACTTACAAACTAGTGGGGATGACCTACTTTGGGGACTTTTTTTTTTGGTGTAAATCTCAATTTGCAGTTTTGAAATCTCCATTTGGATTTACTGTCTTGCATTTTTTTATTGTCACCAAATTAATATATTGTTTGTTAGTAGCCATGTGTAACCAGAGATTTATAATTCTTGAAATTACTCAGGCACTTTTGGAGTCTGGCCAGATTCTACATCTCTTTTATTCCTTCTGTCTGCTTGGATTGGTGAAGGGCTCCTAATGCTTCTCATTCTGGGTCTGTGGGTCTAACAGGAAGCAATGGGAAATGAAAGAATACCGAGGGAAAGACTTCAGGGGATTCTGGGTATGAAAGAATAAAATGGATCTGTTGTCAACTCTGAAAACTACTTGGATTTCTGCAAACATAGCTCCCATTTGCCCAGAAGTCTGCATGCAATGATACTATATATCATCAGAGAAGGGGTACAAAATAGAAGAAAAACTCAGTTTTATCACTAGACAAAACCATGGAAAATATTCTTCTGGAATATTGTGTACAGTGCTAGCTGCCCCCTCTTTTTATGGTATTTGCTAAGCACTTATTATGTGTCAGGTACTGTACTAAGTGCTGGGGTAGAAACAAGCAAGTCAGGTTGGACCCAATCCCTGTCCCACATAGGACTCAAAGTCTTATTCCCCATTTTACAGATGAGGTCAGTGAGGCGCATAGAAGGTAAGTGACTTGCCAAGATCATGCAGAGGACAAGTGGCAGAGCCAGCATTAGAACCAAGTTTTTTCTGACTCCCAAGCTCGTGCACTACCCACTAGGCGATATTGCTTCTCAGAAAGCACATCAAAAATCTGGAGAAGTTCAGAAAAGGGCAACCAAGATGATCAGAAGTTTGGAGTCATTTCTGTACAGGGCCTCATTGACAAGGTTAGGACTCTTCAGTTTGGAAAGATTAAAGTTGAGAAGGGCCATGATTAAAGTCTGCAAAACAGGAAGTGCAAACCAAATCATTCATTCATTTAACTGTATTTATTGAGCACTTCCTATGTTCAGAGCACTGTACTAAGTGCTTGGAAAACACAATTCAACAATAAAGAGAGACAATCCCTGCCCACACCAGTCTAGAAATCCCATAACAACCAATGAAGTTTGAAAGTGGGAGCTTCAAAACCATTTAAAAAAAAAGGTTCACGCAGCAGGTGGCGAACATATTTACATTTGTTAGCACAGGTCATCATGGGATGCTCTGCTGGCAGGAAACTATGATGATGACAATGATGATGATGACGATAGAGTCTGACATCAGAAATGACAACTGAGCCTCAGACCTGGTACTTCAGGACCAAAGACCTACCCAAAGAAAATATAATAATAGTGGGTTGCTTGGGGCTACTCACACTCTCATGTCTGTCAGTCATGTTTCCAGCACATTGGAAAGGGCAGAAAATAACAAAGGGTTCAAGAGGGATTTGTAAAAATTCATGGCGAGGGGTAGATAAGGATGTAGAGAAAAAAGTTAGAACATTAGATAGTACAGCCTGAAACATTTGTCTGGATGACAAGGAAGGTAACTATTACACAGCTCCTTGAAACATCCCAAGGCTACTACTGTCAGAGACAAAATACTAGGGCTGAACGATCTTCTCTTCTTATATGTGACACTGTGGTCTTGGCTGTGAATTCAGAATAACCTTTATTTTAATGATTTCTGAAATCTTTAGCAGTGCCTCCTATAATTTCAAATTTACTTTCTTGGCTCGCTTGATAGATGAATCTAAATCTATCCCAGGATGAACAGTCCTGAAATCTTTCATTTTCCCTAGTGAGCTGAATAAAAAGACATTTGTTTTTTAACAAAGCATAAAGTAGTATGATGATAAAGTGCTGATAATACTAGAAAATCCAGCTAACATGGATTGGACCTCTTAATTCTGAGTCTAATACTTCCTATATGTGCATTGACACATTCAAATTAGCAGAGCAAGTAATTCCTCCTTGTGAAAAATCAATATCTAATTATTTTTTAATTCTGAACATGACAGTTGAGCTCTAAGCTCAAGGTATTCCGACTTTTCATTTAGAATGCCATTAGTTGTGAGTCATAACGTCGGTTAAATCATCGAATTCCGCAGAAATCAAGCCCCTTATATTGTTCACTCATAGACTGCAAGCAAATGGGCGGGGGACTGTCGCTCCACATTCCACATTCTATGCAACTGCATTGGCACACAATTTTCCATTTTCCACTCCTAGGATATTGGAATCTCCAGAAATCCAGGCTGTGTATATCTCCTTCCCCTGTCGCGTCCCAAGATTGCCTTTCTGCCTCTTTATCTGTAATGCCAAGGAAAGTTTTCTTCTCCTTGATAGAGACTTGTTCTTAATGGCCTTGTTCTCTCCTGCATTCTTGGGCTCTGAGTTTACACACTGGATTACTCACAGAGTAGTTTTACTTTTGAAAATATGTATTCCTCACCATTAGACAAATATTCCGTTTTCCCAATATTGAAAAGAGAAAATCAGTCAATCAATCAGTCAATCAATGGCATCTATTTAGCACTTGCTGGGTACGGAGTACTGTACTAAGCACTTGGGGAGTACAACGGAGTTAGTGGACACTTGCCCTGCCCACAGCCGGTTTACATTCTGGGGGAGAGACAGACATTAATAGATGTAAATAATTTATAATATATGATTCATATTTATGTAAGTGCTGTGGACACATGACACGCATCTGTGTGTCTGCTCTTCATAAAGGCCATCAGTCATCACCATAGAGGGGCAGCAGGATGGCCCTGGTTCCCCTGACAGGCTCAGAAGGGACAGTAAAATTCAGCTCCTGCAGCTAAAGCTAAACCATCCCCCCATTTTCACAACTTTTCTGGAAAACCCAGTCACCAGAGGGCCAGAGAAGAAGCACCCTTCCCTTACCACTCCAACACTTGACATCCAATACTTACTGCCACCCAGACACTTAAGTCGACCCCTTGCCTACATCCTGCCTCTGGCCTGGAACACCCTCCCTCCTCAAATCTGACAGACAATTACTCTCCCCCCTGCTTCAAAACCTTATTCAAGGCACCTCTCCTCCAAGAAGTCTTCCTTTCCTCATCTCCCACTCCCTTCTGCATCACCCTGACTTGCTCCCTTTGCTCTTCGCCCATCCCAGCCCCACAGCACCTATGGACATATCCATAATTTATTTATTTGTATTGATGTCTGTCTCCCCCACTCTAGACTAAGCTAGTTGTGGGCAGGGAATGCGTCTGTTGATTGTTGCTATATTATACTCACCCAAGCACTTAGTACAGTCTCTTCATACAGTAAATGCTCAATAAATACAACTGAGTAAGCAGACTCCCCCATACTCTCTGGAACTGTCACATCCACACAGTCATATATATTCACCAATGAGTTATATTCACTTCAGTTGACATACATGGAAACCCACAGCCCAGAAAGAAAAACAGAATGAGAAGAATGGAGGAAATGACAAAGAAAGGAATATGGAGGCAGTCCTGAGATTGATGACAGAGTGTTGGAGGGAAGAAGGAGGTGAAAAAATATTAGGATTTACTAAATATTTTTGTGGTTTTAATATAACTCAGGATGGACTGAATTAACTGTCTTCCCATTATAAGGTATTATTATCAAGTGCCAGCGAGTTGTTTCCGATTCATTGCGACTTTATGGATATATTTTCTTCAGAACATCCTGCCTTTTGCTGGGATCCTTAGCCTTTCTAAGGGTTCTTCCATTATTGTTGTTATGGTCTCTATCCATCTAGCTGCTGGTCTGCCTCTTCCATGTTTTCCCTGGACTTTTCCTAGCATTAGTGTCTTCTCCAGAGAATTAGTCCTCCTGATTATATGTCCAAAATATTCTAAGTCGAATCATTTGGCCTTCCAAAGACCATTTTGAGTTAATTTGCTCTAAAATCCATTTGTCTGCTTTTCATGCAGTCCATGGCATTCACAAAAGTCTTCTCCAACACTACATTTCAAAAGAATCGATGGTCTTTCTATCCGTTTTTTTCTCTGTCCGGTTTTTGGATCCATATTGTCACTGGAAACAATATGTATTTTTGTGACAATTGTTACATCAGCACATTTCATGACCTTGTTCAGGCTCTTCCTAGCAACTCTTCCTAACATTAATCTTCTGTGTATTTCTTGACTACTAGTTCCTTTATTATTGATTACCAATCCCAGGAGAGAAAAATTGTCAACTATTTTAATCTTCTCTCCATCCACTATGTGTGTTAAAACTTCCACTATGGCTAAACTATTCTTTATCTTTTTTAACCAATATTTGTTTTGATTTGAACTGGTAGAGAAGGGAAGAAGAAAAGGTTGGACATTTTATTAGGATTTCCTTTGAAATGAGCATGACTTAGTAGATAATACAGACCTGGGAGTCAGAAGGATCTGGGTTGATCTTGGGAAAGGCACACTTCTCTGCCTCAGTTACCTTATCTGTAAAATGGGGATTAAGTTGGTTAGCCCCATGTGGGTCAGGGACTGTTTCCAAGCTGATTTTCTTGTAACCATCCCAGCACTTAGTACAGTGTGTGGCACTTAGTAAGCCCTTAACAATACTACAATTATTATTATTATTATAATCCCAGCTCCACCACATGTCTGTTGTGTGGCCTTGGGCAAGTCACTTCCTTTCTCTGTGCCTCAGTTACCTGATCTGTAAAATGAGAATAAAAGTGTGAGCCCTATGTGGGACAGGGACTGTGTCTAACCTGATTAATTTGGATCTGCTCCAGTGCTTAGAACAGTGCTTGGCACATAGAAATCACTAAACAAGTATCATAAGTATTATTGCTATTAACTGATTATCTTTCACAGGCTTTTCCTAGACTTCTTTTCATTCTAAAGGGCAAATTGGTGGACAGGGAACTTGTCTACCAACTCTACTGCATTTATTATTCTCATCTAAGAACTCATTATTGTGTTCTGCAAACAGTAAGCCTTCAAGAAAAACCACTGATGGACTGATCGATTAGGGTTATTTTGACCATTTCAATCGGCTAACAGTGGAAGTGTGAAGGATTAGAAAAAAATTGAGGTAGAGGAGGGTCCCACTAGATTGCAAGCTCACTGTGGGCAGCGAATATGTCTGCTATATTGCTATATCATGCTTTCCCATGAATTCAGTACAGTTCTCTGACCATAGCAAGCACTCAATAAGTATGATTGATTGATTGAATGTTAGGATTGAAGCTCCTCAATTTCAAAGTCATTCACCAAGAGTCCTAGGCCCATAGGGTAGCGTGACTAACTTTCTAACTTTGACTGGCTCCTAGCAACCCAAGCCACAGCAACCCTTCCAACGAGATATTACATTCAGTTTTCTCCTCCCACTCAAGCCTTGTCCATCGTAAATTGATTCATTCATTAAATGGTATTTATTGACCACTTACTGTGGGCAGAGCACTGTACTAAGAGCTTGGGAAAGTACAATCTAACAATAAACAGACACATTACCTGCCCACAAGGAGCTTACAGTCTAACTCACTTGTCTTGCAGAGCACTTTACTAGGGTTTGGGGACATGCAGCGTGGCTCAGTGGAAAGTGCCTGGGCTTGGGAGTTAGAGGTCATGGGTTCGAAACCCGGCTCTGCCGCTTGTCAGCTGTGTGACTGTGGGCAAGTCTTGGAGTCAGAGGTCATGGGTTCAAATCCCGACTCGGCCACTTGTCAGCTATGTGACTTTGGGCAAATCACTCAACTTCTCGGTGCCTCGGTTACCTCATCTGTAAAATGGGGATTAAGACTGTGAGCCCCATGTGGGACAACCTGATTCCTCTGTGTCTACCCCAGGGCTTAGAACAGTGCTCGGCACATAGTAAGCGCTTAACAAATACCAACATTATTATTATTATTATTACTTAACTTCTCTGTGCCTCAGTGACCTCATCTGTAAAATGGGGATTAACTGTGAGCCTCACGTGGGACAACTTGATTACCCTGTATCTACCCCAGCGCTTAGAACAGTGCTCTGCACATAGTAAACGCTTAACAATTACCAACGTTATTTATTATGCAATAGAAGTCAAAGGTGGGTCTCTGCCCTAAGTGAGCTTACATCCTAAATTCATCACTGTATTGTGCCTATCCAAGTCTCTTCTTAGGCCCTCTGGTTCATTACGCCCTGCTAGACCTCATTTTCCCTGGGCTCTCTGAATGCTCCTCCATCCTTTATTGTGGAATGAAGGGGAACAATGTGTCTACATTTCATGTCTAACACTTCACGATGAATTTTATGCTCAATTGCCACCCTCAGGAAATATTGAACAACTAATTCCCAACCTCTTTAAAGAGAGAATTTCCCCCAATTCATACGAAGTCTTGTCTAAATGCTTGTAAGAAAATGAGAAGATGGTAAGATGTGTATTGATTTTATGGATAATGATGGTATTTGGTAAGCACTTACTATGTACCAAGCCCTGTTCTAAGCACTGAGGTAGATACAAGGTAATCAGCTTGTCCCATGTGGGGCATACAGTCTTAATCCCCATTTTACAGATGAGGTGACTGAGGCAGAGAGAAGTTAAATGACTTGCCCAAAGTCATGCAGCTGGTAAGTGGTGGAGCCGGGATTAGAACCCACAACCTCTGACTCCCAAGCCCGGGCTCTTTCCACTAAGCCACGCTGCTCTTTGTGGTCAAGTAATGCAAGCCACAGATGTTATCATTTAAGAAGTAATCCATGGTCTCTAAATTGACTGTGGACAGGGAACATGTATACCAACTCTGCTATATTGTACTCTTACAAGTGCTTAGTACAGTGCTCGTCCCACAGTAAGAACTCAATGCTCTGCCACTTGTCAGCTGTGTGACTGTGGGCAAGTCACTTAACTTCTCTGTGCCTCAGTTCCCTCATCTGTAAAATGGGGATGAAGACTGTGAGCCCCACGTGGGACAACCTGATTCCCCTGTGTTTACCCCAGTGCTTAGAACAGTGCTCTGCACATAGTAAGCGCTTAACAAATACCAACATTATTATTATTATTATTAAATATCACTGATGCTGAAAGACAGAATAATGCCCAGGCCGTATCAATCAGTCATCTTTATTGAGCGCTTAACCGAATGCAGAGCACTATACTGTTTGGGAGAGTAAAATATATCACTTCCATTTCAACAGGATATACGATGAAACATTAGAGAAGCAGCGTGGCTCAGTGGAAAGAGCCTGGGCTTTGGAGTCAGAGGTCATGGGTTCTAATCCCAGCTCCACCAATTCTCCCCGCTTTAGGCAAGTCAGTTCACTTATCTGTGCCTCAGTTACCTCATCTGTAAAATGGGGATCAAGACTGTGAGCCCCATGTAGGACAACCTAATCACCTTGTATCCCCCCCAGCGCTTAAAACAGTGCTTTGCACATAGTAAGCACTTAACAAATGCCGTCATTATGAAAGCAGGGAGCACCAGGAAATGGAGGTTATTATTATTACAAATATATTGATAAAATAATATTAATAATAATATTAATAATATAGTGCCAAGCACTACACTAAGTATAGAGGGAGATTCAAGTCAATTTGGTCCAGTACAGTCCATATGGGGCTTAGGGTCTAAGCAGGAGGAAGGACAGGTATAGAATTTCCATTTTACAGATGAGGGAACTGAGGCACAGAGAAGCTAAATGGCTTGGCCAAGGTCACACAGCAGAGCCAGGAGTAGAATCCAGGTCCTCTGACTCCCAGGCCCATGTCTTTCCACCAGGCCATGCTGCTTCTGTGGAGATCTATCTTGAGCTCTTGAAATTTCTTTTTAGGATTTTGAACATTCTTCACGGCACTTATTTCAAAGTGTCAATGTTCATATGAATTTCAATCAGTATTCAAGAGAACAGTTGCTCCCATTGTCTATAAAATCCATGTTGGGACAGAAAACCAGAGACATTAAGCAAGCAATCCACCGGAAGACTTGAAATATAAATGATGAATCACAGTAGGATGTTATCTGATTCTCCCTTGTGAGCCTTCTTTTCTAACTTTCCCATTATGAGTAATAGCTTTGCAGAATTTAGCACATTTTCAAGTAGCGTGGCCTAATGGAAGACTCACGGGCCAGGAGTCTTCTAATCCCAGCTCTTTCCTTTGTCTGCTGGGCGACCTGGGCCTCAGTTAACCTCATCTGTAAAATGGGGGTAAAATATTCTGTTCTTCCTCAGTCTCACACTGTGAGTCCCTGGTGAGACAAGGATTGTGACCTGTTTATATTGTATCAATCCCAGCAATTAATATAGTGCTTGGCAGATAGTAAGTGCTTAGCAAAAGACACAATAATAATTAGCATTAATATTACTTAGCTCTGAATTGGTCACTATCGCCAGCAACACCAACAACAGGATTAAGAGCTAGCGGTTTTGGAAGCAGAAACATCATTCTTATTTTGGACTTGTGGAAATAGGAGCGGCATGGCCTAGTGGAAAGAGCACGGTCCTGTGAGACAGAGGACCTGGGTTCTAATCCTGGCTTCACCATATGCCTACTGCATGACCTTAGATGTCACTCTGCCTCAATTACCTCATCTGTAAAATGAGGATCCAATACCTGTTCTCCCTCCTACTTAGATTGTGAGCCGTGTGTGTAGGACAGGGACTCTGTCTGACCTGATTATTTTTTACCTTGGACAGTGCTTGACACATAGTAAGCATTTTATAAATATTTTTATTATTATTATTATCATCAGTAGTAGTAGCATTAAAGAATCACTGGAGAAAAACTAAAAATCTAAACAACTTATTATCATTAATAATAATAATAGGGGTATTTGTTAAGTGCTTACTATGTGCTAGACACTGAACTAAGCACTGGGCAATTGGGTTGGACACAGTCCCTGTCCCATACAGTCTTAATCCCCATTTTGCAGGTGAGGGAACTGAGGCACAGAGAAGTGAAGTGACTTTCCCAAGGTCACACAGCAGACAAATGTCAGAGCTGGGATTAGAACCTAGGTCCTTCTGACTCCCAGCTCCATGCTCTAGCCATGAAGCCACTAGGTTATTCTTTGCGAGTGTGGTCTTAATTTTGGTTTTCAAGTGGCAGAGTTAATCTGGAAAAGACATTTCTGGAAATAAAATTAAGAGAGAGTTCTATAAATCTGACCCAGCAGGGACAGACATGAAACGACTTCAATGAGACCGGCATCAAATCCAACCTACTCAAAGGGCTGTTTTAATTGTCAACAATCTTTCGACTGAGGAACACAGTCTACAGTTCTTAAATGGAGAATTTACCACTGGTCCAGTTGAATAGAACTGAAGAAAGGCAGCAAAAAAAGATTTTTTTCCCCTAGCTCTAGCCCCTGGAGGATAAAAGGGGTAGATGAGTGGAAGCATTTCTGTCCAAATCAGCGGAGCTACTAGTTCCACAGTGACCTTGCACTCAGCAAATAATATGGAATACCTGAACTTAATACTTTGCTATTTGTTCCCAGGGGTCCCCAGAAGAATTTCCGATAAAATGACAGCTTGCTTTCCCTACTGCTACCTGCTCCCTCCTCCACCATTTGTTCCTATCTTTGTCTTTCTCTTTCCTCTTTCCTATCTATCACTTGTGACATTCTGAACAGCCCACCCAGGGACTTTCTACCCTCTAAGTGACACAATTCACAACACATCTTGGATTTTGAATTTAGAAAATTTCACAGAGATTAGATTTCTAGGATCTCTGCCCCTCCTTGCCCACCCAGTCTTCTTCTCTCTTCACCCCCAAGTGCCTGGAAACTCTCCTAGAAGTCCACTGGGCCTCTTTCATCCTCCCTCCCCTAATCCAGCATTGTGTTTTCTCTCTAATACTACTATTACTAGTAATAATTATATTTGTTAAGTGCTTAATATACATCAAGTACTTACTAAGTACCGGGGTAGATACAGGATAATCAGGTCCACTTGGAACTCACAGAACAAGTAGGCAGGAGAAGATTCGTTTATTCATTCATTCAATCGCATTCATTGAGTGCTTGCTATATGCAGAACACTATACTAATCTCTTGGGAGATCACAGTACAGTAATTAATGGACACATTCCCTGCCCACAATTAGCTTACAGTCTAGAAGCAGGGAGACAGATATCAGTACCAAAAAAAAAAAAATTACACATAGGTACATAAGTGCCTTAGGGCTGGAAGGGGGAAGAGCATAGGGAGCAAGTCAAGGCAACAGAGTGGGAGAGTGGGAGATAAGGAAAAGTGGGGCTTAGTCTGGGAAGGTCTCTTGGAGAAGATGTGCCTTTAATAAGACTTTGAAGACAGGGATAGTAATTTCCTGTTGGATATGAGGAGGGAGGGCGTTCCAGGCCAGAGGCAGGACGTGGGCTATGGGTCGGTAGGGAGACAGGGAAAATGGAGGTAGAGTGAGAAGGTTAGCAGTAGAGAAGCAAAGTCTGCGGATTGGGTTTAGAGGGGAGAGAAGTGAGGTGAGGTAGGAGAGGGCAAGTTGGAGGGGGGGTGTTTAAAGCCATTTGTGAGGAGATTTTGTTTGATTCGGAGGCAGATGGGCAACCACTAGAGTTTTTTTGGAGCGGGGCGACAGGACCATGACATTTTTGTAGAGAAATTATATGAGCAGCAGAATGAAGTATGGACTGGAGTGAGGAGAGACAGGAGGATGGGAGGGCAGCAAGGAGGCTGATGCTGTAATCCAGGTAGGATAGGCTGAGTGACTGTATTAATATGATAGCAGCAGAACAGGTATCGAACCCCATTTTGTACATGAGGGAACTGAGACACAGCGAAGTTAAGTGACTTGCCCAAGATTGCTTTCCTTTTCCTCCCTCCCACCTCTCTCTTTTTCTCTTCCTTTCTCTCTCTCTCAAATTCTTGTTGTCGGGAAATGCTACATGAACCATAAAATACAACTCATTTTTTGATTGATGCATAAGCCACTTCAGGATTGCCCTGACTCTTGCAGCTGGGATTTAGAGGATTATGTAAGAACCTAAGTAACCACCATCTTGGGTTACACGTAAATCCATCCTGCCCAGTATTCTATCTCTGGCAGCAAAGGATGCTTGGTTTGTCCTCCTTGACTGTTACCCTTGTGGTTAAGGTGGCCCCTCTCTCATCTCTGACTGAATGATCTCTATATAGTCATGAATTCTATATGTGTACCACCCAATATGTGAAAAGCTACCCTCTTTGGTTTTGAAACTCCCATCTTCAATGTCTGCATCCTTATTCTGCTATTGTAGGATTTGGATCCACCTATGAATGGCTAATAATAATAATTGCGGTATTTATTAAAAGCTTACTATGGACCAAGGACTGTACTAAGCCCTTAGTAGATATAAGATTATTAGGTCAGACATAGTCTCTGCCTCACATGGGGTTCACAGTTGAGGCGAGGGAGATGAAGAATAGGTATTGAGTCCTCACTTTACTGATGAGGAAACTGAGGCTCAGAGAAGTTAAGCGACTTGCTCAAGGCAAGTGGCAGAGCCAGAATTATGACCCAGATCTCCCTCACACACAGGCCGGTGCTATTTATATTAGGCAACATTGCTTTTCTTAGAATAGAAGGGGTATCACAGCGGTATACTCTCAGTGCCTGGTGGAGTAGATAGGGAGAGGGGAGACTCAGAGAAGACTGCCCCTCATTCAAATCTTCTGTCGATTATTTTGAACTGAGATTCAACAGAGATCAGAGTGCACCTGCCACATACAATGACACACTGATCAATAAGCACCTCTTATCTTGGACTCATCATCCCCCTTCCCTCCTTGGTCCATTACTTAAAGCTGTGTGGATCCTGTCAACCCTTCCAAGTCAGGTGATCCCTTTAATCAATCAATCAATGTCATTTATTGAGTGCTTACTGCATGCAGAACACTGTACTAAGCGTTTGGAAAGAGCACGGTCTTGGGAGTCAGAGGATGTGGGTTCTAATCCTGCCTCCTCCTCTTGTCTGATGTTTGACCTTGGACAAGCCACTTAACTTCTCTATGCCTCAGTTACCTCATCTGCAAAATGGGGTTTAAGACTGTGACCCCCACCTGGGACAACCTGCTTACCTTGCATCTACCCCAGTGCTTAGGACAGTGTTTGGCACATAGTAAGCACTTAACAAATATGATTGTTATTATCATTACGACAAATTGATAGACAAGTTCCCTGACCACAAGAATGTACAGTCTAGAGGGGGAGAACCCTCTAGACCGGAGGCGGATCCCATATTAGCATGGATTCCCAGAAGACAGGGGATTTCTCAGTCACTGAACAACTGCTATCGTTTGATCGTCATGGAAGATTGGGATGGTGGGAGTGGGCTTGGAGACTGATCTAAGCTCCACACCCAGAAGGGTACAGGTAGGGCTGAGCACACCATCTGATTTGGTTAATTTCTGGTTGATAAGCCACACATGAAGGGGAAAAACAGACCAAGTATGATAGCATTGCTTTAAATCCACTCCTGATGCTATGTGGCTTTGGCCTATGTCTTAAATCATGTCTCCAAACTACCCTGCAATCTCAACAATCCTGGTCTGGCTTAAACTGCTTATGGACCCTGTTCCGGAGCAGTTAGTGGAGCCCTGTGATTGATTAACTATTCGAAGCTGGTTTGTTTTCATCCACAAACCTGGAGAGTTTGAGACATTAAGAGAGGCCTGCTTAGGGCAGGAAGTTGGATAATCGGTCTCCCATGGTTCCTTCCTGCTCTGGCTTCTCTGAAAATAGCCTGCCCAAACTAACATCATCTTTTGACTCATCCTGAGAGACTTACTATGAGGTAAAAGGTAAAATGAAAGTTTCGTCACAGATGAAACTGCTTCTAAATATATACTCCCCCAAGAACTTCACACAGTGATCTGCACTTGATAAGTGCTCAATAAATATGATTGATTGATAAAGAAAGGTTCTCTCTGGCCCTCCCTGTCTGAGGAGGTCTGAGTGAGGAGGGAAAATTCTGGGAGACTGAACTCATCTAGCTCTAACATCATTAGTTTCAGAGACTTGTGAGCTCTTTACAATGTCTCAAAACTTGGCCCCTGTTAGGCTCTCCTTGCCCTACCAAAACTATCGATGAAATTTATTGAGCACATACTATAATCAGAACACTGTACTAAGTACTTGAACATTGTACCAAGTGCTGGTACTAAGAGAATTGGCAGACATGATTCCTGTCTTCAAGGGGTTTACAATCTAAAGGGAGAGACAGACATGAAATTAAATAACAGGAAGCACAATCTAAAGGGAGAGACAGATGTGAAATTAAATAACAGGAAGCAGAAGAGTGCAAGACTTATATAGAAGCACTGTGTGGGGAGTTGGAGTATCAACATACTTAAGGGATACAGACCCAAGAGCAAAGACAGCATAAAAAGGAGGGACAATAGGTTAGGGAGTTGAGAGGTTAGTTACTATATGCCCAGAAACCCAAGTGTGCACCTCCGACCTCAGTCTCCTCGTATTAAATCCAGGTGAGGGGAGAGGAAGGAACCCTAAAACCAGAAGCGAGGGGTGACAACTGCCTGCAGGCCAAATGCTGTAAATTTATAAATGGAGGATTGGTATCTAGGTTTATCATATTTACCCAGCATTATATAATTAATTATGGATGATTGAAGCATGATAGCCTAGTGAAAAGAGCACAGGCCTGGAAGTCAGAGGACCTGGGTTCTAATCCCGCCTCCTCCACTTGTCTGATGTGTGACCTTGGGCAAGCCACTTAACTTCTCTGTGCCTCAGTTACCTCATCGGCAAAATGGGGGTTAAATCCTCCTCCTTCCAATTTAGAATGTGAACTTTATGTGTTATAAATTCAGAAAACTAAGTACCATTCATCTTAACTCAGGATGTCTTGTCATGGGATTCCTGTAGTATTCTTTTTGTCTCCCCTTGTCAACCGTAATCTCCTTGTGGGCAGGGATTACATCAGCAAAGCTTGAGTGAAAATTCTATGGACTTGGCTCTAATCCTGGCTCAGCTGTGTGCCTTTCATTCATTCATTCAATCATATTTATTCAGGGCTTACTATGTGCAGAGCACTGTATGAAGTGTTTGGGAGAGTACAATATAATAATAAATGGACACATTCTCTGCTCAAAACAAGCTTATAGTATAGAAGGGGAGACAGAATATAAATAAATTGCAGATATGTACATAAGTGTTGAGGGACTGCTGTGTGAACTTGGGCTAGTCACTTAACTGTTCTGTGTCTGTTACCTCAAGTGTAAAATAGAGAGTCAATCCCTGTTCATCCGTCCGTGTTCATCCCCTCTCCCAGCCCCACAGGACTTCTATATGTATCTATAATTTATTTTTATTAATGTTCATCTTCCCCTTTAGATTGTATGCTCATTGTGGACAGGGACTGTGTCTGTTATATTGTTATATTTTACTCTCCCAAGGGCTTAGTTCAGTGCTCTGTACACACTAAGTGCTTAATAAATTCAACTGGCTGACGGAATACTTAGAATTTGAACACAGTGTGGGACAGGGACCATGTCTGACCTGATTACCTTTTATTCAATTCAATTCAATATTATTTATTGAGCACTTATTATGTTTTATCTTCCCCAGTGCTTGGAAAAGTGCTTGACACATAGTTATTGCTTAAGAATACCACAGTTATTATCTTACTCTCCCAAACACATAGTACAGTGCTCTCCACACAATAAGTACTCAATAAATGCAGTTGACTGATTTACTGATTGGTCGCCGAGTGCTCTACTAAGCACTCAGAAATGGACAATAGAATTGGGAAGCCTAAGCCCTTCCCTCAGTAATTTTTCAATCTAGTGGGGAGGCACATAGTTAAATAAATTACAGGAGAGGGGAGGAAAAGACTCTGGAAGACATGAACAGAGAAGTGGCTTGGCTTAGTGGAAAGAGCACGGGCTTGGGAGTCAGAAGACAGGGGTTCTAATCCCTGCTCCACCACTTGTCTGCTGTGTGACCTTGGGCAAGCCACTTAACTTCTCTCTGCCTCAGTTACTTCACCTGTAAAGTGGAGATTAAGACTGTGAGCCCCATGTGATACAACCTCATTACCTTGTATCTACCCCAGTACTTAGACGAGTGCTTGGCATATAGTAAGTGCTTAACAAGTACCAAAATTATTATTATTTATAAGTGCTTAAGTGTTGCAGAATGACTGAAGTGGTAGTTGGAGGTAAAAGGTAGGGAGATTAGAGATGAAATAAATGAAATAGAAGAATAAATGAAAGATCCAACAATTTAAACGATTTAATATTTTACAAAGCAAAAAAGAACTTAAAGCAAACATAAACCTCTAGACTGTGAGCTCGTTGTGGGCAGTAATATGTCTATTATATTGAACTCTCTCAAATGCTTAGTACAGTGTTTTGCACACAATAATTCCTCAATAATAAGAATGAATGAATGAATGAATGAATGATTGAATGAACCACAGCCTCCCTTGGCAAAACAAGTCTGACAGTTGGTTTATCTGGTGGTTTTTCAGTCGTATTTATTGAGTGCTTACTGTGTGCAGAGCACTGTACTAAGCACTTGGAAAGTACATTTTGGCACAGATAGAGATAATCCCTACCCAACAATGAGCTCATATTCTAGAAGGGGGGAGAGAGACATGTTTTGTAAACAAAAGAGTAGAAGGAATAAATGACTTGGGGGAAACAGTGGCGAAATCTGCCACCCTTTGGAATTGGTGGCCAGAGGCCAAGGCCTCAGTCACCTAAAGACCAATCTGTTACATCATTATTTTCTTGGCTCCTTAGTCACATTATTTAAATTTTTCCAGGCAAGACAAAATGGGGAAATTTGCTTTTCCTGAATGGACAGACCATAGTTTTGTATTGAAATCATACATCCTTTCTGTCTACGATGGACCTCAATGTCCTTTATGTTTTGTTCGTGGCAGAGAGCATAGTGATTTATTATATAAAATGGCAGCTCTACTTACACTGAAAAGTAAGAAAAAGTGTTGACCGCAATGAAGGAAAAAAAACCCAACAACTAGACTCTGGTGTCTAGAGTTTTAGGCAACAGACATAAAATGCTCCTCCTAATTTTAATCTGATACTTCCTGTCTGTGCATACAGACATTCTAGTCAACAATGCAATATGAAGGCTTGCCACAATTATCCTATATGTGAAAAATCAATATCTAATTATTTTTCAATACCAAATTTGGCAGCCGGGCCCCAAGCTCAAAGTATTACAATTTGTCATTGTTAGAGGCATTACTATTGGTTCCACTGAAAGAGCTGATTGTTGTTAGGAAGGCTGACGCCCAGGTTCTCGGTTCTGCCCTTTCCCCTCAACTCTGCATTATTCTGGTTGTTCCTCCACAGGCTGCTGGGAAACTCTAGGCTTTAAATTAACAGGAACAATGAAAGGATTGAAAAGGCTTTTAGTTTATACCTTCTACCCTCCCCAAATCCATCTGCCCTTTATTTCCCACTAGTGAAGCAGAGCTTTGTGTTCTAAAAACCAAGCAAGCCCTATCCAAAAAATTTTCTTTGGAACTCTCAAGTCTACAGATAGTCTAGAGGGATGTCAGAAGCCTGCCTCCTTTTAATTCTCTCATTCTGAGAAAAAGAAGGGAAGTCAGGAGCAAATTTGGAAACTTTTTTTAGGGGGAATGAGGACAAGAGAACATATTTTACTAGCTCCTCTAAAAGCTCGACAATTCGTGACTAGATTACTAGTGTTGAGATTTCCATTATGTCTCACATGTTTGCTTGCCGCTGCCCTGCCACAGTTTAATTTGACACTGTTCATAATAAAGCTGAACCAATTCTTCCTATAAGAAGGATCAGAAAGATGGGAAATATGCATGTGACAATTATTACGTTTCCCTGTAAACTGTAAGCTCCTTGTGGGTGGGGATCCCGTCCACCAACTCTAGCATATTTAACTTCTAGTACTCTGCCCACATTAAGTGCTCAATAAATAATGATGTTGGTATTTGTTAAGTGCTTACTATGTGCCGAGCACTGTTCTAAGCGCTGGGGTAGACACAGGGGAATCAGGTTGTCCCACGTGGGGCTCACAGTCTTAATCCCCATTGTACAGATGAGGTAACTGAGGCACCGAGAAGTTAAGTGACTTGCCCAAAGTCACACAGCTGACAAATGGCCGAGCAGGGATTCGAACCCATGATCTCTGACTCCAAATCCTGTGCTCTTTCCACTGAGCCACGCTGCTTCTCGTGGCTTCTCAAATAAATACCTGTGACTGATTAACTGATTCCAAATAGTGTTTCTTGGCTCTTCTCCTCTATCCTTATTTTTTAAAAATACAGTATTTTCTAAGTGGTTACTATGTGCCAGGCAGGCACTGAACTACATGCTGGGATAGACAAGCTAATAAGTTTGGTCCCAGTCTAATCAGGTTGGACCCAGTTCATGTCCTACATGGGCCTCCCAGCCTTAATCCTTATTTTACAGATGAAGTAACTGAGGCACAGAGAAGCCTAAAGTCTTGATCAAGGTTACACAGCAGGCTGGTGGTGGAGCCAGGATTAGAACACAAGTCCTCTGACTCCCAGACCTGTGTGTGCTTTTCCCATTAGGCCATGTTGCCTCTCATTATCCCCCTAAAAGGATTCTGAAAGTGCTCCAAAACCAGAGATGTGAGGGGGAAGATGAAGAAATACCAATCAACCAACCAGATGAACAGGCTGATGTCAAGACTCCTGATATGGACTGGGAAGTAAAATAGGCATGTCATGGCTTCAAAATCAATAGTCATGTTTTTTTCGGACAAACCTGCCTGCTAAGTTAAGCATATTCTAACAGAGCCAAATGAGAAAAGAAACTTTCCAGTGGAAAACTATACACCTATGCAGACATGGCCAATATCATGCCAATCTGTTCTGGAAAATTTAGATTTCTCACATATAAAAACTCAGTCTGTGTCATGTTTGAAGATATATCATGAGATACTACTGAGTAAAGATGGTGATCAGTTTCTGGGGACTGTGAGTGTGACTGTGTGTTTTTCTAGATTTTGAGATGACAAAGGTAAGTTGTTTCTAAACACACACACTCACCAATCATTCGCACACACGCATACAAACACACACTTACAGCTGTCAGACAATGCTGTTGACAATGAAAATATGTTCCTGAGAGGGTTGTGGCCAAAAAAGTCTCTTTCCTTAAATGACATTTGTTAAGCACCTATTATGTTCATTCATTCATTCAACCGTATTTATTGAATGCTTACTGTGAGCAGAGCATTGTAATAAGCACTTGGAATGTACAATTCTGGAGCAGAAAGAGACATTCTCTGCCCAACAATGGGCTCAAATACTGTTCTAAGTGCTGAGGTAGATACAAGTTAATCCAGACAGATAGAGTTCCTGTGCCACATGGGGTCACAGTTTAAGTAGGAGGGAAAACTAGTGTTTCATCCCCATTTTTACAGTTGAAAAAACTGAGGAACAGAAAAGTTATATTCAGGCGATTAGTGTAGTCGGATTAGAACTCAGGCCCTCTGACTCCCAGGCCCGTGCTCATTTCATTAAGCCACACTCCTTCTCAAAACAAAATTAAAACAAACAAACAAACAAAAAACAAGGGTATGCTAACACTAAGTGAAGATGCAGGATACTGGAGATCAGAATGCTTACTGCTGCTGCTCCTCAGTAAAAATATGTGGAATTCAAGAGTTAAATCAGTCTGTGAGTTCTTCATAGCACAGAGACCAGAATATATTTAGATAAATTTACACCCCTCCACTCATAGAGCTGGGACTCAAATATAACACTTCTAACAGTGAGAGTCTACCTTGTGAGCATGAGTGACTGTAAACACCTATTAGCGAGCAACACTCCATTCTACTTGGAAAGATTATCCTTAGTGGTGGTGATGTGGTTCACAGTTGCGGCAAATATTGCTATTTTTGAATAGGACTCTTGGGATTCTAGCACTACAAGGTCATGTCCCTCCAGACAGAGTCCTCTGATTTGCAGGGAGAATGCCGGCAATTTTTAAGGGCATCTTATCTAGCACTTTCTCCCAGTCAATGATGAACTCATCAATTCATTCAGTCATATATATTGAGCACTTACTGTGTGCAGAGCACTCTACTAAGCACTTGGGAGGTTATGATATAACAGTAAACAGATATATTCCCTAGGGAAGAAGCGCGGCATGGTGGATAGAGCACGGGCCTGGGAGTCAGAAGGTCATGAGTTCTAATTCCGGCTCTGCCACTTGTCTGCTGCGTGACCTTGGGCAAGTCCCTTCACTTCTCTGTGCCTCAGCTACCTCATCTGTAAAATGGGGAATAAGAATGTGAGCCCTATGCGGGACAGGGACTGTATCCAACCCGATTTGCTGGTATCCACTCCAGCACTTAGTAGAGTGCCTGGCACATAGTAAGCACTTAACAAATACCATTATTATTATTATTATTACCCACAATGAGTTCACAGTCTAGCTCAGATGCCCAAGGGCTCACTGCTGCTTGCTGCAGCTTCTTCAGCCTCCAAATCCCCAATATGCCTTGTCACCTAACTGCATAGGGATTTTCCCCAGAATTTTCCATAGACAGTAGGGTAGTGTATTTCATGATTAATAGGTCATACCCCGGATTTATTTTTCTCGTAGTGGTGATCGGTCACACTGAGATACCTTTATCTTCTTAGGGGCTAACTGAACACTCTGTGCATACTCAAGAGCACAAGCCTAGGGGTCAGAAGAGCTGGGTTCTAATGCCAGCTCCACCACTTCTCTGCTGCGTGACCTTCTCTGGGCCTCAGTTGCCTCATCTGGAAAATGGGTATTAAGACTGTGAGCCCCCTGTGGCACATGGACTGTGTCCAACCTGATTATCTTGTACCTACCCCAGTGCATAGTACAATGCCTGGCATGTAGTAAACATTTAAAAAAAATGCCATTATAAAAAGAATAATAAAAATAATAATGAGAATAATGATATCTGTTAAATGCTTACTAAACTGTCCTAAGTGCTAGGGTGGATATTGGTTAATCAGACCTCACAAGGGGCTCGCAGTCTAAGTAGAAGACAGAACATCTCCATTTTGCAAATGAGTTAACTGAGGTGCAAAGAAGCCAAGTGAGTTGCCCAACGTCACCCAGCAGGTAAGTGGCAAAGAATTAAAACCCGGGTCCTCTGACTATCACACTGTGCTCTTTTCACTAGGCCACTCTGCTTTTCAAAACAATTTAAAAAAAAAACAATAAAAAACAAGCAGGTGCTTACCCCTGAATGAAAATGCAGTATAGTTGAGACCAGAATGCTTAAGGCCTTTCCCTTTTGCCCTAAAGAAAATCTGAACGAAATCTATATGCACTCCCTCTTTAATTCCAGAGGAGATGTCTTGTAGTACAACTCAAGGTGGAGAATAAATTGACAATTGAGTTCTGTGGCAATTCATTGTTGATGGTAAGAGTTGAAGTTCTCTTGGATTCTATGTTCTGTGACACATTTTCAAATGGTAGCAGTACCAGGAGTTGCTATGGTGCTAAATCCTCTCACCATGAGCAGAACATTCACCCTTGGCAACTAAATTCTGTATTCTGATATGAAATTTCAGTTCAAGGCAGTTGGGCATCAGAACTCTCGAGTGACTGGCTTCAAGATCACTAAAAGGAGCAAAATACCACTTCTGCAATGTTTCTAAGGTAAAATTCTGATCCTCCCCAGATAGTGTTAGGAAGGTGACTTCCATCTTCAATTCTTTTAACACATAGAGTTTCCCAGCCATCTATTCTACTAATTTGGAGCAACCAATCAATGCTCAAATAATGGGATCCGGGTTTCTATGCCCCATCCCTTCCATTCCTTCTTCAATTTAACCTGGGTGGCCAACCTGCCAACTTCATCTGTAATAATTTTTTAATAACCTCTTCAGATTTCAATTTACCCAGAGTGATAATTTACCCATCAGATTAATTTTATCTAGGTTAGCCCTCCATGTCACGGAAGCTCTATTTATCATCAGTCCAGCTCTTAGTACAGCGCTAAGTGCTTATACAATGCTTTGCACACAGTAAGTGCTCAATAAATATGACTGAGTGAATAAGCAGAGTGAAAAGGAGGTTGTGAGAAAATTCCCTTTCTGGGCCCCACTCCATTTGGAGGAAGCAGGTACAAGTAACAATAATTATGGGACTTGTTAAGCATTTATTATGTGCCAAGCACTGCTCTAAGCAATGGGATAGATATACAAGTTAATCAGGTTGGACACAGTCCCTGTCCTACATGGGGCTCACTGTATTAATCCTCATTTTACAGATGAGGTAACTCAGGCCCAGAGAAGTGAAATGACTTTCCCAAGTTCACGCAGCAGACACGTGGGGGAGTGAGGATTAGAACCCATGTCCTCTGATTCCCAGGCACGTGTTCTATCCACTAAGCCACACTACTTCTCTTATTAATCTCTCTAATAGTAATTAGTTAATCTCTCTAATTAGAGAAGCAGCGTGGCTCAGTGGAAAGAGCACAGGCTTGGGAGTCAGAGGTCATGGGTTCAAATGCCGCTTCTGCCACTTGTCAGCTGTGTGATTTTGGGCAAGTCACCTAACTTCTCGGTGCCTCAGTTACCTCATCTGTAAAAAGGGCGTTAAGACTGTGAGGCTCACGTGGGACAACCTGATGACCCTGCATCTACCCCAGCACTTAGACCAGTGCTCTGCATACAGTAAGCGCTTAATAAATACCAACATTATTATTATTAATCACTACTTCCACACCTCCAGCTCCAGATTGTGGTGGTCCACTGCAGCGAACACTGCTGTGGTACACTAGGGAGAGAATAGTTTCCTGTAAATGCTGTGAGCACTGGCATATACCCAAAGCCTTGTTCTCCCATTTTCTTAGATACTGCAGCATGGGGATTGGGGGCTCAGTGGAAAGAGCATGGGCTTGGGAGTCAGAGGTCATGGGTTCGAATCCCAGCTCTGCCACTTGTTAGCTGTGTGACTGTGGGCAAGTCACTTCACTTCTCTGTGCCTCAGTTCCCTCATCTGTAAAATGGGGATTAAGACTGAGAGCCTCATGTGGGACAACCTGATTACCCTGTATCTACCCCAGCGCTTAGAACAGTGCTCTGCAAATAGTAAGCGCTTAACAAATGCCAACATTATTATTTCCATACATGGGTTTTAATAATTGTTCTCACTGAGGAACTGAGTTGACTGAAAAGTTGGTTAATGGAGAAGTGGAACTCCTTCAGGCAACTGTATTGGTTGAAAGAACCACACCTTATATTTCTCAAACTGAGGTCTCCTGAGAAAAACAGCCCGGGTCTTTTAGTCTTATCTGGCCAGGGTGAGAGAGGGAACGGGTTCATTCATTCAATAGTATTTATTGAGCGCTTACTATGTGCAGAGCACTGTACTAAGCGCTTGGAATGTACAAGTCGGCAACAGATAGAGACAGTCCTTGCCGTTTGACGGGCTTACAGTCTAATCGGGTTGGGGCTAGTTGATCTGGACTGCTCCATCCTCCAAGCAGAGGAGGAAAAGGCATCACCAGGCTTGGTGCCAAGGCATTGACTGGAGTTACAACAGGGTTATTCTGGGGACTAATTGGGAAGTAGTGCGGTCTAGTGGCCTGGGAGTCAGAGGACCTGGGTTCTCTTCCCCACTCTGCCACTTGCCTGCTCTGTGACCTTGAGCAAGTCATTTCACTTCTCTATGCCTCAGTTTCCTCATCTGTAAATTGGGAATTAAATACTTGTTCTTCCTCCTACTTAGACAGTGAGTCCCATGTGTACAGGGATGATGTCCAACCTGATTATCTTGTAATTTCCCTGTGCTTAATATAGTGCTTGACACATAGTAAACACATAATAAATATTGATAATAATAATAATTATAAAAATAATAATGACAATTGTTGCCCAGTAACCAAAAATCTGCAGAATGTCTGCTCTGGGGGTTGGATTTTTTTAAGCTCTTACTACCTGTCTCTATACTATAAGCTTGCTGTGGACAGGAAATGCGTCTGTTCATTCATATCCTTCATTCAGTTGTATTTACTGAGCACTTGCTGTGTGCACAGCACTGCACTAAGCACTTGGGAGAATTCAATAGAAGAATAACCAGACACATTCCCTGCCCACAATATTGTTATATTGCACTCTCCCAAGCTCTTAGAGCTTTGCACACAGTAAGCACTCAATAAATATGATTGAATAAATGAATGACTGAATGAATGAATATGTGTCAAGCACTGATCTAAGCACTGATGAAGTAAGTTGGATGGGCTCTCTAACATTCCAGAGTTTGTCTGGGGCAGGGAACATGAGGCAGCTACTTCTGCTCACTGAACTGCATGACATAGTGGAAAGGGCACGGGCTTGGGAGTCAGAGGTCGTGGGTTCTAATCCCAGCTCCACAACTTATCAGCTACGTGACTTTGGGCAAGTCATTTAACTTCTCTGTGCCTCAGTTACCTCATCTGTAAAATGGGGATTAAGACTGTGAGCCCTACTTGGGGCAACCTGATTATCTTGTATCTACCTTAGTGCTTAGAACAGTGCTTGGCATATAATAAATGCTTAACAAATACCATCATTATCATTATAATAATTAACTGCCACTTTATCTATGGGCCTCCCTCCCTTTTCCAATTCACCACCTAATCAGCTTCTAACCTCTCCCCATCTATACCAGTGCTGGAAATTCAGTCCTCATTGTAACTTCCTCTGCTATGGCAGCTGGGTTGATGTACTGTGGGTTGCCTGTCCCCAGGCTATAATTTATCAAGTATCTAGTGAATTAGCTCCTGTTTTCAAGGAAGGAGCGTGGGGCCCGATAGAACAGCTATTCAGCAGTGGGGAATACAGGTATTCCTATTACAAGAAGCTTAAACTCTGGAGAGGCAAGCTTGTTCAGTGGAAAAGTACTTTCCTAAAATACTTTTATGCCAAAAAAAAAATGTACAGGGCTCCAGTTTCCTTGTAATTCTGAGCACGACTCTGAGACCAAGGACAAGAGAAATACATTTTTCATTAATATTGGTTATGAAGACCAGAGATGGAGGTATTGGTCTATTTGTTTGATGGTGATGGGGTAGGGGTGGGTCCCATATAGCTTTTCTTAGCCTGTTTGTTCCTTTAATCAATCGATAAATTGCAATTATTGAATGCGTACTGTGTGCAGAGTGCTGTACTAATTGCTTGGTAGGTTACGACAGAGTGGATAGACATGATCCTTAACCTGGAGGCTATGACTGCTAGTATTTATTGACATGTAGGAATGTTCCTTCCTCTCACCTAACCTCACACTGAGAGGAAAAGGACCTCTTATTCCCTTGCATTCCTGCCTGACACCTTTTTCCAAACAAACACAAAAGGGTTTTCCCTCTCTTTGGGGAATTTACAGTCTGAATTAGATTGAGAAACCTATGGAAGGAGTTGGAAAGAGAGAAAAGAAATGGTAGTGAACCGAACAGCACTATATGCCTCAATACTTACTTGTTTGTATTATAGAGTTTGGATAGAATGGAAGAAATGGGGAACAGAGTTACCATAACATAACTGAGGCTTGACCATAAGTTGGAAACAAATGCAATTTGACTCTGTTGGGGATGTTGTTTCAAGCATATGACAGGATCTGCCACCCTATTATTAGTCCTTCTTTGCCACTGTACTGGGACCAATTGGAATAATTTAAAATCACTGTTTACTGGAAACTATTTTTAAGTAGTACAAATTGGTTCTCCATGAGGTCCTAGTGACTAATGATAAATGATGATGATGATGGTATTTGTTAAGTGCTTACTGTTCTAGGCACTGGGGAATATTCAAGGTAATCAGAGTGTCTCACATGGGACTCACAGTCTTAATCCCCATTTTACAGATGAGGCAACTGAGGAAGAAAGAGGATAAGTGACTTGCACAAAATCACACATCTGACAAGTGGCAGAGTTGGGAGCAGAATCCACGACCTTTGACTCCCAAGCCCATGCTCTTTCCACTAAGCCACATAGCAAGTGTCAGACATACAGGTGAAGAAAAATAGTTGACTTCAAATCTTAACCTTTTTTGTGTTCCACAACCTTTTTGAATTTATCCCAATGTCACAGATGTCCCACACTTTTTCATCTTTGAACCACCTTCTCCTTAATCCCTCATTTTCCATTAAAACAATCATGAACATAGCACAGTTTTTGGATAACACAGGGGCTAGTAAAACACAACTACAGAAGATGCCCAGACTAGTTTCCTTCTTCTTGAATAGGATGGGAGCCTCTGAGAAGTTCGTGAGGGGAATTGAAAGAAGGTCAAGAACTAATGCTATCTCTGTTCCCCTGCTCCTGAAGGTGGTAGAGGATCCGAGAGAATCCTCTAACAACTCCGCTAATTTAGCAAAGCCATCAAATCTAAATTTAAGTAGAAGGAAAGTTTCTTGGGGGCAGGAATCACATCTACCAACTTTGTTGCACTGTACTTTCCCAAGGACATAGTACCAGTACTCTGCACAAAGTAAGTGCCCCATAAATTCCACCGATTGATAATCATGTCAGGACTTCCTGAGATAAGGATAACTCTTCTCAGGTACCCAACAGGAGTGTGGACTGCCTAAACTATGTCTGATTGGATTACAGCAATCTCCGGCACCCTTAACTGATGGTCCTTCACTCAGTTAAAAGGATCAATTTAAGTCATAGTTATGAGACACCTCTTTTGATTGGTTACTGTTGACATGAGCCACTCTTTTATTCGGTTCCCCAGCTTTATTTCCCCTATGGAAGGGGTTTGGAGCTGGGCCCTTCGTGATGACAGGATGAGAAATTTTATTAAAACTTTATTAGAAGTGGAGAGAATGTTTCTGAAAAATCAAAATATCTATCCTTATCCATGCTCCCAGCCACCCTGGATCCTTGGGGTTCAGTGCTGCAGAGGAGGACAAAGAGATGGTTGGTAGTGGGGAGGGCCAAGAGGGTAGAAGCCGAGCTCACTTGGGCATAGAAGCAGTGTGGTTAGTGGATAGAGCACAGGCCTGGGAGTCAAAAGGACCTGATTGCTAATCTCTGCTCTGCCACATCTGCCGTGTGACCTTGGGCCAAGTCCCTTAACTTCTCTGTGCCTCAGTTACCTCATCTGTAAAATGGGGATGAGTGTGAGCCCCATATGGGACAGGGATTGGGTCTGACCTAATTAACTTGTATCTATCTCAGTGCTGGAACAGTGCTTAGCACATAGTAATCACTTGACAATGCCATAATTATTATAGAGCTGTAAGCTTGGAGTTATGGAAGGAAAAAGTAACAGCTGCTCTTTAGTTCCTCCATGCCCCTTGCACAGTCCCCAAAAGAGGCAGTGGCAGAATTGTTTCCTCTCCAATGCAACTTCCCTACTCTTTCCACACATGCCCATGTCTCCCCTGTCCTAAAACACCCCTCCTTTGACTCCACAGCTCCCTCCAGTTATCACCCCCTCTCCCTCCTACCAGTCCTCTCCAAACTCCTTGAGCAAGTTGTCTACACCCAGGGTTTCAAGTTCCTCTCCTCCAATTCTCGCCTTGACCCCTTCAATCTGGCTTCCGTCCCCTTCACTCCACAGAAACTGCCCGCTCAAAAGTCACTAATGATCTCCTTCTTGCCAAATCCAATGGCCTCTACTCCATCCTAATCCTCTCCTAGTTCTTACCTCTCTAGCCATTGATTCTCGGTCTCCTTCATGGGCTCCTCCTCTGCCTCCCTCCCCCTAACTGTGGGGAGAAACAGAGAGGAAGGATATCTTGCCTAAAGTCCTAAAGCAAATCAGGAAGAATACTCAGAAGTGAGGCCTCTTAATTCATGACCTTTATTCCTCTCCATTTTGAAGAGGTATTTGTCATTTATTCATTTCCAGTAGAAGGGATGGTCCACAGTATCAAAAGCAGCTGAGAGGTTGAGGAGGATTAGGATGGAGTAGAGGCCATTAGATTTGGCAAAAAGGAGATCATTGGTGACCTTTAAGCAGGCGGTTTCTGTGGAGTGAAGGGGACAGTCCCTTTGGTAACCACACAGGTGATGACAGTGATGATGATGATAATTTTAATATTTGTTAAGTGCTTATTAAATTCCAAAAGCTGGGGTAGATACAACATAAGTGTTTAGTACAGTGATTTGCACACAGTAAACACTCAATAAATATGATTTGTAACAATAAACAGATTGGACCAAGGCTCTGTCCCATCTGGAGCTCACAGTCTACTTGAGAAGGAGGACAGGTATTTTCTGCCCATTTTACATAGAGGAAACTGAGGCACAAAGAAGTTTAATGATTTGCCCAAGTTCACATAGCATTCAAATTTCAGAGGTGAGATTAAAACCCAGGCCTCCTAGGATAAAGGCCTGGTTTTTTTTTCCTTTGGATCATGCTATTTCTCACTTCACAAAGGTAATTACCTGTTTGTTGTAGGGACTCACTGAAAGGATATACAATTTCTTCAAAATGGAGAAGAATGAAGGTCATGAATTAAGAGGCCTGACTTCTGACTATTCTTTCTGATTTGCTTTAAGACTTTAGGCAAGATACCCTTCCTCTCTGTTTCTGTATTTCCACATCTATAAGACATCTAGTTTAGGTTCTGGTTATTCCTGTTTTCTTTTTGATAAGGAGATAGGGAAGCATGGCCCAGTGAAAAGAACACAGACTAGGGATTCACAGAACCTGGGTTCTAATCCCAGGTCTACCCCTTGTCTGCTGGGTGGTCTTCGGAAAGTCACTTAACTTCTTTGTGCCTCAGTTACCTCATCTATAAGATGAGGATTAAGACTGTAAGCCTGTGAGGGACAGGGACTGAGTCCAACCTGATTATCTTGTATCTAACCCAGTGCTTAGTACAGTCCCTGGCATATAGTAAATGCTTAACCAATACCATAAATACAGTTATGAGGATAATTTTGCTCTCTCTGGAGCTTGCTCTTCATCTCCTTCCCTTCCTTTCCTTTCCAAAATCCTAGAACGAGTCATCTACAATTGATGCTTAGAATTCCTTAACTCCCATTCTCTCCTAGACCCCCTCCGATCTGGCTTCCGTCCCCTCCACTCTACCGAGACTGCTCTCTCTAAGGTCACCCGTGACCTCCTTCTTGCCAAATCCAATGGCTCCTACTCCATTCTAATCCTCCTTGACCTCTCTGCTGCCTTTGACACTGTCGACCATCCCCTCCTCCTCCATACCTTATCTCACCTTGGCTTCACGGACTCCGTCCTCTCCCGGTTCTCCTCTTACCTCTCTGGCCGGTCATTCTCGGTCTCCTTCGCTGGAGCCTCCTCCCCCTCCCATCCTTTAACTGTTGGAGTTCCTCAAGGGTCAGTTCTTGGCCCTCTTCTGTTCTCCATTTACACTCACTCCCTCGGTGAACTCATCCGCTCTCACGGCTTTGACTACCATCTCTACGCAGATGACACGCAGATCTACATCTCCGCCCCTGTCCTCTCCCCCTCCCTTCAGGCTCGCATCTCCTCCTGCCTCCGGGACGTCTCCACCTGGATGTCGGCCCGCCACCGAAAACTCAACATGAGCAAGACTGAGCTCCTCATCTTCCCTCCCAAACCCGGTCCTCTTCCAGACTTCTCTATCACCGTCGATGGCACGACCATCCTTCCCGTCTCTCGGGCCCGCAATCTCGGTGTCATCCTTGACTCGTCTCTCTCGTTCACCCCATGCATCCTATCCGTTACCAAGACCTGCCGGTTTCACCTCTACAATATCGCCAAGATCCGCCCTTTCCTCTCCACCCAAACGGCTACCTTACCGTTACGGGCTCTCGTTATATCCCGGCTAGACTACTGTGTCGGCCTTCTCTCTGACCTCCCTTCCTCCTCTCTTGCCCCGCTCCAGTCTATTCTTCACTCCGCTGCCCGGCTCATCTTCCTGCAGAAACGATCTGGGCATGTCACTCCCCTTCTTAAACAACTCCAGTGGTTGCCTATCGACCTCCACTCCAAACAAAAACTCCTCACTCTAGGCTTCGAGGCTCTCCATCACCTTGCCCCTTCCTACCTCTCCTCCCTTCTCTCTTTCTACCACCCACCCCGCACGCTCCGCTCCTCTGCCGCCCACCTCCTCACCGTCCCTCGGTCTCGCCCATCCCGCCGTCGACCCCCGGGCCATGTCCTCCCGCGGTCCCGGAACGCCCTCCCTCCTCACCTCTGCCAAACTGATTCTCTTTCCCTCTTCAAAACCCTACTTAAAACTCACCTCCTCCAAGAGGCCTTCCCAGACTGAACTCCTCTTCTCCCTCTACTCCCTCTGCCACCCCCCCTTTACCTCTCCGCAGCTAAACCCTCTTTTTCCCCTTTTCCCTCTGCTCCTCCACCTCTCCCTTCCCATCCCCACAGCACTGTACTCGTCCGCTCGACTGTATATATTTTTGTTACCCTATTTATTTTGTTAATGAATTGTACATCGCCTCGATTCTATTTAGTTGCCATTGTTTTTACGAGATGTTCTTTCCCTTGACTCTATTTATTGCCATTGTTCTCGTCTGTCCATCTCCCCCGATTAGACCGTAAGCCCGTCAAACGGCAGGGACTGTCTCTATCTGTTGCCGACTTGTTCATCCAAGCGCTTAGTACAGTGCTCTGCACATAGTAAGCGCTCAATAAATACTATTGAATGAATGAATGAATGAATCTCCTTGAAGGCGAATACAGTTATGAAATATAAAAAGGCTTGAACAACGCTGGAGTCATTGATGTTAGAAGTTGTTGTTGGCATAAAATGCCATGAATCCACGGTGAGGAGAACATCAGTCAATCATTCAATCGTATTTTGTTTACTGTGTGAGGACCACTGTTCTAAGCACTTGGGTAGTAAACTCTACCGATATAACAGACACATTCCCTGCCCACAACAAGCTTACACTCTAGGGAACATCTGAGAAAACTAGGCAGAAAAGGGGTTCCTGAAATGAAGCAGCTGAACCGTTCAGCTGACTTACCCTTTTGGATTTTGTTGACTGTAGCTTGTAGGGCCTTCACTTCTGTTTGTAAAGCACTCATCTGGGCTCTAAGTGGATTAATTTCTGAAAACGACAAAAGGCCATTAGCACTATACAATTCCTCCCTTTGGAAGCTCTGAAAGGCCCTTTGCCACTGAACTACTTGCTACTTCACTGCTGTGTGGCCTTAGGCAAATAACTTCAGATCTCTGTGCCTCAGTAACTGCATCTGTAAAATAGGGATTGAGACTGTAAACTCCACAGGGGACAAGGACTGTGACCCACTTAAAGAGCCTGTATCTACCACAGCACTTAGAATAGTGTCTGGCACATAGTAAGTGCTTAACAAATATCATAGAAATAAAAAGCTTGTCATTTTACACTTTTACAACACAAGCACATGCTGAAGTTGCGATCTAGACTGGAAGTTGTGAAAATTCCTGTTCCTAGGGCAAGATCTTGATTGGAGATTGCTACCTTTCAAGCGGCAGATGGTAAGATTTCAGGCTTCAGAGGCAATAGAATACCTTAGCCGCTTCCTTCCCCTGAACTTCCTTTCCTTTTTATATTCTTTCATTCCAAATCAAAACCCAGACATTTGGAAGACTCCCATTCTTCCTTCACTCCCCTTTCCCTGCCCAGAATTTTGGCCTGATCTCTTTCCCTTCCCCTAGGCAAGAAGACAGGCACACAATGTACCATTACCTCCTCCCTTCTGTCCTTTGGGGCCAGAGACACCTTTGTCTCCCTTTATCTGGGGGGTTCAGGTTTTCCTGGTGGACCCAGTGTCCCTCTGGCTCCTTGTTGGTGGAAGGAGGAGAGAAAGAGGGAATGGGGATGGGAGATAGAAAGGAGTAAGAAATGGTTGACATTCCCAGCAAATTCATTTTCTGACAGCTAAAGAGACTGTCATGGCTCTCAGGCTCTTTAGCAGCTGTGCCCAGCTCCTAGAGGGGCTGGTAAACTTGCCCCCAAGCATCTGGGTGAATCCAGCAAGTATCTGGAAGAGAATCCGTAAGAGAAGTAAGGGGTCCTGAGGGAATTCAGCTAGGACTTTGGCATCTTGCTCACTATCTCATGGCATAGTGGAAAGAGCATGGGTTTTGGAGTCAGAGGCCATAGGTTCTAATCCCGGCTCTGCCCCTTGTCAACTGTGTGACTTTGAGCTAGTCACTTAGCTTCTCTGTGCCTCAGTTATCTCGTCTGTAAAATGGGGATCAAGATTGTGAATGCCACGTGGGACAACCTGTTTACCTTGTATCTACCCCAGCCATTAGAACAGTGCTTGGCACATAGTAAGCACTAAACAAATACCATCATCATTTTTATTATTATTATCTGACCCTCTTTCTAACTCACACTGCATTTTAGCAGAAACTAACTACCTGCAGAGCTGGAGATGAATATAGAATGGCTTCATTCACTCATCAAATTGTCATCTGACAATGCCCCAAGCAAACTAATGCAGTCAGCCATTCAGCAAAAACAGAGTGCTCCAGAATGGTGTACACACACACACACGTATACACACCCATGTACACACACACACACACCACACCCACACCCACCCCCCCCAGACCTGGTAATGTGGAAAGCAGGAGCCAGGAAGGCTGAGTTTGAATTTTTAGTGTTTAAGTCATCAGCTCTGTTCTTTCTGAATGAGAAAGGGGCATCTGTCACTCAACCCCATTGAGGACTAATGAGAATATGTTTAAAAAACTGTGCTTTCCATTGAAAAGGATCCCCTAGAGACAAAATACCTCACCTACATTAGCTGGGGGGATTGGGCTTGTCTTTGGATGGGGTACTTCATGCATTCATTCAATCATATTTATTGAGCACTTACTGTACACTTACTTAGTGCTAGGAAATACAATTCAGCAACAAATAGAGACAATCCCTACCCACAGTGGGCTCACAGATTAGAAGGGGGGGAATCAGACATCAAAACAAGTAAACAGGCATCAGTAACATCAATATAAATAGAATATATAGATATGTTTGTATCATTAATAAAAATAAATAGAATTATAAATATGTACATATATACACACTAGTACTGAGGGGCGGGGAAGGGGGGTTAGAGCAGAGGGAGTGAATGGAGGCGATGGGGAGGGGAAGGGGAGCAGAGGAAAAGGGGGGCTTAGTCCGGGAAGGTCTCCTGGAGGAGGTGAGCTTTCAGTAGGGCTTGGAAGGGGGGAAGTGTGCTAGTTTGGCAGACCTGAGAAGGGAGGACATGCTTTGCACACAGTAAGTGCTCAATAAATACGAGTGAATAAATTCCAGGCCAGAGGTAGGAAGTGGGCCAGGGGGTCAAAGGCAGAACAGGCCAGAAAGAGGCACAGTGAGAAAGATAAAGCCAGGCCCAACAAGAGATCCTGACGCTACCCTTGTCTGCAGCTAGCCCAGGGTTACAATGAGTAACACCTCACTCCCACCCACTTTGAAGAAGGCGGTGGGTTGGGATCCTTGGCTGGAGACCCCATATCCACTCAGGATGGGCAGAGAAGGCCTTGGAGATATTTAGTGAGGTAGTGAACAAAAGTGACCAAAAGTCATCTGGTAACTTAACCTTTCTATTTCAATACTGCACAGGAACTGCCTGATTTCTGGAACCGGTGGCAGAAACTAAGTGATGTGCTAAAAATACAGGGAGCAACTTCATATTTTGTTCACCCACTTCCTTGTTGAGGGACCTGAAATTAACCGATCATCAAACTGGGGCAGTGTAGTAACCAAAGGAGCACAGACTTGATAATCAGAAGACTAACCTGCTGTTAACCTTGGGCAAGTCACTTATTTTTCTTTAGACTGTGAGCTCTATATGGATTCTGATTATCTTGTATCTACTCCAGGTCTTAGTAAAGTGTCTGATACATAGTAAGTGCTTAACAAATACCACAGTTATTATGATTCTCTGGGTCTCAGTTTCCTCACCTGTACAGGGGATTAAATACCTGTTCTCTCTCCCCATGTGGGACAGGGACTGTGCCGCATCTGACTGCATTGTATCTTCCCCATGCTTAACCCTGTGCTTTGCACATAGAAAACACTTAAACATTATTATTATTATTATTCCTGAGGAAGAATAAGTAATACAATGAGAACAAAGCCTAGAGCTAAACATTAATATATGTATATCAATTATAATGAATATTATTGATTATTATTAATAGTATTTATGGTACTTGTTAAGTGCTTACTATTTGCCAAGAACTGTTCTAAGTACTGGGGTAGATTCAAGTTAATCAGGTTGGACACAGCCCCTGTTCCCCATGGGACTTATACTTTTACTCCCCATTTTCTAGATGAAGTCACTGAGGCCCAGAGAAGTTCAGTGACTTGCCCAAGGTGATACAGCAGACATGTTGTGGAGCTGGGATTAGAACCCACATCTTTCTGACTCCCAGGCCTTTGGTCTATCCGCTACGCCATGTATAACTGATCAATAGTGAGCTATTGATATAAATTACTAAATGATAGTGAGAAAGTCTCAATCTCTTACCTTGGTCACCTTTTTCTCCTTTTCATCCCTCCTTTCCATCTCTGCCTTGTAACCCTTCTCTTCCCGGTAACCCATTTCTTCCAGGCAGTCCACAGGAAACAACCACGCAGGAGTTCCCTTTCTGTTCACAGCTGCAAGTATTTTGGCTGGAAGACACCGCCAGAAAAACCCCCACCAGGAGGGCCTGGAGAGGCTGAAGAAGGTTCATCTGCGAGTCCCAGAGAACAGAAGAAAGGAAGTGTTACCAAAAGTGCTGTGGTGTGTTCTCAGACGAAAACCAGAGTCAGGGTCATTCAGCATCTTTCATCTCGAAACCCTCGAGACACTTATAAGGGTGCCACTGGTGATCCTTGCTTTAAAAGCTGAAGGTTTTAAGGGAGTGCTCTCCCTGGACAGACCCCCTCATTTCCAAAATGACAGTGTCAGATAAACGAAGATGGAGGAGGGAAGACAGCTTTAGAACTCAAAACTACATTCATGCCAATAATTTCCTTCTCTCCAAAGTCTAGCTAGTAGGCCATTTGGAATAGCTAATCAAAGCGAAATTTTAATTTACGAATGGAAATCACCGGATCTTGGTAGCTCAACCAGAATTTCCAAGGGTTTTATCCTAGGCGGCAAAAGCTCGGGTTGGATAAGATGTTTTCTGTGGGTCTTGGGTAGAGCAAAGCAATATGGTATCTGTATTTCTCAGTCACTTGTGTCACAGTGAAGCCAGCTGGGCACAGTGACCCAGATTTTTAGAAAGGTGAAGGAATGTGAGAATAAACCCAGAGGGTGAAAATCCAATCAAGTACCTTTCTTTATGGAGAAAATCCTAATGAAAAAGAGATGAAAACATTAATCAAAAAATATTCGAATATATGAACTAAATCCATTAACTACTTTTTGAGCAGCAATTTGGCTTAGAGTATAATAATAATAATAATAATGGCATTTGTTAAGCCCTTACTATGTGCAAAGAGCACTGTTCTAAGCGCTGGGGAGGACACAAGGTGATCAGGTTGTCCCATGTGGAGCTCACAGTCTTAATCCCCATTTTACAGACAGGGTAACTGAGGCACAGAGAAGTTAAGTGACTTGCCCAAAGTCACACAGCTGACTAAACTCTGCCTCTAGACTACAGAATTGCTATTCCAGATTGCTTTCACAGAACGTCAGTCGGGCCAAAGTTATCAAACCATAACTGGTTTCACTCTTCACTGTCTCACTCCTTAGAAGAATCCTTTTTCTGTTGGTGTGTTTGGAAGCACAGATCAGAACAAGGGCTTGGGAGTCAGAGAGACCTGGGTTCTAATCCCTGCTCCACCACGTGTTTGCTGAGTGACCTTGGGCAAGTCACTTAACTTTTCTGGCCCCAGGTTAACTCTTCTGTAAAATGGAGATTAAGACTGTGAGCTGTATGTGGGACAGGGACTGTGTCAAACCTGATTAGCTCTATCTACCCCAGTGCTTAGTACAGTGCCTAGCACATAGTAAATGATGAACAAATACCATTAAAAAATAGGTGTTTCCTCTAGGTTGAGGGGCATATTATGTCTGTTTCCAGTTGGATGCCTGATCATCAAAAGCCAAAGAGCCACTGGAGTAACCGTTGCTCAATGTTTGCCTTGCTTTTCTTTGTAAAGGGTTGATTTCTGAGAAAAGTTAATGTCCACACTTAGAGAGGTCAGGGAACTATGTACACAGAGAAATTCTTCCGATAAGCCAGGCCCTATAAGAACGAAGCAGGGGAAATGACCCATGTTAAACAGTGACATCCGGCATGGGGTGAGCAAATTTATTGTTCCTCTACCCGCCCTTCCACCAGCAAAAACTGTCAAGCTCGCCAGGAGCTAAAGGTAGGTCATGTTTCTCGGATCCTCCTCCCTGGAGCTGCCTTTGATGTTTGAAATTCACTGCATTGTGGAGGGCAGGAGAGAGGATGTCCAATCTCAGGGTCATTTATCCAAAGATGAGGTGAGAGGTCACTGCTGCCCATATGACAGTTGTCTCGTGCCTCTCCAACAGTTCAGCTAATGAGACGGTGAGTGAGAAGATATTATAATGATAATAATAATAGTATTTGTTAAGCACTTACTATGTACAAAGCACTGTACTAAGTGCTGGGATTGATACAAACAAATTGAGTAGGACACAGTCCCTGCCCCATATGAGGCTTGCAGCCTCAATCCCCATTTTACAGATGAGATAACTGAAGCCCAGAGAAGTGAAGTGACTTGTTCAAGGTCACACAGAGGACAAGTGGTGGAGCTGGAGTTAAAACCCATGACCTTCAGACTCCCAGGCCTTTGCTCTATCCTTTACACCACCCTGCTTCTCACAAGCTGCTTCTCATTCTGCTTCTCACAAGCTCAACTGCTCTCCCGAACCTCTCACAATTCCCCAGGAATTGTATCACCAGGACAGAAGGGCTCAGTTACAGTCACCTGGATTCTTACCTGAAGGTCCTTGGCTACTGTCCACTTTCAGTTGCCAACTGTGGCCTAGAGGGAAGAGCTTGGGTCTGAGAGCCAGAGAATCTAGGACCTTTGACTTCTATTCCCAGCTCTGCCACTTGTCTGCTGGGCATGTCATTTCACTTTCCTGTGCCTCAGTTTCCTCAACTATAAAATTGGAATGCAATACCTCTTCTCCTTCATCCTTATACCCTGAGCCCCATAACGATCAGGGACTGTATCCAACCTGATTTTCTTATATTCATCCCCAAATTTAGGCCAGTGTTTGGCACACAGGAATTATTATTATTATTATAATTGAAAATTATTTCAATTTAAGGAGCTGTGGAAAAGAAAATTCGAGACAAAGTTAGGAGTAGAAGCACAGGGCTCAAACTCAAGAGAGAATCCAACTCTCACTTTTAGTTCTGCTCTAGTTTCTTGGGTCTTTTACAATGTGCTTCATCCTTCAGGATTGGATCAGGCACTGATTTGAGCTATGAACTGCTGGATGAAGCTGATTTTTTGAGCTAAATGGTGCAGGTTCACTCATTCCCGGATACTTCATCTCACTGTGTCCCACTGAGGGCCCACTCACCCTCCCTTCTGCATCACTTACACACCTTGATCTGTACCTCTTAAGCACTTGATAATCACCCCACCCTCAGCCCCACAGCACTTATGTACATATCTTCAAACTCTCCCATTTCCGACTCTCCCAAGCACTTAATACAGTGGTCTACACACAGTAAGTTTTCAGTAAATACGATTGCACTTGATGATGAGTGATGTCACTTCCTCTAGATCGAAGGCTCATTCATTCAATCATATTTATTGAATACTTAATGTGCAGAGCACTGTACTAAGCTCTTGGAAGAGCATACTATAACAATAAACAGTTTATAAACAATAAACTCTGAGGGTCGACCGACTCTGTTGTACTGTACTCTCCCAAGCTCTTAGAACAGTGGTGGGAACACAGTTAGAACTCAGTAAATGCCATTGATTGATTGGTTGAACTGATATATCAATCAGTAGAATTTATTGGTTCTGTATTATTTTCTGCACTGTACTAAGATCTTGGGAAAGTCCAGCAGAATTAATAAGCATGATCGCTGCCCTCCAGGAATTTATAAATACTACTGTGAAATTCATTTTATACCACCTCTGTCTAGATTATTTTAAGAAATATCTTTCGTTATTGCTCTGGTTATCCTACCTACTTTTATTTTCCTTAATGGAATTTAAGCACTTACTATATGCCAGAGACTGTACTAAATGCTGGGGGTAGATACAAAATAATCAGATTGGGCACAATCCCTGACTTACATGGGGCTCACAGTCATAATCCCTATTTTACAGATGAGGCAACTGAGGCACAGAGAAACTAAGTGACTTGTCCAGGGTCACATGGTCCACAAGTGATAGAAATGGGATTTGAGGTCAGGTCCTGTGATTTCCAGGTCCTTGCTCTTTCCACTAGGCTGTGAGCCCCACATGGGATATGGATTGTGTCCAAGCGGGTTAACGTTCATCTACCCCAGCCCTGAGTACGGTACGTGGCAAACAGTAAGTGTTTAACAAAAACCATTCAAAAAAAGAAGCCATTCCAAACAGTCTCTTTCTGTGTCTCTATGCTGATTGCAACTAAGAACCTTAATCCTCAGAGTCTCAGTTTGTTGCTATACTCTGACATCCCTTTTAATTCTTACATCCTCTCTTCTCCTCATCACTTCACCTCCTGTCTTTCTTGTCTGATTTTATCTATTTGGTAGAAACTTCGATCATAATCACTAACAGCTTAGGACATTTGGTTTATGAAAAGGATCACCTTTCATCTTGAGGAACATGAAAATGCCATCCTCTCTGGACCACTCCCTGCCAACAGCCCAGCACGATTTAACAAACCAATTCAGAACAATAGGCAAAGGAAAGAAAGGGAAGGTCAGACAAGGTGTCTGAAATCTACCTTGTTTAGTGAAATCTGGGCTTTGCTTGTTACTTTTTTTTTTTGTTAGCAATGTGGAAATTAGCTTCGCTCAATTGCTTCCTCTCCAGCCTTTCTTTTCCTGCAGGAGGTGAGTCCTTCACTCCCACTGCCTGTAATGCCAGGAAATGGACTAGCTGTCAGGAAAGAGGAATAGTAAACTGTCCTCAGGCACTCGAAACTGGAACCACCAGGTGGAAATCCAGAGTGCAAAGATCATTTTGCTCTCCCTGGAAAGGAAACTGTGTTCATTTCTGGGTCAGAGCAGTCTGGCAAAAGTTCAAAGATGAAGGCGGGTCTGGGGTCACAGGACTTGAGAGCCAGCTAGCCTTGAGAAGCAGCCAGCCCGAGAAACAACGTGGCCTTGGGGAAAAAGTACAAGCCTGGGAGTCAGGAGGCCTAGGTTTTTAAGCCTGGATCTGCCACTTATGACCTTGAGCAATCACTTCACTTGTCAGTGTTTCAGTTTCCTCAGCTGGTAAACTGGAGATCGATATCTGTTCTCTTCCCCCCTTTTTCTGTAAGTGTGACCTGTGAGGGACTGGGATTGTGTCTGACCTGCTTAGACTGGATCTCCTCCCAATGCTTGGCCCACACTGAGCACTTACCAAATACAACAGTTGCTATTAGCCACACAAGGGGTCTGGGAACTCATTCATTTGGATAGCTTGAATGAGATTATTCTTTCATTTTTTTAGTAGCTACGAGCTGGCAGTTTCCCTCGGGATCAAACTGGAAAACCACCTCTTACACCAAAAGTCTGTTTGCTGCTTAGTAAGGGTTAATGTTTCCCTTTGAAATATCAGTGATGTGATTTGGGTGAAAGGCACCTGAATGGATTTGGTATATGTTTCCCTTGGAATGAACATGCGGTGGGTTCCTTGGTATACCCCAGTTTATTTTATACTCTGACCGTACCAGTAATAATAATAATAATAATAATAATGGTATTTGCTAAGCCCTTACTATGTGCTAAGTTTAAGTGCTGGGATTGATACAAATTAATCAAGTTGGACACAGTCCCTGTCCCACATGGGCCGCACACTCTTAAACCCTATTTTACAGATGAGGTAGCTGAGGCCCAGAGAAGTGAAGTGACTTGCCCAAGGTCACACAGCAGACAAGAGATGGAGCAAGGATTAGAACCCACATCCTTCTGACCCTCGAGTCTGTGCTCTGTCCACTAAGCCATGCTGCTTCTACACAGAAGAGCAATAGCAAAGGGCCAGAGCTAATCAGGACCTAGCTCAGTGGAAAGAGCCCGGGCTTGGGAGGGGAGTCAGAGGTCATGAGTTCAAATCCCTGCTCTGCCACTTGTCAGCTGTGTGACTGTGGGCAAGTCACTTAACTTCTCTGTGCCTCAGTTACCTCATCTGTAAAATGGGGATTAACTGTGAGCCTCACGTGGGACAACCTGATTACCCTGTATCTACCCCAGCGGTTAGAACAGTGCTCGGCACATAGTAAGCGCTTAACAAATACCAACATTATTAAATGAGACTATCTGATCAGAGACAGGAGTCTCTGGCTCTGTTCAGTTAAGGATTAGGGCAGATCAATCAATCGATCATATTTATTGAGCACTTAGTAAGTGCAGGGCACTGTACTAGGTGCTTGGAAGAGTACAACACAACAATATGACAAATTCCCTGCTCATCACAGTCTAGAGGACAAACTTAGAGTCAAGAGGCAGATATCCCAACAGCTATGGTTAGTGACTTGGCTGAAGATTTAACAGTGCTATTTGTCAGCCTTCCACTTCCTCCTCCACCTCTACCAACAAGTCTTCCTTAATTCAGTCTCAGAATCCAGGTCATATAAATCCATCGGCAATTTCTAGCACTGATGTATTTGTTTATATTGTTCCACAACACTTTTGTATAGCTTTATTCAACTCTACATTCATTATTTATTTTGAATATTCTCTAAGTGATATTTTTTTTTGTCTACCTCTCCCATTAGGGTATAAGCCCTCTATAGGAAGGGAATGTATCATTCATTTGTTCCGTACTTGCCTACTGCTTAGTACAGCACATTGCAGCCAGTGGGCCTTCAAAAAATATTGTTATTACTATCTGAGACAACTGAATAGCAGAGGCTTATCTCAGTGGCATAGGAATCTCGAAAATGTGCTCTAATCTTAGATTGTGAGTCTCTTGGGGGCTAGAAAACTATCTCTATATCTCATTTTTTTCCCCAGTATTTAGTACAGTTCTTTGTGCATAGTAAGCACTTCAATAAGTACTATTAATATCAGTTTTATGGGCAGAGTAGAGAAGAAATTGTACTTCAGTATCATTCACACAGATGAAATCATACCATCTTTAAATATGAATATGAAGGATGGCAACAATCACGCAAACATAGGCACCTTCACACTCAGAAAACCTGCATGGCATAGTGGATAGATCATAGGCCTGGAAGTCAGAAGGACCTGGCTTCTAATCCTAGCTCTGCCAATTGCTTGCCATTTGACTTTGGGCAAGTCACTTCACTTCTCTGTGCCTCACTTACCTCATCTGTAAACTGGGGATTAAATCCTTCTTCCAATTTACACTGTGAGCCCCAGGTGGGACAGGGTCTATGTCCAACCTGATAAACTTGTATTTACCCCAGTGCATTAGAAACAGTCCTAGACACATAGTAAACGCTTGACAAATATCACAGAAAAGAGCTCTGTAGAGTGCTCAGTAAATAGCACTGATTGATTGATTCCTTCCCCCTCTAACTGTAACAAAGTTCTATAATAATAATGATTGTGGTATTTGTTAAGCACTTGCTATGTGCCAGGCACTGCTGAGGTAAGTACAAGTTAATGAGGTTGAACACAGTCTCTAATAATAATAATAATGTTGGTATTTGTTAAGTGCTTACTATGTGCCGAGCACTGTTCTAAGCGCTGGGGTAGACATAGGGGAATCAGGTTGTCCCACGTGGGGCTCACAGTCTTAATCCCCATTTTACAGATGAGGGAACTGAGGCACAGAGAAGTTAAGTGACTTGCCCACAGTCACACAGCCGACAAGTGGCAGAGCTGGGATTCGAACTCATGAGCCCTGACTCCAAAGCCCATGCTCTTTCCACTGAGCCACGCTGCTTCTCTATCCCACACGGGGTCCACAGTCTTAAACCCCATTTTACAGATGAGGTAATTGAGACAACAGAGAAGTTGTGACTTTGCCCAATGTCACACAGCAGAAAAGTGGTGGAGCTGGGATTAGAACTCAGGTCCTTCCTGGCCCCTGATCTATCCACTAGGCACACTGCTTCTCAAGATGGGTGGCTGAAGATAGAGCAGTGCCATTCACCAGTATCATCATTAATAGTATTTACTGAGAACTTATCATCATTATCATCCATGGTATTTATTGAGAATTTATAGAGAAGCAGCGTGGCTCAGTGGAAAGAGCCCGGGCTTGGGAGTCTGAGGTCATGTGTTCAAATCCCGGCTCCGCCACTTGTCAGCTGTGTGAATATGGGCAAGTCACTTCACTTCTCTGTGCCTCAGTTACTTCATCTGTAAAATGGGGATTAACTGTGAGCCTCAAATAGGACAGCCTGATTACCCTATATCTACCCCAGCGCTTAGAACAGTGCTCTGCACATAGTAAGCGCTTAACAAATACCAACATTATTATTATTATTATTGAGTGCTTACTATGAGCAGAGCACAGGACTAAGCATTTGGAAGAGTACAATATTACACAGTTGGCAGACACGTTCCCTGCCCACAATGAGCTTACAGTTTAGAGATGATCTAGTGTATTAGCAGTCCTACAAAGGGACACAGTGATCACCTAACAGGACAATGGGATAGAATATATTCTCTACTCTATTGTGTGTAGAGAATCAGTAAGACTTTCTAGATACAGCTGTGCTCTTCCTGGCAGCAGTATTTTCTTCAAAGGAGGGCGGGTCACTCATTCTTTATGGAACCACACATATATCTGTGTGAATATATATGCCCACATGCATATGGCAGATGTATACTGCCCAGATTGCTGTGTACGCCTTAATAATAATAAAGATAATTATGGTATTTGTTAAGCACTTACTATGTGCTGAGCAGTGTTCTAAGCACTGGGGTAGAAACAGGGCAATCAGATTGTCCCACATGGGGCTCACTCATTTTTTTGTTAAATCCTCATTTTTACAGATGAAAAAGGCACAAAGAAGATATGTGACTTGTCCAAGGTCACACAGCAGGTAAGTGGAGGAGTCAGGATTAGAACCCACGACCTCAGACTCCCATTCCCGTGCTCTTTCCACTAAGCCACGCTGCTTCTCTTTGATACTCCATACTTACTGTCCCACAATGCTTATGTGAATACACTACTACTACTACTATTTATTGTTTACTATGTGCTAAGCACTGTACTAAGTGCTGGAGGAGATGCAAGATAATCAGGTCCCACATGGGGCTCACTCTCTGAGAAGCAAGGAGAATCCACATTTTGCAGATGAGGCACAGAGAACTTTTTTGACTTGCCCAAGGTCACACAGCAGGTAAGTGGAGGAGTCAGGATTAGAACCCAGGTCATTATATTCTGCTATTTCCCCTATTCCCAATCTAGTTTACCTGAACTAGATTAATGTGTGTCTTCCCCTATAGACTGTAAGCTCCTTGTGGGGCAGAGAACGTGTCTTCCAACTCTCTTCATTGTACTTTCCCAAGCATTTAGTATAGTGCTCTGCACGCGGTAAGCATTCAATAAATTCATTCATTCAATCGTATTTATTGATCGCATTCTATGTGCAGAGCACTGTACTAAGCACTTGGAATGCACAAAACCGATAGAGACAATCCCTGCCCAGCCACGGGCTCACAGTCTAAACCCCACTGATTAACTGATTGATTTGATTTATCCCCCCAAACTAGTAAACATTGTTGACATCTTCCTCTATCTAATCACTAGGCTGGATGTTCAGTGGTACTTTTATTTATGTCGTGAAGATCAGTCAGTCAATCAGTCAATCGTATTTTTTGAGTACTTACTCTGTGAAGGACACTGTTCTTGGCACTTGGAGAGTACAACAGAACTGGTGGACATGTTCCCAGCCCACTAGGAGCTTACAGTCTAGAGGAGGAAAAGGGCAATGATAATAATAATAATAATAATCATGGTATTTTTTAAGAGTTTGCTATGTGTCAAGAAGTGGGGTATATCCAAGATAATCAGCTAAGGGGACAGTCTAAGGATTTGATGGGAATTGCGAGTCAAGTCAAGAGAGAACAGCATTGCCTAATGGCAAGAGGAGAGGCCTGGGAGTCAGAGGGCTTGGGTTCTAATCCCACTTCTGCCACTTGTCTTCTGTGTGACCTTGGGCAAACAATTTAACTTCTCTGTGCTTCAGTCTTCCTGTTCTCACTTCTACTTAGACCGTTAGCCCCATGCAGGGCAGCGACTGTGTCCAACCTAATTAACTTTTTCTACCCTACCATTTAGAACAGGGTTGGACACTGCTTATAAGCATTTAACAAATATCATAAAAAATTCAAAAGTGTCCAAAGAGCAGGAGTGACATGAGGATGTGTTTACTTATCAGGGTACTGACTGCTCTAGTGTGGGGTGTCACTGGGCTAAGGCCTGGGGTCAATTCAGTTCAATCAGATTAGATACACTCTCCATCCCACATGGGGCTCACAGTAATAATAATAATAATTATGGTATTTATTGAGCAATTACTATGTACCAAGAACTATTCTAAGCACTGGGGTAGATACAAGGTAATCAGGTTGTCCCATGTGAGGCTCACAGTCTTAATCCCCATTTTTCAGACAAGGTAACTGAAGCGCAGAGAAATTAAGTCACTTGCCCAAGATCACACAGCAGACAAGTGGTGGATCCAGTATTAGAACCCACATCTGACTCTCAAATCCATGCTCTTGCCACTAGACCACTGGGATGCTCTGATTTTCCTCTTCACATAGCAGTGACAACTAGAGCTGTCTTCAGATTCCTACTGAAATGTATAAGCTTATAGGTGAAAACTGAAGATTTTATTTTTTAACGATATTTGTTATGTGCCAGGCACTGTACTAAGCGCTGGGGTAGATACAAGCTAATCAGCCTGGACACAATCCATGTCCCACATGGGGCTCAAAGTCTTAATACCCATTTTACAGATGAGGTAACTATGACACAGAGAAGTGAAGTGAAGTGACACCCCAAGGTCACACAGCTGACATTGCAGCAGGTTTAGAACTCAGATCCTTCTGACTTCCATTCTCCTTCCACTTGGCCACACTACTTCTTTCAGAGTCAAATCTTGGGAAAAATCTACAGGGCTTTCTCCTTATTTCCTATAAGACTGCCTACTGTCACCATGGATCAACTAGAAGCTCAATCAAAGATATATAGTTAAATAAAGCATGGGGAAGTTACTGCGTCCCTGCCTTTGGAGTGTGTGTTTTCAGTTGTTTGATTTATGACATTTGTTTCTCATTGCATACTGTTGCTGGATTGCTAAAGCAGCCAGGAATTAAAGATTGCGTAAAAATTTAAAAATAGGGGAAGAGGAGTGTGATCTCAGAGATCAATATTTGCCAGAAGGTTGGGCCAGAGGAGCTGTGAAGGGAGGTGGCAAAGGTATCTAAGATAATCTAAATAAGTTCCCAGTAGAGGTGAATTAGTGGGTTGAAGAACATCTAGGAGGCATCATCCCCTGAAAGTCCTTCAGGGCTGGTTTGCTTCCGGGCCACTTTTGGAGATAATCACATCCCCATCTTCCTCAGGTTCAACAGATAAAAGACAAACACAAGAGATCCAAAATGTTCTTGGAGGATCCAAGTCATTCTCCAGTCATTCCCACACAGGAGGGTTCAATTCTTTCTAAATCAACCCATCCATCTGTCTACAAGTTTCCGCATAGTTTCCAATTAGAGGGCCCACCTAATGCACTTCAGGGAGACTGTCTGCATGAACTTGCAGGCTCAGAGCCTGAATGGAAAAATCACATAGGGATGGTGTGGGTAGAGGGAAATTTAGAATTTCCATTCCTTTCTGGAATGCAGGGATGCCTGGGTCACACTTTATCTCCAAACCCTCCAAATATCATTGCTCTGGAAATTGATAGTTTTTGAATGCACAGGGAGGCCCTTGACTCTCAGCTGGGATTGATGTGGACAGGTATTGTCTTTCTTAATTGCTGAATTGCACTTTCCAAGCGCTTAGTACAGTGCTGTGCACACAGTAAGTGCTCAATAAATAGGAAAGAAAGGAAGAAAGGAAGAAAGGAAAAAGAGAAAGAGAGAGAGAGAGAAAGAAAGAGAGAGAGAGAAAGAGAGAGAGAAAGAGAGAAAGAGAGAGAGAAAGAAAGAGAGAAAGAGAGAGAGAAAGAGAGAGAGAAGAAAGAGAGAAAGAGAGAGAGAAGAGAGAAAGAGAGAAAGAAAGAGAGAAAGAGAGAAAGAAAGAAGAAAGAGAGAGAAAGAAAGAAAGAGAGAAAGAGAGAGAGAAAGAAAGAAAAGAAAGAATGAAAGAAAGAAAGAAGAAAGAAGAAAGAAAGAAAGAAAGAAAGAAAGAAAGAAAGAAAGAAAGAAAGAAAGAAAGAAAGAAAGAAAGTGTCCACGGTGCTTATCTTGCCCATGTGGAAACTGTAGGAAAGGGAAAAGTCCATTAGCTAAGGGAGCTAATAATGGCTTCACTTAAATCCATCTCTTCCAGCTCTGTTGTATTGCTATGTTGTGGGCTCCCAATTGCTTAGTACAATGCTCTGCACACAGAAAGAACTCAATAAATACCATGGATTGATTGATTAACTGATAGACCTCATCTGAGGCCCAAAGGCCACCTCTCGTGGCCAGTAGGCCCTGGAACCCGGTAAATCATTTGCTGGGATGGGAAAGAGAAGGACCTATTATTCGACTGGGACAAGAAGAGGCAAAATCCTTCACACCCTTGAGTGGTAATGAATGCCAAGTCTTTCCAAAAATCACAGGTCCAGCATGGAATTAATCTTCCGTTCACCTTTTAATCACGGGGGTCCAACACTCCCCAGCACCAAGAGTTGGAAATACCTTTGGCTCTGGCTCACCCTGGTACCATCACCAGAGAGGCCCTGCCCAAGCTTAGCCCAGCCAGGTCTGGCTCTCACTAGTCAAGACAAGCACCTCATCCACTGCCCATCTCCCAAAACAACACACACAAACACACACACACACACATTCCTACTACAGAGGCTCAAAATTCACAAATGATGAGGCGCAGCTCTGCACAGGACTTGTCATTCCATTTGCCATTGGTGAATATCTCTACGCAGTTCTCCCCGCCGTGGTCGTTGTTTGGCTCTCCCGGGGCCCAGTTGGCATAACCCAGCGGCTCCCCAGAGGGATACACAAACTTGCCCTCGGTCTTTACGTCAGTCATGCTGAGGAAGGCTGACTTGTTGTACTCAGCCAAGATCTGCTGCACGGCGGTGTTCTCTACCGCGTTCCTAGGGGAGGCCATCTGCCCACCAGCTAGCTCGCAGGCCCGTCTGGCTCTCTCGAAGTTGCCTTCCAAGTTGTTGGTCTTGAATATCTTTTCTCCGACTTCTTTGCCCCCTGGGAAGAGTTCCACTAAGAAAAGAGAAGTTGGGACCAAAATCCTTAAGTATTAGAGAAGATTCGAGGAGGCAGATAAGTACTGGGGGTGGGGCTAATAATAATGATAATCAAGGTGATATTTGTTAAGCGCTCACTCTGTGCCAACAAGATAATCATTTCAGATGAGTCCCAGCCTCATAGGGAACTCACAGTCTAAGGAGGAGGGAGAACAGGTATGGCATCCCCATTTTACAGGTGAGGAAAGTAAGGCATAGAGAAGTTAAGTGACTTGCACAAAGTCACACAGCAGACAAGTAGTGGAGCTGGGATTAGGACTCGGGTTCTCTGACTCTCAGGCTGGTTCTCTTTTGACTAGGCAAAATGGAAACCAGAACTCACTTCTGACACTAGCTTCCTGGTGATCTTGGGCAAGACACTCAACTGCTTGGTGAAGCAGCGAAGCAGGGTGGCTTAGCAGAAAGAGCATGGGCTTGGGAGTCAGAGGTTGTGGTTTCTAATCCTGGCTCTGACACTAGTCTATTGTGTGACTTTGGGCAAACCATTTAACTTCCCTGTGCCTCAGTTAACTCACCTGTAAAATGGGGATTAAGACTGTGAGCCCCACTTAGGACAATCTGACTACATTTTACCTACCCTGGCGCTTAGAATGGTGCTTGGCACATAGAAACACTTAACAAATACCATCATTATTATTATTACTAGTACCATGGATGTTGACTCTTCTAACTCCTTCCACAATGGATCAGGAGGAAGACTGCTCTATGCCTCAGTTTCCCCATTCCCACCTGTCTCCCTTTTTTCCCCCATTTGCCTCTCACTCCAGGGTTTCATCTGCCTTTCCTTCCAAGCCTGCAGTCATGGTTAAAACCCTAAAAATGTGGATTCTCCTGGAAGATTTTATTTACTTTCTTAACTTCCCATTTTAAAAGTTCCCAGGAAGAAGAGAGAATCCCAAAAAAGTCACTCAAGAAAAAAGAGATATCAAGTAACAACATAACCAGGGTATTTTTGAAACACCAATGCATGGAAATGTAAAGCACATTGCTATTACAGTGGATTTAAGGCGGCAAACTGAAAGCTGAGCCAAGTTTTCCATCTCTCAGTGCAGTAGTTTGTATACTGAAAGAAAATTTTACCAAACTTCATCAGGGCCAGAGGAGGCCTGAGACTAGGCTATTCAGAAAGTCACAGATAGTCACACTGCCTGGCTCAGGTCTAAATCAAGCCTAAGGCCCATCACGGCAAGATCAAGCTGTTGCAATTTGCCCTGGGTTTCCCCTTACATATTTGGTTTTTATTGAGAAAGCAGAATGCTTTACTATCTCTGGCGGCTGCAATAGCATTACTACGAATTAGCATAATTTCATGTCTTGGAAGACAGGCATCAAAGTAAACAGAATTTCCCTATTTTCCATCCTTCACTTTGATGCACAGGTAGGGATGTTTTGATGCAAGCCGAGGGCTGAAGGAAACTTGAAGGAAAATTTCAGGGCCTCCAAAAACCCTTTATCGTTTCTTCCTTCCCATGTAAGAGCTTTCCCACAGCCCTTTAGAATACTGATACTTCTTCTTCATCCTAACAAAGAGGCCCAGCTCGTTTTTTTCTCAATTGGCTGAAATGAATTTCCAGAGCCTCGCTAAAGCAATAAAATACTAAAAGAAGATGAAATCCCGGGGTTATTCTCAGGCAAGAAGGATTGGTGCTAACAGGGAAGGGCCAGAAACCAGAGCCTCCAAATCACTTACCTTTCTTAAACTTGGAGACACTGGCTTGCAAGATCTTTACTTGTTCCTGTAGAGCCGTCAGTTGTTGCTTCAGAGTATTGACTTCTGCAAGCAGAAAGCAGTATCAGTTTTCAACTGTATCAATCTCATCTATCTTGCCATTGACCTCTCTCCCACATCCTGCCTATGGCCTGGAAGGCCATCCCTCCTCATATCCGACAAACAATTACTCTCCCCCTCTTCAAAGCCTTATTGAAGGCACATCTCCAAAAGGCCTTCCCTTACTAAGCCCCCCTTTTCTTTTCTCCCCCTCTCTTCTGCATCACCGTGACTTGCTGCCTTTATTCATCCCCCAACCCAGCCCCAAAACACTTATGTATATCTTTGTAATTTATTTATTTCCATTAATGTCTGCCTCCCCCGCTAGACTGTAAGCTCATTGTGGGCAGAGAATGTGTCAATTTATTGGTATATTGTACTCTTCCTCCTGCTTAGTACAGTACTCTGCACACAGTAAGTGCTCATTAAATATACTGATTGACTACTTTTGGGGCGGAACAAGGCTAGCAGACATGAGGAGAGAATGACTACACAGCAAACACATCCATGGAAATATATGTCAACTGGCAGGGTAAAATGATAACTAATAATAATAATGATAATAACGGTATTTGTTAAGGGTTTACGATGTACCAAGCACTATATTAAGGACTGGGGTGGATGCAAGAAAATTGGGTTGAATACAGTCCGCTTGGGGCTCACAGTCTCGTTTCCCATTTTCCAGATGAAGTTCCTGAGGCTCAGAGAAGTTAAGTGACTTGTCCAAGGTCACACAGCAGACAAGTGGTGGAGAAGGGATTAGAACCCATGACCTTTTGACTCCCAGGACCTTGCTCTATCCACTACGCCATTCAAATGGCACTATCGAGGGATAAGTTGCATAACGTAACACCACCTAGTCCGTTCAGCAAATAGCAGCCACCCTATCCCTAAGTCTTTGGCATCCTTAGACTTGGTGTGACTTAGACAGAGACTCAGTTCGAGAGTCTGACCAAGGAATCGCCTCAGCCGTATGAGCTGCCAAAGTGCTGATCATCATTTTTCGGGCTGGACTGTAAAAGTCCCAGCTATAAAGAAGCCATCATGGATTCTCAGGGAAACAAGAATTTCCTACAGTCTTTCTGAGGGGATAGGACAGATCGGAATGTCATTTATTAGATGTGCCATGTAGGAATGAAGAGGAGAACTGTTCGTATCAGATATGGAATGAGCACTGTTTCAGCAGGCATGATCTGGAAGCCCTTACGCTGGGCCGAGTGAAAGAGAATGAAACTTTTATGAGTCTCAATTACATCTGTCTATAGAGTGGTGTCCTCCCTATGTGTTCAGAGCTTCAGGTTGGTCTAGAAATCACTTATCTCACAACTACCTTCCACCATCAGGTCTTCATCTTGCCCACATCAATCAGTGGTATTTACTGAGTGCTTACTAAGTGCGGAGCACCGTTCTAAGCTGTTGGGAGAGTACAACACAAGAGAATAAGCAGACATGTTTCCAGTCCATAACGAGTTTACAGTATAGAGGGGGAGGAGAAGGGAAGAAAGAAATAGCTCACAGGTCTTACAGTGATCACAACCGCTGTGATAATCGCTAACTTTACATGCCTGGCCCTAATCCTCTGTTCATTTCGGGGAGGTGAAGTGAATGAGATGCAGAGAGGACAAAGCCTTGTTTTGTCCTGTGTGTTAGGGAACAAAACACTCACAAGCTCGAGATGAAATGGACTATTGTTACACTGTACTCTCCCAAGCGCTACATACAATGTTCTGCCCACAGGAAGAACTTGATAAATATGATTGAATGAATGACTATGTAGCTTGTGGCTAGTTATAATAATAATAATGTTGCTATTTGTTAAGTGCTTACTATGTGCCCAGCACTGTTCTAAGCGCTGGGGTAGATACAGGGTAATCAGGTTGTCCCACGTGAGGTTCACAGTCTTGATCCCCATTTTACAGATGAGGTAACTGAGACACAGAGAAGTTAAGTGACTTGTCCAAAGTCACACAGCTGACAAGGGGCAGAGGCAGGATTTGAACCCATGACCTCTGACTCCCAAGCCCATGCTCTTTCCACTGAGCCATGCTGCTTCTCTAGCCATGCTGCTTCTCTCTGACTTAAGGCCCATTTCTCCAGGGAAAAAGAAGAAGGAGGTGTGAGGTGAGAACCAGGAGCATTAAAGGGATTGGACCACCATTAACGAAGCAATAACAGGATGCTATCACATCATTAACGGGAACTAAATAGGAACTTGCACTAAGCAAGTCATTGTCAACCCTATTAATTTCAGGAATTTAAATAGACATATTCATAGCCCATTCTGTCCCACCAGCTCCAAAGGAAATCCCTGGTTTATTTCCTTCTTGGCATTCCAGCATTCCTAAAGGCCGGGAACTGGAAGAAAGAATGGGAGCCAGATTCTAGAAGGGAGGGGAGGCGGTTTGAGTCATCCCACCCAGGAAGCTCACGATTGGTTGCTGCATCTTCCAAACGATGTTCCGAGCTTCATAACTCTGTTTCTCTAACTCCCTTAGATGCTCCCCCAGAGAATAGCTGCTTTGAATCCAGGAAAGGAATTCCATTTCACCCAGTCTTGGAAGATGGGGGAAGACACAGAGTAGCATGCAGACCCAGGGGTAGGGTGACTTTTGGGAATGCAGGGCACCTTACCAGAGAGCCCGCTGTCTCCCTTGACTCCTTTCTCCCCCGGCAATCCTCTTTCTCCCTTCAGCCCAGGAGGGCCCCTGGCCCCCGCGGACCCCTGGGGACCCATGGCACCAGCTGGACCTAAGGTTGGGTAAAGAGAAACAGACACATATGAAAGAGAGGCATTTGCGATCTGAATTTGGTCCCTTGCTAGGTGATTTACCAATTGCCAGCATGGCACAGTGGATAGAGCACGAGCCTAGGAGTCAGAAGGACCTGCGTTCTAATCCCGGCTCCACCACTTGTCTGCTGTGTGATGTAGGGCAAATTATTTCTCTGGGCCTCAGTTACCTCATCTGTAAAATGGGGATTAAGACTGCGAGCCCCATGTGGGACAGAGACTGTGTCCAACTTGATTAGCTTGTCTCTACCCCAGAGCTTAGAACAGTGTCTGGAACATAGTAAGTGCTTAACAAATACCATAAAAACAAAAAAAAAAAAACAGTCCTGGCCTCCAACCTTCACCCCAACAGGGCAGAGGAATATAGGGCTAAAGGTAGTTAAGACTTGATTTTTAATGGCATTTGTTCTTCCTCCTCCTTGACTATGAGTCCCATATGGGAGAGGAACTGTGGCCCATTATTCTCAACCATTCTCAACTAGGATGCATGAACCTTGCATGTATCCCAGTGCTTAGAACAGCATTTGACACATAGTAAACACTTAACAAATACCATTACCAAAAAACTCTTACTGTGTACCAGTACCTCTTACTGTACTAAGCGCTAAGATAATCACGTTGGACACAGTCCCTGTTCCATTTAGGGATGGAACACATCCCTATTTTACGGATGAGATGACTGAGGTATAGAGAAGTCAAGTGACTTACCCAAGGTCACACAGCAAACAAGTGGTGGAGTAGGGATTAGAACCCAGGTCTTCTGACACCCAGGCCCATGCTCTTTCCACTAGGCCACACTGCTTCCAAAGGAGTGAAAGGGGTAAATCAGTGGGCATCAATCAATAGTATTTATCAAAAGCTGAACTAAGCACCTGGGAGAATTCAGTAAAGTCATCGTGATTTTTTTCTTTCAAGGATCTGATAGTCTAGCCAGTCAGACAGCCATCAAAATAATCTTGCTGTCATTTCTGCCATCTCTAGGCCATAAAGCAAAATGTCCTCTTACTGCCAGTAGCTCCTTCCCACTTCAAATCTACCAAACCATTTCCTGCTACATTTAAAAACATCTTCTGAAATCCCACCTCCTCTAGGAAGCCCTCCCCAACTCATCCTCTAGCCTGTTAGCTCGTTGTGGGCTGGGAATGTGTCCATTTATTGTTGTATTGTACTCCCCTAAACGCTCTGCACACAGTAAGTGCTCAATAAATACGATAGAATAAACGAACGAATCCCCATCTTCCCAGGTCATGTTTTCCCAAAAGCCACTCTTACCATCATCATCATCAATGGTATTTATTGAGCGCTTGCTATGTGCTGAGCACTATATATATTAGAGAATACAATACCACAGAGAACAAAAGAGAAACAGTGTGACTTAGTGGCCAACTGGATAGAGCACAGGCCTAGGAGTTAGGACGACCTCGGTTCTAATTCTGGCTCCACCACTTTTCTGCTTGGGCAAGTCATTTGGGCAAGTCACTTCACTTCTCTATGCCTCAGTTACCTCATTTATGAAATGGGGATTGAGACTGTGAGTCCCATGTGGGTCACTGAATGTGTCCATCCTGATTATCTTTTATCTACCCCAGAGCTCAGTACAGTGCTTGGCACATTATACATGCTTAAATACCATTTTTTAAAAAACAAAACAGACTTGGCCAACACTTTCTCTGCCCACCACGAGCTTACTTATGATACCTTAATTGATTAGTTCCTCATATTCTGTCATTTGGAATATTTAGCTATCATATTTAGAATATTCAATTTCCCATCTGATTTTTAATGGTATTTGTTAAGTGCTTAATATGTGCCTGGCAGCACACTAAGTGTTGGGATAGATGCAAGATAACTAGGTTGGACACAATCCCTTTCCCACATGCGGCTCACAATCTAAATCCCCATTTTATGGATGAGGTAACTCAAGCACAGAGAAGTTAAGTGACCTGCCCAAGGTCACAGAGCAGACAAGTTGGGTTCTAGAATTAGAACTCAAGTTTCCTGATTTCCAGGCCTGTGTTCTTTCCACTAGACTTATTTCTATTAATAGTTAGCATCTATGCTTTTTCTTCACTCCTTCCTGTATGTATACAATTCACATATGTCCATTTCCCTCTCTGGATCGTAAGCTCCTCATGGGCAAGGGCTTTTCTTTTAGCAGACATAGTCATGTTTCCAGATTGTAAGCTCATTGTGGGCAGAAAAACGTGTCTATCAACTCTGTCATGGAGTACTCTCCCAAGAGCTTAATACAGAGGTGTACACATGATTTGTGCTCAATAAATACCATCAATCGATTACTCTTTGTGGCTCAGAGAAGCAGCGTGGCTCAGTGGAAAGAGCCCGGGCTTGGGAGTCAGAGGTCATGGGTTCGAATCCAGGCTCTGCCACTTGTCAGCTGTGTGACTGTGGGTAAGTCACTTCACTTCTCGGTGCCTCAGTTACCTCATCTGTAAAATGGGGATTAACTGTGAGCCTCACGTGGGACAACCTGATTCCCCTGTATCTACCCCAGGGTTTAGAACAGTGCTCTGCACACAGTAAGCGCTTAACAAATTCCAACATTTTTATTCTACCAATGCCTAGAATGCAGTAGCCGCTGAAGAAATTCTGATGAATGAATGATTGAACGAATGGATGAATAATGACGTGGGTGTTCCGGGACCTTTCCCGATTGTCATTTACCTGGGGTTCCGGGACTTCCTGGGTTTCCTTTATCACCTGGGGGCCCTTTATCTCCCTTTGGCCCCGGTGTTCCTCTTGCTCCGGGTGGCCCCTGAGCACCGGGATTTCCAGCTGGACCTAGGGATGGAGTGAAAAAAGCAAAATTATTTACAGACTTTCTTTTCATCGCAAGGAGGAAGGTCTTGATTAGGGGGTTTGACCCACCTCACAGCAAACTCTCTCTGGAGAGCCCTTTAGCTGAACATCACCCCAAGGGTGCAGAGACTCATTGTGGGTGAGCTAGAATTTATGTCATCTGAGGTAAAGATGGCTGTTGGTTTCATTAATTTTGATACGACACTAATCATCTTGAAGCTAGCAGGAAGACTAGTAAATTATATTGGTTGAGAAAACATTAAAAAAATTTCTCAAGTCAACATTACATTTCATGGCATAACCGTTGGCTGGTGCATCATGGAGAAGGGAGTCAGAAGGACCTGGGTTCTAATCCCAGCTCTGCCACTTGTTTGATATGTGACTTTGGGCAAGTCACTTAAATTATCGGTGCCTCAATTACCTCATCTGTAAAATGGGGGCTAATACTGTGAGCCTCAATTGGGACACGGACTGTGTCCAACCTGATTAGCGTGTATTGATATCAGCGTTTCATACAATGTCTGGCATGTAATAATAATAATAATAATAATGGTATTTTCTAAGTGCTTACAACACTTTAGGTACTGTACTAAGCACTGGGGCCCTTACAAGCAAATTGGGTTGGACACAGGCCTTGTCCCACAAGGGACTCACAGTCATAATCCCCATTTTACAGATGAGGTAACTGAGGCCCAGAGAATTAAAGTGACTTGCTCAAGGCCACATAGCAGCTAAGTGGTGGAGCTGAGATTATAACCCATGACCTTCTGACTCCCAGGCCCACACTCTATCCACTAAGCCACACTGGTTCTCTAGATGCTAAACAAATTCCAGAAACAAAATGATTACCATTTGTGAATCCAACAACAAGATATTGTGAGGTTGAAACCTTCCACAAAACCATCACATAAAGGGAATGTGGAGGAATTTGAGGACACCAAGAAAACAAGAACAAACATGGTTAAAGGCAAGGCACCTGAAATGCAGGATGTGGGAATTATTTTAGGTTGAATAATGATCATTCCCCATAATGCAATGATCATTCCCCACGGCTTAGTACAGTGCTCTGCACACAGTAAACGCTCAATAAATACTGATATTATTGATAGAATGATGGGTAGCTGGAGTCCAGAATGTCCCTTTGTATAATATTCTGTGTATTTCTCCTCTCTTCCTTATATTAAAACTTGAGGCAGACCTTCGGCGAGGCAAAGAGTGAAAATCTAACAAAACCAAGACACATACCTTTGACACCAGATTCTCCCTTTGGTCCTTGTTCACCTCGGGGTCCTCCATTCCCCTGGAGTCCTGGGGGTCCCTCTTTCCCAATCTGACCCGGAACACCTGCAGGTCCAGCGGGTCCTGTGGGGAGAGATCCCATCCAATCGATTCCATGATAAGATTGGCACATTTTGAGCTACGACACGTTAATCAGGTGAAATCCTTCAAGATGATCCAGTAAATGAGTGGTTTATAACAGCTCCCGATCAATCGTCTTCGAAGTTTAAATGACGAAGTACCCGGATCTTGCAACCGTGGGGCTGCAGAGGACCGTGGGAATTTTCCCTACAGCTGACCTCTACGGTAGGGACAGGAGGGCAAAGTGTCTGATGCGTGGTATCCCCCTGAACTGATCACTGTCTGGGACACCACAGTTGCCCTGAGAAGTGGGGAGGAGCAGGACAAAAAGCTGAAGCTGCAGCTACCCTGGCCCCTTGGGGAGCAGAGTGGGTAGTCAGGACTAAGAGGCCTCTGTGGGAAGGGTGGGAGCCGGGGTCCTCTTGGCTGGCTGAGGAAAAGCTGAAGTGAGTTGGGAGGGATCGTGCCCACCTGGAGCATTCCCCTGTATTTCTAGGCTCTGGGGTTAACAATAATAATAATAATAATAATAATAATGATTATGGTATTTGTTAAGCTCTTAGAATGTGTCAAGTACCATTCTAAGCTCTGGGTAGATACAAGGTAATCAGGTTGCCCCAGGTGGGGTTCACAGTCTTAATCCCCATTTTATAGGTAAGGTAACTGAGGCATAGAGAAGTTCAGTAAGTGGCTTGCCCAAGGTCGCATAGCAGACAAGTGGCAGAATCGACATTAGAACCCTCTTCCTTTGATTCCAAGACGGGGGTCTTGCCACTAGGCTAAGCTGCTTCTCTGCTCCTCTGTGGGACAGAGAGGAGGTGAGGGGAGGGAGCTCCGGGAGGTACTGTGTGGGTGGAAGGGGATGCTTCCTCTTTCTCAGATCTGACAAGGGGATGGACGGGGGCGGTGGGGGCGGGATCCAATAGATGCTTGATCGCAGGGGACACGGCACCACGTTCGGTCTTCATTCAACCACTTCTACTAGGGTCTCTAAATTTGATAGAATGCCAAAACAAAGGCCTCTTAGGCATCCCTGACACATATCTGCCCAAACTAGTCTGGGCTTCTGAGTACTGAAAACAGCAGCTGTACAGTGAAAGAGTACAAGAGACAGTTTTAAGAGCAGTGGTTTAGAGAAGCTTGGCAAAGCGAGTTTGTGAAAATAATCACAAAGTACAAATGTTTAGATCAAACTATTTCTGTCTCATTGCCTGTCCAAGCCAGATGATCAACAAAAAACAGTGTTCCTGCATCCCAGCAGCACCAGTACACCCTGATGCCATCCTCCAGATCATGACCTACTTACCCTTTTCTCCGGGGTCTCCCTTGGGTCCTCTATCACCAACGGAGCCATTTTCCCCTTTGGGGCCCATGGAGCCATCCAATCCAGGCAATCCTGCTGGCCCCTGAGCTCCTGGCAATCCTGAAAAACAAATGAAGCAGGTCTTAAAAATACAAATTAACTGGCTCTGAGGCAGAGAGCCTAGGTATCTGAAACTGCCCCCTCACTCATAAATCTATAAAGCACAATAGTAGATGGTTAACAGTTAGATTCCTTTGTTAGTACTTACTCATTTTCTATTCTCCTTTTCCAACGTACAGGGTAGTGTCAGGTGAGGAGTTTATATTTTCCAGGGACAGCAGAAACATAATTTCAATACAGCTCAGTCTATGCTGACTTCACAACAGGACTGCCTTTAATGGTATTTGTCCAAAGGTTTTTAACACACTAAGATGACAGAAGCAGCATGGCCTAGTGGATGGAGCATGGGCCTGGGAGGCAGAAGCCAGGATTCTAATCCCAGCTCCGCCACTTGACTGCTCTGTGACCTTAGGCAAGTTACTTCTCTCCTCTGTGCCTCAATTACCTCATCTGTAAAATGGGAATTAAGACTGTGATCCCTGTGTGGTACAGGGGTAAATCCAATCCCTTTACCTTGTACATTAACTCAGTACAGTGCCTGGGACATAATAAGTTCTTAACAAATACCACTAAGCACTTATTACCCAGTGCTCCCCTCAGTGGGTGAGCCACTCCCTGGAGCAAGGTGCTTTGGACTGGGGAGTGGGAGACTGTGAAGAATGGAGGGTAAATTCACTGTTGGGATTCCCTAGGACTAAATGGTTCCTTCTCCCTTAGAAAGAGTTCTTATTCCCTCTCCGTGTATCAGTTACACTGAGGGAACAGCTCAGTGCTGTATAATTTTGCTGTATTTTGAACATCGTTGTTACGCTCACAAATAATGTTAATGGTACTTCAAGCTGGGTCATAGCTCTCCTAGCTCCCACCTATGAAATTCCACTTCATACAATTAATTGATGGCAAGAGGCACATTTAGTAATAATAATTATTATTATGGTATTTGTTAAGCACTTACTATGACAGGCACTGTACTGAACACTGGGGTGCATACAAGCAAATGGGGTTGGATACAGTCCCTGTCCCATGTCGGGCTCACAGACTCAATCCCTATTTTGCAGATAAGGGAACTGAGGCCCAGAGAAGTGAAATGACCTGCCTAAGGTCACACGGCAGAAAAGTGGCGGAGCTAGGGTTAGAACCCATGACCATCTGACTCCCAGGCCCGTGCCCTATCCAATAAGCCATGCCACTTCCCTAATAATAATAATAGTTCTAATCTTGAAAAAAGATAAAAAAGTTCACCCACCTTCCAGGTTTCTCTGAATTTCATAAGAGTGACCGCCAACTCAACTGTGGTCACAGAATTTGGCACTGTCCATTTCTGAACTTTTTTGTTGTACATTTGACATCTCCCCAAGAAACTAAAGACCTGAGTGATATCCAGAGAGAGAATGCTCCCAGCTCTCTGGTCTGTAGAGCTTTAAGCTTCATCAAAACTTTCATTAGAGCTGCATCAACTCCTACCATGCCTGAGAATAATCAATTTTGTGAGGGCCCCATGTGATGTAACATGATGATGTACAATGTAGGATGAGGTCATTGAGCTGAGACAGGAGAAAGGGAGAGATGGGGAGAGAGACAGGGAGAAAGACAGAGAGAGAGAGAAAGAAACAGAAACAGAGAGAGAGAGAGAGAGTTCCCCTAAAATCTAAAGGCTCTCCTGATACTGTACCTTCCACTTAGATTATACTGGAATGTGATACGGAGAGACCCGTAGGATATCAGTGGGCATTCTAGGTTCCTCTTGCAGCACCTTTAGCCCTGACATATTCTCCTCTGTCTCCCCTGGCCAAGCAGCCAGGCACTGAAGGGAGCAGCTCTGTTCGTTGATAGCTGAGTGTGTAGCTACTCAAAGACCTCCAAGTAGGGCAAACAGATTTTTTTTTTCCCTAGCTTTCTCTTGCCCTCTTAGGATTGCACCAGGAGAGTTTCCAGTACTCTACCGGTCTCGGGATGGGAGGGAGGGTCAAGCAGAGGCATACCCACTCCATTCCTAGCTTGAGCAGTGGCTAGTGAATGGAAGGCTGAGGGGCAGAGACTCAAGTTTACTGTGTGGAGGATGGTAAACCACATCCATATTTTTACCAAGAAAACTCTATGGATACACTACCAGAACAATTGCAACTGGAAGTGGGTCATTCTGGGAGAGATGTGTCCATGGAGTCGCTATGGGTCTGAAACAACTCGACAACATAAGATAAGACAAAAGAAGACAAGCTTTCTCTTGTTTCCTTTTCTTTGAATATGGAATTTGGAGATGTCCCCTGAGACAGTAGTATTGGAGACAATTGTGCTACAAGAGACAAAGAGAGAGCATCTCCTCCAAGAGGTCTTCTCTGATTAAGTCCTCCTTACCTCTTTTTCCATTCCCTTTTGCATCACCCAAACTTGCTCCATTTATTCAACCCCCCAGCCTTACTGCAGTAATGCATATATTTGTGATTTATTTATTTATATTAATGCCTGTCTCCCCTCCTAGACTGTAAACTCATTGTGGGCAGGGAATGTCTCTGTTTATTGTTGTATTGTACTCGCCCAAGTTCTTAGTAAAGTGCTCTGCACACAGTAAGTGCTCAATAAATATGACTGACCAACTGACTGACAAAAGTAGGTGCTACTGAAGGGCAAGGAGGAAAGCTTGAAGTGGCTCCAGGAGGCATCCTGGGAGTCCCACTCCCTCAGGTTGGATGGGATGTGGACTGTCTCTTTCTCAAGAGATGTCACCCCCTCTCCTCCCAATTCCATACCCACTTTGCACACTCACTTTCCCGTCACCCATTTCCCTCCCTCCCCACCCCCACGCCCTCTGGCCCAAACATGGGTCAGCCCTTCTGCCAATCACATGCTGGGACCGTCCCTGGAAACAGGCCAGAACTACATGGAGGAAAAGGAGTTCAAGGTCTTTTCATTCTGCTGGTTGCACAACAACATTCAACATATTGGAATAGAAACTTCAGTTCTGGGCCAGCTTTCAGGCATATTGCTGATGGGGGACAAGGAAGTTGCCTCAGGTGGAATCTCCAGGACAGTAAATATCCTAAGGCTTGGACCACAAACTAGGACAACCTGTCCTTGTAAATTAACTTGCTCCCCCGGAAGCCAAAGCCCACAAATTTCCCTTGGTCAACATGACAAGCACTCAAGGGGTGGGCAATGGATCTGGACATAGATATGGTATCTTTTGAGATGCAGAAGAGGGTCTGGGCCATGACTGGGCATAACTGGGGAAAGAAAACTTCCCCTTTGAACTGTAGTCAACAGCTAGGGAGGCATCTGCTAGATTTTAAGATCCTTGAGGCTAGGTACTGTGTCTACTTATGTTGATGGGTGTCTCCCCCACTCTGGACTGTGAGCCCACTGGGGGAAGGAATTGTCTCTATTGCTGTATTGTGCTTTTCGATGCTTAGTACAGTGCTCTGCACACAGTAAGCACTTAATCAATACAGTTGAAAGAATGAATGAAACTCTATTGTACCCTCCCCAGTTATTGTGCTCTGTTCACAATAAACTCTCAATAAATATCACTGATTGATTGGTACCTGTGGCTGTTAAAGAAGGAAAATCTGGCTGTTTTTGCCCTGTGGGTCTGTAAGAAGGGAGAGCAGGGGGTAGTAACCCCTCTTCAATGCACCCCTCTCCTCATCTTTATTCTCCATAGCCCTCATTACCAAGAAAAACACAACTACTCAACCATGTCAAAAGATTAAGGAGCCTCTACCCCACTTAGGTCAGAGAAGGAGTCCTAGTGACTCAAGAGTGATCAGCACTTTATTGTCACCATCAGGGTAAGATGGTGGTGAATTGTGGAGGGAGGAAGCAGTAGAAGAATAAAAACTGCAGCTTACCACTGCTTTTTCTAAATTATATTTCTACTCAGGGATTTTCCCTGGGGAACTGTCCTTAACGAAGACAATCCCAGACAAGAAACATAAAATTTAGAAACATCAATGGAAACAACTTTAATTCCAAGGGGGGAAAAATGGAAATCTGCAGGCTCCTCCCTAAGCTTCTAAACCCACATGGCCTGAGGGTCAAAGGACTTGGATTTTAGTCTTGGCTCTTCCACCTGCCTGCTGAATGACCATATGCAAGTCACTTCATTTCTCTGTACCACAGTTTCCTTATCTGTAAAATGGGGATTGACTACCTGCTTTCCAACCTCACTAGATTAAGAAGCCCATGTGGGTATAGGACTGGGGTGGAGGTGATTATCATGCATCTGCCCATGCTTAGTATAGTGGCTTGCCATATAGTAAATGCTTAACAAATTCACAGTTATCATTATCATTATTATCTGAGGAAGGGTGATGCTCCTTTCAAGGAGGGGAGAGAATTCGAGAATATTTTCCATAATGGCTAAGACTACTTGATGCTAGAGTAGGTCAAGCACAGTAGGTACAAAAGTTCACTTGGTGACTTCAAACACAATTTCACTACCTGGCTCTCCCTTTTCTCCTCTGGGGCCTTCTCTCCCATCTCGTCCATCCCGTCCCGGTAATCCATTTTCAACAGGTCCACACATGATCAAGGCACAGGCATCAGGAGCTGCTCTTTTTACATGGGCTTTCATTTCGGTACCAACGGTCACTGTAAGGCGGGTGAGCAGGACAAGCATAGAAAGAGAGAGAAGTAGCATCATGCCAGCTTCTTGTCTGTGATTGGTCGTCAAGAGAGTTAGGCCCACAGCATTTTGCCTGAAAAGACAGGTGTATTCGAATGATTACAACCTCCTAAGTAAAATGACACCCAAGAAACCATTCTCTTTGGGTGGATTTCTTTCATAGGGTGATGAACCTTCTGAATGTTCTTGTGGTCCTGAAAGAAAGACTCCCCCCACACTATTTTAAGGAAGCCCAAATTAGCTGTTGATATAAAATACCAGCACATCAGTCAATGCTGAAGATTTTGAATCCTTAATCTCTTCACCTTCCTCTTTGTTGCTTGTTAGGAAAACTCTATTCATCCCATTGTTCTTCTCTGCTGTAGGGAAAGCCAGAAGACTCCCTGTCCAAAGAAAGTTTCTGAAGGGAAGGTAGAGAGCTTGCTGGAATATGTTGTGGGATTACTGGTTAATCAACCAATCAATCATTCAATCAAAGGGAATTATTGAGCGTTTCCTCTGAGTAGAGCACTATACTAACTGCCTGGGAGAGAACAGTACAGAAGATTTGTTCCCTGATCCCAATTGCTCACTGTCTAGATAGGGAGACAGACATTAAAATGAATTGCTGATGGGAGAATGGAAGAATATAGAGTTACGTATGTAAGTGCTGAGATTCTGGGGATGTTAGCTGGTAGAGACTGAAGATATGGCAGAAGACTGTATATTCTGGGTTTTCTCCCTGGAAAAAAGATAATCACACTCTGAGCCTTTATGAAAAACCTAAAATTCAGAGCAGTGGACCATGGAGATTTCCATGCTAAGATTTTGCTTTTGGTTGGTGAACATTTTGCAAAATAGAAAGGGGGAAGTGGAAATGGAGGGAGAGAATGTCTAATGTCTTCTAAAATGCCTTGTAAAGTGCAGTAAACAGTCCTTCAATGCCCCCCAAATTTCATTCCTTGATCATCAGTGAGCCACCCACACAAATATTGTTTTATAAGCCAAAGTTAATACATGGAGAAGTAACCTCCCCACTTATTTTGAAAAGGAGAAAAAGAAATATATAAAATGAATTCTAAATTTACAGGGAGTACTTGAATATGTTGAATGTTGTCTAAGTGGGCATGGATGAAGCAGTGAACTGTGAGATTGAGAAATGGTCTTGGAGCACCTCAAAATCTATTGCATTAATGAAGTGATGTAAAACAAGAAGCAGTTAGAGGAAATTCAATTGAGAGGAAAAAACTCTACCAATCCTAGGGTTCTCCTTTGATGATGGATACTTTTCTATATTCATATTCATTATTCGTTCTAGAAATCAATTTTATGGACATTACTGAGTATGTTCTAACTTGGACATCAGATGTGATTAATAAGCCTTACTGAAGGCACATCTCCTCCAAGAGGCCTTCCCAGACTTAGCCCCACTTTGCCTCATCTCCCACTCCCTTCTGCACTGCTCTGACTTGCTCCCTTTGCTCCCCCCCCCCCCAGCTCCAAAGTACTTATATATAGCTGTAATTTTATTTATCCCTTTGCTCTTCCACCCTCCCAGCCCCAGCACACTTATGGATCTATCAGTAATTTTATTGACTTGTATTGATATCTGTCTCCCCTACCCTAGACTGCAATCTTGTTATGGGCAGGGAATGTCACTGTTTATTGTTCTATTATATTTTCCCAAGCCCTTAGTACAGTGTTCTGCACACAGTAAGTGCTCAATAAATATGACTGAATGAATGAATGTTGCCCTCCCACACCAATTCCTACTCACTCTGTTGCTTCCCATACCTTCTCACTGTCTTCTACTTACCTTCTCCATAGTCTAGATCCTCACGGGCATTGGCAGTGGCAGCCATAGTTGCAAATGGGAAGAAGCAAACATGATTTGTTAGGAATAATAATGTTTGGTATTTATTAAGCTCTTACTCTGTGCCAAGCACTGTACTTAGCTCTGGGGTATAAATGAGATGATCCGGTCCCACATGGGGCTCACATTCTAAGCAGGAGGAAGAATATGTATTGAATCCTCAATTGCAGAGGGCAGACCTGAGGCACTGAGGAGAGAAGTGACTTACCCAAAGTCATTCAGCAGATAAATGGTGGAACTGAAATTAGAACCCAGGTCCTTTGACTCCCGGGTCTGTGCTTTTCCCACTAGGCCAAACTGTTTCCCCCACTCAATTCTAGCCTGATACATATTTATTTCTAAATGTGGATTCAGTATATGCTGGGGATAGGACCAATTATAAAGAGTTGATGATTACCAACAGTGTTGTAAAAGTGTGTTAAATTATGGGTTTGCTAGAGCTTTCCCTTGCCCATTATATCATCTGGGGTATTTCTAAACTTACTGAAAATTGACAGCGATAAATTCACCATTCTCCATATACCTTATATCACTGCCTCCCTGTCTAATCTACATATCTACATACACAGGCACAATATCAACTTCAATCCCCGTTTCCTCTGAAAAACATTACCCTTGCCACCCAGAATTGGGGTGGTGAGTTTGTTTTTGGCTTTTTTATGGTATTTGTTAAGCACTTGCTACCTGCCAGGCACTGTTCTAAGCGCCGAGGTTGAGGTAAATTAATAGGTTTGGACACAGTCCACAGTCCCTGTCCCACATGGGGCTCGTAGTCTTACTTCCCATCTTACAGATGAGGTAACTGAGGCACAGAACAGTTAAGTGACTTGTCTAAGGTCACATAGCAGACTTGTTGTGGAACATGGATTAGAATCCAGGTCCTTCTGAATCCCAGGCCTGTGGTTCTTAAACACTGTTTCACCTAGAGATTTTGGAACTGCTCTCAACTAAACATGTAACTTCAATGTCAGATGGAGGTCTGCTCCTCATGAAACTATCTTATGCATTTGCATACATAGAATGATGAATTCATCATTAAAACTGGTCCAGTTGGGTTTGCTGCTCAATGACCAGCAAATTTCCCACAGGACCTAGGACTTTTTCAGCACCCAATAAATCTACTCTGAGAAAATATTTTAATACCCTCAACTCAAACACTGGCATAATTCACCCACTGGAATATTCAGAATATGACCTTTTTCCTATTTCCTTGGCCAATATTTGCCCTATGTCCTCGATCGATAGAACACAGGATTATTTCTATTACATTGGCATGTGCCCTCTTTCATTAACCTTTCAAAGGCTAAAGGCAGAAACATGTCAGAGAAGCAGCATGGCCTAAAGGAAAGAGCACACATCTGGGAATCAGAGGACATGGGTTCTAATCCCAGCTCTGCCAATCGCTTGCTGTTTGACCTTGGGCAAGTCACAACTTCTCAGTGCCTCAGTTTTCCTGTCCTCTCTTCTACTTAGACTGTGAGCCCCATATGGGACAGGGACTGTGTCCAACCTAATTAACTTGTATCTACCCCAGTGCTTAGAACAATGTTTGCCACATAGTAAATGCTTAGCTAATACCATACAAGGTAGTGGGGCTGGAACTCTAATTTCATTGTGCAGAATCACTGAACACAGAGCCAATTTCCAACATACAAGGCATTAAAAGCACAGATCATCACTCAGAAAAGGTTTAGCAAGAAATCAAGTACCAGGGAACTGTGAAAGCCACAGAAATGAAAAGCTGGAGGAATAAGGAATAGCATGCTTACTCTTCATGATACAGACAATGTCAGAGACCTGAAACTAAGACTGTACAGTGAATGCACACATAACTCCAGGGAAAATGAACCATAAAATAATGAAAGAATAATAATGTTTTTCAAAGAGAGATGGGGACACTTACTGTATAATTCCCAGTGATCCACAGGAATCTTTCCCGCGTGGACCGGCCCACAGGCAAACTCTCTCTTATATCCTACCTCAACCGTAATCTGAGCTCCCATTGCTCAAGCATTCTCATAGCTCACTTGCAGGAAACTTGAGGTATTTTCTTTGTTTATGGGCTCATTTGAATAGTTCTAGGTGATCCAGCTTGGAGTTGAAAATGGAGGACCCACAGATGTTTGTTTTTGATTGCCTAACAGGAGGCCAATAAGGGGTTTCCACTATACAGAATACAGGGAACCAAAAATCAATCCGGATATGCAAGCTTGCACTGCGTTGGAATGAAAGAAGTGATTTTGCTCGATAATACCATAAGTTCCTTGTACACTGTAAGTTCGCTGTGGGTAACCATCTCAGTAACTTTGTTATATTGTACTCTGCCAAGTGCTTAGCACAGTGCTCTGCCCACAGTAAGCCTTCAATAAATATGATTGATTGGTCAATAGTATTTGCTCATTTTGCCCTCGCATGGATCAGTTATCCCCCTCCCCCCCGACTCCTCAAAAATCTCCAGTGGTTGCCTATCAACCTTCGCATGAAACAACAACTCCTCACTCTTGGCTTCAAAGCTGTCCATCACCTTGCTCCCTCCTACCTCACTTCCCTTCTCTTCTTCTACTGCCTATCCTGTACACTCTGCTCCTCTGCCACTAACCTCCTCACGGTCTCGTTCGCGTCTGTCCCGCTGTCGACCCCTGGCCCACATCCTACCACTGACCTGGAATGCCCTCCCTCCTCACATCTGTCAAACTAACTCTCTTCCCCTCTTCAAAGTCCTACTGAGAGCTCATCTCCTCTAGGAGGCCTTCCTAGACTGAGCCCCCCTTTCCTCCTCCTCCCCTCCCCATTCCCCCTTCTCCTGCCCTCTGCTCTTCCCCCTTCCCCTCCCCACAGCATTTGTGCATATTTGTATATACTATTTATGACTCTATTTATTTTGTTAATGATGTGTATATATCTATGACTCTATTTATCTTGATGATATTGATACCAGACTACTTGTTTTATTTTGTTCTGTTCTGTTTTGTTGTCTCTCTCCCCCATTTAGACTGTGAGCCCATTGTTGGGCAGGGACTGTCTCTATCTGTTGCCAAATTGTACATTCCAAGAGCTTAGTACAGTGCTCTGCACATAGTAAGAGCTCAATATATAGGATTGAATGAATGAACGAATGATTGAGAACCCATATTTTCCCAGGAGGAAGTGAATGGAACTCATGTTCCAATATCCTGGTTTGAGAAAGCCTCCACCGAGAGTTAACTATTCCTAGGAGGGCTCAAACTGAAGCTCTTCAAAAGTCCTTAATGCTTCCATATTACTTTTCTTCACAGTTAAACCCAGAGATTTCTAGAGTTTGGATGATCTGCCGCTTTTTAAAAAGAGCAATTAAAATTCTAGGATTGCAATTTTATGGGTAAACTCCTATAACCTAAAGGTAACAGAATCCCTTAGCATTACTTCAAAACAAGCAGGGGTCCTCTTCAGATTGGATAAATAGTCTTTGAATTTTTTGACAAGCTTTAACTATCTTCAGAAGAAAAAAATCATCAGTGGAAATGTCTCAGAATTTGAAAATCCAGGGATTTCCCTCTCCCCATGCTGTAAGCACCTGCAGTACAGAAGGACATCAATGACTCTTGCTTTCATAAGAATTGTAGTATTTGTTAAGCACTTACTATGTGCCAGGTACTGTACTAAGCACTGGGTTGGATACAAGCAAATCGGGTTGGACATAGCTCCTGTCCCATGTGGGGCTCACAGTCTTAATCCCCACTTTACAGAAGAGGTAAATGAGACACAGAGAAGTGAAGTGACTTGCTCAAGGTCATACTTAAGACAAGAGAAGTGGCATGGCGTAATGGATAGAGTGCGGGCCTGGTAGTCAGAAGGTCATGGGTTCTAATTCTGACTCTTCTACTTGTCTGTGTGACTTTGGGCAAGTCACTACATTTTTCTGTGCCTCAGATACCGCATCCGTAAAATGAGGATTGAGACTGAGCCCCACACGGGGCAGGGACTGTGTCTAACTCATTCATTCATTTATTCCCTCAATCATATCAATTGAGCGCTTACTGGGTGCAGAACACTGTACTACTTGCTTGGAAAGTACAATTCAGCAACAGATAGAGACAATCCCTACCCTACAATGGGTTCACAGTCTAGAAGGGGAAGACAGACAACAAAACAAGTAGACAGGCATCAATACCATCAAAAGAGAGTTATAGATAAATACACGACTCCATTTGCTTGTATCTATCCCATCATTTAGCACAGTGACTGGCACATAGTAAGCGCTTAATAAAATATCATAATCAGTAATAATAATGATAATAATGATGGCATTTGTTAAGCACTTACTATGTGCAAAGCACTGTTCCAAGCATTGGGGAGGATACAAGGTGATCAGGTTATCCCATCTGGGCTCACAGTCTTAATCCCCATTTTACAGATGAGGTAAGTGAGGCACAGAGAAGTGAAGTGACTTGCCCAAAGTCACACAGCTGACAAGTGGCTGAGCCGGAATTTGAACCCATGACCTCTGACTCCCAAGCCCGGGTTCTTTCCACTGGTGGAGCCGAGATTAGAACGCAGGTCCTTCTGATTCCTAGGCCTCTGCTCTATCCAGTACGCCATGCCTCTTCCCCCACTGTACTAGGTGCTTGGGAGAGTACGATATAACAATTAACAGACACATTGCAATTAGCATAGTTTCAATACTATAATGTTGGTATTTGTTAAGCACTTACTATGTGCAGAGCACTGTTCTAAGCGCTGGGGTAGATACAGGGTAATCAGGTTGTCCTACATGAGGGTCACAATCTTCATCCCCATTTTACAGATGAGGGAAATGAGGCAAAGAGAAATGAAGTGACTTGCCCACAGTCACACAGCTGCCAAGTGGCAGAGCCGGGATTCGAACCCATGACCTCTGACTTCCAAGTCCGAGCTCTTTCCACTGAACCACGCTGCTTCTCAATACTAGCATAATGACTCCATTCCAAGACTTCATTGCTTGTGATCTTGATATTTGATATTGTCTGTAAACTCGTTGTGGGCAGGGAATGTGACTGTTCATTTTTGTAATATACTCTTCCAAGCACTTAGTATAAGGCTCAAGAAATATAATTGAACTAATGAATGAAGTGCCGCTGAAGAAACTGCTAAAGGAGTCAGATGCAGCATCTTGGGAAGTTTGTGACCTCTCACAGTCATAGAATAGGTTAAGCAACATCCTGATTCAATTTTTCCATTTAAATCCACCCAAAGGAAGCCACGCAACTCTAGGAGATCTGCTCAAAGGTATGTTTCCTAAAGGTATGTTTTCTATTCCACCCATCCTTTCCCTTGTCTGATTCCCCGCATTTCCTTTCACAGACTTGCTTGGCCCCTTCGACACAGGTTTAGGAGGCAGCGGAATAGAAAGATCTGGACTCACCTTGGTATATTTGATCAAGAAATCAACAAGCAATTTGAAAAAGTTTCACAAGGCATATTCCTGGCACAGCGTTGAACTAGGCCTTTGCGAGTATGAAATTCATTTAAGTGGCATTGAGGGAGATTTGGGAAGTATTTTTGGGTTACAGATTAAACCTCTTGGGGCCTCTCTCCACAGCCTGTTCAGCAGGTTTTAGATGGTCCAAAAATAGAAGAGAGTGACTCCATCCCTTCTGGGAAATTTCTGTCAAAAATACTTCATGTTCCTCTGAGTTTGGGACAAGTCCATTCTGACTCTCTAACTTTTCTTCTTAAGACTTCTCCAGGCTGGCCTTCAAAACCCTGATAGGAACTGGTTTTCTGTTTTGTTATTTTTAAAAATAATAATGTTGGTATTGGTTAAGCGCTTACTATGTGCAGAGCACTGTTCTAAGTGCTGGGGTAGATACAGGGTAATCAGGTTGTCCCACGTGAGGCTCACAGTTAACCCCCATTTTACAGATGAGGTAACTGAGGCACAGAGAAGTGAAGTGACTTGCCCACAGTCACACAGCTGACAAGTGGCAGAGCTGGGATTAAAGACATTTTATTCAGCATTTACTATGTGTCAGGCACTGTACTATGCGCGGGGGCTAGATACAAGGTAATCAGGTGTCCCACGTGGGACTCTCAGTCTTAATTCCCATTTTACAGATGTTGTAACTGAGACCCAGAGAAGTTAAGTGAGTTACCCAGGATCACACAGCAGACAAGTGGGAGAGTCAAGATTAAAACCCAGGTCTTCTGACTCCCAGGACCATGTTCTTTCTACTAGGCAAGTCTGATTCTCATTGGGTCTGGATGAAAACCTAGTCATTCCAGCATGCAGTAGCTTTAGGTTGCCCAAGTAGCCAAAACTCATATCTGCCAAAGTTTGTCAAATGGTAAAGGGATCAAGGTAGGATTCTAATGTCTTCCATATGTTATTTACAGATCTTTCCCTCCAAACTCTTTATTGGGCCTTTTCTAAGCTGCAAATTCCTTGTGGGTGGGGATTATGTCTACAGATTCTGTTATAATGTACTCTCCCAAGCACTCAGCACATTTCTCTGTACACAGTTAGTCCCTAATAAATACTATTAATCGATTGATTAATTGATTTTTGGCTTTGTTAATCCTTTGCGCCTCACCTTCTCATGAGATGAGATTAAGTCCCAGATTTTCAAGTGCACCAGAGAGGCCTTGAGCAACTCTAACAGATTTACGGAGGCAAAACCTTTCACTTAATGCAGTCTCATTAATAGCATTGCTCAGTGGCCCCAGAGGACAGGCTGGTACATCTCAGCTGCATTAAATTCCCAGAGCACTAACAAATTCCATCAGAAATCCTTTATGTAAAGATAAAAACAATTTTAAAAGCAATCAGGCTGTGAATACGATGCCTGGTGAGCCTTTTTGATTTTTTCATTAACATAATTATTCCATAAAGTTAATAATAAAATATAAGAATACTGGGGGTTGGTGTGAATTAGAATTTTAAAAGACCCTACTATAATTTTGCTCTGGTCGAATGCTTAATGCAGCTGCTTGGCCAAGCTAGAAAGAGAATCTTGAATTATGCGTTTGCCTGATCTTTTCTGAAATGACCACCGGCTCTTTTCTAAAGCAGTGACATCCAAAGAAGAGGTAAACTAAACATGGATTGCTCTATTTTTCTAATCCTTCCTTCCTACCCCATTCCTTGAGGTGTGGGTGGGTGGTTGAGTGGTTTTGAGGTCTGGGAAGATTATAAGCTCCTTCCGGGCAAGTCATAGACCATTACTGTACTGGACTCTCCCAAGTGCTTAGTTTAGTGCTCTGCCCATGGCAAGTGCTCAATCAATACCACTGCTTGATGTTGATCGGCTCTCTCCTTGTTGCCTCAGTCCCTCTAAACATTCATTCATCTGTTAGTACTTAAGGAGCACCCACTGTGTTTACAGAGTATTGTAGTAGACACCTGAAAGGATTTAGTAAATTCATTCATTCATTCAATCATATTCATTGAGCGCTTACTGTGGGCAGAGCTCAGTACAAAGCATTTGGGAGAGTACAATAAAACGATAAACAAACACGTTCATTATCCACAACGTGCTTACATTCTAAGGGGGAGGCAGGCAATTAATATAAATAAATCATTTACCAATATGTATGCAAATGCTTTATGGCTGGGAGGGGGGATGGATAAAGGGAGCAAGTCGGGATGATGCAGAAGAGAGTGGAAGAAGAGGAAAGGGGGGCTTAGTCAGGGAAGGCCTCTTGAAGAAAATGTGTCTTCAATAAGGCTTTTGAAGTGGGGGAGAGTAATTGTCTATCAGATTTGAGGAGGAACCCCTGAGGGTGGATGTGGACGTTGGCAGCAAGATAGATGAGACTGAAGTACAGTGAGAAGGTTAGTAAAGTGTGTGGGCTGGGTTACAGTCGGAGAGTACCAAGGTGAGGTAGGAAGGGGCAATTGCTTTAAAGTCAATGGTAAGGAGTTTTTGTTTGATACAGAGGCGGATGGGCAACCACTAGAGTTTCTTGAGGAGTGGGGAAATGTGTCCTGAACATTTTTATAGAAAAATGCTCTGGGCAGCAGAGTCAAGTATTGATTGGAGAGGGGAGAGAGTCTAGGTCAGCAAAGAGGCTGATACCGTAATCAAGGCTGTAGAGGAGAAGTGATTGCATTAAGAAGGTAGCCTTGGTAGCAGTTTGGATGGAGAGTAAAGGATGCGGTCCCTGCCCTTACGACACTATCTAGTGGAACTCTAACCTACACCGGCATGAGAACCAGGGGTCAGGAAGGAGCTGTCCCATTCCTTCTGCATGCTGGGGATTTTGGGAGAGGGGAGGTTACAGGGCATGCTGGACCAGGAAAAAGCAGTGGTTAGGAGTCCAGGTAATTCCAGTGATTCCCAAGTCTGAATCAGTCATGGCTGTCAGGTTTTCTCATCTGTGAGCCCTCTCTGCCCCCAACTCCTTCCCCCCACAGAACTGCCTCTCGCGAGGGTGCAAATGAAGCAGCATCTTGCCTAGCTATTCTCACTTCCTGTCCCACTGGGAGAGGGGGTTCAGGTAAGGTGGCCATTTGCCTCATTTTATACCGGTCAGTTCAGTTTTCAGCCAATCTCAATCTACTGATGGTATTTTTGGAACACTTACTGTATGTAGAGTGTTGTCCTCTGTCTGCTAGTGATGTGGCTCAGTTGCCATTATGTACAGTATTTTTATTTCAATGGGCAGACTGGACATTGAAATAAATATACTGTACATAAAGGACAGAGGACAGTGTCCAGTCACCCCCTGCTTCAGTTTCCGTCACATAATCCCATGGTTTGGAAATAGCACCTGTTTACAAGGGCCTGAAAGGGGAAAACAATGGCTCTGGAGTGAGGGACAGGGACAGGGCCTAACTCAGTGAAACATTCTAGATTCTGTGGATGTCTGTGCAAGATCCCACGTGCCATTACATCTTTTCAGAAAACTTACATGGCCAGAGCTGGCTTCAGACATCCCACTGGCCCGAGGCAGGGCCGAAGGGGCTGCCATCCACATTCTGTCAGAAGCCATCCCATCACGCTGCCCGTGCCTGCAACATAACATGTGGATGTCATCTAAATGTTTTGGAGGGAAGCGATTCTCGGCTGCTGCATTGCCGCCGCCCGCTATCACCTTCACCAAGCTTGAAACTGAGTGTTCTGAGTTGTTCACTTCAGCGATCCGGACTTAAGCCTGATGAGCAGCTCACCTCTTCCCTGCCATCATCTCTGTGAAGGTTGGAGTCATCTTTGAGGGATCATCTTTATGGGAGAGATGAAGGGCATTAAATGTGGCCATCTTTGCGAACTGCCATTTGGGGGCCATCTATAAAAGAAGCTGGTTGGTGAACTGGAAATTTCCAAGTGGCTGTCCCTTACCCATGGCTCCCTGAGGCAAAGATTACCACCTGAAAGGAGTCCTGCGCAAAATTCATGTAACACATTCATTCATTCATTCATTCAATAGTATTTATTGAGCGCTTACTATGTGCAGAGCACTGTACTAAGCGCTTGGGATGAACAGGTCGGCAACAGATAGAGACAGTCCCTGCCGTTTGACGGGCTTACAGTCTAATCGGGGGAGACGGACAGACAAGAACAATGGCACTAAACAGCGTCAAGGGGAAGAACATCTCGTAAAAACAATGGCAACTAAATAGAATCAAGGCGATGTACAATTCATTAACAAAATAAATAGGGTAACGAAAATATATACAGTTGAGCGGACGAGTACGGTGCTGTGGGGATGGGAAGGGAGAGGTGGAGGAGCAGAGGGAAAAGGGGAAAATGAGGCTTTAGCTGCGGAGAGGTAAAGGGGGGATGGCAGAGGGAGTAGAGGGAGAAGAGGAGCTCAGTCTGGGAACGCCTCTTGGAGGAGGTGATTTTTAAGTAGGGTTTTGAAGAGGGAAAGAGAATCAGTTTGGCGGAGGTGAGGAGGGAGGGCGTTCCGGGACCGCGGGAGGACGTGACCCGGGGGTCGACGGTGGGATAGGCGAGACCGAGGGACGGTGAGGAGGCGGGCAGCGGAGGAGCGGAGCGTGCGGGGTGGGCGGTAGAAAGAGAGAATGGAGGAGAGGTAGGAAGGGGCAAGGTGATGGAGAGCCTCGAAGCCTAGAGTGAGGAGTTTTTGTTTGGAGCGGAGGTCGATAGGCAACCACTGGAGTTGTTTAAGAAGGGGAGTGACATGCCCAGATCGTTTCTGCAGGAAGATGAGCCGGGCAGCGGAGTGAAGAATAGACCGGAGCGGGGCGAGAGAGGAGGAAGGGAGGTCAGAGAGAAGGCTGACACAGTAGTCTAGCCAGGATATAACGAGAGCCCGTAATAGTAAGGTAGCCGTTTGGGTGGAGAGGAAAGGGCGGATCTTGGCGATATTGTAGAGGTGAAACCGGCAGGTCTCGGTAACGGATAGGATGTGTGGGGTGAACGAGAGGGACGAGTCAAGGATGACACCGAGATTGCGGGCCTGAGAGACGGGAAGGATGGTCGTGCCATCCACGGTGATGGAGAAGTCTGGGAGCGGACCGGGCTTGGGAGGGAAGATGAGGAGCTCAGTCTTGCTCATGTTGAGTTTTAGGTGGCGGGCCGACATCCAGGTGGAGACGTCCCGGAGGCAGGAGGAGATACGAGCCTGAAGGGAGGGGGAGAGGACAGGGGCGGAGATGTAGATCTGCGTGTCATCTGCGTAGAGATGGTAGTCAAAGCCGTGAGAGCGGATGAGTTCACCGAGGGAGTGAGTGTAAATGGAGAACAGAAGAGGGCCAAGAACTGACCCTTGAGGAACTCCAGCAGTTAAAGGATGGGAGGGGGAGGAGGCTCCAGCGTAGGAGACCGAGAATGATCGGCCAGAGAGGTAAGAGGAGAACCAGGAGAGGACAGAGTCCGTGAAGCCAAGGTGAGATAAGGTATGGAGGAGGAGGGGATGGTCGACAGTGTCAAAGGCAGCAGAGAGGTCAAGGAGGATCAGAATGGAGTAGGACAGCAGGTAACATAGTTGTGTCCAGTATCTTTGAGGATCATCAGTAGCCACTCTAAGTAGAGGATGTCTGTTCCATTTCTACTTTGCTCTCCCTCCTTACCTCAATTGATCAATCAGCCATATTTATCGAGAGCTTATTGTATGCCGAGCACTATATTAAGCACTTGGGTGAGTACAGTATAACAAAGTGGATAGACACTCCCCTTGTCCACAACGAGCCTACAGTCTAGAGGGAAAGGTGGACATTAATAAAGCTCTGCCGCTTGTCAGCTGTGTGACTTTGGGCAAGTCACTTCACTTCTCTGTGCCTCAGTTCCCTCATCTGTAAAATGGGGATTAAAACTGTGAGCCCCACGTGGGACAACCTGATCAGCTTGTATCCCCCAGCGCTTAGTACAATGCCTTGCACATAGTAAGCACTTAACAAATATCACCATTATTATTATAAATAAATGAATTACAGATGCATACATGTGTACACTCCAACTCCTCTTTTTTAAAAAATGGCATTTATTAAGCACAGATTATGTGCCAGGTACTGTACTAAGTGCTGGGGTAGATAAAAGATAATCAGATTGGATGCAGTTCCTGATCCACATGGGGCTCACAGTCTTCATCTCCATTTTTCTGATGAGGTCACTGAGGCACAGAGAACTTAAGTGTTCTGCTCAGGGTTACTCAGCAGACAAGAGATTAGTACAGTGCTCGGCACTGAGTAAGCACTCAATAAATACTATTGAATGAATGAATGCATTGATGGAACAAGGATTAGAATCCATCTCCCAGGCCCATGCTGCTATGTTTCTTCTTTTGGCTCAACCCATTCCCAAACAATAGAAAAAGGTAGTTAATAATCCTCTATATCCACATGTGTTCTTGGTAGAGGATTACTTAGGGAAAGATGATCACTTTATTTTGGAAGTGGAGTAATGTAGATGTGATCCTTCTGATTGGGAATTGTTAATTTACACCATTGGAATTATGTACTATTAATATAAACAAGGTTCACTCTCAGGGCACACCAAAATTAAGTTCCCCATCGTTCTCTGCTCTGACTCTGATTAGGGCTTGCCTTTGCTCTCTCCCTTTTGGGATTCCAAAACACAGTCCCTTACTCCTCCTCCGCATCCCTGATGATGCTTTTGAAGGGTTTAATCTGACAAATAAAGTGGCTTTTAATAGATGGCTCTTGAAGCATGCTAAAGTAAGGCACTTTACCAGCCTTGACATTCCTGGCGTCTGGAGCAAGGCATTATTCCATCACTCTCATGTACATATGAGGAAGCTGAGACTGTGAAAAAAGATTTGACCTTGGGGTCACCCAGGGTCAGCCCACGCTCCCAACTCCTCAAAAAGCTCCAGTGATTGTTCATCCACTTCCACATCAATAAGAAACTTTTTACTATCTGCTTTAAGGCACTCAATCAGCTCGCCCCCTCCTCTGATCTTACCTTATTAATTTCCTACTGCACGCTTCACTCTTCAAATGCCAGCCTACTCACTGTAGCTTGATTTCATCTGTCTCACTGCTGACCTCTCACCCATATCCTCCCTATGGCCTGGAACTCCCTCCCTCTCCAAATGTGACAGATCACCACTCTCCTCACCCTTAAAGTCTTATTAAATTCATATCTCCTTTTCCTTCCTACTTCTCCTTCCTTCTGCATCACCTTATGTCTGTGGTTCTCTTCCCTTTGGGCACTTGATATTCACTCCACCATACATATATATCATTCATATCTGTAATTTATGGTTATCTTCCCCTCTAGACCACAAGTCCTTATGGGCAGGGAAAGAGTATACAAAATCTGTTGTATTGTACTCTCCCAAGTGCTTACTACGCTTGTCCTCTAGGCTGTAAGTTCATTTTGGACAGGGAATATGTTGTACTCTCCCCAGCATTAAGTACAGAGCTCTGCACATAGCACTCAATAAATACCGTTAATTGATGGATTGATTGACTAGGGTTAGGGAGTAGAATTTCAGAGATGGTGAGGTTAGCGATCAAACTGTAACTAGAGATGATGAGATGGAGTGTGTAGCTGGGTTGGTGGTGTGGGTGAGGTGGAGTGGAGCAGGAGGAAGGTGGAGTTGGGGTGGTGAGAGGAAGTGGGCCAGAGAAAAGTAATCAGGAACATTCACATGCATATTGTAGTCCCTGAGGATTGGTTTAGGGACAGAGGAATCGAAGAGAAATGTGAGGACAGGATCAAAATGGTTCAGAAAATTGTAGGTTGGGCCTGGACGATGGTAGATGATGGCGACAAGTAGCTGGAGTGGGTGGTAGAGTTGGATGGTATGGGCTTCACAGGAAGGTAGAGGGATATGGGTTGGGATGGTGTGAAAGGAAAGAGGAGCAGAAGCAGTTTGGCTTAATGGGTAGAGCATGGGCGTGGGTTCCAGTCCTGGCTCTGCCACTTTTTTTTAAATAGTATTTGTTAAGCAGTCATTACGTGCTAGGAACTGAGTGCTGGTTCAGATACAAAGTAATCAGATTGGACACAGTCCAGGTCCCATATGGGGCTCTTAATCCCCATTTTATAGCTGAGGTAAATTAGGCACAGAGAATTGAAATGACTCGCTCAAGGTCACCCAGAAGTCAAGTGGCCGAACCAGGACCAGAACCCAGGTCCTTCTGACTTGTTTGTTTATTGACCTTGGACAAGTCACTTAACATCTCTGGACCTCAGTTACCTCATCTTTCAAATGACGATTAAGACTATGAGCCCCATGTGGGACATGGACCTTGCCCAACCTGTTTAGCTTATGTCCACCCCAGCACCTAGTGCAGTACCTGGTACATAGTAAGTGCTGAAAAAATACCTTAAAAAAATGGAAATTGTGGGGCCCATTGTGGGAACCGAATCCCTCCCCTCTCCTTTCCCAGAGGGGTTTAGGGTGTTGGAAAAACTAAGGCTCCCTCTGGAGAGAGCAGCAGCGGAGGCAGGGTCCTCTGGGGAGAACCAGATTTCAGCGATGGTGAGGAGGACGAAGGGGAGTTTTCCCACGATGGAGTTGGGGTTCTGCACAAGTACATGACTGAAGCTGTCAGGGAAGGGAGCATGCCCAGGTTAAAGAGGTGTCAAATAGGAGTAACCTGAAGGGGGCTGATACAGGGGGATGAGTGCTACAGAAAAGAGAGACAGGGATGGGATAAATAGAGGGAGAAGATTGGGAGGCCATGATAAAGTCAGGGCAGCTAGTGGATTGGGAACACCGGCCTTTCCTGCATCCCTCTAGACCATAAATTTATTGTGGGCTGGGAACATGTCTACCAACTCTGTGGTCTGGTACTCGCTCAAGTGCTTAGGATAGTGCTCTGCACACAGTAAGTGTTCAATTCTATTGATTGATCCATCACCTGATCCTCATTCATTTTAGCTTGGTGCTGAAACTTGGATTTGCCCTTTGCCACTTCAGGACAGAATAGGAAAATTTTCCCAGACCTTTCCAAAATATACCTTGGTTTGTGGTTCCTGTAGCCCCAGAGAGGGAGGTAAATAGGTGGATCAGTTGGCTTATATGAACCTGGTCTTCCCCTTTAAGTAGCCCTCTTCCTTCACGGCCCTCACTGCAACAATAACAATAATAATAATGATAATTATGGTACTTGTTAAGTGCTTACTATGTGTTAAGCACTGTTTTAAGCACTAGGGTAGATATAGGGTAATCAGGTTGTCCCACGAGGGGCTCACACTTTTAATCCCCAGTTTCCAGATGATGTAACTGAAGCACAGAGCAGTTAAGTGACTTTCCCAAAGCCACACAGAAGACAATTGGCAGACCGGGATCAGAACCCATGTCTCTGACTCCCAAGCCTGTGCTCTTTCCACTAATAGTAATAATAATAATGTTGGCATTTGTTTAGCGCTTACTATATACCGAGCACTGTTCTAAGTGCTGGGGTAGATACAGGTAATCAGGTTGTCCCACATGAGGCTCACGGTCTTAATCCCCATTTTACAGGTGAGATAACTGAGGAAACGAGAAGTTAAGTGACTTGCCCAAAGTCACACAGCTGACAGGTGGCAAAGCCGGGATTAGAACCCATGACCTCTAACTCCTCAGCCCGGGGTCTTTCCACTGAGCCACGCTGCTTCTCAATCTTCTAGGAAAGGGAGCTTGTTTCCTGCTTCTCCTTCCCCAAAGGCCTTGGGCAGTGCCCTACACTCAGTAGGTACTCACTGAACTGATATAATAATAATAATAATAATAATTTTGCCATTTGTTAAGTACTTACTATGTGTCAGGCATTGTAATGAGTGCTGGAGTGGATACCAGCAAACAGGTTGGACACGGTCCCTGTCCCATGTGGGGCTCACAGTCTCAAACCCCATTTTACAGAAGAGGTAACTGAGGCACAGAGAAATAAAGCAACATTCCCAGGTTGCACAGCAGACAAGTGGCGGAGCCGGGATTTGAACTCATGATCTTCTGACTCCTTTTTACTACTCTCCTATTGATCAATCAATCAGTGCTCTTTACTGAGAACTTATTGGGTGCAGAACACTGTACTAAGCACTTGGAAGAATACAACAGAGTTGGTAGACATATTTATTGTCTGCAACTATTATTAGACTTGCACAGAGAAGCAGTGTGGCTTAGTGGAGAGAGCACGGACTTGGGAGTCAGAAGTCATGGGTTCTAATCCCGACCCCACCACTTATCAGCTGTGTGACTTTGGGCAAGTCACTTCATTTCTCTGAGCCTCAATTACCTCTTCTGTAAAATGGGATCAAGACTGTGAGCCTCATGTGGGACAACCTGATCACCTTGTATCCCCCCAGTGCTTAAAACAGTGCTTGGCACATAGGAAGCGCTTAACAAATGCCATCATTATTATTATTATTTCCCAGAAGTGATGTTCATAACAGTTAGCCAAGTTTCCATTCTTCAGTGGGCCGCAATAGCTTCAGTCCAGTGTAACTGAGGAGAAATATTTCTCAGCAGCAGTGTTCAGTGGGGACGCAAAGACGAATAACCCACCTCTCAGTTGTAACAGTGTGATGTTGGTTAAGCATGTCAATAACTGGCAAAACAATATTGATGTCGTAAAATCTCGAGGCTCAGTAAATCTGTTAATCTATCCATTTCAACACTTAGCACCTACCTATATGCCACAAACGCAATAGAGAAGCAGAGTGATTTAGTGGAAAGAGCCCGGGCCTGGGAGTCGGAGGTCGTGGGTTCTAATCCCAGCTCCGCCACTCGTCAGCTGTGTGACTTTGGGCAAGTCACATCACTTTTCTGTGCCTCAGTTACCTCATCTGTAAAATGGGGATGAAGACTGTGAGCCCCACATGGGACAACCTGATTACCTTGTATCTGCCTCAGCGCTTAGAACAGTGCTTGGCACCTAGCGAGGGCTTAACAAATGCCATCATCATCATCACAAACAAAGCTGGTGAGGAGGAGCAGTGACTGGGCCAGAAATACGTCCAGGACGATGGGAAACTTTCCCACGATGGAGTGGTGGTTTCACCGGCTTTACTTGATTTCAGGACTGCCCGGTCAGTGTGCAATTTGGGGACATAACTTGCTGCATGGACAGGGGATAGGGATGGGGGTGCGGAGAGTATCAATCAATTAATCAATCATATTTATTGAACAATTACTATATGCAGAGCACATTACTAAGCCACTTGGAAGAGAACAATATAACAGAATTGGTAAACATGTTCCCTACCTACAGTGAGCTCCCTCCTCTTCTTGGGGTGTTGCAGGAGCCAGAGCCAGCAAGCAGGAGAAGCAGGATGGTCTACTGGAACAAGCACAGGCCTGGGAGTCAGAGGACCTGGATTCTAATCTCAACTCTGCCACTTGTCTGCTGTGTTGTTTTTGTTGCTCTCTTATGCTGTTGAGTCGTGTCTGACCCATAGCGACGCCAGGGACACATCTCTTCTAGAACACCTCACCTCCATCTGCAAACATTCTGGTAGTTTATCCATAAACTTTTCTTGGTAAAAATACAGAAGCGATTTACCGTTGCCTCCTTCCTCACACTAAACCTAAGTCTCCGCCCTCGACTCTCTCCCATGCCGCTGCTGCCCAGCACAGGGGAGTTTGGACTTGTAGCAGACTGCTTTCCACTCCCTAGCCACTGCCCAAGCTAGGAATGGATAGGCATCTGCTTGACTCTCCCTACCATAGTCGAAGCTGGTAGAGGACTGGAAACTCCAGTGTGACTCTGAGAGGTGGCCTGCTGCGTTCCCGTGGGAAAATCACTTCACTTCACTTCACCTCATTTGTAAAATGGTGATTAAGACCGTTAGCCCCACATGAGACAGGTCTGTGTCCAACCTCATTAGCCTGTATTCATTCATTCATCCAATCGTATTTGTTGAGCGATTATTATGTGCAGAGCACTGTACTAAGCTCTTGGGAAAGTACAATACAGAAATAAAGAGAGACAATCTCTGCCCACAATGAGTTTATACACTTAGTTCAATGCTCAGCACATAGGAAATGCTTAACAGATACCATTAAAAAAGCAAGAAAAAAAACAGCATGATGATTTCCCATAGGCCACTACCGAGTCTCTCTTTCATTCATTCAATAGTATTTATTGAGCGCTTACTATGTGCAGAGCACTGTACTAAGCACTTGGAATGAACAAGTCGGCAACAGAACACAACTCTCTCCAGTGCTTCCTCACTCCACAGAACATTACCGATGTGGGTCTCTTCTTTTAGCCTTTGAACTGATTCTTGCCAATCGACCGTGATATCAAACAAAACTCCTCACCATTGGCTTTAAAGTACCCCATCGTTTTACCCTGCTGAGCTCACCTCATTCCTCTCCTTCTACAACCCAGTCTGCACAATTTGCTCCTCTGGGGCTAACCTCACTGTGCCTCAACCTTTCCTGTCTTGTCACCGACACCTGGCCCACGTGCTACCTCTGGCCTGAAATACCCTCCCTTCTCAAATCCACCAGACAATAACTCTTCCCCATTTCAAAGTCATAATGAGGGCACATCTCCTCCAAGAGACCTTCCCAAACTAAGCCCCACTTTTCCTCATCTCCCACTCCTTTCTGCATCACTCTGATTTGCTCCATTTGCACTTTCCCCCTCTCCCCACCCTACACTACTTATGTATACATCTGTATTTTTATTAATTTACAATGATGTCTGTTTACTTGTATTGATGTCTGTCTCCCCCACCCTGGACTGTGAGCTTGCTGTGGACAGGGATTGTCTCTATTGCTGGATTGTACTTTCCCAAGCAGTTAGTACAGTGCTCTGAACACACTAAGCTCTCAATAAATACAATTGAATAAATGAATGAATGACTTTTGTGATCACTTCACTGTGTCTCAGTAAAAGCAAATGAGAACACCTTTCTGATTGTTCCATCTAGGGGGAAGGAAGATAAAGACGAGATTAATGTTTGAAAAAGTCCCTGCGATCTTGGCTTGAAAGGCCTTAGAGGAGAAAATGAAGAAGAAAATTATTAAGTGGGAAAAAAAAGAAAACTCCAGGGACAAGTCATTGTGTTACAGAAGCAGCATGGCCTAGAGGAAAGAGCATGTGCCTGGGAGTATAAGAGAATCTGAGTTCTAATCCCGGCTCTACCACTTGTTTGCTGTGTGATCTTGGGCAAGTCACTTCACTTCTCTCTACCTAAATTTCCTCATTTGTAAAATGGGGATTAAGATTGAGAGCCCCATGTGGGACAGGGACTCTGTCCAATCTGATTCACTTGTAACTACCCAAGCGCTTAATACACTTGAATTCAGTATTCTTAACAAATACAGAAATTATTGTTATTATTGTTATGTCCTCATTGCACTCTTGGAATTTTGGTTCACCACAGACTTCGAGTGAAGAAATCATGATTACTTTTCATTCCTGCCACTCATAAAGAGTTAATCCACACCCGAAGAACCCGGAATGTGCTCAGGTCTTGATCCAATCAAGGACAGCAGCTCAGCCAGGAGAAAAGCCAAGCCGTCCTTGAGAGGAAGCTGGCTTTTCTGAGAGCTGGGAAACTGAAAATGCTCTGAGATAAATGCTTCTCCGGGGGCCAAAGGAAAAGGGGGCAACCTCACCATTGGTGGGAACGGAGACTGCTGCTGCAGGCGGAGAGAAAGAACAACACAACACAATCAGGGAGCCCAGCCCTTCCGAAGAAAATTTCCGAACTGTGGAGCCCTTTCAGATAAAGAGGCCAAGCGAAGGAAAATTTATCAACAAGAAACAAACCCCAACAAAGAAAACCCAACCAAAAAAATCTGTGCTATCTTCACATGAGCCACTGCTGATCGGCAGAATTGAAAACAAGTTTCTGAGAGGTTCTCTCTGAAATTATCCCACGTGTTGCGACTGCTCTTTTAAAAAAAACTTCACTGAGGTAGTTCACGCATCATATATAAATTCTTTGCAATAAATTAATATTGCATAGTTCCTCAATGGAATGTCAGCTTCTCGAAGGCAGATTCCTTGTCTTTGACTTTTACCCTACTCATTCAAGCATACTGTACAAGCAGATGCACAATTTGAAGTTCAACAAATACAACTAAATTAACGAATAAATGGATGAATGAATGAATGAGCTGCATGAATTGGATAGTAATAATAATGATAATAATAATAGCGCCCCTGGTATTTTCACCCTTTATTCACCCTTCCCTCAATCCCCACAGTAATTATGCACATATCTGTATTTTATTTATATCAATATCTGTCTCCTCCTTTAGACTGTGAGCTTAAGAGCAGGAAATGTGCTCAGTACAGCATTCTGCACATAGTAAGTCTCAATAAATACGGTTGATTGATTGATTCATAATTTTGATATTTGTTAAGAATTCACTATGTGCCAAGAACTGGACTAAGCACTCGGGTAGATACAAGATAATCAGGGTAGATATAATCCCTGTCTCACGTGGGACTCAGGTCTTAAAGAGGTAGGCAGAACAGGTATTTAATCCCAATCAGTCAGAGCACTGTACTAAGTGCTTGGAAGAATATTACACAATATAACAAATTCTTTTGTTACAAATGAGGAAACTGAGCCAAGAGAAATTAAGTGATTTGTCCAGGATCCTAGAGCAGGTAAGCAGTGGAGCCAGGATTAGAATTCAAGTCTCCTGGATCCCATGCTCATGCTCTTTCCACCAGGCCACACGGTACTTAGAAAGTGTTATATAGTGGTAAAACACAAACACCAGATGGGTTTCAAGCCTTATTTCTGTCACTCAATGAAGATGAGGCCAAAATGCTCAGCTATTCTTATGGCATCTTAGTTGGGTTTTATGGAGGGAGGGGGTCATTTGGTTTCAGACAGTCTTAGTCCTGGGCAATCATCAATCGAGGGTATGCTCTGAGCACCTTCTGAGTACAAAGCACTGTGCTAAGCACTTGGGAGAAGATACCAAAGGTAAAAAAACACGGTCCCTGTCCTTAAGGAGTTTTATGGGAGGGACTCAGAGGCAACATTATTTACTAGTAGTAGGAGCTGGGGGAAGAACAAGCGGAAAAATGGTAGGAGGAAGTATTCAAATAAGTGAAATAGATACACAAGTGAAATAGATACACACACACCCCACACTCCCTCCCCGAAGACAGATGCAAATATATAAACACTAAGTTTGGCACAACCTGGGGTAGTGGGATTTAATCAGGAAGTCTTCCTGGAGGAAATGTGGTTTTGGGTTTTGAAGATGAGGAGAGCTGTGATCTTGTGGATCTGAGGGAATTACAAGAACAGTGGAAAAGAGACAGGAGAGTCCAAAGGGAGGGATCCAGGCTTTGACCCAAAATTAACTCCCATCATTTGAACATCCCGTCAAAAAAAGACTGAATTAGAATCTAGGCCGACAAGGTATGTTTCGTCAAGTTCTTATGGTCCAAACTGCCCATATATTCTATATTTTGGGATCCTGCTCTGCCACATGAAAATCTTCCAGTTGGACTTCTGATTTGGTTTGGGTGTTGGAGGGGCTAGAACAGCTGTAGTAATCCTCCTCCTCCAGCTCCTCGTCTTCCTCCTCCTTTTTCTCTCACCTCCCCCCCCAGCCTTACTCTACCATTGCTGGGGTTTCCCTGGCTGATTCCTACACCATTTTCTGGATTTTTCTGCTATGTCTGTTTCGAACCAGTTCTGGCAGCATCATAAACCTGCAGGTTACAGGATTTGGCTTTGCTGCCACGGCCTTCACCCACTCAGTCCTCAGGGCTGAATCAGTGAGTGAGGGTGGTTGAGAACCTGTGTGTTTATATCTCTATTTGCCATCTCCTTTTGTTTCCCCATTTCTCCCTCTAAATCTGATTCTCTCTCTCACTCAGTCTTACTTTTCAGTCCTTGCACTGCCCCTGGAGACCTCAACACACACACACTCTCTATCTCTTTCTTGAACACCAACCAACAACTGTTCCTCTTTGAGATGCCCCAGATATTATGTATCAGATAAATGGAGATAGCGGAAGTCAGAATTCAGAGGACTGTGGGGAGAATTGGACGAGAGGAGTGGAGATAGCAGGTGCGGACAATTCTCTTGAAGAGTTTGGAGAAGAATGGTAGGAGGGAGATGGGGTGATAACTGGAGCAAGCTGAGGGGTCAGGGGAGGGTTTGTTTTAGAATAGGGGATTCATAAGCATGCTTGAAAGCAGTGAGGAAGAAACCAATGGAAAAAGAATGGCTGAAGATGGTCATCAGGAAGGGAAGCAGGGTGAGTACAAGTGATTTGATCAAGTGCAAAGGGATGAGTTTGGAGGCACAGGTGGAGGGAGTGGATTTAGAGAGGAGGTTGGAATTCTCCTTTCGAGGTACTCCTGGGAAAGGTGGGAGGGTCAAAGAGTGGGCAGGAGGTGAATTTAGGGAGATTACACCTGGTAGCCAGTTCATTAAGGGAAAGAGATGGGGCAAAACATCTTTTACATATCACACTCTCACTCATTCCCTCTTCTTCCCTCCCTGAGCATCATCTTCAACCATTCCCTTTCCAATGGGTTCTTCCCCAATGCCTCCAAACTTGTTCATGTCTCCCCATCCTAAAAAAAAAACCTCCTTTCAACCCACTCCACCTCCCTCCTAACATTCTTTTCTAAACTCCTAGACAGAATTGTTTACACCTGCTGCCTCCACTTCCTCTCTTCCAATTCTCTCATATATAAATCATATATATAGGTGTGTGCATATATACATATATTTATATTATATACATATAAGTGTAGATCTGACTAGAGGCAGGATTTTGAACCTCACTCCATGTCTAGGATTTTGTCATTACAAGCCATTCAGTCAGGAATTCACTGGCCAAAATATCTTCAAAGTCCTAGAACTACTAAAGCTGACTTTGCTCCTTTAGCTGGGAAAGACAAAATGGTTTTTAAATTGGCTAACAAACTTTAATTCTGCCTTCAGGAAGAGGTGGCGGATTCTTCCGGGTGATGGATGATTTGTTGTCCCTCACAATTAGAATTTTCCGTGAGTCCACAGAGATGGGGCTTGGGCTAGAGGAATTTGCTTAGCTTGCCGGAATGGATTTAGAGCTAGGAGGCTGCACCTATGTCATTAGTTCACTCTTTTTCATTAGTTCTTCCACTGATGAAGCAGGGAAATTGGGGCTTTGGCCTTGTCCTGTTTTAAGTAGCTTAACATGATTAAGATTCAGTATTTGTTTCTCCCCGCCAGAGCCTCCGAGAAATAATCTCAGAAGTATATGTACGCATTCCTGAAGGAAACATTTAGGTTGTGCGGGTGTTTATTGTGGGGACTTAATTCACCACTGAGGAATCATCATCAGTGGTATTTATTGAGCACTTTCTGTGTGCACTGCACTGTACTGAGGACTTGGAAGAGTATTAATCAATCAATTATATTTATTGAGCACTTACTGTGTGCAGAACACTGAACTAATGTTTGGGAGGGTACAATATAACAAAATCGGTAGACACATTCCCTGCCCACCAGGATCTTAGAGTCTAGATGGGAAGACAAACATTAATATAAATTAGTTAATTAATGATGTGAACATAAGCTCCGTAGGGCTGAGAGAGGGGTGAGTTAAAGATGCAAATCCAACTGCAAGGTGGATGCAGAAGGGACTCAGAGAAGAGGAAATGAGGGCTTAGTCAGAGAAGACTTCTTGGAGGAGATGTGCTTTTAATCAGGCTTTGAAGGTGGGGAAAGTGATCATCTGTCAGATATGCAGAGTGAGGGTGATCCAGACCAGAGACAGAACATGGGCGAGGAGTTGAGGTACAGTGAGTAAGTTGGCATTAAAGGAGCGAAGTGTGTGGTCTGGGTTGTAGCAAGAAATTCAAGAGGTAAGGTAGGAGAGTACAAAGTGATTGAGCCCTTTAAAGTCTTTGATAAGGAGATTCAAGTCAACAGAGTTGGTATATACATTCCCTGCCCACTGAGAGCTTAAAGTTTAGAGAGGGAGACAACATTCATATAAATAAATAATTTATAAAGTATAATTTATAGATATGTACATAAATTCCATGGGACAGAAGATGGGATGAATATCGAAGGCCCAAAGGCCACTAATCCAAATGCAGACTGTCACTCTAAAATCATTATTTCAGGGAGAGCTCTACTCTCATCTGTTGTTTCTATACTTTTTAGAAGCACCGTGGCTTAGTGGAAACAGCAGAGGCTTGGGAGTCAGAGGATGTGGGTCTAATCCCGGCTCTGCTACTTGTCTGCTGTGTGACCCTGGGCAAGTCACTTCACTTCTCTCTGCTTCAGTTACCTCTTTTGTAAAATGGGGATTAAGACTGTGAGCCCCACATGGGACAACCTGATTACCAAATCGATTATCAATAATAAATGAAATAGTAGCCAAGAAATACACCGAAGATTAATGTTAGGAAGACTTGCTATGAAGAGTCATGAAATGTGCTAATGTAACAGTTGCCACAAAAATACAAATTGTCGGGTCTACGGTGTTTCCAGTGATAGTGTATGGATCCAAAAGCTGGACAGTGAAAAAACAGGATAGAAAGAACATCTACCTTTTTGAAGCGTGGTGTTGGGGAAGGCTTTTGCAAATATCATGGACTGCCTGAAAGACAAATAGATTTTAGAGCAAATTAAACTAAAGTGATCTTTGTAAGGCCAAATGACTCTAGTTAGATTAGCATATTTTGGAGACATAATCAGGAGGACTAATTCTCTGGAGAAGACACTAATGCTAGGAAAAGTCCAAGGAAAACATGGAAGAGACAGACCAGCAGCTAGATGGATAGAGACCATAACCATTAGAAGAACTATTAGAAAGGTTGCAGATTATGGCAGAGGACATGACGTTCTGGAGAAAGTATATCCTTGGAGTCACTGATTCAGAAATGACTCGGCACTTAATAATAATAATAATACCTCAGTGCTTAGAACAGTGCTTGGCACATAGTAAGCCCTTAACAAATACTATTATAATTTTTTATAGCTGAAAGAGAAAGGTTACTCCCCTTTAATTTGCTTCAGAAGTATTTTTCTATTCCAAACTTAATCAAAGTGGCAATTTCAATTTAGCACCTCTTTGCAAACTGCCTTCTACTTCTCCACAGGATGATGTGTTATAGCCATTGATTGGGAACAAAAAAGAAGCATTTATGCCTGTTTTGGTTAAGGAGGATTTTGTCCCTTGCTTTTCCCAAGACAATTTCCCAAATCAAAGAGTGGGGGTCAGTTATTTGTTGTTCTTAATTTTTGAAACACTTCTGCTAGTTTGGATTCAACTGTATTGTTTGTATCTTCATTACTTTTATAACAATGAAGGATCAAGGGAAATTTAATGCCTAGTACTTAAAATTTCTACTCCAAATGCCTCGTTGATGGGTTTTCCCCCCTGAGTCCTCAGAGATCCCTATTGACAAATATTAGCTATGTCTAGTTTCAAATCTAAATTATTTTGAGTTAGAGTGTTGATCGTGACTTTTTTTCTTTTACGATTCATTTAGTATGGTGCCTTTTGCCACTGGATGCCCAACATGAATGGTTAGCTGACAGACAAATTTGGGTATGCCTTTTCCAAAATCATAAAACAGTAAAAGAGACAGAAAGAAAATCAAGAATCTACCAGTGTTATTTATTATCTGTGTGCAGAGCACTGTAAATAGCTCTTGGGAGAGTACAATATAACAAAGTCAGTAGACAAGATCCCTGAGCACAGGGAGCTTACAGTCTAGAAAGGAAATTCAAGGCACTCTAATTCCCAGTTCATCCCTCAGTTTCCTTACCATGAATTAGTGGAAAGAGACAGTTGCTTTCTAAAGCTCTGGAACATGGAAGTTAGATTGGTTATTCTTGAAATTTTGACACATTTTTGAAACCTATCTTCTGTACCTAATTACTGCTGAAATATATGAGTTAAAGAATATCATCCCAAAAGGCCCCATTGCAGAAAAACAAATAAAAATATCTTTTATCTAAGAGAAAAACTTAAATTGAGGTTCCCGTGCAATAAATAGCAGATAAGGCACTGAGGAATGGCAAACATCTTGGTCATCAATTGCTGCTTTCCCTCAGCAGTGAAACTCACTGATCCACGCTTATTCACACTTCAGTCTTTTCTGTATGGCATCTTGTAAGATCAAAAGCTGCAGTAATTGACAAAGCTATTATGATTTTGTTTTCCAGAGATAAATCTAGGAAACACTGCACAAATATTCAAAGATTTATTGGAGATTGTCTATAATTATCAGTTAATTATGTGCACTATGTATATGTAAATCAGTGATTCTGAGACTGTAACATTTCAGCTGAGGGATTCTATATGTTCCCAGGAAGTATCAGCACCATGGCTCTTGCAGTGAAATTGTAAGTAAATAAATAAATATATATATATATGTATATATGCTAGATAACTGATTCTTATCTTGCTGGTCTCCCCTTTACATTTAAGAGAAAAGAGGGTGATAGTGGGATATTGGCAGGATGAATGAAATTCCTTCAGTTCTTTTCCACAGAATCAACATTTTCCTGAGATCCAGCTCGGAGTACAAATCCAGGGCACATATCACCATGGTAACAAGCATTCAGACAAACGTACTCTTGGACAATGCAAGAAGGTTGTCCTCCCTTGCCTTTCTTTCACTATATTTCTCTCTACTGTCCCATTTTCTCTTGAACAATGGTAGCTTTGGATTCCAAATGACAATTCTCATGAAATGCAATCCAGAACCCATCTTCATTTAGGCTTGCCTTTCTTTGACATTACAAGAGAATGATGATTCACCCAGGAAATGTATGGCTTGTTCTGTACAGAACACATAAAATATCCAGTTCAGCAGCCAAGTAATCATCCAGTGGGAAAATGACTCTGCTGCCCTTCTCCCCTTCCTTTCCCTCAATCAGGCCATCTCTAAAGGAACCCCGAAAGCTTTCCTAGAAGACACATCTCCCTTTCCCCTTAGTGACGGACTAACCTATCTCCTAATTTGAAACGTGTCCTTGGGGAGTTTCCCCGTATGGAAGAATTGGTTTGCATTTCCATCCTTTTAGACCTTAGTCTGCTTCGATGCTTGAAGGGGCATCTCCAATCTCTACTGCTTTTGGCTGGAAACAAGGCTGGATAAGACCTCTAAGGCACCAAACATGCACATATAAGGCATGTATATGCCTGTAATGTTGAAAGGAATGGAAAAAGGCAGGGATTCAAAGAACTATTTCTCTGTGTTCTGGATAGTCTAGGTCAGACCTGGGCTTTGAATCCGAACACTTAAACATCCAACTTTCCTCCAAACATCTAGACAATTTACTAGTTTAAGATAGTAAACACAGAGTTACTACATTGCTAAAGCAGAGCAGATGGCTTCCAGAGATTTCAGCAGTTTATGAGCCCACCCTCGGTTTGGCAAGAGGCCCAGGCAGGGCTTAAAATTTATGTAAGGAACATTAAAACTCCACTTCCTCAGAGCCAAGCATTTTGAGTCTGGAGATTCTGCCAGTGTGGTAAATGTATACCTCTTCAGTTGAGCTATTGGAGGAAGGGGTGGGAGAGTGAAGAGGAGGCTAACATTAGGGTTACAACAATGACAAGCTTAACCAAAAGGGATGGGGTCCTCTTCCCCAGCAAGCTCTTTCCTGGCGGTAAAATAAAGCCGGACTTTCGTCCTTCGACCAAGTCCTCGAACCAAAATAGGCAGGCAGACAGCCCATGGTCATACTTGCCGCCTCCGTTATGAAGTTTTCAAACCTAAGCCTCACTAAGGATTTCCAAATGGGATGTATTGAAGTGGAAAGTGATGGCTTGAGGTCTCAGGGAAAGCAGGCAAGGGAAAGCACCTTAGATTGGCTGTGAACCAAGTCCTAAATTCCTTTTTATCACATTTTTTTTGAGGAATTTGTTAAATGCTTCTATATGCCAGACACAGTACTAAGTGCAGGGCTAGGTACAAACTAATCAGGTTGGACACAGTCCATGCCCCACATGGGGCTCACAGCCTTAATACCCATTTTACAGATGAGGTAACTGAGGCACAAAGAAGTTAAGTAATTTGCCCAAAGTCACACAGCAGACAAGTGGCAGAACTGGGATTAGAATATAAGCCCTTCTGACTATTATTTCAGAAGGGTTAGGAAAGGATGGTGAAAGGTGAAAAGTTCCTTTTCTTTATTTTCTTCTACTGACCATGAAATTCTTGGACAATTTTCCCATGACCAGGGGATGGTGGTGTATTTTGCGTTTCAGCAGATAGTATTACATTAAAGGAGATGATGTTTCAATTAAGCAAACCTGCCAGTAAACATCGTGAGGCATTTCTATTAATTAAACGTGTGTGCGTGTTGATTCAAAAATTATCAGATTGGAAACAATGCCTGTCTTCTACAGGGTTCCCAATCTAAGCAGGAGGGAGACTAGGTCTTGAATCCCCAGTTTATAGATAAGGAAACTGAAGCACAGGTAAGTTAAATAACTTGCCCAAGGTCACACAGCAGACAAGTGGCAAATCTGGGATCAGAAACCAGGTCTTCTGTCTCCCATGTCCATGTTCTTTCCTCTAGACATAGAGATCCTTTTGGACAGGGTACATGTCTACGAACTCAGTAGCACGGTACACTTTCCAAATACTCAGAGCAGTGCTCTGCACTCAGTAAGCACTCGATAAATGTCACTGATTGATTGATTCCCACTAGGCCAAGCTGCTGCCTTAACCAAGAGAGGTTTGAAACTGTTATTTCCTGATCAAAACCAATTCACTTCCCAGTATTTTATTCCCAAACACTGTCAATTTTCTATAGATAATTAGTCATTTTAAGGCTTCCCTTTCTACCTCGCCACACACTTACAACATCCTTATCCCTTCTTATATGAGACACCTTGTAATAATAATAATAATGTTAGTATTTGTTAAGCGCTTATTATGTGCAGAGCACTGTTCTAAGCGCTGGGGTAGATCCAGGGTAATCAGGTTGTCCCACGTGAGGCTCACAGTTAATCCCCATTTTACAGATGAGGTAACTGTGGCACAGAGAAGTGAAGTGACTTGCCCACAATCACTTGTGAGGCCATGTGGGACAGGGACCATGTCCATCATGATTAGCTTGTATTTTACCCCAGTGCTTAGAGCAGTGCTTGACGCATAGTAAGTGCTTAACAAATCCCATCATTATTATTATTACACCCAAGAAAACTTTTCCAATTTTCTTCTGCTCAATTGGACAAGTGCCTGGCCTAGGATGTTGATAACACTCTTTAATTGATAAATGCTCTTTGTGTTTGAAGTGAACTCTTTGTGCTTGTATATGTGTGTGTCTCCCCGTCTAGACTGTAAACTCGTGTGGGCAGGGAATGTGCCTATATTATTCTCTCCCAAGCATTTACTACTGTACTCTGCGCACGGTAAGTGTTGATTAAATGCGATCGATTGATTGACTTCTTCTGTGGTACTGACAGTCATTCCCATCTTACACCCTAATTTTGGGGGTGAGGGAGAGGTTGACTGAGATGTTGGATTTACTCTTGGCAACATAGGCACTGTCTTCATTTCTGATTCTAAAATTCACAATCTTCTTAAAGTTTCTGATTTAAAAACTATCCCATTTCAGACTTCCTATGCTTAGCTGGCCTGTCTGGCTCTTACCTCCTCCCAGCATTATACTGTGATGCTTCTTATGCCGCTTTATACCTTTAAAATATTTCTTCTGTTCTCTCTGGATGCTGTTGCCAAACTTCAACTAAGCACTTGCAGCTGGCTGCATGTGCTGCTGCCATGCACTCTTGTAGAAAGAGCTTCAATCTGGTGGCCAGGAGATCTGAGTGCTAATCCAACCTACCTTTAACCAGCTGTTACCTTGGTTGGGTCACTTACCCATATCTTTGTAGATATTACTTGTTTCTCCAAACCTCACAATGCTAAATGAAGTGAAACAAATTTGAAATAATAAAATGTGATAAAAAATGGAAATGTATTCTTCTTAGGGTGTCCTTCCGGTGAAGTTGTGTTATGCTAAACATTGCCTCACAAAAACTGACTGTGTTTGTAATTCTGTTTTGCCATTTGATTTTTGATGGCTCAAAGACATTGCTGATGAGACTGTTTTAAAAGTCAGATGCTTGTCTGTGGTAGGTCCATGCCTTACAGCTGTTCTCTGTCAGCCTCCACTTGGGGATGAAGCTTCAGACACCACACCCAGTGTTAGTTTCCCAAAGGACCTGCTGGGTTTCTTGATGCTATTTTCTACTTTTGCACATATCTATGCATCAGTGGACAGGGTTCTGGTTGGACAGTCATGTTCAGACAGCTTTTACTTCTGCATCCTAAATGAAGATCTTGGATCCTATGTAGAACTGTCACCACACTGATCCAAGAACTTGTCCCATCCCAGCTCAACTACTGCATCAACTTCTTGGCAGACCTCCCTGCCTATAGCCTCTCTTTTTTCCAGTCCATACTTCACTCAGATCAATTTTCTAAAACATAATTGTATGCCCATTTCCCCATTCCTAAAAGACCTCACATCTTTGTCTATTCCATTCCACATCATGCATAAGTTCCTGTTCACTAGCTAATGGCATCCTTCATCTCTCTTCCCTCTCTTTTTCTTCATTCTTCTCCCAGTACATCATGTTTCATTTCCTTAAAGCCAACCTACTCATTGTGTCTCATTCTAGTTTCTTTCACCACCGAACTCTTGCTCATGCCCTCCTTTTTTTCCTCCTCTCTCCCTCTTCATATCCAGCAGACCTCTGCTCTCCCTACTTCAATCTCTTCTGAAATCACATCTCCTCCAGGAGGCCTTCCCTGACTAATCTCTCATCTCTCCACCTTATTTCCCCCTCTTCATTTCACTGCAGCACCACCTAGGCACTTGGGTGCCCAACCCCAAACCCACCCCTGTAGTGATTTTGTACATTTCTTTAAACTCTGTTGCTTCCTGCTACTTGTAACGTACTTTAGTGTTTGCCTACCCTGCTGGATTGTAAATTCAATGAGGGCAGGGATCCTGTCTACTCTATTTTACTCTCTCAAGTATTTAGTACAGTACTCTGTAGAGAGTAAGTGCTCGATAAACCATGTAGGCAGAATGATTGATTGACTTGTTTCCCTACTATGGGTTAGCTCATAACTTTGGACTTTTTAGGACTTCTTGTTAATTCCTAGAGATTTTGCAATTCAATTAATCAATCAATGACACATATTGTTCTATGCTCTTGAGAAAGTAATAATAATGATAATGTTGATATTTGTTAAGTGTTTACCACGTGTCAGGCACTGTACCTAAGTGCTGGGGTGGATGCAAGCAAATCGAGTTGAACACAGTCTGTGTCCCATGTGGGGCTCACAGTCTCAATCCCCACTTTACCGATGAAGTAACTGAGACCCAGAGAAGTGAAGTGACTTGCCCAAGGTCACACAGCAGAAAAATAGTGGAGCCAAGACTAGAACCCATGACCTTCTGATTCCTAGGCCCCTGCTCTCTCCACTAGGCTATGTACAATACAACAGAGTTGGTGGACAGGATCTCCGCCCACAAAGAGCTTGCAGTCTACAGGGAGAGACAGACATTAAAATAGATTAGAGATGGGAAAGAAGGGGAAATGATGTATGCAAATATTTGCATAATTATGATGGGGCTTCCCTCTCAGGATTGCACCTGGAGAGTTTCTAGTACTATACCTGTCTTGGCTATGGGAGGGAGAGTCAAGCAGAGGCAGACCCATTCAATTCCTAGCTTGGGCAGAGGCTAGCGAGTGGAAGGCCATCTGCTATAAGTCAAATCTCACCTGTATTGGTCAGGAGCAGCATGGGAGAGAGTCGAGGGCAGAGGCTCAAGTTTACTGCATGGAAGAAGGCAGTGGTAAACAACTTCCTTATTTTTGCCAAGAAAACTCTATGGATACACTACCAGTACTATTGCATTCTGGGAAAGATATGTCCATAGAGTCATTATGGGTCAGAGACGACTCGACAGCATAATACAAGACATGATAGGGCTGGGGTATCCAAGTGTTTAAGGGATACATAGCTAAGTTCAGAGTTGACGTAGAGAAGGGGGCAGAGAGTGGAACTAAAGGGCCTAATCTGAGAAGGCTTCTTGGAGGAAATGTGATTTTAGGAGGGTTTTGAAGGCTGGAGACTGCTGGACAGTCAGATATCAATGGGAGGAAGTTCCAGACCTGAGGGAGATTGTTGGAGGAATGGAGTGTATAGGAAATCAGTGTGGTTAGAGATGATGGAGAGAGCTGATTGAGTGTCTTAAAGCTGAAAATTAGGAGTTTCTTTTTAATGCAGAGATGGATGGACAAATCACTGGAAGTTTTGATGAGTGAAGAGGTACGGACTGAATGATTTTTCAGAAAAACGGTCCAGGCAACGGAGTGAAGTATAGACTGGAGAGGGGAGAGACAGAGGTCAGCAAGTCAACTGGTGCAGTAGCCAAGGAAAGACTTGATGAGTGCTTGGATCAGCCTGGTAGTTGTCTGGATGGAAAAGAAAGGGCGGATTCTAACGATGCTGTGAATTTAGAACCCACAAGGTTTTGTGACAGATTGAACGTGTTTTTGAATACAAAATAGATCATAATTATCCGCAAGCTTTCTTGGGTGCATGTTTCCTGCCACATCAGCATATAGTATCTTCGCAATGATTGATTCAAGGTCTTTCTAGCTTGTATCATGAAAAGAGTTTCTTGTACACTCAGAGTTGCGTAGCTTCTAAGACTAGATAGAGTAAGACTACATCTACTAGACAACTCTGTTTCATACTGTTAAGGTGTTAAACGGAGTGATGGCTTTAGGAGCAGCATGGAATGGTGGGTAGAGCATGGGCGTAGGAGTCAGAAGGTCATGGGTTCTAATCAAGACTCTGCCACTTGTCTGCTGTGTGGCCTTGGGACAAGTCACATCACTTCTCTGTGCTTCAGTTACTTCATCTGTAAAATGGGGATGGTGACTGCGAATACTTCGTGGGATAGGGACTGTGTCTAACTTGCTTGTATTACGAGTTGCTTGTATCCATCCCAGAGCTTAGTACAGTGCTTGGCACAATGTAGATGCTTAAGAAATACAATAATAATAATAATTATAGGAGCTTGATACTCTTCTCAGCACATAAACATCCTTATTAACTAAGAGAAGAGAAGCAGCATAACCTAGTGAAAAAAGCACAGGCTTGGGAGTCAGAAGGACTTGAGTCCTAATCCTGACTCCACCACTTGTCTACTCTGTGACCTTGGGCAAGTCACTTCACATCTCTGTGCCTCAGTTACCTCATCTGTATAACAGGGATTAAGACTGTGAGTCCCATGTGGGACACTGACTTTTTCCAACCTATCTTGTGTCTACCCCATTACTTAAGTACAATGCCTGGAACATAGGAAACACTTTACAAATATGATAAAATATAAGTACTAAAGTTAAGGTTGACTGATGATGGCAAATATTTTTGAAAAGTTTGTTATATAAAGATCTTGATATTTTTTCCTGAATCTTATGTACAAAGATTGAGTCTCCTGTGCCACACTGCAGTTCAGGAAATATGTCATTAACAATGTTTTTTGGAAGACAGACCTGCTGGACTCGTGCCAGTAAAATAGGTACCAATGACTCAAACATAAAGAACAACTTGAACACGTCTCCACTTTTCTCTAAAGTTTTAGTAACTGAAGCAGTAGCAGACAGGCTGTACACTAGCCAAACTATGTTTATTATGTAAAAGCCGATATGAGACATTTATTATACCAAGCAAATCCTTAACTGCGGTTGTCAAAATAAATTCACAAAGTCCATTTGTCTCGTCCCGCCTCGTTGATTTGTGTATGTGTTTTGCTTCCTTGTTAATTTGCAGAATTCTGTAATTCTCAGTAGGTTCATCAGTCATCATTATGAATTACATTATGAAATGCTAAGTATTCGTGTTGCATATTACCTTTAGAGAGCCATAAATGGACTAGTAAGCCTGGAATGTTTGAGTGTTTTTGCTTTGGTTTGATTCCTTTTTTGTTAGTGCTACTGCTTAAAGTTTCTTTTTCTCTCACTACCATTTTCTTTTACAAAGGACCCCTTGAGCAAGTCCTCGGAAATGGTCACATCCTTTGGATAAATCCACTCGAAGATGGAAGGACTCACCCAATTTAGGTAACAAAGCTGGTTATCTTAAGAGTATCCATAGAGCAGCTCCTAATGAGTGAAAATAAAATATAGCATAAAAATGATGATGATAGTTATAATTATGATAATTGTGGTATTTGTTAGGTACTTCCTATTCCTCAAGCACTTAATCAATCACTGGGTAGATACAAGATAATCAATTAGATACAGTTCCTGTCCTATATGTTGCTTGCAGTCAAAAGGGGAGTATAGGTATTTCATCTCCATTGTACACATGAGAAAACTGAGACATAGAGATGCTAGAGTTGGGAGTTAGAGAACCTAGGTTTTAATTCTTCTTCTACCACTTACCTGCTGTGTGAGGTCTTGGACAAGTCAATGAACTGTTCCTCAGTTTTCTCATTTTTTAAATGGGGATTAGGTACCTGTACTCCTTCCTGTTGAGACTACGAGTGCCTTGTGGGATAGGGGTTCTGTCCAAACTGATTATCCTTTATTTATCCCAGTATTTTTAATACAGTGCTTGGCACAGAGTAAGCACTTAACAAATACCATGATTTACCAATCACCATCAACAGTATCAAGTGTTTTGCCTAAGGTCACACAGTATGGGGAATGTAACAATAACATATTTACAACAGTCTTCTTCTTCAGATTGAGAAAGAACAAAAAAGAGAAGGAGGGAGTGAAGGGAGAGAGAGAAAGAGAAAGAGCACAAAACATAGAAAGCTATTATACAAAGCTCAGCAGTGACCTATAAATTCTCCTTTCTCAGAGAATGTACAGTCTCTGCAGCCCAGAGTAGGGCTGTATATTCTGGTGGTCTGTCAGAATAGGTGGAAAGTTTGTCTCTAAGGGGTTCCAGATTCCTAGGATCTTAGCTGACTTTGGCCCAGATAAGAGAGAGAAGAGACTTTGTGAGATTTGGGGTGGCCAGGGAAAGAAATCAACAAGGAAGCAGATAAGGAGAAAGATATGGAGGGAGGGAAGATGCTGAAAAGTAACTTAGGAGGAAGAAGGCAAAAACATTCAAAGCAAAAGGTGGGACAACAGAATACTGTACTAAGTATTTGTGAGATCATTCAATCAATCATATTTATTGAATGCTTACTATGTGCAGAGCACTGTACTAAGCGCATACACTTTATGAATTATTCAAGGCATCATTAAGATTGGGGAGAGTTTTAGGAGGGAGAAGAATACAAACTGGAGCCATCCAAGTTCTCTCCAGGTAACTTTCCCTAATTTTTTATACCTTTTTTCCAAGTTACCAGCACAATCCAATATTTAATGGGTATTTTTGCAAATAAACAAGCAGTAGTATCAATAGAGTGTTTACCCTGTGCAGAGCACTGTATTAAGCACTTAGGAGAGTTTACTACAGCACAGTTAGTAGTCATATTCCCTGTCCACAATTAGCTTAAAGTCTACAGGGGGAGACAGACATTAATATAAAAAAATAATTTTAGATATGTTCACAAGGCCCCTGGAGCTGAGGGTGGGGTGAACACCAATGCCCACAGGGGACAGATGCAAGTGCATAGATGACACAGAAGGGAAAGAGAAATGGGGAAGAAATGGCTTAATCAGAGAAGGCCTCTAGGAGGACTTGTGACCTGAATAAGGCTTTGAAGGTGGGGAGAGTAGTGGTCAGGAATATACGGAGGGGGAGAGAGGCTAAAGCCAGATGTAGGATGTGGGAAAGGGGTCAGTGGTGAGGTAGATTAGATTGGGCACAGGGAGCAAGCTGGGGCTAGAGATGTGAAGTGTGTATAGTCTGAACTGTAGTAGAACAGTGAGGAGGGGGTGAGCCAAATGAGTGCTTTAAAGCTGATAGTAAGGAGTTTCTGTTTGATGCAGTGATGAATGGATGGATGGATGGATGGATGGATGGATGGATGGATGGATGGATGGATGGATATCTGTTGCTTAATTGTACATTCTGAGCATTTATTACAGTGCTCTGCACACAGTAAGCACTCAGTAAATATGATTGAATGAATGGACAACCATTGGAAGTTCTCACGAAGCAGGGAGACATGGACTCAATTTTTGTTTTAGAAAAATGACCCAGGCAGCAGAGCAGAGAATACCTCGACACCTCAAATCAAACATATTCCAATCAGAACTCCTCATTTCCCCACACAAACCCTGCCTTCCCCAACACTGTAAGCAACACCACTATCCTTTCGATCTCCCAAGCTCATGACCTTGGCAGTTAATACTGTGCTTTGCATAGAGTAGATGTTTAGTAAGTACTAGCATCTTAGAATGTAGCATCAGTGCCTGAGGACAAGGAGATGGTTAGTGGACCAAGGATGCAGGAGGGGTTTGTCCCTTTTGAGACAGTGAGTGGTGGATCTGATTAATTTTGGCACTCTTGACTGTACAGTGCCAAACGTGGACTGCTCTCCAAAGCCCAGGCCAAACAATGATCCATCAAGAGCACCTTTCAAAGAGGGAGGAGAGAGGGGATTTAGTATTATTAATAATAATGATGATCATAATATTTGTTCATTCATTCAGTCATATTAAGTGCTTACAGTGTCCAGAGCACTGTACTAAATTTAAGCACTTACTCTGTGCCAGGCACTGTATTAGGTGCTGGGGTGGATACAAGCAAATCGAGCTGGACACAGTCCCATGTGGGGCTCACAGTCTCAAGCCCCACTTTATGGATGAGGTAACTGAAGCACAGATAAGTGAAGTGACTTGCCCTAGGTCACCCAGCAGTCAAACAGCAGAGCCAGGATGAGAACGCATGACCTCCTGACTCCCAGGCCTATGCTCTTTCCAATAGGCCATGATAATTCTCGCGTGTTAAACACTTAGTATTTGCCAAGCAGTAAGGGCAGGGGGAGATATATAATCAGGTCACACTTGGGACTCACTGTCCAAGTAGGAGGTAGAACAGGTAATAATAATAATAATGATTATTATTGTGGTACTTGTTAAGCATTGTTCTATGTGCCAAGAATTGTTCTAAACTCTGGGGTAGATATAAGTTAACCAAGTTGGTTACAGTCCCTGTCTCTCACGCATATCACAGTCTTTATCGTTTTGCAGATGAAGGAAATGAGAGTGAAGTGACTTACCCAAGGTCACATAGCAGACAGGTGACGGAACTGGGATTAGAACGCAGGCCCGTGCTCTATCAACTATCCAGATGATTTACCAGGCCTTGATTGAGGCCTCGCTTAGGAGTTAATGAAGCCTTGCAGCGGCTGCTGCTTCATTTTTACTGTTCCTTGAACAATGGAAGATTGTGAACTTTCCCTAATCTCAGTGTTTTTGTTTTCTTTAAGATTCCACATTGTGTGTTTAGCACAGATACTGGCCGGAACAAACAGAGACTGTCTGGGAGGACTGAAGCTGAGTCTTCCTTTCCCTCACCCCCCTCTCTGATCCCAGATAAAAGGTCTTGGGAGAGAACAAGAGGGACCAGGACACTAAGGTGTGTATGCAACTACTAGTGGATGGAATTTTTTTTTTTTTTTTTTTGCCTGAATACATGCTTCTAGCTGCAAGGATAAATAGGCAGTTGGTCACTAGGTGGAGCCTAAGAATTTAAATATTTTGACAGGCTGGAACAGGAAATTTGTCATCTATTTCTGTCACCCAGCGTCCTCGGAGCAGTTAATTTTCACTTTTTGTCAACCTCCCTCGGAGTGGTGTAGGGTTCCTAAGCTAAATGATACCCTCAAAGAGGGTGCAGCATTCTGTTCTTCTGTCAGAGGACCTGGGTTTTAATCCCAGCTCTGACATATCTATGGTGTGTGACCTTCCAGAAGTCACTTTAATATCTCTGTGCATCGGTTATCTCACCTGTGCAGCGGGGATTAAGATTATGAGCCCTCTATAGGGCATGGACTGTGTCCAACCTGAATAGCTTGTATCTACCCCAGTGCTTAGTACAGTGTCCAGCACATATAAGTGCTTAACAAATACTATTAAAAAAATGATTCGTTCTCCTGAATATTTGAGGTGAATCCCCTCACAGCCTCTGCCCTGCAAATGGAGCTTTTAGGTCATGTGACTTAGGTCACCCAACTACCATGAGCACATTTGGGGAGGTGACGCCCAAGAGAACTGCACCTCCCTGTCCTTCTGGAGGAGAGAAGACATTAATCCTGTTTTCAGTTGGGCTGTCCCCTGCCCGGTACTGTGGAGAATGGGGATGATGGAATAAAGGAATGTCTGGAATTCTGTGATACCACTGACCTTTAGCCTGGTCAGTGGGAGCAGCATGGCGTAGTGGGCCTGGGAGTCATGAAGTCGTGGGTTCTAATCCTGACTCTGCCACTTGTCTGCTGTGTGACCTTGGGCAAATCACTTTATTTCTCTGTGCCTTAGTTACCTCATCTGTAAAATGGGAATTGAGACTGTGAGCCCCACGTGGGCCAGCGACCGCATCCAACACATTGGCTTGTATTTACCCCAGTGTTTAGTACAATGCCTGGCACATAGTAAGCACTTAAATACCTTATTTTTTTATTTATTTAGTGCCCATATTTGTCGAGTCATTCCTGGGGTGAATTGAACAAGATTGGGCCAGACTTCTGATTTTTAGCCCCCCTAAAGAATCAAGAGCCCTTAGGTGTTCTCCCCACATAATAATAATGAGAATAATAATTGTAGTATTTATTAAGTGTTTACAATGGGCCAGGCACTGTACTAAATAGGTGGATACAAACAAATTAGGTTAGACACAGTCCACATCCCATATGGAGCTCACAGTCTTAATCCCCACTGAGGTAACCAAGGCGCAGAGATGTGAAGTGACTTGCCCAAGACAGATAAAAGAGCTGGGATTATAACCCAGATCCTTCTGACTACCGGGCCCATGCTCAATCCACTAGGCCATGCTGTTTCTCAAGAAAATCAAGCTAGCCAGCCATAATTGGAATATGGATTTGGGGGTGGGCGTAATTTAGGGGTAATTTGAGGATTTTAAAATTGGATTGACAATGAAGTTTACTTTTTTCAAAATCAGCTTTGATTGTAACTTTTTAATTTTTATGATTCATGTACGAAATCTGTACGGTGTTTCTTTGGGAATATGACTCCTTACCAATGATTGCAATCAGAGCAAATAACTCAGAACTCTTGAGATCACAGCTACCTGTTGGCATTTATGGCCATGTTGAGATGATCTTCCTTAGTTTAAGGAGTTGGAATCTGGTGTCAATCTGATGATAAATCATATTAGTAATTTAGTTATCATATTTGTAATTTATTTATTTAAATTAATGCAATTTTCTGTCTCTACACCATAAGATTCCTGTGGGCCAGGAAGGTGTCTACCATTTCTGTTTTCACAGTAAGTGCTCAATAAACATGATTGATAGATTGATTTGGACACAAGAGAGAAATAAAAACTGACCAAGCATGCCAGATGCCCAAGGAAAGTCAAGATTCTTTAGAATGGAAAGGGAATTCTTTAAAAGAAAATATGATGAATTTAAATATGGAAAGGCCATGGTAGTAGGAATCAAGAGACCCAGGTTCTAATCTTAGTTCTGCCACTAGCCTTTGTGACCATGGACAAATCATTTAACCTCTCTGGACCTCAGTTTCTTCAACTGTAAAATAAGCATAAAATAGGTTGTGTGCCCCACGTGGGACAGGGACTGTGTTCAACCTGAATACCTTGCAACTATTCTAGCAGGGTGCATAGTTGATAGAGCTCAGGCCTGGGAGTCAGAAGGTCAAATACATCTGGATTGTATTGACAACTATGAAAATTTATTATATAAATTTATTATATAAATGCATTAAATTTTCTCAAGTTGGCCATGACAGAATGGTGCTCAGTAAAATTTATTTTGATTGAATAAATGGAAAAGAAACTAAGACACACACACACACACACACACCCCTTCTAGGTGGGAATGCTGACAAAGAAAATTTCTAACTTCAGGCATTACAGGAAGCACATTTTGAGGACTGGCGGGGCTCCAAGAATGGGATTGTAAACTGAATCCATAGTTCATAAATGCACAGGCAGGGAAGTCTGAGTGTCACTAAAATTATATTGTTGCATTTAGCATGTCAGCAACTTGATTCCAGTACTAAAATGAAGTGTCCAAAAATTGGAACCACATGACAGGTGTTGAAAGGGAGGAGTTGAAAGGACGAAGTTGACAGTAGACAAGAACCATTAAGTCAGGCAAACTTCATCAGCTATTCAAACCTTGGAAATAGTTACTTACTCACTCAACAAGAGCAAGTGTGAAAGAACGGCAGATGAATAAAGGACTTGCTGCTTTCCTTCATTTCAGAGTCAGTGTCACCTCCTGAGGAGACAGTGAGCTGGAAAGAAATTTGGGGAGCTTAGTCTCAAAACCCCCTCTCAGGATCACACCTGGAGAGTTTCCAGTACTCTACCAGTCTTGATTAGAGGAGGAAGAATCAGACAGAGACCTACTCATTCCATTCCTAGCTTGGGCAGTGGCTAGCGAGTGGAAGGCCATCTGCTTGAAGTCAAAACTTGCCTGTGCTGGGCAGTGGTGGCATGGAGAGAGTTGAGGACAGAGACTCAAGTTTACTTTGCGGAAGGAGGCAGTGGTAAACTGTTTCCGGATTTTTACCAAGAAAACTCTGTGGGTACACTACCAGAACGATTGTAGATGCAAGTGGGGCGTTCTGGGAGAGGTGTTTCTATGGTGTCGCTCTAGGTCGGACATGACTCAACAGCATAAGACAACAAGAACAAGTCTCAAAACAGAGTGATTAGGGAGATTAAAGTAAATGGGACAGATCCTAGCCAGGATGGGAATGCTTAATAGTACTACTAGTGGTAATAGTAACACCAGCCGCAGCAGCAATAGTAATAATAATAATAATTGTGATATTTGTTAAGCACTTATTATGTGCCAGATGCTGTAGTAACCACTGGGGTAGAGATAAGGTAATCACATTGGACGCAGTCCATGTCCCACAGAGGGCTTAATTCCCATTTTACAAGTAAGGTAACTGAGGCACAGAGAAGTTGAGTGACTAGCCCAAGATCACACAACAGACAAGTGGCAGAGCCAAGATTAGAACCCGGGTCCATCTGACTCTCAGGCCGATGCTCTATCGACTAGGCCAACGTATGTAGAACACTGTACTAAACACTGGGAAAGAGTTTTCAAGCAGGAATTTGTCCCTCAAGAGGCTCAAAGTCTATAAATAATAGACTGTGGGGTTGGGGACTGGAGCCAGTCATATTTGGAACAGTGGATCACTAAAACATTAAAATTGCACTAGGGACAAGGAGCAATATAAAGCACACAAAGTAGAAAGTAAAGTCAGAAGGGACCTGTGGTTAGAAGTTAAAACAGAATTTACATCATTAATCAGAGGCCACAAAGATGGCTAAGCAGCCACTAGCTTTCCCAAGATTCTCTGAAGCCTCATGCTGCAGTTTCCATTCTCATTTCCACCAGGGCAGTGGAAAGTAGGATAGACAGGGTCTCCTTGATGGTGCCGAGGGGAGGAAGTGTCAGGAATGGATGACGATATGGGAAGGCTGTTGCTTGACTGCAGTGAAGGAGGTGAGGTTGGAGATGCCGGACTTTTCATTTCACTCTAAAGGTGAAGGGCATAGAAGGCAGACTGTGACTTCAATTCCTGGCCTGGAATGCACAGAGTATTCTCTTCCCTCAAACCTAGCTCCATGAGCACCATGTGGGACAGGGACTATGTCTTATGTATATCTTGTGTATATACCCCCGGGCTCAGTACAGTGTTGGCGCATAATAAGCACTTAATTAGAACTATTAAAAAAAAAGGCAATTTTAGTTCTTCATGGCCTTGCTTCGATAGCAGCGGGCTGAAATATGCTTCCTATGTGCCCTCAGCTATCCCACGGCAGCTCTGCCCGCCCTCTATGTGCTTTGCGTGTGCCAGACCAGGAATAGAAGCTGCTGTTCTCCTTTCTAGACCCCACTTCACCCCTAGAGTTGAACTAAACATCTGGCATTTGTAGCCTCACCTCCTTTACCACGGACAAACTGCCTTCCCTCTCCACCATCCATGCCTGGCACTGGTTCCCATCGAGGAAACCCCATCCATCTTGCTTTCCATCAGAACTAGGAATCAGAGAAACTGGGCTCTAATCCCAGCTCTGGCACATATCTGCTGTGGGACCTTGGGTAAATCACTTAACTTCTCAGTACTTCACTTTCCTCACCTGTAAAATGGGGATTCAATAGCTGTCCTCCCTCCTACTTAGGCAGTGAGGGCCATATGGGAACTGATTAACTTCTAACTACTCTAGTGCTTAGTAGAGTGCTCAGCACTATAGTAAACAATGAAACACCACAATTATAATTGTTATTAATATTATTGTTATATGTCACTTGTTTCTGCTGTTCTCTACCGAGACTGCTCTCTCTAAGGTCACCCATGACCTCCTTCTTGCCAAATCTAATGGCTCCTACCCTATTCTAATCCTCCTTGACCTCTTAGCTGCCTTTGACACTGCCGACCATCCCCTTCTCCTCCACATCTTATCTCACCTTGGCTTCACGGACTCTGTCCTCTCCTGGTTCTCCTCTTATCTCTCTGGCCAGTCATTCTCAGTCTCCTCCTCCCCCTCCCATCCTCTAACTGTTGGAGTTCCTCAAGGGTCAGTCCTTGGACCTCTTCTGTTCTCCACTCACTCCCTCAGTGAACTCATCCGCTCTCACAGCTTCAACTATCATCTCTATGCAGATGACACACAGATCTACATCTCTGCCCTGTCCTCTCCCCCTCCCTACAGGCTCGTATCTCCTCCTGCCTCCAAGATGTTTCTACCTGGATGTCTGCCCACCACCTAAAGCTCAACATGACCAAAACTGAGCCCCTCATCTTCCCTCCCAAGCCCGGTCCTCTCCCTGACTTCCCTATCACCGTGGCTGGTACGACCATCCTTCCCGTCTCTCAGACCCGCAACCTCGGTGTCATCTTTGACTGGGCTCTCTCATTCACCCCACACATCCAATCTGTCACCAAGACCTGCCGGTCTTACCTTTATAATATCGCCAAGATCCACCCTTTCCTCTCCACCCAAATGGCTATCTTACTGCTACAGGCTCTCGTAATATCCCAGCTAGATTACTGTGTCAGCCTTCTCTCTGATCTCCTTTCCTCCTCTTTCTCCTCACTCCAGTCTATTCTTCACTCTGCTGCCCGGCTCATCTTCCTGCAGAAACGTTCTGGGCATGTCACTCCCCTTCTTAAAAACCTCCAGTGGTTCCCTATCAACCTCTGCACAAAACAAAAACTTCTCACTCTAGGTTTCAAGGCTCTCCATCACTTTGCCCCTTCCTACCTCTCTTCCCTTCTCTCTTTCCACTGCCCATTCCGCACGCTCCGCTCCTCTGCCACCCACCTCCTCACCGTCTCCCGTTTTCGCCTATCCCGCCATCGACCCCTGGGCCACATCCTCCCGCAGTCCTGGAATGCCCTCCCTCCTCACCTCCACCAAACTAATTCTCTTCCCCTCTTCAAAACCCTACTTAAAGCTCACCTCCTCCAAGAGGTCTTCCCAAATTGAGCTCCCCTATTCCCTCTGCTCCCTCAAACCCCCCTTCAACTTTCTGCAGCTAAACCCTCTTCTCCCCCCTTTCCCTCTGCTCCTCCCCCCTCCCGTCCCATCCCCTCAGCACTGTACTTGTCTGCTCAACTGTATATATCTTCATTACCCTATTTATTTTGTTAATGAGATGTACATCACCTTGCTATTGTTTTAATGAGATGTTCTTCCCCTTAATTCTATTTACTGCCATTGTTCTTGTCTGTCTGTCTCCCCCGATTAGACTGTAAGCCCGTCAAAGGGCAGGCACTGTCTCTAGCTGTTACCAATTTGTACATTCCAAGCACTTAGTACAGTGCTCTGCACATAGTAAGCGCTCAATAAATACTATTGAATGAATTGAATGAATGTTCTGAAACAGTCTCTTCTCCATCCAGTCCTCCTTGACCTGTCGGCTGCCTTGGACTCTTTGGACCACCACCTTCTACTGGAAATATTATCCAACCTCAGCTGCACTGACACTCTCCTCTCCTGGTTCTTCTCCTATGTCTCTGGATGCTCATTCTCGATCTCTTTTGTGGCTCCTCCTCTGTCTCCCACCCTCTAACTGTGGGAGACCCTCAGAGCTCAGTTCTGGTTCCCTCCTATTCTCCATCTATACCCACACCCTTGGAGAAATCTTTCACTCCCATGACTTCAACTACTATCTCCATGTTGATTATTTTCAAATCTACATCTTCAGCCCTGATTTCTCTCCTTCTCTGCAATCTCATGTTTCCCCCTGCTTTCAGGATATCTCTACTTGGAAATCCCACCAAAATCTCAAACCTAGGTGTCCGAAGCAGAACTCCTTATCTTCCTACTCAAACCCTGTACTCCCTCTGACTTTCCATCACTGTAGACAGCACCACCATCCTTCCTGTTTCACAAGCCTGTAACCGTGGAATTATCCTTGACTCATCTCTCTCATACAACCCACATATTTAATGTCACCAAATCCTGACAATTCAACCTTCAGAACATCGCTCAAATCTGCCCTTTAATTTCCATCCAAACAGCTACCATGTTAATCCACACACTTATCCAATCCTGCCTTGATTATTGTATAACCCTGACCTCCCAGCCTCCTATCTCTCCCTACTCCAGTCCATACTTCACTCTGCTGTCTGGATCATTTTTGTACAAAAACATTCAGTCCACACCTTCCGACTCCTCAAGATCTTCCAGTGGTTCCTCATCTACCTCCTTATCAAACAGACACTACTTCCATTGGCTTTAAAGCACTCAATCACTTCTTCTCCTACCTGACCTCCCTAATTTCCCACTACAAGCTCACCTGCACACTTTATTCCTCTAATACTTACCTATTTATTGTACCTCCATTTCATCTATCATGCCACCGACCTCTCACCTGTGTCCTGCTTCTGGCCCGGAACACCCTTCCTCTTCAAATGCAACAGTTGTCCATTGTCCCCACTTTCAAAGCCTTATTGAAGGAACATCTTGTCCAAGAGGTTTTCCCTGACTAGGCCCTCACTTCCTCTTCCTCATTTCTTTTTGTGACCTCACTCTTGGATTTACTCTTTATTCACCTCTCCCTCAGCCCCACAGCACTTATATACATATCCATAATTTATTTATATTAATGTCTAATTCCCCTTCTAGGCTGTAAACTGGTTATGGGAAGGGGATGTGTCTACCAACTCTATTACATCATTATATTGTATTCTCCCAAGTGTTTAGTACGGTGCTCTGCATACGGTAAGTGCTCAATAAATATGATTGATTGAGGGACTTGAGTTCCAGCTTTGCTTTTGCTGTGTGACCTTTAGTAAGTCACCTTACCTCTTGGGACCTCAAGCTGTCCATTTGTAAAATCGGGATAATTGTTGCCTATTTAGGAAGGATGGAATGAAAAGTATAGTACTGGATTTTTCAATAAATCTGTAGAGCCCTCTAAGAGCTATAAAGATAGGTGCAGAGAAGCTGTAAGGTAATTATCTCTTCTGTGATGAAGAGGAGTTGAATGTGCCAAAGTTAATATCTTAGAGTCACATCTTGACTCTCATAATCCAACCTGAAATTTTTAACCTGATGAGAAACAGGAAGTTTGATGAAATAACCTAAGGTAAGTTTCTGCCTTCTAGAAAGCCTACTTTCAGCTCCTTTCCACTCAATCAACTGATAAGTCAGTGGTATTTATTGAGTACTTATGCTTGGGAGAATGTAATTGAGTTGGTAGACACAATACCTGCCTCCAAGAAGCTTACAATCTAGTGGGGAAGACAGACAGTAAAATATGCTTACAGATAGGGCAAGTGGAAGTGTATAAGGAGATACACTGTACCTAGATATTGTGGGTCTAGTGCTGGGGTGAGTATCAGAGTGCTTAATGTGTAACAGAAGCAGCATGGAATAGTGGATAGAGTATGTGCCTGGGAGTCAGAAAGTCATGGGTTCTAATCCCAGCTCCGCCACTTGTCTGCTCAGTGACCTTGGACAAGTCACTTCACTTCTCTGTGCCTCAGTGACCTCATCTGTAAGACTGTGAGCTCCACATGGCCAACCTGATTTGTTTGTATCCACCTCAGCTGGCAGTACAGTACCTGGCACATAGTAAGTGCTTAACAAATACCATCAGCATGGCTTAGTTAAAAGAGCATGTGCTTGGGCATCACAGGTCATGGGTTCTAATCCTGGTTCCATCATCTGTCAGATGTGTGACTTTGGGCAAGTCACTGAACTTCTCTGTGCCTCACTTACCTCATCTGTTAAATGGGGATTAAGATGGTGAGCCCCTCGCGGGACAACCAGATAACCTTGTATCTATCCCAGTGCTTAAAATAGTGCTTGGCACATAGTAAGCGCTTAACAAATACCATCATTATTATTATCACTGTTAAAGGAGCAAAATGGATGGGCTGCGATGTAGTGGGGGAGGAGTGAGGATAGGTAGGAGGGTGAGGGAGTCAGTTAAGTGTCATGAAGCCAATGGTGAGGGGTTTCTTTTTGAGGTGGAAGGAGATGGTCAACCATTGGAGGTTTCTAAGGAGATGTACTGAGACCAGTATTTGAGAAATATGATACAGGCAATGGGGTGAATTGTGGAGTGGGGAGGGGAGAACCTGGAGGCAGGGAAACCTGCAAGGAAGCTGATGCAGTAGTCAAAGTGGGATATAAATGCTTGGACTAGTGGAGGTAACACTGGGGGAAAGGGGTACTTCCTCGGATGACAAGGAAGTAGCAGATTCCAGAGATACTGTGAAGGTAGAACAGAATTTCACCCACTGAATATGAGGGTTGAAAGAAAGAGCTGAGTCAAAGGTAATGATGAGGTTGCAGGCCCGTGAGATAGGGAGGGTGGTGATATTTTCTTTAGTGATCATCGGACAGCAAATATCTTCCTCATGGATCGTTTTGATCATAAAACTCTTCTCTTTTCTCCTTAGGCAACCCACATCTCATCTCTTCTTTAAAACTATGGATTAAAATTGAATATCTCCATCCTTAAAGCCTTCTCACCTGGCTCATAGTCCCTTAGGCAATTGCCTGAGCCCTTATTTAGCTAAATTTTAACACCTAGAATGATTAACATAACTTGCGCAATTGGAGGTGGGAGGAGTATGTGTGTGTGAGAATATGTGTGAGAGAGAGAAAGAGAGAGAGGGAGAGAAAGAGAGAGGGAGAGGAATAGGGAGAGACTCTGCTTTAATAATCCAAGTGGCTAAAGGTCAGAAACCAGGCTAGAAATAAGCTGGACATTTATCCATATTAAACAAGAATAGTAACCCTTTGACCTTCCAAAGAATGATCCCAACAGGTGCAACCAGGATAGAACAAGAACATGTTTTCCAGAAACTATCCTCTGTAGTCTTCCATTCCTCCACGGGCTTGATCCTCATGGGCAGGAAATCCCAGGTCTAAAAATACTGCATCATATCCAAAATGGGGCACATATGATTGGCCAAGTATTCTCATCAGCATTCCATTTGAAACACCACAGGTTGGGAAGAGGGGTGGGGAGAGAGAGACAAAGATAAGAAAAAATGAGACTGACACTGAAGTACCCAAGTGAGCAATCCCCAATCCTAGGAAGTCTTAAGAGGAAGAGAAAGTGGCTGCAACTTTTAACCCACTAGCTTGCAAAAGAAAATTATCTCTGCATTGTAAATTTAGGCCCAGACTTCGTCAGGAGGGGGACATTGGCAATCAGAGACCCAAGTAGGAGGAAAACTGCCATACTGCAAAATGAGATTTCCAATTAAAGTGCCGTATTAAACTGGTAATTCTGGAAGACCAATGAACAAAACCTCATTTCCTCCAGTTTTGGGCTTCATGGCTGAGCAGCTTATTCAAAATCTCATATCAAGATTGTGTGGCATTTCTCTCTGCCTCAAATTCCTGTCGTTGAATGCCTTCAGCTTGCCAGTATGACTTAGAACGAAACAGAGTATGCCTTGCTATAGTAAAAGGTTGAGCCAGATCCCTCTGGGAGTCAAGTCAGGTCTCCATGAGACTGATTGTAACTTTTCAGACTTCTGGCCCACAAAAGAATAGGCTGACTTAAAAAAACAGTTTCTTCCGATGAGAGAAATGTATTCTCATAAGACTACCAGTCTACTGCTACAGATCCTGATGGGATAGACTTTTGAACTAGTGTTTAGACTGTGCCTTTCCAAAAGAGAATTTCATATATCCTTTGAATTCTTTCAGTGCTAAGCACAGAGGAATTTCTCACACACACACACACACACACACACACACACACACACTCTCTCTCTCTCTCTCTCTCTCTCTCGCACTTCACCCTCCCTGTTTGTATCCAGCAGAAAATTAATCTCCCACCTTCAAAGTCTTATTGAAGACACATCTCCAAGATGCCTTTCCTAAACCCTCCTTTCCTGTTCTCTCACTCTCTTCTGGGTCACCTTGACTTACTCCCTTAATGCATTCCCTATCCCAGCTGTAGGGCTGGGATCGGCACAATAGAAAGAGCCCGGGCTTGGGAATCAGAGGTCATGGGTTCGAATCCCAGCTCTGCCAATTGTCAGCTGTGTGACTTTGGGCAAGTCACTTAACTTCTCTGTGCCTCAGTTCCCTCATCTGTAAAATGGGGATGAAGACTGTGAGCCCCACGTGGGACAACCTGATCACTTTGTATCCCCCAGCGCTTAGAACAGTGCTGTGCACATAGTAAGCACTTAACAAATATCAGCATTATTATGTGCAAATCTGGAATTTTATTTGCTTATATCAATCTCTGTCTCCCCCTCTAGACTGTAAGCTCATTGTGGGAAGAGCATGAGTGTTATTTCGTTGTATAGTACTCTCCCAAGCACTTAATACAGTGCTCTGCACACAGTCAGTGCTCAGTAAATATGATTAACTCGCTCTCTCTCTCTCACTCACACACATTCCCATATGCAATATTAAACTGTAGTTTTCCCTGGACACATTCATTCTTCTGATCCTCAAATCCAGAACCTCCACAGTATTATTCATTCAATTCATTCAATAGTATTTATTGAGTGCTTACTATGTGCAGAGCACTGTACTAAGCGCTTGGAATGAACGAGTCGGCAACAGATAGAGACAGTCCCTGACGTTTGATGGGCTTACAGGCTAATCGATGGCCTTACAGTCTAATCAGTATTACAGATTTTTGAGAGAGGTGATATGCTGGGAACTTATGTTCCCCAAATGCCTTGTCTTTTTGTTTGTTTATTTACTTCCTTTATTAATGCTCCTTTCTCTTCAAAGAAACCCAGGTTGCATCGGGCTACAAAATGACTCTCTGCAGAGCTTCCCTGGATTTATTTTATTAATAATGTGAGCCAAGAGTTTTGTTTTAAGATCATTAACTGGGCACAGTGATATCAGTTGGGTGATGTGGAGGGAGTCAGGTCTGCCAGGTCATCTGAAACAGCTTCTGCGAAAGTCTCTAATGACTCCCAAGCACCGGCCTGCTTCCTGGCCAAATCTTTGCCTTCTGAGCATGCCAGACTCAGGAATCAATGAGAATTGATGGTTTCTAGCTGCAGGAATCTGACCTGGGCCTACCTCAGCCACCCTCAGCGGTTCCAAGCAAAATGTGCTCCTGGCTGCTCCATCAGACATTCAAGATTTCTTTCGGTCCCTCTACCCAGAATGATGTATGCAGTAAGACCTCAATAAATATGACTGAATGAATGATGAAGTTGCTGTGGCTCATTAAGTGGGATTCTATTCTCAAGGATCTGTTCATATGCAAATATTACAAAACAGTAGGAAAATCCAAGCTAACTGAAGAGCTATGACCAACCTCCAAATTTGCCTCCGCCACTTTTCTGCAGAGTGATCTTGGACAAATCATTTACCTTCTCTGTGCCTCGCTTACCTCATCTGTAGAATGGGGGTAAACACAGTGAGTCTCAACTGGGACATGTACTGTGTCCAACCTGTTTATCTTGAATCTGCCCCAGAACTTACTGCAGTGCTCCGCACAAACAAGGATTTAACAAATTCTGTTAAAAAATAACCCCAAAACCAAATCACGAAAAAAAGAAAAAGAAAAAAAGCCCAAAGCAGTGAACTAAAAGTCTTTGGGCTTGGATTGATTAAAGAAATTCAGTGATTAATCAATCAATACATGGTATTTATTGAGAGCTTATTATGTGCAGAGCACTGTATGATGTGCTCTGCACACAGTAAATGGTCTATGATGTGCTCTGCACACAGTAAATGGTTTTAGACTGTAAGTTCCTTGTGGGCAGGGAATATATCTACCAATTCTGTTGAATTGTACACTCCCAGGATCTTAGTATGGGCTCTGCACACAGTAAGTGCTCAATAGATACCAATGATTGATAGATTGAGTAAAACTACTGCAAGTAGAAAGGACTAAAAAGTAGTGTCTGAAACTCAAGGTGGGCAGGGAACGTGTCTACTAGCTCTGTTGTATTGTATTTTCCCAAGGGCTTAGTACAGTGCTCTGCACAAAGTAATTGTTCCATGAACACTATTGGTGACGGTGATGAAGTAGGACCACTTGTTCCCTCCTTTTGATCAAGATTTTTATCTTTAGCAGCGGCAGCAGCAGTCATGACAGTGTTTATTTTACATTTTCTGAAGTTGTCAAAAAAGAAAGCTGGAATTCCTTTTCTTTATACTGCCATCACACTACAGGAAAACTTCAGCCCAAACCACATAGCAAAACTAGTATTCAAGAATTTGATCGTTCCCAGCCATCTGAGGGAAAAATATGGGATTATTTGAAATTGAGGACTACCACATATTCAGAATTTGATTCTTTGGCAGTGAACCTCCTAACTTTTCAATGTGGGCAACCACCAACATGAGTATTATAATAATTGTCTTTTGATAATCGCTCACTTTGTGCCAAGCACTGTACTAGTATTAGGGTAGATACAAGATAATCAGGTCCCACATGGAGCTCACAGTCTAAGTAAGAGTGAGCACAGGTATTGGATCCCCATTTTGCAGGTGAGAGAATTGAGGTACATAGAAGTGAAATGATTTACCCAAAGTCACATAGCTGACAAGTGACAGTGTTAGGATTAGAACTCATGTCTCCCGACTCCCAGGCCCAAACTCTTTCCCTTAGGCTTCACTGCTTCTCACATTGCTATGAGAAAGGGTGGGGGCAATGGGTTGCTAGGTTTCTGTTAGGAATATGTAATGTACATTTTAACTTACTTTACATAAATTCTTCTTATAGGGTAGGCAGAAATTGATAGGCCTGAATTTGACAAAGTTCCCTTCGTGTTTTGTAAAAATTGATTTCTTGTTGGGGACAACATCTAAAAGACTTAGCTACATTTTTCACTCACCTCAAATGCAGGACTGTGTCTACCAACTCTTGTCATATTGTACTCTCTCAAGCTCTTAGAACAGTAAGTGCTCAATAAATACAATTGATAAATACGATAAACTGAAATGCAGGACTCAGGAAGAAATCATTAAGAAGTTCTCCAGCTGGATATAGAACTTTTGATAATGAAGAGAGTTTAACATGTCAGAGCTTAAAAAATACAATCATCACCAGCCCCAGTAGACTCAGAAAAAAAAAATCATCCAGAATTAATCAATGTTCAGGCCAGTCTGGTCTGATTCACTGTGATCTGACTGCAAAGTTTCATCAACTGTTATTACATCTTATGAGTTTTAGGAGCTACTTCAGAGACCAATGTAGATGGATAATTGAGCCACTATCTTTCAGGAAGGCAGATAATACCCTTTTCTTGTAAAGGGATCTAAGGGCATTGAACAAGCTACCCAAACAAACTCCTGCAAAGGAGGGCATGGACTCTGGTTTTATTAGACACTATATTTTGGGGATGGATCACTGAAGAGGGACTTCCTCAATAAGTCTTGAAAAATTCACAAGTAAATACATTCTTTATTGCTCGCTTAAAACCCTCAAGTGTTTCCCTTAGGAGACCTTACCATATGTAATTAGGAAGTACTTCTTCAGGATAGGAATAAGGAGAGGGAACAGACAGATAAACTAACATTAAGTCACTCGTCCATGGTATTTTATTGAGAACACTGTGAAGTATAGAATGAAGAGAGAAGAGATTGAAGCAGGAGGGCAGTGAGAAAACTGGTGTGGTAGTCAATTTTGGCTGTGATAAGTCCTTAAGTGAGTATGGTGGCTGTTCGGGTAGTGAGGAAGGGGCAGATTTTCCAAATGATGTGGAGGAAGAAGCAACAGGATTTAGTGACAGACTGAATATGGGGGTTGAAGAAGAAAGAGAGAGAAGCCAAGGATAATGCCAAGTCTGTGGGCTTGAGAGATGGGGAGGATGATGGTGTTGTTGTCAATGATGGAAAAGTTAGGACAGGATTTGGGAGGGAAATGAGGAATTTAGTTTTGGACATATGGAACAGAAGGTGCCAGTGAGACATCCATATAGAGATGTACTGGAGGCATGAGGAGATGAAAGACTAAGACAGTGAGGTTGGAGCAAGTGTAGTAGATATAGGAGTCATCCGCATAGAGGAGGTTTTGAAACCTTGTGACTGATGCATTCGAGTGAGTGAGTGCTTATTAGGCAAAGAAGGGAACCCGGAACTGAGCCTTGAGGGACTTTGGCAGTTAAGGAGTTGGAGGCAGAGGAAAAGCCAGCAAAAGCTTGAGAAGGATCATCCAGAAAGGAGGCAAAGTGAAAGAGAACAGTGACAGAAGCACCAAGATCAGATAGTGTTTCCGGATGATGATGGTGATATGAGAATAATAGTATTTGTTAAGCACTTACTATTTGCCAAGTACTGTTCTAAGCTCCCCGGTAAATACAAGGTAATCAGGTTGTCCCACGTGAGGCTCACAGTCTTAATCAGATGAGGTAACTGAGGCACAGAGGAGTTAAGTGGCTTGGCCAAGGTCACACAGCAGACAAATGGCGGACCCGAGATTAGAACCCGTGTCTTCTGACTACCAAGCCTGTGCTCTTTCCACTAAGCCAATGTGTCAAACACTGTTCTAAGCGCTGGGGTAAATACAAGATAATCAAATTGGACACAGTTCCTCTCCAACATGGGGCTCACCATCTTAATTCCCACTTTGCAGATGAGGTAACTGGGGCTCAGAGAAGTTAAGGGACTTGCCCAAGGTCACACAGCAGACACGTGGCAGAGCCGGGATTAGAACCCAGGTACTTCTAACTGCTCAGGCCCATGCTCTATCCAATAGGCCACACTACTTCTCAATAGGGCTAGTCCACACTGTTAAAGGCAACCAAGAAGTCAAGGAGGACAAGAATGGAGGAGAGCCTATTAGAATTCAAAAGAGACAGTATGGTCTATTTGACCCATACGATCCAGCTCACAGCCCCTTCCCTCCCCGAGACCTCTCTCTACAATGGCTCCAATTCCATTTTTTTTTTCAGGGTATGTGTAAAATGCTTATTATGTGCACTGGAGTAGATACAAACTAATTCGGTTGGACATAGTCCATGTCCCACAAGAGTTCACAGTCTTAATCCCCATTTTACCGATGAGGATTCCCCCATCCCTCTTGTCTTATGCTGTTGAATCGTCTCCGACCCATAACGATGCCACAGGCACATCTTTTCTAGAACACCCTTCCTCCATCTGCAATCATTCTGGTAGTGGATCCATAGAGTTTTCTTAGTAAAAATCCGGAAGTGGTTTACCATTGCCTCCTTCCGTGCAGTAAACTTGAGTCTCTGCCCTTGACTTTCTCCCATACTGCTGCTGCCATCTCCTCCTGAAGAATTGTAACTTCCTTGTGGGCAGGGATCATGTTTCCCAACTCTGTTATATTGTGTTTTCCCAAACATTTAGTACAGTGTGCTAAACACAGTAAGCACTCGATAAATACTGCTGATTGACTGACTGAAGGGAAGGTTTATTTTGGGACAGAGGCAATTCAGTTGTGTTTAAAAGCAGAGGGGAAGGAGCCAATAGATAGGGAATGATTGAGGATGGAGGTCAGGGAGGCAAGATGAGTGTGATAGGCCTCCCCTAAATTCTCACAAGAAACCTAAAGGCAGAGCTGAGAAAACATCAAAAGATACAGGTAGCAATAACGTGGGTCCCCTTTATCTTTCCCTTCCAAGGAACCAGTTCACTGCAGATGTTCCTGTGATGGACATGGGATCAAAAGTCAAGTGTTGTAAACATAACTTTCTCTCAGGAAAACTGGTCCATAAGGGTTCTAAAATCGATACACCGAGGATCTGGCCGTGGATTTGTGAAACAAAGTCTGTGCCTTAGATGATGTGACTTCTTGTTAATCCTGAGAAAGGGAGAAAGAGATAGCGAGATGGGACAGAAAGAAATAGGGGGACCTACTTATTTCCTAAAAGGTGAATGAGCACAAAACAATTTGTGACTGTCGCCCCTTTGGTCACTCAAAGCTGAAAGAAAACACCAGCACATATCACTTCTTAGGTAACGGCCACTTCCACAAGCTGAGATTTGCCTGAACTTCAAACTGAACCTCGTGCCCTCATTTCCCTCCAACTTGAGGGCTCAGTGTTCTGCAAAGGCCCATACAAAGCCTAGCAGTGAACTTCATTACACTGTATTTACTGAGTGCTTACTGTGTGCGGAGCACTGTACTAAGCACTTGGAGAGTATAATACAAGGCAACAAGCTTAAAGTCTAGAGGACAAGTTTACTGCTCACATACAATGATTCAAACACCTCCAGTAATTCATTCAATTATATTTGTTGAGTGCTTACTGTGTGCAGAGCACTGTACTAAGCACTTGGAAAGTACAACTCAGCAAGAGAGAGACAATCCCTCCCACAACAGATTTACAGCCGAGAAGGTGGGGGAGACAGACATGAAAACAATAAACAGGTATCAATAGCATCAATATAAATAAGTAGAATTATAGATACATACACATCAAAAGTAAACAGGCATTAATGTAAATATATAGCATTATAGATATGTACATATATAAACAAGTGCTGTAGGGTAGGGAGGTGGGTAGAGCAAAGGGAGAGAGTTGGGGTGATGGATAGAGCGAGGAGCACTGAGGAAAAGGGGGGCTTAGGCTGGGAAGGCCCCTTGGAGGAGGTGAGCCTTCAGTAGGGCTTCGAAGGGGGGGAAATGTGGCGGCAGATTTGAGGATGGATTGCATTCCAGGCCAGGGGTAGGATGAAGGCCAGGAGTCGATGGTGGAACAGGCGAGAATGAGGCACAGTAAGAAGGGTTAGCACCAGAGGAGTGGAGCGTGTGGACTGGGATGTAGCAGGAGAGAAAGGAGGTGAGGTAGGAGGGGGCAAGGTGATGGAGAGCTTTGAAGCCACTAGTGAGGAGTTTTTGCTAGATACGGACATTGATAGGCAACCACAGGAGATTTTTGAGGTGGGAGGGTGACATGGCCAGAACATTTATGTATAAATATATAATAATTTATATATTTATACATAATTTATGTATAAATTATAAACCAGGCAGCAGAGTGAAGCATAGATTGAAGCAGGGAGAGAAAGGCTGTTGGGAGGTCAGAAAGGATGCTGATGCAGTAATCCAGTCAGGATAGGATGAATGATTGTATTAAATGTGGTCTCCAAGGCTTCATTTCCAGGTTTATAAAAGAAAACTAATTTCACATCACCCAAATTGAAATAAAAGTGCATGGCAATATTGCACAGTTTCACAGGGTATGAGGAATATGCATTCTGAATCAGGGAAATACTAGTACTAGTACAACATTAATCAAAAGCAAAATATTTTACCAATTGCTTAATGCAATATAGAGAGTAATGTGATGTAAATGTGACCTATCAATCAGTGCTATAGATCGCTATACCAAGCACTGGCGAGAGTACAATAAAACCCAGTTGGTAGACATATTCCCTGCCCACAGTGATGTTATAGTCTGGAGGGGGAGACAGACCAACATTCAAAGAAACTATGACTGAATATCAAGTGCTTATAGGGTACAGCCAGAAAGGCGAGGGAGTATGGGAAATGAGGGCTTTGTCAGAAAAGGCCTCTTGGAGGAGGTGTGAATTTGATAAAACTTTAAAGATGGGGAGATCAGTGGTCTGTCATTTATGAAGGGGGAGGCAGTTCCACGCCGGATAGAGGATGTGGACAGTGTCAGTAGCAAAATACATGAGATCAAAATATAGTGAGCAGGTTAGAGCAATGAAGTGTGTAGTTTGGGTACAGTTGGAAATCAGAAAGGTTCATAAGAGGGGGTGAGCTGATTGAGTGCTTTAATGCCAAAGATAAGGAGTTTTTGTTTGATGTGGAGGTGGATGGGCAACCACTGTAGTTTCTTGAAGGAGTGGGGAAACATGGACTTAGTATTTTTGTAGAAAAATGATCCAAGCAGCAGACTGAAGTATGGACTGGAGTGGGGAGAGACAGGAGGCTGGGAGATCAGCAAAGAGGCTGATACAGTAATCGAGGGAGGATAAGAGAAGTGCTTGGATTAACGTGATAGCAGTTTGGATGGATTTTCACAATTGTGTGAAACTTGAACCGACAGGATTTAGTGATAGACTGAATATGTGTGTTGTCTCTACAGCACTTACGTATATATCTGTAATTTTATTTATTTGTATTGGTTCTGCTTAATTGTATTGATGTCTGTTTCACTCCCTCTAGACTGTGAGCTCATCATGGGTAGGGATTGAATACTGAGAGCCCTATGTGAGACAACCTGATTACCCTGTATCTACCCCAGTGCTTAGAGCAGTGCTTGACACATAGTAAGAGCTTAAATACCAACATTATTATTGTCTCTACTGCTCTATTATACTTTCCCCAAACCCTTAGTACAGTGCTATGCACACAGTAAGAGCTCAGTAAATGATCGTGGTGTTGTCTACAGTGATGGGAAAGTCACAGGGAGGACAGGTTTCGGGCGGAGAGTTAAGGAGCTCTGTTTTGGAGATGTTAAATTTGAAGGGGCGATGTCTTGAAATCAGGAGGAAATGCAAGAGTGAAGAGAAGGAGAGATAATCAGCGCATAGTTGAGGTAGCTGAGGCCATGGGAGAGAAATAAGTTTTCCATGGGAGTGGGTGGATGGAGACTAGACAGGGATCCAGAACTGAACCTTGAGGGATGCCCACAGTTAGGGAGTGCGAGGCAGAGGAGAAACCTGGACAAGAGACTGAGAATGATCAGCCAGAGAGATAGGAGAAACAGCAAAGGACAGTGTCAGTGAAGCCAAGGTTGATAATGTTTCCAGGAGAAGAGGGTGGTCATTCGTGTCAAAGGCAGCTGAGAGGTCACGGAGGATTAAGATGGCATAGAGACCATTTGGCAAGAAGGAGATCATCTATGACCTTTGAGAGGGCAGTTTCTCTGGAGTGAAGGGGACAGAAACCAGATAGAAGGGGGTAAAAAAGAGAATTGGATTTCATTTTAGTGATAAAGTATGTGGCCAAGTCCCTAGGGGCAAGAGATGGGTTGTGGGAGTAAGGAATTTTGAGGAAGGAATTATAAGTCTGAAATGGCTGCAGTAGTACTGTCCATTCATTCAGTTACATTTATTGAGCACTTACTGTGTGCAGAGCACTGTACTAAGTGCTTAGAAAGTATAATTCAGCAATAGAGGCAATCTCTGCCCACAGCGGGTTATTAGGTGGGGTAGAGAGCAGGGTTGAAGCAGTTGATGAATTTGATACCAAGGAGGGGAGCCTGGTGTCAGGATTTTCACCAGCAGTGCTCTATAGCTCGTGTGTGGAATGGAAGAAGTGTATTGTGGAGGGTACACAGGATTGTGGGTTAGTGGTATGAGTTTGGAGGAGGGACAGGGGAGAAAAGGAGTTGAGTTCAGTAGAGAAGACAGTGTTGAGGGTGTTGATTTGTGCTTTAAGAGAAAGTAGTTTGGATTATTAGTGGGGGAGGATGACTTAAGAAAGTTGGAGGGGGTCAAAAGATTGGAAGCAACTGTGGAGGAACGGGACAGAAGGAAGGTGAGGAGGTTTTGGTCATATAGGGAGATTTCAGTGTTGCTAGAGATTGTATAGTGATTAGAGATGATGAGGTTGAATTTATTTGAATGTAATAATGATATTCATTGAATGCAATATACTGTATTAAGCACTTATGGTGAACAACAAGGTGCTTACACCCTGCCCACAAGGAGCTCACTCTCTAAAAAGGTATTTTACATTCTAATGACTTTAAGCACATAAATACGACTGAATGAAAGTATCCGACTTGGGTGAGGTGGGGTGGAGCAAGAAGCCAGTGGTGTTAACGGGTGAAAGGAAGTGTACAGTGGAAGAATCAGTGGCAATATCGACCTGGATATTGAAGTCCCTAAGATCAATGTAGGGATGGAGGACAGAAGTAATATGAGAAAGGAATTAAAATGGTTCAGAAAGTTTGAAGACGGGCTGGGGGGCACGGGGCAATAGATGACTATGACAAGTAACGGGAGTGGGTCGTAGAGGCAGATGATATGGGCTTCAAAGGAAGGGACAGGGAAGGATGGGGGGAGGTGATATGATGAATGATGTGAAAGCAGCACTAGGGAGCAAGAAGGAAGCCAAATCCTCCCCTTTCCCAGTGAGTCTTGGGGAGTGGGAGAGGATGAAGCCCCCTCTATAGAGAGCAGCAGGGAAGATAGTGTCATCTGGGGAGAACCAGGTTTTAGTAATGGTGAGGAGGCATGGGACTGGGTCAGGAGCAGGTAAAAGATGAAGGGAAGCTTTTCCATGATGGAGTGGAGGTTCCACCAGGCTGCACTTGGCTAAGACTGGGGTGGCAATGTGGGAGGAGAGGAGGGGTTGACTAGAAGGGGATAAAGGAGGGTATAGGAAAAGAACGCTAGAGATGGATTGTTCGAGGGGAGGGGATTGGAGACACAGGTCCTATTCCTTGCAGTTAGAGTTGCTGGAAGCTGCCAGTTTGCTGAGATAAAATAAAATATGACACTGCCTGACTCTACACCCTCCAGATGGATTTCCAGAGGAGTGGAGAAACCAATCATTCTGCTAAATATTTCTCTGCAAGAAATTTGTTTCTTGTTTAATAACTTACTGGGGATTTGCTACCACTCTTCGGGAATCCAGTCTACCTTAAAAAAAAACACCAAAAAACCCAAAACACGTGTGCATCACCCAGTCAGTGGACAAACACAGGGGCTGTGCCCACACAAATCCAAACTCTTGACTATACAGGTAAGCTAGATTTAAGGGTTTGGGGTCATTACAGGTTTTGAAGGGGTCATCTTAGGGCAGCTGCCCTGCTTGTCTTTTTGATCGATATCCTCACAAGTTTCGTGCCAAGCTGCTGTTCCTGACCCTACCATCTGCTCTCCTTGTTCTTCTATAGAATGCCCCACGTGGGCTATGTGGACCAGATTCTGTGCAGAGCAGACTCACTGCTTGCCTTACCACTCTTGTCGCTTCAGCAGGCACAACCAGAGAACAGCTGGAGGCTGCTGAGGCAGGGATGACGGTGATAAGTTGTCCCGTTTCCAGACTTGACAGAGGGTCCGGGGATACCGACACAAATTATTAAGCAAATGAAGAGGTATTTTTCTGATTCAGCTGGGCACCTGCAGTGGCGAAAAAGATTGGTATTGCACCAGCCTTGAGCTATGCTAAGGTTGGGCAGAGAACCCCAAAATAGCACTGTTTGGTCAAACTTCTCCTCACAATGGCAAGCTCTAATCTGTCCATGTCAGTATTGTTCCTGTGAAAGAAAATAAAAAACAGCACTACGTTCAATGGCTAAACTAAAGAGAGAAGCAGTGTGGCCTAATGAATAGGGTACCTGAGAGTCAGAAGGCCCCGAGTTCTAATCCGGGCTCCACCACTTGTCTGTGGTGTGACCTTGGGCAAGCCATTTACCTTCAATGGAACTCAATTTCCTCATCTGTAAAATGGGGATTGAAATTGTGAGACCTATGTGGGACAGAGACTGTGTCCAACTTGATTTGCTTCTATCCATCCCAGCAGTGCCTGGCACACAGTAAGCACTTAACGAATACCACAATTATTATTAATAATTATTCCTCTGCTCTAAATTATGTGTCTTGTATCAAATACTGTTCAGATCAAACATGTGCATCCAGAATGGAAATAACTGACAAATGATCTCTTTTCCATCTTTCATTTCTGCCAGAAACTTTAGGAATTCTGGGATTATGTTCTGTCCCAGATCCACATTTGTTCCTGTTTTTCCTGGGAAATTTCTCACCTCCTCCTTGCTGGATGTCAAAGAAAGGTATTATCCTTGAGAACTTTTGACAGCTATTGAAAGAACTGCTACTGTGAGATCTTAAAATAAAAGGTGGAAGAATAGGACAAAACAACTAGAAGCAGTATAGACTAGTGGGTAGGACATGAATATAAGAGTCAAAAACACCTGGGTTCTAATCCCAGCTCTGCCACTCATCTGCTGTGTAACCTTGGGCAAGTCACTTCACTTCTCTGTGCCTTAGTTACCCTGTTTGTAAAACGGGGACTAAGACTGAGTCCCATATGGGACAGGGATTACATCCAACCTGATTACCTTGTATTTACCCAGTGCTTGGCACATAGTAAGCATTTAACAGATACCATACAATAAAATAAAAAACACTATTTGTACCCCAATTTAGATTGTATATAGTTGTCCTTCGTATTCGAAGAGGCCCACTGTTGGTGAAGTTCAATTATGAGTGTGGGTGTGGGTAAAAAGTTTAATTTTGAACCCACAATTCTAAGCACATTGGACACACAAAAAAAGATGTCTCTTGGTACTTTGTTGTACTGAATGCTTGTAGCATTTGCCTCCTTGTTTCTATTTTGTCCACACAAAACATTGGCTCAAAGAGAAATACTCCCTCTCAATTAGAATGTGTCATGCTGGTCTGCATCTGGCATCCAGCAGTGTGTACAACTTTGTTCCACAGGGTCCTGAAAAGTCAAATTGTAAATCCCCACTAGATTACTAACTACCCACTACACTGTAAACTGCCGACTAGATTGTAAGCCCCTTGAGGGAAGGGATCACATCCACCAACTCTACCGCATTCTAAGTAGTTGGTAAAGTAGTCCACACACCATAAGCGCTCAGTAAATATCATTATTTTAAGACTGAAAACTGCTTTAGCTTGCTGGTTCTGGGGCAGATGTGGTTTTTGGAATAACCAAGAGTACATTGTTGAGATCCGAGTGGCAGAGTTCCTCATTATTACTCAATCAATCATATTTCTTGAGTGCTTACTGTGTGCAGAGCACTGTTCTAAGGACTTGAGAGAGTACAATATAACAGAATTGATAGACATGTTCCCTGCCCAAAATGAGCTCACTTTTACAGTGAGTGCCTTGTAGGCAGGGTGTAAGCACCTTGTTGCTCACCTTAAATGCTTAATATAGTGAAATATATTTCACTCACTGAATATCATTACTACATTCTAAAAGCCTCCCTTCTATCACCAATTACTCTTACTACGATCTGCCTACTTCTCTTACTTTTTTGAATCTAAGTCCCTTTTCCGGGCATATGAGCGGTCGTTGTATTTGCCTGAAACATTGGTAGGATCAACATTTTGGGCAGCTCTTCCCGACTCCAACTCCCGACTTTAGGGACTGGTAGAAATTTCTCTCTGATAAAAGTGAATTTACCAGTAAAAGAACATATGTTGGCCAAAATCTGTGGTGTATATTTAAGAAACTGAATTATGCCAGACCTAAAGCCATATAGAAATTAGCTTCTTGTATTAAAGGACTCCAAACTATTCTTTTTCCTCTCCAAGGTTCAAGGTTCAAGACAGTGTAGGAATACCCTTATCTGTAGGCAGCCTGGCTAGAAAAGAATTGACCATTTGGCAGGCTTTATGGCTTGTAGAATAAACTTAGTGCAAATAGGATTTAAGCACTCCAAGGTCTCCATTATTACTATCTGATCTCCCAGTTTTACTGCCAGGAATATTCAACAACTGGGAGAGTTTTGACCAATCGGACTCAAGCAGCTCAAACGTTATCTAATGCAGATCTGTTCAAAGAAAGTTACATTTCAAGATCAAGAGTAAGTGTGGACTGTTGGAGGTCAGTGGATCCTGCAAGTTGCCTTCTGTTGAGCTTTTCTACTTATAGCTGTGTGCCATGGGGTTTGTTCTAGGAGGGGAGTGAGAAGTGACTCAAAACTCTTAGAACTCAAGAGCACAAGGGATTTCCTCCATGGCATCCATTTTAACATTTAGGGATGACCCATTTATCATCCACAACCATTCCCCTCTCCATCCCTAACTTTCTCCTCTATTAACTCATTATGGACTATTTGGGCATATATCCAAACCCTACTGGTATTTTGTGGTCACTGATTCCATACGACCCTTCTCAGGGTCGCATCTGGAGAGTTTCCAGTATTCTATCAGTCTCGGGTGTGGGAGGGAGAGTCAAGCAGTAGCTAACCATTTCATTCCTAGCTTGGGCAGTGGAAGGCTATCTGCAACAAGTCAAAACTCACCCATACTGGGCACTGGCGGCATGGGAGAGAGTTGAGGGTGGAGACTCGTGCTTTATGGGATTTGGTAAAAATCAAATTCTGTGATCACCTTTCATGATTTTTTTCTTTTTATGGTATTTGATAAGTGTTCACTAAGTGTCAAGCACTGTTCTAAACTCTGGGTAGATAAAAATTAATCTGGTATGGTTTAGTGAATAGAGCATGGGCCTGAGAGTCAGAAGGACCTGGGCTCTAATTCCTCCTCTGCCACTTGGGCAATTCACTTAACTTCACTGTGCTTCAGTTATCTCATCTATAAAACAAGGATTAAGACTGTGTGCCCCATATGGGAAGTAGACTTGTATCTAGCCCATTGTTTAGAACAGTGCTTGATACCTAGTAAACACTTAAATATCATTATTATTATTACTCCTTGTCTCACACAGGGCTAAATTTAAGTAGGAGGGAGAACAGATATTGAATCCCCATTTGGCAGTTGAGAAAACTGAGGCACAGAGAAGTTAAGTGACCTGCCCATCATCACAGATCAGGCAAGTGGCAGGGGTGGGATTACAACTCAGGTCCTCTGACTTCCAGGTCCATGCTTTATCCACTAGCTCACATTGCTTCCCAATCTGTGGACTTCTGTCATGTTTCTTCTCAATTCATGTATTTCTATGTCAAAGGGTCTTACCTTATTAGGGAGTTTTTTGATTGGCCTTATTGGGAAATAGGTACAGTCTGCCAAAATGCATTGCAGATTTCTTAAATGAAGCCCCAAACAGGCTTCCTCCACCCCTCCATCTCCATAGTCCTATCACTATCCTCTCTTATAGGACAGGTCTTCCCCCAAAGCTTTTTTTAAATGGTATTTGGGCAAGGCATTTTCTGCCTCTGGTCCTCAGTTCCCTCATCTGTAAAATAGGATTAAGACTATGAGCCCCACATGGGACAAGGACTGTGTCCAACTTGATTTAATTGTACCTACCCCAACACTTAGTACAGTGTCTGACACATAATTATGGTGCTTGTTAAGCACTATGTGCCAAGCACTGTTCTAAGCACTTGGGTAGATACAAGTTAATCAGGTTGGATACAGTCCCTGTCTCACATGGGGTTCACATTCTTAATGCCCATTATACAGATGAGGGAACTGAGGCCCAGATAAATGAGGTGACATGCCCAAGGTCCCATAGAAGACAAGTGGCAGAGCCGGAATTAGAACCCAGGTCCTTCTTACTCCCAGACCTGGGCTGTAACTGCTACGCCCCGCTTCTTCTCCAAGTAAGCACTTAAATACCATTATTAACTCTTACAAGTGAACTTTAAGCAGACAGAACATGATATCAAGTAATAGACACTAGAATTAAAACCAGGCTTATTTTCAACATTCATGCAACAAATATCCAATTTGTAAACTCTGCTTCATTTTATCTATGTGGACTTCCTAAAAACCTGGATTTGAAAGAAACAAAGAAAATGGGCAGGCATATAAAGTCTCTCAGAAGCAATATCCTCCTATATGCCATTCATCTCTTACCAACCCCAGAAATAATGAGGGTCAGATTTGGGGTATTTAAAATACATAGAACATACTTCTTACAGGGAATTATAGAAAGTCTCCTGTGGTAGTACTATTTTGGACCCCTGGCCCACATCCTTCTTCTGCCCTGGAACAGCCTCCCTTATCCTAGCTCACAGACAATTACTCTCCCCATTTTCAAAGCCTTTTGGAAGGCATTTCTCCTCCAAGAGGCCTTCCCTGATTAAATCCTCATTTCTTCTTCTCCCACTCACTTCTGCAACACTCTGTGTAGCTCCCTTTATTTATCCCCCCTCCCAGCCCCACAGCATTTATACATAAATCTGTAATTTTATTTATATTAACATTTATCTCCCCCTCTAGACTCTAAACTTGATGTGGAAAGGGAATGTGTCCATTATACTGTATTCTCCCAAGTGCTTAGTGCAGTAATTTTCTCACAGTAAGCACTCCATAAATACTTGGATTGACAGTTGAAAACCATGGAATCCCAAAACATCAAGAGGCAAAAGGTTGAGCCTTCAGAGACATGGAGAATGAAAATTGTTAATCCCCTGAGTAGAACCAGTAACTGACCCATAAACAGGCAGCACATCTGCTACCTTCTGGAGTGTGCTGACAGCACTTTTGCTGACAAATTAGGAGAGAGAGAAACACTAGAAATGGGGAAAAGAAGATAAACTAGAAGGGACATGAGAACCAGCAAGGGGTGAGAAGAAAAGGAGGAGGCCTGAGAAAAGCACAGCTCCTACTACTGTTCTTGAACAGAGAACTCTCCTCACCTTCTAAACACCAAACTCCTTTCTCTTCAAGGATTTCTTCTCCAAATTCAAAATAAAAACCAGCTGGTCTCATTTCTACCCAAGAAAGTTCTGCCTGAATCTGACAGAGCAAAAGTTTGAAGATTTACTTACAGTAGCAAGGTGGAATTTAATTTCCTAAAGGTGAATTTAAAAGGGGGATTAAAATTATCCCATGACTTACCTGGAGCCATTCCAGACAATTAACTTCCATTCATTTTTTATCCCTAGGACAATCACCCAACTTAGCCTCACAGCCAGACAAGGGAGAAGGAGAAGGTTTAGAAGCTGCTTAAAAGAGAGGAAACTTGCTCCTAATGAGACCATCTGTGATGAAAGGTGAATTGGATTAAGAACGAGGTTCTGGTCAGGTGCCTCCATTCATTCATTAAATAGTATTTATTGAGCACTTGCTATGTGCAGAACACTGTACTAAGCATTTGTAATGTACAATTCAGCAACAGATAGAGACAATCCCTGCTCAATGATGGGGTCACAGTCTAAAAGGGGGAGACAGACAGCAAAGCAAAACAGAACAAACAAAACAAGACAACATCAAGATAAATAGAATCAAGGAGATATACACCTCATTAACAAAATAAATAGAGTAATAAGTAATATATACAAATGAGCACAGTGCTGAGGGGAGGGGAAGGGGGAAGAGCAGAGGGTGGGGGAAGGGGTGGGGAGGGTATGCAGAGGGAAAGGGGGGCTCAGTCTGGGAAAGCCTCCTGAAGGAGATGAGCTTTCAGTAGGGCTTTGAAGAGGGGAAGAAAGTTAGTTTGTCAGATATGAGGAGGGAGGGCATTCCAGGACAGCGGTCGGATGTGGACCGGGATCAATGGTGGGACAGGTGCGAAGGGGGGACCATGAAGAAGTGAGCGACAGAGAAGCGGAGTGTACGGGGTGGCCAGTAGAAAGAGAGAAGGGAGGTGAGGTAGGAGGGGGCAAAGTGATGGAGAGCTTTGAAGCCAAGTGTGAGAAGTTTTCGATTCGTGTGAAGGTTGATAGGCAACCACTGGAGGTTTTTGAGGAGGGGAGTGACATGCCCTGAGCGTTTCTGTAGGAAGATGATCCAGGCAGCAGAATGAAGAATAGACTGGAGTGGGGAGAGACAGGAGGAGAGGAGATCCGAGAGGAGGCTGACACAGTAATACAGTCTGGATATTATGAGAGCTTGTACCAACATGATAGCAGTTTGGATGGAGAGAAAAGGGAGGATCTTGGTGATATTGTGAAGGTGAGACAGGCAGGTGTTGGTGATGGATTGGATGTGTGGGGTGAATGAGAAAGCCTCCACCAGGAACACAGCCAATCAATTTAAAGGACTGGAAAGGAGGAGGGCTAGTTAGCTGGGGGAGAAGCCCCTCTGCCACTTTGGGTCTTTTCAGCCCTGATCAGAAATGCTCAGGTCTTGTCAGAGGCTTGGGTTGGGCAAATCTGGGAGTCCACCTAAGAAAATTAGGTGAGCTTTTTGCCATTACTCCTGTGGAGTAGTGCTCTTGGCTCACTCATCAAACTTGGCAAACTTTTAACTAGCCATGTTCCCTAGTGATATTACAAAAGATGCATCTCCTGCCATGATGACCTGCCCGTTGCCTTCATTTCCTCATCACCAACTCTTTTTTCAATCTTTTGTAGTTTGGCTTTCAACTCATTTGCTCCGGTATGACTGCTCTTCCCAAGGTCACCAATGATCTCCTTATACCTAAGTCCCAATGGCTCTACTCAATAATAATAATAATAACAATGATTGTGTTATTTTCAAGTGCTTATGTGCCAAAAATGGTAGTGAGCACTAAGGTAGATTCTTGACAATCAGGGGGCTCACAGTCTAAAGTAGGTGGACAAACAGGTATTGAATTCCCATTTTGCAGGTGAGGGAACTGAGGTACAGAGAAGTTAAGTGACTTACCCAAGGTCATCCAGCAGACATGTGGCAGAACCAGAATTAAAACCAGGTCCTCTGATTTCCAGGTCCATGCTTTTTCCACTAAGCCATGCTGCTTCCTGATCCTTATGATGTACTTTCTTACTCCAGTGTGATCCTCCTTGATATCTTCCTGATTATGAAATCATAGGCCACTCTCTCCTCCTCAAAACACCAGCAGGACTCAGCTTTACTGACATAGTATTAAAAATTGCACTATTTGTTAAAGGCTTACAATGTATTAAGCATTGTACTAAGTACTGGGAATTGATTCAAGATAATCAAATTGAACAGAGTCCCTTGGGCCACCTGAGACTTATGGTATCAATCTGGTTCTCCTCCTACCTCTCCGGCTGCTCCTTCTCATTTTCTTTTACTAGTTCTTCCTCTGTTTCTCATCCTTTTACTGTGGGCACTTCCCAAAGCTCTGTTCCATTTATCTCTCTTCAAGCTCATTTTCTCAGGAAGCACATCTGCTCATGTGGTTTCAGCTTCCCTCTCTATGTTTGTAACTTTCAAATCTCTCCTTTAAACACTGACCTCTCACTTGACCTGGAATCCCACATCTCTTCTTGACTCTAGGACATTTCCACTTGGATATCTTGTCAGCCCCTCCCAGTCAATATGGCTAAACCACATCTCCTCATGTTTTCCCCTTAACCCCTTCCTCCCCCTATCTTTTCCAGCTTAACTGACAGCACCACCATCTTCTTCATCCCAGAAGTCCATAACCTTGGTGCCATCCTCAATGTTTTGCTCTCCTGAAATTAACATAGTCATTCTATTGCCAGATCCTGCCTTCTACACAACATTTCTCAGATCTGCCCCTTCCTCTCCCCACAAATAGCTACCACCCTGATCTAGACTCTGGCATTCCCTTGCCTAGACTATTGCATTAGCCTCCTTGCCAGTCCTCCAATCTCATCTCTCCCGACTCTGATCAGTCAATCAATAAATAATTAATGGTATTTATTGAGCACTTATTGCATGTAGAGCACTTATAAGAAACATTTGGGAGAGTTCAGTACAACAGCATCATAGATATGTTCCATGTCTACAATTAACTCACATTCTAGAGGGAGATATACTCCATGCTGGTGCCTGTATCTTTTTTTAATGGTATTTGTTAAATGTTAATTATGTGCCAGATTTTGTGCTAAATGTTGGAGTAGATACAAACTAATCAGGTTGGATACAGTCCATGTCCCACTTGGGACTCACAGTCTTAGCCTCCAATTTACAGATGAGCTTACTGGGGCACAGAGAAGTTAAGTGACTTGTGCTTAATACAGTGCCTGGCATATAGTACGTGCTTAGCAATACCATAATCATTATTGTTATAATCAAGTCACACAGCAAACAAGTGGCAGAGCAGGGATTAAAACTCAGTCCTTTTGACTTCCAGGCCCGTGGTCTATCCGCTAGGCCACACTGCTTCTCGAGGTCATCTTCCTGAAGTGTCATTTGACTCACATCTATCTTCTCTTCAAAACCCTCCCTTGGCTTTCTGTCTCACTCTGTAACAAATGAAAAGTCCTCACAATCAGCTTCAAGCCTCTCCACATCTGACCTTACTTACTTGCTTTTTCTGCCTGCTGTTCCCCATCTCTTCTTAATCCAAACTTCTCTCTGATTTCCCCTTCTGCTCTCTCACCTCTGTCTCCCCATTCAGGCTGTTCCCCCAGCTTGGAATTCCCTCCCTTTCTACTTCAGACAGACCACAACTTTCCCCACATTCATATCTCTCATCAAGTCCTACCTCCTCCAAGTTTTTCCCAATTAATTTTCCCCTACCTTATGCCATATCAGCCTTTCAACCAACTGTGGCACATAAAAGCTTATTTACACCCTCCCTAGCACTCATGTGTACACACCTCTGCTCAGTGAATTTATTTTGACAATGTTGTAAATATTTTTGTTTATCCTCCCTGTTAATGACTAAACTCCATGTGAGGCAGGGAATGTGCCACTTTGTAATTCTGTACTTGATAATAATAATAACTGTGGTATTTGTTAAGTACTTACTATGTGCCAGTAACTGTAATAAGCACTGGGGTAGATACAAGTTAATCAGGTTGGACACAGTCACTGTCCCGCATGAGACTCACAATCACAACCCCCACTTTACAGCTGAGGTCAATGAGGCATAGAGAATAATAATTATAATAATAATGGTATTTGTTAAGCCCTTAATATGTGCAAAGCACTATTCTCAGCACTGAAGTGAAGTCACTTGCCCAAGGTCACACAACAGACAAGTGGCAGAGCTGGGATTAGAATCCAGGTTTTTCTGACTCCAAGTCTGGTATTCTAATCCAGTCTCTTAGTATAGTGTTCTCCACTAAGTGTGATAAGCTATTACAACTCCAACTACTAGAAATTCCCATCTCAGAAACCCTGACTGCGGAAGAGCAGGTCACTCTATATGTGGGTTACTGGTGGTTTGCTAAGCCCTTCTGTCCCTGGGATTGGAAGCAAACTACCTCTTCTTAAGCAATAATGTAACCAGGGACCCTGAAATAACAAATGTCTACCAAAGGATGGGTAGAGCTGCCTGCAGCATCACACTCAATATTTGCAAGTTCTTAGGAGCAAAGTAATAGCTTAAGTCTTTATATTGGATTCAGAAACCCCTCTCTCAATAAAGCTGAAGGAAACCTTATTGTTAATAAGCCCCTAAACCAATCAAAAGCCCACATGTCCTTCAACAGGAGAGATTAATCTACATTTCATGAAAAGTAGCAGCCTGGGAATGCTAGTCTCTTTGTACTCCGTGGGTTTACTCAGATCTCTCAACTTCCTGCTCCGTCTGCCCTTAATGAAGAGGTCCAGGGGAGAGATTGCCTTAGAGAGAAAATAAAAGTTTGCTGTAATCCGAAAAGTCAGCTGCAGCACATCGCTGCCCCTCAGCCTGCCCTGAGGAGATTAATTTCCTACAGCTGAGTCCTTTAAGAGGTCATCCGGCTTCTGGCTGGGCATTTCTGACTTGTCTAGGAGATTCCTTCCATGGTCTTCATGTGTCGTTTCCATGATGGATACGGCACTGAGAAATGCATTCACCCAGCCACGTCTGGTGAAAGTGCCCTCCTTAACCCTGGACTCCTCCATGTTCGGTCTTCCATTTGGAGGTTCAAAGTTACAACCTGAAGCCGAGGGAAGAAAATTGGTTTACATCTCAATGAAAATGGGGTTTGTGGTGAGAAGGAACCTGAACCCTTTGAAATCACCCAATCAGTACCAGCCCACTCCTCTTCTCAAGTCAGCCCCCGCAACCCCTGAAAGAGAAAGCAAGTTGGCGAAGCTTGAGATGCAGTGAGCTATGAAAGAGGCCAAGACAGGGTCAACAGCCTTTGTGTCACTGGCAGGGCTCTAATCACTCTCTCTCCCACATCCATCTTGCAATCCCTGATGGCAGCATAAAAAAGTAAACACCACCACCAAGGCTGAAACAATGTCCCTGAACATGGTTTGGAATGGAGCAGGAAAGTAGATTGTGCATTCATTTTCAGCAGAGAAAATATGCAGCTTTTTTTAAACCCCCTCTCTTGAAAAGTAATTTGGAGCTAGAATGATTTCAAAAGTACCTTCCAATGTAATGCTTACTGTAAACAGTGCCTAGCTGAAGGGACGCTATAAACTGCAATAGCATCAGAAATACCACACACAACACATTCAGTGGTCTTTCTGTTTCAGAATCCAAATAAAAACACATAGGGCTGGAGTTTGAAGTATGAATCTGTGGTTGCTAGAAATTGGAGTTGCTCCATAAAGGATTTGTTCCCTCGGTCTTCCTTCATAGTTTGCTTCCAGCTGTCAACGTTTTTCTCTCCAGAACCTTAAGAAATGTCCCCTAAGAAAGTTTTCCTCTATTTCTAATGCATGTCTTTGTGAACAAATAAACAATTGTGACTCAGAGTGTGAGGGGAGGTGGTGAGCAGCTCATCAGGGGCAGATAATGTGTCTATTGTTATATTGAACTCTCCTAAGTGAGTGCTTTGCACACTATAAGTACTCAATAATTGTGATTGAATGAAAGAATGAATGAATGTTCATTCATTCAATAGTATTTATTGTGCGCTTACTATGTGCAGAGCACTGTACTAAGCGCTTGGAATGAACAAGTCGGCAACAGATAGAGACAGTCTCTGCCATTTGACTGGCTTACGGTCTAATCGGGGGAGACGGACAGACGAGAACAATGGCAATAAATAGAGTCAAGGGGAAGAACATCTCGTAGAAACAATGGCAACTAAATAGAATCAAGGCGATGTACAATTCATTAACAAAATAAATAGGGTAATGAAAATATATACAGTTGAGCAGACGAGTACAGTGCTGAGGGGATGGGAAGGGAGAGGGGGAGGAGCAGAGGGAGATGGGGAGAAAAGAGGGTTAAGCTGCGGAGAGGTGAAGGGGGGGGCGGTAGAGGGAGTAGAGGGAGAAGGGGAGCTCAGTCTGGGAAGGCCTCTTGGAGGAGGTGAGTTTTAAATAGGGTTTTGAAGAGGGGAAGAGAATCAGTTTGGCGGAGGTGAGGAGGGAGGGCACTCCAGGACTGTGGGAGGACGTGGCCTGGGGCTCGACGGCGGGATAGGCGAGACCGAGGGACGGTGAGGAGGTGGGCGGCGGAGAAGCGGAGCGTGCGGGGTGGGCGGTAGAAAGAGAGAAGGGAGGAGAGGTAGGAAGGCGCGAGGTGATGGAGAGCCTTGAAGCCTAGATTGAGGAGTTTTTGTTTGGAGCAGAGGTTGATAGGCAACCACTGGAGGGGTTTAAGAAGGGGAGTGACATGCCCAGATCGTTTCTGCAGGAAGATGAGCCGGGCAGCAGAGTGAAGAATAGACCGGAGTGGGGCGAGAGAGGAGGAAGGGAGATCAGAGAGAAGGCTGATACAGTAGTCTAGCTGGGATATAACAAGAGCCCGTAGCAGTCAGGTAGCCATTTGGGTGGAGAGGAGAGGGCGGATCTTGGCGATATTGTAAAGGTGAAACCGGCAGGTCTCGGTAACGGATAGGATGTGTGGGGTGAACGAGAGAGATGAGTCAAAGATGACACCGAGATTGCAGGCCCGAGAGACGGGAAGGATGGTCGTGCCATCCACGGTGATAGAGAAGTCTGGGAGAGGACCGGGCTTGGGAGGGAAGATGAGGAGCTCAGTCTTGCTCATGTTGAGTTTTAGGTTGCGTGCCGACATCCCGGTGGAGACATCCCGGAGGCAGGAGGAGATGTGAACCTGAAGGGAGGGGGAGAGGACAGGGGCGGAGATGTAGATCTGTGTGTCATCTGCGTAGAGATGGTAGTCAAAGCCGTGAGAGTGAATGAGTTCACCAAGCGAGTGAGTGAAATAGTGAGTGTGAATGTTGAGCCCGTGATGTCAGTCCTTAGCAGCCCAAAAATCCATAGTCAAGTCAGTCATTCAAGCAGTGTGGCTTAGTGCATAGAGCACGAGCCTGGAAGGCCGCTCCACAACTTGTTTGTTGTGTGACCTTGGACAAGCCTCTTCACTTCCCTGTGCCTCAGTTACCTCATTTGTAAAATGGGGATTGAGACTGTGAGCCCCACATGGGACAGGAACTGTGTCCAATTTGATTTGCTTGTATTTACCCCAGCTGTTTCTAGCTCAGAGAAAGTGCTTAACAAATACCATAATTATAATAATAATAATTATTATTATTTTGAGGTGAAAGTTTAGTGAGTTGTGTACCAGGGAGAGTAGGGCATGAGGATGGCTCATGCTGTGGACCCTGGCTGGACACAGGGAACAGGGAGGGATCAGAGGGGAACTGAGTCAGTCAGTCAATCAATTGTATTTATTGAGTACTTACTGTGTGCAGAGCACTGTTTTAAGTGCTTGGGAGAGTGCAATATAACAATAAAAAGACACATTCCCTGACCACAACAAGCTTACACCCTGAGATGGGAAAGAAAGACAATATAAATAAATAAATCACAGTTATGTACATAAGTGCTCTGGGGCTGGGAGGAGGCATGAGTGGAGGCAGCAAGTCAGAGTGATGCAGAAAGGAGTGGGAGAAGATGAAAGGAAAGCTTATTCAGGGAAGGCCTCTTGGAAGAGATGTGATTTCAATAAGACTTTGAAGGGGCTAAGAGTAGTTGCTGCCAGATACGAAGAGAGAAGGTGTTCCAGGAGGTTCAAAGTCCAGTGGCTAGGATTCTGGAGGAGCCAGGCTTCTGGCCTTGAGAAGGAGAAGAATGTAAGTCCCGGGGCATCTACCAGGTAGGAAGGAGGGTCTTGAGTCAGACCGGAGTGACTCAGGGAAAAGCGATTTGAACTATTGAGATCTCAGATCTTGGTGTCTGTCTGGGGTAGGGGCTCAGGGGACAAGCTCCAGGATTCAGAGAGTCATTTGGACTGGGGGAGTCCCAGGTGTGGGAAGGAGCTCTCTATGGCCTTTCCACAGCCAGCCGTGGGAGGCGGTGGGAGGCTAGTCCCTGAAGACCTCTAGACCTTTGGGGAGACACCTGGGTTTGATCCAGAGAGTGGTGGAAGTGATAGACTTCCAGGAACTGCCAGGAACCTGGGGAGCAGTGAGTAGCTTTCCCCCAAACATGCTTTAGAAGAGCAGAAAAACTGGAAGATTTTATGAGGCAGAGTTCAAACACTCCCAAAGTGAGTCTGGGGCTTTCCTTCTACCTGGGCTTAGTGCTGAACACTTCCAGTTACATCACAAAGACAAAATGAAATCTTTGAGCAGTTAGTATGCAAACATGCAGTCACATGTTTTAAGCAGCTGAGGGGAAGGGGAGGAGAGGAGGAAAGGACAAGTGGGGAGAGGGAAACAAATGAAATGAGAAAAAGAGAATGAGAACAATCACTCAATCTTTTGATCAATCAATAAATTAATGGTTTTTTTAGCACTTATTGTGTGCAGAGAACAGATTACTAAGCATCTGGAAGAGTACAATACCACAGAGTTGGTAGACAATTCCCTGACCATACGGAGTTTTCCCTCCACCACCATGTCCCCTCCTACCTCACCTTGCTACTCTCCTTTTACAAACCAGGCCACACACTTTGCTCCTCTAATGCTAAACTTCTGTGTCCCTTGCCCACTTCCTGCCTCTGGCCTGGAACGCCCTCTCTCCTCAAATTCGACAGACAATTATTCTCCCCACCTTCAAAGCCTTAATGAAGGCACATCTCCTCCAAGAGACCTTCCCAGACTAAGCACCCCCGTTCCTCTTCTCCCACTTATTTCTGTATCATGCTGACTTGCTCCTTTTGCTCTTCCCCCCTCCCAGCCCCACAGCACTTATGTACATATCTGTAATTTATTTATTTGTATTGATGTCTGTCTCCCCTCCTCTAGACTGTAAGCCTGTTGTGGGCAGGGAATGTGTCTGTTTTTTGTTGTATTGTACTCTCCCAAGCATTTAGCACAGTGCTCTGCACACAATAGACTTAACAAAGACAGTTGAATGAATGAGACAGAAATTATGGATACGTATATAAGTGTTTGGGGGCTCAGGGTGGGGTGGCTTGAATATCAAGTGCTTTAAAGACTACAGATCTAAGTGCATAGGCAATGTAGAGGGAAAAGGAGTAGGGGAAATGAAGACTAATTTGAGGAAGTCCTCTTGGAGGAGATGTGAAAAATAGGGAGAGAGAAAACAAATATTTTTGGTTAGAAATGATAATAATAGTGGTATTTATTAAGCATTTATTCTGAGCCAAGTGCTGTACTAAGTGCCAGGGTAAATAAAATGTCATCAGGGTGAACACAGTTTGAGTTCCACAAGGAGCTCACAGTCTAAAGGGGAGGGAGGACAGGTATTGAATCCCCATTTTTCAGGTCTAGAAACTGGAGTCTGAAGAAGTGAAGTCACACAGAGGCAAGAGGTGGAGCTCATATTAGAATCCAGATCTCCTGACTTTCCAGGCCTGTTCTTTTACCTCTAGTTCCTTTAATTTGGGAAGAAGATGGGGGAATTCCAGAGTTGCATTCATTCATTCATTCAATCGTATTTATTGAGCGCTTACTGTGTGCAGAGCACTGTACTAAGCGCTTGGAATATACAAAGCACTTTGCCCATTTTGTTACATTTTACTTACTCCTACTTTCTTCTGGGTCACTGTTTCTTGTCACTCCAGACGTGGCGCCCGTGGAAGGTGAATGATTTCTTCCAGCCCCAATGGGGAGTGTGGTGACTGACAGTCGGGCTTCCCTTTAGCCCTGATCCAGGATTTCCATGCCCAGCAGCTAACTCACTGCTGCCTCACTAGAGTCACACCAGTTGGGGTGTGGGGCTGCTCTTGCCTGGGCAGAGAAGGATGGAGGCAAGCAGAGTGGCTTAGTGGATAGAGCACGGGCCTGGAAGACAGAAGGACCTGGGTTCTAATCCCAGCTCTGACATTTGTCTGCTCTATGACCTTGGGCAAATCACTTCACTTCCCTATGCCACAGTTACATCATCCATGAAATGGGGATTAAGACTGTTACCCTTGAGTGGGATATGGACTGTGTTCAACCTGATTAGCTTGTATCTACCCCAGTGCTTAGTACAGTGCCTGGCACATATTAAGCACTTAAATACCATTAAAAAAGGGAGCACGAGCTTATTCTGCCATTCATTCAATTCAATCGTATTTATTGAGCACTTAATGTTTGCAGAGCACTGTCCTAAGCACTTATTGAGGTGAGGATCGTGGATAGAGTGCAAGGAGGGGAGCTACCATCTTGAATTCCCCTTGACTTTCCAGCTCATAGGAGCAGAACAGTCCAGTTACTTCCTGACCAGAAAGCTGGGAGACCTAATGTTTTTTCCCTCTCTGTGATGAGTCCAACTACAGAATGGGGGACTATGGTGCTTGGTTCTGTAGAGAAGAGCTAGATGTCATTCAGTGCTATTTATTGAGCACTGACTGTATGCAGAGTGACACTAAGCATCTGGATGAGAACTATCCAACAGAATTAGTAGAAATGTTCCTTACCCAAAATGAGATATAGCTTATGAGTCACAGACTCTTCCCTGCCCCCTCCAACCCCTCCGGATAGGACAAGCATGAAATATGTATCACGTGTCATACTGTCAAATGTGCAGCATAAATAATAATAATTGTGGTATTCGTTAAGCACTTAGTCTGTGCCAGACACTAAGTGCCAGGTGGATACAATTAAATAAGGTTGGACACAGTCCCTGTCCCACATGGGATTCACAGTCTTAATTCCCATTTTGCAGATGAGGTAAATGAAGCACAGAGGAAGTGAAGTGACTTGCCCAAGGTCATCCAGCAGACACGTGGTGGAACTGGGATTAGGGCCCAGGTCCTTTTCTGACTCCCCAGCCCGTGTTCTATCCACTAATCCAGGATACTTCTCTGAAGTGCTTACTATGTACCAGGCATTGTACTAAGAGCTGGGGTAGATACAGGCTAATCGGGTTGGAGCATAATGTGATGTTATCGTGGGCACCAATTTCTAGAAATATATGAGCTTCATGTGATCCTAGAGTGTTCTCCCAGGGGGTCTACATATCCTCCACACTTTCTCCAGAGTCCTTGCACTCTCCTTCCAGGCCAGTGTAACATCTGGCTCCACCTCCGAGCTGTGGAAATCAGGGACAAGAGCTGCGGTGGAGGGAAGCTCTGACCGTAACAGTACAGATAGAAAATTGTCCAGGTCCAGACTGGTACCAGACAGGGGAGAATCCAATTGAAAACTGGACTGTCTGATATAAAATCAAACTGTTCACCCTCTACTAGGATGACAAAGAAAGCCCCTTGGAAGAATAGGTTTTCATTTGGTGATCAAGGTGGGGAGAGTTTTTCTACTTCGGGCTATCAATCAATCATATTTATTGAGTGCTTACTGTGTGTGGAACACTGTCTTAAACACTTGGGAGAATACAATATAGCAGAGTTGGTAGACACATTCCTTGCCCACAAGGAGCTCACAGTCTAGCGGGAGGGCCAAGAGGAATGACAATCTCTCTCTGCAGAAGGCAGCTGTGGCTTATTTTTCCTTGGGGATAATTTGGAACAGAAGTCAATGCCAAAGACAATAACTCCAGAGGCTTCTGGGGCAGCTTTTCCTTTTAATCATTTTTGTGATGGAATTTATTAGGTGTTCACTATGTGTCAGGCATTATATTAAGCATTAAAGCAGATACAAACTAATCAATTTGGACACAGTTCATCTCCCACATGGGGCTCATAGTGTTAATCCTCATTTTACAACTGAGGTAGCTGAGGTAGGAATTGTCTGTATTTGTTGCCGAGCTGTACTCTCCAAGTACTTAATACAGTGCTCTGCACACAGTAAATGCTCAATAAATATGATTGAATGAATGAATGAATGAAAGTTAAGTCCCCAAGCTCTTCCTCATGCAGGGAGTGACTGAGGGATGAAGCAACAGGGGCTTGAAAGCCCATCTTTGCAAAAGGCTGATGACTGATGAGTTGTCCTAATTCTCTTAAAAAAATAACAACAATCATATTTGTTAAGTGCTTACTGTGTGCCAAGCACTGTTCTAAGCTCTGGGGTAGATATAAGGTAAACAGGTTGTCCCATATGGGGCTCACAGTCTTCGTCCTCATTTTAGAGATGAGGAAACTGAGGCACAGGGAAGTGGCTTGCCCAAGGTCACACAGCAGACAAATGGCACAGTTGGGATTAGAACCCACATCCTCTGACTCCCAAGACCATGCTCTTTCCACTAAGCCACGCTGCTTCTCTAAAATAAAAGCTTTCCCTGAGAGCAGGGTAATAAAAATTTAAACAAGACTTAGAATAAGAATTAGAATGATATTTGTTAAGTGCTTACTAGGTGCTAAGCAATGAGGCCTAAGAAGCCACCTGGCTTAATGGAAAGAACATGGCACCTGTCCCACCCGGGTCTTGCCCAAGGTCACAAAGAAGAGGAGTGGCAGAGCCAGGATAAGAAGTTGGGCCTGGGAGTTGGAAGGTTATGGGTTCTAATCCCATCTCTGCCACTTGTCTACTGTGTGACCTTGGTCAAGTCATTTCACTTCTCTGGGCCTCAGTTACCTTATCTGTAAAATGGGGGTTGAGTGTGAGCACCATGTAGGACAGGGGCTGCTGTGTCTAACTCGATTTGTTTGTATTCACCCCAGTTTTCAGTACAGTGTTTGGCACATAGTTAGCTCTTAGAAAATGCCATCATTATTATTATTAGATTCCAGGTCCTTCTGTCTCCCAGGACCATGCTCTATCCACTAGGCCACACTCCTTCATTTTCCTCATTCAGTTGAATGTGTTTTCCTTCTCCCAACCCACCAGCCCAGAAGCTCTGTCAAGCTGCCACAAGCTTTTCCCTTTTCTCAGAGAGAACCCATTCTGAATGTCAACAAAGAAATCATCCTTAGCCCGGGCAGAATTGGTTCTGATCTCTCCTTGCCTCAAGAGACCCAGAGCTCAGCCACTCGTAGAGGGGTGCGGGGGCCAAGGACAATCTGAAATTAATTTAATGGAAAGCACTGGGCCGTTGCGATCTTTAATATTCCCTAGAAAGATTGCATAATTTGCACCTCTGAAGGAACACAGAACCAAATGGCTGCAAAGATGACTAACTCTCCTAACCCACGGCCGAAAGGCTGCATCCACCACCCGAGTTGTGGTGAGAGTTTGAAGCAAGTAGCTGGTTGCCATGGGCTACCGAGCACTGCAAAGGATATTTTGGAAACAGAAATATAAAACCTAATTGCAGTGGACCTGTTTTGGGAAGCATTATATAATTGGGAACAAATATATTTGTCTACCTGTCGATGTGCCTTCCGAAATATCACCAGGAAATCCTATCCACTGCCGATTTCACCCCGACACTCGTCGACTCATAACACACTGGAGTTGGAGAGATAGCTCAATCAACTCTCATTCTCTTCTCCACTTCCCTCCATGAACAGAAGGGCACAGTAGTTGAGTAAGCCAGTTGAGGATCCAGGAAACTTATAGATAGGACAGTCCCCAAGCTCTTCATCATGTGGGATGTGACTGAGAGGTGAAGCAACAGTAGCCCAAAACAGAACTTTCAAGTCTATCTTTGCAAAGGACTGATGACTGATGAATTGTCCTAATTCCCTTCATAAAAAAAGTAGTTCCTTGAGGGCAGGGGAAATAATAATAAAAACAAAATTAAGAATAAGAATTTGAACAATACTTGCTAAGCACTTAGACGCTGAAACCTAAGAAGCTACTCAGCTTAGTGGAAAGAATATGGTCCTTGTCCAACATGGGGCTCAGCATCTATGAAAGGGAGAAAACGGGTATTTAATTCCCATTTTACAGATGAGGAAACAGAGGTATAGAGAAATTGTGTCTTTGCCCAAGGTCATTTTGTAGGCAAGTAGTGGAGCCAGGTTTGGAAACCAAATTTCTGATGTCTACTTTGTGTTACTAATTCTCCTAATTCTTGTACTTTTCTAAGCTTTCTTTTCTACTTTATGGTATTTGTTAGTTGCTTACTATATACCAAGCACTCTATTAAGCACTGGGGTAGATACAAATAACCCATAATGGACACAGTCCCTGTGCTCTATATACAGTAGATACTCAAAAAATACTGGGCAGGGTTGTCCAGTAGAAAGATCCTGGGCCTGGCTGTCAGAAGGATCTGGGATCTAATGCCGTCTCCTACATTTGCGTTCTGTGTGATTTTGGGCTAGTCTCTTAACTTCTCTATGCCTTGATTTCCTCACCTGAAAAATGGGAATTTAATATTTGTTTTTTATTCACTAACTCAGTCGTGTTTATTGAGTGCTTACAGTGTGCTGAGCACCGTACTAAGCACTTGGGAAGTACACCTCAGCAAAAGAGACAATCCATTCCCACAATGTGCTTACAGTCTAGAAGGGGGGAGACAGACATTTTCCCATCTACATAGACTGTGAGCCCCACGTGTGACAGGAAATATATACAACCTGATTATCTCATATCTACCCCAGTGCTTAGGTAGAGAGTTTGGCATAGAGTGAATGCTTAAGAAATTCCACTATCATTATTATCATAATTATTGTTATTGCGGTTTTTATTATTAATGAAGATGAACCTGTGAGAACTCCCTTGCCTAGGGAAAACAATTCTCTATTGTAGTTATGCTTTTCTCTCAGAAGATCAGCTTACCTTCACAAATAGCATTTAATTTTTCCTCACAAGGAAGCTCTGATGCTTGTACTTATCCTTGAGTAGCGTGAGCTGAGCGAAGTCCCCCTTCAGTACAAAGAGGCTGAGGTCCTTGGGTCTTGGTTCTTTCTCTTGAGTTCTCCAACCTATACCACTGCCATTTTTACTATATGCAAGCTAGGTATAACTATGCTACAGAGTTTTGTTGGCAAAAAAGGAGCCCAGTTCCACATCTTTTTAGGGTCAGGTTCCTAGTTATGATATTAATAAATGCTTACTTTTTGCTCAGTACCAGGATAAGTTCTGGGATAGTAAAAGATAAAATGGGAAGGAGCGTGGCCTAGTGGAAAGAGCATGGGCCTGGGAGTCAGAGAATCTGGTTTCTATTCCTGGGTCTGCCACTTGTCTGCTGTGTGACTTTGGGCAAATCATTTAACTTCTCTGTGCCTTAGTTCCCTCATCTGTAAAATGGGCATTCAATACCTTTGCTCCCTGCTACTTTGAATGTAAGCCCCATGTGGGACCTGATGATCTTGCATCTACCCCAGTACTCAGTACAGTGCTTGGCACACAGTGAGTATTTAGCAAATCTTCTTTTTATTATTATTATTGTAGCTATCATCATCATTATTATTATTATTATCATCAGATCAGAACAGACTCATCCCTCACTATCAAATTTACCTCTCCAGTCCAACCCCTTCCCTTTTCTGCAGTTTCACGATTCCTCCTGATTTCGGGGCATCTCTACCTGGATCTAACACCAACACTTTAAACTTAACATGTCCAAAACAGACTTCCTTGTCTTCCCACCTAATCTTCTCCTCCCCAGACTATCTCATCACTGTAAATAACAACATCATTCTCCTGTTTACAAACTTACAAACTTGGTATTCTTCTCGGTTCAACTCTCTTATTCAAAAGACACATTCAATCTGTCCAAAAAGCATGTTGATTCTACTTCCGCAACACTTCTAGAATCTGCCCCTTTCTCTCCATCCAAACTGCTACCAGGCTAATCCAAGGACCCATTTTTTTTAATGGTATGGCACCGCATTAAGCAGTGTGGCTTTGTGGATAGAGCAGGGGCCTGGGAGTAAGAAAGAGAAGACGTGGGTTCTAATCCCATCTCTGCCACTTGTCTTCTGTGTGACCTTGGGCAAGTAATAATAATAATAATAATAATAATGTTATTTGTTAAGCGCATACTATGAGCCAAGCACTGTTCTAAGTGCTGGGAGAGATACAAGGTAATCAGGTTGTCCCACGTGGGGCTCACACTCTTAAATCCCATTTTACAGATGAGGTAACTGAGGCACAGAGAAGTTAAGCAGTCTGTCAAGGTCAGATAACAGACAAGTGGCTGAGCAGGGATTAGAACCTATGTCCTCTGACTACCAAGCATGGGCTTGCCCCTAAGCCTCGCTCCTTCTCACTTCTCTGTGCTTCAGTTATCTCATCTATAAAATGGGATTTAATAGGTTGGGCTCCATGTGTGGAACAGGGACTGTGCCCAACCTACTAGACTATTATCTACTTCAGCACTTAGAACAGTGCTTGGCACATAATAGTAATAATTATTATTATATTATCAAGCACTGGAGTAGATATAAGATTATCAGGTTGGACACAGTCCCTGTCCCACATAGAGTTCTACATACCAGATGAGGTAACTTATGCACAGAGAAGTTAAATGACTTGCTCAAGGTCACACAGTAGTCAAGTGGCAAAGCCAAGATTAGAATCCAGGTCCTCTGCCTCCCAGAACCTTGCACTTTCCATTAGGCATGCTGCTTGTGAATTTATCCTATCATGCTTTGACTACCATTGTCCAATCAATACTTCATTCTGATAGCTGCATCATTTTTCTGAAAAAATGGTCAGTCCATATCTCTGTACTCTTCAAAAACCTCTATCATTGCCCATCCACCTCCTCATCAAACAGAAAGTCCTTACCGTTGGCTTTAAGGCATTTCATTAGCTCTCTCCCTCCTACCTTACCTCACTGATCTACAAAAACCTAATCCTCACACTTCACTTTTCTGTCAACCACCTACTTAGTCTCTGTACCTTGATCTTGTATCTCTCATTACTGATCCCTTCCCCATGTTCTCCCTCTGGCCTGGAATTCCCTACCCCTTCATATCTAACAATCCCTTACTCTCCTCACCTTCAAAGCCCTTATAAAATAATAATAATAAAAAAGTGATGGTATTTGTTAAGCGCTTGCTATGTGCCAGACACTGTTCTAAGCACTGGGGAGATACAAGGTAATCAGGTTGTTCCAAGTGGGGCTCACAGTCTTAATCCCCATTTTACAGAGGAGGTAACTGAGGCACAGAGAAGCTAAGTGACTTGCCCAAAGTCACACAGCTGACAAGTGGCGGAGCTGGGATTAGAACCCACGACCTCTAACTCCCAAATCACACCTCCCCTAAGAGGCCTTCCTTAACTAAGCCCTCATTTCCCCTATGCACCCACCATCTATATTAACTATGCACTTAGCTGTGTACCCCTTAAGAACTTTAGGGCTCTCCCAAGCCCTACAGTACTTACATCCATATACTTATACTCTACTATTTATCCTATTCATGATTTATTTTGATGTCTGTCTCCCACTGAAAGCTCCTTGTGGGCTGTATTCTATTGTATTTTCCCAAACACTTAGTATAGCACTCTGCACTAAGTAAGCTCTTGACTGAAGAGCTGTTTTATGCCCATTTTACAGATGAAGGAACTGTGGCACAGAGAGGTGAAGTGACTTGCTTACATACAAGTGATCATACAGTAGTCCGGTGTCTCTTCTCCTCTAGCCAAACAAGTCAAGAAATCAGAAGACAGTGCTGGTTCTGAGATTCTGTTCCATTGACGCCCCTAGGGCTCATCATTCATGGGTCCAGTGAAAGTCACTGAGAGAATTTAGAATCCATTAGGATCCCGTCAGTTCAAGTATCAGGAAACCCGGTAGTATCCAGAATTCTATTTTCTAATATAAGGCTCTCATTTTCCCCATTCTCTCTCCCTTCTACATCACCCATGCACTTGGATCTTTACTCTTTAAACATTTGATATAGTTTTTATGCTATTTGTTAAGCACTTACTATGTGCCAGACACTGTACTAAGCCCTGGGGTAGAAACAAATTAATCAGTTTGGACACAGTCCCTGTCCCACATGTCTGTCAACCCTATCGAGAAGCAGCATGGCCTAGAGGAAAGAGTATAAGCCTGGGAGTCAGAGGTCCTGGGTTCATTCATTCATTCATTCATTCATTCATTCATTCAATAGTATTTATTGAGCACTTACTATGTGCAGAGCACTGTACTAAGTCCTTGGAATGTACAATTTGGCAACAGATAGAGACAATCCCTACGCATTGACGGGTTTACAGTCTAACTGGGGGAGACAGATGGACAAAAAACAAGACAACTTAATCACGATAAATAGAATCAAGGGGATGTACACCTCATTAACAAAATAAATAGGGTGAATAAATATATACAAGTTCTAACCCCGACTCCACCGCTTGTCTGCTGCGTCACTTAACTTCCCTGTGCTTCATTTACCTCATTTGTAAAGTGGAGATTAAGACTCGGAGCCTCATGTGAGACAGGGACTAAATCCAATCTGATTTTCTTGCATCTACTCCAGTGCTTAGTACAGTGCCTAGCACATAGTAAGTGCTTAACAAATGCCATTAAAAACATTACTTTGTTGTACTTTATTCTCCCAAGCACTTAGTACAGTATTCTGCACATAGTAACCCCTCAGAAAATACCACTGATTGATTGATTGCTTTATTAATGACAAGCAACCTGACACCTATTCCCATAATGCTCATGACAGTAGGATATGTACAGCACTTCTGCATACAATCATTATTAATTAATCATATTTATTGAGTGCTCACTGTGTGCAAAGCACTGTACTAAGTGCTCAATTGTGGGGAAGCAGTGTAGTCTAGTGGATAAAGCACAGACCTGAGAATCAGAAGATGTGTATTCTATTCCCAGCACTTAGTACAGTGACTGGCACATAGTAAGAGCTTAACATTCAATAGTATTTATTGAGCGCTTACTATGTGCAGAGCACTGTACTAAGAGCTTGGAATGAACAAGTCGGCAACAGATAGAGACAGTCCCTGCCGTTTGACGGGCTTACGGTCTGATCGGGGGAGATAGACAGATGAGAACAATGGCAATAAATAGAGTGGAGGGGAAGAACATCTCGTAAAAACAATGGCAACTAAATAGAATCAAGGCAATGTACAATTCATTAACAAAATAAATAGGGTAATGGAAATATATACAGTTGAGCGGACGAGTACAGTGCTGAGGGGATGGGAAGGGAGAGGGGGAGGAGCAGAGGGAGATGGGGGGAAAAGAGGGTTAAGCTGCGGAGAGGTGAAGGGGGGGTGGTAAAGGGAGTAGAGGGAGAAGGGGCGCTCAGTCTGGGAAGGCCTCTTGGAGGAGGTGAGTTTTAAGTAGGGTTTTGAAGAGGGGAAGAGAATCAGTTTGGCAGAGTTGAGGAGGGAGGGCGTTCCGGGACCGTGGGAGGGCGTGGCCCGGGGGTCGACGGCGGGATGGGCGAGACCGAGGGACGGTGAGGAGGTGGGCGGCAGAGGAGCGGAGCGTGCGGGGTGGGCGGTAGAAAGAGAGAAGGGAGGAGAGGTAGGAAGGGGCAAGGTGATGGAGAGCCTCAAAGCCTAGAATGAGGAGTTTTTGTTTGGAGCGGAGGTCGATAGGCAACCACTGGAGTTGTTTAAGAAGGGGAGTGACATGTCCAGATCGTTTCTGCAGGAAGATGAGCCGGCAGCGGAGTGAAGAATAGACTGGAGCGGGGCGAGAGAGGAGGAAAGGAGGTCAGAGAGAAGGCTGACACAGTAGTCTAGCCGGGATATAATGAGAGCCCGTAGCAGTAAGGTAGCCATTTGGGTGGAGAGGAAAGGGCGGATCTTGGCGATATTGTAAAGGTGAAACCGGCAGGTCTCGGTAACGGATAGGATGTGTAGGGTGAATGAGAGAGACGAGTCAACGATGACACCGAGATCGCGGGCCCGAGAGACGGGAAGGATGGTCGTGCCATCCACGGTGATAGAGAAGTCTGGGAGAGGACCGGGTACGGGAGGGAAGATGAGGAGCTCAGTCTTGCTCATGTTGAGTTTTAGGTGGCGGGCCGACATCCAGGTGGAGACGTCCCGGAGGCGGGAGGAGATGCGAGCCCGAAGGGAGGGGGAGAGGATGGGGCGGAGATGTAGATCTGCTTGTCATCTGCGTAGAGATGGTAGTCAGAGCCGTGAGAGTGAATGAGTTCACCGAGGGAGTGAGTGTAAATGGAGAACAGAAGAGGGCCAAGAACTGACCCTTGAGGAACTCCAACAGTTAAAGTATGGGAGGAGGAGGACGCTCCAGCGAAGGAGACCGAGAATGACCGGCCAGAGAGGTAAGAGGAGAACCGGGAGAGGACGGAGTCCGTGAAGCCAAGGTGAGATAAGGTATGGAGGAGGAGGGGATGGTCAACAGTGTCAAAGGCAGCAGAGAGGTCGAGGAGGATCAGAATGGAGTAGGAGCCATTGGATTTGGCAAGAAGGAGGTCACGGGTGACCTTAGAGAGAGCAGTCTCAGTAGAGTGGAGGGGACGGAAGCCAGATTGGAGGGGGTCTAGGAGAGAATGGGAGTTAAGGAATTCTAAGCATCGATTGTAGATGACTCGTTCTAGGATTTTGGAAAGGAAGGGTAGTAGGGAGATAGGGCAATAGCTGGAGGGGGAAGTGGGGTCAAGAGCGGGTTTTTTTAGGATGGGGGAGACGTGGGCATGTTTGAAGGCAGTGGGGAAGGAGCCATTGGAGATTGAGTGGTTAAAAATAGAAGTTAAGGAAGGGAGGAGGGCAGGGGTGATGGTTTTAATAAGGTGAGAGGGAATGGGGTCCGAGGCGCAGGTGGAGGGGGTGGCACTTGCGAGGAGGGAGGAGATCTCCTCTGAGGATACTGCAGGGAAGGATGGGAAAGTAGGGGAGAGGGTTGGTGGGGGGGAGGGGAGAGGCGGAGGGGTGACTTTGGGGAGCTCAGACCTGATCGTGTTGATTTTCGTGAGGAAATAGGTGGCCAGATCATTGGGGGTGAGAGATGGGGTAGGGGGAGGAACAGGGGGCCTAAGGAGAGAGTTAAAGGTCCGGAACAATCGGCGGGGGTGACGGGCATGGGTGTCGATGAGGGAGGAGAAGAAGTTTTGCCTGGCGGAGGAGAGGGCAGCGCTAGGCAGCTCGAGCATAGGAGCGTAGGAGGCGGACAGAGGAGGTGATCCAGGGCCGTGGGTTAGTGGAGCACGAGCGGCGGAGGGGAAGGGGGGCGAGAGAGTCGAGATGAGTAGAGAGGGTGGAGTTGAGAGCGGAGACCTGATCGTCGAGAGTGGGAAGTGAGGACAGGGCGGCAAGGTGAGGAGAGATGCTTTTGGAGAGACGGATGGGATCGAGAGAGCGGAGGTCTCTGTGGGGCAGTAGCGAAGATTTGCAGGGGGAGGGAGTGTGAGAGATGAGGCAGGTGAGAAGGTTATGGTCAGAGAGAGGGATTTCAGAGTCGGTGAGGGAGGAGATAGTGCAGCGGTAGGAGATGACGAGATCGAGGGTGCGACCGAGTCGGTGAGTGGGCGCGGTATGGTGGAGGAGGAGGTCGGCAGAGTCGAGGAGGGATAGCAGGCGGGCGGCAGAGGAGTCGTCGGGTACATCCATATGGATGTTGAAGTCTCCGAGGATCAGAGTGGGCAGAGAGAAAGAGAGAAGGAAGGTGCGAAAGGGGTCAAGGTGGTTGAAGAAGTCGAAGGTGGGACCGGGAGGGTGGTAGATGACGGCGACAAGTATCTGGAGGGGGTGGTAGAGGCGAATGATATGGGCTTCGAAGGAGGGGAAGGAGAGGGAGGGGGGAGGAGGGATAGTGCGGAAGCGGCAACGGGGCGAGAGGAGGAAGCCGACGCCTCCACCCTTACCGGTGAGTCTGGGGGAGTGGGAGAAGGAGAGGCCTCTGCCGGAGAGAGCGGCGGCGGAGACCGTGTCTTCGGGAGAGAGCCACGTTTCCTAAAGGGCGAGGAGGTGGAGAGAGCGGGAGAGGAAAAGGTCATGGATGAAAGGTAGCTTACCTGTAATAGAGCGGGGGTTCCAGAGGCCACACTTGAAAGTAGCTGTGGGTGCAAGGGGGAGAGGGGGGAAGGGCGGGGGGAGGGGAAGGTTTGGATGGGAAGGAGGTGATGGGGGCCTGGATGGGGAGAGGGGGATGAGGGGTAGCGGTGGGACAGGAGGACTGGGATGGGGCGTGGGTGGGGAAGAGAGAAGGGGGGAGGGGGTGAGGAGGGGGTTTGGTGGGGGGAAGAGTAGGGGGAGGGGGAAGAGGGGTAGCGCTAGTTAAAGTGGGGTTCTAGGGCGGGGGAGGGGAAGGGGGGAGGAGACAGAGGAGAGAGCGGGAAAGAGCTGAGCGAGAGAGGGGAAGGGGAAGGGGAGGATAGGAAGGGGTGGGAGGGGGGAGGGGGAGAGGAGGGACATGGCGAGGCCAGAGAGGTGGGTGGCAGCACTGACAACAATAAACAGTAACAAACGAAATCGGTAATATAGCAACATGATACAGTATGATACAATACGGTAGTGCTAATATAGCAACACGATACAGTATGATACAATATAGTAGTGTTAATAAGCGAGCGATGACCAGGGTCGGGGGTAGGCTCGATTAAGGAGCGACCTGATCAAACTCAGAGTCAGGCGGCTGGTGAGGCCAGAGAGGTGGGTGGGAGCACTGATGACAATAAACAATAACAAGGGAAATCGCTAATATAGCAACATGGTACAGTAAGACACAATACAATAGTGTTAATAAGCAGGCGATGACCGGGGTCGGGGGACGAGCCGACCCTACCCGATCAGACTCAAAGTTAAGCGGCCAGCGGCCGAGAGAGAGAGAGAGAGAGAGAGAGAGAGACAGTAACAAATACTGTCAAAAAAAAAAAAATCATACCCACTAATGGGGGGAGAATGAACAGGCCATGGCTACTAGCACTTAGAACAGTGCTTTGCACATAGTAAGCGCTTGACAAATGCCATCATTACTATTATTATTATTACTGGTGTTAGCTCTTGAATACGCAGGGTAATAGACTCTGAAGAATACCACACGTAGAAAAAGCAAAGGAAAATAGAGGAAAACAGATCTTCCATCTATTTACATAGAATGCAAACAAAGCCTACAGTTTTGGTACAGTTTCCCAAACTCCCAGTAAATCTAGGGATTTAGACACCCTTTTTTCCACCGCCCCCTTCCCTCTTCCCCGCTCTTCTGTGCTTGGAGCCCTAAATGGTCCTTCTGTGTGTCCGGACTGGCTCACAAGCTATCTCTGGAGATTTTATCATCTGGTATCTCAATTATGTAAATGCCTCAAAGGCTGATTTCAGGAGTTGCACCAGCACAAATCAGATGGAGGTCAGCAAAGATATGTATCTTCTGTCTGTGTCCAAATGGGGCTGAAATCCCATGACTGGGAAACTAAAATAAAATTCAAAAAAATTTCATATCTCTCAGAAATGAAAGAATGAGCCATTCTTTATTTGTGTCTTCTACAGAAAGAATTCTCTACTGTTATGAAACAGTATTGACCACATATTTCAGCCTCTTATACAGTACACAGGCGACGGGAATAACCTTGCTATTAAGTTGTCAATATAGGGTGATGGTTCTCGCATCTCTCCCTAATCAGTCAAAAATACTATTGTTCTGTGAATTTCTTGTTATGGCGGGGAGGAAGAACTGTAATAATAACATGCTGATTCAGCCAGTTCAACTCCACCAGGGTCCATATCTCCAAGGAGCCCAGGGCGCTTGAATCAGAGATCCATTCCCAGCTTCCTCTTCCCCTTTCTCTAGCCTGCAGCCTTACAGCTGGTATACTAAGGCAATTGCTGAGGGGTGTACAAGTACAGGGAAAGTGGCTACTGACTCTGTTGTACTGTACTGCACAGAGAAAACGTTCAATAAATAGAGAAGTAGCCTGGCCTAGTGAATAGAGCCTACGCCTGAGAAGCAGAGAGTCATGGGTTTAGATCCCGGCTCTGCCACATGCCCGCTGTGTGACCTTGGGCAAGTCACTTAAGCAGCGTGGCTAGGCGGAAAGAGCGGGGGCTTGGGAGTCAGAGGTCATAGGTTCTAATCCTGGCTCCGCCACTTGTCAGCTGTGTGACTTTGGGCAAGTCACTTAACTTTCCCGTGCCTTAAAATGGGGATTAAGACTGTGAGCCCCAAGTGGGACTACCTGATTACCTTGTATCTCCCCCAGCACTTAGAACAGTGCTTGGCACATAGTAAACGCTTAACAAATACCATCATTATTACTTAACTTCTCTGGGCCTGTTACCTCATTTGTAAAATGGGGATTGAGATGGAGAGCCCCATGGGGGACAGGGACTGTGTCCAACCTAACTTGCTTATTCCCACCCCAGCGTTTAGTACAGTGCTTGGCACATAGTAAGTGCTTAACAAATACCATTATAATTATTATTATAAATGGAAAGAGCATGGGAGAAACAGCCTGGAAGAGTGGAGAGACCATAGGCTTGGGAGTCAGAGGATCATGGGTTCTAATACCAGCTCTGATACTTGTCAGCTGTGTGACCTTGGGCAAGTCACCTATCTTTTCTGAGCCTCAGTTACCTCATCTGTCAAATGGGGATGAAGACTATGAGCCCTAGGTGGGACAACCTGATTACCTTGTATCTATTCCAGTGCTTAGAACAGTGCTTGGCACATAGTAAGCGCTTAACAAATGCCACCATTATTATTATTATCAGTCAGAAGACCTGGGTTCTAATCCTGACTCCACCACTTGTATGTTGTGTGACCTTGGGTGAGTCACTTAACTTCTCTGTGCCTCAATTCCTTCATCTTGCAAAATGGGGATTCAATACCTGTTCTCCCTCCTAAGACTATGAACCTCATGTGGGACTGCTTATCTTGTATCTACTCCAGTTCTTAGTACGGTGCTTGACACATAGTAAGTGCTTAACAAATACCACAATTATTTAAAAATAGGTTTGATTGATAAACAGTAGAAGCAGTGTTGCCTAATGGATCGAGTATGGGCCTGCGTCCTAATCCCTCCTCTGCCACTTGTCTGCTGGGTGACCTTGGGCAAGTGGCTTCTCTTCTCTGTGCCTCAGTACCCTCATCTGAAAATGGGAATTAAGACTGTGAGTCATCTGTGGGACAGGGACTGTGTCCGAGCTATTTAGTTTATATCTATCCCAGTGTGTAGAACATTGCCTGGAACATAATAAGTGTTGAACAAATACCACAATTATTATTAGCAGTAGTAGCCAGACAATGCTGCCCGCTTCAGTCCTTCTCAGTCAGATAGTCGTATTTATTGAGTGCTTACTGTGTGCAGAGCACTGCTTGGGAGAATACAATATAACAAAGTTGGTAGGCAACATTTCCGGCCCTCGAGGACTGTACAGCCTTCTTCTCCCTTGTTTCCCACTAGCCGATGACTCTCAGGTTCCCTACCAAGTTCTGTCCTTCTGGTGGAGTGACATTAGGAATTGTACATTCCAGTGCTTAGTACAGTGTTCTACGCACAGTAAGTGCTCAATAAATAGATTGAATGAAGGAATTGGGAGCACATCAAAGTTGAAAAGGGCACAAGTCAGAGAGGAAAGGGACTGCTGAGTGTTTTCTAAAAAAGAAGACTTTGATGTAGTTGGAGTTGAAGGGAATCTTTCCAGAATCTCTTAACTGTGTGGGATTCAGAGACACATTTTTTTATTATTATAGTTTTTGTCATTCCTACTTCCTAGGAGGTTTAGCCCAATCACATGCAGCTTGGAAAATACACCACACCATGTTCATGTTTCAGACAGAAATCGTGGCTCTGGAAATGGGCAGTAGAATTAAGTGAAATGGGAGCTGTCACCACAGCAAAGCAAGGCAGAATTTTGTTGAGCTTGGGGAAAATAAATTTCTGAGAGGAAGGGAAGGCCAGGTTGATTCCGGTTTTGCTACTAATTCGCCCTGTCCCAAACCGTGCTATAGCTGAGCCCAGAATCCCGGTAGTGCCACCAGCCAGTCAATGGAAATGGGTTAGAGAACAATCCAATATTTAATTTGCTTGAGGGTGGGAATTGTGTGCATAGCACTATATTGCACTGTACTCTCCCAGGCACTTAATCCAATATTCTACACATAATAAACACTCAATAAATATAATTATTGATTGATTAATATGAGGAATAGTTCTAACACAGTGCATTCTAATCAACCATATATAATATTACTACTAGTAATAACAAAACTAATAATAATGAGCACTGATAAGCACTAATTAGCACTTTCTATGTGCCAAGCACTGTATGCACTAATCATAATGGTATTTGTTAAGTGCTTACTATGTGCAAGGCACTGTACAAGATAAACGGGTCAAACACTTGGGGCTCACAGTTTAACTAGGAGGAAGAACAGGTAGTGTGTATTCCTATTTTACAGGAAAATGAGGCACAAAAAAGCTATATGACTTGTCCTAGATTACACAAAAGACAAAGGGCAGAACCAGGGTTAGAATGCAGGTCCTTTGACATCCTGGCCCGTGCTCTTTGTACTAGACCACTCTGCTTCTCAGGACCATGAACAGGGTGGCTGCTGGGGGGCATGGCCAGAAAGGTGGGGGATTAGTCAGTGAGCAGCTCTTGGAAGAGGTAGCTTTTTAAGAGGGTTTTAAATGTAGTGACATGATTTGGTTAATTTGAGAGGCAAATGATTTCACACACAAGAAAAATGAGCCAGAATTGTGGGAGGTACAATTAGGAGGTTTGGGGAAGAGCAAAAAGTGTGAACAGTGCTCTGCACATAGTAAGCGCTTACTAAATACCAACATTATTATTACTATTAATATCAAATAAATTTATCCCTTTCTCCCTTCAAGGGGGAGAGCCTGAGAAAGACAGAGAAGAGCCACCTAGGAGAGTTTGGTTCAATACTGTGTGTTGGAATAAGCTATGAGCATAAGTAGGCTTTGCTCAACTTAATACAGCCATGGTGGGTGGGTCGTTTTTATTATGGCATTTGTAAAGTGTTTACTATGTGTCAAGCCCTGTTCAAAGTGCTGAAGTAGACAGAAGTTAATTCATCTACCAATCTTTGATATTAATTGAACACTTGTTGTGGACAGAGCACTGTACTAAGTATTCAGGAGAGTTTAATATAACAAATTCCCTGTCCACATGAACTTAAGGTTTAGAAGGGGAGAGAGACATTAATATAAATAAAGTCAGACACAGTCCCTATCCCACATGAGGCTCAAAGTCTAAGGGACGTGTGAAGAAAATGAGTGACAGCAGAATGCCCAAGCAGCTGCAGTATGGAGAAGTGAAATTGGGAAACCAAAAGCAAGGAGGACAGAGGAAATGGTTTAAAGACAGGGCAAAATAAAAATCTCAGACATTGTTGCAATCCAGCTGAAAACTGAGAGTCAGCTGCTGAGGATTGAAAACCATGATCTACTGCTAACAAGAAAAGAGGTGCTATCATCAAGCAAAAGCTTCAAAAGGAACAAGAGACAAGGAGGTCAAATGGAACTCCACATCTCTTCAAATACATACACAGCACCCTTACGTACGTAATCAATTAAGTTTTACTGAGGAGATTTTATCGACCTTGGTGTGCTTCCGAAAGAACACTCAAACGTCATAACAAGAGATAATGTCAAAATATTTTACTTTTCCTGGGGCATTTTCCAATTTAAAGCATCAGTAAACATTTGTATATCCTTAATAACAAGAATAATAAGTATGGTACTTGTTAAGCACTTACTATGTGCAGAGCACTCTTCTAAATACCAGGGCAGATACATGTTGATCTCATGGGGCTCATGCTCTTAACCCAGCAATCAGAAAGCATTGAGATCTGTTAGCAACATCCTGATTTGGTTTTGTCATCAGATTCCTCAGTTCTAATCTATGTTTGGGAAATGGCAACTTTCCATGCAAGTGAGAAATATGGAGGGAAAAGGAACAGAAGTCCAACCAAGTTCTGCTAATGGTGAAAAACATTTAAAAGTCCAAAACGATGTTCTATTCTTGAGATGTCCCTGCATAGGAATCATTTTGATTCCACCTTTAAAAAATTAATTCTTCCCTTAATTTCATTAACAATCTGTGTGGGTAGGCTAGAAATGTGCCTTTTGCTCTGATTGTACTTCCCAATCAATCATTCAGTCACTCAGTCATGTTTATTAAGCATTTATGATTACAGAGTGCTGTACTAAATTCTTGGGAGAGTACAAGAGAGTTGGTAGACACGTTCTCTGCCCACATGAGCTTCCAGTCTAGAGGAGGAGAGAGGCATCAATATAAATAAATGAATTATGGATATTTGTATAAGTGCTGAAAGGCTGATGGAGTGGGGAAGAGGAAATGAAAGCTTAGTTAAGGGAGGCATCTCATAAGAGATGTACTAAGGTTTTGAAGGTGGGGAGAGTGATCTTCTGGCAGATATGAAGAGGGAGAGCATTCCAGACCAATTGCAGGATGTGGGAGAGAGGTTGTTGGTTTTATTAATGAGACGGAGGTATAGTGAATAGGGTGGCATTAGCTGAGCAAAGTGTGAGAGCTGGGTTAGAGTAGGAAATCAGGAAATCAGAGAGGTAAGGTAGGAGGGGGCAAGGCGATTGAGGTGGGTGGGCAACCACTGGAGGTTCTTGAGGAGCGGGGAACCATGTCCTGAATGTTTTTGTCAAAAAATGATCCAGGCAGCAGCGTAAAGTATGGACTGGAATGGGGAGAGACAGAAGGCAGGGAGGTTAGCAAGGAGATTGATGCAGTAACGGAGGTGGGGTTGGATAAATGTTTGGATTAATATGGTTAATCCACAACCGCCTAGTACAGTGTCACAGTCTCTAGGTATTGAGTAAATGCCACTAGCATTAGTACTACTTTGGGGGTGCTAATTTTTGAGAAAACAATAAGGAGTTAAAATACTTGTTCCCTTTGCTGTCAAAACTATATTATAAGATTCCAAATAAATTGTAAACTCATTAAAAGAAGGGATCATGTCTATCAATTTTTCTGTCTCAAGTGCTTATTACAGTGCTCTACAAACAGTAATTACTCAGTAAATACCACTGATTGATTGGGATGACTAACACCTTTGGTTTGGGATTTATAAACTCTTATTCTTCAAGGTTCCATTGGGCAAAATATGGTTTCACAGCTGAGAGTTCCGTCTGTGGATATTATTATAAATTATTTTGAAGAAAGGTTGTCCCTGATGACAAGAACACAGGATTAATCCTGCAGAATGGGAAAGTGGGACAACTCAACAACAAAAACTGTCAGAAGGACATCAAGCCTATGATGGCAGCACACTATTTGCAGGAATGAAGCAATTAAGTGGAATTTGTGAAATGCTCCAACAGCTTCAATCCTTACCATCTATCTCTTGAGCAATACCAGTTAGCTTACTTCTCTCTCTCTCTCAGGAGGGTTAGTCCAAGGGAGGGGGGCTGTTCCCCTAATCAATCAATCAGTCAATCAATCTTATCTATTGAGTGCCCACGGAGGGCAGAGCACTGTACTAAATGGTCAAGTTCATTCATTCAGTAGTATTTATTGAGCACTTACTATGTCCAGAGCACTGTACTAAGCGCTCGGAATGTACAATTTGGTAACAGATAGAGACAATCCCTGTCCATTGACGGGCTTACAGTCTAATCGGGGGAGACAGACAGACAAAAACAATAGCAATAAATAGAATCAAGGGGAAGAACATCTCATTAACAAAATAGGGTAATAAAAAATAGATACAAATGAGCGGACGAGCACAGCGCTGAGGGGAGGGGAAGGGAGAGGGGGAGAAGCAGAAGGAAAGGGGGGAAAAGGGGGCTTAGCTGAGGGAAGGTGAAGTGGGGGTAGAGGGGCAACAGAGGGAGCAGAGGGAAAAGGGGAAACTCAGTCTGGGAAGTGAAACATAAGGTAAATGCTGACTTTCCAATCACAATTCTCAGGGTCCCAGCTCCTGACATGCCCTGGGTAAACAAGGTCAAGAGGATCTCAGCTGCTGCAGGGCATGCCCCCTCCCCCTCCCCCCATCCCTTTTGGCCTCTCCCTCTAACGGATACCTGAGCAAAACAACTGGTAACTACTGCTTTCCTATCATGACTCCTTTGGCCCCAGCTCCCCAAATGCCCTGTACACACTGGGCCGCGAGGATCGAGCAATCATACTTCTTCCCCCTTCAAAACCCTACTGAAGGCTCACCTCCTCCATGAGACCTTCCCTGATTAGGCTCCTCTTTTCCTCAGCTCCCCCTCCCCTCCCTTTCACCCCAACTCACTCCCTCTGCTCTACTCTTCCTCCCCACCCCACAGCACTTGTATTCATTCATTCATTCATTCAATTGTATTTACTGAGCACTTACTGTGTGCAGAACACTGTACTAAGCGCTTGGAAAGTACAATTTGTCAACAGAGACAATCCTTACCCAACAACAGGCTCACAGTCTAGAAAGGGGAGACAGACAATACAACAAAACAAGTAGACAGGCATTAATACCATCAAAATAAACAGAATCATAGATATATACACATCATTAATAAAATAGTGTTGTGGGTAGGGGAAGGGGATAAAGCAGAGGAAGGGAGTAGGGGCAATGGGGAGGGGAGGAGGGGCAGAGGGAAAGGGAAGGCTCAGTCTGGGTATAAATGTAGACATCTATGTGTATATATCTATGTGTACATATGTACATATCTATAATTCTATTTATTTATATGAATGCCTATTTACTTGTTTTGATGTATACATATCAATAATTTCATTTATTTAATTTGATGCTACTGAAGCCTGTTTACTTGTTTTGATGTCTATCTCCCCCCTTCTAGACTGTGAGCACGTTGTGGGCAGGGACTGCTTCTCTTTGCTGCAGAATTGCACTTTTCAAGTGCTTAGTACAGTGCTCTGCACACAGTAAGTGCTCAAAAAATACAACTGAATGAATGAATCTAAGCTGATAAAGAAGGCTTTCCAGGCCTCGCCCTCTCCCAAACTACCAAGTGATTACTCCAGAAACCTGCTGTCTTCCCATAGTGACTCACTGGAATGTCGTCTCCACAAAACCTTGGGAAGATCGTGGCGATTGACACTGTATTGGCACTGTGGGCACAGTTGTGAAGGAGGACTCTGAGCTGAGGAGCCAGAAATTCTGCTCTCCCACCACTGTACTCTCCCAACTGCTTATTACAGTGTTCTACACAAAGTAAGGGCTTAATAAATATGATTGATTGATTGTCACCTTAGTGCTTTGTTTCATCATCCGTTACATGTCTGTCACCAGTCCACTCACTCCCTTTATATTTTTTGATATGAGCACCCCTGATAGTCAGTCACCATGTCTAATTCTCACCTATATATTCTTTCCCAATAATAATAATGATGATGGTATTTGATAAGCACTTACTATGTGCCAAGCACTGTTCTAAGCACTAAAGAAGGTACAAGCAAATAAGATTTGACACAATCCTGTCCCATGTGGGGCTCACAGTCTTAATCCCCATTTTACAGATGAGGTAACTGAGGCCCCGAGAGGTGAAATGACTTGCCCAAGATCACATAGCAGATAAGTGGTGGAGCGAGATTTAGAACCCATGACCTTCTGACTTCCAGACCTGTGGTCTATCTACTAGACCAAGCTGCTTCTCATCTACTACTACTATCACTACCACTATTTTTTTTGTCTTGTCTTATGCTGTCAAGTCATCCCCGACCCACAGTGACTCCAAGACATATCACCCCCGAACACCCCACCTCTATCTTGCAATCGTTCTGGTAGTGGATCCATAGAGTTTTCTCGGTAAAAATCTGGAAGTGGTTTACCATCGCCTCCCTCCGTGCAGTAAACTCCGTGAGTCTCTGCCCTCAGCTCTCTCCCATGTCCCTGCTGCCCAGCACAGGGGAGTTCTGACTTGAAGCAGGTTGCCTTCCACTCGCTAGCCACTGCCCAAGCTAGGAATGGAAGGGGTATGCCTCTGCTTGACTCTCCCTCTCACAGCTGAGACTGGTAGAGTACTGGAAAGTCTCCAGGTACGGTCCTGAAAGGGGATTTCTACTTTTACAACTACTAAACTCCTGGGAAAGGACAGAAGTGATAATAGGAGGCACAGTACACTCAAGGTATTTACAATCAAGAAGGGGAAAAATACACACAAATAAATTACAGATTAGAAGAATCAATACAGTATATGCAATATATAAGATACTTACATAAATGTTCCTGTGAAGGTGGGAGAACTTAGGGACCTAGGTGGCCTGAAAGTGCTAAATAGTAGTTAAGGTATGTGAAGTAGGAAGATTATAAATTGAAGATTGTAAGATACTTGAGGGCAGGGATTGTTTCTACTTATTCTTTTATACCTTCTCAATTGCTCAGTATAATGCTCTGCATGCAAAAAGTGCTCGATAAAATCCAATTGATTGATTGATTAAGCCTCCTGCCTCCTTGGAGGCCCTGAAGATTGCTCTGGCTGTCAAACATGGAAGGAAAAGAAATTCCAGCGAATGGTATTTATTGTACACTTATTCTGCGTAGAGCACTAAACATTTCTGAGAGTACGATTGAGTCAGCAAACACAGTCAGCAGGAGGACATGAATAAGGGGTTGAGGGGGGGAGAGATGAGAACAAGACACAGAGAAAGTTTCCTTTGAGAGGAATGAAGACTGCAAACTGGGGTGATCTTCAGACCACCTAGTTTGGCTCAGAAAAATATTTCTCTGTTGATTTCCTGACTAAATTGTTTAGCCTTCATACCCTTTCCTTATAGCTAATCAGTCTGTAAGCTGACAAGTGACACTGCCTTGACTGTTTTACAAAAACAAGTGGTTTTGAGGCCATTTGTCTCCAGAGTGATCATCCTTCCATTCACATTATTCTCCCTCCTTGAGTCTGATCACAAAGGAACCCAGGCTATGTTTATTCAGGTTGTTCCTCCTTGGAATGTCTTATCCGTTGTGTGAAAATCTGTCTACTGAAACAGACAACCACTCTGCCCACTTTCAAAGACATGCTAAAATCACATCTTCTTCAAGAGGCCTTCCATCATTTCTCCTATGGGGCCGCCCCTCTGGATCATCTATGCACTCAGATCTGTACCCCTTAAGAACTTAACAGTCACCCCTTCCTCAGCTCTGAGCACCTATGTAATCGTATTTATTGAGAGCTTATGTTGTCCAGAGCACTGTACTAAGTTGTTGGGATAGTGCAATATAACAGAGTTGGTAGACAGATACCCAGCTTACAAAGAGCTTACAGTCTTACATAAACATATACCCTGCCATTTTCCCTGTCTAATTTGTTTTAATGCCTGCTCACCCTCTAATAATAATAATCATAATGGTATTTGTTAAGTGCTTAGTATGTGCCAGGTGCTGTACTAAGTGCTGAAGCACTAAATGCTCCTCGTGAGCAGGGATCAAGTGTTTAGTACAGTGCTCTGGACAAAGAAAGAGTCCAATAAATAGCAGTGATATATTTAATAAAGCTCACACTGACCTTTGAAATATGTCACCAGCCTGTTTTCAAAAGAGAAGTTTGAGTCTGACAAACAACCATGGGTTAGTCAAAATAGCAAATAGAAATGAGAAGATGCTTAATTAAATCTGCAGTGAGCCAAATTATCCCAGTATGTAGGGAACTGTCAGGGAGGAAGTAGGCATTCTTGAACACGGCCTTCATTTCTTTGGGTCACCAAATGTACTGCTTTTACCTAATAATAATAATGGTATTTGTTAACCACTGACTATGTGTCAAGCACTCTTCTAAGCCCTGGGGTAGATACAAGCTAATCAGGTTGGACATCCTCTCACTGTCCCTCATGGGGCTTTTCAGTCTTAATCCTCATTTTACAGATAAGGGAACTCAGGCCCAGAGCAGTTAAGTGACTAACCCTAGATGACATAACAGACAAGTGTCAGAGCCGGTATTAGAACCCAGACCCTTCTGACTTCCAGTCCTGTACTCTATCCACTAGTCTGGGCTTCTTCCCTGGATTGGAGACACAAAAACTCAGGCTAAGAAGCCTAACCCTATCTCTTTGCCTGAAAAAATCTGTAGGGCACAGGAGAAGGTGAGTGTTCCCAGACTGGTCTTTCTAATCAAACAACCAAGCAGCATGATTAGAGCTCGGGCCTGGGAATCAAAAGGACCAGGGTTCTAATCCTGGCTCTGCCACTTGTTTGCTGTGTGATCTTCGGGAAGTCACCTCACTGGGCCATTACCTCATCTGTAAAATGGGGATTCCCCTCTCAGTGTCACACCTGGAGAGTTTCCAGTAGTCTACAGTCTTGGCTACTGGAAGGAGAGTCAAGCAGACGCTTATCCATTCCATTCCTAGCTTGGGCAGTGGTTAGCGAGTGGAAGTCAATCTGCTACAAGTCAAAAGTCACTCATGCTGGGCTGCAGTGGCATGGGAGAGAGTTGAGGGTGGAGACTCAAGTTTATTCATTCAATCATATTTATTGAATGCTTACTGTGTGCAGAGCACTGTATTAAGAGCTTGGAAAGTACAATTCGACAACAGATAGAGATAATCCTTATCCAATAACGAGCTCACAGTCTAAAAGGGGGGGAGACAGACAACAAAATTACTGCGCAGAAGGCTACCATGGTAAACCACTTCCATGTTTTTACCAAGAAAATTCTATGGATACGCTACCAGAACAATTGTAGATGGAGAGGGGGGCATTCTGGGAGAGATGTGTTCGTGGTGTCACTTTGGGTCGGAAACGACTCGTCATAAGACAAGACAAGAAAATGGGGATTAAGGCTGGGAGCCCCATATGGGACATGGACTATATTCAACCTAATTAACCTGTATCTATCCCAGTGGCTGACACATAGGAAGCACTTAACAAATACCATAAAATAGAATCAATCAATCAGTAGTATTCACTGAGTGTTTACTTTGTGCAGAGTACTGCTCTAAGCACTTAGGAGAGTGCAGTAGCGCAGCTCAGTGGAAAGAGCACGGGTTTGGGAGTTAGAGGTCATGGGATCGAATCCCAGCTCTACCACTTGTCAGCTGTGTGACTGTGGGCAAGTCACTTTACTTCTCTGTGCCTCAGTTCCCTCATCTGTAAAATGGGGATGAAGACTGTGAGCCTCACGTGGGACAACCTGATTACCCTATATCCACCCCAGCACTTAGAACAGTGCTCTCCATATAGTAAGCGCTTAACAAATACCAACCTTATTAACATTATTATTACAGTAGAGCTGTGTTTTCTATGTAGCAGTGAGGCCTCTAATTTCATGTTGATCAACTATACAGCACTGTACTTTCCCAAGTGCTTAGTGTGATGCTCTGCACACAGTAAGTGCTTAATAAATAACACTGATTGATTGATTAGAATACTGAAGCAGGAAGAACCCAAATCAGGGTTCTGCCATCTTGGATTTCTTAGCTCTCCCACAGGCCAACTTCCTGGCTTGAAAGCTTGCCCTCTCAGGGAAAGGAGGCATAACAAAGAGAAGCAGTGTGTCCCAGTGGAAAGAGTGTGGTCCAGGGAGTCAGAGGATCTGAGTTTTAATCCGAGTTCTGCCAGTTGCCTACTGAGTGAGCTTGGTCAAGTCACTTAACTTTTCTGTGCCTCAGCTACCTCATCTGTAAAATAGGGATCCAATATCTATTCTCCCTCTTATTTAGACTGTAACCCCCATGTGGGATATGAACTCCCTCTGACCCGATTGACTTGTAACTACCCCAGTGCTTAGAGAAGTGCTAAACAAATTATTAATAATAATTATATTATTATAATGATAAAATATGGCACTGCTTTGAAATGAAATGGAGTCACCAATGCAGGATGATGTCCAAGTCACACTAGGTGCTTTGGTCTAACACAAAGGAACCTCTGAGGTTGCTGTAGGAACTTCCTCAGTGGCCTGGTGGAGTTTAAGGAAGTTTCCAAACTTTTATCCAATGAACAGCTTACTTGCCGGGAAAGTCAGTCCATCGTGATTACAAGAGTTATATTTCTGTATTTCCTAGAAGAAAGTGAAAAAGTGCCATAGTGGATTCAGCATGGGCCTGGGAATCAGAAGGTCATGGGTTCTAACCCCTACTCTGTCACTTGTCTGCTGTGTGACCTTGAGCAAGTCACTTCACTTCTCTGTGCCTCAGCTACCTCATCTGTAAAATGGGGATTAAGAGTGTGAGTCCCATGTGGGACAGGGACTGCGTCCAATCTGATTTGCTTGTAACCACCCCAGGGCTTAATACAGTGCCTGGCACATAGTAAGTGTTAAACAAATACCCCAAATCATTATGACGATGATGATGATGATGATGATGATGATGATGATGGTGAAACCCATGAAGAGGCCTTCCCCAAGCCCTCATTTCCCCTACTTGCTCTTCCTTTTGCAACTCCTATGAATCCGGATCAGTACCCTTTAAGCACATGATATCTATTCCAACCTTCACTTCTCAGCATTTATGTACATATGCCTAATTTGCTTTCATATCTGTTTTCCCTGCTAGATATGCCTAATTTGCTTTCATATCTGTTTTTCCTGCTAGACGGAAAGGGATTTGTGAGTAGGCGCCTACATATACCAACTCCATGATACCATGCTTGGGTGCTTGGCTCAGTGGAAAGAGCCCGGGCTTGGGAGTCAGAGGTCATGGGTTTAAATCCTGGCTCTGCCACTTGTCAGCTGTGTGACTGTGGGCAAGTCACTTAACTTCTCTGTGCCTCAGTTACATCACCTGTAAAATGGGGATTAACTGTGAGCCTCACGTGGGACAACCTGATAACCCTGTATCTACCCCAGTGCTTAGAACAGTGCTCAGCACTTAGTAAGCACTTAACAAATACTAACATTACTATAAATATAATTGATTGATATTTAATTGATGAAGCTCCCTTTCTTAACATCTATTTCACACTGGCAACTATACTCTTATACACAGAATTTGGCTTGATATTTCATTAAGTATAAACAAAAAGGCGTAGTATAGACACCTAGAAGCTGTATGCTTTCAAAGTGAAGATTGCAAAATAATGTGCGCTATCTTTCATACCATCTCATTTTGGAGGCCAGTTATAAATTCCTCTGGATACAAAACCTGGTTGTGGAATGGCCAGCAGACTCTGAAATATAAGAGGGAGCAGAGCAATGAAATAATAATAGCAAATTCGAGCAAATTAATTCAACAGGAAACTTAATCTCCCTGCAAGCTGATCTGCTGTGGGGTGGAAGGATGGGAGGCAAGGAGGGGATTTGAGGGAGCCGACTCCATGCACCCTGAAGTCCAAATCAGGAAATGACTTATAATGAGACAGGTAATGCAACTGAAAATCCATCAGAGAGAGAACTGCCAGGCGCTGGTTTCCATCTAAGCTCACAGAGAGCAAGCTTAACAGCACATTGTAAGCCCCCTGAAGGGACAGGGACTATGTCAATATTACTTTATCCTTATTGATTTCACACCCATTATCCTTGTCAGCTATTCCAGACATTTGACTCCATCCTCAAAACTCCTGTCCCCTAAAACCCCTACCTTGTTCTCCTAATGACCTCATCATGTACTTTATCACTAAAATTGAAACCATCAGGCTTCAGCTCCTAAAATCTCCACTGCTCCTCTCCAGTCCCTCCCTCTCCTCCTACACTTCGACTCACCCAATTTTCCCAACAATATCTCTAAATGGCATCTTTCTTCTATCAAAATCTACCCTCTCCACCTGTGCCTCTGAACCCCTCCCTTCATACCTTTTAAAAACACTTTCCCTCTCTCTGCTTTCCTCCCTGACCTATATATTCAGCTCTACACTTTCCAATGTCTTCTTCACCACTACTTTTAAACATTGCTCCTGTATCCCCTATGTTAAAAGAACCTTTAGCCTCTTGGCTCCCTCCAGTTATTGCTCTCTCTCCCTTCTCCCATCCCTCTCCAAACTTCTTGCCTCTCCTCCAGTTCTCTCCTTGATCCCCTCCAATTTGGTATCCACCCCATTCACTCCATGGAAATTGCTCTCTCTAAGGCCATCAGTGACCTTCTTCTTGTCAAATGCGATAGCCCCTACCCCATCCTAATCCTCCAAGACCTCTCAGCTGCCTTCAACACTGTGGACCAGCCCCTTCTCCTTGAAACATTACCCAACCTTTGCTTCTTTCATTCATTTATTCAATCATATTTATTGGGCACTTACTGTGTGCAGAGCCCTGTACTAAGCACTTGGGAAAGTACAATACAGCAATAGAGACAATTCCTTCCCACATCAAGCTCACAGTCTGGGCCAGAGGAGACAGACTTCAATATAAATAAATATGATTACAGATATATACATAAGTGCTATAAGACTGGGAGCAGGGGGAAGAGCAAAGGGAGCAAGTAGGGTGATGTGGAAGGGAGTGGGAGATGAGGAAAATTAGGGTTTAGTCTCTTGGAGGAGATGTGCCTTCAGTAAGGCTGTGAAGGGTGAAGAATAATTTTCTGGAGGAGTTAAGGAAAGAGGGCATTCCAGGCCAGAGATAGGATGTGGGCCAGGGATTGGCAGCGAGACAGGCGAGAGTGAGGCACAGTGAGAAGGTTAGTACTAGAGCAGCGAAGTGTGTGGGCTGGGTTGTAGAAGGAGAGAAGCAAGTTGAGGTAAGAGGGGGCAAGGTGATGGAGTGCTTTAAAGCCAGTGGTGAGGAGTTTTTGTTTGCTATAGAGATGGATAAGCAACCACTGGAGATTTTTGAGGAGGGGGATGACATAATAATAATAATGTTGGTATTTGTTAAGCTCTTCCTATGTGCAGAGCACTGTTCTAAGCGCTGGGGTAGATACAGGGGAATCAGGTTGTCCCACGTGAGGGTCACAGTTAATCCCCATTTTACAGATGAGTGAACTGAGGCCCAGAGAAGTGAAGTGACTTGCCCACAGTCACACAGCTGACAAGTGGCAGAGTCAGGATTCGAACCCATGAACTCTGACTCCCAAGCCCGGACTCTTTCCACTGAGCCACGCTGCTTGAACGTTTCTGTAGAAAGATAATCGGGGCAGCAGAGTGAATTATGGACAGAAGAGGGGAGAGAGAGAAGGTTGGGAAGTCAGAAGGGAGGCTGACATAGTAATCTAGGTGAGGTAGGATGAATGATTGGACTAATGTGGTAGTAGTTTGGTTGGAGTGGAAAGGGCAGATTTTAACGATGTTGTGAAAGTGAGACCGACAGGATTTGGTGACAGATTGGCTATGTGGGTTGAATGATAGGAGCTCTGTTTTGGACATGTTATATTTGAGATTATGGGCGGACATCCAAGTAGAGACGTCTTGAAGGCAGGAGGAGATGCAAGCCTGGAGAGAGGGAGAGAGAATAGGGTAAGAGATGGAGATTTGGGTATGATTTGTGTAGAGCTGGTAGTTGAAGCCATGGGAGCAAATGATTTCTCCAAGTTAATGAGGGTAGATGAAAACAGAAGGGGACTGAGAACTGAACCTTGAGGGACCTCCACAGATAGGGGATGGGAGCAGGAGGAAGAGCCTGTGAAGGAGACTAAGAACGAATGGCCAGAGAGATGAGGAGAACCAGGAGAGGATAGAGTCAGTGAAGCCAAGCTTGGAAAACATACCCAGGAGAAAGGGATGGTCCACAGTGTCAAAGGCAGCTGACAGGCCGAGGAGGATTAGGATGGTGTAGGAGCCTTTGGATTTGGCAAGAAGGAGATCTTTGGTGACCTTTGAGAGGGCAGTTTCAGTGGAGTGAAAGGGACAAAAGCCAGATTGGAGAGGGTCCAGCAAAGAGTTGGAGGAGAGGAATTTGAGACAGCGGATGTAGATGACTCGCTCAAGGAATTGGGGATGAAAGGTAGAAGGGAGATGGGGCGATAACTGGAGGGAGCCGAGGGGTCAAGGGAGGGTTTTTTTACGATGGGGAAAACGTGGGATATTTGAAGGCAGAGGGGAAGAAGTCACCAGAGAGTGAACGGTTGAACATGGTTGTTAAGGAGGAAAGAGGAAAGGGGCGAGAGTTTTTATAAGATGGGAAGGAATGGGGTCCAATGCACATGTGGAGGGAGTGGCATTTGAGAGGATACAGGAGATCTCCTCTGTAGAAACTGTTGGGAAGGATGGGAAAGTTGAAGAGAAGGCCAGCAGGAGGGGGGATTGAGGAGGGGAAGGGGTGATTTTAGGGAGCTCATACCTCATAGTGTTAATTTTCTTAATAAAGTAGATGGCCAGATCATTGGGTGCAACAGATGAGGGAGACGGGGGCACAAGGGGCCTGAGGAGGGCCTGAGGAGGGAGTTAAAGGTCTGTCTGGAACAACTGGCCAGGGTGATGGGCGTGGGTGTCGATAAGGGAAGAGAAATAGTTTTGCCAGGCAGAGGAGAGGGCAGAATTAAAGCAAGACACTAACACTGTCCTCTCCTGCTTCTCTTCCTGTCACTCCAGCCACTCCTCTCCTCCTCAGTGTCTTTTGCAGACTTGTCTTGTGCCGCCCATCTTCCGACCCAGTTATGGGTCTCTTTCTATTCTCCATCTGCACACACTCCCTTGGAGAATTCATTAGCTCCCTTAGCTTCAACTACCATCTTTTTGTAGATGCTTCCCTAATCTACCTCTTCCCAAATCTACCTCTTCAACCCTGACCTCTCTCCTTCTTTGCAGCAGCCTCATATTTTCTCCTGCATTTAGGACATCTCACACCTGGATGTCTCAGAGTAAACATGCCCGAAACAGAACTGTACTAAGTGCTTGGGAGAGTACAGTACAACAGTGAAGAGTGAGAATCCCTGTCCACAAAGAGCTCACAGTCTAGAGGACTCCCTCTCCCTTCTGTGTCACCCTTGCATTTGGATCTGTACCCTTAGAGCACTTGATATCCACCCCATCCGCAGTCCCACAGCACTTAGGTACAGTGCTTGGCACATAGTAAGCGCTTACAAATGCCATCATTATTATCTGCAATGGTTTCATTAATATTAATGTCTGTCTCCTCCTCTAGACTATAAGCTCCTTTTGGGCAGGGAACGTGTTGACCAAGCTTCTTATATTGTACTTTCCTAGGTGATCTGCACACAGTAAATCCTCTGCACAATAAATACTATTGATTGATAAGGGAAAATCCATGCAGAAGCAATTTACACATAGGATGAAGAAGGAAGTGGATGTGTACGAGTTCATTTAACAGAGAATGGAAGTTAATAGGTGCAGAAATTCTACAGAGTATAGTGGGTACATAAGTGCATGGTTGGTACAGAAGTACTGAGGTGGCCTCTGTGAGATATAATTGTTATTTATGATTAAGCAGAGGTGAGCAGGGCTTTTTGTTCACTCCAGTGGAAGATGAAGGAATGAAGAGGAGGGTTCAATGATGGTAGATACAACATTAAAAAAACTAAGACCATAATATTTAGTACCTTCACCTTTTAGGTGGTGAGAAAGATCCCTGAGAGTTTACCCATAAAATCCTGAAATCCCAGTTACACTTCAGCCCCACCTGAAACAGCTGGAAGCAAAGACAATCTTTTCAGCTGATGGGTTATCCCCCTCTGCTATTATGGCAAGGGAAGTAACATGGTTAAGGCCCATGAGCCTTCTGAATAATTAATATCTTCATTTAAAAAGCCTAGAGTTGGAAACACCGGTGAAGCCTGCGTTTAGCAAAGAGCCGACGTTGCGATGCACAGCCAACTGGAGGATGTCTGTGTGACTGTGAGCAGAGCCGAACTATAAACTGAGAAAGGCTGTTTTCCATTTGTTTGAAACTGTTGGAGAATAGGTCCTTGGGTGAGGATAGGATTCCGAAATACTTCAGAGGAAAGGAATATAAGTATGAAGAGGGAACCGGGAAAAATGCCAGGCACTGGTGTATGCTGTGGTGGATTCCTGAAACAATCTCATTTGAATGTCTTGTAAACCTATAAATAAAATGCCGGTAGGAAGCAGCAAACTCAGCACAAATTAATTTTAATACCAAAAGGCACATTCGGATTGAATTTGCCATATCCACAATTTCCAAGTGAAATATTGAATTAGTTATTCGATGGATGCCGAGGAGAAGACAGCTAATGAAAATGAACACTTTTTTATACAGCATCTGCCACCATACATTATTTCCACATTACCCAACTATAGGGTTTAAACTGACATTAGGGACAGACTGATTTAATTTCTGTTTAAGGGGAGAATATGTAATTTTAATTCCATTTACTTATGCAATGCCTGTTTAACTCAAATCTGCCAGAAAGGAACTCAGGCATTTGGACAAATGTGGTAGGTTGATTGAATATTGATAAGCCAATTTTTAATTTATCGAGGTTATATAGAGGCACCACACTTACACTGCATACTAATGAGGTTCTAAGTGTTGAGAGAAGGTGACATGTACAGCAAAACAGTTCTGGGGCTCAGAGTGGGAAATAAGGAAGTGACAGTACTCTGACATTATGAAAATTAGCCCCCTGGATTAGAAATGTGAAGTGCCTTAGGATAAAGAAAAAAAATTAGGAAAGGCAGGAAAAAACATCTCAAATGGAATGTATCCGGAGAAGGTTGTAGAGAAAAATGTCAGGGGCAGCCCCTTAACTCCTGGCTCACTTCCTGCAAGAGAAGCAGCATTCACTTCCCACTTTCTCCAGAAAAGCAGCATGGCCTAGTGGATAGAGCAGGGGCCTGGGAATCTGAAGATCATGGCTTCTAATCCCTGCTCCTTTGTTTGTCTGCTCTATGACCTTGGGAAAGACACTTCATTTCTCCGTGTCTCAGCTACTTCATCTGTAAAATGGGGATTAAGACTGGGAACCTGATGTGGGACACGACTGTGTCCAACCCGATTTGCTTGTATCCAACCCAGTGCTTAGTACAGTGCCTGGTATATAGTAAGCACTTTGCAAATACCACAGTTAGTATTATTATTACCCCAAGAGAGATGGTTCATAAACCCCAAACCTGATCATTGTCCCGATGCCATCTCTGATCCAGGTTTCAAGTTCCAAGATAGGCAATAAATTTGGAAAGTTCCAGGCAGAGATGAGAAGAAATCACGTTGAATATAAGGGAATGAAGAAACTTAATGAAATTGCTTTACCTGAGAAATGTTAAGGCCTATAAGCTATCAGTTTAGGGTGTTTGAAGTACAGAATCAACTGTAGGCAGGGGACTGGACCTGATGACTTCCCAGAAGTCCCTTCCAGGTTAAGGAATGTAGGGATTTAAATTACATGGAAATCAAAGAGTGAGGGAAATTAATGTCCAGAAACAGGACTATTCATGAGGGAAAGGTAGTTCTTCCATTAGCTTAAAGAGATCCAAATCTAACTCTCTGAGCATTAGCAAAAATTCAGCCTATTTGGAATCAGGACCATTTCTAGCCTGAGGCAAAGAGCATGCCCAAGCATGGGGCCATTTGATTTCCCTCTTCTCTTTTGAGCATTCATAGGCTCTCCTAGTATTAAAACCCCACCCTCTCCTTTTCCTTGTCTGTGTCCATAAATTTGGAACCAAAATTGAAAGCATTCAATTGATGCTGAACAACTGTGCTTAATTTCCTCCTGATATTAGGCTACTAATAAGAATATATCTGTTTCAGCCATGCTGTGAAAGAGCCTGTGAGAATTAATGATGCATCTCCATAAAAGAATACAGAGGACTGCACAGAGACAGAGTTCATATCAGATGTCGTGAGGAAAAGAAGACAATCATCTGTAAGGCTATTAGCAAATATCAGAACTCCAAAATGCTACTGGGGAGTGATGCTCTTCAGAAACCATATTTTCCAAACAGTGAGTAAACTGCCTTATTTGATAATATCGGCCCAATTATCTAGTTGAAAAATTGGCAGGGTATTAATATATTACATATTAGTAGTTTATTAGATTGCATGACACATACCATGCACATACACTGAGTATGGTCCAATGGGCTAAACCAGAGTGATCCAAGATGTAATGATTAAAAATTACACCATAAAGACTTGACATCTACATACACCCCTGTGCCTTCAAGAGATCATATGTAGGAGGAGCGGGTCGGAAATTCAGATCATTTCATCAATCCAATCTTCTAATAATAAATGAGCCATTGACTTGCTAAGCTGCAAATACGGTTTTCTTGAATTCTACATTGGGACTTATTCATAGCCTCTAGATACGGGTCAAAAGGGGACTCAATTGAAAAATGAACCATTTCAACATGTCATTTTTCTTCCCCTTAAGGAGACAGCTTCAAAAGAACCAAGAGGTTTGAATTTGCATTTCAATCTAAGGTTTACATTCATCTTCTCCTACTAATGCCCTTACTGCATTAATTTGGTCTTTCCTGTTCCTTATGGAATCTCAACTGGATTATTTGTGTGTTTGGGTATTCCATTGTAGGCTTTTTGTTACTTGTAATAGATGCAAAGGTTACGGATATTAGCCACAAATGGGTTTCTTCCTATTTAACTGTTTTGGTTATTTTGTCCAGGTTTGACTGGACATCACCAGAATGTCTCTTTGTAGTGTTTGTGTGTGTGTGTGGGTGTGTACGTGGGGAGGGGAGGAGGATTTGGAGAGGGAGAGAAAGAAAATAAACTGTCTTTTGTTTTGAAGGATGGTCAATCAAACAATTAATAGTACATATTGAGTGCTTCACCTCTCAAGGTCCTACCTGGAGCAGGTCCAGTACTCTACCAGTCTCAACTATGGAAGGAAGAGTCAAGCAGAGGCATTCCTTTCTAGTTTAGGCAGTGGCTAGCAAGTGGAAGGCAATCTGCTACAAGTCAAAACTCACTTGTGCTGGGCAACAGCAGCGTGGGAGAGAGTCAAGAGCAGAGACTTAGGTTTAGTGAGTGGAAGGAGGCAGTGGTAAACCGCTTCCAGATTTTGACCAAGAAAACTCTATAGATAAATTACCAGTACTATTGCAGATGAAGGTCGGGCATTCTGGGAGAGATGTGACCATGGCGTCGCTATGGGTTAGACAAGATTCAACAGCATAAGACAACAATAACATTGAGTGCTTAATCTGTGCATAGCACTAGTACAATAGAGTCAGTAGTCATGATTTCTGTCCTTGGGAAGCTTACAGCTTACAAGAGATCTAGGTGTGGACTTTATTCATGGATAAGAGTATGGGTGAAGAGCCAGTCTCTCTTCCACAATGAACAACAATGAACAAAAAACACCTTTTCTATCTCTTTGTCCTAATTAGGGTAAAGGTGCCTCCTTATGTCAGTCAGTCAGTCAGTCACTGAGAGCTTACTATGTGCAGAACACTATTCTAAACGTTTGGGAGAGTACGAGATAACAATAAACAGACACATTTTCTGCCCACAGGCTTAGAGTCCAGAGGGGGAGACCAACCTTACTATAAATAAATAAATTACAGATTTGTACATAAATTCTGTGGGACTGGGGAGTGGGGATGAATAAATGGAATAAGTCCAGGCAAGACAGAAGGGAGTGGGAAGATGGGTTCCCTGGACCCCAGATACTCATCATGACATTTGAGTTATAGTCCACTAGACTGTGAGCTCCATGAGGGAAGGGATCATGTCCACCACAACTCTATTGCACTGTACTCTGCACATAGTAAGAGCTGAATAAATACCACTGATTGATGAAAGTTGGAGGAAATTGGTGGTAATTTAAGAGGTGAAATTGGCAGGGAGAGCTGAGGGTGCTAAATCCCTGGACCCCTTCTAGGCATCCAATCTCTTACAGGTGGCTCCAGGGGTTATTTTGTCTAGAAAGCAGAAAGCAGCGTGGCTCATTTAAGGGGAAGCAGCATGGCTCAGTGGAAAGAGCCTGGGCTTCGGAGTCAGAGGTCATGGGTTCAACTCCTGGCTCTGCCACTTGTCAGCTGTGTGACTGTGGGCAAGTCACTTCACTCCTCTGTGCCTCAGTTACCTCATCTGGAAAATAGGGATTAACTGTGAGCCTCACTTGGGACAACCTGATGACCCTGTATCTACCCCAGTGCTTAGAACAGTGCTCTGCACATAGTAAGCGCTTTACAAATACCAACATTAATTAATTAATTAATTAGGAAAGGTCTCATGTGATCCTCTGACCACCTCAAAATGCCCTTCAGGCACAGAGCTCCCAACATCAGAGAATGAAGCATATATGAAAACCCAATTTATGGCTTTCCACTCACTCCCTCACTCACTCAACGAATCAGTAGTATTAATTTATTTACTGTGTGCAGAGGACTGTACTGAGCACTTAGGAAGCAGCCTGGCCTAGTGGATAGAGTACAGGCCTGGGAGTCAGAAGGACTTGGGTTCTAAGCCTGGCTCCACCACATGTCTGCCGAGTGACCCTGGGCAAGTCACTTAACTTCTCTGGGCCTCAGTTACCTCATCTGTAAGATGGGGATTAAGAGTTTGAGCCCCAAGTGGGATAGGGACTGTGTCCAACTTTATTAACTTGCATGCACCCCTGCACTTAGAACATCACTTGGCAGATAGTAAGCGCTTAACAAGTACCAAAATTAATTATAATCACAATGCAACAATATAACTGACACATTCCCTGCCCATAAGGAGTCTAGAGAGAGAGACAGATATTAAAATGAATCACCGGTATGAACATAAGTGTGGTGGGGCTGCGGGTAGGGTGAATATGAAGTGTTTAAAGGGTACAAATCCATATGCAAGGGTGAAGCAGAAAGGAGAGGGAATAAGGGAAATGAGGACTTAACCAGGGAAGGCCTTTTGGAGGAGATGACATTTTAATAAGGCTTTGAAGGTGGGGAGAGTGATGCTCTGTCAACAATGAAGGGGGAGGTAGTTCCAGGCCAGAGGGAGGACATGGATAAGGGATCGGTGGTGAGATACACTAGATTGAGGTACAGGTTGGTGTTGGGGGGTAGGAAATCAGTGAGGTAAGGTAAGAGGGGGGAAGAGATTGAACGCTTTAAACGTTTCGGTAAGAAGTTTCTGTTTGATGCAGAAGTGGATGGGCAACCACTAAAGGTTCTTGAGGAACAGGGAAACATGGACTGAAAGTTGTTTTAGAAAAATGAGCTGGATTGCAGAGTGAAGCATGAACTGGAGAGGGGAAGACACAGGAGGCCAGGAGGTGGGTGAGGAGACTGATGCAGTAATCAGGGTTGGATACGATAAGCATGTGAAACACCCTGGTAGCAGATTGGATGGAGAGGAAGAAAGCGCAGATTTTAGAGATTTTACAAAGGTAGAATTGACAGGATCTGGTCACAGACTAAGTGGGTTGAATGAGAGAGATGAGTTGAGGATAATGCCAAAAAGACCATCAAAAACTTGGTTTGGCTCCCAGGACCTTGTCTCACTGCTCCTTCCTGACAGAGTGGGCTCCTAAGTTTCGCCCCCTCTGGCACTGGAAATTGTTGTGTTTCAGCCTCTTAGAGTATTCTGTACTTCCTATTGTGCCAAATATCCTCAGTTTAGTAATGTTAGTTGTAAAAGAAAATAGACCGTTCAATAAAAGGCATAAAAGCTTTGAACTTTCTGCCTGTGATGGTCTCTTAACATTAAAAAATGATTTAAAGTTGATAAAAAAAAAGTCAACCATTCATTCCCTGGACTTTTAAGGGCTCTTTGGAGCAAATGCTTTCAGAAATGTCACATTTTAAATTTAAACTGGCTGGGTGTGATACAAAACGAACAGAATGTTTTCAACCTTGGAACAACTTGTTGTTTTTTTTTGAAGTGTTAATGGCTTTTCTAATCACCCAAATGGTTTTGAAAAAAATGTCAAATTAATAAAAGAAAAAGGCTTATGCTCAGACAACGCCCCATTTGGCAGCTCCGAGCTCTGAATCAACAGTCCCTGGAAATGTTCTGTTCCCTTAGAACGAGGAGTCCCACATGGGAGGGGATGAGGAGGTGTCTCCAGCCTGGTGCTAAGAGGAACAGACGCTAGGCCCAAACCGATAGAAAGGTTCCAAATACAAAGAGTCTTCCTTCCTTCAAATCTTGTGAGTTCCGCCGGGGCTGCTGACATCTTTGAAATAGCATTGCTGTTGGAGTTTCAGAAATGTTTTGAGACCCAAGAGTCCAGTGACGAAAATCCAGTGATTGGCAGCTGAAATAACCCAAGGAGATAAATCATGCAGTTTGAGAGGATTCCGGCATCTGTTTCACCAAAGGGGATGGCATGGAGGGGACTGATTTTCCCCAGTAATTGATCAAATGCGACATTTTCAGAATACACACTCTTTCTGCACCTGGCATCGGTTTTTCCTGGCTTGTGAGTGAATGCCTCCACCAAATGTCTTTTTGAAAATGTAATCATCTTAAAAGCAGGCACTTCTGCTGTGCCTACGCTTCTCCTCTCCTTGGCTCTGCTGAGTCAGTCAGTACCTGAGGAAATCACTGGCAGGATGTTCCATTGCCAAAGGGCCTGACTCAGCAGAGAAAGGGACCAGTTGGGTGGGCAGAAGCCATCTCGGCAGAAAATGACTACCGTCTTATTGTCAACTTAAGGAAGCTGGGGCAGTGGGACAAGGGAGAAAGGAAGGGGCTCCCTGAAAACAGGATGGGTCTGGTGACCTACACCCCACTGAATTTTTCCACAGATCTAGATGCTTTAGTCAGCATTGCTACATAAAACCAACCTTGTCTGTGGGGTGCGGTTTGCCTTCGTAACCTGAATGATGTTGGAGGACTGGAAACTCATCCTGCCTCTGAGTCTGAGTCTCAGCCTTTGTATCTCATATCAGCTTTCTGCACCTGGTTCACCTTCTCCTTCCTTCCAACTACGGTATCTTGCTGAGGGACCTGGGTAATTACACATAGGATGATAATGCGTTATAAATAAATAAAATAATGATGGCATTTCTTCAGTGCTTACTATGTGCCATGCACTGTTCTAACCCCTGGGGTAGATACAATGTAATTAGGTTGTCCCAAGTGGGACTCACAGACTTAATCCCCATTTTACAGATGAGGGAACTGAGGCACAGAGAAGTGGAGTGACTTGCCCAAAGTCTCACAGCTGGTGAGTGGTAGAGACTGGATTGGAACCCACCACCTCTGACTCCCAAGCCCGGGTTCTTTCCCCTAAGCCATGCAGCTTCTCTGTACTCCCTACCCATAGCACCACTTTATTGTCCCAAATCTCTCAACCAGAAAATCAATCAGTGGCATGTATTGAGCGCTTACTGAGTACTAAGCACTGCAATAAGTGCTGGGGAGAGTAGAGAAGTAGCAAGGCCCTTTATCTCTCTCCAACTTTGAACTGCAGACTCAATAATAATAATAATGTTGGTATTTGTTAAGCGCTTACTATGTGCCGAGCACTGTTCTAAGCGCTGGGGTAGACAGAGGGGAATCAGGTTGTCCCACGTGGGGCTCACAGTCTTAATCCCCATTTTACAGATGAGGGAACTGAGGCACAGAGAAGTTAAGTGACTTGCCCACAGTCACACAACCGACAAGTGGCAGAGCTGGGATTCGAACTCATCTGACTTGTGGAGTGATAAGAATAACTATGGTATTCATTCATTCAGTCATATTAACTGAGCGCTTACTGTGTGCAGAGCATTGTACTAAGCACTTGGTAAAGTACAACACAACAATAAATGACACATTTCCTGCCCACAACAAGCGTACAGTCTAGAAATGGGAAAGATAGACATCAATACAAATATATAAATTACAGATAAGTGCTGTGGGGCTGGGAAGGGGGGAGAACAAAGGGAGTGAGTCTGGTGATGAAGAAGGGAGTGGGAGAAGAAATGACGGGGGTGGCTTAGGCTGGGAAGAAGCTCTTACTATGTGTCAAGCACTATACTAAGCACTGGAGTAGATACAAAAAATCATGCTGGACAGAATCTCATGTGGGCTCACAGTCAAAGTAAGAGGGAAAACAGGTTTGGAAACCCCATTTTACATATGAGGAAACTGAGGCACAGAGAAGTGAAATGACCTGCCCAACATCACACCACAGATAAGTGTTAGGACCAGAATTAGAACCCAGATCCTCTGACTCCCAGGCCTATGCTCTTTACACTAGGCTATACACTTTTCTTTCTTCTATGGCCTTATGCTCTCCTCCTTTAAACAAAGGCATGGCTCCCTATTTACATCCAGCAGTGGAAATCCTTTTTCTTCTGCAAATACAAAATGCCTAACTTCAGGGCCATATTAACCCAGGAGACAAACATTTGGGAGCTGAGGTGGAGGGCTCTTTAAAGAAGGGAAGCTTCTTTACTTCTCTCTGCAGGTCCCATCACTGGTTCTGAACCAGCTCCTTGGTTGCTTGTAGCACCAAGTCAGCAAATATGGAGTTTCTTAAAGCCAAACATTATCCAAGGTAGCCTACATGACCAATCTTCTTGGGTTAAAACCTTAAATTTGGGTATACAATATTAGATCTGGACTTTCTGGACCAAAATGCTATATGAGTGGCAAACATCTATCCAGAGTTACCCTCTCCCTTCTCTTACCCATCATTTAAACTTCCTATCTGAAACTAGTCAACAGCAAAAATGAAGAAAATCAAGGAAATCTGCTGCACCCATTAATGACACTCCAGGGGTGAGGCAAGTGGCCACACCATACAGTTGATTAGATTTCAGACAAATGCTCCCTCCAGCATTTTTGATCCCAGGATTCTCATGATGAGGTGAGGTCAGGGTCTTAATTCAAATTGGGGCTGAAACAGCACCTTACTTAACCATTTTGGAAAGAGGTTTAGCAATTCCCTCCTTTTATTGGCTGTATTGCACTCCTTTTCCTCTGGATCCCAAAATATGTGAAACAAAATTAAACTTATTTTTGTAACCACCTTTTGTAAAGCACTCACTATATGCTAGTTAATGTACTAAACGTTAGGGTAGATACAAACTAATGAGGTTGGACACAGTCCTTGTTCCACATGGGACTCACAATCTTAATCCCCATTTTACATATGAGGTAACTGAGTCACAGAGAAGAGAAGTGACTTCCCCAAGGTCACATAGCAGCCAAGTGGCAGAGCCGGGATTAGAATCCAGGTCCTTCTGATTCCTAGGCCTGTGTTCGATCCACTAGCAAACTGAACCAGTCAGAAGAGTAAGTTCTGACTCTCCTGACTCAGTCTCCCTATTAGCCTAATGATTACTGACTCACAGGGATATGAAAGCCTTTAGGAGAGAGGCACTGCAGAAATGTTAAAGTGTCATTGTTAAAAGATCCAACCGTATAATTCCATTTTCTGCTGCCCGGTGCCATGAAATTTCATAGGTAACATCCGATTTAGAGATACTTCATCTATTGGGTCCAAAGTTTTTCGAGGGGAAAACACGTAATCTCTGAAGTGGGAGACATAGTGAAAATCTGATCTGCAAATGTTTGGATTTAAAATGCTTTTTCAGCTCATTGTGTTAAACATTTTGGTTTTTAAACACAAGCTTTCAAATTAAGAGCTGTGGTTCCAAGCTCATCTCATCTATCTTCTAACCAGAACTTCCAGGGAGTAATAATAATAATGATGTTGGTATTTGAGTAACAATAATAGTGTTGGTATTTGTTAGGCGCTTACTATGTGCCAAGCACTATTCTAAGCGCTGGTGTAGATACAAGGTAATCAGGTTGTCCCACGTAGGCTCACAGTCTTCATCCCCATTTTACAGATGAGGTAACTGAGGCACAGAGAAGTTAAGTGATTTGCCCATGGTCACATAGCTGACAAGCGGCAGAGCTGGGATTTGAACCCATGACCTCTGACTCCCAAGTCCGTGCTCTTTCCACTAAGCCAAGCTGCTTCTCTAGGTGACAGGACCCCTTCCACTATCTGCTTTTAAATCATTCCACTTCATTTATGAGGGAGATATTAAGGCTGAACATTCTTCAATTCAAAATTAGCAGGCTAGAATAGCTAATGGTAATTCAGTAGGGAAAAGCAATGACAGGCATAATAACATGCCACTTTTGTGCTTTAACTCAATCTTGCTGATTTGCCTGGGGTCAAGAATGAAATCAGGGAGAAAAATATCTGTTTGTCATGAATGAAATATTTTGTGGAGGGATGTTTTATTGAGCACTGCAGAGACACTCCACATCTCTTTCAAGAAGGATGTACTTAAACTGTTAATAGCTCTGAATCGTTGATAGCCCATAGACTGTAAGCTTCTTGTGGGCAGGGAACATATCTACCAACTCTGTTATATTGCACTCTCCCAAGAAATTACTACACCTAATTATTACTGATACACCTAATGGAATTATAGGTTCTAATGATTGGATGTGATCCAAATGCCTTTTGGAAATTTCCTGAATCAGATCAGACAGAAGGGAAACAAGAGTTATGATTCGTCATACCCAGAAGGTCCTGCAATTCCCTGAGATGTCACTTGGAAGACTAGTTCCATCTAATTGGAACAATTTAATGGAAAGTAGTAGCCCTCACATTGAAGCCTGCAGCAACATCTTGCCACCGAAAAACAAGCCTACTAGCACCTAGGAGCAATTGCCACTTAGGTTCTCGAGAGACCACGGACCCAGGAGTCTGAGGACCTGGGTTCCAATACCGACTCTGCCACCTGCCTGCTCTGTGGCCTTGGGCAAGTCACATTTTTTAAGGCATTTTTTCACTGCTTGCTGCGAGCCAAGCACTGTACTAAACTCTAGGGTAGATTCACTAATTTGTTCAATTGTATTTATTGAGCACTTACTGTATGCAAATCACTGGATTAAGCATTTAGGGGAATACAACAATAAACAGACAAACTGCCCACAGTGAGCTTAAACTAATCATATTGACCCCAGTTCATGTCTCACATGGACTCACAGTCTTAATCCCTATTTGACAGATGAAGTAACTGAGGCACAGAGAAGTTTAAGTGACTTACTCAAGGGATACAGCAGACAGGTGGCAGAGCGGGATTAGAACCCAGGTACTTTGACTCTAAAGCCCATGCTTTTTCCATCAGGTCATGATGCTTCTCACTTAACTTCTGTGTTTCCTCATCTATAAAACGGGGATTAAATACCTGTTCTCCCTCTCCCTTAGAGTGTGAACCCCTTGCAAAACAGAGACTGTATGAGCTGATTACTTTGTAATAATAATCCTAATAATAATAAAGATAGTAACGAAAATAACAATACTGATGGTACTAGTTAAGCATTTACTATGTGCCAAGCACTGTTTTAAGCACTGGGGTAGATACAAGTTCATCAGGTTGGACACAGTCTCTGTCCCACATGGGGCTCACACTCTGAATCCCAATTTTACAGATGAGATAACTGAAGTCCAGAGAAGTTAAGTGACTTGCTCAAGGCCACACAGCAGACATGTAGTGGAGCCGGGATTATGATCCAGATCTGTCTGAGTCCCAGGACCTTGGTCTATCCACTAAGTCACTAAGCCACACACTTATCACCATGCATGGTACAGAGTAAGCACTCAGCAAACACCACAGTCATTATAAATGTAGGGTAGCAGCTTACCTGGCAGTCCACTTTGCTACTAGGAGTTGTCCAGCATCTCACCCTCGGGAAAACTGGGAACCTGGGCTCTGAGCCAGTCAGGAACTGGAGCTGCTAGAGAAGGGGCCCTGTCTTCCGACTTGCCCCAGGGCACGTGCATAAGGAAATAGACAACTAAATGTGTTCAGGAAGCATGGAAGGGCCAGTTTTATCAATTTTCAGATGATTCCTCATTTGATGATCTTGAAAACAACACTGACTCATCATATTTCATCTTTTCATGATTTGTGGGCTCATAAATCATCATTGGTAATGCTTAATTATGAGGATTTAGTTTCTGTTTGTGCTATTTTCCATCTTAGAGCACCAAAGTGTGACCTTTTTGACATTTGATGGCTCACCGATGGCAATGGCTGCCAAATCTCAAGGGGGCCTGCTTTCTCTCAGACGACTACAGAAGTATACAGTAAGCGCTCCATCAATAAATCAGTGGTGTTTATTGAGTGCTTACACTCTAGAGAGCACTGGCCTAAGTGCTTGGGAAAGTACAATAAATAGAGTTAGTAGACACAGTTCCTGCCCACAAGTAGCTTACAGTCTACAGTTACAGTAAGCTACAGTCTAAAGCGAATACCATTGATTGACGGACTGATTGATGGATGAAATGAACCATTGACTTCACATGGGAGAAAAGGTGGAGAGGCAGGAGCTAAGGGGGAAGGAGAGTGACTCAAGATCTCTTAAAGAAAACAGAATAACTCCATCTCCATGGTAACACAAACTGGTTTCCCAACCGGTTTCTCACCCATCGTAAAGTCTTCACAGGAATTGGCTCCTATAGAGGAAGAGAAGCAAGCAATTCTACTGAAGTAAGCTATTTTCCATAAACCAGGCTGAGCCACTGGTGCCTGGTGATCTACTTGAATACAATACAAATTCAAGGCACTCATCAGGCTGCCCTTCCTCCCACAAAATGTGCTCTTCAAAATGTACCTCAGTTGAATTTTGAGACTTGATAACATGGGATAACTTCCATTCATTCAGCCAATCATATTTATTAAATGCTATGTTCATTCATTCATTCAATCCTACTTATTGAGCGCTTGCTGTGTGCAAAGAACTGTACTAAGCGCTTGGAAAGTACAATTCGGCAACAGATAGTGACAATCCCTACCCAACAGTAGGCTCAACAATAGGGAGACAGACAACAAAACAAAACAAGTAGACAGGCATCAATACCATCAAAATAAATAAATAGATTTTAGATAAATGCACATCATTAATAAAATAGAGCAATAAATATGTACAAATACATACAAGTGCCGTGGGGAGGAGAGAGGGGCAGAGCAGAGGGAGGGAGTAGGGGCAATGGGGAGGGGAGGTGGAGCAGAGGGAACGGGAGGGTTCAGTCTGGGAAGGCCTCCTGGAGGAAACAACTCCAGTGGTTGCCTATCAACCTCCGCTCCAAACAAAAACTCCTCACTCTAGGCTTCAAGGCTCTACATCACCTTGCCCCATCCTACCTCTCCTCCCTTCTCTCTTTCTACCACCCACCCTGCACGCTCCGCTCCTCCTCTGCCCACCTCCTCACCGTCCCTCGGCCTCGCCTATCCCGCCGTCGACCCCCGGGCCGCGTCCTCCTGCGGTCCCGGAACGCCCTCCCTCCTCACCTCCGCCAAACTGATTCTCTTCCCCTCTTCAAAACCCTACTTAAAACTCACCTCCTCCAAGAGGCCTTCCCAGACTGAGCTCCTCTTCTCCCTCTACTCCCTCGACCACCCCCCCTTTACCTCTCCGCAGCTAAACCCTCTTTTTCCCCTTTTCCCTCTGCTCCTCCACCTCTCCCTTCCCATCCCCACAGCACTGTACTCGTCCGCTCAACTGTATATATTTCCATTACCCTATTCATTTTGTTAATGAATTGTACATCGCCTCGATTCTATTTAGTTGCCATTGTTTTTACGAGATGTTCTTCCCCTTGACTCTATTTATCGCCACTGTTCTTGTCTGTCCATCTCCCCCAGTCAGACCGTAAGCCCGTCAAACGGCAGGGACTGTCTCTATCTGTTGCCGACTTGTTCATCCCAAGCGCTTAGTACAGTGCTCTGCACATAGTAAGCGCTCAATAAATACTATTGAATGAATGAATGAATGAGGTGAGCTCTCAGTAGGACTTTGAAGAAAGGAAGAGAGTCAATTTGGCAGATGTGAGGAGGGAAGGAATTCCAGGCCAGAGGTAGGACGAGGGCCAGGGGCCGACGGCAGGACAGGCGGGAACAAGGCCCATTGAGGAGGTTAGCTGCAGAGGAGCAGAATGTGTGGGGTGGGCTGAAGATGGAAAGAAGGGAGGTGAGGTAAAGAACTATGTGCAGAGCTCTGTACTAAGCTTTTGAGTAAAATATAACAATGAACGGACACATTCCCTACCCACAGGCAACTTGCAGTTTGGAGCGGGAGACAGACATTAACAGAAATAAATTACGGATATGTACACAAGTGTTACGGGGCAGGGAAGGGGGATGAATAAAGGGAGCAAGTCCGGGAGACACAGAAGGGAGTGGGTGAGGAGGAAGGGGAGGCTTAGTCAGGGAAGGCCTCTTGGAGGCCATGTGCCTTCAATAAGGCTTTGAAGATAGGGAGAGTAATTGTCAGATTGGAGGAGGGAGGGCATTCCAGGTCAGAGGGAGGACGTGGGCAAGGGGTCGCGGGTGAGGTAGATGAGAGTGAGGTACAGTGAGAAGGTTCGCGTTAGAGGAACAGAGTGTGCAGGCTGGCTTGTAGGAGGAGAGTAATAAATTAGGCAGGAGGGGGTAAGGTGATTGAGTGCTTTAAAGGTGAGGAGTTTTTGTCTGATGGAAAGATGAATAGGCAACCGCTGGAGTGGAGAAACATGTTCTGAACGTTATTGTAGAAAAGTGATCCAGACAGTAGAGCAAGGCATGGACTGGAGTGGGGAAGAGACAGGAGGCAGGGAGGTCAGCAAGGAAGCTAATATAGTGATTAAGGCAGGATAGGATAAGTGATTGGATTAATAATAATAATAATGTTGGTATTTGTTAAGCGCTTATTATGTGCAGAGCACCGTTCTAAGCGCTGGGGGAGATACAGGGTAATCAGGTTGTCCTCGGGAGGCTCACAGTCTTCATCCCCATTTTACAGATGAGGGAACTGAGGCCCAGAGAAGTTAAGTGACTTGCCCACAGTCACACAGCTGACAAGTGGTAGAGCCGGAATTCGAACCCATGACCTCTGACTCCCAAGCCTGCGCTCTTTCCACTGAGCCATGCTGCTTCAATGTGGTAGTAGTTTGGATGGAGAGGAAAGGGTAGATTTTAGGGATGTTTTATCTGCATAGACTCCCGCATATATTCTAGCATAGACTTAGGATAAGGTGTCTGTGTTTACTCAAGCCTGGCCATTTCAGGGCAACAATTTATCTAGCCACTGAATACTAAAACACTGGAAATATATTGAAGTTTAGGGCAGGAGCATAAATGTGCAAGGAAAGCATCAGATGACTGCAGGTGTAATATATATATGTTGGTATTTGTTAAACGCTTACTATGTGCAGAGCACTGTTCTAAGCGCTGGGGTAGGTACAGGGTAATCAGGTTGTCCCACGTGAGGCCTACAGTCTTAATCCCCATTTTACAGACGAGGGAACTGAGGCACAGAGAAGTGAAGTGACTTGCCCACAGTCACACAGCTGACAAGCGGCAGAGCCGGCATTCGAACCCATGACCTCTGACTCCCAAGCCCGTGCTCTTTCTACTGAGCCACGCTGCTTCTCGATCCTGTAAGAGATCCTGCTTTTGTCTTAGCTTAATGCACAGGATATCATAGGAGAAACAATCCATTGTAGCAGATTTATCAGTATACAGATGAACTCCCAAGGGTCAGAAGAGTTCGATATGCTAACACACTGGGCAGGGAGACCTTCGGAGATGAGAATAAAAATTCTGTCAGCCACTAAATGATCTATGTACAGCTGGACAAGCCATGCCCCTCTGCTTCAGGTTCCTGATCTCCTAAATGGCAAGTCAATATTCTCAACTCTTTCTGAAGTACTGGGAAAGAGGTCGTAAACCAGATAGCCCCTTGTAGATGAAAATGCTCCCAAAATAGCCCTCTCTCTCTGGAGGACGGTGAATGGAGTCTTCATTCAATCATTCATTCATTTAATTGAATTTATGGAGCGCTTACTAAATGCAAAGCACTGTTCTAAGCACTTGGGAGAGTAAAATATAACAATAAACAGACAAAACGAGCTTAGAGTCTGGAGGACAAGGACAAGTTTAGTATCTCAGAAATCCTTCTCTTTATACTCATTCAAGGGTCATCAAGTCTGGAAAGGTAGATGAAAACTAGCTAGCAATCAAACTACAGGACAAAAGACATGCCTTTCCTCCTTCTCCTCCAGCCAAAGGTAGTGTTCTCTCTCATTTGGCTCCAGAGAGGAGAGTGCAGGACTGAAATCTAATATTAAAAAGCCAAGAGATGTTAAAATGATAATGAAAAGCCCCGTTTTTATGAGTCACTCTAAGGCTGACATTCAGCAGGCTCCAGTAACCAACTCCTTTTCCTTCAGTAATGTGTTTTTCCACTTGCAGCATATTATTTGCTAATCAGTTTTGAATTAAAGGACACCACAATGGACCACTTCAGCTTGAGTAAGTGCTGGTAGTGGTGGAGTTTGAGCAGCCACTCTGTGCAAATGGTGAAATGAAATTAACCTTCATTGAGACTTTCATCTCCTGCATTAGTTATAAATCCCTGGTTCCTTCACTTAGTAAAACAAAATCAACTCCAGTACAAGAAACACAGCTCCTTTCATCACATCAATACATTTTTTTAAAAAGAAACAATTTATTTATAGTAATTCATGATCATGTTCTTGGGTAGGGAATAATAACAATGATGGTATTTGTTAAGCGCTTACTATGTGCCAAGCACTGTTCTAAATGGTGGGGTAGATTCAAGGTAATCAGGTTGTCCCACAAGGCGCTCACAGTCTTAATCCCCATTTTACAGATGAGGTAACTGAGACACAGAGAAGTTAAGTGACTTGCCCAAGGTCACAGCAGTCAAGTGGCGAGGCCGGGATTAGAACCCACAACCTCTGACTCCCAAGCCCCTGCTCTTTCCACTAAGCCACGCTGCTTCTCTCGAAGCAGTTACCTCTTGGAAGAGATTGAGATGTTTCTGCAAGTTCCCTGGATCCCCAAGCTTATGGCCAGGAATTAAAAGATTTATGGAAGTGTTACTAAATGGTTCTCAAATGTAGGCGTTGGTGATACGATTTTTCATCTCCTCTACCCCGGTTCTTACTTCACACCTCCCTCTCTGTCATAATCACCTCCTACTTCCAAGACAGGATTTAGGTCTAGAGCTCAGGCCTAACTTCAGTCCACATAAAGGATACACAGAGTCCAGCTGGAACTTTTGGCCAGGGGGCAATCCTAGAGTATCCTCAGGAGCCTCCCCATTAAGAAGATAGAAATTTTAGGGTGACAACGGGGGTGGGGGGAGGTGGAGGCAGATCTCTACAGATTAACTAATATGGTGTGAGAGTACGCGATCTGTAAAACAGGAAAGCTATGGTTAAATTCCCAAACTGTTCTTATTCACACCTCCCTCCCATCCTCCTCCCCCGCACATCCCAGTACAGCATCTGCAGACAGTGGGCACTTAACACATACTTTTGACATATGGACACTCCTCCTCCCCCACAGGCCCACAACAAACACACTGTGCCACAACTTTGTTTTTAAATACAGCATTTGACTTAGTAATATCTGATTTAAATTCAGGGGCCCAAAATTCCAGGCAAATAAAAGATGCTACTTTAAATAAATACTCTATTTGGGAAGTTAGGGCAGTTTCAATTTACCCTCCACATAATAAGAAAATGTTTATTTGAAGGGTGGGGTTGTTAAGGTAAAAAAAAGGGGGCGTAATTCCTCTCTCTAGCACCAACATCTGTATCCTAGGTGTAACGCCATGCATATCTTTAGGGAAGCAGCATGGCCTAATGAAAAGACTACAAACCTGGGAGCCAGAGGACCTGGGTTCTAATTCCAGCTTGGGCACTTGACTACTGTGTGACCTTCTCTGTGTTTGAGTTTTCTCATCTGTAAAATGGGGATTCAAAACCCATTCTCCCCTCTACTGAGACCGTGAGCCTCATGTGGGACGGGGACTGTGTCTGTCCTGATTATTTTTTGTCTATATTACTCTCAGTACAATGCTTGAAACATAGCGAGCCCTTAATAAATGCCAAAATTATTATTACTACCATTATCATTATGCAGGGCACTGGTTGGTCTGACCAACTCATGCACCACTTATGCACAAGCATACGAGGAGTGGTGAAACCGGATGAGATAATCTACTCCATGCAACTCATTCAATCAGCCAACCAATAGTATTGATTGAGCACCTACCCTGTGCAGAACCCTGTATTAAGCTCTTGAAAGGCACAATGAATACAAGCTGCAGTTTTTACCCTCAGGGAACTTACAATCAAAAACAATAGGATCCACACAGGGACATTTCTAGGAGAGCATGAAATTTCCCTGAATATGGACTAGTCATATTTCTGCCAGGGCCTTCCTGGCCCTCATTTAGGAGAAGAATCTCTGTAGATATTCATTCATTCAATCGTATTTATGGAGCACTTACTGTGTACAGAACATTGTACTGAGCGCTTGGGCAAGTTATGTCTCATGTGCTCATCCTCCGAGCTGTATCTTTGCCTTTCAAGCTTTCTTTTCTGATATGACTTTCCAAGACAGAATAGGGCATTCCAGGTCAGAGGGAGGATGTGGTCAAGGGTTCGGGGGTGAGGTAGATGAGATGTATGTACTGTGAGAAAGTTAGCATTAGAGGAGCAAAGTATGCTAGACTTTCTTAGAATAATAATGTTGGTATTTGTTAAGCACTTACTATGTGCCAAGCACTGTTCTAAGTGCTGGGGTAGATACAAGGTTAAATACCTTGTATTGACCAAGGACAAATCAAATACCATTGATTGATTGACTGATTGATCGATCTTTAACTAGGTTCAATGAATAGTTCTCACGGATCTTCAGAAATGACTGAGTTCTGGTTCACTTGGGCCTCCAGGATACTGGTCTTTTGTTTCCTTCCCCTCGCAGAGCTCCGGGGTGGGATTTCTTGAGACAGCTCTAGAAGAGGCAGCTGTAATTCTAGTCTCCTCTTAGTTTCCACTCAAAAGTCCTCAAAATCCTTGATCTTCACTCTCTATTCCAAGAGCCAAGTACAGAACTAGGCACCTTGGAATGCCAAATTAGAACTTGTCACATAAGGAAAAGAGAAAAATGCAGAACAGCAAACTTAAGACAATGCAGGGAAGAGCCATATCCTACTTTCTTTTCTTTAAATTGTATTTGTTAAACACTTACTATGTATCAGGAACTGTTCTAAGTGTTGGGGTTGATACAGAGTAATCATTTGGACATAGCCCATGTCTCCCATTTTACAGATGAGGTACTGAGGTTCAGAGAAGTTAAGTGACTTGCCCAAAGTCACACAGCATAGAAATGGAGGAGCGAGAGTTATTACCCAGGTCTTTCTGACTCCCAGGCCTGTGCTCTATTCAATAGGCCATACTGCAGATCCCTTTGAAACACAGAACTTCCAGTAAAGCTGACTCTAACTCACCACCTAGTTTTGTGGAGGCCCTTGAAAGGGAACAGGTAGAGATATAATTAACTGCCCTGCACAGGAATGTTTGCTTTGAGTGCATTTCTTTTCCTAAACTGGGGTGGACTTGAAGTTAATTCAGCCATCGGTAATATGCAATTTTCAAAGAGGCTGCCTTTGACACTGGCAAGCCGGGCGGCCTGGATGTTGCTATGGAACACGAGCTAAATAATGGGAAATGAAGGTCGTCTCCAAGGTAGCCTCCCACTCCTGTAACCAAGCCGAGGCCACAGAATGCCTCTTACTTACACAGAAGTAGCTCTTCAGTGATTTGCAATCTGTGGTGGTCCCGCCTATCCCTGAGAGAGCATTTGTTAGTTTCTACATAGGCAGGCGCAAGACCACCCCAGGGAACTGGGCTGCAGGCAGAAGCTTTGTGTAATTGCAAAAAGATCAGAGGAGCCCAATACAGGCTTATCTACCAATCAGTCAATCAAGGCATAGTTTCCTTTTCACGTGCCCTCCTCTCAACATCCGTTTCCTCCATCTGCATCTGATCTCTGCAGAAAGGAATTGGGAAGCCCGCTGAGCTTCTACACTGCCAAGGGTACCTGTTCAGAGTGTAGGCCCTGAAGAAACCCAGTGAGGACAGTCAGTCTATACAGAGGAGCAGACAGAGCATGGGCCTGGGAATAAAAAGGACCTGGGTTCTAATCCCAGTTCTGCCACTTAATGATAATAATGTTGGTATTTGTTAAACGCTTACTATGTGCAGAGCAGTGTTCTAAGCGCTGGGGGGAGATACAGGGGAATCAGGTTGTCCCACGTGAGACTCACAGTTGATCCCCATTTTACAGATGAGGGAACTGAGGCACAGAGGAAGTGAAGTGACTTGCCCACAGTCACACAGCTGACAAGTGGCAGAGCTGGAATTCGAACCCATGAACTCTGACTCCCAAGCCCGGGCTCTTTCCACGGAGCCACGCTGCTTCACTTGACTTGCTGTGTGACCTTGGGCATGTAATTCCATTTCTCCAGGCCTCAGTTATCTCATCTGTAAAATGGGGAGTTAGACTGTGAACCCACTGTGGGACAGGGATTGTGTCCAACCTCATTACCTGGTATCTACCCCATTGCTCAGTGGAAAGAGCACGGGCTTTGGAGTCAGAGGTCATGAGTTCAAATCCCAGCTCTGCCACTTGTCAGCTGTGTGACTGTGGGCAAGTCACTTAACTTCTCTGTGCCTCAGTTCCCTCATCTGTAAAATGTGGATGAAGACTGTGAGCCCCACGTGGGACAACCTGATTCCCCTGTGTCTACCCCAGCGCTTAGAACAGTGCTCGGCACATAGTAAGCGCTTGACAAATACCAACAAATACCAACATTATTATTGCTTAAAACAGTGCTTGGCACGTAGTAAGCACTTAACAAGTACCATAATTATTATTATTAGAATGGAAATGTGCAGTCATCACCCACCTTTTTCAGGGGAATTCAGCACTTCACATGCTCCTAATAATCATACCAATAATGGCATAAATGATCTGTCAAAGTTTTATGATAAGCACTGGAGTAGATGCAAGATAATCAGATTGGAAATAGTCCCGGCATGCCCGGGGTTGAGAACAGGATCTATCACCCCCAAACCTCCCAGGGTTGCATGTGTCTCCCAGTCCCTAGATTCCTCTTACCGCCTTGAAGAATGCATTCTTTAGGTGGAATTTAAGTGGCCAGAGGGTGGGGGAATTCACCTCTCGACTCCCAGGCGGAGATTTACAGCTGCTACCTCATTTATCTTCCACTTTCTCATTAATAAAAGGTCTTACAGGAATGACATGCCAAATTTGTTTGAAACACAAAAGGCTTTATAGTAGGAAAAAAAAAAACCTTACATACTGCTGACATTCCAACTTTTCATAGAGATTCCCTTCATTTCAGATTGACTCCAATTTAATGCATGAAAAAATGAGATACTAGTCCTTGCAGGGTCCACATGTGGCGGAGAGAGCTCAACAGCTCCACTTTACTGTTGGGGAAACTGAGGCACAGAACAAGGACTGTGAATTGGCTATATTTGCCCAGGTAGATGGTGGCAGACAGATGAACAGAAAAGCTCCCTTGACTCCTTGAATTGGTTTCTTTCACCAAAACCACTGGACCTCTAAAGGGGCTTGACGATTGGACCCAGGGCTTCAATGCAGCCTTAGGTTGCAGTCGAGGAGGGTTTCTCTAGACTGTCAACTCACTGTGGGCAGGGAATGCATCTATTGTTACACTCTACTCTCACAAGCGCTTAGAACAGTGCTCTGCTCATAGTAAGTGTTCAATAAATATGATTGACTGTCTGACTTAGAGAGATGGAACCTGAGGATTCCAGGAGACCCGATCAGGAAACTGCATTGTACATTCTAGTTTCCTGATGAAATTGGCAGGTGAAACTACATCAGTAGTAGAACAGGTGAAATAAGGTTCCCTTGTCTTTTCCACCATCCGTGGCACATAGCCACGCTGCAGCATCGGTAGCAGCATGTCCTAGTGAAAAGGGCACAGGCCTGGGAGTCACAGGACCTGAGTTCTGTCCCCCGCTCTGACACTTCCTGCTGAATGACCTTGGTCAAGTCACTTAACTTCTCCGTGCCTATGTTTCCTCATCTGCAAAATGGGGCTTCAATACCTGTTCTCCCACTCTCTTAATCTGGGAGCCCTGAGAAGGACAGAGACTATCCCCGATTAGACTGTAAGCCCATCAGTGGGCAGGGACTGTCTCTATCTGTTGCCGATTTGTACATTCCAAGAGCTTAGTACAGTGCTCTGCACATAGTAAATGCTCAATAATTACTATTGAATGAATGAATGAACTATCCCATTTGATTATCTAGTTTCTAGATCAGCACTTGACATGGTAATTAGATCATGGTAAGCACTTAGATAATATCATCGATGTTATCCACGAGTCTTATAGGTTTTCCCAGGAGAGATGTTAGCAAAGAGAGACCGGGTAAAAGGCAATGGACTGCATTTGCTGATGAGACCGAGTGGGTCTTGACGGAAAACCTCCGAGAGAAACATCGTGGCCTAGTGGATAGAGCATAGGCCTGGCAGTCAGAAGGACCTGGGCTCTAATTCTGGCTCCACCAAATGCCTGCTATGTGACCTGGGACAAGTCACTTCATCTCTCTGTGCCTCGGTTACCTCATCTATACAATGGGGATGAAGGCTTTGAGAGCCATGTCGGACAGGGACTGTTTCCAGCCTTATTTGCTTGTATCCACTCCAGCGCTTAGGACCATGTCTGGCACATAGTAAGCACTTAACAAAGACCACTATTATATTGTTATTGTCATTATTGTCATATGCAGCAGACTCCCAAGTTATAAAAGGGACACAACAGAAGCCAGTAACGAGAAATACCAGCAGAAGAATACCATAACAATTCCCTTGGGAAGACAGGCTGTTTCATATAGGACAATGAGAGAAATTTGGAAAAAATCATTGACAAGCATTAAGAGAAGCAGAGCAATGAGGTCAGGAACACCCAGGGGATCATTTTGACCCATTAGACTCTGCCCTTCATGTCAGCAGGAGGACAGAGCTCAGAAGGTGCAATTCTGCTTATGCCTTGGCCTGTTTTCTCCAAAGTCTAGGAAGGGGCTGATACTTCTGAGCAGAGCTAGGGTGGAGAAATGAGGCCAATGTCTTTGGATGGAGCCTACTAATGTGTGTGCTCAGTTGTTTATTCTGACCATTCTAGTTGTAAATATTCTTACATTTACTCTCCCATTAGAAGCTAAGCTCCTCCTTGGCAGGATATGTGACACTTCTTTATCCTGTACTTCCCAAGGGCCTATCATTTTCATCAACGGTATTCATTCAATAGTATTTATTGAGCGCTTACTATGTGCAGACCACTGTACTAAGCACTTGGAATGGACAAATCGGTAACAGATAGAGACAGTCCCTGCCCTTTGATGGGCTTACAGTCTAATCGGGGGAGACGGACAGACAAGAACAATGTCAATGAATAGAATCAAGGGGAAGAACATCTCATTAAAACAATAGCAAATAAATAGAATCAGAGTGATGTACATCTCATTAACAAAATAAATAGGGTAATGAAGATATATACAGTTGAGCGGATGAGTACAGTGCTGAGGGGATGGGGCAGGAGAGGGGGAGGAGCAGAGGGAAAGGGGGGAGAAGATGGTTTATTTACCATTCATTCATTCAATCGTATTTATTGAGAGCTTACTGTGTGCAGACCACTGTACTAGGTGCTTGGAAAGTACAATTCAACACTTACTATATGCAGAGCACTGTACTAAGCACTTGGGAGAGTATAATGCATCAGAGTTGGAAGACATGTTCCCTACCCACAGAGAGCTTACAGTCTAGATAGGGAGAAAGACAAGAAAATAAATGAATAATTTATAATGGATAATTTATAGATATGTACAAAAGTGTTGTGAGGCTGAGAGCGGGGTAAATATCGACTGGCCAGAGATCACAGATCCAAGTGCATAGAAGGCACAGAAGGGAGAGTTAGCTGGTGGAAAGAGGGCTTATTCAGGGAAGGCCTCTTAGTATAGTGCTCTGCACTAACTGGGTTTTTGACAAATTCTACCAATGCTACCAGTAACGGTATACTGGATAGAGCACAGGCCTAGGAGTCAGAAGGTTATGGTTCTAATCCTGATTCTGCCACTTGTCCGCTGTGTGACTGTGGACAAATCACTTCACTTCTCTGGGCCTCAATTCCATCTTCTGTAAAATGGGGATTAAGACTGTGAGTATATGTGGTTGAGGGACTGTCCAAAACTGATTGTATTGTCTTCAGCACAGTGCTTAGTACAGTGCCTGGCACATAGTAAGTTCTTAACAAATACCTTAATTATTATTATTGCTACTATAATTACTGCTACTTTTACTACTACTATTACAAATACTACTAGATGAAGAATGCTGAGAGAACCCCTCTCCCTCCCCACTGAGGTCTGCAAATTCCTTCCTTCCTTCAGTCATATTTATTAGGTGTTTACTGTGCTAAGAGCACTGTACTAAGCTCTTGGAAAGCACAATTCAGCAATTCAACTTCCCCATAGTCCAACTCGGCCAGTAGTGAACGTATCTTTAAATTATATATTTATTATTTATTAATATTAATGCCTGTGTCCGCCTCTAAATTTTAAACTCATTATGGACAGGGAATGTGGCTGCTAATTCAATCAGTCAATCAATTAATCAATCAGATTTATTGAGCTCTTACTGTGTGCAGAGTACTGTACTAATCGGTTTGGAGAGTACAACACGACAATAAACAGACACATTTCCTGCCCACAACAAGCTTGCATTCTGTTGCATTGTACTCTTCCAAGTGCTTAGCACAGTGCTCTACACATAGTGTTCAATGAATACCACTGATTGACGGGGAGTGACTCCTCTGGGAGATTGGGGCCACAGTCTACAACTCATTTCCACTTTATCCCCTCTTCAATTTTCAATTCCTCCCCTCCCTGATGCTAGAGTCAAACTCTGTGAGGGCCCGGGGGATGAGAGGGAGGGAGGCTAGAGGAAAGATCACATCAGAGTGGAAGGAGAGCAGCCCAGGATATAGCATCTTCAGATTAGGGGTCATTTCACAAAAGAGGACATTGTGCATAAGCAGCTTCGGTCCAGCCATTATCATTTAAGCAAGAACAGTGTCAAATGGACCGGCTGCTCCCTTGTTTCTTTGAAAAACATCTCCCTGCATACTGGACCTGCATAGATCATCTGCCCCCTTCGTTCACCCTCCCTCCCATCCTCATGGCACATATGTATATTTCTGTCATTTAGTTACTTAGTTATTATTTATATTCACATCTGTCTGCCCCTCTAGACTGTGAGCCCATTGTGGGTGGGGAATGTATCTGTTTGTGGTTGTGTTGTATTCTCCCAAGTGCTTAGAATAGTAAGTGCTCAGTAAATACGATCAAATGACTCATTAGTAATAATAATAATAATGGTGGTATTTGTTAAGTGCTCACCATGTGCCAAGCACTGTTCTAAGTGCTGGGTTACATACAAGGTAAACAGGGTGTCCCAGGTGGGGATCACAGTCATAATCCCCATTTTACAGATAAGGTAACTGAGGCAGAGAGAAGTAAAGTGGCTTACCTAAGGTCACCCGGCTGACAGGTGGTGGAGCCGGGATTAGAACTCACGACCTCTGACTCCCAAGCCCATTCTCTTTCCACTAAACCACGCTGTAGTATTTGTTAGGTGTTCACCATGCACAAGCACCCTGCTAAGCACTGAAGTAGACACCGTACAATCAGACTGGATCCAGTCTCTGTCTCACATTTAAGGCAGAGGAAGAATTGACATTCAATTCCCATTTTCCAGATGAGGATACTGAGGGCTGATGAAGTTGAAAGACTTGTCCAAGGTCATACAGCAGGTAAGTGAGAAGCAGTGCGGCCTATTGGATAGAGCAGGGGCCTGGGTCAGAAGGACCTTGGTTCTAATTCTGACATGATTAGCTTATATCTACCAAAACACTTAGTACAGTGTCTGACACATGGTAAGGGCTTAGCAAATAGCATAAAAAAGTGCTAGAACTGGGGTTAAAACTTGCTTTTCTGATCTCACATTTTCAATCTCTATTTTACAGATGAGGGAACTGAGACACAGAGAAGTGAAGTGACTTGCCCAAGGTCACACAGCAGACAAGTGGAGGAGTCGGAATTAGGACCCATGACATTCTGACTCCCAGGCCCGTGCTCTATCCACTAGGCCCTGCTGCTCCTTCACTCGCTACTCTTCAACCACACTGTCACTCTCAAACAACCAGAGACACCCATGTGCTTCCATCTTAATCCTAGGCTTCCTCCACTCCCCTTCCAACTCAAGTTAATGTCCTAGATTTAAAAAAATAGCACTGGCAGGCTCCTCCTACCAGCATTGGACGCTATCTTCTTTGTGGAAGAACTGCAAAGATTTTCAAGGCAAGAGTTGAAGTGAACTTTTTGACTACTGGATTCACTTGGATTCAGTTTTCATAGCGACTCTAGAGTCTGAATTTAAACATTGGAATGCAAAGAAGAGGTGAACCAGTCATTCTTAAACAAAAGAGGTTAACTAATTCAAAACAGCTTCTCTCAAGACAAACTGGAGTGTAGTGATTTGCACAACTGTCCATCTTACGTGTCCTTGATTGAAAATTCAGGCTGATCTTACTCGTCCTTGATTGAAAATTCAGGCTGTCTCCACCTCCCTTCCTCACTGTCATGTGGCATGGTTCCAGCCTTAGATCTTCCCCAGAAAAATGTGTCTTCCTAAAGAATTAATAATAATAATAATGATAATGGTATTTGTTAAGCGCTATGTGCTGGGGTAGATACAAGGTAATCAGGTTGTCCCAAGTGGGGCTCACAGTCTTAATCCCCATTTTACAGATGAGGTAACTGAGGCACAGAGAAGTTAACTGACTTGCCCAAAGTCCCACAGCTAAGTCCCATAGCTCTGTCAGGATTAGAACACATGACCTCTGACTCCCAAACCTGGGCTCTTTCCACTAAGCCATGCTGCTTCTCTTACTGATTCTTACCAAAGGGTGGGAAGGTGAGTTTTTTCAAAGCACTCTTTACAGAGGGCACTTTTCATTCATTCATTCATTCTTTCAATCATATTTATTGAGCTCTTACCATGTGCAGAGCACTGTACTAACCATTTAGAAAGTACAATACAGCAATAATGGTCTCCCATGTCACCATGCTGCCTAATATCTGTCTTTTCCATGCTGGTCTGTAAATGTTGGGAAGCAGCATAGCCTAATGGAAATAGCACAGGTCTGGGAGATAAAGGACCTGAATTCTAATCCCCTTTCTGTCAATTTCTTGCTGTGCTACCTTGAGTGTCACTTCACTTCTTTGTGCTCTGCACATAGTAAGCGCTCAATAAATACTATTGAATGAATGAATTCTTTGTGCCTCAGTTTCCTCATCTCTAAAATGGATATTAAGTACCTGTTCTCTCTCCTACTTAGACTGTGGGCTCCATGCAGTACAGGGACTGTGTCTTCCCTAATGAATTTGTACAACGCCAGCACTTAAGATCATCGTTTGACAAATAGTAGATATTTAACCCCCTCTCAGAGTTGCACCTAGAGAGTTTCCAGCACTCTGGCTATGGGAGGAAGCAGAGGCCTACCCATTCCATTCCTAGCTTGGGTAGTGGCTAGGGAGTGGAAGACAAATTGCTACAAGTCAAAATCAGCCGTGCTGGGCAGAGGAGGCATGGGAGAGAGAGACGAGCGTGGAGAGTCTGGTTTACTGCGTGGAAGGCGACAATGGTAAATCACTTCCACAAATTTACCAAGAAAACTCTGTGGATATGCTACTAGAGTGATTGCAGATGGAGAGCGGGGCGTTTTGGGAGAGATGTGTCCGTGGTGGCGCTATGGGTGGGAAACGACTCGACGGCGTATGACAAGACAAGTATTTAACAAATACCATCAAAATACATGTTGCGTAGAATGTACAGTATACAATAAGATGCTTGTGCCACCTGGAGGGTTTTAAAATTGCTTGTGTGTTGAATTTTTCAGGTCTCTGAGAGGAAGCATTACATGTGAATGTTATGGGATTTTGTGGGACAGAAATGGAACTATTCTTTGAATTGTGTTTTAACATCTTACCTTTCCTAAGGGCTAGAAGAGAGTGTAAACATCAACCAGATTTGGGCAGACGAATCTAATAAAGCTTTTTGTGAGCCTGCAGGAGGCTGGCTGAAATAACAGGGATTGCTTTCAGATATGCTTTAACCTGGGAGGAGTGGCCTGCCACAAAATGTGTGAAGACGGATGTGAAAAAGCCACCAAGAACCAGCATCAAAGGGCAGCTTCTGCCCCTTATCAGCTGTGTGACTGTGGGCAAGTCACTTCACTTCTCTGTGCCTCAGTTCCCTCATCTGTAAAATGGGGATGAAGACTGTGAGCCTCATGTGGGACAAACTCATTCGCCTGTATCTACCCCAGCGCTTAGAACAGTGCTCTGCACATAGTAAGTGCTTAACAAATACCAACATTATTATTATTTTTATTTTGTTATGGTACTTATTAAGCAATTATTAGGTACTAGGCACTGTTCTAACCTGTTCTAAACTCTGGCATTGATACAAAATAATCAGATTAGACACAATCCCTGTCCTACATTCTAAATTGGAGGGAGGGAGATTTAATCCCCATTTTACAGGTGAAGTAACTGAGGTATGAAGATTTTAAGTGACTTGTCCAGGGTCATACAGCAGACAAGTGGTGGAGCTGGCATTAGAACCCAGGTCCTCTAACTCCCAGGCCAGTGCTTATTCCATTAGATCACATAGCTTCTTTTCAACACCCACAGAGAACTTTTGAATTGAATGTCTTGTCTGCTTAAGATTAATGGGAGTGTTTTCCATTTCATCTATGGCATTGGTCTTCCCATGTGACAGAGGGTCTGCATGATGATTTCTGTGCCCCTTCCTCCTACACACTTGTCAACAGGCTCCTCGTCAATCAATCAATCAATCAATCCATCAATCAGTCATATTCATTGAGTGCTTATTATGTGCAGAACGCTGTACTAAATGCTTGGGAGAGTACGATATAACAATATAACAGAGTTGGTAGACACATTCCCTGCCCTCTTACAGTCTAGAGGAGCAGCATGGCCTAGTGGAAAGAGGACGGGTTTGGGAGTGAGAAGATGTGGGTTCTAATCCCGACTCCGCCACCTGTCTGCTGTGTGACCTTGGGCAAGACAACTAACTTCTCTGAGCCTCGGTAACCTCATCTGTAAAACTGGGATTAAGACCATTAGCTCCACGTGGGACATCCTGATTACCTTATATCTACCCCAGCGCTTAGAATAATGCTTGGGATATAGCACAAATACCAAAATTATTATTATTGTTGAATGGGTAGTCTCTGAGAAATGGAAGACTCAGTACTAACTAGATAACAGCCCTAAAGACTGTACTGACTTAAGTCATAATACACCTATGAAGCCGGGAAGTGTGCTTTTAGAGCTGAAGGGCATTAGCCAGCCGACCTTCAAAGCAGATCAGAGCCAAGACCTAGTTTTCCATAAAAGCAATTAGCATTACTTTCTAAATCCACCAAACCAGTAGGATTGCTTTAAAATCAAAGGGCTCTCTTGATCAAATGGAGTCCAGGTTTCAGGGGCGAAGATGGCTAAACCTTTAGGAGAGAAAGCCGGTTTAAAAGCTGAAAGTCAGGCAGTCATTCGGGCTACAATATTCATCAAACGTCTACTGAGTGTGAAGCTCTGCATCGGGAATGAACTGATCAGAACATGCAGATATTGCCATGAAAACAAGTGAGTCGCAAGCTGATGTAATTTCCCCTTTTATAGATAGAAAAAACTAAGGCCTGAACAGACTTCGGCGTTTGCCTCCCTCTGAGTCAAGAGTGGAGTAGGGAAGATGGAGTAGGGAAGACCATGTTCACTGGGGGGAATTTAGTGGATGCTGACTGTGTGTAGAGTGATGGTGTGGTGTCTCTTCAAGGAGTGACAGAGAAGCCTAGGAATTGATTATCCAGACCACTTACATTTTTTCGCTATTCATGCTACTCATGTTCCCCCTGGGGCGCTGAGTCCACTGAATATAAAGGCAGGGGGACAGTATCCTGCAAAATGAGTATGCAGTCTTCAACCATGTGAGTTGACCTCAGGCAGAACCCAGGTCTTCCAATTCCCAGAGCCCTGCTCTTTCCACTGGACTAACGGCTGGACTGCCACTCTTTCCCTTTGATAATAATAATAATAATAATGGTATTTAAGTGCTTACTATGTGCCAAGCACCGTTCTAAGTGCTGGGGTGGATACAGGGTAATCAGGTTCTCCCACGTAGGACTCACACTTTTAATCCCCATTTTACAGATGAGATAACTGAGGCACAGAGAAGTTAAGTTACTTGCCCAAGGCCCCACAGCAGATAAGTGGCAGAGCTGGGATTAGAACCCACATCCTCAGACTCCCAAGCCCATGCTCTTTCCACTAAGCCACGCTGCTTCTCTAGACTGTAGCTCATTATAGGAAGGGAACCTGTCTGCTAACTCTGTTGTATGATACTCTCCTAAGTGCTTACTGCAGTGATCTGCACAGAGTAAATAATAAATATTATTGATTGATTGATTGGACCAACAGCAGGGCCCAATTTGAGGAGTTCTACACAAGGCACATGGACACACAGAATTAAAGTAGAAGACACGGTCCCTATCTTCCAGGCCACCGTGTCCAGGGAACGTGTCTGCCAACTCTGTTGTACTGTATGCTCCCAAGCACTTAGAACAGTGATCTGCACATAGTAAGCGGTCAATAAATATCATCAACTGATTAATAATAATAATAATAGTAATAATGTTGGTATTTGTTAAGCGCTTACTATGTGCCGAGCACTGTTCTAAGCACTGGGGTAGACACAGGGGAATCAGGTTGTCCCACTTGGGGCTCACAGTCTTAATCCCCATTTTACAGATGAGGTAACTGAGGCACCGAGAAGTAAAGTGACTTGCCCAAAGTCACCAAGCTAAGTGACTGAGCTGGGATTCGAACCCATGACCTCTGACTCCAAAGCCCGTGCTCTTTCCACTGAGCCACACTGCTTTTCTAACTGATTCCAGGACCTTAGACTCACACTGTGGCAGATATAATGAAACAGATCTGAACATATACAACTAAAGGGTAATTGCTGACATCTTAGTGACTGACTGGTTGGTTGCTGATGTCATGCTTGTCAATAAAAGCAATCATTCATTCATTGTCAGTGATATTAATTGAGCGCTTACTGTGTGCAGAGCACTGTACTAAGCATTTGGGAAGTATAATTCAGCAACAAATAGAGACAATCGCTACCCACAATGGACTCACAGTCTAGAAGGGGGGAGACAGACCTAATAATAATAATAGAGGTATTTGTTAAGCGCTTACTATGTGCCGATCACCGTTCTAAGTGCTGGGGTAGATACAAGGTAGTTAGGTTATCCCAGATGGGGCTCATAGTCTCAATCCCCATTTTCTAGATGAGGTAACTGAAGCCCAGAGAAGTGTTTTGAGTTGCCCAAGGTCACACAGTAGACAAGTGGCGGAGCTGACATTAGAACCCATGACCTTCAGTAAACAGGCATCAGAAGCATCATTATTAATAAATAGAATTGTAGATATACACTTAGTCCTCATCCTTACATTAACATTATACTTAGGTCCTTACTTACCTTTACCTTAATCCTTTCCCTAACCTTAACACAAATGGGGTTTTTCTTTGGGAACTACTAATACTGACAATAATGCCCTAGGAACAGGTCAATTGATTGATTGATCGATTGATTTGTCGATGGGTTGATTTCATGCTTTGGACCATCCGGTGGATTAAGCACTATATTAAAGATGGGTCCTAAAACCAGCTCTGCCACCTGTCTTCTGTGTGACCTTGAGCAAGTCGCTTGACTTCTCTGTGCCTCAGTTACTTCATCTGTAAAATGGGAATGAAGAATATGAGCCCTATGTGGGACAGGGACTGCATCCAACCTGATTAGCTTGTTTCTATCCCAGAACGTAGTACAGTGTCTGGCACATAGTAAGCACTTAAAAAATACCTTAAAAATGGGAAGGATTATGGAATAGCATCAGAACAGCAGGAAAGAACTGCTGCTCCTACTCCTCCATCAATCAATCAATGGTATTTATTGAGGGCTTACTGTGTGCAGAACACTTCTCTTTCTCTTTTCAATCCATCTTTTTTTTTCAATAGAATTTGTTAAGCTGTGCCAAGCAGTGTCAAGTAGTGTTCTATGTGTCAAGCACAGTTCTAAGCACTGAGGTGGATACAAGTTAATCAGGTTGGATCCAGGTCCTGTCCTCCATGGGGCAGATAATGAATCCGCATTTTCCCATTGAGGAAAATGAGTCACAGAAAATAATAATAATAATAATGTTGGTATTTGTTAAGCGCTTACTATGTGCAGAACACTGTTCTAAGCACTGGGGTAGATACAGGGTAATCAGGTTGTCCCATGTGAGGCTCACAGTTAATCCGCGTTTTACAGATGAGGTAACTGAGGCACAGAGAAGTTAAGTGACTTGCCCACAGTCACACAGCTGACAAGTGGCAGAGCCGGGATTCGAACCCATGACCTCTGACTCCCAAGCCCGGGCTCTTACCACTGAGCCATGTGAAGTGAAGTGACTTGATCAAGGTCACACAGCAGGCAATTGGCAGAGCTGGGATTAGAACCTAGGCCTTCTAACTCCCAGACAGGTGCTCTTTCCAATAGGCCATGCTGCTTCCCCTCTTTTTCCTTCTCTTCTCTTCTCCTCTCCCTGCTCTCCGACAAATGCCACTTTCCTCACCACCTTAGATGTTTCTGTGTGTGCCACTCTCTGCAGTTTTCCAGCTTGGGAATTTGCATGCATGAGGCCCTGCCAGAAATCTACAGGAAACAGCTTGCTGCAGTGTAAAGAAGCAGCATACTTGAAGAAGTACCATGGCCTTGTGGATAGAGCACAGGCCTTGGAGTCAGAAGGACCCAGGTTCCAGTTCCAGGTTTGGCTTTTGTCTGTTGTGTGACCTTGGGCAAGTTACTTGACTTATCTGTCCCTCAGTTTCCTCATCTATAAAATGGGTTCTAAACCTAGCTCTGTCACTTGTTTACTGTGTGACCTTGGGCAAGACATTTAATTTTTCTGTGCCTCAGTCACCTCATCTGTAAAATGAGGATTAAGATTGTGAGTCCCATGTGAGACATGGATGGTGCCCAATCTGATTAGCTTTTATCTACCCCAGTTCTTAGTACAGTGCCTGATACATAGGTGTTAAGCATACATGCTTAACAAATACCGTTAAAAGAAAATTTCAGCAGCTCCCAGAATGGCTAGAGCTCCAGCATGAGATCAATGACGACTCCAGCAGAAGGGCAGGTGGCAGAAAATGGTTCTGAGGAGCCAGGTTAATGGCAAGAAATATGGCATCCTGAGGTGAGACCTTCTATATATGTGTGAGAAGGTGAAGAAAGGGGGCTTGTATGCTTGAATGATTGCTTGTTTGTCTTCCTTTATCCCTTTTCTGTCTGTTTCTCCCAACTCTTTCTTTACTTCCTCTCTTTCCTTTTATCTATCTCATTCTCTTTTTCTTTTTTTTTGTTGTTGTTGTTGTTTTCTGCCTCCTTTGCCTCTTTGGTCTCAGCCCATATCACTTTTTTTCTCCAAAAAATATGGTCACAATTTCCATTCTACTTTTGAACTCAGCTTCACTTTGAATCAATATGGAAATTCTAGTACTTGGGGTTTCCTGAATATGCTTTCTGAATCTCACTAATCAAGAAAGTGGCCAGCTGTCCAGTTTTAGGCCAGACTATCTGATTTTCAGATGGTCTGTCCTCCCCTCTGTACTGTGGAGTGGAGGCGGGGGAGAAAGTCAGCAAAGGAATGTCTGGTATTACAGCATCTTGGCATAGTGGATACAGCTCAGGTCGGGGAATCAGAAGGTCATGGGTTCTATTCCCAGCTCTGCCACTTGTCCTCTGTGTGACCTTGGGAAAGTTACTTAACTTCTCTGAGCCTCATTTACCTCATCTGTAAAATGGGAATTGAGACTATGAGCCCCACATGAGACAGGGACCGTGTCCAACCCGATTTGCTTGTATCCACCCCAGAGCTAAGAAGAGTGCCTGGCACGTAGTAAGCACTTACTAAATGCCAAAATCAAATATAATTCTTATTATAGCATGCAGGGGTGCCATTTTAAAAAGAATTTCCCTGGGAAGCTAAAAGAAGGCAAGGAGTTTAGGGGGAATGGAGGCTAATTTGATAGAATTCAGTGAGTTGCTATTCTAGAAAATCCTCTAGAAGCAGCATGGCCTAGTGGATAGAACATGGGCCTGGGATTCAGAAGAACCTGGATTCTAATCCCAGCTCTACCATTTGTCTGCTGCGTGACTTTGGACAAGTCACTTATCTTCTCTCTGCCTCAGGAACCTCATCTGTAAAATGGGAATTTAGACTGTGAGCCCTATATGGGACAGGGACTGTATCCAACCTGATTACCTCATATCTACCCCAGTGCTTAGTACAGTGTTTGGCACATAGTAAGAGTTTAACAAGTACCACAATTATTATTATTATTTTAAGTCCTTTTAGACCTGATTGTAAACTATCTTGTCTTACTGGAGACCTGGACCGAGTTGGTCATTGGTCTAGGAGCAAGTCTAGCTCAGTAATCTGTAAGGAGGCATCTTCATTCAGTCGTATTTATTGAGCACTTACTGTGTGCAAAGCACTGTACTAAGCGCTTGGGAGAGCACCACAGAACAACAAACAGACACATTCCTTGTCCACAATGAGCTCACAGTCTAGAAGCATGTTCCCATCCCTCCTCTGGAGGCGATACCAAGGTTTGCACGCCATCAGTGGCTGCCCTAAATCAAGGTCATCTGATCACTTCAGCTTTGTGAAACCATGTCACAGGCCTGAATGCTATTGCCCTGAAACATGATAACTCCTTTCAAAATTGAACCAGCTTTCCTCATGCTAACTCCCACGGTGCACTGTGCTTTCTCCAGAGGTTCAACAATCTGCTCAGATCAGCTGCTCTGAGCCAGGTGAGCCTTGGAAATGGACAGGAGAACAAAATGGAAAAAAAAAGACTCATAGCAACTTATTGTCATGATGTGATGGGACATCGAGTTAACACTTCCGGGACTAGAACAACATCATGGTACTATCAGAGTCATGCAAGGCCCCACTATCTTGCTTCCTTTTATAGTGTAGCACAGGGGACCACCAATATGTCCTGAAAAGTATTCATTCAGAGACTGAAGCATTTTCTTATTTTTAAACCAAAGTATCAACAATTATCTAAACCCATTTACTTCTTCAGCCAGGTAGATTGCTCCGATCTTCCTAAGCAGGCAGTAAATCTCTTTCAGTCACTTTTGGTAGAATACAATATTATATTCTACCACACATACAAAAAAAAATAGAGAAATTCTTCAGGAATTTAACTAGGAATTTTCTGGAAATATTTTTTTCTCTTTCAAATGAGTTTTTCATACCCCTAGTATCCACAGAACAGTTTTATGAATTAAAACTGAGCAACAGGCACAAATAAAAAGACATATTTTATGCGGATGGACCATGTCACACTTTTTGCTATCTCAAGAACACAGTGCCTCTCTGGTGTCTGGAAAAAGTCTCCGTCTCTGCTTCTTTCTCATCATTTTCAACACCCTCACAAACCCTTCAAAACCACATCTGTTCCCAAAACAGTATAAGCACAAAGCCTAATTTCCCTCTTGGCTTTCATTATGAGATGGAGATGAGCTCTAAGAAGCCCTCGAAGGGCTTATGTAAAACACCCTTTAAGTGTTGTCAAGCACCTATGTTTAACCCCAGTGCTTCGGAATCAATATTCATCTTTTTAAATGCTTTAGCTTTTGGGGAAAAGCTAAACGTAACAAATGCGTTCACTTTTTTCTGCAGGAGGTCAGTATTGGAGGTTGAGGGACATGGTTTGGCAAAAAGAAGGGCTCAGAATGAATTTCATTAGATGACATATTGTTACATTGTACAAGGAAGAAAGCTGCTGGGGCCTTGCATGACTCTGATAGTGCCATGGTGTTGGTGTTTAGCACAAATGAGTTCAAGGGAGTCAGGATTTGGAATCTTTTGTGAGGCATGAAGCTTAAAGGAGCATAAAGAAAGTGAGGAGTCTCTGGAAAGGAAAGAAAATTATTTCCTTCAGAACTAGAAGTAAAAAGCAGTTGTTTTTCTGGATTCATGCCACAAACTTCTGAGAGAACAGGAACTCTAGCAGTATAATAATAATCATAATAAAGGCCTCTCTGAGTCTCAAAAGATTACAAATTTAATCCAGTCTTAATCACATTCAATTAGTGCCCAGAATTTTTCTCATTTTCTTCCTAAGTGCATCGCAATCTATTCCATCTTAGGTTCAGTCCACCCATGGCGCAGTAGGTAGAGTACATACCTGGGAATTAGAAAATCATGGATTCTAATCCCTGTTCTGCCACTGTCTGCTGTGTGACCTTGGGCAAGTCACTTCACTTCTCTGTGCCTCAGTTACCGCATCTGTAAATGGGGATTGAAACTGTGAGTCTCACTGTGCGCAACCCAACTTCCTTGTATCCACCCCAGTGCTGAATGCAGTGGCTGGCATATAGTAAACACTTATCAAATACCACAGTTATTATTATTATTACCCTTATTTTATATCCTGAGCAATCCAAGCAGAGCTGGGACCTAATTCCATGTACCCTATGTAGCATATGGTTGGTGCTGAGCACATGTTCAAGATAAACTTCATGATAGAGCGGAGACCTGTTGCCCTGTTGTGGGTGTGTTCGAGGAATCAGTTGTCTCGGTGTTGGATTGTTTGGCAGTTTCATATGTTGAAGAGAATGGATCTTGGCAAGATGGCTGGTTTAAGAGGGCAAGATGACAGGAGTATCTTATCCAAATGACATGTCTTAAGCACTTAACATGTACTAAACACTACGGTAGATACAGCCCCTTTTCCACAATCTATTTTATCCCCATTTTAGAAATGAGGGAACGAGGCTGAGAAAGAATAACTGATTTGCCCAAGGTCACACATCAGGCTAGTGGTAGAGTCAGGATTAGTACTTGGGACTCCTTAATCTCAGTCCTATGTTCTTTCCACTAAACCACACTGCCTCTGGTCTGGTTCTTCAGTGAGTAGAAACCCTGGAAGGACTCGATTCCAGGCCTCCAGGATCTTTAAGACTGCACCGTGGAGGGTGGGGGGAAGAGTTCCCTGATCCACACAGTAAATCACACTAGGTCATTCAGTCTACAAGATAACATGAAAAATTAGGAGGCCTGGTAGGGTAAATTCAGGCAGAAAGCTGTCTGTCTCTTCCTAGCTTAAGCAATCATTCCCTTCTTTGCTACCAGACAGTGGTCCATTCTTCAAGCAGGTGCCTTCTCACCTCCCACAACCACCCTCTCCCCCTATCAACCAAGCAATCATACTTATTGAGTGCTTACTGAGCACAGAGCACTGTATTAAATGCTTGGGAGAGTACAATCCATTCATTCATTCAATAGTATTTATTGAGCGCTTACTATGTGCAGAGCACGGTATTAAGCCCTTGGAATGTACAATTTGGCAACAGATAGAGATAATCCCTGCCCAATGATGGGTTTACAGTCTAATCTAATCTACAGTTTAAGTTGTACAATATAACAATTTAGAGTTGGTAGACACATTCCCTGTTCACAATGAGCTTAAAGTCTACAGGGACTGTATTCCTTTTTCAGGAGATGATTGAAGGGGCTTTCTATTTGGGAGCCCTCCAGCACCTGAATTTCTCACATTCTGTTCCACAGTCTGTGGAATACAGTGACTAAGCCTGTAGGGAGCTCATTCATTTTTTTTTCTTCCTCTCTGCTCCTGTGGCATTCTGTTTCCTCTGTGTTGCTGAATTTCTTCATCCTCTGCTCCTCTCATCACTCCTCTCCTCTGTCTGGATGGCAACAAATCTTTGGCTTCCATGTCACTGGGCTCAGGAATTTTGGAGTCTTTTAGAAGAATGAATTCTTCGGTCCTTACTTCAGACTCTCTGGTCTCCCAGCCTGATCTGCAGATGGTAAGGAATCCTGTCTGGGCCCTGCTGACACGGTATCCTTCCCGTTCCCAGCATCATTGGCTTAAGCACTGAGGCTCAAATGAGCAAGGCTGTCTGCTCACGTTTGCTTAGGCAGACGATGCGGAAAACACGGCAGAGAATCAGGGACCGATTGCTCTGAACCAAGTTCAAAGAAGTCAGCAGTGCTCACTGACAGAGACAGAGGCAAAGGAAGAAAAGTGGGGTGTGGAGAAGCTTTGATCAGAGTAGGTGGTCTCTGAAGGTGTCACACCATTTACTCCATATTCTACATTCAAGTCACAGACTCCAATAGCTTCTAAGGAAGTAGACATAGTGAATGTGACAACATGAGAATAGGGCCAAATTTGCTTCCTTGATCCAATCTTCAAACTTTGCCCAAAATAGAGATTGCTTCGCTGGATTATCCATTATCATAAATATATATATTACTTTTGTCTGTTCCTCTTTGTCTCCATCTATGTCTTTCCTTTCGCTCCCTTGCTCCATCTCCTCCTTCTCTCTCTCAATCTCATCTCCAAGGGAACAGAAGTTTTCTTTGTTAATTAGAAAGCATTCTGCTGCTTTGGCTCTCTGATCTTCAGGGTTATGAGTCAGAATTCAGCTGCAGATCAAATGTACACTGATAGTGCTTGCTTTCTGGATCTTGCTTCATATGGTCTCCGTGTCAGTGAGATGAAAATATTGATCAATTTGTGAGTCGGTTCATGGGCGAAACCCTAGAAGAGTTTTTTGGTTTCTCTCCTACACCACCCACGACTCCACACTCGAGTTTAAGAGAATATATTTAGCACTTAATTTATGGACCCTCACAGGTTTACTTCTCTGTTCCCTCTCTCTTTCCCTTGCCCTTGCTGAATCTATATGTAAATTTGTGGTATTTGTTAAACACTTACCATGTGCTCACAGGGTAGATATAATCTAACCAGACTGGATGCAGTCCATGTCCCATGTGGGGCTCGCAGTCTTAATCCCCATTTTACAGATGAGGTAACTTATTCACAGAGAAGTGTAGTGACTTGCCCAAGGTTATTCAGCAGACAAGTGGCAAAGCCAGCATTAGGACCCAGATCCTCTACCAGGCCCGTACTCTATCCACTAGACCATGCTGCTTCTCTCACAGTGATGTCCCCTGGGGCCTGGAGGATTTACAAGGGCTTTATCAAGATCATCTCTCCTTTCACAGAGTGAGTGAAGGTAGGAAGGGAAAAGCAATAAAAATAATAATAATAATAATCATGGTATTTGTTAAGTGCTTACTATATGCCAAGCACTGTTCTAAGCGCTGGGATAGGAACAAGGTATTCAGATTGGACACAGTCCCTGTCCCCCCATGGGACTCTCAGTCTCAGTCCCTATTTTACAGATCAGGTAACTGAGGCACAGAGAAGTTAAGTAACTTGCCCAAGGTCACATTGCAGGTAGGTGGCAGAGCCTGGACAAGTTCTGTGTCAAATGTTCTGTGCTTACATCGACCAAGCTTGCTGGGATGAGGGGCTAGGGGCCATACAGGTCACCCTGGGGGAATCCCAGGACTCTAACTGAACAAGACAGAATTCTGGACAATAGTTGCAGCTGTTTCCTGACAATCTCTGCAAGGGCTGACCTTCCCACAACCAGGTACTCACCTGGTGGTGCGGGGTGGGGGAGGGAGGGAAAGGGTGTCAGCCTATGACCCCTCCCAGTGGAAAGAGCCCGGGCTTGGGAGTCAGAGATCATGCGTTCAAATCTTGGCTCAGCCGCTTGTCAGCTGTGTGACTGTGGGCAAGTCACTTAACTTCTCTGTGCCTCAGTTACCTCATCTGTAAAATGGGGATCAATTGTGAGCCTCACGTGGGACAACCTAATTACCCTGCATCTACCCCAGCACTTAGAACAGTGCTCCGCACATAGTAAGTGCTTAACAAATACCAACATTATTATTATTATCTTTCCAGTCACCAGTCACCCATATTTGTTCCAGGCTCCCAAAACGCAAAGGTGATAGGCACACCTATTTCAGTCTCACCAGAGCCCTCTACCTCCCTTCCCCTCACAAGCAAATTGAGTCTTTTGAAAGAAATAGACAAAAGCTTCAACCGTACAGGTTATGTGTGGGTGTGTTGGGGGGCATGGTAAGTGCGGGGGGAGGTAGTGGGATGGAATCTTTCTGGTCCCAAGGGGTTAACTGACTTGTTAAGGCCACACAGATGCACTGTGGCAGAAGAATCCAGACTGGTCTCTCACCGTGAGGCAGATTCACTCCTTTGGGAACTTGGAACTTGGGGCCATGCCAGGCTCTGAGAGAGAATAAACGAAAATGAAAAAAAATAAGCAATGTTCTGCCTTTCCTAACAAAGGAGGCAAGGACTGAGTGGTCCCTCCTCAGAGAATTGTCAGAGGCTCTTTGTCCCTGATAGATTTATTTGATTTTCTCCAAGCTTAGTCAAGTTGTTGGGTTGTTGCTTTTGTATTCTTCATTCAGTGGCTACCAGTGAAGTTTGTGGGGCCACAAATGAAAGTACAAAAAGAATTGGTAAAGGCCTTTTTCTTTCAGGCAAATCTGTTTTGTTGTATTACCTCAGACACCAGCCAGGGAGAGACAAGAAGTTCAGTCCCAGAATTCAAAGAGAATGATGAAAGAGGAATTACAGTTGGAGTCCTCTGATGAATGCCAGATTTGGCTGGTGGGTGGGTAGGTGTGATACTCTTTTTTTTTTTAATTGAATGTTAAGTATCTACTTTGTGCCAGGCACTGTACTAAACTCTGGTCATTAGTGTACACGTTCTTAATCCCTATTTTACAGATGAGGGAACTGAGGCCCAAAGAAGTGAAGTGTCTCCCAAGGCCATACGTCAGACAAGTAGTGGAGCAGGATTAGAACCCAGGTCTTCTGACTTCCAATTCCTTGTTCTTTCCACTAGGCCATGCCACTTCTCTCCTGGCTTGATAAAACTCGCTTCTGCCCTGTTTAACTCTGGGCTCCTGAATGTTGGTCTCCATAATTAATTAAAAGTGGTGACTGATTTATTGAAACAGTCAGTCAGCCAAATGTGTTTATTGAGCAGTTACTGTGTATAGTACACTACACTAAGCTCTTGAGGGAGTATGATATAACAATGAACAGACAAGTTCCCTGGCCACAGTGAGCTTGCAGTCTAGAGGGGAAGACAGAAATTCATATAAATACATGAATTACACATATGTAAATAAGTGTTATGGGCTTGGGAGAGGGGTGAATAAAGGGAGCAAGCCTGGGGGACACAGAAAGGAGTGGGAGATGAGGAAAGATCTTATTCAGGGAAGGCTTCTTGGACGAGATATGCTTTGACTAAGGCTTTGAAGATGGGGGAGAATAATTGTCTTTCAGATACGAGGAGTGAGTGTTTTCCAGGCCAGAGGCAGGAAGTGAGCGAGAGGTCAGCAGGGAGAAAGAGGAGATCGAGGTACAGTGAGAAGGTTAGCATTAGAGGAACAAACTGGGTGGAATGGGTTGTCGTAGGAGAGTAGAGAGATGAGGTAGGAGGGGGCAAGGTGATTGAGTGTTTTAAAGCCAATGGAGAGGAATTTCTGTTTGATCCTGATGTGGACGGGCAACCAGTGGAGTTTCTTGAGGAAAAACATGGCCTAAATGTTTTTTTGTAGAAAAATAATCAGGGCAGCAAAGTGAAGTATGGACTGGAGTGGGAAGAGAAACAGAAGAAATACAGTGTGATGTAGGCAAACCTTTTATAAATGCGCAATGTCAATGAGGCCCAGCATCTTAGGGGCATGGAAACTGATTTTTCTACCCAATTTGGGACAAAGGCAGTGGCCACCAGGAAAATCAGCATATTATAAATGGATATATGAAAAGGCCAGTTCAGGTCCAGTGGAGGGGAGAAGGTGAGTGGCACAAGAAAACTCTAGAGTTGCAAATCTGCAACAACATTCCAGTTCCGGCATTGATAATTCAAAAGTTTCTAATTTTTCTAGGCTTCATTTAGTGTTGATCTTAATCTGATGGGCAGTAGTGTATAGTTTGCATCTGTCATAGCCATTTGGAAGCCTTGCAAGACTGAAGGAGGGTTCTGGATGATGCGGGTGTTTGGGTTGCCAGGAAGCAGAGACATTACTGCCGCATTGTTCAGGCCCCATATTTCTTACAATTCATGCCAGGACTAAGGACTGGGGAAAGCCACATTTCTTTGCTTGCTGAATCTCTCGGCGGGCTCCTGGGACAGGGCCTATAGCCAACTGGATTTCAAAGACCAACAGTCTACTAGGGGTCCGTTTTCTTGAATACCCTTCTTCTCTTCAGCATCACATCTCTTTCCCCTTAAAATCATTCCAACCTTCCAAAATTACCAAGCTTTTCTCTGAGGGATCTGAAGACTCAATTAGGTCAGCAAAGGGAAGTAATCAGTTTAAAAGAAGCCCAAAAGCAAGCCTTAAAAACTGGGGAAGAAAAAAATCCCTTGAGCTTAATTTTCGTTCTTCTTTTTTTAATTGCATGTAATGGGAGATTGGGATCCAAAATAGAACGAACTTGCCTTAATTACATTTGAAAAGATAAGAGTTTGGTTTGGCTGTATGGAGTCTGAGACTTTTTTTTTTCCAACCTCCTCCTTGCAGGGCTAATCGGCTTAAAACATTTCTCTCTGACACTTGGGCCATTAATCACATGGCACGCCGTGGTTAAGAAGTCACTGTTGCCATTTTATTTCACTCAGGATGTGAAAACTCATGCCTGTCTTCCTCTTCCATCTGGAAGGGTAAAAGCCCTTTGCATGTTATCGAGACTTAAAAGGGAAAATTGGCTCCTCATCTGGCTCCATTAGAGAAACACCAAATCTCAGGGAGGCTGCAGGTCTGAGGATGGAAATAGCTCCTACTGAATAAAGAGCAAATGCAGTGCAGCTCTAACCCGAACAGCTCTGACAGGGCCAGGCAGAACCACGCTGGCATTTTCTGGCAGACCCCAGCCCCTCTGTAATAAATAGCAGGGCAGGAATGAAAACCGACTTTCTTAAAATATGGTGGAAACTCAAAATGAAGTGAACCTGAATGAGCTAATCCTCACCAAATTAGATCTGAATGCTTTCCCATATACATTTGCTCTTTCCTTATTAAACAAAGAAAAGAAAAGGTTCTGGCATTAGATCATGTTAAATCTTTAAAGTGCACCGCCCAGCTCAGAATCTGTTCATCGCTACTGCCAAAAGAAGCGCACATTCAGGATGATAAACAAGCCAGAAACCGAAGGAGGTACCCTTGAGCTTTATGTACCATGTACATTTGAGGACACTGGGTTACAGTAAACATAATGACTTGATGAGGCTTACTCCTCAAACTGGTCTGGTCTCCAGAGTTGGATTCCAATGTGCTAACCAATAAGCTGCCCTACCTACACTGGAATTTTCACTGGGGTTTGCCTTGAATCAACACAAGATGCACAATCCATCGCTGCAGGTCCACATTCTGGCTCTTAGTTCTCTCTATTTTTCTCAACCTGCAGGTCAGCCTGTCTGGTAGCTCTAAGGCAGAGACCACTGAAATTATAGGTGTTTCGCTGCATTTTTCCGTGGCCAGCAGGGATGGGAAGCTGAAATCTGGACTGGAGCTCCTTACGGTATTTTATGAATATGTACATATATATACAAGTGTTGGGGGGGGAGGGGGGTAGAGCAAAGGGAGCAGGTCGGGGAGATGCGGAGGGGAGGGGGAGCAGAGGAAAAGGGGAGCTTAGTCTGGGAGACCTACTCAATGCTTAGCACCATGCTTGGCATCTAGTAGGAGCTTAATAAATGCTATTATTATTTTTATGGTATCTTTGAAGTGCTTACTATTTGTCAAACCCTGTTCTAAGGGTTAGGGCAGATATAAGTCACGTTGTACACTGTCCCAAACCCACATGGAGCTCACAGTCTCAGTGGTTGCCCATCAACTTCCGCTCAAAACAAAAACTCCTCACTCTAGGCTTCAAGGCTCTCCATCCCCTTGCCCCTTCCTACCTCTCTTCCCTTCTCTCTTTCTACTGCCCACCCCGCACGCTCCGCTCCTCTGCCGCCCACCTCCTCCAAGAGGCCTTCCCAGACTGAGCTCCCCTTCTCCCTCTACTCCCTCTACCGCCCCCCCCTTCACCTCTCCGCAGCTTAACCCTCTTTTCCCCCCATTTCCCTCTGCTCCTCCCCCTCTCCCTTCCCATCCCCTCAGCACTATACTCGTCCGCTCAACTGTATATATTTTCATTACCCTATTCATTTTGTTAATGAAATGTACATCGCCTTGATTCTATTTAGTTGCCATTGTTTTCGAGATGTTCTTCCCCTTGACTCTATTTATTGCCATTGTTCTTGTCTGTCTGTCTCCCCTGATTAGACTGTAAGCCCATCAAACGGCAGGGACTGTCTCTATCTGTTGCCGACTTGTTCATTTCAAGCGCTTAGTACAGTTCTCTGCATATAGTAAACGCTCAATAAATACTAATGAATGAATGAATAAACAGGAGAACTGAGGCACAGAGAAGTTAAATGACTGGCCCAAGGTCATACAGTAAGCAGAGCTGGAATTGGAACCCAGGTCCTCTGGGTCCACTAGACCATGCTGCTTCTCATATTGTTATTATCTTTTTTATTTTAGGGGAGGAGATAAGTGAGAGCCAGGATGGGAGTATACCTTACAAGGAAGCAGCATGGCATAGTGGCCTGAGAGTCAGAAGGTCATGGGCTCTAATCCCCACCTGCCACTTGTCTGCTGTGAGACCTGAAGCCACTAACTTGACTTCTCGGTGCCTTAGTTACCTCATCTGTAAAATGAGGATTGAGACTGTGAGCCCCACATGGGACAGGGACTGTCCATCCCGATTTGCTTAAATCCACCCCAGTGCTTAGTACAGTGCCTAGCACATAGTAAGTGCTTAGCAAATACCACAATTATTATTATTCTTATTACAATTTAGTTGTCAAATCTGCTCTTCAGGTGTCCTGTGCCCTGGTCCCTACTCTATCTCTACCCCTCTCTCTAGCTTTTGCCTTCATCAGTCTGCTCCCACAGAAGCCTCTACTCCCATCCTGCCTCTTTTCTTTATTTCTTCTTTCAGACAAGGGGAACAGTGGAATTCACATCTAGTGATTTCTAAAAGGCATTGAGAAAATGTTGTGGGGGAAGAATGGTTGGTGAGCAGCCAGGAGGCTGAGCTCTTGGGAGAGCTAAGCTCCATGGGGAGATTTCTCCGAGTTACTCCCATTCCTGATAGTCACAGTTGTTCTCTGGGAATTTCTCGTTGGAAGGGATTTGATTGGAGTCCATTTTCTGCATTTCAAGAAGCAGGTCAGTGGTGAGCCATCCACTGATTCAGAGGTGTCCACTCGAGAAGTCATTGCAGGACAAGAGCTGGCCACCCACCAGTCTCCTTATTAGTTCTCAGACTCTCACAGCCCAGTTCTACCACAAGGGGACTGGGCCTTGAATGTAGAAATGTCTTTGCCACCCTTTGGCAGCATCATTTCTGCAGTGTTGAAGAGCAGAACCTGATGAATGCCATCTTCCTGTCAGGTGTGAAAAGCCCGCTCTGCCCACTCTGAGGCAAGTAATCACAACCCACCCCCTCCATGCCTTCTTTTCCTGCCCTCCCCTTTTTCCTGTCTATGGCATTCTTGCCCTTCCACTTTGCTCTGCTGACTCTTCTCCTCTCTCCTGATTACCCGATGGCCACAGACTCTCCCTTCCCACGTCAGCTTTTCTTCTTTCCTATATTTAAAAGCTGTTACTGCCATTATTTCTATCACTACCATGGCTGTGACAGACAAACAGGGGAACTGAGAGGGGCCTGTTGTCATATAACTTTCCCTCCTCACAACTCACCATGATGCAGTTCCATCCCCTGGCTTTGTATCCTTGGAAACTGTAACTGGAGGTGGTAGTGGCAGGAGCAGCTGTTAAAAAAAAATAGATCAAAGGTTTTTTGGATTTATTTTTTTAAATTGCATTTGTTAGACTCTCTCCATATTCCAGGCTTTGTATTAAGCACTAGGGTAGGTCAAACTATGTCAGGTTGGACACAGTCCATGTACCCCATGGAGCTCTGAGTCTTATTCTTGATTTTACAGATGAGGTTACTGAGTCACAGAGAATTTAAATGACTTCCCCCGTGGTCACACAGCAGACAAGTGGTAGAGTAGAATTAGAACCCAGGGCCTTTGACCCCCAGGCCCGTACTGTTTCCACTAGGCCAAGTTGCTTCTCTAGTTATAAGAATATTTCAATTAAAAGGATATTAAAAGTATAGTGGATAGAGAGTTGAGGATGCTGGGAGGGAGGGCATGGAAGCCACTGTCCAGGGAGGATGGGGTGAGTGTGGCATGAGATACAGACAGGTCAGGGTTACTTACCCAGAAATTCTGCAAATATGGAAAGCTGATGGGAAGTCACTTGAATGGAAAGTGATTTCTTCAGGGCTGGTGAGGAATTCTAGACAGGTTAAACTCTTGTACAACTTTGACAGCCTTACGACACTTCTTCCCCCTCAGAACTCTAAGCTCCCTGTGGGCAGGGAACAAGCCTACCAACTCTGTGATACTGTACTTTCCCAAATACTTAATATATTGCTCTGCAGACAGTAAGTACTCAATAACCACGATTGATTGTTCGATTGATTATGAGCAACGTATTTGTAAAACATCGCAAGTGAACAAAATATTACTATGGAATAAAATAAAAGAACATTAAACTGAAAAAACTGAAAGAAAAAAGTTTCGGGGAGAGTTGGTGGTAGTGGGTAGGTCTTCCATTGGGGTGGGTTCACTGATTCAAAAATAGAGAGGAAAAAAGTAGGGAAGGGAAAGGGATATTGAAAGACAGAGATTAGAGACAGATAAGAAGGATCCAGAAACAAAGTATATTGAGGCAGATAGAGGCAGAGACCCAAATATATATACACACATAGATAGATAGATAGATAGATAAAGGAATATCCAGGCAAATAAATCACTACCAATTCCCCCACCACATTTACAAATACTCTCATTAAAATATATTTTTTCAACTGGGCCACTATGACTGAAGTAGCAGTAGCAACAGCAGCAAGAGAGAGTCAAAGGAGAGGGCCCTCATCTTCGTCTCCCCCCACCCCCCAAGGTCAAGGAGCCCAACTCTATGCTCGGAACCAAAGCGGTTGCTGGTGCTGCTACTCTCCATCATCACCCGGGGAGGGGGCTGCATGGAGAACAGTTCCAACACATACAAATTCGGAGAGCACTGGGGGCAGCAGGAAGCCCTCTTTGCGTGGTACACAAGCTAAGTGGCCAAAAGAGGCAATGGTCCCTCATCCTCCTCTTCCTGCTCCTGCTTCTTTCCCGTTGCTGGCCATCTCCACGGCTGCCCAAAACCTCACAGGCCCCCGGCCCTGCAGCTCTGGGGCTCTGACTTTGCCCTATATAGACTAAGACCCAGACTAAGTCTCACTTTTTCTCAGCTCCCACTCCCTTCCACATCACCCTGACTCGCTCCCTTTGCTCTTCTGCTCTCTCCCCGCCCCATGGCACTTATGTATTTATGTATATATCTATAATTCTATTTATTTGTATTGGTGCCTATTTACTTGTATTGATGTCTGTCTCCCCTCCTCTAGACTGTGAGCCCGTTGTGGGCAGGGATTGTCTCTATTGGTGTATTGTACTTTCCAAGTGCTTAGTACCGTTCTTTGCACAGTAAGCATTCAATAAAGGCAAATGAATGAATGAATGAATACAACTTTAGGGCCCAATCCTGGACTAGCCTGTGGCCTTGGCCTTATTTACTCAAGGAGATTGAGGTGAGACGCTCACATCCCATCAGCCCGATAGGGAAATGGAGCCCAACAGTTCAGTGGGGAAGGAAGGTTTAAGGGCAGGCATGTGCAAGCATGCACACACAATACACGCATATGCACATAGTAAGTGCTCAATAAATAATATCGAATGAATATGTAAACACACACACTCACACATACCCCAGAAACCTGTCAAGACCTGCAGCAAATGGCTTTGAAGTGGAAAAAGCCAGAACTGACCTTCACACAGCTCTAGCATAAGAAAAGATCTTGGAACTGGTCTTCTGGGGAGACAGGTGGTGGTTAAGGTAGGCTGAGGGTGAGCAGAGGCACTGTCCAGTTGGGCCTGGGACAGGTTCATTCAATCATATTTATTGAGTGCTTACTGTGTGCAGAGTACTGTACTAGGTTACACTCACTCCCTTCTGTAGACACTGCTAACCCTACCCTTTCTCCACTCCAAAAAACTTACTCTCCACCCTGGTAGTTTCTTCTTGTACTCTCCCCAGTGTTTAGTACAGTAAATGCTCAATAAATTCCACTGAATGATTGACTGATAGACTCACTGACTTTTTTTTTTAACTTTAGCACTGGCCAGACCCTGCCTGCAGAACTCAACCATGATCTCTCTCTAATTAGCATTCAGTCAAGAAGTGTCATGGCATTGATCGCAACCTTCATATTCCTCCTGAAAGAAGCCCAGAAACACAATGAAAGCCAAACTATTTTTTTCAAACCAATCAATTGTTTTTAATTACCAGACTGATTCGTGTTTATTTTATCTATTTTGTTAAAGCAGCCAAACTCTCCTTACCCTCCCAGCTCTCGATGCCACTGTGTTTTCAACCTCTGAAATCTGTGATTAACTAAAATCTAATTAAAGAGGTCTGCCTGGCTGGAGAAATTTGAGAAGGTTGAGGAATGTAAATTGGTGTGAAAACACTGAGAGGAAGTCAGACATCCTGCAGAACTCTGTAAAACCAGAGGACTTGATCAGTTCAGCCAAGCTTAAATTGGCTGGACCGGTGAGAACCAGCAGGGTGACTGGATAGAGTATGGGCCTGGGAGTCAGAAGGTCATGGGTTCTAATCCCAGCTCTGCCACTTTCTGTTGTGTGACTTTGGGCAAGTCCTTTCACTTCTCTGGGCCTCAGTTTTCTCATCTGTAAAATGAGGATTGAGACTGAGCCCCACATGGGACAGGGACTGTGTCCAACCTGATTTGCTTCTATCTACCTCAGTGCTTAGTATGGTGCCTGGTTCATCATAAGCTTTAACAAATACCATGATTATTATCATTATTATTATTATTATTGTTATTGGGGCCATGGTGGGAACCTCAAGATTTCAGAGTCTATGCCAGGTTTATGACCCTACCCAGTCCTCTAAAGCCACTTACCTACTGTAACTCTATCTCATCTCTCTCACTGCCAACCCCTTTCTCCTGCTTTTCCTCTAGCCTGGAACTCCCTCCCTCTTCATATCCCACAGACCACATCTCTCCCCATCTTCAAAGTCCAACTAAAATCATAGCCCTTCTAAGAAGCCTTCTCTGACTAACCTCTCATTTCCTCATTCGATTGGCTTTCCTTTCTTCATCGTCTTTGCACTTTGTTCTGAACCTTTTAAGGGTTCTGCAAAGGGTTGCCATCCCTTTGAACTTTGATTCTCTTGTCTGGCCAAGGCCTCCAAGATTGGATAAGCTGAAGCAGTGTCTTGCCATCTCATCCGCTAAGTAGTTTAACCAACGATAGTCCCTGGCCTAATGATGAGGGGGCAGAGCCAGGGAAATGAGAGGTGGGACATTCAGTGAGCTCACCATCTTTCCCTCACAGAATAGTCCCTCCTCCACCTCCTTTCTGTCATCCTCTGGGGGGGAAGCAGAAGTGGCAGCCAGACACAACCTCCCCAAGGAGCTGGGGAAGAGGGAGGGTGAGATATTTGGTGAGCCCTGCTCCCATCCCCCCCAAAGCTATCTCTCTGTCTCTCTCAACTGACACGATCCATCCCAGTGCCTTTTTGGAGGGGGTTTGTGAGGCTCGCAGAGGAATGGAGGCAGCAGTGGCAGCAGCAGCTCTAAACGCCCATTTGGGAGGAGTCACATGTGGTGGAACAGTGGTGATGGGGATTGGAAAGAACATTGATTTGGATTTTTCAGAAACATTCTGTCTCTCCCTCGGTTTCTCTGTCCCACTATGATTTCTTTGTGTTAGAAGACTGGATGATTTTTTGGCTGATTGTCTAATCAATTAGATCCTGTCTACAGGAATTTATCAGAGAACACAGCTGGTGAGTGGGTTATAAATTAATCCCTTTAACAGGGTGGGGTATGATCATATAAGGACAACCAGAAATGCCTGTCATTCAGTTAACATAACATAACCGATGTGTCTCCGTACCATGGATACCCTTTAAACACTTTGTTACTCATCCCACCCTCAGCCAAATATAACTATGATGAACCCAACCTTAGTCTCTCTTTCCTCTATTGGTAATTAATTTCAATATCTGCCTTCTCCACTAGATTATAAATTCTTTGAGAGCAGGGATCATATCTCCATCCCAAGTGCTTACTACAGTGTATTACACCCAGAAAGTGTTCAATATATACTACCAATTGATTGTTGCCTGAAGCAATAGTATAACCCAGTGCTCCTGAATTAAGCTCCCACCTATGTAGTCTTTGAGACTTCTCTGGTATCTCCTCCTCATACATCCCTCTTGGGATGGAGAGGAGAGGCTTGGAGGCCAGGATCCTGGACTCTATGATGTGCTCAAGGTCAAAGGATCCCTCAATTTCAGAGGATTTATTACTCCCCAGTTGAGTCTTCTGAGAATTAATGTGTGAAACAGTACACTGTTTGGAAGAAGCTGTGTAAGCATTATTCTTATACATTTTTCAAGGGCAAAGACTGCTTTCACACTCCCTTTGTAATTCTCCACATCACCTCGAACAATGTAAGCACTCAATGTATACTGATAGAGAGTCCTCCCTCCCTTCCCACCCCCCTGAAGAAACACACTTTTATGAAAAACGATTTGATAGATGTAAACAGTCAAACATCTTGGTTAAAGACAACACCCCCCCAAACCAGAGATTCACCTTTCTCTGAGCCTCAAAGTTTACCCCTCAAGCTCAACCCTTAGCTTCTTCTTTTCACTTCTCAGGAAAGGGAGCTCTGTAGAGTGAGAGTACAGTTCACAGCCATTAAAGATTATTTTCAGAGTTCAACGGATAGAAAATGGCTTTGTTATAATGAAGATGATTATAATGGGATGTAGCGAGGAGCTCCTGGATAGAAACCCTATATCATTCGGAGAATGGGAGAGACTTAAAAGATAATTAGTCACTGGAAAAAGGGTTCGCTTAATTTGTCTTTAAGGAAAATTATGTTGGAAGAACTTTCCTCTTCCAACCTGCCTCACTACTATTGTTTCTGCTTCTCTCAGGGGATAAAATGATGTACGGTGACTGCATGATAGAGGAGGAAATGTGAGAAGGAGACGCGTATCCAAAAATTACCCCCATCTATAAATGTCTGTGGTCTAATGGCATTTATAGGAGGGGCTATACCACTCCCTCTACACTCTCCCTCCCAGTTTCTACATTACTCACATTTTATTGCAACTCTTAAAACTAGTGGGGATGTATTCTTGGAGAGATCCTTTATCACATGGCTAATGAGAGCAGGAGCAGGAAGAGAGCAAATGGAGAGAAATTCAGTTTGCAACAGGGCATCATCATCATCATCACTTTCAGTGGTATTTTTTGAGAGCTTACTGTACACAGAATGCTTGGGAGAGTATGATATAACAGGATTGGTAGGTATGTTTCCTGCCCTCATTGAGCTTGCAGTCTAGAGGAAAGAGGCCAGGCATATGGAGCTGAATCATTCCTCTTCTTCAGCTTGCCTCTACAGGAATCAACTCCAGCTCCTCACTCCACCTTCTTTGGAAGGGGAAGACAGATTGGATGGGAAACAGGGGCAGAGAGACAAGAACATCCAGGCTACACCACTCCTGGATGAGAATCTGGAGATGAGCGGTTATAGGATGAAGGAACAGTAACAGAGTATGAGTCATTATGGAGGTAGATCAAACTGAAAGCTCGTTGTGGGCAGGGAATGTGTCTAGCAACTCTGTTGAATTATACTCTATGAAGTGCTTAGTACAGTTCTCTGCCCAGAGTAAGTGTTCAGTGAATACGATTGATCGATCGATTGATAATAATAATTACAATATTTGTTAAGCACTTACTATATCCCAAGCACTGCTCTAAGTGCTGGGAAAGATAACAGTGTAAACGGTTTGGACACAGTCCCTGCTCCACATGGGGCTCACAATCTCAATACCTATTTTACAGATGAGGTAATTGAGGCACAGAGAAATGAAATGATTTGCCCAAGAGTACACAGGAGACATGTGTCAGAGACGGAAGTTGAACCCACATCTTCTGACTCCCAGGCCCATGCTCTTTCCACTAGACCGTACTGCTCAGCTAGACCAAGCTCCATCGATGTGTGTCCATCACACCTAGACCCATCTGGGGTCTGTTCCTCTTTGTTGTTTGTTCTTCCTGCTCTCTCTCTCTTGAGTCCTAACCAGCCAGGGATTACTTTATGCCCTTGGATCAAATCATTTCTATCCAAGTAAATTACATCCGTGTTTCTCCAGATTAAATCTCATTCTATTGATTGCTGCTCATTCCTCTAAGTTCCTCAGGTCCTGTTGAATGCTAACTTTGTCTTCCTTTGTATTAGCCAATGCTAAGTTTTATAAGACCGGGATGTTTGATCAATGTACTCCTCACTCTTTCTGTCAGGCCATTTGTGAAGGTGCTTATTAAGGCTGTTGGCCGGCAAGGATTTATGAGAAGATGTTCGCAAAACACGCTGGGCCTTTAAGGCTCCTCTTGATTTCTTTTATGCAACGTGTCAGGGAAGAGGCATCTATTTTTCAAATGCTAATGAGGAGTTCTGTCTATAATGATTAAACCTCCCTATACATGGGAAGACTGAATAGTCACAATGATTCCTGTAGCTGCTCCATCTTGGAGAGATGGTCTATAACTTTACCCTTACAAAAACCGCAAAGGTTTTCAATCAATGACATTTATTTTGCCATTCTTATGTGCCGCCACTGTTCTAAACATTAGGGAGAGAACACTAGTGTAAGTAGGCATGACCCCTGCCTTCTAGGAGCTTACAATCTGCTGCGGGAGACAGAAATTAAAATAAATTACAGGTAAGTGGGGAAAACAAAGTTTAAGAATATGTACAAAAGTGATGGAGTGAGAAGTACCTAAGGACGTATGACATTTAACTTTGTGCATGGTTTTGAGAAGACATCTGATCTACCAACTCTGTTACAATGTACTCTCCTAGGTGCTTAGCACAGTGCTCTGCACTCAGTAAATACCACTGATTGATCAATTGACCGATGCAGTAAAGAGGGAGGACAGCATGGATAGATGAAAGATAAAAGTCCTGAAACAGAATCCCAGTTGGTCTCCAATATATACAGGAGGAGTCCTAATGGAATCTATCCAACCAGCTGGGGATGAAGCCATTCCCTGTCTTATAGATTTCATCACGATACTTGTTAAGCACTTTCAGTGAGTTAAACAGAGCACAACACTGGTAGTCAGAAGACCTGGGTTCTAATCCTGACTCTGCCACTTGTTGGCTTTGTGACCTAGGGCAAGTCACTTCACTTCTCCAGCTGCTTCACGCTGGAGAAGCAGCGTGGGTCAGTGGAAAGAGCACGGGTTTTGGAGTCAGAGGTCATGAGTTCGAATGCCGGCTCTGCCACTTGTCAGCTGTGTGACCGTGGGTAAGTCACTTCACTTCTCTGTGCCTCAGTTACCTCATCTGTAAAATGGGGATTAGGACTGTGAGCCCCACATGGGACAACCTGATTCCCCTGTGTCTACCCCAGCGCTTAGAACAGTGCCCTGTACATAGTAAGCGCTTAACAAATACCAACATTATTGTCATTATTATTCTCTGTGCCTCAGTTACCGCATCTGTAAAATTTGAATTAAGACTATGAGCCTCATGGGGCAGGGTCTGTGTCCAATCTGATTAGCTTGAAGCTACTCTAGTACTTAGTACGATGCCTGGCACATAGTAAGTTCTTCAGTAATACCATAAGAAGTGCTGTATTCCTATGGACCTGAATGGATAAGGGTGAATATAAAAAAGTTTTTAATGCATGCCCATAGGAGCTTTTAGTCCATGACTTCAGGGCGCAGCACCTTGCATTCATCCCAGCCAGAGAAGAATTGATAACTTCCAGTGGTAATTTGTTTCAATGTCTAGTAGCACTCCTATTGTTAAATTCTTTATCAAAGCCCACATACGTTCTTCATGCTAAAGTTGAAGCTCATTTCACTCCGTGAAGTTCTCAGAAGAGTTTGACTCATAGATCCTCACCTTTAGTGCATTTATATTTCATGGTCATTGGTGGTGCTGCTCTGTGGTTAAACTGAGATGCCCAGAACAATTCACAACCAAAGACTCATCAGTTAAGACAAGATAAATGTTGGGGACTCACTCTATATCATAACTAGAGAATTGTCACAACCTGCAAACCAGCTCTGTGTTGTTTTGTCCCTATTCTATCAATCTATCTTCACAACCAATTGACTTGAGTATGTAAAATCCACATGACTTGAATAAGAAATCTACTTGAAGCAATATAAAAAAAGCAGCGTAATCTGATGAGTAGAGAGCATGGGCCTGGAAGTTAGAAGGACCTGGGTTCTATTCCCAGCTCTACCACTTGTCTGCTATATGACCTTGGGCAAGTCAGTCAGTCAATTGTATTTATTGAGCACCTACTGTGTGCAGAACACTATACTAAGCGCTTGAGAGAGTACAATATACCAGTATAACAAAAGCATTCCCTGACCACAATGAGCTTACCATCTAGAGGGGGGAGTCACAATTTCTCTGTACCACAGTTAACTCATCTGTAAAATGTGGGTTAAGACTGTGAGTCCCATATGGGACATGGACTGGGTTCATCCTGAGTAGCTTGCATCTACTCCAGTACTTAGTACAGTGCCTGACACATAGTAAGCACTAAACAAATACCCTAAAAAAGGGTCCTTGCCATGACTCTGGCACCAGATTGTTCAGATTAGAAATTAACCCGCTTTTTTCATGAAATAGAACCCTGTCCCCATTACTTACCTTGAAATTTAATATCTTTGCTTTTAATTGCCCTATTCAAAATAGTCTTTGGCTATAGAGGCTCGGTGCCATAAAATAGCACTCTGAAGAAAGAACAGAATAAACATATTTTGGACTATATTCATGTCCTTTCCTTAAGCAGGGAAACTGGAAGAAACAGAGAAGAAGCATCAATCAGGAAGACTTCCTGGCCAATCAGAATCCCCAAGGGGGTGCAATCACAGTGGATAAAGATCAACTCTGCATGACCTTAAATGATTTGCAGCTAATCTGTAAGAATTATGATTCAAAACTACCTAGCTGAAAATTTCCCTTCTGACTGACTGAAAATAAACTGCTTCCTATGTACCACTGAGAAGTATTTAGGGTCAGGAGTCTCGGGGCAAGTTGCCTTGGCTATTGATGTCCTTTGGGGTCTTGGGACAAAGGGGTTTCTACAAGCTGCCTAAATGATCTAAGAGGTTATCTCTGGTTCTTTCCACAGGCAGCACTTGACCTCACTCTGCTGAAGAAAACCTTTCTGTGCACAGCTCCCTGCACTTCAGAAACCTCCAATTGTTGCCCATCCATCTCTGCCTCAAATAGAAACTCCTTACCGTCCATTTTAAGACACTCAGTCAGCTCTCTCCATCCTACCGACCCTTCCTAATCTCCTGCTATAACCAGGCCTCCTTTCCATAGACTTTACAGCACTCAATCACCTTGTCTCCTCTTATCTGAACTCCCTAATTTCCTACTGCAACCCAACTCGCACACCTCACTCCTCTAATTCCAACCTGCTCACCATACTTTGATTTTGTCTACCTCACTGCTGATCTCTCACCCACATCCTTGTCTCTGGCATGAACTTCCTCCCTCTTCATATCCAATAGACGATCACTCTCCACAACCTCAAATATTATTAAAAGCACATCTCCTCTGAGAGGCCTTCTTTGACTAAGCCCTCATTTCCTCTTCTCCCCCTCCCTTCTGCCCTACAACACTTATGTACATACCCCTCTTTTCTTCCCCTTTCCCTAGATGTAACTTCTTTTCACTTTATTTCCCTCTCACACTAGATTGTAATTTCTTATGGATATGGATTATGTTTCTCCACTATACTGTTCTGTACTTTCCTAAGTGCTTAGTTAAATGCTCTGCACACAGTAAGCACTCCATACTTTCTGCTAATGGATTGATTGAAAGACATCATATCTATAAACTCTGTTGCACTGAGTAGCATGGTATAGTGAAGCAGTATGGTTTAGTGGCAAGAGCCCAGACTTGGAAGTCATAGGTTGTGCATTCTAATCCTGGCTCTGCCACTTGTCAGTTGTGTGTCTTTGGGCAAGTTGTTTAAATTCTCTGTGCCTTAGTTACCTCATCTGCTGTGAGCCCCACATGGGACCTGATAACCTTGTATCTACTCCAGCACTTAGAATGGTGCCTTGCACATAGTAAGCTCTTAATTACCATCATCATCATCATCATCAACTCTCCCAAGTGATTAGTACAGTGCTCAGCACACAGTAAGCATTCAGTGAATATCACTGATTGATTCAATGCTTGATTCAACACTATAAACCACCACCTTCTCCTTGAAACTTTATCCAACCTTGGGTTCACTGACATTGTCCTTCCTTGGTTCTCCTCTTATCCCTATGACAACTTCTTCTCAGTCTCTTTTGCAGACTCCTCCTCTGCCTCCCACTATCTGACAGTGCAGGTCCCTCATAGCTTAGTTTTAGGTCCCCTTCTATTCTCCATTTACGCCAGCTCCCTTGGAGAACTCATTCACTCCCACAGCTTCAATTACCATCTCTATTCAGACGATTCCCAAATCTACGTCTCCAGCCCTCACCTCTCTCCTTCTCTGCAATTTTGCACTTCTTCCTGCCTTTAGGACATCTCTACCTGGATATGTCATCAACACTTCTCACTAAACATGTCCAAAACTGAACTCTTATCTTCCCACTCAAACTCTGTCCACCATTCCCTTTTCCACATTCTCCCCCTAGCTGGGAACTCCCTCCCCATCCATATATGCCAGACCACCACACTCTCCACCTTCAGAGCATTATTAAGATCACATTTCCTCCAAGAGGCCTTCCCTGATTAAACTCATTTTTCCTGCCTCGCTTCCTCTACTATGTCGCCTAAGCACTTGGATCTGTGACCTTTGGACATCTGATATTTGCCCCATCTCCAACCCCACAACACTTAAATATGATTGAACGAATACTCTGCACATTGTAAGCACTCAATAAATACAACTGATTTAATGGGGAGGGAATAAATACAACTGATTTAATGGAGAGGGAGAAGCATAAATACAGAGAGGAGAAGGCACTTCTCTGAATGTAGTCTACAACCTATGGCTGATTCCTCATCAGTTACATGTGTCAGCTGAAGAAACAACAATAAAGTAAAGAAACTGAAGAGACTTCTAGGGAATAACATATCTTGATGCTGAGTTATTACCAATGGAGTAATTCAAGTTCTCAGTGCTATCCAAGTCCAATGTGGGAAAATGTGGTTTTCTGAGATACGGTGTTTAATTATTTCAAGAGATCTATCTCTTGTCGTCGCATTCTCTGTTTTTAAACATGCACATTATCAGGTTTTTCATTTGAAATCCATCTCTAGCCTGTCCCTAAAGATCCATTATTGTATTTAATAGAAGAAAACAGATCTTAGAATAAGCTAATTATATAATTTGATTCCCCTAGATTCAAGGTCTTAGAATTCACTTTGCTTTACAATTCCCTTCTGGATTGCCTTGTCTGAACACTCTGTCTAGTTGTAGGTCTATTGCTTACAGAGATTGGAAAGCTATAAAATGAGAAAAGTTAAAACTAACCAGATTGGTTTGGAGCCGAGGTCAGCGATCTTTAACATAAAATGCCCTTGGAATGTTCCTGATGGGAGAAATCACTCCCAACAAAGGATGAACATGGGACAGTAGGAAAGCCATGACATAGTTTACAAACCCAGCAGACTCTTTGTCCATTTGATCTATCCAAACACCTGAATGATGGTGGTGAAACCTACTTCTCATTGGGAGTACCCTCCATGTGCAAAAGGACACAAATTCCCTGATCAAGCTTTATTGGAGCAGAAATTTCCCTGACTCCAACGATCTAAGAGGCACATTCTAGACTATAAACTCATTATGGACTGGGAACATGTCTGCTAATTCTGTTGTATTATACTCTCCCACACACATAGAACAGTGCTCTGCATATAGTAATTGCTCAGTAAATGCAATTGATTGATTGATGTTCTAATTCATTACTGTGACAAGGCACAACATGGCCTAGTGGATAGAGTATGGGCCTAGGAGTCAGAAGGACTTGGGTTCTAATCCAGGCTCTGCCACCTGTGTGCTGGGTGACCTTGAGCTAGTCACTTAACTTCTCTGTGCCTCACTTACCTCATTGTGAAATGGGGATGAAGACTCTGAGCCCTACATTGGACAGGAATGTGTCCAAACTGTTTACCTTGTACCTATCTGCAGTGTTTAATACAGTGCTTGGAAAATAGTAAGTACTGAGTAGGGCTCTAAAACCATGATTTAGTACTGACACTAATTGGAATTCATAATTTCATCACAGAAACACACCTTCAGTACCATAACCTTTGTATGATCAAGAAAGCTCTAATTAAACCACTTAAATATTGTCAGAAGTCATGATAGGTCCAAGAAGAAGGTGCAACAGGAAAACATGATCTGCTCAACTCTGGGAATGTTGGCTTCTTAAATTAATTAGAAGAACTTCGAGGAGAGTCTTACTATCACATTTCTAAGTGCTGGACCTTCAATTCTTCCCTATAGCAATCACGCTCTGGCCTTGAAATAATTTTCAGTTCTGCTCCCTGACACAACTGCATGGCAGAGGGTTCCTTTACCAGACAAAACTCAAACAGGAAAAATAAAAATAAAATAATTTTGAGAGAGAAAGAGAGAGGAAAAGAGAGAATGAGAGAGAGAGAGAACATAGAGAGCAGAGGTGAGGACAGGAAACAGAATGAATTAATAATCAAGGGTATTTATTGAACATGTATTGTGTGCAGAGGACTGTACTAGGCACTTAGGTGAGTATAATACAACTGAGTTGGGAGATAATAATAATAACAATAATAATAATAATAATGATGGTATTTTTAAGTGCTCACTATGTGCCACGCACTGTTCTAAGCACTGGGGTAGATACAAGGTAATCAGGTTGTCTCATGTGGGGCTCACAGTCTTAATCCCCATTTTGTAGATGAGGTAACTGAGACACCGAGAAGCTAAGTGACTTGCCCAAAGTCACACAGCTGACAAAAGGTGGAGTCGACATTAGAACCCACAACCTCTGACTCCCAAGCCCGTGCTCTTTCCACTAAGCCACACTGCGGTCCCCTGCCCACAGTGAAGTAACAGACTAGAAGGGGAATCAGTCATTAATATAAATAAATTATGGATATGTACATAAGTGCTGTGGGCAGAGGATGGACTGACTATCAATTGCTTAAAAGGTACAGATCCAAGTTCATAGATGATGCATAAGGGAAAGGGAGTAGGGAAAAAAAGAGCTTAGTCAGGAAAGGCTTCTTGGAGGAGATATAATTTTAATAAGGTTTTGAAGATGGGGAGAGTGGTGGTCTGCAAGATATGAAAGGGAAGGGAGTTCCCTATGAGACTGCAGAGAAGGAGAAAAATGAGAGCTGGAGATTCATATTTTGGAATTATCCACAGGGAGGTGGTAGTTGAAGCCATGGGCACTAATGAATTCTCCAAGGGAGTGGGTGTAGATGGAGAATAGGAGACCCAAAACTGAACTTTAAGGGCCTCCTACAGTTTGAAGGTGGGAGGCGGAAGAGGAGACTATGAAAAAGACTGAGAATGAGTGGCCGGAGAGATAGGAGAACAAGTAGAGGAGTGTCAGTGAAGCCAAAGTTGAATAATATTCTCTGGATAAGGGGGTGGTTGATGCTGTAGAAGTCAGATGAGAGGGGGAGGATTAAGAGAGTGTTAAGGCTTTTGGATTTAGCAAGAAGGAGATCATCGCTGACTTTTGAGAGGGCAGTTTCCATGGAGTGAAGAGGGTGGAAGGCAGATTGGATGGGGTGGGGCGGTCAAAGTGAGATTGGAGGAGAGGAAGTGTTGGCAGTGGATTTAGACAACTACCTCAAGGAGTTTGGAGAAGAGTGTTAGGAAGATGGAGCTTTACCTGGAGAGAGCCAAGGGGTCAATGGGGGACTTTTTTTAGGATAGGGGATACATAAGCGTCCTTGAAAGCTGTGTGGAATAAGCCACTGGAAAGCGAACAGTTGAAGATGGCAGTCAAGGAGTGGAGAAGGGAGGGGGCAACTGTTTTAAATAAGGGATGAAGGGAAGGGTGTGTGTGCAGGTAGAGAGAGTAGGTTTACAGAGAAAGTGAAAGATCTCTTCTTGAGATACTTCTGGGAATCCTGGGAGAATTGAAGAGGGCAGAGGAGAAGCGGGAGGACTGGAAAGGAGCAGGGGAGAGTTTAGGGAGATTATGCCTGATAGTTTCAATTTTGTTAATAAAATATGTGGCCAGGTCAATAGAGGAAAGAGATGGCGGGGGGAGTGGGAGACAGGAGGTTTGAGGAGGAAGTTAAGTGTCTGGAAAGCTGGCAGGAACAATAGGTATTGTGCGCAGGTTTGAAGGAAGTGTACTGTGGAAGGGATCCACTGCTCTGGGTTACTGTTATGGGATTGGTGAAGGGATAGGGGAGCAAGTGAGTTGAATAGAGAACATGGTGTTGAAGGAGTCAATTTGTGCCTCAAATCAGTTTGTTTTATCAATAAAGTAAATGAGACCATGAAAATAATTTCACCTTTTTGCATCTGGGGATTGGATTGAAACATTCTTAACTTTTGGCATAATTAAGTTTGAGTCAATATGCTGTTAAGAATTAGTAGGAACTTAGTAGGACATGTGCTGTTTACAGTAGTAGTTAAACTTGGGCCATGACTAAGGATAATATCTGAATATAGCACAGAGGCAAACAAACTAAACCGGTAGTTGTCTTGTGGGTACAACACACCCCCATATATTCATCTCAGAGGATCAACAGGAAAATCGTTTTCAATCATTGGAAAACTGAGCTGTGTATGCCTTTGTTTACTTATCAAAGCGACTTCATGCAGAAGGGGATTGGCCCGACGAAAATGCATTAGTGCTACTCTAGAAACTGAAATAAAAAGGCTTCTTCTCTGTGGAACAGTTATCATGGAGAGATAGGTATTAATGAGACCAAATTAACCTTGGCAGGCTAAAGCAAGAATCTGATTCCAACGGTTACTCATGCTGATTTCACCCTCTAATGTGTAGAATGATTTCTATGCCTCTTTCAGGCCCTTCCATTTTGGGGGATTTTAAAAGCTAAAACCCATTTTTGGTGCTCCATCCCAAATTTGCTTGAAGACAATGTAAGCTTCAAGCCTGTTCCATTGTAATTAGCCAGGAGAAGTGTTGTTGCAGTCCCACAGTGTGAAAACTGCCCAAAAGTGACAGGGATGCTGCACAAGACTGGAGTACCCTACGTTCTGCACTGTGTTCAGTCTCTGGGTTATTAAAATTATGTCACGCTGCTCTACGGTAAACAATCTGGTCTTCCACACCAATTTGCATTAGTCAGCATTACAGCCCTGTTTATGAACAATTTATGCAGTGTTGTTTGCATTGTGATTTAGTAGAACTCACGGGGAGAAATAAAGATTCCTTTTTCCCAGCTGTAATCACTGATGGCTGGCAGGGTCCTTTCCACCTGAGGGAAGACCAAAACCTTCATCAGTAGACCAAATGCACCTTAGGATAGGAATAGTACATATGCAAATCTCTTACAGCAAGGGGCTCTAGCAGAAGGAGAGAGAGAGAGAGAGAAGCAACGGGGCTGGGAGTCAGAGGACCAGGGTTCTAATCCTGCTTCTGCTGTGTGACTTTGGCAAGTCACTTAACTTTTCTGTGTCTCAGTGTTCTCATCTGCAAAATGGGGATTAAATATCCCTTCTCCCTCCCTCCCTTGACTGTGAGCTCCCTGGGTGGCAGGAATTGTGCCTGACCCAATTATCTTCTGTCAGCATTTAGTGCAACAACTGGCACCTAGGAGTCACTTAACAAGTACCGCAGTTATCATTATTACTATTAACATTTTACTGACAGAGCAGGACAAAGAGAGATGGGGCACATTAAGGTCAGAGGGCACAAATGGGCACAGAGAAGCTCGCTGTTCTTCTCTACCTAGCGGGGTCTCTCACCCCCATGTTCTAGACCAGCACAGCTTCTCACCTTTAATTCTCCACAGGCTCGATCCTGGTATCCGGGACACATCACGCAGCTTCTGTGTCTGCTCTGTTGGCCCTGGTGCAGAAGAGACAAGACTCTTCTCTCCTTTCAAAGTCATCCAGACTTTGCAGAGCTCTCTGGTATGGGCACTGATGCACAGGCCTGACCACTGACCCTCAATAATTGCGGCATTCCTCTAGACTGTGAGCCCCCTTTGCCCTTCCCCCACTCCCAGCCCCACAGCACTTATGTACATATCTGTTATTTTATTTATTTGTATTGATGTACGTCAGGCCCCCTCTAGACTGTTAGCTTGTTGTGGGCAGGGAATGTCACTGTTTATTGTTGTACTGCACTTCCCCAAGCATTTAGTACAGTGCTCTGCCCACGGTAAGCGCTCAATAAATATGATTGAATGAATAAATGAATAAGCTCATTATAGGCAGGGAACATATCTGCTGATTCTCTTGGATGGTACTCTTCCAAGTGCTTAGTACTATGCTCTGCACATAACCGTCGCTTAACACATGCTATCGATTGATCATTTAGCACTTACTATGTGCCAAGCACTGTACTAAGCAATGGGGAGAGATATAATGAGATCCCACAAGGGGCTTGCAGTCTAAGTAGGAGGGAGAACAGGTATTGAATCCCCATTTTGCAGTTGGGGGAACTGAGGCACAGAAAAGTCAAGTGACTAAATAATAATGATAATTGTGGTATTTGTTAACCACTTACTATGTACCAGATACTGTACTAAGTGCTGGGGTCAATACAAGGTAATTGGGTTAGACACTGTCCCTGTCCTATATAGGGCTCACAGTCTTAATCCCCATTTTACAGATGAGGTAACTGAGGCACAGAGAATTTAAGCGATTTGTCCAAGGTCACACAGTAGACAAGTGGTGGAATCAAGATTAGAATCCAGGTCCTTCTAACTCCCAAGCCCATGTTCTATCCACTAGGCCACACTGCTGCCAATTTGCCCAGGGTCACACAGTAGGTATGTGGTGGAATTGGGTTAGGAAAACAGGGCCTTTGACTCCCAGGCCAGTGCTGTTTTCCACCTGGTCACACTGCTTCTGGGAGACCGAAACTTATGGCTCAGGCCCCCTCTGCCTCTCCCAGAACACTCACCTCATGTGCCTATAGGTTTGGCTCCGAACATGGAGAGCAACATGGCAGAGCCCAGAGACCCATGCAGTACATACACAGGCGCAGGGATGTGTGAGATTTTAATTGAAAAGGAATTGAAGATGACACTTACATCAACACCCATTTACGGGACTCACTCAGATGCCAGAGTCTGTTCCGCTGAGTTTCCACATGCAAAAAGCAGGCACTTCCTGTTGAGGAGAGAAAAGGCAAAGGATGAATAGTATATCCTCCAATTTTTGAGACATTCTCCTGTCTTGTTTGGGAGGTGAAAATTGCCTCTGCAGTTCAGGCAAACCACTTAAAGGTCGGGAAGGTCTCCTACCTTCAAGCTTTATTCACCCGTCCCTCAGTCCCACAGCACTTCGGTACGTACCAGTAATGTATTTATTTATATTAATGTCTGTGTCCCTCATCTAGACTGCAAGATCTTTGTGGGCAGGTAACATGTCTACCAATCCTGTTGCACTGTATTCTCCCAAGTGCTTAGTACAGTGCTCTGCACACAATAAGCACTCAGTAAATACGATGGGTTGACTGAACTCGGCCTCGAGGGAGGGTAGAATCAAACTTTAGGGCCTTGGAGAGGTCAGGGAAGATTCTAAATTATAACTATAGCAAAGGACAAAAAAATGACCAACCTCCTCCCTGCTGCCTTGGCTCAGAGCCATCTCCCACTCCGATCCACCTGGGGACCTCCTTCTTCTTATTCAAAACTCAAGTCAGAGCCAACAGCTTGTACAAACACAGAGACCAAGAGCGGGACAGGAATAGCCTCTTATTCAATATTAGTCACCCTGGGTAATGAATGCACATATTGATCTCGAGAAAACAGTGTTGCTTATTATTTTATCCTCTCCCTGCAATGTGGCAGCTATTTCTTTGAGGATTAAATTATCTGGCTGAAAATACACTACTCACCCAATATCCTGCTAATGTTAATAACAACATGGGCCAGTGATATCGATGCTGTCTGTAGTCTCACTTCTGTTGTTCTTTTTCTAGATAGGAAACTAGATACAATAAAGGAAGAACTATGGCCCAGTGTAAAGAGCACGACCCTAGGAGTCAAAAGATTGTCCCTATCTGTTGCTGAATTGTACATTCCAAGCGCTTAGTACAGTGTGCTGCACACAGTAAGCGCTCAATAAATACAATTGAATGAATGAACAGAACCAGAGTTCTAATTCTGTCTCTTTCACTTACCTGCTGTGTGTGACCTTGGGCAAGTCATATAACTTCTCTGTGCCTCAATTACTCCATCTGTAAAATGGGAATTAAGAATGTAAGCCCTGTGTGGGACAGGTATTGTGTCTAAGCTGATTAGCTTGACCCTACCCCTGTGCTTAGTACAGTGTCTGGAACATAGCAAGTACTTAACAAATACCATAAAAAAACAAAAACCAGTTATTTCCTTTCTACCCTACTATTAGGACTGCTATGGTGGCTAATAAATTATTTGTGTCCTGTCCTTCCCTGGGCTTCGGAACCAGTTACAGACACTTTGGCTATATCCCACAGAGGGATGAAGTAATTTGCCCAAGGTTACACAGCAGACAAGTGGCGGAGCTGGGAACCCATGACCTTCTGACTCCCAGGCCCATGTTTTATTGACTATGCCATGCCGCTTCCTCCTGGAAGTATTTTCTTTACATGTTTCTTGGCTCATTTCATGTTATAATACCATGTTTTACTTTCCTCCTGGGAGTATTTTCTTTACATGTTTCTTGGCTCATTTCATATTATAATACCATATTTTATACATGGTAAAATGTAGCAGGAATCCACTGCTAGTTTGTTCAATGTCTCCTGCTTTTAACAATAATGAGAATAATAAAAATAATAACAATCTATTAAGGATTTACTTTGTGTTAAGGGCCAAATTAGATACAAATTTATGATATTGGACACAATTCCTGTCCCATATGGGTCACAGTCTACCGTATCCAAATTTTGCATATGAGGAATCAATCAATAAATCAATCAATCTTATTTAGTAAGTGCTTACACTTACTGTGTCCATAACCCTGTGCTAAGAACTTGAGAGAGTAAAATACAATGGAGTTGTTAAAAACGTTCCCTGCCCACAGTGAGCTTACAGTCTAACAGACTTGCAGAGCAGATAAGTAACTTGTCCAAGGTAACACAGTAAGTCAGTGGTGGAGCTCTTACTCCAAGGTCATGCTCTTCCCACCTTGCTGTTCTGCCTCATGTACCCATAAACCACTGTCAAAAGATCAAGAAGAGAGAAAAATAAAGGTTCGGCACTTATTACAATTAAATCCTATAGAACATTGAGATGGAACCAAGCAGCTGGGCTCAGAAATGGGGCTGTAAGCTCAGTGTGAGCAGGGACTGTGTCTGTTTATTGTTGTACTGTACTCTCCCAAGCACTTAGTACAGTGCTCTGCACACGGTAAGCGCTCAATATATCAGCATGGCTCAGTGGAAAGAGTCCGGGCTCAGGAGTCAGAGGTCATGGGTTTGAATCCTGGCTCTGCCACTTGTCAGCTGTGTGACTGTGGGCAAGTCACTTAACTTCTCTGTGCCTCAGTTACTTCATTTGTAAAATGGGGATTAACTGTGAGCCTCACGTGGGACAACTTGATCGCCCTGTATCTACCCCAGTGCTTAGAACAGTACTCTGCACATAGTAAGCACTTAACAAATACCAACATTATTATTACTATATACGATTGAATTTACGAACAGCCAAGAAAATATCACAAAGTAAAACTATACTACTTCGCATAGGGCTAATGTCCTCAACTAACAGTTCCCATTTAAGAAGGTCAACAGTAAAGAGAAAGGGAGATGGTTGTTGTCATTAATGGGTCTGCTTGCCTCATACCAGACTCTGTGAATGTGGAATTACACTTCTGACCTTAAGAGAGAGTAATTAGTGCAGTGGCAGCAAAATAAATTATCACAGAGACGCTGAGGAGGAAGTGTGCTTCTGACTAAGGTGGACGAGATAGTGGATCTGACCCGAGTGGCTTCTTGTGAAAATGTTACAGACAGGTCCAAGCCCAGAGGTGATTTAGTGGGCTCCATTTGGCCGACATTTCCAGACAGAACACGGCATTGGGCAGCCCCTAATTAGCTCAGGGTCCCTATAACATGGATTACCGGGCTGAGTCCAATTTCACCCCGACCGATTCATACTTGACCTGCCTCTGAACTGTGGGAACCTGGGCAGTGGAGGTGGGTGTGGACAGACGAGTGGGAAGATGAGATGAAAGTTGGATAGCACTTGGACTCAGTCACTTCACCTCAACTATCCTCACGTTCATCCCCTCAGGTCTTGAATCCACTTACGTGATATGAAAGTTTTACCATTCAAGCTGTCCCACTGCTTCCTTCTTCCTTCCTCTTTTAAAGTCCCTTTCGAGAGGGAAAGGGTATTTTCACTGTTGAGAAATGTGACTCTGTTCAACTAAGGTCAACTCTCCCACGGGTTTAAGAGAAAAACGTAACAGCCAAATGTCCTGAGCTTAGAAGTTCTATTCAGGAGTGCAACAGCGATCTTTGAGCTGGACCTGAATCTGGGGAACGTCGTCGGCTCTTTCCCAAAGATCAGGGAGGCAAATCCTTGGCATCTTTCCTTACAGCGGGGTATCAAAAATCAATCGACTCCCCACTGTGACTTTCCCGTGGGGCACCTGTTAGCTCTGCAACTGCAGGAAACTTCACACCCATTCAGGAAATGCTGTTAGCTAGAATCAGTGTGCTCCATCCTGATCTGACTCAGGCAGACCAAGGATGATCAGAGGCTGCTGTGAGGATAGAGAGTTGTAGGGCTCTTTGGTTCCAGCTCCCAGCAGCCTTTGCATTTTCCTTGCTAAATACTCTCTGGTAGAGTAACACACTTACCGAATGGCCTTTATGGTGTGCCATCCTAAGCATTCCTAGGAGAAACTGATGTTAAAGCCACTAATTCTCTAGACTGAGTTCCCAATTAAAGTGTAAGTACCTTGTGGGCAGGGAACATGTCACTTTTCTATTTTGCACTTCCAAAGCCCGTAGTATGGTGTAATAATAATTTTGGCATTTGTTAAGCGCTTACTATGTGCAGAGCACTGTTCTAAGCACTGGGGTAGATACAGGGTCATCAGGATGTCCCACGTAAGGCTCACAGTTAATCCCCATTTGACATGTGAGGTAACTGAGGCACAGAGAAGTTAAGGGACTTGTCCACAGTCACACAGCTGACAAGTGGCAGAGCTGGGTTTCGAACTCATGACCTCTGACTCCCAAGCCCAAGCTCTTTCCACTGAGCCATGCTGCTTCTCAATAGTCATTCATTAAACCATATTACTATTATCACTACTGCTGCTGCTGCTATTATCATTACTACTACTAATAATAATGATAATTATGGTACTTGTTAAGCAACTGGGGCTCCCCATCTTAATCATTATTTTACAAATGAGGTAACTGAGGCCCAGAGAAGTGAAGTGACTTCCTCAAGGTAACACAGCAGACATGTGGCAGAGCTGGGATTAGAACCCAGGTCCTTCTGATTCCCAGGCCCGTGCTCTACAAGATAATCCAGTCCCACAGGGGGCTCACAATCTAAAGAGGAGGAAGAACAGGAATTGAGAAGGAGCATGGGTTAGCGGATAGGACTGGGGACAGGCAGTCAGATGGGACTTTGCTCTAATTCTGGCTCTGTCACTTGCCAGCTGTGTGATCTTGGGCAAGTCACTTAACTTTTCTGGACCTCAGTGACCTCATCTCTGAAATGGAGATTAAGATTGTGCATCGCATGTGAGACATAGCTTTTGTCCAACCTGGTTAGCTTATATCTACCCCAACACTTATTACAGTGCCTGGCACACAGTAAGAACTTAACTAATACAAAAAAAAAATCAATCCCCATTTTGCAGACAAGGAAATCGAGCCACAGAGACGTAAAGTGACTTGCCCAAGGTCACACAGCAGGTCTGTGGTGGAGCCGGGATTAGAACCCAGGTCCTCTAGGTCCCAGGCCCACATTCCTTGCACTAGGACATTTGGCTTCCCAACCATCCATGTGATGACTGAATGAAAGGATTATCTTGTATCATTTCAAAATTGTCAGGAAACACGCTAGCAGCTATTGTGCTGATGGGACAATCACCACAGCAACAGAGTCCTGGAGTGCACGGGTCACATGACATTTGGGGGATATCCATAGAGCAATGGCCAGCTGGGGTTATGGGATCTGGGCTACTGATGAACGCTCAAAATGGATTTACGGGTGCTTCTTAGAGAGCCGTAGTTCTAAGCGGCTTAAAAGCACAGTCTTCAGTTACTGCTCTGAGCTATTTGCAAGTGAGGTTTTAATGCATTCATTCATTCAGTAGTATTTATTGAGCGTTTACTATGTGCAAAGCACTGTACTCAGCGCTTGGAATGTATAATTCGGCAACAGAAAGAGACAACCCCTGCCCAGTGATGGGCTTACAGTCTAATCGGGGGAGACAGATGGACAAAAACAAGACAACTTCATCACGGTAAATAGAATCAATAATAATAATGTTGGTATTTGTTAAGCGCTTACTATGTGCCGAGCACTGTTCTAAGCGCTGGGGTAGACATAGGGGAATCAGGTTGTACCACGTGGGGCTCACAGTCTTAATCCCCATTTTACAGATGAGGGAACTGAGGCACAGAGAAGTTAAGTGACTTGCCCACGTCACACAGCCAAGTGGCAGAGCTGGGATTCGAACTCATGAGCCCTGACTCCAAAGCCCGTGCTCTTTCCACTGAGCCACGCTGCTTCTCCTGTACAATCAAGGTGATGTACACCTCATTAACAAAAAAATAGGGTAATAAAAATATATACAAATCAGCACAGTGCTGAGGGGAGGGGAAGGGAGAGGGGGAGGAGCAGAGGGCAAGGGGGCTTAGCTGAGGGGAGGTGAAGGGGGAAGGGGGAGGGAGCAAAGGGTGGGGGAGCAGAGAGGGAGCAGAGGGAGCAGAGGGAAAAGGGGAAGCTCAGTGTGGGAAGGCCTCTTGGAGGAGGTGAGCTCTAAGTAGGGCTTTGAAGAGGGGAAGGGAGTTAGTTTGGCAGAGGTGAGGAGGGAGGGCGTTCCAGGACCGCGGGAGGACGTGGCCCAGGGGTCAATGGCGGGATAGGCGTGAATGGGGGATGGTGAGGAGGTGGGCGGCAGAGGAGTGGAGTGCATGGGGTGGGCAGTAGAAAGAGTGAAGGGAGGAGAGGTAGGAGGGGGCAAGGTGATGGAGATCCTTGAAGCCCAGAGTGAGAAGTTTTTGTTTCATGCGGAGGTTGATAGGCAACCACTGGAGGTTTTTAAGGAGGTGAGTGACATACCCAGAACGTTTCTGCAGGAAGATGATCCAGGAAGCGGAATGAAGAATAGACTGGACGGAGAGAGACAGGAGGATGGGAGATCAGAGAGAAGGCTGACACAATAATCCAGACGGGATATTATGAGAACTTGTACCAGTAAGATAGCTGTTTGGATGGAGAGGAAAGGGTGGATCTTGGCGATATTGTAAAGGTGGGACCGGCAGGCGTTGGTGACGGATTGGATGTGTGGGGTGAATGAGAGAGCTGAGTCAAGGATGGCACCAAGGTTGCGGGCTTGAGAGACGGGAAGGATGGTGGTACTGTCCACAGTGACAGGGAAGACGACAGGGCTCGGGAGGGAAGATAAGGAGCTCAGTTTTGGCCATGTTGAATTTTAGGTGGCGGGCAGACATCCAGGTGGAGACGTCCTGGAGGCAGGAGGAGATAGGAGCCTGAAGGGACGGGGAGAGCAGGGAAGGTATGCCTGGTACCTCTATTCTAACTCAGTTGCTCTATTTCTGAGTCATTCAGACTTAATAGGGACAATGTACAAGAATGAGATTAAGACTAAGCCAGAAAAAGGCTGATGAAAAGGTTTCAGGACAGAACAATCACCCCAGGTGTTTTTGAGGATTTGCAAGAAAAGTTACATTGGTTTTCCTTGTTTCCTCGATTAAAAACTCTAGGAACACATTTGTAAGCTGGCCATATTCTCTTAGTTGAATATTAGGGCATCAAGATTTCATCTCCTTCCCTTTCTGTGACTGAGATCATCAAGGGGATAAGATGGGAAGAAAGTGGGAGGTTAAAATCTCCCAGAATTCTGGGATAACCTTGCTGTAAATCTCAGATTGCTGCTCATGTTGGAGTTTTGCAAGTTAATTGTACTACCCACTGAATCACTGAGGCTTGTGCCTTTCCCCATTTACTTGTTTTTGCCCTGCCGTTTGGTCCCTTGACAACTCTCCCTGCACTTGCCCTTATATAATCCAGTAGCCTTAAAATGACCAGATTAATTTATGTCAATCCATTTATTAAGTACTTACTGTGTGCAGAGCAATGTACTAAATACTTGGGAGAGTGCAATAAAGCAGAATTGGTAGACATGTTCCCTGTCCATAATAATAATAACTATGGTATTTGTTAAGTGCAGCATGGCTCAGTGGAAAGAGCCCGGGCTTGGGAGTCAGAGGTCATGGGTTCAAATCCCAGCTCTGCCACTTGTCAGCTGTGTGACTGTGGGCAAGTCACTTCACTTCTCTGTGCCTCAGTTACCTCATCTGTAAAATGGGGATTAAGACTGTGAGCCCCACGTGGAACAACTTGATTCTCTTGTGCCTACCCCAGCGCTTAGATCAGTGCTCTGCACATAGTAAGCACTTAACAAATACCAAATTTATTATTTTTATTATTATATGCCAGGCACTGTATTAAGTGCTGGGCTCGATTCACTCCTTCATTCAATCATATTTTTTGAGCACTTACTGCATGCAAAGCACTGTACTAAACTCTTGCAGTTTAGTACCCTGGGAGGGTACAGTATAACAACAAACAGACACATCCCCTGCCCATAACAAGCTCACAGTCTAGAGAGATACAAGTAAATCAAGTTGGACACAGTCCCTTATCCCACATGGGGCTCACAGTCTCAATCCCCATTTCAAAGATGAGGTAACTGAGGCCCAGAGAAGGGAAGTGACTTGTGCAAGGTCACACAGAAGACATATGGTGGAGCTGGAATTAGAACCCATAACCTTCTGACCTGCAGGCCCATGCTCTGCCCACTACACCATGCTGCTTCTCTCCAAGGAATATACAGTGTCAGATTGAGGCACCACACCCTCAGAGGACATGGGGCTTCCATCGTGTGGAATCCATGGCTGGAACATGTGGGAAAGGGAAGGAAGAAGGAGGAGAAAAAGCCAGAACAAATAGACACAAAGATGCAGAGAAACAATGCATACAAACCCAAGGACAGAGCTTGACATGGAGTTGCAGACCCAGAAATCTTACAACAGAGTTGGTAGCCACATTCTCTTCCCATAATGAGTTTATAATCAAGAAGGAGAGACAGTAATAAAAATAAATGAATTATAGATATGCACAGGAGTGCTGTAGGGTTGCCCCTCTCAGGGTCACACCTAAAGAGTTTCCAGTATTCTACCAGCCTTGGCTACTGGAGGGAGAGTCAAGAACAGGCCTACCTATTTCATTCCTAGCTCGTGCAGTGGCTAAGAAGTGGAAGACAATCTGCTACAAGTCAAAACTCACCCATGCTGGGCAGTAGTGGCACGGGAGAGAGTCGAGGGCGGAGACTCGGGTTTACCGCGCAGAAGCCGGCAATGGTAAGCCACTTCTGTCTTTTTACCAAGAAAACTCTTTGGATACACTACCAGAAACGATCGCAGATGGAGAAGGGGGTGTTCTGGGAGAGATTTGTCTGTGGTGTCACTATGGGTCGGAAATGACTCGATGGCATAAGATAAGCTGTGGGGCTGAGAGTGGGATGAATATCAACGTGCCCAAAGGGTACAGATCCAAGTGCAAAGAGAGAGTCAGAGATAGCATCACTTCCCCCATGCTTCGTGCTCCTTTCTTAATCATAATCATGATAATCATGGTACTCGTTAAGCGCTTACTATGTGCCAAGCATTGTTCTAGATACATGTTAATCAGGTTGGACACAGTCCCTGTCCCATATGGGGCTCACAGTCTTATCCCCATTTGACAGGTGAGATAACTGAGGTATGGAGAATTTTTTTTAATTCTTTTTGTTAAGTGCATAATAATAATAATAATGTTGGTATTTGTTAAGCGCTTACTATGTGCAGAGCACTGTTCTAAGCGCTGGGGTAGACACAGGGGAATCAGGTTGTCCCACGTGGGGCTCACAGTCTTAATCCCCATTTTACAGATGAGGGAACTGAGGAACAGAGAAGTTAAGTGACTCGCCCACAGTCACACAGCTGACAAGTGGCGGAGCTGGGATTCGAACTCATGAGCCCTGACTCCAAAGCCCGTACTCTTTCCACTGCACCACACTGCTTCTCATAATAATAATAATAATAATGATGGCATTTGTTAAGCGCTTACTACGTGCAAAGCACTGTTCTAAGCACTGGAGAGGATACAAGGTGATTAGGTTGTCCCACAATCTTAATCTCCATTTTCCAGTTGAGGTAACTGAGGCACAGAGAAGTTAAGTGACTTGTCCAAAGTCACACAGCTGACAAGTGGCTGAGCGTGATTTGAACCCATGACCTCTGACTCCTAAGCGCTTACTATGTGTCAAGCACTGTTCTATAGATACGAGATAATCAGGTTGTCCCATGTGGAGCTCACAGTCTTAATCCCCATTTTACAGATGAGGGAACTGAGGCCCAGAGAAGTTAAGTGACTCACCCAAGGTCACACAGCAGGCGTGTGGCAGAGCCGGGATTAGAACCCAGGTACTTCTGACCCCCAGTCCCATGCTCTATCCATTAAACCATGCTGCTTCTCTTGCCCCGATGCTCTGCCTTAATGGGGATCTCTTCCTGCCTGAGCCTTCTAGGAGCTGTCAATACCTAGTGTCTCTCATCAGTGGCCTCACTTGCCCCCGGACCTCGCTGAATCTGCCTCCTCGTTGTGGGAAGGGAATGTGTCCGTTATATTGTTCTATTGTACTCTCCAAGACACTTAGTACAGCGCTCTGCACACGATAAGCAGTGTACAGTTGACTGATTTGACTCTCAGAAACTTTGAAAAATAGTAGCATGTCTTCCTTCTCCACCCCGCCATGCCATTCAAGGGCTAGCGTCAATCGATCAATGGTATTTATTGAACACTTACTGTGTGCAGAGCACTGTATTAGTAATAATAATAATAATGTTGGTATTTGTTAAGCGCTTACTATGTGCAGAGCACTGTTCTAAGTGCTGGGGTAGATACTGGTTAATCAGGTTGTCCCACGTGAGGCTCTCAGTCTTAATCCCCATTTTACAGAATAGTTAGCTGAGGCACAGAGAAGTTAAGTGACTTGCCCACAGTCACACAGCTGACAAGTGGCAGAGGAGGGATTCGAACCCATGGCCTCTTATTCCCAAGCCCGTGCTCTTTCCCCTGAACCACGCTGCTTCTCCTACGAGTGCTTTGGAACACAGGATATAACAGAGTTGGTAGAAAGTCCTTGGTCAAAATGAGCTTACAGTCTAGAGAAGGAGCTTTCCTTTTAAAGCCGCCATAAGCAGTCCACAAGGAAGGGAGAAATACTGATATTTATTGTGGAATTTGTTGAGCTCTACTTCATTCATTTATTCAATCATATTCATTGAGCACTTACTGTGTGTAGAGCACTGTACTAAATGCTTGAAAAGTACAATTGAGCAACAAATAGAGAATAATTCTACCCAACAACGGGCTCACAGTCTACTTGTGAACGAAGCACTGTAATAAATGCTGGAGAAGATAGTAATAGGAATAATAATATGGCATTTGTTAAGCCCTTACTCTGTGTCGAGGACCCAGAGCTCTGAGCTCTGGGGTCGATGCAAGCTAGTCAAGTCTTGTCCCCCATGGGGCTCACAGTATTCATCCCCATCTTAAAGATGAGGGAACTGAGGCTGAGAGAACTCAGAGAACTGAATAAACAGAGTAATCAGGATGGATACAGTCCCTGTCCCACATGGAGCTCACAGACTAAGTAGTAGAGGGTAGGATTTAATCTCCATTTTACACATGAGGAAATTGAGGCATAGTGAAGTGGCTTGCCCAAGGTCACGCAGCAGACAAGTGGTAGAGCCAGGATGAGAACCCAGGTTCTCTGACTCCCAGGCCAATGTTCTTTCACAAGGCCATACTGCTTCGCCGGGAAATAGCAGATTAGCCGAAAGAGCAGGGCAGACCTCATTTCCGGTAAAGCAGTGAAACACGGTACTAAGTGCTAGACTGTAAACCTCTTGACAGGACTGCTAACTCTGTTGTATTGTGCTCTCCCAAATGCTTAGAACAGTGCTCTGCGCACAGTAAGCACTCAATAAATACCACTGATGATAATGATTTAGGATTATCTCACCCTCTTTGGGATGATGACTGGTCGGCTGAAGGCTGAGGGAGAATATTAAGCTACTTGATGGAATATTTTCTATTCCTCCCATAGTCCCTAGAACTGGAGTAATAGCTTCCTCCTGGTCAGTGAATAAAGCATCTGGCATGGAAGTTATGTAGGGAAATCAGAATTTGAGAGCAAAAAGACCCAAGTGAATTTATGAATCAGGGCAGGTTTCTGAATACGCAGCTGGAACTTTGGAAAAGGTCAAGCTTCTTCTGTAAAGGAACCTGCAGAGCAAGAAGCTATTTTGGAAGTCCTTGGGCTCACAGTTGATTTAGAGAATCATTTTTGAATATTTAATTACATCAGTTCCACCACTTAGGTGGTTTGGGAGTGCGGAAAATATTGTAATGGGATCAGAACTGTGCTGAAATCCTAATTTTTGCTGACTGATTCAAGGCCCCCAACTCAACTCATCATAGCTCACCAACTTTCTCCCCCACCCAACTTCCCTCTCACAGTTGACAACAGCATCATTCTCTCCAGTCTCTCAAACCCTTATTATCCCTGATCCATCCCTCTCCTTTTATCCCAGTATTCAGTCCCTCTTCAAATCCAGTTGGTTCCTTCTCCACGATATTTCCAGACTTCAACTCTTCCTCTCCTTCAAAACTGCCACCAGGCTGGGCAAGGCACTCATCCATAACCTGACTCGACAATGCATGGCTTAGTGGATAGAGCATGGGCTTGGGAGTCAGAAGGTCACCGGTTCCGCCACATGTCTGCTGTATGACCTTGGGCAAGTCACTTAACTACTCTGTGCCTCAGTTCCCTCATCTGTAAAATGGGGATTAAGACTATGAGCCCCACATGGGTCAACCTGATTACCTTGTATCTACCCCAGTGCTTAGAACAGTGCTTGGCACATAGTAAGCCCTTAACAAATACCATTATTACTATAATTGTTATGATCAGCCTCCTTACTGACCCCTCTGCCTCCAATCTCTCCCCTCTCCAGTCCATACTTCACTCTGCTGCCTGGATTATTTTTCTATAACATCATTTTGCACACACCTCTCTTCTCCTCAAAAATCTCCAATGGTCATCCATTCCTTCCTGTAACAAACAGAAACTCCTGACCAACGTGAATACTTATTCAGAACAACCTAATTATCATCATTCTTCTTCCTCTAGATCCCAGCTCACATTTCTTTCCTCTCAAGCCTACCTTTTCACTGTGCCTCATTACTGCCTTTCTCACCCACAACTTGCTCACACCCTCCCACCTGCACAGCATTACTTCCCCTTCCACATCTTCCAGAACACTGTTCACCCCATCTTAAAGATCCTCCTAAATACATAATAATAATAATAATAATGATTGTATTTGTTAAGCATTACTATGTGCCAAGCACTGTTTTAAGCACTGGAGTAGGTACAAGGCCATCAGGTTGTCCCATGTAGGGCTCACAGTATAAATCCCCATTTTACAGATGAGGAAACTGAGGCACAGAGAAGTTAAATGATTTGTCCAAGGTCATACAGCAGACAAGTGATGGAGCCGGGATTAAAACCCACGTCCTTTGACTCCCAAACCCATGCTCTAAATACAACTTCTTCAAGAGGCCTTCCCTGATTAAACTCTCATCTCCCCATTTTATATTCCACCCAACTGTAACTTCAGCACTTCCATATCAACTAAACCCTTATATACTCACACTCCCTGGTAGCCTTTATATATAATATGATGGTATTTATTTAAGTGCTTACTATGTGTCAAGCACTACTTTAAGTCCTGGCACAGCTACAAGCTAATCTGGTTGTCACTCACAGTCTTAATCCCCATTTTACAGATGAGGTAACAGGCACAGAGAAATTAATTGACTTGCCCAAGGTCACACAGCAGGCAAGTGACAGAGTCAGAATTAGAACCCAGGTCCTTCTGACTTCCAGGCCCATGCTCTATCCAATAAGCCATGCTGATTCCCATATATATCTACATCTATCTATCTATATATATAGATAGATATATCTACCTATATCATCAATGGTATTTATTGAACACTAACTGCAGTGACTGCTGTTACTAAGAGCATATCTATCTACATGGGTAAATATAAATACATAATGTGTGCATATATATATGGATAAATATAAATACATAATACATATATGCATACATATTTTTGCCCAGTACTATTTCCTTCTACCTGCAATTTTATTTTAGTGTTTGACTTTCCCACTAGTTGGTAATCACCTGGATGGCAGGGACTATGTCTACTAACTTCAGTGTACTCTCCCAAGCGCTTAGTAAGGTGATCAGCACAAAATCGATGCTCAAGAAGTTTGACTGATACATCGTTTCAGTTTTCTCATCCACAGAGTAGAACTACCAGACTATATTGCCACAGAGGGATTGGAAGAAATGAGTGAGTACAAAGCTCTTTGAAAGTGTCAAGGGCTGTATGAATGGCCAATAAAAACAACAAGTTCTTGCACGCCTAAGTATTTTCAGGAAGAATAACTTGTCCGATCGAGATTGCAAGAATGTTTCATAAATCCCACGCAACCAACACAATTCAGTACCTGCAATTTTCCTCTCCAAATGTAACATTATTTTCACTTAGGAAATTAATTCTAACTAGTCACATGGGACATCTCTACTGAGACATGTGGGATGCATTAAATAATTATTAAATTAAATTAAGCAAGATTGTTAAATGCATGACCATTGTTCTCTTGCTGTTAGTTTGCTTAGTTGTTTATAATATTCATTTTGTCTTGCGCTATGGAGTTTCTCCAGTTATTCATTTATAACCTCTGATTGTGTATTCAATAAGATTACATAATTAAATTTGTATTAGATTGCATCGCTGTTTGCATTGGGCAGCCACTTTCCCATCAGTAGAAAAAGAACAACTAATTGTGCTGGGAAAACAGGAAACAAGGACTGAAACTTGACCTGGAAGCCTATTTACTAAAATCAGTGTCGTTATTAACAAAACGTAGAGTGTGCTGGATAGCTTCCTTATGGGTAGAACCCATTACAACTGCTCACTTGAGGAACATTTTAATCATTTGGAAAGATGGTGGGGAAATAATTACAACCCTGAGAGAGGAGATAGGTATGTGACATTTCTTCTGAAATCAATTTGCCAGAGAGTAGATTTTTCAAATACCTAGCAGTGTGCACCCTTATGGAGAAAAAAAAAAACAACTTCCTCTCCTTTGTACTTGGTTGTGTATGACCAATCAAATTAATATTAAATAAAATTCAACTTTAGGGCAATTTGTCTGATTGGAAGCATAAGCAGCTTCAAAGTGTGCAGCTGGATATCTCAGAAAATTGCTGGAAAAAAGGGGAGAATGTGAAAACCTTGGAGGGCAATCTTTATTTCTAACATTTGACACAATAAAAACCTTTTTTTTTTCCTGTCTTTGAGACTCTGCTGGATAGCAGGTGTCTGAGTGTAAAAGTACTAGACCAAAACAACTTCATCTTCAGCCGGGGCTCATCAACATGCGTCTCTTTATTGCCTTATAAATTCAATGACTAGAAAATGAATCTGTGGATTTTAGTACTTGCAAATGTGGTAATTGAGTTTCTGCTTTGACGGGGACTGGCTTTGTTCTAATACACTCAGATGATAAACAAAACCAAACCAAACAAAAATACCTTGTTCTCCTTCTGACTTAGACTGTGAGCCCTATGTGGGTCAGGGTCTGTGTCTAGCCTGATTAAATTGTATCTACCCCAGTGCTTAGTATAGTGTAAGTGCTAACGTATACTACAAGTATTACTTTTTTATTATTATTTTTAAGAGAAGAAAGAAAGCTGAAAATGAATGATTTGTAGATGTTCTTAAAGGATGTTGGTGCCCAAGTCCTGCTTAATTCTACAGCTGAAATTGGTGATACTGGCTAATAGTAACAACAATAATAATAATAATAGTAGTAGTATTTGTTAAGTGGTATGTGTCAAGCACGGTACTAAGCACTGGGGTAGATACAAGATAATCAGATTCGTCCCAGTCCCAACCCACATGGACCTCATAGTTTAAAGTAGGAGGGAGTAGGATTCAATCCAATTTTACAGATGAGGGAACTGAGGCACAGAGAGGTTGAGTGACTTGTCCAAGGTCACATAGCAGACAAGTGGCAGAGACATGGTTAGAACCCACGACATCTGACTCCCAAGCCCGGGCTCTTGCCACTAGGCCATGCTGCTTCTAAGTCATCATATTGACCGAGTCTTTGTACTTTCCCAAACTTTTAGTGCAGTGTTCTACACACATTAAGTGCTCAGTAAATACCACTGATTGATTAACTGGGGAAATGTGTTGTGCTTTAGGAGGTGAGAGAGGGTAAAGAGTGCAATTTACCGTGCTGAGACTGGCATCTCTTAGGGAGACCCAGTCTTCAGCACTTCTGAGGTGCCAGTTCTATGCCAGAAGAGTCTTTTCATAGTATTTGAGCACTTACTGTGTTCCAGGCACTGTACTGAGCTCTGGGTAGACACAAGCTAATCAGGTTTGGACACAGTCCCTGTGCCACACGGGGATCACAATCTTAAACCCTATTTTACAGGATGAGGAAACTGAGGCACATGGAAGTTAAATGACTTGACTAAGGTCACGAGCAGACAGTGGCGGAGCCAGGATTAGAGCCCAGGTCCCTCTGACTCCCCAGGCCGGTGCTCTATCCACTAGGCAATGCTTCTTGTGATTACGATGGAGAGTGCAGGGGAAGGCAAAAGAGCAATACAGTGTTGAAGTGGTATATGGCGACAAAGACATTAATTGTAACAGAATAACTGGGGTGAGATCTCGCTTCTGACCCTGCATGTCCTGAAGACCTCGGAGAAATCTAGAAATCCAGAAGCAAAGAAATCTCTGCTCTCCCCTGGGAAATCAGTTGTCCAAAGACAATCACCCTCTTAGGGTTGCACCTGGAGAATTTCCAGCACTCTACCAGCCTTGATTACGAGACAGAGAGTCAAGCAGAGGCAAACCCATTCCATTCCTGACTTGGGCAGTGGCTAGCTAGTGGAAATCAGTCTGCTGCAAGTCAAGATTCCCCTGTGCTGGACAGTAGTGGCATAGGAGAGAGTTGAGGGCGGAGACTGGGGTGTACTGTGCAGAAGGAGGCAATGGTAAACCGCTTCGGCATTTTTACCAAGAAAACTCTATGGATCCACTACCAGAACAATTGCAGATGGAGGTGGGGCCTTCTGGGAGAGATGCGTTCATGGTGGCGCTATGGATTGGGGATTAGTCGACAGCATAAGACAAGTGTTGCTTTCATGCCCTTACCATCATGGTCCAAGTGATCCGGTGAAATATGAATCCCTCTTGCCACTGGTCCCGGATCAGATTGTTTCAGGTGAAATTAGCCCACACTAACTTCTCCGATTTGAATGATTTCGTGTACTGAAATCTGGCAGGCCTGAGCAGAAGGCCCTTCTTAAATTCCTTCTGTGAATGAGAGGTGGCAGGACACATACACGAATAGTTCTGGGAGCAAGTGAAAAAATCAAGAAGGAAGCTGTTGTTGTGTTGCCCTGAGGGACTCTTAGTCATAGTTGATTCTTGTTCTTTTCGAATTCTCGAAAATGTTATCTTTAAATCTCCTCCAAGAGCTCTTCCCTCACTAACCCATCATTTCCATTCTCTATTTTGACCTCACTTCTGCATTATTTATGAACTTGGGTCTACACTCCTCAGAGCACTTTGATATTCACCCCACCCCTGCTCTGCCACTTGTCAGCTGTGTGACTGTGGGCAAGTCACTTAACTTCTCCGTGCCTCAGTTCCCTCATCTGTAAAATGGGGATTAAGACTGTGAGCCCCACGTGGGACAACCTGATTCCCCTATGTCTACCCCAGCGCTTAGAACAGTGCTCGGCACATAGTAAGCGCTTAACAAATACCAACATTATTATTATTATTATTATTACCCCCACAACTTTGGGTATATATCCATAAACTCCCCCATTTCCCTTATGTTTAATTTATTTTAATGTCTGTCACCCCAACTAGATCCTAAGCTCCTTGAGGGTAGGGATTGTGTCAAATAGATCTAATGTACTGCACTCTCCCAGACCCTTAATATAGTACTGTCTGTGCAAAGTAAACATTCAATAAATACCATTGATTGATTGTTTCAGTGATAGCTAATGTTTCTTTTCTCATCTTCCACTTTATTTTGAAAGCTTCTTAAGGACTGACCCATCATCATCAGCTTCTGGATCTATTCCCAAGCAATAATAATAATAAGAGCTGTGGTATTTGTTTAAGGGCTTACAATGTGCCAGGCACTGTACTAAGCACTGCGGGGCGAATACAAGCAAATTGGGTGGGACTTAAATCTCTGTCCCATATGGGCCTCACAGTCTTAATCCCCAATTAACAAATGAGCTAACTCAGGTGCAGAAAAGTAAAGTGACTTGCCCAATGTCACACAGCAGACAAGTGGCAGACCCCGGATTAGACCCCCATGACCTTCTGACTCCCAGGCCTGGGCTCTATCCACAAGGCCGTGCTGCTTCTCGAGTGCTCTGCACACCTTTGGTGGCTAAATAAAACATTAGGATGTTGATCTAAGTACGCCCAGGCCAGGGTTGAAAGAGAATCAAGACCTCATCGGGCCTCAGATTTTGTATCCAGATTTGGAATGGGCACTGTGAGAAGTCTTCTCTTGTATCCTACCAATAGCAAAACCACAGACACATCTCTCCCAGAACGCCCCACCTCCATCCGCAATCGTTCTGGTAGCGGATCCATAGGGTTTTCTTGGTAAGAATACAGAAGTGGTTTACCATTGTGAGTGACCATTCCCGCTGCTATTGTTCAATGTCTGCCCCCAAAAGTGAGGTAAAGTTCACTGGAACATACAGTCCTGGACCCGTGGAAACACACTGCCATCAGCACTTAACTGGAGGTTTTCAGAACATTCCTGCAGTTCTGAAAGCCTGGAGAACAGTCTTTGTGTAGTCCATTTATTCATGTTCTGCACATGCAGTAGTTAAATCAGAGCAAGGTGCAGATTGCTTATTCATTGATAAAATATTCAGGAGCTGTTAGGGGCCAGGGTAATGTCTTGATTTCAGCCCCTACGAGTGACTGAATTCCAGAAATACCGCATTCATCAGAAAGCCTGAAAAATAGGGCAATCACAACAGGGCCTGTCTATTCATGCTTCCCCACCAGTGGTCCTGTAGCAATGGGCTTCCTGGGGGGAACAGAGAAACTAGACTTTCAGGGACTTAAAGGGAGTTGGCTCAACAGAGAGCAGAAGATTTTTGTCTGGAACTATGTTATCTCAGACAGGAAAAGATGTCTGTAAACAACCTCTCTGAAGCTAAACTTGTATGCAAGAAATTACTGATGTGAAGTTAATGTCTCCTAACCACAAACGCTAGCCCTCTGATGAAAATTTTCGAGGCAGAGATATGTTCACCAGGTTTATAGCTAAAATGAAAAGAATCCAGCTGCCTTGAAAATGGTTAACCAACCTGTAAAATGTGTTGCAACCCTCCTCGTGGTGTCAGTGTGATGCGGTAGCTGATAAGAAGGACTATTTCTTTCCTGAAGAAACACATCCAGCAGCTGTGCGTAAACTTCATGGGCAGAGAACACATCTACCAGCTCAGTTATAGTCTACTTACCCAAGCACTTAGTACAGTGTTCTGCACAGAAAGCACTCAATAAATACAATGGATTGATTTTATTAAAATTCTTACTTTGCCCTCAGCCCGGTTTCTTGTAGAGCCCAGATTTACACAAAACAGTACAGAGAGCACCATTTTAAAGGATAACAAGCTGACTCCACTGTGTGCTTCCAGATCTGTCACTATGCCTGTATTCTCCAAGGAATGGACTGTAATATACTGTTCTAATCTCAGCTCTGCCACTTATCTGCTGTGTGACCTTGGGCAACTCACTTCACTTCTCTGGGCCTCAGCTCCCTCATTTGTAAAATGGGGATTGAAATTGTGAGCCCCATGTGGGACCGGAACCTCATCCAACCCTAAATGCCTGCATCCACCACAGTGCTTAGTACAGTGCCTGGTACATAGTTATTGCTTAAATACCACAATAATAATTATTATTATTATTACTGTCAAACTAGTACTGTAATCTCAGAGGGGATTCCCTTATCCGCTCTTCCTGTTCGCAAAGAGTTGCTGAGAACTAATCATTATGTGGTCAGGAAGTTCAATTTGCAGATGAAGGGCTTTTATTTAATTACCAGGAATATGAATAAGGGACTGGTAATTAAATTATGACCTACTTTAGGACCGGGAATGTCACATCACAAAAGGAATTCATGTTGTTCCATTATAGTAAATCAGGTCTATTGTGTCATTTTGAATTGCATTGGATAGACTTTTTATTAACTCCCATATATTTATCTCATGTTCCCTGGAAAACAGCCAATCCGGCTGGGTGGGACTTTGAATAAGGAGGGAAGAAGAGTTGGAGTCTTGAGAGACAGATTTCAACATAACTGTAAGTGACTTCCTGGTTAAAATAAGTTATCATAAAACTCAGTACGGTTACCTGTTTCACTGATAAAACATTTCATTTCTCAGCAGAAGTCTACCATAGACGTTTCCCATGCTAAATGCGGAGCCTCGGGGAACAGAACTACTGTGTTTAAATTCTCGGCTCAGTTAGAGCAGCTATTACTGGACAGCTGAGAATTGAGCTGATAGCAACCATGACCTTCCCCTGGCCCTGACTTTTTTAGGATGCTTTGGCATCCTCACCAACTCTCTAGCTATAACTCTTTCTGCCATCAGAGACTGCTGACTGGGAATCATGAACCATAGTGGACAGTCGAGGCTTTCCTTCTCCCTTATTATCAAATCTGTTTAGGTTACGTTTGTGTTGTGTGGAATAGAATCAGCCTCCTCCCTGACCTTCCCGTCTTCTGCCTCTCCCCTGTCCAATCCATAATTGACCGTGCCACGCAGATCATTTTCCTGAAAAAACGTTCAGTCTACATCTCCCCATTCCTCCAAAACCTCCAGTGACTGCCCATCCGCCTTCGCATCAAACAGAAACTTCTTACCATCAGCTTTTAATCAGGTCTCTCTCCAACTTGCCTCACTGATTTCCTACTACAACCCAAATGGGATACGCCGCTTCTCTAAAGCCAATTTACCCTCTGCACCTCAATCCTGTCTATATCACTGCCGACCCCTTATCCACATCCTAAAACTGACAGAACTCTCTCCCGCTTCATATCCGACAGCCTATCGCTTTCCCCAGCTTCAAAACCCTCCTACAATCACATCACCTCCAAGAGGCCTACTATGATTAAGCCCTCATTCGCCCTCCCTTCCTGCCCCTCCTGCATTGGGTGGACACTTGACTATTCTTAAGCACTTTGACAATCTCCACAGCCCCAGCCTAGCATTTATGCAAATATCCCTATTCTCTGTTTCCCCTATCTGTAAATTATTTTAATGTCTGTCTCTCCCTGTAGACTGAAAGCTCCGGGTGGGCAGGAATTGTGTCAATTCTACTGTACTTTCTTAAGAATTTAGTAAAGTTCTCTACACAGAGTAATCACTTCATAAATGCCACTGATTAATTGAAAATGACACTCAATCAATCATTCAACAGAAGGGATGAGATTATTTTGTGTCTGCTTTTACATTACATGGTAAGATCTTGAAGTCAGGCAGCATGTCTTCTACTACTGTTGTACTCTCCCAACTGCTTAGCACAGCAGCGTGGCTTAGCGGAGAGAGCACGGGCTTGGGAGTCAGAGGTCATGTGTTCTAATCCCATCTCCGCCACTTGTCTGCTTCGTGACCTTGGGCAAGCCACTTAACTTCTCTGTGCCTCAGTTCACTCACTGCCAAATGGGGATTAAGACTGTGAGCCCCACGTGGGACAACCTGATTCCCCTGTGTCTACCCCAGCGCTTAGAACAGTGCTCGGTACATAGTAAGGGCTTAACAAATACCATTATTATTATTATTACAGGGCTCTGAACACTGTAAGTGATCATAAATACTATTGATTGATGAATTGGCAGTTGTGTTCATGATGTTAGGATGGGGGCAAATTCTACACTCTCCTTCCTGACACTTCAACCAGATGTGGCAAATATCTTACAATTGTTCTAGTCCTTAAGACTAAATGTCCTCTCTTTGATCAATCCATCAATCAGTACAGCTTTTTTGCTCCTCTAACACCAACCTACTCCTTGTAACTTGTTCTCATCTATCTCTCTGCCAACCCCTCACCTACATCCTCCCCACTTGATATCCTCAATAACTCTCCTCACCTCAAAGCCTTATTAAAAGCACATCTCCTCCAAGAGATCTTCCCTGACTAGGACTTCCTTTCCCTTACTCCTCTCCTTTCCATGTCACCCTGGCACTTGGATTTGTGTCCTTTATTCACCCCACCTTCAAGCCCACAGCAGTTATATGCATAACCATAACTTATTTTAGTGTCTGTCTCCCCATTTAGGCTCTAAGCCCCTTATAGTCAGGCAACATGTCTGCCAGCTCAATTCTCCCAAGTGCTTAGTAATTTTCTCTGCCCAAATTATATGCACAATAAATATGATTTACCTTATGGTATTTGTTAAGCGCTTACTATGTGCTAGGTGCTGTATTAAGTGCTGGGGTAGACGCAAGCTAATCAAGTTGGACAGAGTTCCTGTCCCATGAGGGACTCACAGTATTAATTCCCATTTTACAGATGACATAACTGAGGCACAGGTAACACGGCAGACAACTGGCAGAGTCAGGATTAGAATCCAGGTCCTTCTGATTCCCAGACCAGTACTCTAGGCCATGCCTGGGCACTTTCTATGTACAAAGCATTGAGTGCTTGGAAGAGTACAATAGATTATGACACATCATTTGGAACCCCTTTAAATCAGGAATTCTGTGGTCTCCCACTGCTGTCCCATAACCCACCAGTGTTTAGTTCCTGCCAATCTTAGAGGAGGAGGAGGAGGACTCACCTTTTTTATGGTATTTGTTAAGCTCTTACATGTGCCAGGCACTGTACTAAGCTCTGGGGTAGGTACAAGTTAATCGGATTGGACACAGTCCCTGTCCCAAATGGGGCTCACAGGCTTAATCCCCATTTTCCAGGTGAGGTAACTGAGGCACAGAGAAGTTAAACGACTTGCCCAATGTCACAGAGTGGACAGGTGGCGGGGCCAGAATTAGAATCCAGGTCCTTCTAACTCCCAGGATCATTCTCCATCCACCCAATCTCTATCCACTAGGCCCTGCTGCTTCTCTAAATTCTAAACTCTAATTCCTTTAGATGTCTGGCCCTGATGAGAAGCAGTCAAGCCCCTGGGGGCCCAAGATGACATTTGATAAATTCCATAACTAATTAAAGGACACAGTCTCTGCCCTCGAGGAGCTTATGGAAGAACCTACAATTGCTTATGCGGTTGGCATTCTGACAGGGAGTTTTCCCTTACTCAGGTGAGAGTGATATTTCAGGATTCTTTTGCTTCTGCTGTTCTCCGCTTATGACGTGCTCTCCCAAGCACTAGATACAGTGCTTGGCACACAGAAGGCGCTCAGTGGTCTCAGTGATGCTTGAAGATTCTCCCAGCAGCATGGAGCAGCTCTGTCGGGTCAGAGGAGGGAGTTTCAAATTCAGTTCCCCTAACATAGAAAGGAAATGACATCTCCCATGTCAGTGGAGTATCCCTCTTTTCCCTGCTTTCTGGAAGAAATGATTCAGCGAGACTTTCCAAGGAACATCCTTCGGGATTCCTAGTCTAGCACCAGTTAGCTAAAACAAGCAGAGAAATTCCAGGAAATCAAGATTTTGGATTTTCCCCTCTCCTCCCCATTTGCATCGCACTTTTATATCTGCATCTAGTCAGCCCCTCTGGAGGCTCAGAATGTGAGGTAGGCTTAGGCTGTTTTTTGCTCCTCCTCAGTGGGCCCCTCAAATGAGGTCTGTCTCCCACTCCAATTGGTCCCTAATTGCCTCAGCTTCTTTCTTCTCCCTCGGAACCAAATCTGCCTTCCTTCCCTCTGCCTCTCCTCCCTTCCCAGTGTCCTTAGCACCGAGCTCTGATCCCCATCCTCCTCCAGCTCTCTCAACCCTGTCTCTTGGGGCTGAAGAGCAGAGGAGTGTCCAGTCTGTCTGGGGGCCGGGACCGCCAATAGTTCTAAAGCTACCTCTAGTTACTTGTGGTGACACAATGATTTACAGTCTCAGTCTATGTCCTGCAGCGGAAGGAAGACTGTGGTTGTTATGAGGATAGAGAATGCTGAAAGCATTAGTTCCAGAATAATCAATGTCTCTAGTGCACGGCGTGTCTTTTCTTGGTCCATATGCAAGTGAGGTAGGAATGAAAACACCTAAGAAGATGGCAAGCACTTGCCTGATTGCCCCTTCCCTCCAGCTGACGGCTTTAACAAGGGCGGCTTCTTCTGAGACCCTTTCCTGGTGAGGACTCGGGAGGCCAAGCAACTTGAGCCTTCAGACTCGGTGTAAGGCAACTGAGGGAGAAGAAGCGGCTGATGGGTTCAGTGGGCAGCTCGGGTCCAGTTAGCCCCTGGTTTCTAAAAGGCAGGATCCACCTTCCCCAAGACAAGGGACATAAGAAGACAACTGGAGGGAGCCCACCCTGCAAGGGGCTGGAGGCTGATTTTCAGTGAAAGACAAATTCACTCTAGCCCCATTTAGCCAGAGCTGATCCAGGCCTCTGTGAGGATGTCTGCAGTAGGACCACTGTGGTTCTAAATGGATCCTGCATGTAAAAATCATTCACATGCACTTTTTTTTCCTAAATGGTAGTCGTTGAGCCCTTGCTATGTACCAGCCAATGTACTAAGAGCTCGGTTAGATCCAAGCTATTCAGGGTGGACAAAGTCCATGTCCCATGTGGGGTTCACTTTTCCAGATGGGGTAATGAGGCGCAGAAAAGTTAAGTGATTTGCCCCAAGTCCCACAGCAGGCAAGTGGCAGAGCTGGGATTAGAACCCTGGTCCTCTGACTCCAGGCCCACGCCCTGTCCACTAGGCCACACTGCTTCTCAGCAATGTGTTCTATCTCCAGCTCACTGTCCTTGGCCTGGGGGTACAGTGAGAAGCAGCGAGGCTCAGTGGAAAGAGCCCGGGCTTGGGCTCTAATCCCAGCTCTGCCGTTTGCCAGCCGTGTGACTTTGGGCAAGTCACTTAACTTCTCTGTGCCTCAGTTACCTCATCTGGAAAATGGGGATTAAAACTGTGAGCCCCACATGGGACGACCTGATCACCTTGTATCCCCCCAGCGCTTAGAACAATGCTTTGCGCGTAGTAAGCGCTTAATACCACCATCATTATTAATCCACCTGGTCTTTTACCCAACAGTCTGGTTTCCAGCTCATTTCCGTGTCTTGTATAGATTTGGCACCAGATTCCTTTACGGCTCAGATATGGCTGTTGTAATCCCAGAGGTCTGGGAGGTGGAGGTTTCAGCTCCGGTACAAGCGGAGAGGTCAGGGGTCTCCACGGGGAAACGTATTAGGTTCAGTCAAATGGGGTATTTCCACAAAATAGCATATCTGATGATCTTACGTTATGCTGTGTGTCTGGCATAAGGCACGTGACCTCGCATCTTCCTCAAACATCCACTACTCTCAAGTGCTCTGAGGGGTCACTCTGTGCTTCAGATGGAACACGTCAGACTGGGTGCACCTTGGGGGATATAGACTGTGTCTGACCTGATTTACTTGTACCTACCCCAGTGCTTGCCACAGAGATTAACGGATTCCATAATAGTAAGAGAGCATGAGTGGCACGATGTCAGAACTATCACTACAGTAGGCCAGAAATTTTCACAGGGCGGAAGCACAAGCAGGTATGGATTTCTCCAAGACATTTACTCCTGTGGTTACAATCTCACCTTCAATTATTTTTAATGAGTGTTTATTTTGTACAGAGCACTGTACTAAGCACCTGGGAGAGTACAAAATAACATTGGTAGATGCTTTCCCTGCCCACAATAAACTTACAGTCAGCATCATTGTCCTAAGGAGTACTCTGCAGGAGAAAGGAGCAGGAGGAAGAATTTTTTCACTATAGCATCTCCCAGTTCATTTCTCCTACTCATTCTAATTGCCCCACACCTTTTCCTGAGGATTGATTGGTGGTAATCCTTATTGCCATTACCTTCCTCAGCCACAGTCTCAGGAGTAAACTGCCCATATCTCAGTATGAATTTCTTTCACATTATTGGTATGTCAGTAAATACAAAAGCACGTACACACACACAAATTTTCAGACTTACCACTCACACTGATGTGTAAAATCTGTGCTTATAGGATTGCTTTTTAACCAGGCTGAGGAGGAGAAAGAACTGCACAATACACCGAGCCCTGACTATTTTGGGGGGCCTTCTTTGCCACCTGCTGTGCCATGCTATTTCTAAAAATACATGCCCAGCAGTAACACTGCAGAGCAGCAAAACACGGATCTCCACAGCAACCGCATTCCGCAGTCCTCCTGCCTCCAAATGTAGACGGCTCTGGGTAGTTCTCCAAGGAAATAGTATTTAAAAAAGAAGCTCAGAACAAGTCTGAGAGCCATGGGCAACCTCTCTTACTTGCTCTCCTCTTTCTGTTCTCCGACTCCTCCATTTTCCTTCCTTTCCTTCCCAACTATTCTTTCAACAAAATAAAAGACCTTTTCCCCTTTCCTCTTCTACACCCACCCACCCACCTAATTTCCCTATGCAATAGAATTCCCTGCTCACTCATCCCCCCCACTTTTTACCCCGTTTATCCCCACTCCTCTCCAACCCCATTCCCTCCACCTTTTCCTGAATCTTTTGCCAAATCATGGATTGGTCTCAGAACTATCTGGATAGACTGGTTGGTTGGGATGTTGGGGGGAAAGGGGTCAGCAGAAGAGGAGGAGGGAGAGGAGGAGAAGGAGGGAGAGGAGGAGAAGGAGGGAGAGGAGGAGAAGGAGGGAGAGGGGGAGGGAGAGGGGGAGGGAGAGGGGGAGGGAGAGGGGGAGGGAGAGGGGGAGGGAGAGGGGGAGGGAGAGGGGAGGGAGAGGGGGGAGGGAGAGGGGAGGGAGAGGGGAGGGAGAGGAGGAGGGGAGGAGGAGGGAGAGGAGGAGGGAGAGGAGGAGAGAAGAGGGAGAGGAGAAAGAAAGATGAGGAAAGAGGAGAAGAAGGAAGGAGAGAAAGAGCAGGAGGAGGGGGAGAAAGAGGAAGTGGTGGAGGCAGGAGGGAATGAGGAAGAAGATCTGAGGCAAACAGTTCTCTTCTCCTTCCACAGTGCTTTAACCTTCTCTTCTAACCTCTCTGCCACCGTTTTTCCTTTCCCCATCACCGTGACTCAGTCCTGGCTCCTGGGCTCTGCAGCTCTGAAAACAGGTTCCCACAAACCACGGAAGACCTGTCCTGCTGCCTTTGCTACTTCCGGAAGCAGGGGCCACTCAGGTGTCTCTAATGGGACCCAACAACAGCAGCAGCTGATGAATCAATCAGTAGTATTCCCAGAATGCTTCTCTGAGCAAAGCACAGTACTAAGCACTTAGGAGAGCACCGCTAAGTTTGTAAACATAATCCTTACCCTTGAGGAGGATAAAAATGAATCAGTTAAAAATTAGAAAGAGAACGGAGTGGGACCCAGTGGGCCTGGGGAGGTGATCAATCAATCAATCAATTGTATTCATTGAAGATTTCCTGTGTGCAGAGCACTGTACTAAGCACTTGGGAGAGTACGCTGCAACAGAGCTGATAATACGTTCCCTGCCTGAGGTGACTCTGGGACAGAGGGAGTCAGGGTTAGGATATCTAAGGGCTGGGAATCAAGATGAGGAGTCGGAGGGGCTGGGTTTATGCTCTTTGACAGGAAAGACAGAGTTCTTTGTGCTTCTCCTGACAGTGCAGTGAAATTCGTACATTATTTGCTATGTGCCAGACCCTGTACGAAGCAGGGGAGTAGATAAAAGATAATCAGTTTATATAATCAGCGATGATAGGCTTCCTCGGGATATCTCCTCCTCTGGCTCCTTAAGTATGCAGCATCTCTGAGATGATGATGGATTTAGACAGAAAATGCCCCAGAGTGGGAATCCCCAAGTAGAGGATAGAGTTTAACTAGATTAAGGGGCAGCGTTCCTGGTTTGCAGGATCCAGGACTTCACTGGACTATTCCAGGAGATGTGCGGAGAGAGGCTGTTGTAAATCCTTCAGGAACGAGAAACTTGAAGTGCATTCCGGTTCCCTCACCCAAGCACCGAAGGAGGGGGCCCTTCAACCGACTCTCAATTTTTTAAACAGAGGAATCTTGGTTTTCAACTACAAGGCAGCCTGCTAAGTCATCCCCAAATTGATGCACTGTTGTTCTAACCTCTAACAACTCAAATTAGAGAATCACTGCTCATTTATGTAATAATAATATGAGAAATCACAACAAATTAATCAAATCGTGCAACCCAGCAAGGGCCTGCCAGCAGCAGGAGCTCAGAAAACCACTCCTAGAGGAGAGGGAAAGACTTTGCAACAATTCCCTGCTAACCCATCACAACAAGCAATGGCAATTAAGGGAGTTGTCTTGTCAAAGGCTGAGATACCTAGAAGGGAGGCTGTAAACTCTAGACTGCGGTCTCATGTGGGCAAGAAACATGTCTACCAACTACATTATATTGTATCCTCCCAAGCAATTAGTACAGTGCTCTGCACACATAAAGCACTCAATAGATACAACTGATTGATTAATTGATTGAAAGAAAATCGGTTGGATTATTTGACTTTCTATTCCTTGAAAAACAAATGAAAGATTCAAGTTCAGCAGCATGCCGTAGTGGATAGAGCATGGGCCCGGGAGTCAGAAGCTCATGGGTTCTAATCCCAGCTCTGCCATTTAACTGCTGTGTGACCTTGGGCAAGTAATTTCACTTCCCTGTGCCTCAGTTACTTCATCTGTAAAATGGAGATTGAGAGTGTAAGCCCCATATGGAACAGGTACTGTGTCCAACCTGATTTGCTCGAATACACCCCGGTGCTTAGAACAGTGCTTGGCATATAGTAAGTGAAGTACTATTTTTATTATTATTAATAAGACATATTAATCAGATTGATAATTATATTAAGAAGACATTATTATTAATAAGACATCCACACACATCCCGAGTTGGTTGGGGGTGGGTGGGCAGAAGGATGAGATGCTGTGCCTGGAGCAGGACATCCCACTTTGAGTACAACACTCCACAGCTGACCTTCCCAAGGCTTTACTGTTGGATCACTTTTTCATCTCCCAAACTCTGACTTTCTTCTCCTCTACTTGCCATAAGTCGTCTATTCTTCTAAGAATTCAATTTCACTCAGTTCTCAGTCAATCAGTGGTATTTATTGAGCACTTACAGAGCATTGTACTTGATGGGAGAAGAATGGGGGATGAGACCAGTTGCAAGAGGAGAAGGAGGAAGAGGAGGAGGAGGTGCAAATGGGAGAGATGATCCCAGCCAAGCAGTAGGAGTGGGAATGGGCATAGAGAGTATAACGGAAGAATGGGGAGTAGGACTCAGGGCTAGGGGGTGTAGATCTAGATTTTTTTTTAATTTAAAGCAGATTAAGCTGGGTCAGAGGTGGGGTACAGGGAGATGGGGACAAGTGTTTGGGTAAAGTCAGACTGGAGATAGGTGGAGGGAGGGGGGGCAGAATGGGGCCAGAGGGGAAGATCAGCTGCTTTATGAGAGCAGACTGCAGTATGGGGCTTCTCACTGGGAGAGGAAAAAACACTCAAGGAGTTCTTGACCATGACACTCATTTCCAACACTGTCTTTCCTGAACTTGGTACCATCAAGACTTATCACTCTTGTCTTTAACCTGAGTCTTCCAGCTTGGCCCCCTGGGGTGGATATGGGTGACCAAAGTGGCATTTGCCTGTCAAAGGACAGGGACTGTCTCTACCTGTTACTGATTTGTACATTCCAAGCATTTAGTACAGTGCTAGGCACATAGTAAGCGCTCAATAAATATCACTGAATGAATTTCAAGAAATGATTTTGGGGTGTAATAATAATAATGACAGCAACAATAATAATAATCCTGATATTTGTTAAACACCTACTATATGCCACGCCCTGTACAAAACTGTGGGCTTGATTATCTAAGCAGATGGGATACAATCCCTGTTCCACATAGGGCTCACAGTCTAAGAGGGAGGAAGAAGAGGGATTTTATCCCCATCTTACAGAAGAGAAAACAGAGAAACAGAGACTTACCAAACCGCGACTCCACCCCCGAGCTTCTTGTGTGTTTCAGCTCACAGGCCCCGGCCCCCTCAGCCTTTCGACCTGGGAAACCGAGAGAACCCCATCTGCCTTCTACCCTTTGTGGCTGGGATTTTTGAACTCTTCAGAAGAAAGGCACCAAGATCAGCAGGATCCCCCAGCCAAACCCTGGTCGAGTACCATCTGCCCACATGAGCTGGAGTTGCTACGCGAACTCCACAGAACACTCAAATATAATTACAACCTACTTGGCCTTTAGGTATATAATGATCTAGCCCATTTCAAGTGGCACTGCACCAGAAAAGGACCTTCTCCCTCAGCATGTCAGCTCTCTGCAGATTGGCTCTCACTAGATTCCCATTGGCTTTGCACTGGTTTTTACCTCTGTTATTACTGCAGGTCTGAGGATGGGAGTTAGTAGCCTGTCTGAAGTAATAATAATAATAATAATAATAATGATAATAAGGTATTTATTAGGTGTTTACTATGTGCCAGCCACTATACTAAGCACTGGGGAGGATTCATGCAAATCAGGTTCGACACAGCCCCTGTCCCCAGTGAGGCTCACAGTCTTAATCCCCATTTTACAGATAAAGTACCTGAGGCACAGAGAAGAGAAGTGAGTTGCCCAAGGTCACATAGCAGACAAATGGTGGAGCCAGGATTAGAACCCAGGTTCTTCTGTGCTGTATCCACGAGACCACACTGCTTCTCTAAATAACTGGTATGTCCTAGATGGGACATGAACCCCACAATCCCCAGGTGAAGTCAATTTGGTGTAAGAAATGATCAACCAGTAGTATTTGTTGAGCACTTACTAGGATGACAGCGATGGATTATCAATGCATTAAGCATCTGGGAGATTACAATGCAGCAGGGTTGATAATAATAATAAAAAAAATGGGGCTTGTTAAGTGCTTACCATATGCCAGACACTGTAATAAGCACTGGGTAGATATGTTCCTTGCCCACAAGGCGGTTATAGACTAGAGGGGAGACAGACTTTAGATTACAAATAGGAGTAATGGGAGAAAATAATAATGTTGGTATTTGTTAAGTGCTTACTATGTGCAGAGCACTGTTCTAAGCACTGGGGTAGATACAGGGTAATAAGGTTGTCCCACCTGAGGCTCACAGTTAATCCCCATTTTACAGATGAGGGAACTGAGGCCCAGAGAAGTGAAGTGACTTGTCCACAGTCACACAGCTGACAAGTGGCAGAGCCGGGATTCGAACCCATGAACTCTGACTCCCAAGCCCAGACTCTTTCCACTGAGCCACGCTGCTTCTCTGGCAATAAAGATATGTAGGAAAATAGAGATATGTTCATCAATCAGTCAATCAATCAATCATATTTATTGAACACTTACTGTATTCAGAATCTTATATTAACCACTTGGGAATATAACAGCTGTGGTAGCCAGGTTCTCTGCTCACGCAGAGCTTACAGTCTAGAGAGGAAGATAGCCATTAGAATAAATTACAGTTATGTATATAACAGCTGTAGGATGAGGGTGGGGTGAACAAAGGATACAAATCAAGTCCAAGGGTGACACAATAGGGAGAGGAAATAGAGGAAATGAGGGCTTAGTTTTATGTAAAGGTAGGCTGTGGGGTTGGAGATCGGGTAAATAGCCAAGATTTTAACTGGTACTGATTCAACTGCAAAGGCAACAGAGAAGGGAGGGGAAATAGGAGAAGTGAGGATTTAAGGAAAGTTCCTTGGAGGACATATGCTGTGTGACCTAGGGCAAGTCACTTCTCTTCTCTGGGCCTCAGTTACCTCATCTGTAAAATGGGGATTGAGACTGTGAGCCCCACGTGGGACAGGGACTGCCCAACCTGATTAGCTTGTATCTACCCCAGTGCTTAGAACAGTGCTTGGCACATAGTAAGCGCTTATTAGAGCATCTTTGAAGATGGGGAAAATGAGAGTTCTAGGCCAGAGAGAGGGCATGAAAAAGCAATCAGTGGAGAGAGAAACAAGATCGTGGTATAGAGAGTAGGTTGGTGTTAGTGTACTGGGCTGGCTGGTAATCAATTAATCAGTGGCATTTAGTGAGCGCTTATTATGTGCAGAGGACTGTTCTACGTGCATAGAAGAATAGAATACAAGAGAGTGGGCAAACACATTCTCTACCCATAAAGATCTTACAATCTAGAGAAGTGGGGGGAAGAGCAAGGATAGGTAGGAGGGAGAGAGCTGAGTGACTTAAAACAGATAGTAAGGATTTTCTGTTTGATGTAGAGGCTGATGGGCAACCATTGGAAGCTCTTGAGGAGACCCAGCTCCAGGCCAAAGGTGAGATTTGGGTAAATGTTTGGTCGCAAGACAGTCAATATCAAAGTACAGTGGGTAGGTTGGTGTTAGTCGAGTGAAGTCTGCAGGCTGGATTGTAGTAAGTGATCAGTGAAGTAGAAGGGGGAGAGCTGATTGAGTGCCTTAAAGCCAAATAAGGAGTTTCTGACAGATGTGGATGTGGATGGTCAACCAATAGAGGTATTTTAGAACTGGGAAGATATGGACTGAACAGTTTTTCAGAATAATGATCTAGGCAACGGACTGAAGTATGGACTGGAGAGGGGAGAAACAGAAGGCGGAGAGGTCAGCGAGGAAGTTGAAGCAGTAAAGGCAGGACATGATAAGTATTTTGATCAGTGTGGAAGCTGTTGGGGTAGAAAGAAAGGGTAAGATTCTAGGTGTCGTTGTGAAGGTAGAACCGATAGGATTTGGTGGCAGCTGAACATGTGGGTTAAATGAGAGAAAGGAGTCAAGGAGTCAAGGATAATGCCAAGGTGATGGTAGAGTCTGTAGGAAGATGAGTTCTAGTTCAAACATGTTAAGCTGAAGGGGTCGGTGGGACATCTCAGTAGAAATGTCCTGAAGACAGTAGGAAATGCAAGACCACAGAGAAAGAGAAGGATTGCAGCTGGAGAAATGAACTGGGGGCTCATCTACATGGATATGGTAGTTGATGCCTTGGGAATGAATGAGTTCTCCAAGGGATTGGGTGTAGATGGATAATAGAGGGGGTCTCAGAACTGAGCCGAGGGGGACTCCCACAGTCGGAGGGTGGAAGGCAGAAGAGGAGCTGGCAAAAGACACTTAGAAGGAGTGACCAGAGAGCGATAGGAGAACAGATGACAGTGTCAGTTAAGCTCAGGTTAGATGTTTCCATGAAAAGGGGGGACTGCACAGTATTAAAGACAGCTGAGAGGTCATAGAGGATAAAGATGGAGTGGATGCCCATAGATTGGTTTGGCAAGAAGGTCAATGGTGACCTTAGAGAGAGAGAGAGGTTTCTGTGGAGTGGAGGGAATCAAGGCGAGGATTGAAGGAAAGGAAATGGAGTCAACAAGTGTGAACAACTTACTTGCAGTGTTTGGAAAGGAATGATAGGAAGGAGATGATGTGATAACTAGAGAGAACTGAGGGTCAAGGCAGGGGGTTTAGGATAGAGGTTACATGGGTATATTTAAAAACAGGAGGCTTTGGAGAGTGAAGAGTTGAAAGTGGCAGTCAAGGAGAGGGAAGGGAGGAGGTAGATGTTTTAATAAGGTGCAAAGGAATGGGGTCAGAGATGCCGGTGGAAGGTGTAGATTTTGAAAGGAAGCAGATCTCCTTTGGAGATACTGCTGGGGAGGATGGGAAAGTAGAAGAAAGAACAGGAGGAGAATGGAGCTGTAGTGATGCAGGGGAGATTTTCAGGGTCATCAAGCCTGATGGTTTCAATTTTATTGATCAGATAGGTGGTAAGGTCATTACGGACAAGATATGTGGTGGGCGGGGCGGGGAACAGGGAGTTGGAGAAAGGAGTTGAAAGTCTGGTACAGCTAGTGTGGGAGATGGACAGTGGAGAGAAGCAGTGGTGCAAACATGGCATTGGGAGCAAGAAGAAAGCCGATTCCTGCCCTTTTCCCAGTGAGTATGGGAAGTGGAGGGAAAAAGAGGCCCTCTTGGGAGAGACCAGAAGGCGAGGCAGCATCATCTGGGGTGAGTCAGGGTTCAGTGATGGTGAGTAGGAGTTTCAGTGATGGCGAGGAGGAGCAGTGACTGGATCACAAACAGACAAGGACGATGGGAAAGGTGCCCACGTTGGAGTGGGGCTTCCCTGGACTGCATTTGGCTGGGGCTATAACGTAAGGTCGGGGGTGGGGGTGAACGGTGTGAGGGGTGGGATGGGGTTGGAGGGGACTGAGCTGAAGGGGACTGATGTAGGGAGATGGGGGTATAAGGAGGTGGTGGGAGAGGACAGGAATGGGGTGATTAGAGGAAGAGTTGTCAGGGGATATGGTGAGGTCAGGGTGTTGGCCAAGTGGGTAGAGCAAGGGCCCGCTAGTCAGAAGGTCATGGGTTCTAATACCGGCTCTGCCACTTGTCTGTTGTGTGACGGTGGCCAAGTCACATCACTTCTCTGGACCTCAGTTACCTAATCTGTAAAATGGGGATTGAGACTGTGAGCCCCCCTTTTAGACCTTGAGCCCATTGTTGGGCAGGGATATTCTCTATCTGTTGCTGAATTGTACATTCCAAACGCTTAGTACAGTGCTCTGCACACAGTAAGCACTCAGTAAATACGATTGATTGATTGAATGAATGAATGAATGAACCCGCTTAGCTTGTATCTACCCCAGCGCTTAGTAAAGTGCCTGCCACATAGTCAGCGCTTAAAAAATACCATCATTTTAAGAGGGATTGTCTGGAACAGTTACAGCTAAATCTGGTATTTTCTGTGATTTTTAACTCCGGGGCTGATCGTTAGAGCTGGACTCCGCAGCCCCTCGACAGCGTGTGAGCAGACCCTCTTTAGACCACCTCAGGGTCCTAGCAGAGCACTGACCTGAATTGCATGAGAAAACAAGGCTCTTATCTGGGTTGAGCCAGGTCACGTGTCCACAGTGCCAACGGGCTGAGCGATCACAGAAGGGTAAAGGCCTGTTCACGGGCTCCGACTCCCACCCGGAGGGGAGCAGAACGGCCAAGTGGGCTTTGCCATCACGGAGGGGCACAGGGCTGCCCGTTGGATCTGTGCCCCACCCAGAGGGGAGCAGAATGACCAACGGACTGTGCCATCGAAGAGGGGCACAGGAAGGCCGACAGGGTCTGTGGTGCCCTGGCAGGGGGTAGAATGACCAATAAGCTGCAGGATCACAGAGGCATCTGGCCTTGCTCACAGGCTTGTGGCAAACTTGGTGGGGAGGAGAACTGCTGACAGGCTGTGGCACTACAGAGGGGCACAGGGCTGCACGTGGGCACCGCGACGCACCCAGAGAAAGCCGAACGGGTGCAGGCTGGGGGGCCTGACTAGTCAGAAATGTGTCCTCCTTCCTTGTCCGGCCCCAGACCACAAACCCCTTGCAGCTGAGGGTGGGGCGGGGCGGGGGGGGAGGGGAAGGTAAGTGGTGAGCAGATTGAAGTCAGCCTGGGGGTGGGAAAGGGGGAGGAGGTAGAGGCGCATGTGTCAGGAGTGGGTGAGTGGGGAAGGTTTGGAAAGGGCAGCCAGCTCCATCTGAAAAATGGAACAAACACTGTGAATCCCATCTGCTTCCTCCTGTTTCAGCTTCCCCAACCGTTTGCAAGGAATTGTCTGTTTACCTGCTTCCTCCTGCCTCCCGGCTCTTCTTCTGGATGAAAAAGAAAGTGCCAGGGTAGCCTCCCGCTTAGGACTGAGGTCTGCCCGTATGGAATGGGGAAGAAGCAAAGTTCTCGTCTCCCTCGCTCAGACACGGTCACCAGAATGCAGCTGGTGACTCTGCTCTCTTTGGTTCTCTTTGGGGCTTAGAGGCTTGTCAATTTGCATGCTCTAGACTGTGATCTCGTTGAGGGCAGGAATGATTCTGTTGTTAGATTGTACACACTCCAGGGCTTAGTCGAGTGCTTTGCACACAGTGAGTGCTCAGTAAGTACGATTGAATGAATGAAAACAGTGCTGAGTCCATCACACCCATCCACATCCACATCTTTTGTCAGAGTTGCCCCTCCTGTGATCCTCTGGGCTCCTCTAGTATCTGCCGACAAGGATGAGTGTGACCGTAAGCTCATTGTGGCAGGGAATGTCGCTGCTTACTGTTGTAATTGTACTTTCCCAAGGGCTTAGTACAGAGCTCTGCACGCAGTAAGCGCTCGATAAATACAATCGAATGAGTGAATGGATTGTCTCAGCATTGTTTTCCTGAAAATTTACGGTCCTCTAAGCCTGCCTGGACATCTAGACATCAGGGAATTGGCCTCAGTGACATGTTTTTTAATGTTTTCTTTGATGGTATTTGTTAAGTGTTTGCTACATGCCAGGCACTGAGGTAGATACAAGCTAATCAGGTTGGACACAGTCCCTGACCCACGGGGGACTCACTGTCTTGATCCTCATTCTACAGATGAGGTAACTGAGGCACAGAGAAGTCAAGTGACCTGCTCAAAGTCACACAGCCGACAAGTGGCAGAGCCAGGATTAGGGCCCAGGTCCTTCTGACTGCCAGGCTGGTGCTCTATCCACTAAGCCACACTGCTTCTTGGTCCTGTCCACGCCACATACCAAGGTTTCTCTGAGCTGCTTCAGGGCAGAATCCAAAGTGCAGACCAACTGGAGGAAGGGGGAGCTGAAAAACTGTGGGTCTCTAGTCCCCCTCAGCAGCAAGGACTCGGTTGGGTGGCTCTAGGACCAGGCAGAAGGCTTGCCTAAGGACCAATGCAATGAAAACAGGCATGCCTGATAACACTAACTCACTAATAAGTGAGGTGCAGTCAATCAATCAATCAATCAATGGTATGTTTTGAGTGCTTATTGTGTGCGGTGTCTCCCCATGTCTCAAAAACCAGAGATGGTTGCCCAGCCACCTCTGCAGCAAACAAAAAGTCCCTACCATACATTTTAAAGCACTCAATCGGTTCACACCATCCTATGTCACCTCTCCAATCTACTAAAACCCAGCCCAAACACTCTGCTCCTCTAGCATCAGCTTCCTCACTCTGCCCTGATCTTGTCTATCTTGCCACCGATCCTTTCCCTAATTCCTACTCCTATTCTGGAATTTCCTCTCCCTCCATTCTCCCAACCTTCAAAGCATTACTGAGGTCTCCTCTCCTCCGAGAGGCCTTCCCCTATTAAACCAATTAGAGAAACAGCGTGGCTTTAGTGGAAAGAGCATGGGCTTGGGAGTCGGAGGTCTTGGGTTCTAATCATAGATCTGCCACTTTTCAGCTGTGTGGCTTTGGGCAAGTCAGTCAACTTCTCTGTGCCTCAGTTACCTCACCTGTAAAATGGGGATTAAGTCTGTGAGCGACACGTGAGACAACCTGATTACCTTGTACATTGTATCTACCTCACCGCTTAGAACAGTGCTTGGCACAGAGTAAGCACTTAACAAATACCATTATTATTATTAATACCATTATTATTAAGCCCTCATTTCTCTGGCTCATTCTCCTTTCTGAGTCATCTATGCACTTCAGGTTCTGACCTCTGGACATGTGCTATTCACAACACCCCCAACCCCATAACACTTTTGCACATAACTTGAAATAATATGTTATAAATTATTTATTCATATTGATGTCTGTCCTCCCCAGACTGTAAGTTCACTATTGGCAGGGAATGTCTCTACTAATTCTGTTCATTCGTTCATTTATTCAGTCTTATTTATTGAGCACTAACTGTGTGCAGAGCACTGTACTAACTGCTTAGAAGCAGCGTGGCTTAGTGGAAAGAGCCCGGGCTTGGGAGTCAGAGGTCATGGGTTCGAATCCCGGCTCTGCCACTTGTCAGCTGTCTCATTGTGGGCAAGTCACTTAACTTCTCTCTGCCTCAGTTACCTCATCTGTACAATGGGAATTAAGACTGTGAGCCTCAGTTACCTCATCTGTAAAATGGGAATTAAGACTGTGAGTCTCATGTGGGACAATCCGATTACCCTGTATCTACCCCAGAGCTTAGAACAGTGCTTTGCACATAGTAAGCACCTAACAAAATACCAACATTATTATAATTCAGCAATGAAGAGAGACAATCCCTGCCCACATCGGGCTTACAGTAGAGAGAGGGGGAGACAGATATCAAAACAAGGAAATGGGCATCAATATAAATAGAATTAGAGATATATACACATCAAAACAAGTAAACAGGCATCAATATAAATAAATGGAATTATATATATATACATATATACATAAGTGTTGTGGGGCGGGAGGAGAGTAAAGGGAGCGAGTCGAATTGATGCGAAAGAGAGGAGGAGCTGAGGAAAAGAGAGGCTTAGTCTTGGAAGGTCTCTTCAAGGAGGTGAGCCTTCAGTAGGGCTTTGAAGGAGGAGAAGAGTGATCGTTTGGCAGATTTGAGAAGGGAGGATGTTGCAGGCCAGAGGTAGGACGTGGGCCAGGGGTCAACGGCGGGACAGGCGATTTTGTTGTATTGTACTCTCCCAAGTGCTTAGTTTGATGCTCTGCACATAGTAAATGTTCACTAAATATAACTGATTGCTTGATTGCAGAGCTCTTGGGAAAATCCAATTCAACAGAGATGGTAGATGTGATCAATGCCTACAAGGAGCTTACAGTCTGCAGAACAGTGAGATGGATTCTGGAAAATATTTTTTAAATATTTTACACCCACTTGCTGTGTATGCTTGCCCTAGACAGGTACCGTCATCTGTCAATTGTACCAATCTATACTGGGCCAAAATACCTAAACAGAATGGAGCAGAATGTACAAGAACCATCTTTCCCTGTGAAGGCCCAATAAATTCTAGAAGTCTTGACCAAGTGAGGCATCTGGTCTCTGGTTGAAACCTTCTGGATGGAGGTGGAAGGAAAGAAAATCTGAAAATAGCTGGCACCTTAGAGGTATTCTCCAAAATAAACCATGACTGAATGAAAAAAGGCTCTTTAAATGTTAATTCCACTGTTTAATTGTAGCTCACTGTGAGTCTATTAAACCCTGACTGAATGCATGGCAGACTGACCACAGCACAGTGCTAATGTGTGCTAGAGAAGAGCCCCAATTAGTTTTTTTAATGGGCAGGATTTGGGGGAACAGCTACCAGAAAAAAAGGAAGTCACTCTGAACAGTCAAAATTTGACAAGGTTTGTTGTTTGTGCTACCTTTTCCACCCACTCCTTCGGCTCTCTCGACTTTCTTAGTAGGAAGCCAATGCAGCTAAAAAACAGGGTTTCTCCCTCTCTGATGTGTGATTGTTGTGTAGCCATGACGCTCAATCAATCAATCAATCAATCACATTTATTGAATACTTACTGTAAGCTGAGTACTGTAGTAAATGCTTGAGAGAATACAATATAACCGAGTTGGTAGACACATTCCCTGCCCTCTCAAAAATAGAGCACCGTGAACATTTACTGTCTTTATTTAATATTACAGTGTTTCTGCCTAGCACTGTAATAAAATGACTGTGGCATTTGTTAAGCACTTACTATGTGCCAGACACTGTTCTAAGAGCTGGGGAAGATACAAGCTAATTGGTTTGGACACAATCCCTGTTCCACATGAGGGTTCACAGTCTTACTTCTATTTTACAGAGGAGGTAACTGAGGCACTGAGAAGTGAATTGACTTGCCCAAAGTCACGCAGCAGACAAGTGACAGAGCTGGGATTAGAACCCAGGTCCTTCTCACCCCGAGACCCGTACTCTATCTACTATACCAAGCTGCTCTTCAGGTCATGCTGCTTCTCATGCTGTACTAAGTGCCTGGGAGAGAAGGGTATAACAGAGTTGGTCGACACGTTCCCTGACCTATCAAAAATAGATGGAAAACCAAGAGGAGCTGGCTAGGACTCTAAACTGAACGTCCGTAACTGGCATGTTGTGGCCAGCTTGTCCCATATTAGATTGCACACTCATTCAGTCAGTAGCATTTATTAAAGTCCATTGTTTACAGAACACTAAACACCTGGGAGAGTACAAGAGAATTAGCAGAGGTGACCTCTATCTAACAGGGAAGAGATAGGCCACCCTGATAGTAATAATGATAATAACTAGCATTTATTAAGCACTTACTATGTGCCAACCACTGTCCTAAGCTCTGGGGTAGAGAGAAGGTAATCAAGTTGTCCCACGTGTGCCTCACAGTCTTCATCCCCATTTTACAGGTGAGGGAACTGAGGCACAGAGAAGTGAAGTGATTTTGCCCAAGGTTGCACAGAAGAGAGGTGGTGGAGCAGGGATTAGAACCCATGTCCTCTGACTCCCGTGCACGGGCTTTTTCCACTGAGCCACAGGTAAGATAGGCCCTGTAGACTGTGAACTCCTTGTGGGCAGGAATTGGGTCCAGCCACTCTATTGAATTGTATTTTCCCAAGCTTTTAGTACAGTTCTCTGCATACAGTAAGCACTCAATAAATATAATTGATTGATAGATCGATGTATCCTAAGTACAAGTGTTTGAGGCAGGGGAATGCTGTGAAAGGGCTTAGATGGCCCAGAAGTGGAGGTATCGAAGTTGGGATATATATTTATATATACTCTGGGGAGTTTAGACATTCCTTGGTGAAGATATCTTGGAGAAGATGTGATTTCGGAAGGGTGTTGAAGAGGGGAAGAGGACTGGTCTACTTTATTTAAGGGGGAGTTATAGATACGGCTCGGAGGATGATGTGAGCAAGAGATCAGCAGTGGGAGCGATGAGAATGAGCAAAGTGAGTAGGATACCTTCAGAAGGACGAAGAGTGTGAGCTGGGGTGTACTGGGAGAAGAGAGGGGAAATGGTGGGAGAGAGCTGATTGAATGCCTCTAAAGCCAATAATCAGGAGTTTCTCTTGTTGCAGAGGATTTCAGTGATGTAGAGGATGCAGAGGTTTGCAGTGATGTGAGGATGCAGAGGCAATCACTGAAGCTTTATCATAAGTGGGGAAAGAGGTGTGCAGAATGATATTTTAGAAAAATACCCCAAGAAGCAAAATGAAATGTGGACCGGAGAGAAGAGAAACTGGAGGCAGGGAGATCACGAAGGAGGCTGGGATATAAGTACTTAGACTTGTGTGGTGACAGCTTGGATGGGGAGGAAGGGGGTAAATCCTGGAAATGTTGTGGAGAAAGAACCAACAGGAGTTGATGAAAGACTGAATGTGGGAGTTGAGGATGAGTAGGACAGAGAAGAATCCGCTAGATTTGTCAAGAAGGAAATCACTGATGACTGTGGAGATAGTCTCAGTGCAGTGAAGGGAGCAGTAACCAGGTTGTACCGGGTTGAGAAGTATTTGAGGAAGAGGAAGTAGAGACAGCAGGTGAATTGATCTCATTCAAGGAGTCCGGACAAGAACAGAAGTGTCGGACGATGCCACAAAATCCAGAGAAGATTTTTTGTTGTTGTTTTTGTCAATAACAGCCTGTGTTTAAAGACAGAAAGTAAATCATTCTCAGAGAGTGAGTGGTTGATGATGGTGGTTGGAGAGGGGGAAAAGCAGAGTGCAAGTGTTTACAAAAGGCAAGAGGGGATGGGGTCGGAGGAATGGGACCGTGAAAGTGGGTGAGGGTGATTCTCCTCTTGAGCATCATCTGTGGTGGGGGAAAGGGGATATGGGGTGGGCAAGAGCTGGGGAGGTGAGCTGGCCTAGGGGCAGCAGCGTGGCCTAGTGGATAGAGCACAGGCCTGGGATTCAGAAGGACCTGGGTTCTAATCCTGCCTCTGCCATCTGTCTGCTGTGTGACCTTCGGCAAGTCACTTAACTTCTCTGTGCCTCAGTGACCTCATCTGTTAAATGGGGAATAAGACTGGGGTCCCCACGTGCGACATGGACTGTGTCCAATCTGATTACCTTGTATCGACCCCAGCGCTCAGAACAGTGCCTGGCACATAGTAAGCTCTTAACAAATACCACAAAAAAACCCGAAAACACTGGGGAGATCAGACATGATGGTGGTGGTGTAAGGTACACTAAACTATAACTCAGAGCAAAAGGTAGTGGGAAAGAAATGAAAATGCAACTTCACCTGATGTTTTAAAAAAGCCCATATTTAGGGTGCTTTGATTTGATCAGTGAAAATGGGGACCTGAATGGGTATAATAGAGGATCGCCTTGACATCTCCTGATATACAGGGGTGACGATCTGATTTGGCAGTTGGGTTTCCTGCTGCCAATACTTCGTCTAAACTTGCCTCTCTAGGTCAAAAGATGGCAGCTGACCACAGGGATCATAGGACTAAATAGGGGTTTTAGAATACCTACATTCCAAGCTCGAGTCCCTCACTGTCATTCACTTTCAAAACCTCAATTACCATCAATAATTGTGATATTTGTTTAGTGGAATCATAATCACTACACAGATGATTCTTAAATCTACCTCCTCCATTCCTGATCTCTCTCCTCTGCAGTGTCACATTTCCTCCTGTCTTCAGGACATTTCTATATGGATGACCTGCTGGTACCTCAAATTTTGCATCTCCAAAACAGAACTCCTTATCTTCCCTCCAGTGCTTAGAACAGTGCTGGGCACGTAGGAAGCCCGTAACAAATACCATTATTATTATTATTATTCCCACCCAAACACTGTCTTATCCATATCTTTCCCATCACTGTAGACAACACCACGCTCCTCCCTGTCTTACAAGCTCATGACTTTGGCATTATCCTCGACCTGACTCTCAGTCAATCCACATATTCAGTCTGTCATCAATCCCTGTCGGTTCTACCTTCGCAACATCGCCAAAATCCTCACATTCTTCTCTAGCCAAACTGCAACTACGCTGATAATATCATCATATCTCTCCTTGACTACTGCATCAGCCTCCTCGCTGACCTTCCTGCCTCCAGTCTGTCCCCACTGGGGACTATATTTCATTTAACTCTCCAGATTATTTTCCTAAAAAAAAGTTCTGCATACAATTCCCCAGTTTTTAAAAACCTCCAATGGTTGTCCATCCACCTCTGTGCCAAATAGAAATTCCTTACCATCAGCTTTAAGGTAATCAAGCTCTTCTCTTCCTTCCTACTATTGCTAATTTCTTATCAATCAATTAGTGGTACTTATTGAGCACTTACTAGGGGCAGAACACTGTATTGAGTGCTTGGGGGAGTACAATGCAACGTATTCCCTGCCCATAATGAGCTTACAGTCTAGAGGCGGATATTTTAAGTGCTTACTATGCCTCTGGCACTATACTAAGTGGTGGGGTAGATAAAGAGAAGCCACAAGACTTAATGGATAGAGCACAGGTCTGGGGGTTAGAAGGTCATGGGTTCTAATCCTGGTTCTACCACTTGTCATCTGTGTGATCTTATGCAAGTCTCTTTTCTTCTCTGTGATTCAGTTATTTCATCTGTAAAATGGGGATTGAAACTGTGAGCCCCACATGGGACAGGGATTGTGTTTAACACAATTTGCTATGTCTACAACAGTGCTTAGTACAGTGCCTGGCACATAGTAAGTGCTTAGCAAATACCACAGTTATTATCATTACTTCATTCATTTATTCAATTCAATCATTCACTTGCATTTTTTGAGTGCTTACTGTGTGCAGAGCATTGTATTAAATGCTTGGGAGAGTACAATATAAAAATAAACTGACACATTCCCTGCCCACAACGAGCTTAAAATCTAGAGGGGGAGACAGGCATTAATACAAATAGATACAAGATAATCAAGCTGGACACAGGCCATGCCCAACATGGCGCTCACAGTCTTAATTCCCATTTTACAGATGAGGTAACTGAGGCACAGAGAATTTAAATGACTTGCCCAAAGTCACACAGCTGACAAGTGGCAGAGCAGGGATTCAAACCCAGGATTTCTGACTCCCAAGGCCGTGTTCTTTCCACTATGCCAGCTGGGAAAAGGGGAGAAGATCTTCAGTTTGTCTTTGTAGAAGGGTACCATTGTTAGAATCAAGAACAGGAAATTAACAAGTAACATTAACATGCTACATGTTACAGCCCCACTAGACCATAAACTAGTCAGTCAGTCATATTATTCAGTGCTTACTGTGTGCTGAACACTGTACTAAGTGTTTGAGAGAATAAAATATAGCAATATAACAGACACATTCCCCACCCACAGTGAGCTTAAAGTCTAGAGGGGGAGACAGACATTAATATAAATAAATGAATTACAGATTTATATATATGTGCTGTGGAGCTGCAAGGAGGGATGAATAAAGGGAGCAAATCAAGGTGATGCAGAAGGGAATGGGAGAAGAGGAAAGGAAGGATTAGTCAGGGAAGGCCTCTTGGAGATGTGCCTTTTTCACTAAGGCTTTGAAGAGGGGGGAAGTAATTGTCGTTGTGAGCAGGGAATGTGTCTTTTACATTGTAAGCGCTCAATAAATATGACTGAATGAATCTTAGTCTCTCTCAAGTGCTTATTACAGTCCTCTGCACCCAGTAAATGCTCAATAAATATGATTAACCGACTGACTGATTGAAATTTATAGGAAAACTTCCCACAGTACAATTATTCACAATATGCCAACGTCTTTGAGGAACATATTACATACTGATCTGTGGGTATATCTGTTTAATCTAGTTTAATCACTATTTAATCACTGGCTTAATCACTATTGTTTAATCTTTGTTAAAGTAATTTAAAGCCTAACATCCCAATTTTAAATAAATGAGTCGTAATATTATTACGTGCCTTGCAGGAGGCTGCAGTAGTAGAAGTATATTCTGCTATGTTAGTATCCACTGGATTGTGAACTCCAAGGGGGTAGGGACCATATGCCTACTAGTTATTTTACTTTCCCAAGTGTTCAGTACAGTGCTCTGCACAAAGCTGTTCAAAAAATATCAATGAGTGAGAGTGAAGGATTTGTTCACATTAAGTGGGACATCAGCCTTTGTTTCTTTTTAAAACATCTAGCAGCAGATGAATTCCTTCTGAACACCTCTGCACAAATTCTCTCTCCATTTGGGTCTTCAATTGTATTTGTACTTTCATTTGATTTCTTGAAAATAGATATGGGTTTTTCATCCTGAAATTTTAGCGGGTGGTGGGAAACTTTAACTTCTTTGTAACCAATGCAATGATGCTTTGGATTGTCTAAATTTGAAGAGGTCCTCATTGGACAATTACTTCCCTGCTTAAGATGCATTTAGCTCATCAATATCTTCATCGTCTATTGCTAAATTAAGTCGCTCCCCAGTTCATAAATATTTTTGGCAATCGACTGAGGCATCTCTTCCACACACTGAAAATCAGATATAAATTGTGGAAAAGCTTCCTCCCAGATCTATCCATTCTTGATTGCTTGATAATAATAATAATTAATATTATTTTGGCATTTGTTAAAGGCTGACTAGGTGCCAGTCACTGTACTAAGCACTGGCATGGATACAATCAAACGCGATTGGACAGTTCCTGTCCTAGGTGGGCCTCATAGTCTCAATCACCATTTTACAGACGAGAGAACTGAAGCGCAGAGAAGTGAAGTGACTTACCCAAGGTCACCTTGGGAAGGTCACTTCTATGGCCCTCAGTTATCCCATATGTATAACAGTTAATAAGACTGTGAGCCCCATGAGGGACATGGACTGTGTCCCACTTGATTTCCTGTATCTACCCCAGTGCTTAGTTCAGTTCCTGGCGCATAGTAAGCGCTTAACAAATACCATAAAAAAGAACAAGTACTGCCTACTGCATTAGATTAAAACAGTAAGGGCAAGAGAGGAACTGCTACTCAAATGTCACTCGTGTATAAAGGTGAGCTATGGACAGCAGAGCAGAGCAACAAAAGAGAGAAAGGTTAGGAACCATCCAGAGCAAGAGGATGTTGGGGGGGTTTAGTAATGGTTCTCAAATCAGGAGAAGGTATTAGGGACTTACTTGGCACTGTTGCCCACAATGAGCTCACAGTCTGGGGAGGAGAGAGACATCAATATAAATAAACAGACATCAATATAAATAAATAAAATTACAGATAGGTGCTGTAGGGCCGGGGGTGGGGGAGGGAGAGCAAAGGAAGCAAGTCAGAGTGACACAGAAGGGAGTGGGCGATGAGGAAAAGTGGGGCTTAGTCTGGAAAGACCTCTTGGTGGAGATGTGCCTTCAGTAAGGCTTTGAAGTGGGGAAGAGTAATGTGTACCTTGGAATTACACAAGGACCCCAGGAGAAGACTTAGAGGGGACTCCCACCAAGTGGCACAGGGACTGTGTCCAAACCTGATTTTCCTCTACCTACCCTAGCTCTTAGTTCAATGCCTGGTACATAGTAAGTGATTAACAAATACCACTAAAAAAAACCAGAATTCAGAGCTCTGCTTCCTGTGCTATCTCTGTATTCTGGCTAATAAAATAACAATAATAATAATAATAACAATGATGGTATTTTTGAAGCACTTACTCTGTGACCGGCACTGTACTAAGAGCTGAGGTGGATACAAGCGTGGCGCAGTGGAAAGAGCACGGGCTTTGGAGTCAGGGCTCATGAGTTCGAATCCCAGATCTGCCACTTGTCAGCTGAGTGACTGTGGGCAAGTCACTTAACTTCTCTGTGCCTCAGTTCCCTCATCTGTAAAATGGGGATTAAGACTGTGAGCCCCACGTGGGACAACCTGATTCCCCTGTGTCTACCCCAGCGCTTAGAACAGTGCTCTGCACATAGTAAGCGCTTAACAAATACCAACATTATTAACATTATTATTACAAGCAAATAGACTGGGATACGGTCCCTGTCCCATGTGGAGCTCACAGTCTCAATCCCCATTTTACAGATGAGGTAACTGAGGTCCAGAGAAGTGAAGTGAATTGCCCAGGGTCACATAGCAGACAAGTGGCAGGATAAGATCCTGTGACCCTCTGACTCCCAAGTCTGTGCTCTATCCACCACACCATGCTGCTTCTCACAAGTTCTTGTGGGATTTATAGACTGTGAGTTTCCTGAAGATGGTGAGCTCGTTGTGGACAGGGAATGTGTCTGTTTATTGGTATACTGTACTCTACAAAGCACTTAGTTCAGTGCTCTTCACTTAGTAAGTGCTCAATAGATACGATTGAAAGAATGTGTGACTTTGGGCAAGTTACTTCACTTCTCTGTGCTTCAGTTACCTCAGCTGTAAAATGGGGATTAAGACTGTGAACCCCAAGTGGAACAACCTATCTTGTATCTAACCCAGCACTTAGAACAGTGCTTGGCACGTAGTAAGTGCTTAACAAATACCATCATCATCATCATCATGAATGCATCTCCCCCCACCTTGCCCCCACTGTCCTCTCTTCCCACTCTCAATGATCTGGTTCCTCTCAACTCCACCCTCTCTACTCATCTCAACTCTCTCACCCCCCTTTCCCTCCCCCGCTCTCGCTGCACTAACCCACAGCCCTGGGTCACCACCTCTGTCCGCCTCCTACGTTCCTATGCTCCAGCTGCCGAGCGCTGCTGGCTAAAGTCCGAGCACCAAGCCCACCTCATACATTTTAAATTTATCCTTTCCTGCCTTAACTCTGCCCACTCCTCCACCAGGCAAAACTTCTTCTCCTCCCTCATCGACACCCATGCCCATCACCCCCGCCAATTGTTCCGGACCCTTAACTCTCTCCTTAGGCCACCTGTTCCTCCCCCTTCCCCATCCCTCATCCCCAATGATCTGTCCACCTACTTCATCACAACAATTAATACAATCAGGTCTGAACTCCCCAAAGTCACCCCTCCCCCTCTTATCTCCCCCCCCCCCGCAACCCTCTCCCCTACTTTCCCATCCTTCCCTGCAGTATCCTCAGAGGAGATCTCCTCCCTCCTCGCAAGTGCCACCCCCTCCACCTGTGCCTCGGACCCGATTCCCACTCACCTTATAAAAACCATCGCCCCTGCCCTCCTCCCTTCCTTAACTTCTATCTTTAACCACTCACTCTCCAATGGCTTCTTCCCCTCTGCCTTCAAACCTGCCCATGTTTCCCCCATCCTAAAAAAACCCTCTCTCGACCCCACTTCCCCTTCCAGTTATCATCCTATCTCCCTACTACCCTTCCTTTCCAAGATCCTAGAACAAGTCGTCTACACTCGCTGCTTAGAATTCCTTAACTCCCATTCTCTCCTGGACCCCCTCCAATCTGGCTTCCATCCCCTCCACTCTACTGAGACTGCTCTCTCTAAGGTCACCCGTGACCTCCTTCTTGCCAAATCCAATGGCTCCTACTCCATTCTAATCCTCCTCGACCTCTCAGCTACCTTTGACACTGTCTACCATCCCCTCCTCCTCCACACCTTATCTCACCTTGGGTGCACGGACTCTGTCCTCTCCTAGTTCTCCTCTTATCTCTCTGGCCGGTCATTCTCGGTCTCCTTCGTGGGCTCCTCCTCCCCTTCCCATCCTCTAACTGCTGGAGTTCCTCAAGGGTCAGTTCTTGGCCCTCTTCTGTTCTCCATTTACACTCACTCCCTCAGTGAACTCATCCACACTCATGGCTTCAACTACCATCTCCACGCAGATGACACACAGATCTACATCTCTGCCCCGTCCCCTCCTCCTCCCTTCAGGCTCGTATCTCCTCCTGCCTCCGGGACGTCTCCACCTGGATGTCTGCCCGCCACCTAAAACTCAACATGACCAAAACTGAGCTCCTCATCTTTCTTCCCAAGCCCGGTCCTCTCCCTGACTTCCCTATTACCGCGGATGGTACCACCATCCTTCCCGTCTCTCAGGCCTGCAACTTCGGTGTCATCTTTGACTCGGGTCTCTCGTTCACCCTACACATCCGATCCGTAACCAAGACCTGCCAGTCTCACCTTTATAAAATCGCCAAGATCTGCCCTTTCCACTCCACCCAAACGGCTACCTTACTGCTACAGGCTCTCGTAAGATCTCGGCTAGACTACTGTGTCAGCTTTCTCTCTGATCTCCCATCCTCCTCTCTCTCCCCGCTCCAGTCTATTCTTCACTCCGCTGCCCGGCTCATCTTCCTGTAGAAACGCTCTGGGCATGTCACTCCTCTTCTTAAAAACCTCCAGTGGTTGCCTATCAACCTCCGCACGAAACAAAAACTTCTCACTCTAGGCTTTGAGGCTCTCCATCACCTTGCCCCCTCCTACCTCTCCTCCCTTCTCTCTTTCCACTGCGCACCCCGCACGCTCCGCTCCTCTGCCGCCCACCTCCTCACCGTCCCCCGGTCTCGCCTATCCCACCGTCGACCCCCGGGCCACGTCCTCCCGCGGTCCTGGAATGCCCTCCCTCCTCATCTCCACCAAACTAATTCTCTTCCCCTCTTCAAAACCCTACTTAAAGCTCACCTCCTCCAAGAGGCCTTCCCAGACTGAGCTCCCCTTTTCCCTCTGCTCCCCCCCTTCACTTCTCCGCAGCTAAACCTTCTTCTCCCCCCTTTCCCTCTGCTCCTCCCCATCTCCCATCCCATCCCCTCAGCACTGTACTTGTCCGCTCAACTGTATATATTTTCATTATCCTATATTTTGTTAATGAAATGTACATCGCCTTGATTCTATTCAGTTGCCATTGTTTTTACGAGATGTTCTTCCCCTTGACTCTATTTATTGCCATTGTTCTTGTCTGTCCGTCTCCCCCCATTAGACCGTAAGCCCATCAAACGGCAGGGACCGTCTCTATCTGTTGCCGACCTGTTCATTCCAAGCGCTTAGTACAGTGCTCTGTACATAGTAAGCGCTCAATAAATACTATTGACTAGTAAGTGCTCAATAAATGCTATTGAATGAATGAATGAATTAATTAATTTCTCATTTAATTCTACAGATTCCACTGGACTTGACCCTAGATCAACCCAGTGTCAGGGAAGGCTGCCAGTCTTACTGGAACCTAGGCATTCTCCTCCCCTCTCAGATTATCGGTGCCTTTTCCTTCCAAACCCCAAGATCGCTCATTGGGGTGGAGGGGCAGGGAGAAGAGAACCAGGACTCCAAGAGTGATCGCTCAATCTGTCAATCAACCAGTGATATTTATTGAGTGCTCACTGGGCCCAGACTAAGCACATCTTACTAAATGCTTGGAAAAGTAAAAAACAATTGAGTTGGTAGACAAGTTTCCTGCCCAGAAGGAGCTTAGAGCCTAGAGAGGGAGACAGACCTTAAATTAGGGATAGTATCTACATAAGGGCTGTGAGACTGAGGAGTGGGGTAAATATTGACAGCTTAAAGTGTTCAGATCCAAACGCATAGAAGTCTACTGTGTATTTGCAGAATGATTAGGGTGGGGAGCAGAAAGCTGAGAGCTTTTTTTCTCTGGGGTTTTTGTTCAAACTAACAAAGGAGGGAGAGTCGTTTTGAGATTCATTTTTCAGCTCAAAGAGAATCAAGGCTAGAATGAGAGCTTTGGGAATCTGACAAGCAGTTGAAAAGCAGTCACTCTTACCATTCAGATTGACTGCAAGCTCCTTGAGAGCAGGGATTGTGTCTGCCATCTAAATTCTCCCAATAATAATAATAATGTTGGTATTTGTCAAGCGCTTACTACATGCAGAGCACTGTTCTAAGCGCTGGGGTAGATACAGGGTAATCAGGTTGGCCCACGTGAGGCTCACATAGTCCCCATTTTACAGATGAGGTAAGTGAGGCACACAGAGAAGTGAAGTGACTTGCCCACAGTCACACAGCTGACAAGTGGCAGAGCCGGGAGTCGAACCCATGACCTCTGACTTCGAAGCCCAGGCTCTTTCCACTGAGCCATGTTTCGTACAGTGCTCTGCACAAAATAAACAAACTCAATAAATACCAATGATAGACTGATTCTTCTGGAAGGGACTTCAGGGGCCATTCATTCATCCACTTGTATTTAATGAGTGCTGACTGTGTGCAGAGCACTGTGCTTCAGTCCACACAAGACTATACCTCTGCCAGCTGAGACAGACATCTGTCTGTCCTGTCTGGAGATTCCTCGGCTTCCATGTTTCAACACCCACTCTGTTTAAAAACAAAAGCACTCAGTGCTTACCAAAATCTTTCCTGCTACAATTCAATTCTACTGTCTCTTGCCTAGGGTGCTGGCCAGACGGAGAAAAGCTGACCACCACAGCCTTCAGAACTCGCCTTTCCAAATCCCAAGGAAAGTGATCGAAGCAGATTATCTCCCTGCATTATTATTCTGCCTCCTTTAACAGTCTCCTGTTTTCACCAGATCTGAAGACTTCATTTCCCCCAAACTGTTCTACAGCAATTTTCCTCATGCACCACAGCCCTTACGCTAGGGTCTGAATGAAAATCAGTTTATCCTGAATGAACAGAAGAAATAAATGATCAGAACAGTGTGAGAACATTTTGGATGCACCATCGTCCCGGATATAAAAATTTTAAAAACCTTTAAGTCAACCATGAAATTAGCAGAGAACGGTAATCTGTGTTCTTTCAAACACAAATCTCAATCGCAGAACTTCCCATTTACCAAAATAAATATCTCCTACATGAAGATTACCCCAATTTCTCTAAGGATGCGGTCCTTTCTTACAGATAATATTCTCATTAAAATAATATAAACAGAATACAGGCTCCAATGAAGGAGGAAAAGGACAACCAATCTTGGCTTGTTAGAAAATTCCATCTGCCTGTGTCCAAGTAAACACATCTATAAGGCTGGTTTCCAATTTTAGTTCTGCAAAGCATGACCCAGCTCAGACCACATAGGGCAGAGAGTCTGACTGCTAAAGAGAATGTGTGCGAGTTCTAAAGGTTTCACTCAAGTGACTGCTGGTAATTCCCTTTGTCTCTGTGTGTATCACTGTGTGAGACCAGACACAACTCCTGCTGCAGAGATTGTTGAGCAGATTTTCCCCATCTTTTTTTAATCTTTAAATTATATCTGTTAAATGCTTACTATGGGTCAAACACTGTTCTAAGCGCTGGGGTAGGAGGTCCAAGTTAATTAGGTCAGATGCAGTCCCTGTCCCATATGGGGGTCACAGTCTACCTAGGAGAACAGGTAGCTCCACTTTACAATCGAGGAAACTGAAGCACAGAGAAGTGAAGTGACTTGCCCAAAGTCACAGAGCAAGCATTTGGCAGAGTTGGGATTAGAACCCCTCTGGGCTGTAAACTCGTAGTGGGCAGGGAATGTGTCTGTTACATTGTTACACTGTACTCTCCTAAGTACACTCTCAGGGTCTCAACTGAAAAGTTTCCAGTACTCTACTAGTCCTTCTCCCTCCCACTTAGACCGTTGGCGCCAAGGAGAACAGAGAGTGTGACCAAATTGATGTTTGAATCTACCCTGATGCTTATAACAGTGCTTGGAACAGAGTAGGAACTTAAAAAATAATCTTTATTATTATTATTCTCCCAAGCCCTTAATACAGTGCTCTGCACACAGAAAGCACTCAGTAAATACCACAGATTGATTTGGCCTCAGTGGGTAAGCAAGGCAAGGGAATGCTACAGATTTTGGGTAACTGACATCATAGAGTGAAGAAATGAGAAAATTGATCATTAAATCCTTGAGAAATACATGGAATATGACTTCTATTACTGATAATGATGACAACTATTGTATAACCCAATGTGCTACCCATTGCTTTGTTTTCCTTTTTTTTTTAACTTCTGAGTCTGAATCTTCCTGTGAAGCAGGGAAGGGCTGAGGGAGGACTGGAGAACAAGATTAGATAACAACGGTTGTTCTGAAGGCCAGAATGGTGAGCCTCATCACAGCCATTGGGTTTTTGTTTTTTGTTTTTAAATGGTATTTCTTAAGCACTTACAATGTGTCAGGCACTGTATTAAGTGCTGGGGCAGATGCAAGCCAATCAAGTTGGACCCATTTCATGTTCAGCAAAAGCTATTGCCTTCAAAGCTCTCCATCACCTTGCCCTCTCTTACCTCACCTCCCTTCTCTCCTACAGCTCACCCTGTACACTCTGCTCCTTTGCTGTTAACCTCCTCACACTGCTTCGTTCTTACCTATCCTGCCGTCGAACCCAGGGCCCACGCCCTACCTCTGGCCTGGAATGCCCTCCCTCCTCATATCCGCCACACTAGCACATTTCCCCCCTTCAAAGCCCTAATGAGAGCTCACCTCCTCCAGGAGGCCTTCTCAGACTGAGCCCCCTTTTCCTCTGCTCCTCCTCCCCTTCCCATCGCTCCTACTCCCTCCCTGAGCCCTACTCCTCCCCCCACCCCACAGCACTTGTGTATATATGTACATATTTATTAATTTATAATTCTATTTATTTTATTAATGATGTACATATCTATAATTCTATTTATTTATAGTGATGTTATTGATGCCATTCTACTTATTTTGTTTTCTTGTCTGTCTCCTCCCTTTCTAGACCCTGAGCCTGTTGTTAGGTAGGGATTGTCTCTATTTGCTGGCAAATTGTACTTTCCACGTGCTTAGTACAGTGCTCTGCAAACAGTAAGCGCTCAATAAATATGATTGAATGAATGAATGAGCTGACAGTCTTAATCCCCATTTTACAGAGAGGTAACCGAGGCACAGAGAACTTAAGTGACTTGCCCAAGGTCACAAAGCAGACAAGTGGTGGAGAGGGATTAGAACCTTCTGACTTCTGACTTCCAGGCCCATGCTCTAGCCACTAAGCTTCACTGCTTCTCCTCATGTTGGATGATGCAGAGGTAAAAGGACTCTTGAAACCCAACCCCCTCCCCCCACTTCTGCGCTAGTTAAGGAATTCATTTCACCCTCAAGCATATTTTATAGTTTGGTATAAAGGCAAACAACCTATTTCAAGTTGCTTTGGGATAGACAACTTTAACGAGAGTTAACTCCCGTGAAATTAAAAAATAAAAAATAGAGCTTGTGAAAAACAAAATCGTGCCAAAGCTATATACACAGAAGAAGCCGCACTTTCACCTTTCTCTTGATAAAATTAAGAAAATCACTTAATGCTTGGTGGCAGTTAGTGAGTCATTAGGCTGAGAACCTTTCATTTTTGTTCTGTTGGTTACCAAGGTCCAGGCTTAGCACTATAAATTCTCAAGCAAACGTTGAAGAATCTAAAATTGTGGAGGAGGACCCAGTAGTTGTCTTCAGCTTGGTCATAAATGATTCCCGAGTCTCATGCAAATGACTTTGCTTCCAATCACTAAGCACTGGGGGTGGAACTGATGGAAAGTGGAGGAATGGAACATTGAGCCAGAGGGATAAGAATCTAATCGTGTCTACGTGCAACGGGAGACGCATGCGTGGCTTGGTGGATAGAGTAGGGGTCTGGGAGTCAGAAGGACCTGGGTTCTAACCCACTCTGCCATTTGTCTACTGTATGACCTTGGGCAAATCACTTAACTACTCTATGCCTCAGTTTCCTCAGCTGTAAAATGGACATTAAGACTGGAAGCCCTGTGTGGGACAGGGACAACCCGATTACCTTGTATCTAATCCAGTGTTTAGTATAGTGTCTGGCATTCATTCATTCGTTCAGTTGTATTTATTGAGTGCTTACTGTGTGCAGAGCATTTTACTAAGCACTTGGGAGAGTAAAATACACCAAAAACAGACACAGGCCCACAATGAGCTTACAGTCTAGAGTGAGGGAGATAGACATTAATATAAAAAAAAATCCAGATATGTACATAAGTGTTGTGGGGATGGGAGGGGAGAAGAACAGAGGAAGCAAGTCAGGGTGATGCAGAAAGGAATGGGAGAAGAAACCAGGGGCTTAGTCAGGAAAGGCCTCTTGGAAGAAAGGTGCCTTCTTCCACAATTATTATTATATTATTATTATACCAAATACCACCATCATTTTTATTACATGGCATGATCTGACTGCCCATGGTTTGAGCAGGCATTAAAACAGAAAGCCTTTTAAACCATCTTGGTGATTACCCTTAGGGCTCCTTTGAGTACCATCTCAGGCGCACTAACACCAATTAATTCTTGATTGGGCCTTCCTTTCAACCCATTCTTATGGGCACAAATGAGAATTTGGCATTGATGTTTTGCTTACTTTGAGAGAAGATGAAATTGAAACCCTGAAAATGGATTCAACAATCCTAAGGCCTAAGTGAGAGACAATTATGAGGTGAAGATTTGAGGATGAATCGATGCCTACAGACAGAAGGATGAGCAAAATAATCACTAGGGCTCCAGCCACCCTGCCACCTTGATGTTCTAACTGGGGTTGGAACATCTAATTTTGTACCCTTCCCTGCCTCAACTTCACACCATCCCTGTTGCCACAGCAGCAAGGACAGAGACCACAGGGTTAGTTCACTGTCTTTCAAAGGTACTGCAGCATAAGTGAACTAACCTATGCTGCAGTACCTTTGAGGCTTATCCCACATCCAGGCTGGGGAACTGGCAGTTGCCTTTCCTCCTCTGTCCTTCAGAGAGAAATCGTATCCCTGATACACTTTTCCTGTAGCCTGCCTTCTCAAGAAACTCCAGCGGTTGCCCAGCCACTTGCACATCAAACAAAAACTCCTCATCACTGGCTTTAAAGCACTCAATCACCTTGCCCCCTCTTACATCGCCTCCCTTCTCTCCTATTACAACCCATCTGATTGTATCTATCTCAGTGCTTAGTACAGTGCTTGCTACATAATATGTGCTTAACAAATATCACAATTATTGCCTTTACGATTTTGATGCAGATAGACCTGGGATCTCAGGCCAAGAATCTGCCACCAGACTGGAAGGAAAGAAGGCAACGGTGAGCAACAGAGGGGCATCTTCACTTGCTGTCATGGCATGAACAGTGCAATTCACCTACTTGTCACCCTTCTCCTCACCTCCACTGGCCCTTTCACCCACGCCTTCGTCCATGCCTTCCACCGATCAGCCCACCTCCTTTAAACATCTGTCTCTGTCACTCCTTTCTCTGCTGCCCTTAAATCCAGAACCCACCTAACCTTTGTCACTCAGCTATACTACTTCATGCATTCAATCATATTTATTGAGCGCTTACTGTGTGCAAAGGACTATACTGAGTACTTGGGAGAGTACAACATAACAACAGACAGACACATTCCTGCCCACACTGAGCTCACAGTGTTGAGGGGGAGACAGACATTAATACAGATAAATAAATAAATTACAGATACATACAGATATTTACATATGTGCTGTGGGAATGGGAGGGAGGATGAATGAAGGAGCAAGTAAGAGCAGTGCAGAAGGGAGTGGGCGAAGACGAGAGGAGGACTTAGGAAAGACTTCTTGGAGGAGATGTATCTTCATAAGGTTTTGAAGTGGGGTAGAGCAATTATTATTTGCATCAGAACACCAAACCAACCTGGGCACAGTTTTTGTTGGCTTAACTTAGTCATTCAATCATATTTATTGAGCGCTTACTGTGTAAAGAGCACTGTACTAAGTGCTTGGGAGAGTACAATATAAGAGAGACAGTCCCTGCACACAATGAGCTTACTGTGCCCTCCCCACCCTGACTCAGTAGGAAGGATCAGATCAGGGTGAGAAAGACTGGGAAGGGCGGACAAGGGCATTTAGGTACCTTCAGGGCTTTAGAACATCGGGAAGGAATGGGTTCAGGATTTTGGAGTCCCATAGGGAAGCCATAATAATAACAATAATGGTATTTGTTAAAGGCAGCCTATGTGCCAGGCACTTTATTAAGTGCTGGGGTAGATACAAGCTAATTATGTTGGACACAGTCCCTGATCCATGTGGGGCTCACAGTCTCAATCCCCATTTTACAGATGAGGTAACCGAGGCCCAGAGAAATGAAGTGACTTGCCCAAGGTCACACAGCAGACAGGTGACAGAGCAAGGATTAGAACTCATGATCTTCTGACTCCCAGGCCCTTGCTCTATCCACTACGACATGCTACTTCTCTCAGCCATGGAGCAGGCAGAGCAAGTGGTGATGGAGGTGGAGTGGTGGGGATAAAGGTAGGGCGAGGCTAGGTAATGGTGTAGTGACAGGGTGATCCTGATTAGACTTGTCAGGAACGGCATGGAAAGACACCCCCTCCGCGCCCCCCCCCAGCCATCACAGACCTTGGAAAACTGCATCTCTACCATGCCAAGCCAGCGCGGGCAAGGTAGGCTCATCTTCAGAGCCAATTCAGAGGAAACGTTTTGTGGAAGCTGGACTCCAGCTTGGTCAGGAGGCCCCTGCTGCCCCAGTCCCTAACAAACATAGTTCTGGGCCTTACTGTCATGGAGAAGACAATTAAATGCATTCTTCCAAGCTGGCTGCTCCACAACAGATTTCTCAGGAAGCCATGGCTTCTTCTTTGGGTCAGATACTTTTGGAAACTGCCAGTCCCACCTTCAAAGTCATCCCAAATTCATATATCCTCCAGGAAGCCTTCCTCAATTAATCTCACACGAAATGTGTCGTGTTTTATATATATATAAAGGTCATATCTACCTACTCTATTGTCTGTCGTATGACCCTGGCCTTCAGTTACCTCATCTGTAAAATGGGTATTAAAACTGTGAGCCCTATATGGGACAGGGACTGTGTTCAACCTGATTACCTCGTATCTACCCCGGAGCTTAGAACAGTCCTTGGCACATAGTAAGCATTCAACAAGTATCATAATAACTATTATTATTATTAATAATAATCAATCAATCATATAAACATAGAAGCACAGAAGTGGAAAAAGCCCAGGCTTGGGAGTCAGAGGACATGGGTTCTAATCCCAGTTCCACCACTTGTCTGCTGTGTTACCTTGGGCAAGCCACTTAACTTCTCTATGCCTCAGTTGTCTCATGGGTAAAATGGGGATTAAGAATGTGAACCCCCATGTGGGACAACCTGGGTACCTTGTATCTAACCCAGTGCTTAGAACAGTGCTTGGCACATGGAAAGCACTTAACAAATACCATAATTATTATTATTACATTTGCCGAGCACTTACTCTGTGCAGAGCACTATACTAAGCACTTGGGAGACCACAGTGTAACAGAGTTGGTAGACACATTCTCTCCTCACAACAAGTTCACAGTCCAGAGAGGAAGCCATAGTAGCTCCTTGTGCGTAGGAATTAGGTCTACCAATTCAACTGTACTTTACTCTTTCAAAAGCTTAGGATAGTGGTCTTTACATAGTAAGTTCTTAGTAGATACCACTGATTGATTGATTGATTAAGCACTTATTAATTAAACATTATGGTAAGCACCAGGAAGGAATACACAGCTAGGTATTAGACACAGTCCCTGTCCCTCAGTGGGGACTCATAATCTAAAAATGTACTCTCTCAAGCACCTTATACAGTGCTGTGCACACAGTAAGCTCTCAATACATTCCATTGATTGAATGATTGAAAAGTGTTCTCAGGACAGGGAACTGGGTTGCCTCCTGAGGGAAATGCCATTCTTATCTAGTTCCTCCACTGACTGTGGCACTGAAAAATCTCAAAGCCTCACTTTGTAAAATGGGAACAGTAATTCCCAGAAGTCACCTAACCCCTCAAAGACACTGTGAGGAGTATGGACTTTGGTACAAAATGATTCCAAATTACACCTACTGAGATCACCTATTCCATTTTCATAACTCCACCAATTAGAGGCCATTGAGAGCTAAGGGAAATCTGAGCAGCACTCTTCTCTGAGTTGATCTAAATGGCTCCTATTTCCTCCCTCCAAAAGGAAAATCAGCCAGGAAAGATGGCTGCTTTTCAGTCCCTCCAGGCTCATAAAAACTCAGACATCCAGACCAGTCTTCCAGAAGGAGGGGTGGGAGGGTTTCTGCTTCAGACGAACTGACCAGTGCCTTATGAGCAGCTTCAGAGAGCTGATCATGCAGACACAATTCTCTCTCTCTTCTTCGCTTTTTTTCTCTCTCTCTTTCTTTCTTTCTCTTTCTCTATCTCGCTTTCTCTTTCCAGCAATGTTCCTTTTCAAATACAGTGAAAGGCCAATCAATGGTCCAGAGAGTGGTGCTTAAATATGTCCACTTTGGGTAGCTTACAACACAGTCCCTCTCACCTCCCCCAGTTTCTGCTTTCCACCCAAATCACAGGCTCCATTTCCCAGCAGAGCGTAGGAGTCACAGGAAAAAAATTCCAAACTTCACATCTCCCAGCTTGCAGCCTCTGGTAGGTTAGCAACAACAAGAAAGGGATGCTAGTTGCTAGACAACCACTTGTCTTATTAACCCTCCCAGCACTGAACCTGACCTAGGCCATAAAAGTGAAGACAAAAATGTTTAATTCAGCTTCAAAAGGGCTCTTTAGCTTTTTCCCTAGCTACTCAGTCTCCGGCTCTAATTGGGCTGCATGGAAAGTCGCGAGAGAACTAGACTGCAAAATCAAACACATTGACTGCCCTGAAGAGCATTTCAAAATTTACCTCTGCAGTTTACCTCCCTAAGAGGACATTTTAGTGGTGGTCTTTTATCTGCAAACCTCCTGATGTCTCAGTCTTTACCTATTTTCTCACTATTCAAGGTATAGAGCAACTACTATGTTCTTTCTGACCAGACAAACATTAGATGGTGAGGGTCCAGGCCGAGGGAAACCATGACAAAGCCCAGTGGGATTGACAATCCATTGGGTTGGCTCATCCATGGGATAAGACAATTGACCTCGTTAGGCTCTCTCTGCTCAAGAACCTCTCCTTGTTCCCACACGCAGATCTGAGGTGTCCTTGCAGGTTACGTAGGGTACATCTTTTTCCCCTAACCTTTCAAAAGGGGAACCTGGAGCCAGGCAAGGTCTGAAACTGCTCTGTTTTTCACACATCAGAGCTTTCACTACCTCGGGGTCAGGATAGCCTGACCAAATACCCTCTTGAATTGAGGATAAGTGAGGCGTGTTACCAGATCACAGGATCACAACCCGCCTAAGGGAGTTTCTGGCCTAGATTTGATACATCTGCTTTCTTCCTGAGTGAAGAAGGAAGCCAAACTCTTTTGTTTCCACTAATGAAGGCAAGGTTCCAGGCCCAGGTTCCGCAGATGGGTGGAAGAGATATATTGAGAGGCCTGCTTTTGACTCCTCAGAGGGACCAGTTAAACTCGATTGATCTATGACTTTCACTTTCTGCCCTTTGCTGGTCTGAACAGGGGCTGGGCCTCCACACATGGGTGAGTAGAAGCTGAAACTAGCCATTTGTAGAAGGAACGTGGCTTAGTAGAAGAGCACGGGCTCGGGAGTCAGAGGACATGGGTTCTAATTCCGGCTCTGCCACTTACCAGCTGTGTGACTTTAAGCAAGTTGCTTCACTTCTCTGTGCCTCAGTTACCTTGTCTGTAAAATAGGGATTAAGACTGTGAGACCCACGTGGGGCAACCTACTTACCTTGTATCTACCCCAGCGCTTAGAACAGTGCTTTGCACATAGTAAGCACTTAACAAATACCATCATTATTATTATAAAGTTTAATGACCTACCTCTCTGGAGACATATTTAGTGGGTGATGGATAGAGGTGTCAGTGATGATGGTAGTGACTCAAAGATCAAAAGCCATAGTCAATTTTGTAAATACCTTTAACTACTATATTAGAAATGACATATTTATTCATATTAAGGTCTGTCTCTACCTCGAGATTGTAAGCTCGCTATGGTCAGGGAACATGTCCGCTATTTCTGTTACGTTGTACTTTCCCAAGCAGTTAGTACAGTGCTCTGTAATTAATGTTGGTATTTGTTAAGCGCTTACTATGTGCCGAGCACTGTTCTAAGCGCTGGGGTAGACATAGGGGAATCAGGTTGTCCCACGGGGGGCTCACAATCTTAATCCCCATTTTAGAGATGAGGGAACTGAGGCACAGAGAAGTTAAGTGACTTGCCCACAGTCACACAGCCGACAAGTGGCAGAGCTGGGATTCGAACTCATGAGCCCTGACTCCAAAGCCCGTGCTCTTTCCACTAATTACTAATTAGTTATTACTAATTACTAATTACTAATTAGTAAGCACTCAATAAATACCATTGATCAATTGATTGATCTAAGAATGCACACTAGATTCAATCAATTAATCATTTAGTGGCATTTACTGTCCTCTAGACTGTAAGCTCTTTATGGGCAGGAAATGGAATGCTGTATTCTCCCAAGAAGTTAGTACAGTGCTCTTCACATAGTGAAGTCATCAATAAATATCACTGATTGACTGACCACTCACTGTGTGCAGAGCACTTGGGAGAGTAGAAGAGAGTAAGCAGATGGCAGGAAACAAGCACTTTCAACTGTTTTATCACCACCTTTCCAGTCTTTGGAAAAAGACTGAAATATACAATAGGACAGAAGCAAACTATATAAGGCTGGCAAGCAAAAGGTTTCATGTAGTGGATAGAGCATGGGCCTGGGAGTCAGAAGGTTGTGGGTTCTAATCCTAGCTCTGCCACTTGTCCGCTGTGTGGCCTTGGGCAAGTCACTTCACTTCTCTGGGTGTCAGTTACCTCATCTGTAAAATTCATTAATTCATTCAAATTATTATTCATTCAAATTATTAAGTGCTTACTGTGCAGAGCACTGTACTAAGCACTTGGGAAACTATAGTACAACAATAAAAAGTAACAATCCCTGCCCACATTGTCCTCATTGTCTAGACTGTGAGTCCCACATGGGACAGGGGTTGTGTCCACCCCGGCACTTGGTTACAGTGCCTGACACCCAGTAAGCACTTAACAAATAACACAATTATTATTTTTATTATTATTAACTCTGGCAGAGGCTTAATGCAGGCTCCACTGAAACTCAGATAGCTACTAGAGAATGAATTGTGGGAGGTAAATACTTATGCCCATCTCCTTTGCTTGTGCAGAAGTGTCATCCCCAGCTTCAACAAACGTTCATCTGTGCTCCTCTAATAATAATAATAATAGTAATAATGGTATTTGTTAAGCACTTACTAAGTGCGAAGCTAAGTTCTACGTCCTGGGGGCAGAGGCAAGGAAACACAGTCCCTGTCACACATGGACTCCATAGTCTTAATCCCCTTTTTACAGATGTGGTAACTGAGGCACAGAGAAGTGAAGTGACTTGTTCAGGATCACACAGCAGATATATGACAGAATAGGGATTAGAACCCATGTCCTCTGACTCCCAGGCCCACGCTCTTTCCACTAGGTCATGCTGCTTCTCTAGTGCTTGGCAATTAGGAAGTGCTCAGTAAATAGAGATAATAATAACTGTGATGGTTGTTAAGCACTTACTCTGTGCCAGGCACCCTACTAAGTGCTGGGGTGGACACAAGTAAATCAGGTTGGACACAGTCCTGTCCCACTGGGGCTCGCAGTCTGAATCCCCACTTTACAGATGAAGTAAATGAGGCAGAGAGAAATGAAGTGACTTGCCCAAGGTCCCACAGCAGACAGGTTGTGGAGTCGGGACCTTCTGAGTCCCAGGGCCGGCCATGACTGATTACCTCTCCTCATCCTCAAAACTGTTTCAATTCTAGGTTAGCAGGTCCAGACCAGAAGAGTTCTGGAGGCACCCAGTTGGAAGCAGCTTCCAGGTCCATGTAACATTGACTCTGCCCTGGCTCTCAGAGCAAATCTGATGGCCCGATGGTCAATTAATCAAACATTCGGTGGTATTGATTGAGCATTTCCTGTGTGCACAGTGCTGTAGAAAGTGCTTGAGAGAGTACAGTATAACAGAAATGGTAGATATGTTCCCTGTCCACAAGGAGCTTACAGCCTAGAGGGGGAGACAGACTTTAAAATACATTACTTAGAGTGCTGAGGCATTGAGAGTGAGGTGAGTAATGGGTACAGGGTTGGCACAGAAGGGAGAAGGAGTAGGGAAAATGAGGGCTTAATCGGTGAAGGCCTCTTGGAGGAGGTGTGTTTTTCATTAGACTTTGAAATGGGGGGCGTGATGGTCTGTCAGATATGAAAGGGGAGAAAGCTCCAGGCCAGAGGCAGGTCATGATTATAGAATCCTCACCAAGATAGACGAGTTGGAGGTATATTGAGTAAATCGGCACTAGAATAGCAAAGTGAGCGTGCAGGGTTGTAAGTAGGAAATCAGTGACGTAATTATGTGGCCACAAGGTGATCGAGTGCTTGAAATTGAGACTAAGGAGTTTCTGTTTGATGTGGAATTTGAGAGGCAACCACTGGGGGTCCTGATTTTTCTCAGAAAACTTATCTGGGCTACGGACTGAAGTGTGGACTAAAGTGGGAAAAGACAGGAGGCAGAGATATTCGCAAGGAGGCAGATGCAACATTCAAGGTAAGATATGATAAGTGCTTGGACTAATGCAGTAGCAGTTTAGGTGGAAAGGATAAGGCAGTTTTAAGCAATGTCGTGTAGGGTAAAACAGTCAGGGCTTTTTTTAAATGGTATGTGTTAAGAGCTTACAGTGTGTCAGACAGTGTCAGTGGGACATCCAAGTAGGTGGAGATAAGACTGCAGGGAGGGTGAAAAACCAGGGCTGGAGATGTAGATTTGGAAATCATCCACAAAGAGATGGTATTTGAAGGAATGGGAGTGATTGAGTTCTCCAAGGCAAGTGGGTGTAGATGGAGAATAGAAGGGGTTCCAGGACCGAGCCTTGGGGGGCTCCCACAGCAAGGGGAGTCTGAGACTGAAACGAGATGTCAGAGAACTAGGACAAGCCGAAGTTAGATGATACTTGAGAGGTTGAGGAGGTTTAGGATGGAGTAATGACCGCTGTAATTTGACAATCAGGAGATCAATGGTGACCTTTAGGAAGGCAGTTTCTATAGCGTGTAGGAGGTGGAAGCCAGATTGGAGGGGGGCTAAGGCCCTTGGGAAGTGGAATAATCTGAAGTTGAGCAATTTTTCTGGAGTCATTCTGGATTGGATCTGAATTCCCTCGAGGGGTTGAATGCTCCCTCTCCAGAATGGAGGCTGTGGAACACTAAGCAAATTCAGAATAGATTCACTCATTTCTTCCAGCTAGTCTTAATAATGATAATAATAATTGTGGTATGTTTTGAACCCTCATTATGTGACAAGGACTGTATTGAGTGTTGGGGTAGATACAAAATAATCAGCTACCCCAGTGAAGAACAGATATTGAATCTCCATTCTGCAGATGAGGGAACTGAGGCCCAGAGAAGTTACCTAGGGTCACATAGCAGGTATGTGGCTGACTCAGGATTAGAATCCAGATCCTCAGACTCCTAGTTCCATGCTCTTTCCAGAGACCATGCTGCTTCTCTCATGTCAAAGCAGAGCTCAACCATGACTTCTTCAGGGCTGTCATGCCTATTTGCAGGCCCGTACTTTCTCTGTCGAGTGATGGATGTGGCCAGAATCATTTATCTGGCTGAGCCAGGTGGACCTGGAGTCCTTCTGGGAACTGGGCAGACTCCTATGCTGCAGCTGCTCCGAGAACAATTCATCATCAATATGTGACTTTATTTAAGCAATAAATGTCCATTAATTTTGGATTATCTGATTCCTGTCAGCCTGATTATATTTGCAATTTTTACATCTGCATTAAGAGGTTATTCATGTAGCAATCTGACTGGCTTGGCACGTACTCCACTTAGTATAATGGACAGTTTCTCTATCTCTATCTAATTAGTTGGGCTCCTCTCTCTCTCGTTCTCCATGTATGTGTGCATTCGTATGAATACGTGTGCATGTGCGACTGTGGATCTGGCAAGAGTGTGTTTGCAGTACTGCTTTTAAAGGTGCATCAGCGGGACAGCAAGGGATTCAGGGATGAGATGGATGCCAAGGGAATGGACTTAATCTCCTGCCTTTTTCCCCTGATCCCCACTTAAAAATTTACATCAAACTAGAGGATTCGGAAACAGCCTTATCAGAACTCTGAGTGGACAGTGTGGCTCAGTGGAAAGAGCACAGGCTTGGGAGTCAGAGGTCATGGGTTCGAATCCCAGCTATGCCACTTGTCAGCTGTGTGACTTTGGGTAAGTCACTTAACTTCTCTGTGCCTCAGTTACCCCATCTGTTAAATGGGGATTAAGACTGTGAGCCTCATGTGGGACAACCTGATTACCCTGTATCTACCCCAGAGTTTAGAACAGTGCTCTGCACATAGTAAGCTCTTAACAAATACCAACATTATTGTTATTATTATTAAGATTGTCAGTTATTTTTTGTTTGTTTGTCTGATTCTTCCAGTTGTAAACTAGTCTAAAATCACCCTAAAGTGGAGATCCTCTTCTTCCTCTCTGTGACCATCTCCATATCTGGTGGCTTGTATACATATCAAGAGACATGCCCGATGGACTTAGGGTGGCCAGTTGACTTTCAGTTGGTCAGTGACCTGTCGAGTATGGGTGTGACACCAAAATCATTTGTGGACAACATTTCTACTTCACATGCCTGGTGTCCCCCTGCCATGGCTCAGAAGGCAACCCCATATTCAGAGGGACCTGGGAGGACAATACATTCCAGGGCCATTTTAATCTTAGGGGCTCATGCCCAGAAAGGAACCCAGAAGTGCAGAGGACTTAGAAATGAAAGATGAGGCACAGAAGAGAGAAACAGATGAGAGATGAAAGGAAAGAGACACAGTAAGAGATAAAAAGACAGAGACTGAGTAAGAGATAAAGAAGCAAAGAAAGAGAGGCAAAGACAAAGATTGTTAGAGACACTCCCCTCTTCATCAAAAGTACAGTTTTAAAATGGAGAGAGTCAAGGAATGCACGTGTGGGGGTATATACACAGTAAAATACTATCTATACAATACTGTCTCATGAATTCAATAGTATTTATTAAGTGCTTACTATGTGCAGAGCACTGTACTAAGCACTTGGGAAAGTATAATACAACAATAAACAGTGACATTCCCTCCCCACAATGAGCTCACAGTCTGAGGGGGCAGAGGGTGGGAGCAGAGAAAGACATCTATACAAATAAATAAAATTACAGCTATATACAAAAGTGTTGTGGGCCTGGGGGCAGGGAAGAGCAAAGGAAGCAACTCAAGGAGATGCAGAAGGGATTGGGAGTTGAGGATAAGTGGGCTTTAGTCTGGGAAGGCTTCTTGGAGGAGATGCGCCCTTCACACGGCTTTGAAGTTGGTGGAGAGTAATTGTCTGTCAGATTTGAGGAGGGAAGGTGTTGCAAGCCAGAGGCAGGACGGGGAACCCGGGTCGGCAGCAAGACAAGCGAGATAGAGGCACAAGGAGAAAGTTAGAGCCAGAGAAGCATAGTATGTAGGCAGGGTAGTAGAAGGAGAGAAGCGAGGTGAGGTAGGTAATAATAATAATAATGGTGGATTTGTTAAGCACTTACTATGTGCAAAGCACTGTTCTAAGCACTGGGGGGATACAAGGTGATCAGGTTGTCCCACGTGGGGCTCACAGTCTTAATCTCCATTTTACAGATGAGGGAGGCCCAGAGAAGTGAAGTGACTTGCCCACAGTCACACAGCTGGTAATGTTGGTATTTGTTAAGCACTTACTACGTGCAGAGCACTGTTCTAAGCGCTGGGGTAGATACAGGGTAAGCAGGTTGTCCCACGTGAGGCGCACAGTTAATCCCCATTTTACAGATGAGGTAACTGAGGCACAGCGAAGTTAAGTGACTTGCCCACAGTCACACAGCTGACAAGTGGCAGAGGGTGCAAGGTGATGGAGGGATTAGTGATGGAGGGCTTTAAAGCCAATGGTGAGGAGTTTTTGTTTGAGGCGGAAGTGGATGGGCAACCACTGGAGGTTTTGGGGGGGGGGGCATGTTATGTCCTGAAAGTATTTATAAGAAAGATTATCCAGACTGGATTGGAGTGGAGAAAGACAGTCTCCTTTCCTAGGCACGGGTAGAAGTATGTTTCCACTTCTCTGACTACTCTAAGCCAGACCACACACCCAGTCGAGACAGACTAACCAGTTCAAAAAGTCTGGGGACAGTAGCAATCTCTGGGCTCTAGACGAGTTCTGCTTCATTGCTTCCATCCCTTCAGAAATGTAGAGATAAATGGCTTTGCCTGTACTAAACTGACCCCGAATGCTGATCCCACAACTGGAAAGCACGGAGTTTGGATTCTCACTTCAGGGAAAAGTAAGGCATGAAGGAAGTTCATTTTTTTAAAAAAAGGAGCTTGAAAAGGAGAAGGAGTTTTGTCTAGTGGACAGAGCCTGGGCCTGGGGGTCAGAAGGACCTGGGTTCTAATCCCAGCTCTGTCATTTGTCTGCTAGGTGACTTGGGGCAAATAATTCACTTCTTCGTGCCTCAGGTACTTCAGCTGTAAAATGGGGATTAAAACTGGGAGCCCCATGTGGGACAGAAACTATGACCAACCCGATTTGCTTGTAACAACCGTAGCACTTATTACAGTGCTTGGCACATAGTAAGTGCTTAACAAATCCACCGCTAAGCTGCCCTTGCTGGTGGCTGAAAGATACAGGGAAAACAATACAATAAAAATGCAATGCACTGGTTGTAGGGCCAAAGTAGAAGTGACTATTAGTCCAGCTAGCTCAAAAGCTGTCAGGATGCCCAGAGGGTTCATTGTGCAGTCAAAGTTTGCATCACTAGATAAACATTTGCTATCTGATAACTTCTGATATTCCCCCAAATGGAGAAATGACCCTAGAGCCTGTGCCAGAGATACTCTTAGGATGCTCCAACCTCTGCTGTTTGAACTTGGGCAAGTCATTTAATTTTTCTGTGCCTCAATTACTTCATCTTTAGAATGGGTTCAAGACTGTGAACCCCAAGTGGGACAGGGACTGTGTAAAACCCAATAATCTTGTATCTACTCCAGTGCTTAGTACAGTGCCTAGCACATAATAAGCACTTGAAAAATACCTTAAAAAAATGATGGAGGAGGGGAGGGCAGCAATTGGATGAACCCGCTGGGATCCTGGCCCAAATCTCGACCCATTGAGGCACAGAGGGAGGAATTTATAGCCTGGCTCCACACCCTTCTTCTAACCAGTTGGTCAGTCAATGGTATTCATTGAGTTCTGTCTGTGTGCAGAACTCCTGCACTAAGCTGTTGGGAGACTACAGTACAAAACAACTGGCGGAGACATTTCCTGCCCACAAGGAGCACACAATCTAGAGGGGAAGATAGATACTAAAATAAATTATGGATATGTAAATAGGAGCTAGGAGGCTGAGGGTGGGATAATTAACAAATTCTTAAGGGTACATATCTAGGTGCATAGGTAATGTTGAAGAAGGAGCGGGGGAAATGAGGGCTCAGTTGGGGAAGGCCTCTTGGAGGAGATGTGATTTTAATAAGGGTTTTAAGGTGGGGAGGATGGTGGTCTGTCATAAATGAAAGGGGAGGGAGTTCCAGGCCAGAGGAAAGATGTCGATGAAGGTTGGCCCCAGGAAGGAGAAAAGAGTATGGACTGGATCATAGTAAGAAATCATCAAGGTGGGGTAGGAGAGGGAGAGCTGATTGGAGTGCCTTAAAGCCACTGGTAAAGAGTATCTGTTAGTATCATTGGACGGGCAACCCCTGGAAGTTCTTGAGGAGTGGGGAGATGTGGACTAAAGAGTTTTTATGGACATATGATCCAGGCAGCAGAATAAGGTAAAGACTGGAATGTGGTCAGACAAGAGCCAGGGAGATCAGCAAGGAGGCTGAAGAAGTAATCAAGTTGGGATACTGCACACGCTTGGATCAGCACAGAAGCAATATGGATAGAGAAGAAAGGGTGGATTTTAGCAATGTTGTGAAGGTAAAACAGGATTTGGTGACAGACTGAATATGTGGGTTGAAAGATCTCCCAAGCACTTAGTACAGTGCTTTGCACACAGTAAGTGCTCAATAAATATAATCGAACTTACAGGCTTGTGAGGCAGGGAGGACAGTGATAAACTTGGAGTGATGCGGAAATCCTAAAAGGTCTTAGGAACACTGACTTCAACAATACCAAAGTCCCTTGGTAATGCTTTTAAAATGTGTTGTAAAGGGAACTCGTCATTAGTGAACTCAGTATCAGTGCAAAATAAGGGATGCAGGTGCAGCCCCCTTAACTAAACTCCCTACTTACCCATGTATATTCATGGAGACAATGCACAGGCTTTGGATATCCCTCTTCACCCTGGCTGAGTGAAACATCAGGTAACTGCAGCCTCCCATCCTGGCGTGTTCTTGGTCCTGCTCCACCATGACTGACAGAACTGCCCTCCATCCCACCATCCACGGCCTCCAACACTCAAAAACTTCCAGCTATTGCTCATCTACCTCCGCATCAAACAAAACTTCCTCATCATTGGCTTTAAAGCACTCCATCACCTTGCTGCCTCCTACCTCACCTTGCTTCTCTCCTTCTACAACTCTGCCCACATACTTTGCTCATCTGTTGTTATCCTCACTTTGCCTCTACCTCGCTTGTCTCACCTGCAACCCCGTCCCACATCCCGCCCCTCGCCTGCAACGCCCTTCCCTCCTCAAATCCGACGATTACTCTCCCTCCGCTTCAAAGCCTTATGGAAGGCACATCTCCTCCAAGAGGACTCCCCCAGACGAAAACTCACTTTTTCTCATCTCCCACTCCCTTTTCCATTGCCCTGACTTGCTCCTTTTGCTCTTCCCTACCCTCAGCCTTACAGCACTTAGGTGTATATCAGCAATTTCATGAATTTGTATTTATGTCTGTCTCCTCCGCTCTAGACTGTGAGCTCGTTGTGGTCACTGTGTATTGTTGTTCTTTCCCAAATGCTTAGTACAATGCTCTGCAGTGCTTAAATACGATTGAATGAATGAAGGAAGGAATGACATGCTCCATGCAACAGCTAAGCTCCTCTCCAGGAAACTGCCACGATTCCACTCAGCTTCAAAGAGAAAACCCTATTCCATTTGGCTTTCCACTACCAAGATGGAAAAGGGCACATTACCTGCATTCTGAAGCTGCCATAAAACCTCAGAGAGGCTTGTGGCTATAGTGGCTATTACTGTGGCTTCAGATATACCAGGGATTCTGAACTACATGCCCTCTGAAATTCTGCTCCTCCACCCGCAGACACCTACTGTCTCTTCTTTATTGTAATAAAAACAATAATAATAACACTAATAATGATAATAATTGTGGTATTTGTTAATTTCCTATTAGCTGATCTCTTGCTATGGGCCAGGCACTGTACTAAACTGGGAGCCCCTCAAGGAATAGAATCTGTGTCTAATTCCCCACTGTGTGTGCTCTTTCCCAGCTAGGAGCTTAATATCAATCATTCAATCAATCAATCAATGGTATTTACTGAGTGCTAGCTCATGCTAGAAACGGCGTGGCTCAGTGGCAAGACCCCGGGGTTAGGAGTCAGAGGTCATGGGTTCTAATCCCAGCCCTGCCACTCGTCAGCTGTGTGACTTTGGGCAAGTCACTTCACTTCTCTGTGCCTCAGTTACCTCATCGGCAAAATGGGGATTAAGACTGTGAGCCTCACGTGGGACAACCTGATCATCTTGTATCCCCCCCCCCAGTACTTAGAACAGTGCTTTGCACATAGTAAGCGCACTTGGGAGAGTACAATACAATAGAATCACTAGACAAACTCCCAGACCATAATGAGCTTACAGCATAGAGGGGAAAACAGGCATTAATAGGAATAAAAACTGTATAATATATAATTTAAGATCTATACGTAAGTGTTGTGGGGTTAGGGGTGGGACGAATAAATCTTATTACCACTACAATGATGATGACTACTACTATTACTATGATAGTGCTGTTTCATGTTGTAATTCTATAGTTCAGTGCCATAAAGCAAACACAATCTGCTGGAAAAGACTCACACGATTTCTACACTACACAATTACTGGTGGGTTCAGATTTCCCCCGCATATCTTGGGTTCGCAGTCCTATAAAGTGTCTGGGTGTCCCAATTTAGACGGGAACATCACACCCTCTACTGTTCTGTGCCACAGCCTGACAGGCCCAAGGCAGAACCCATCAAGAGTCACGCTTCATGCCAAGGTGTGGGTACTGAACCCCTCGGTTCCTATGGTGACTATAGTGACAACAGCCGCTACTTTGGATGAAGATGCAGAACGGGGGAAGAGCGAGCACTCGCCCAGCTAAACTAGTTTTCCTGGACATTAATAGGAGTTGGGGAGAAGCAGCATGGCCTACTGGAAAGAACACGGGCCTGTGAGCCCCATGCGGGACAGGGACTGTGTCTGATCTGATTTACTACTGCCTTGATTAGTGTATCAGCCTCTTTGCTGACCTGCCTGCCTCCTGTCTCTCTCCACTCAAGTCCATACTTCACTCTGCTGCCCACATCATTTTCCCAAAACACATTCAGTACACATCTCCCTACACCTCAAGAACCCCCATCAACCTCCGCATAAAACTAAAACTCCTTATCATTAGCTTTAAAACACTAAATCACTTTACCCCTCCTGCCTCACCTCACTGATCTCCTACTAAAGCCCAGCCCATACACTTCTTTACTCTAGCACCAGTTTACTCAATGGCCCCAGTCTCATCCATCTCTTCGTGACAATTTTTACCGTGTCGTCCCTCTGGCCTGGAACTCTCCCTGCTTCCATGTACGCCAGACCTCTACTCTCCTCACCTTCAATTTCTTATTAATGTCACACCTCCTCCAAGAAGCCTTTCTAAATTAAGCCCTGTCATCACCCTTCTACAGCATTTATGCACTTTTATCTGTACCCTTTAACTTCTTGATATTCACCCTACTCTCAGCCCCACAGCGCTTACATGCAAATCCATAATTTATTTCTTTATATTTATGTCTGTCTCCCCCTCGATCGATCAATCACATTATTGAGTCCTTACTAAGTGGATAGCACTGCACTAATTACTTGGGAGAGTACAATACAGCAGAATTAGCAGGCACGTTTTCCTCCACTAAACTGTGAGCTCTATGTGGGCAGGGACATGTCTACCAATTCTACTGTATTATACTCTCCAAACCATTTCATACAGTGCTCTGTACACAGTAAGTGATCAATAAATATCACTGATTGATTGATTGATTGTATCATATACATCCCAGCACTTCCTACTGTGCTTGGCACATAGCAAGTGCTTTAGACATGCCACAATTCTTCATATTATTATTTTGCATATGGAGGGATGATAGATTCTTTGGTCGATTAGACTGTAAGCCCGTCAAACGGCAGGGACTGTCTCTATCTGTTGCCGACTTGTTCATTCCAAGTGCTTAGTACAGTGCTCTGCACATAGTAAGTGCTCAATAAATACTATTGAATGAATGAATGGTGCTGGGCACTCTTATTCAAAGGAGTCCAAGGCCAGTTTGGTCACAATTAGCCAGTTGTCCACAATTATCACAAACCCATTTTGGGGTTAGGTAGGGCCAACAGCTTTGGCAATGGGGATGCTGACAGTGGCAGCAGATACAGCAGGAATTCAACCCCAGCAAAAGTGTCAGCTCATTGTGGGCAGGCAATGTGCCTGCTTATTGTTTTGTTGTACTCTCTGAAGTGCTTAGTACTGTGCTTTGCACACAGAAAGCACTCAATAAATATGAAATGAATGAATGAATGAATGAATGAATGATTGAAAATAGCAGAGAGCAAAGACATTCGTGAAGGTCTGCAGAGACTGGCAGTAAGTGAGAGTTTAGCGGCAGAAAGAAGTATCTTCTTCATCTCTCAATCCTCACTCACTCAAGGGAGAATCCTTGTCCCTTCTCCCCTTCTCTTTCCTCTTTCCCATTCCATTTTCTATATCTATCATTCCTCTCCTTCTGCCTTTCCATTATGTCTCTCTTCTCATTCTCTTTCCTTCTTTTTTCTCTGCTTTTCCTCCTCTTCAGGGTCACTGCATTCAGGCCCCACTTCAACCCTTCTTCTAGACTGTAAACCAAGTGTGGGCGGGGATTGTCTCTATTGCTGAATTGTACTTTCCAAGCGCTTAGTACAGTGTTCTGCACACAGTAAGTACTCAATAAATACGATTGATTTGAATGAATCCCTCTTTGAGCCTTCCAAACTCTGCTCATCTTACTTTCCTAGGTAATAGGCCTAGGAGTCCAGGTGCACAGCTACAATATCAAGACTCTCTGAAACCATTTTCAAAGAAGCAGGGTGGTCTAGTGTAAAGATCGTGGGCCTGAGGGTCAGAGGACCTGGATTCTAGTCCTGGGGACTTGTCTACTGTGTGACCTTGAGCAAGCGACAACTTCTCAGTGGCTCAGTTACCTCATCTACAAATGAGGATTAAATCCTACTCCCGCCTACTAAGACTGTGAGCCTCATGTGTGACAGAGACTCTGTCCAACCTGATTAACTCGTATCTACCCCAGCACTTAGAACAACGCTTGGCACATAGTAAATGCTTAATAAATACTATCATTATTATTATTATTATTATTTCCTTTTTTTGATTTACAAAAGCATTCATGTGAACCTCTTGCTTGGTAGTTGTGAACTGTAGGTGTTGAAAAGTACATACGTGAAACAAACATTACAGACACCAGAATTTCAAGGTGCTACTGAATTCAAGAAAGGAAAATCTGGCTGCCGAAACTTTAGGCAACCCCTTTACTTGTTAGCACTGGGTATATCACTGCAAGGATCCTCCTGATCCGACTCCTCCCCTCGACACTTACATACGTGTCTGTAATTTATTTTAATGTCTTTCTCCCCTTTAGGACTGTAAGTTCGTGGAGGGCGGGGAACATGTCTACCAACTCTGTTATATTGTGTTCACCCAAGAGCTTAGTACAGTGCTCAGTGAAAGTGGCTGATTGACTGACTTGGGGATTTCAGTCTTCTTTTACGACCTTTGGGTTTCAATTGATGGGGCCACAGAAAAAATACCTAGGACCACATAAACTTTGTTATATAGCCTTCTTTAACATCAAGATGGCCTTTAACTGACAGTAGTGAAGCACTGCAGGGGTTCATTCTGAATTATGGATGATGTGCCCAAATTAGTCCCTCTTCCAGAGCAGTAATGAATCTAATTCAGGTCCCTCTGAGGTTAGGGAAGGAGTTAAGTTTGTGCTACGGCTGCTCCAACAGTCTTGGTATTTCTTTGTTGTTACATCTGCCCACTAATAAACTCCTAATTAGACTTTAATTAATTACTGAATGGATGGAAATTTGTTCCACCTCTCAAGCTAAATCTAAGATTTCCTCAGTCTTAATCACTGAAATTCAAGACTCGCATGTTGTTGTAGTCTCAAAAGTAGTTCTCTAAGTAATTGTTGACACGTTCCCAAGGCATTTACCATGTCGATTTGGTGCTTAACCTCAAAAGGATCTCAGAATTCCTACACTTGGAAAGCTAAAATCCTGTTGGTTTTTCCTCCACCACAATCCCCAGATCCACCTTTTCTCTCGCCAACCAAATGGCCACTAGTCCTACCCTGACCAGGCTACAATTTCAGAATCCTTACTGGCCTCCTGGTCTCCCAGTCTCCAGCCTCTCCCTTTTCACTCTTTTGGTCAGATCACTGTCCTAATGCACAGTTTGGAATACATGCCTACACGTCCTTAAAACCTCAGTGGTTAACCATTGCCCACTGAATCACACAGAAACTCCAAAGCACTGGCTTTATGTCACTTCACCAGCTTCATCTCTTTTACTTAGCCTATGGAGCAGTAACACAGCACAATCATTCTAGCCAACAATAATAGTACTTGTGACATTTTTAAAGTATTTACTATGTGCCATGCACTGTATTAAGCATTATGGGGGAATAAAATAAAATCAGATCAGAGTCCCGGTCATACATGGGGCTCACAGCTTCCGGGGTAGGGAGAACAGGTTCTCTAACCCCATATTACTGATGGGGAAACTGAGGCACTGATATGCTAAGTGCTTTGCCAAAGGTCACACAACAGGCAAGTGGCAAAGCCAGGATTAGAAGAGAGGTCTTCTGATTCCCAATTCTGTGCCCATTCCACTAGGCCACAAAGCTTCTTGAACTACCTTGCTATCACTCATTCACTTATCAGTATTAGTTGAGCACCCACTAAATAAAGAGCCCTATATAAGGCATTTCAGAGGATTCAATAAGAGTAAAAGACTTGGTCCTTGCACTTGAGGAGAATATTATCTAACAGTGGAGACAATCAGTGGGGAACAGAAGGTAAAATGTAAATAAATGGAATAACAGAAAAAATTATCTGAATTTTAATAAATATGATTCCTTCTATCAATGTAGACAACACTCCATTTGCCATCTTGTAAGATTGAGCTTGACATCATTCTCGAATCACCTTTCTCATTCGATTCACAAATTCAATGTTACCGAATAGCGTGGGTCCTACCTTCACATCTCTAGAATCCTCCATTTCGTCTTCATCCAAACTGCTACCCTGCAGATCCGAGCACTTACCATAACCTCCTTTTACTACTGCATCAACTCCTCACTGCCCTCTTTGCTTCCTGTCTCTTACAATTCCAGTCCATACTTCACTCTGCTGCCTGGATTATTTGTCTCTCAAACTGTTAGTCCATATCTCCCCGGGCCTCAAAATCCTCCAGTGGTTGCCCATCCACATCCACCACTTCAAACAGAAACTCTTTCTCATTGGCTTTAAAGCACGCAATCAGCTCTTCCCCTCTTACCTCACCTCACTCGTCTCCTACTACAACCCAGACCACATACTTTGCTCCTTTATGCCAACCTACTCACTGTACCTCGATCTTATCTCTCTTGCTCTGACCCCTTCTGCAAAATCTCCCTCTGGGATGAGACTCCCTCCTCTTCCTATCTGACAGACCACCACTTTCCCCACATTCAGAATCCTCTTAAAATCAGTTCTCCCGCAACAAGATTTCCCTGAGGCCTCATTTTTCCTTCTTACCCTCCCTCCTGTATCACCTATGCACTTGGATCTGTACCCTTTAAGCTTGTGTACTGTACTTGTGTGAGAATTCTTGTATCTGCATCCCTTTTGAGAGTGTAACCTCCTTGTAGGCAGGAATCATAATAATATTAATAATAATGATGATGATGAGCACATATGTTAAGCACTTACTATCTGTCAAGCACTGTTCTAAACTCCGGGGTAGATACAAATTGATCATGTTGGACACTGTCCCTGTCCTACACGGGGCTCACAGTCTTAATCCCCTTTTTTCAGATGAGGTAACTGAGGCCCAGAGAAGTTAAGTGACTTGCCCAAGGTCACACAGCAAAGTGGTGGAACGGGGATTAGAACTCAGCTCCTTCTGACTCCCTGGCCCGTGCTCTATCCACTAGGCCATACTGCTCCTCTATCATATGTAGCAACTCTATTGATGTGTACTGTCTGAAGAGCTTAGTACAATCCTCTTCACACAGTAAGCACATAATAAATACCACTGAATGATTGATTATAATCAAATAGAATAAATCAACCTATATGCACATAGAAGCTAAGAATGAGCTGAGGTTACATAGGAAATGCCTCCTGGAGGAAGTGTCTTCTCAAGAGGCATTTGAACTTAGAGTAGGTCATGGATTGGCAGATTTGAAGTGGGGATGAGAGTTCCATGCAGGGACAAGGACAGGAGTAAATGGGTCTGAGTTAGAAGAGTCAAGAGTGACTCACAGTAACAAAGTTAACTCAGGAGGAGGGAGAAATGTGATCTGTGAGAGGGGGTGTGATAAGAATGGAAAGATAAGGAGGAGGCTGGCTCTGAGCCTTGAATCCAATGGTGAGGAATTTCTGTTTGAGGCAGAGAGAAATAGGTAGTCATTGAAAGTTTTTAAAGAGGGGAGTGAAGAATGGTACTTGAAAGATGACCCAAGCAGCTGAAGAGTGGATAGAGCATGGGTCTGGGAGTTAGAAGGACCTGGGTCCTCATCCCAGCTTCATCACTTGTCTGCTGTGTGACTTTGGGCAAGTCACTTCACTTCTCTCTGCCTCAGTTACCTTACCTGAAAAATGGGGATTAAGTCTGAAAAAATGGGGATTAAGTCTGAGAGCCCATATGGGACATGGGTTGCACCCAACCTGACTAGCTTGTAATAACCCCAGCGCTGAGTACAGTGCCTGGCATCTAAGAAGCACTTAAAAAATACTATTAAAAATGTAAGCCTGGCTGAAAAGAGAAGAGGCTGGAAGCAAGGAGAATAAGAAGGAGACTGATTTCATTCATTCATTCAATAGTATTTATTGAGCGCTTACCACGTGCAGAGCACTGTACTAAGCCCTTGGAATGTACAATTCAGCAACACATAGACAATCCCTGCCCAATGACGGACTCACAGTCTAATCCGGGAAGACACAGAGCAGAGAAAAACAGAAGAAAACAAAAACAAGGCAACATTATCAAGGTAAGTAGAATCAAGGGGATGTACATCTCATTAATAAAATAAATAGAGTAATAAATAATATATACAAATGAGGACAGTGCTGAGGGGAGGGAAAGAGGGAGGAGCGGGAGGGTAAGCAGAGGGAAAGGGGGGTCAGTCTGGGAAGGCCTCTTGGAGGAGGTGAGCTCTCAGTAGGGCTTAGAAGAGGGGAAGAGAGTTAGTTTGGTGGACCTGAAGAGAGACGGCATTCCAGGACAGCGGTAGGACGTGGGCTAGGGGTCGATGGCGGGATAGGCATGAACGGGAGACAGTGAGGAGGTGAGCGGCAGAGGAGCTGAGTGTACAGGGTGGACAGGAGAAAGAGAGAAGGGAGGTGAGGTAGGAGGGGACAAGGTGATGAGCTTTGAAGACAAGAGTGAGGAGTTTTTGTTTTGTGCGGAGGATGATAGGCAACCACTGGAGGTTTTTGAGGAGGGGAGTGACATGCCCAGAGCGTTTCTGTAGGAAGATGATCTGGGCAGCGGAATGAAAAATAGACTGGAGTGGGAGAGACAGGAAGATGTAGTTGTCCAACTGAGAAAAGAAGCAAGCTTGAATTAAAGTGGGGGCCAAAAGAAAAGGCAGATCAGGGAAATACCATGGAGGAAACTGGAAGGACTGACAGGGTGAATGTGGAGGATAAAATTCATAGAGGAGTGAAAATATCACCAGGATTGTTCAATTCTGGGGCAGACGAAGTTGATTGTAGTGCAGCCAGCTGTGATGGGAAAGCAAAGATGAGCAGTTAGGCTGAGAAGAGAAGATGAGGAGTTTATACCCTGTTCAAGGTGCTTATGGGTCATTCATGAGTCAAAGGGATACTTAGAAGAGAGTAATGGAAGCAGTGGCAGAAGTACGAATATTTACTGTTTAAGCACTAGGAGAGAATACACAGGTGGAAATTAGACATGGTCCCTGTCCTACGAAGGACTCATAATCTAAGAAGAAATCAAGCCCACTGAATCACCCTTCTCCCATAGAAATGAGTCCCTGATTGGGCAATCAGTCCACTCTCTTTCTAGCCTGTAAGCTCCTCGTGGGCAGGGATTTTGTTCACCCACTCTGTTATATTGGATTCTCATTCATTCATTCAATCATATTTATTGAGCACTTTCTGTGTGCCGAGCACTGTGTGAAGCACTTGGGAGAATACAATATCACAGTGCACAAACACACTCCCTGCCCACAATGACTCTCCCAAGTCCTTAGTACAGTGTGCTGCAAACGTTAAGTGCTCAATAAATAAATTGAATTTACTAAATTGAATTATGGTCTGCCTCATAAACCATAAACATACACATACGAATAGCTCACCTGAATAAAAGACATCTTGTTTGTGAGATTCTTGATGATGAGGTCAACTGCTAAAAGCAGATTAAGCCACGTGACCTGCAGATCTCTCCACTGCCCCTCAGAAAGATAAGGTCTGGTAATATTTGAACCTAGAGTCCCACACTTCATTACTGGATCTTCCGATCAGCGAGTGCAAATTGATTAGGTGCTGTATTCTGTGATATATTTTCCTGAAAACATCTTTCCCAGAAAGGAGTCCTTACACAGAATTATTAATCTCATCTCAAACTGTGAAACTGAAAAGGGGGCTGCTTCTTAGCATGGCAGGAGCCCGAATTCACACAAAACACCTGTGGCCCACTTAATTCGAGCCACTTGAGCAAACTCACTGTGACAAGATTGGATTTGTCTGCCGCTTCCCCTGGAGCAGGTCACCCATGGCAATTTACAGTACAGACCTCAAAGCCATGGATGAGATAAAATGAGATGAAAACACATTTGCATCTTGAAACAGGCCAAGAAACATGGTTTCCTTACAGACTGCCTTTATTAGACCCAGGGAAAAAACTGCTTCCTGGGTTTCATCTACACAATTACATTCCTCTCCGCATGAAAGGAAACTATCAAATCAACCTGTCTGGAATTGTCCTCCCTCAGGTCAAAGGTTACGGTGCAGCAATAGCCCATTGCTTGTGCTTTGCTCTGCAGTGAGTGCTTCAGGCACTGGACTTCCAATGGATGGAACAGTCTCTCCCACTTGGGTTCAAAAATCTGCGCAATCTGATGATTTACTGGCGATAGAAATTGGGGAGGTTTTGCTCCTGATTGATTTCCCTCTCTTCTTATGCCCCGGAAATAGGTCATTAGACAGAACTATCTTGCAGAGGGAAGAAAAAAAGAAATTATTCTGATTACAGGTTATAGTCTCCACTTGCCAAGGTCTCATTGGGTGTGAAATGGAATTGATCTACAACTCGAAGCTCGTCAGTTCTATTGTTACCATCCAAACCCACAAAGTCTTCTTGGTCTATTGAAAGATGTCAATCAGTCAGTCAATCGTATTTATTGAGCTCTTACTATGTGCAGAGCATTGTACTAAGCACTTGGGAGAATACGATATAGCAATATAACAGAAACATTCCCTTCCCACATGAGCTTCCAGTTTAGAGGGGGAGCCAGATATGTAATCGAATTACGGCTAGGGCGTGGAGTTCTTCGAGGAAGCGATCCAATGAGGAGACTTCTTGTCCCCTCTGCAGCAATCATATTTATTGAGCGCTTAATCTGTGAAGAGCAGTGTACTAAGCAGTTGGGAAAATAACAGAGTGCCAGGTTAAAGAATTTAATCTATTTTAAATGTCTGTTTCCCCCCTGGAGTCTGTAAGGTCCTCTAGGGCAAGGATGCAACTACCAACCCTGTGGTATTGTACTTTCCCAAGAGTATAGTACAGTGTTTTGCATGCAGTAAGCGCTCGGTAAATACCATTACCATCTATTGATTGACTAAAAAACTTCAGTTGCAAGAATGAACAACTTAAACATTATCGGAGAAGTAATATAAGACTGTAGAACCATGGTATCCTGTAATTAGAAGGATCCCCATAGAAATCTTTTAGTCTTTGCTCCTGACTCCAGGAAAATTTTACTGGACAGAGTCCCGACAGAGTCCTTTGGATGCTAAATGGGAAATGGGAAATCAATCCATCGTGTGACCTAGTGCCAATCAGCTATTTATGTCTATGTGGAGGTATGAATTCACTGTCCATATCAAAGCCATGAGATAAACAGGGTTTGTAAAGAAAAAGCATGAGACATCCACAGCTGGTTAATTTGTCAGACAAAATACAAGCTAAAATCAGCTTTGACAAGTAACAAGGTAGTTTGCTTTGGATTGGTTTGGCTAATGGTCTTGAAGTTGGAAACCAAAGTCAACTTTAAAGCAAAAAAGAGCCAATCAAGGTCAGCCGGCAGCAGGTCAAGAGGGAATATACTGACTGTCAAAAGGCTTGGACATCAGAGAGGGAGAGAGAGAGGGTGACAAAACAGGCACAGACTGTGTTTATACTGGCAAAATTTCTGGAGAATGTGCCACTGTTTTGCATGTAATTGATTCTTCCTGTTTAGGAAGCACATTAGGTCCCAGGGTTTGGGGGCCCGTGACTGAACCTGGCATAGCGAGTCTAAGGCTAAAGGTGCAATTTAGGCTAGAAAGGCTAACTGTGGAGGAAAAGTTTTATCACAAGCAACTATGTTGGTGATTAAATCAGACAGGATCCCAAAGGACCTCAGAACTTGTACCACTCTCATTAATGTCTGCATTTGGCAGCTTTTGTACAGAGCATTATGGTAGTTAGGAAGGCAGACAGCCTTTTTTCTTTCTATTTTTAAACCTCAGAATAAAAATGTTTCCAAAAGCTACACCTCTTCCCCCTCCCCTCACCATCCACTCCCCTCCAAAGAGATTGCTGAGAGACGATGGAAAGAAAGAGAAGTTGCAGGGCAAGAAGATTCCTCTAGCTCCTAAGACAGACATGAATCCAGTTTCCACAAGGCAATTCTTTCCCACAGGTGTTCTGCGATTTCACTTGAAAAAAGTGTCTAAGCACCTAGATACTTGGGTGATAATGTAGAGGAAAATGAATTGGGGTCATCAGCAAAATTAGTTTTCTCCTGACCTGCTTTCTAGTTATTGAAAATCATAAAAACTAGATTATTTTGTTACCTCAGACAAAAGGAATTTCTAGACCATTCTACCATTAGCTCATTTCTCCCAGAGATGTAGGCGCAAATCAAACCTATTTCTTTGTGATGGACACTACAGGGAAGCAAAGGGAGGAAAGGGGTAGGAGAGATGAGAGGAAAAAAGGGCATGCAATTTCACAAATCAAAGAGAAACAGATATCCATTTCCCAGAGGCCTGGACAAAATTGCACTCACAATGGACCATCCGGGCTGAACTATTTCATTAGGAACACTTTTGAAAAATAGAGATTGTAACAATTCCCTTAGACCACTCCTGTCATGCTCCTGCCCCACTCTTCCAGCCCACTGAAGATTTATCTGGCTCAAGGGCAATGGACTTGCTTTCTAGTCATTGTAGTTTCGATGACCAGTGCGGGCAGACATTGTGTAAGATGCCACAGCATAAGATGTCAGAAGACACTCCCTGGCGCTTCTTCTTGTATTGAGAGTTCAGTGGTCCTTCAATCCCTTACATTGCATAGGCTTCTGGCCACCCAAGTACCCCTATCTAGACCTTCCCCTCCCTGCTCAGAGGGTTCAAGAGGGATATGGCATTTTAAAAGTAGATACATCCAGAGAAAGATGCAAACTTTTCAATTAGCTAATTAACTGATCTGTTTACATTAAGAAATAGTTTAGTAGCACCCACAAAGGAACCAGTATTTAAAGTGACTTTTCATCTAACCAAGAAAAGAGTCAATTAATTTATGAGAGGGGCAGAAATTGACTTTGACACAGTCGACTGAAAAAAGAACAGACATGTTTTCACTTGTAATTAGCTGGAAAACAAGATGTTTCACTCCTGTATGGCATTTCCTTTTACTATGGAGGAAGGAGAAAAAGGAAATCTTATCCTGGAGCTGGGAGAACAGCTGCTCTGAACTTTTTTTTAATAGTATTTGTTAAGCACTTACTATATTGCTATACACCTGGCACTGTTCAAAGCACTGGGGTAGATACAAACTAATCAGGTTGGGCACAGTCTGGGTCCCACATGGGGCTCACAGTATCAATACCCATTTTACAGATGAGGTAACTGGGGCACAGACAAATTAAGTGGCTTGCAGACAAGAAAGTTTATAACTTTTAACTGAAAGGATGTCAACTATGCAACTTGCAGGCATCTGAATCAATCATATCTGTTTAGCACTTACTGTGTGCAGAATACTGTAATAAGCACTTGGGAGAGCTCAGTATAACGGAGTTGGTAGTAATGTTCCTTGCCCCCAGTGAGCTTACAGTCTAGAGGGGGAGAGATACAATAAAATATATTTATTTTAAAATATAAAGTGGATATTTACATAAAATAAATTCAATAATAATGATTATTGAATAATATTATTAAATAATATTTTATGAAATATAAAGTGGGTATTTACACGAGTGCAGTGTGGATGAGGGAGAGATGAATAAAGCCTACGATACGAGGAGCAAGAGTGATGAAGAAGGAAGTGGAATAAGAAAAAATAAGAGCCTAGCTGGGGAGGTCTTCTTGGAGGATATATGCCTTTAATAATTATAATGTTGGTACTTGTTAAGCACTAATTATGTGCAGAGCACTGTTCTAAGCGCTGGGATAGACATAAGGGAATCAGGTTGTCCCACGTGGGGCTCACAGTCTTAATCCCCATTTTACAGATGAGGTAACTGAGGCACAGAGAAGTTAAGTGACTTGCCCACAGTCACACAGCTGACAAGTGGTGGAGCCAGGATTCGAACCCATGACCTCTGACTCCAAAGCCCGTAAAGCTTTGAAGGTGGGGAAGGTGTTGGTGTGCCAGATTTAATAATAATAATAATTCTAGTATTTGTTAAGCACTTACTATGTGCTAGACCCTGCAGTAAGCCCTGGGGTAGGTACAAGCAAATGCTGGCAGACACAGTCCCTGTCCCACGTGGGGCTCACAGTCTCAATCCCCATTTCACAGATGAGGAAACTGAAGCCCAGAGAGGTGAAGTGACTTGCCTCAGGGTGACACGGCAGACAAGTGGGGGAACCTGGATTAGAATCACAACTTTCTGACTCCTAGGCCCTTGCTCTATCCACGATGCCATGCTGCCTCTAGAGTAGTGATATGAAGAGGGAGGGCATGCCAGGCCAGAGGATGGACCTGGCACGAGGGCTCAACGGCGAAATAGACAAGATTACAGGTTAGTGAGTCAGGGAGGATGATGGTGTCGTCTACAGTGATGGGAAAGTCAGAGGAAGGGCTGAGTTTGGGTGGGAATATGAAGAGCTCCGTTTTGGGCACAGTACCAGGATCCAGGAACTATCCAATACCCCTGGAGGATTCTGGGGAATTCCTCATTTACCAAGCTTAAAGTGAGCGGGACTAGTAGATGACTGTGTTTCCTGAAATATGTCTGTTGTCTGGGAAGTATTCATTTAGATTGAAAAGTGCATTTTTCAAAATTCCAGCATGAGCTAGCATGATCAGAACTGGACCAGGAGATGGGAGGGTGAAGATCACCTACTGGAGTCATCAGCTAAAAACTGAGGGACCTTGTTGGGTTAATTCATTCATTCATCCATCCTTTCAATCAAGTATTGAGTGTTTACTGTGTGCAGAGCACTGTACTATGCACTTGGCGGAGCAGCGCGGTTTAGTGGAAAGAGCGCAGGCTTGGGAGTCAGAGTACATGGGTTCTAACAATAATAATAATAATAATGTTGGTATTTGTTAAGTGCTTATTATGTGCAGAGCACTATTCTAAGTGCTGGGGTAGATACAGGATAATCAGGTTGTCCCATGTGAGGCTCACAGTTAATCCCCATTTTGCAGATGAGGTAACTGAGGCACAGAGAAGTTAAGTAATGCCCACAGTCACACAGCTGACAAGTGGCAGAGGCGAGATTCAAACCGTGACCTCTGACTCCCAAGCCTGGGCTCTTTCCACTGAGCCAGCACTTCTTCTCAAATAAATGGTAGTATTTGTTAAGCGCATATTATGTTCTAAGCACTGGGAGATACGAGGTGATCAGGTTGTCCCACATGGGGCTCACAGTTTTAATCAACATTTTACAGATGGAGGTAACTGAGGCCCAGAGAAGTGAAGTGACTTGCCCAAAGTCACATAGCTGGCAAGTGGCGGAGCGGGATTAGAACCCACGACCTCTGACCCCCAAGCCTGGGCTCTTTCCACTGAGCCACGCTGCTTACTATAAAATAATAATGTTGACATTTGTTAAGCGCTTACTATGCGCAGAGCACTGTTCTAAGCGCTGGGGTAGATACAGTGTAATCAGGTTGTCCCACATGAGGCTCACAGTCTTAATCCCCATTTTACAGATGAGGGAACAGAGGCACAGAGAAGTTAAGCGACTTGCCCACAGTCACACAGCTGACAAGTAGCAGAGCCGGGATACGAACCCGTGACCTCTGACTCCCAAGCCTGGGCTCTTTCCACTGAGCCACGCTGCTTCTCTAATCCCAGCTCTGCCACTTGTCTACTGTGTGATCTTGGGCAAGCCGCTTAACTTCTCTGTGCCTCAGTTATCTCATCTGTGAAATGGAAATTAAAACTGTGATCCCCCCTTGGGACAACCTGATTATCTTGTATCCAACCCAATGCTTAGAACAACGCTTTGCACATAGCTTAAAAATACCATTATTATTATTATTACAATAAAACAATAAACCAACATGTTCCTTGCCCACATGAGCTTACACCCAGTTTCTCTCTGACCCTAACTTCACACATTGCAGTAAGAAAATCAGTGACACCTATGCTTACAGAAATAGAAGAAGCGTGGCATAGAAAATAGAGCACAGGCCCGGGAATCAGATGGTCGTGGGTTCTAATCCTGACTCCCCCACTTCTCTGCTGCGTAGCCTTGAGCAAGTCACTTTACTTTTCTGGTCCTCAGTTCCCTCATCTGTAAAATAGAGATTAAGACTGTGAGCCCAGTGTGGGACAGGGACTGTCCAACCCAATTTTTTGTAACCATTCCAGTGTTTAGTACAGTGTCTGACACATAGTAAGCGCTTAACAAATACCACAGTTCTTCTAGACTGTAAGCCCGGGGTGGGCAGAGATTGTCTCTCTTTATTGCTGAATTGTACTTTCCAAGTGCTTAGTACAGTGGTCTGCACACAGTAAGCGTTCAATAAATATGGGAGGACTCAATCAATGTCATTTATTGAGCACTTACTGTGTTTAGAGCAGTGTACTGAGTGCTTGGGGAGTGCAGTATAACTACATAATAGAGTTAGTAGTTAGGTCCCCGGCCCATAACAAGCTGACTCAGAATGGAAATGAGGATTGGGCTCTTTGAAAGTCAGGTGACTGGGGTAGGGACGGTGCTGATAATTGCCATCAGTAATAATGTTGTCCTCGACTCATATCTCTCATTCAACCCACAAATTCAATGTGTCACCAAATCCTGTCAGTTCTACCTTCGCAAGATTGCTAAAATCTGCCCTTTCTTCTCCATCCAAGCTGCTACCATGCTGACTGAAGCACATATCATATCCCATCTTGACTACTGCATCTGGCTCCTCGCTGACTTGCCGACCCCCTATCTCTCCCAACTCCAGTCCATACTTCGCAGATCAATTAACAAAAACGTTCAGTCCATGTCTCTGTACTCCTCAAGAACCTCCAAAAGCTGGCAGTCCACCTCCACATCAAAGAGAAGCCCCTTACCATTGGTTTTAAAGCACTCAATCAGCTTGCCCCATCGTACCTCACCTCACTAATCTACTACAGCCCGGGCAACATTTTCCACTCCTCGGGTACCAGCTTCCTCTCTGTGCCCCAGTCCTGTCTATCTTGCCACCGAGCCCTTTCCCATGTCCTCCCCCAATCTGTAACTCCCTCCCCCTCCACATACAAGGGACCACCACTCTTTCCACCTTCAAAGCATTATTAAGGCAATGTCTCCTTCGAGAGACATTTCCAGACTACGTTCTCTTTTCCTCAGCTTGCTTTCCCTTCTGAATCGTCTATCCACTTGGATCTGTGATCTCTGGACATTTGATATTCGTCCCACCCCCCAACTCTACAGCACTTGTGCACATATTTTTAAATGACATATTATGAATTTGTTTATTCATATCAATGTCTGCCTCCCCCTCTATACAGTAGGCTCGTTATGGGCAGGGAACCTGTCAACTAATTATGTTGCATCATACTCTCCCAAATTCTTACTACTGTGCTCTGCACATAGTAAGCACTCCATAAATACCACTGATTGATTGATTGATTGATTGATAGTGAAATTTCCCCATGGAAAATGATGATCTGGTAATGGCTGTGAGAAAAAAGCTTGGGCCAAGTATCATTGCAACATTGTTTGAGCAGCAAACAGGCAGGCAACCCAGGAGACTTGGAATATTTGTGTGAATCATCGAGGAGTCAAGAAGGGAGCCTGCCCTAAGATTTCATCTTCTAGAGGTTAAATAAGGGTTTAGATAAAATAAAGTACAAAATGGTTTTTCAAAGAGGAAAAAGGACCATGATGATCCCAAATACATCTGAATCAAGCCCAGACTGGGCTTTTCCTGGACTCTTCACTAGGGCTGTCCCAAAAGGCAGGTTAGGTCCCAGGGCAGGGAATGGAGCTAGAGGAGAGGATGGGGTTTGAAGGATAGAATTTTTGCCTAACCCACTAACTCCATTCCTGAGGCATGGCCCACCTTCAGGATCGAGCCTGGGTGCCTATGGGTCTGGACTATCCGGGCTTGGACCCTGCAGGAAGTTTTTTATAGAATTTAAAAAAAGAGGTTACCCTGAGCCAAAGACCACAAAATGCAAGCTTATCTGAGGGCATCCACTCCATCTGACCCGGTAGTTCCTTCTGGGTTCCTGCCCTCAGGACTCTGACACTCAGAGGGATAGATGGGGGCTGGAAATGGTTGCCTCCTCAAATTAGCTGCCCCAGGCACCCTCCCTCTCCCTTCCCAGCACGCTCTGTTCCTCAGGGTTGATTGGGAAATAGAAGGTAGCAGAAGTCACTTCACTTTTCTATCCCTGTTATCTCATCTGTAAAATGGGGATTAAGACTACGAGCCCCTTGTGGGATAGGGAGTGTGCCCAATCTGATTGGCTTGTATATACTCTAGTGCTTAGTACTGTGCCTGGAACATAATGAGTGCTTAACAAATACCACAAAAAAGAGAAGGTTCCAGGTCTGCTCTTGTCTGACTCCGATCGGAACGAAAGGCGAAATTTGAGGTCGATTTATTCTACAAATCCAGCCCTTGTGGGGGTTCCTTTGTGTTACTGTGAACTGTGACTCATTTATCAGATGGAATCCTTCAGAGTGACTCGCTAAATGTACTTCATCCGTTGTCTAGGTGGTTTGAACTATGCATTCACTAGCCTAAGGACGAGGGGGTGGAACTAGAGAAGAGGGAGAGTGGGGCATTCTGTGATTCCCCCTCCTATAACTGTTTGCAGCCATTCCAGCCACTCCCTTCCCCCCAACCCACACACCCTCTCTCCACACACCCCCTATCCTCTTTTGGAATGGCAGCAGTGGCACAATACCCCCGGAGTCCCCCCGCACCTCCTCCGTGTTTTCCAGAGGGGTAGGGGCCACGGGGGCTAGGGATTATGGGGTTATGGCAGCAGAAATAATATCCATCCACCCACAGAGAGTCAGGATCCAGCAATGAGAGGATCCCGAGGACATTGTGTAGACAAGCTCCCTCTTCCCCCCAGATCTGCATCAGACTGAATTGTATGATAGGGAGCTGTCCTTCTTTAAATAGTATTTGTAAAGAGCCTACTCTAAGCCAGGTACTGACCTAAGCACTACGGTAGATACAGACTGTGTCCAACCCGCTTAACTTGCATCTACCTCAGCAGTTAGAAGAGAGTTTGGCACCGCTTAACAACTACCATAATTACTATTTATTTATACAAGCTAATCAGGTGGACACAGTCACTGTCCCACATGGGGCTAATATTTTAATCCGCGTATTACAGATGAACTAACTGAGGCGCAAAGAAATGAAGCGACTCGCTCGAGGTCACATAGACAACTGATGGAGGTGAGGTTAGAACCTTCTAATTCCCAGGCTCATGCTCTAGGCCACACTGCTTCTCAGCTCGGCTGTTCATTCATTCATTCAATAGTATTTATTGAGCACTTACTATGTGCAGAGCGCTGTACTAAGCGCTTGGAATGTACAAATCGGTAACAGATAGAGACAGTCCCTGCCCTTTGACGGGTTTACAATCTAATCGGGGGAGACGGACAGACAAGAACAATAGCAATGAATAGAATTAAGGGGATGAACATCTCATTAAAACAATAGCAAATAAATAGAATCAAGGCGATGTACATTTCATTAACAAAATAAATAGGGTAATTCCAAGTAAATCAGATCCCTTCTGCAGGGACTGGTCAAAAGGACCCGGCTCATTATTGGACCATAAATAAAATCTTTCTAGTGGGGGGAGGATGATTAGATAGGGGCCCTCAAACACACCCACGACCTTATCAAACACACCTTATACAATTCGCACCCTCTTCACGGACCCATCATGGGGTCCAGGAGAGATAATTAGGACCATGCAGTGCAAGAAAAAGAATGGAAATCTGAACCTGAAGTCATCCAAACTAATCAGCTTGAGCTGGTCCTGCTGTTGAGATTGCTTATCTATGCTTTACCAGATTCTTCTTCAGGTGAGGATTTTAAGAAGCTGGGCACAGCTGACTGCAGCGCCAGAAATGCACTCCAGACTTTAGTTCCCTGGGCTCTGGTGATAATGGGATGGACAGGCCTAAATCTGATCCATCACCCCCAACTACACCCCACAGATCCAAAGGATTGGCACTTGCATCTGGACCTCTGAATACTTTAAAAAAAAAATTAGAATTTTCACTGAGAAGTCTAATCCTGTGAGAAAGGAAAATCTAAGAGGCAAATTTCTTGGTAATGACTCAGATATTTCCTGGAAGGTTTGGTAAACTTCTGGTCCAGCAATTATCATTTTCCCACCCCCAGATCAAGACTGGCAGCCTTCCTCCTTTCCAGCCCCTGCAACCTCTCTTGCTGCTTTTTCCTCTTATTCTTTCTGCTTGTTTCTTTCTTGCCTTGATTTATTTTCTTTCCCATTTCTTTTGCCATGCCCTCCTTTTCTGATACAGGATCTCAGCAGGAGCCCCTTGGTGACTGAGGTGATGGAGACTCATAAATGATTTCTGCAGCCCTCAGTGTTCCCAGGTTTGGCAGAGTTCAGGGAAACCCATGTATTCTCATGCCTGCCTGAAAAAAAGGGTGCACAGCCCCCTTCCAGCCCCCTCTTCAACTCTCCTATCCTTCTCAGCAGTTTCTCTAGAGGAGACACTTCGCACATAATAAGCACTTAACAAATACCATCATTATTATCTCCTGTCTTCTCAAAAGCCACCCCCTCCACCTGCATATCCAATCTCATTCCTTCACACCTTATCAAAACTCTTGCATCCTCTCTTCTTCCCTCCCTAACAGCCATCTTCAACCATTCCGCCTCCAGTGGCTTTTTCCCCACTGTTTTCAAACATGCCCATGCCTCCCCTAACCTAAAAAAACTCCTCTCTTGAACCCACAGCTGTCTCCAGTTCGATCACCCCATCTCCCTCCTACCATTCCTTTCCAAACTCCTTGAGCGAGTTGTCTGTACCTGCTCTCTCAAATTCCTCTCCCCCACTTCCCTTCTGGACCCCCTCCAATCTGGCTTCCATCCCTTTCATTCCACAGAAGTCACCCTCTCAAACATTACCAATGATCTCCTTCTTGCCAAATGCAATGGCCTCTACTCCATCCTAATCCTTCTCGACCTCTCAGCTGCCTCGGACACTGTGGACTACCCCTTTCTCCTGGAAACATTATCCAACCCTGACTTAACTGACTCTGTCCTCTCCTGGTTCTCCTCTTATCTCTCTGGCCATTCATTCTCAGTGTCCTTCATGGGCTCCTCCTCTGCCTTCCACCCGTAACTGTGGGGGTTCCTCAAGCTTCAATTCTGGGCCTGTTCCATTCTTCATCTGCACCCAATCCATTGGAGAACTCATTTACTCCCATGGCTTCACCTCCCACCTCTATGCAAACGATACCCAAATCTATATATCCAGCCCTGATCTTTATCTCTCTCCAGTCTCACATTTCCTCTTGCCTTCAAGTCCTGTCTACTTGGATCTCCTCCCAAAACCTCAAATGTCCAACTCCTTATCTTCCCACCCATATCCTGTCCTCCCTCTGACTTTCCCATCACTGTACATGGCACCACCATCCTTCCTGTCTCACAAGCCAGTAACCTTGATGTAATCCTTGACTCCTCTCTATCATTCAACCTACATATTCAATTCATCACTAAATCCTGTTGGTTCCACCTTCACAATATAGCTAAAATCCATCCTTTCCTCTCTATCCAAACTGCTCCCATGTTAATACAATCACTCATCCTATCTTACCTGGATTACTGCATCAGCCTCCTTGCTGACCACCCAGGCCCCTGTCTGTCCTCACTCCAGTCCATACTTCACGCTGCTTCCGGATCATTTTCCTTCAAAGACGTTCGGAACGTGTCACCCTGCTCCTCAAAAAAACTCCATCCACCTCTGCATCAGACAAAAACTCCTCACCATTGGCTTTCAAGCACTCCACCACCTTGCCCCCTCCTACCTCACCTCATTCTTTCCTTCTAAAGCTCAGTCTGCACACTTGGCTCCTCTAGTGCTAACCTCACAGTGCCTCGATCTTGTCTATCTTGCTGCCGACCCTTAATCCATATCCTGACTCTGACCCGGAATGCCCTCCCTCCTTAAATCCTACAGACTATTACTGTCCCCCCTTCAAAGCTTTATTGAAGGCACATCTCCTCCAAGAGGCCTTCCCATATTAAGCCCCCCCTTTCCTCATCTCCCACTCTCTACGGCATTGCCTTGACTTTTTGCTTTGCTCTCCCCTCCCGCCAGCCCCACAGCACTTACATATCTATGATGTATTTATTGGTATTGATGTCTGTCTTCCTCTCTGTTGACTGTAAGCTCATCATGGGCAGGGGATTTGCTTATTGCTACATTGTATTCTCCCAAGCACTTAGTACAGTGCTTTGCATAAGTAAGCACTCACTAAATACGACTGAATGAATGAATGAGTGAATCAATGGGGGATTTCAAACTGCAAATTCGAGGTTTCTCCCCACAGACTGTTTGGCTGGCCAGATTGAGGGTGCTGCCAGGCTGGTGTAAGTACTTATGCAAGGGAACTGCATGGCAAGATTTGAGGTGGAGGAATGAGGGAGAGAGATGAGAGCAGCGGAGATTCCCATTCTCCTGATGTGCTGCTCTCTGACCTCGCAATGAGAGGCACTTGGGCTTGGAACTGGTTTAAGCACAGCAAGAACATTTGTGAGCCACTCAGTCTGATATACTCCTCACTGTCCAGATGAGTGCTGGCCCTCCCTACTCCCACTGAGCTTTGGTTCCCCAGTCAGCTCTTCCACTACACTGGGGTGAGGCCGACCATGATCTTCAGTGCTGATGGAAGACCATCCAAACTGCTACCATGTTGATATAAGCACTTATCTTATCCCGCCCTAATCCTCTCCTGCTGTGATTACTGCATCTACCTCCTTGTTAACTTCCCTGTCTCCTGTCTCTCCCCAACCTACTCCAAATTTCACTCTGCTGCCTAGATCATTTTTCTACAGACATGTTCAGACCATGTTTCCCCACCTCCTCAAGAACCTCCAGTCGTTGCCCATCCACCTCTATATCAAAAAGAAACTCCTCACTATCAGTTTCAAAACACTCAATCATCTTGACTCCTCCTACTTTACCTCACTACTCTCCTACTACAACCCAGCCCGCACACTTCTCTTCTCTATTGCCAACCTTCTTACCATTCCTCGATCTAGTCTATCTCACCGTTGACTTCTCGCCCACATCCTGCTTCCGGCCTGGAATGCCCTCTTCGTATCTGATAGATAATTACCCTCCCCATCTTCAAACTTTACTGAAGGCACATCATCTCCAAGAGGCCTTCCCTCACTAAGCCCCCTTTCCCTCTTCTAAATCCCCCTTCCCTCTTCTCTCATTCCCTCCTGTGTAGCCTTAACTTACTCCCTTTATTCATCCCCCTTCCCAGCCCCACAACACTTATGTACATATCTGTAATTTTATTCATTTGTATCAATGTCTGTCTCTCCTTCGAGACTATAAATTTGTTGTGGGCAGGGAATATGTCTGTTATATTGTATTTTCCCAAGTGATTAGTACAGTGCTCTACACATAGTAAGTGCTCAGGAAATATGACAGACTGATTGACTAGTAACAGTGCTTGATGGTCAGCATCCGGGGGTGAACGAAGCTGGAAAACCTAATGGAGGCTTGCCCCATGCCTCCTTATCCTTCCATCAGTCAATCAGTGGTATTTATTGAGTTCTTACTGGGTGCAGAGAACTTGGGAAAGTACAATACAATCAGGTTAGAAGACACAATCCCTATCCATAAGGATCTTACAGTCTCTTTACGGTCGGGATGGACTTTTTCCCCACGGTTGGGTGGCAATCTCTTCCCTGACTACTGTTGCATTTTTGGAAGAAGTGCAGCTGATCAGGAGCCTGTAGGATCCCAATTTCTCTTCTAAAATTTGGATCTTCTGAAGGAAGCACTTGGAAATGACTCCTAATTGAATGGAACAATGCCGCTGCAGGCTATATGGAGACATATGTCATCTTGATTGCATTTTTAAGGTCATTATATTCTAGTATTTTCACATATCTTTTCCCTCCTCTATTGTGTAAGTTTGGGAAAACACTATTAAATACCCTTAGGAGTATGTTTGCAGTGAGTTAATAGAGAAAATCTAACTGTAAAGAACTAGCTGATCCACCATTGAGACGATAATGATAGCTGATTTTAATATTTAATGTAACTGCTAGAATTACATGTGTGAATATTTGTACAATCCCAATACATCTTTATATACTGTATTGATGCTTTTACTTCCTTCAAAATAAGTTGGTTTCAAAAATCTGTTCTCCTTGAGCTGATTATTTACCCCAGACGAAACCTTAGCGCCTTATGATTGCTATCAACTTGATTGAAACATCTTGTCCTTTTGCACTTGAAAAAAAAGTATGAATGAAGTTATTTGGCATGTTCCCATTAATAGCAATTAGTATCAAACCACCAAATTGACAAATCATGCCTCTAAGGGCTGCTTTCTTACAGGATTTACCATTTTGGGGGATTTTTAAGGAGGTCACCCAAGGCTCCCTCTAAGGATTAGAATAAGAAGGCCTAATTTTATTCCTTGAGACCCCACCCTAAGGAGGTTCACGATTACGTCTGTCACAATTAGAGCTCCAAGATGGACTCCCTTTATTTTCCTTCCCTAAAATAAGATGAAAGAAGGGCCACCAGTCCTTCGACTGTTCGGTCTCAGATTCAAGTGTAACTTCCTCTTCATAATGTCAAGTCAGTCCAGAGACTGGCCTGCTGAGGGAGCAGGTACAGGACAGATCACGCAACTGTAAAACCAGCAGCCAGTATTCCCTCGATAGTCCTTCACCTCAAACCAGCCTAAGGGGCTTCTGGATCAAAATTTGGAGCAGGTCATCTGAAGGTCTTTTAGAAAAGTGTTTAACATTAAACATGGAAACACAGACATATACACCAATGACAAGCTTGAGAGGGAACTTGAGAGTCTCAAAAATTAATTCATCTTCATTAATTTATATCCACAGCCATTTCTGCATGGGACAGCGTGGCTTAGTGGAAAGAGCACAGGGTTGAGAGTCAGAGGTCATGAGTTATAATCCCGGCTCTGCCACTTGTCAGCGGTGTGACTTTGAGCAAGTCACTTGACTTCTCTGTGCCTCAGTTACTTCATCTGTAAAATGGGGATTAAGACTGTGAGTCTCATGTGGGACAATCTGATTTCCTTGTATCCTGATTTCCTCGGAACACTGCCTGGCACATAGTAAGCATTTAACAAATACCATTATTATTACTATTACATTTGTAAATATATACATAATATATTGTGTATCTAATAAAGCTATATGTATTTATGTAGATCTCTATGTAGATATATGAATATGTGTTACAGATGTACATATATACACAAAATAATCTTTCTCCAATTTAGGGGAAAAATGAAAAATCCCTCAGTCTTTCAGCTGGAATATATGAGAGTTAGGGGCCACTGGGTTTTGATTTCTCTCCAATCTCCGTTGACAGATCTCAACATTGAAATTCAGGGACTTTGAAGTCCCGCGGTTGCCTAGTCTGTATGGTTAAATATGCAGGGCCCCCTGAAAATTTACTTAGGCTGTTTACCAGGGGAGAACCATGGTACTAACTCATGCAAGAGGAAGCAGCTCTGGCAGAGCCAATGATAAAAATAATAATGAAGATTATAATGGTGCTATTTGCTAACTGTTTACTATATGCCAAACACTGAAATAAGCACTGTGATAGATACATGATAATCAGATCACACAGTCCCTGTCCCATCCCTGGCTCACAGTCTACATAGGATGGTTTGACAAGTTTGATCTTGTTGGGCATAGACTCCATTAGCTCGAAGCGAGCACATCACATACAGGAGTGGTGAGCAGATTGCTGAAGTGACCCTCTGATGGTATGCCGACAACGAGGGGAAAGTCCCCAGAAAGGTGGTATTCACCCTTGCCTGTCCCAGTTGGCTGAGAACACGCCATCATCTCCCCACCCTGAGCGAAAAGTCCAAAGGGCCAGATCCCCTGTTAAATCGGCACTTAAGAAATAGCTCTTTGTAGAGGGATGAAAGTGTTGTAAGCTGGTCTAACTCTAGCCGCTACGGCCCACACTTCGATGGTTAGTACTGGTAATGCCATGAAGAATCCTCTGGGTATGTGAGTATCCCGGACTGTTGACTTAGAAGAGAGCTAAGTGTCCCCCTTGGGCTGGAGCACACGTGCAGCTTGGTTCAGTGCGTGGAACACAGGCCTGGGAGCCAGAAGGACTGGGGTTCATTCATTCATTAAATCTCATTTATTGAGCACTTACCGTGTACGAAGCACTGTACCAAGTGCTTAGGAGAGTGCAACACAACAGTAAACCGACACATTCCCTGACCACAATGAGCTTATAGTCTAGAGGTGGGCAGTCGGACCTTAATATAAACACACAAATTACCAGTATATACATAGATGCTGTGGGACTGGGAGGGAGGACGAACAAAGGGACCAAGTGACGGTGATGCAGGATGGAGTGGGAGAAGAGGAAGTGGGGGCTTAGTCAGGGGAGGTCTACTCAGGAGATGTGTCTCAATAAGGCTTTGGAGGCGGGGCAAGTAATTGTCAGATCTGGCGAGGTAGGGCGTTCCGGGACAGAGGCAGGACTTGGACAAGGGGTCGGCAGCAAGTTAGGTGAAATCAAGGCACAGTGAGAAGTTTAGAATCAGAGGAGCAAAGTCTGAGGCCTGGGTTATAGAAGGAGAGAGGCGAGGTAAGGTAGGAGCGGGCAAGGTGATGGAGTGCTTTAAAGCCAATGACGAGGAGGTGGATGGGCAACCACTGGAATTTTTTGAAGAATGGGGTGACTTGTTCTGAACGTTTTTGTAGAAAAATGACCCAGGCAGCAGAGCAGAGTATGGACCGGAGTGGGGAGAGACGTGAGGCTGGAAGGTCAGCAAGTAGGGTTCTAATCCCCACTCTGCCCCTTGTCTGCTGTGTGACCTTGGGCAAGTCACTTCACTTCTCTTTGCCTCAGTTACCTCAACTGTAAAATGGGGGTTAAGAATGTGAGCCCCAGGTGGGACAGGGACTGTGTCCAACCTGATCAACTTCCACCTACCCAGAGCTTAGACCTGTGCTTGGCAGAAAGTAAGTGCTTAAACCTCCTCTAATCTGCCAAACAATCACACTTGCCCCCTTCAAAGTCTTACTCAAGGCTCACCTCCTCCAAGAGGTCTTCCCCGACTAAGCCCCTCTTTTCCTCAGCTGCCCCTCCCCTCCCCATCGCCCCAACTCTTTCCCTCTGCTCTAGCTCCCCTCCCTGCTCCACAGCACTTGTGCATATATGTACAAATCTATAATTCTATTTCTTTATATTAATGCCTGTTTACTTGTTTTGATGTGTGTATATATATAAAATTCCATTTATTTATATTGATGCTATTGATGCCTGTTTACTTGTTTTGATGTCTGTCTCCCCCCTTCTAGACTGCGAGCCTGTTGTGGCCAGGGATTGTCTCTATTGCTGAATTGTACTTTTCAAGCCCTTAGTACAGTGATCTGCACACAGTAAGCGCTCAATAAACACGATTGAATGAATGAATGAATGAAAGTACCTTAACTATTATTATCATTATTATGATCTTTAGGTGTGCCCCTTAAAGACCTGTTAATTGATGTTTGATAAGTATTAGTATTGGGGCCCAAGGTCATAGAAATCTGGTGTCTCCCCAGTGAACGCGAGACGATTATGAGAGGCTTCAATAAGCCACTGTGTTGAGTGTGGATATTCCTCCTGTGCATGTTCCTGCTTCTCAGTGGCTTAGTGGAAACAGCACGGGCTTGGGAGTCAGAGGTCATGGGTTGTTTGTCTGTCCGACTCCCCCGATTAGACCGTAAACCCGTCAAACGGCAGGGACCGTCTCTATCTGTTGCCGACTTGTTCATCCCAAGCGCTTAGTACAGTGCTCTGCACATAGTAAGCGCTCAATAAATACTATTGAATGAATGAATGAATGAATTATCCCGGCTCTGTCCCTTGTCAGCTGTGTGACCTGGGGCAAGTCATTTAACTTCTCTGTGCCTCGGTGACCTCATCTGTATAATGGGGATGAAGACTGTGAGCCCTACGTGGGTCAACCTGATTATCTTGTATCTAGCCCAGCGTTCAGAACAGTGCTTGGCACATAGTAAGCACTTAACAAATACCAACATCATTATTATTATTATTTTTAAAGACTCTTTCATTCTTATTGGCTGGGTGTGGTTGGTGATTGGTGCATTCCGAGAGGGAAAGTCGGATCCTGGAACCCCAGGTCCCAGGCAATCGTATTTATCGAGCGCTTACTGTATGCAGAGCACTGTACTAAGCACTTGGGAGAGTACAATACAACAATAAACAGACACATTCCTTGCCCACAATGAGCTTATGTGGTCCCAGCAACCAGGGAAAAGGGAGAATGGGTCTTCAACCCCCATTTTGCATATGAGGAAATTGAGTTAGAGACAACTCAAGGGAGTTGTCCTGGGTCACATGGCACAGAAGTGGCAGACCTGGGATTAGAACCCAGGTCTTCCGACTCTCGGGCCTGTGGTCTTTTCATTGGGCTATACTGCAGTGGGAAGGAGAAACCCATTTTCTTCCAGAAAAATAACTTCTGGCTGTGTAGAGCTGGATCGAGTGGCACTGGTCCCATGGGGCTTGTTGGTTTGATTATTTGTCCTGATGAGATAGGCTAGGCCTCTCAGCCCCCAGGTTCCGGGACTCCTGAGTGACAAGTCGGTGGATGGTTGAATAACTAGGCATGATGTGAATTAGATATTTGCAGGAATGCAAATGCAAGGGTCTATTGGAAGAAGCTAGGAGGCTTGAACAGCCATTGTAAATAACTCTGCCCGCTCACGTATCGCACGGTCTGTTAGGACTCAATAAACCACAAACATTCCCTGGATTGAAAATTGGATGAATTCGGGTGGATGAAAGCAAGAAGCCTAGTGAGAATGCAGCAGTGAGGCCTAGTGAAAAGAGCACAGTCCAGGGAGTCAGAGGACCTGGGTTCTAATCCCAGCTCTGCCAGTTGCCTGCTAGGGAAACTTGGGCAAGTCACGTAAGTTCTCACTGGCTCTGTTTCCTCAGCCGTAAACTGGGGATTCAAAATCTGTTCCCCGTCCTACTTAGACCATGAGCCCCATAATGGGTCAGGGACTGTGTCCAATGTGATTAACTTTTATTCACCCCAGAGCTTAGAACATTGTTTAACACATAGGAAGTGTTCAACAAATAAAATTAAAAAGAGGGTATAAGATTAAAGATAGATTGTTTCCCCTGTTCCTTTCTTCACACGTATTTACGTGGCCACAAAATGAAAAGGATTGAGAAGTCAATCAATCGCATTTATTGAGCGCCTATTGTGTGAGAACACTGCATTAAGCATTTGGGAGAGTACAATATAGCAATGAACACATTCCCTTCTCACAAGGTAGTTACGGTCTACAGAAGTGACAAAATCATTATTGAGGAGTTGTAAAGGAAAGACGTGGGAGCAGGGAGCTGGATTCTACGACAATTGAGGGTGTTTATCAACCTGATGGTTCTATCATTTCATTCCCATAGGAGGGGCAAGGACAGCAGGAGAAATTCCTCAACAGGTTCCTCCTCGAGACAAAAGATGTTCGACTTCTCATGTCCCCGGAGGGAGAGTTGATAAGCCAAGAGGGCATGAGGGAATTTGGGATCATTTGAGTCATTTCATACAGAATCAGAAAATTGGGGGGATAAGCCAAGAGAGACAGGCATGTAGGAATTTGGGATCATGTGAGTCATTTCATACAGAATCAGAAAATTGTGGGGGGGGGGCATGTCAGAAGTTACTGCTGGTAGGTCATTTGAAGTGTAGGAAGGCAATCCTGTTGTTGCCCACGGAGATTTTGATTTCTCTTTATTGGAAATCCCCTAATATGATGACTACTCACTGCAGAAATTTGACAGAAGCCCTCCCTTGCTAAATGACCCTGAATTCATCAAGCCACTGGTCTCACCAACCAAGCCATTGTCAATAGAGGCAAGAGTGGTAATAACGTTGGAGGAGATTCATTTTTATCATATCTAGGAGAGAGGTCATGTCTTCGGGAAGGTGGGTAGCATGAAGCATAATGATATTGGAGATAATGATGAGAATGATGGCAATCATAATGATAAAAATGCATTCATTTATTCAATTGTATTCACTGAGTGCTTACTGTATGCAAAGAACTGTACTAAGCATTTGGAAGAGGAAAATATAACAATAAAAAGACACATTCCTTCCCCACAGTCTAGAGGAGGAGACAGATATTACTGCAAATACATACACAAATTATAAATTATACGAATAAGTGCATTACATATATCAATCTGTATGGATGAATCTGTATGAATCTTGACCTTAAGCTCATTGTGGGCAGGGAATGTGTCTACCAACTCTGCTATACTGTACTCTCCCAAGCGCTTAATATACTCCTCTGGACACAGTTGGCACTCAGTAAATACATTTGTTGGATTAAAAAACTAATTCAGTTGATTCTATACAAATGGATCGGACACAGTCCTTGTCCCACACAGAGCTCACAGTCAAAAATAATAATGATAATGATGGTGTGTGCTAAGCGCTTACTATGTGCCAAACACTGCTCTAAGCGCTGAAAGGGATGGAGCATCAGATATTTAACCCCCATTTTATGGATGAGGAAACAGGAATGGAGAAATTACGCGACTTGCCCAAGATCACACAGCAGACAAGTGGCAGAGGCAGGATTAGAACCCATGAATTCCAGTCACGTGCTCTTTCCACTAGGCTGCGTTGTTTCTCCAACCTGTGCTGATTCTATCTTGCACCTAACCCTGGCACATCTGGAACTGGCTGATATAAACCCTGATACCTCTGGTAGAATGACCCTGCTGCCTATGTGACACACAAGTGCCACTTTTCACACAGTAGCTTAAGCCCCAGAATCTCTTTTATCCAAATTTCAAGCATGGAGGACGATTATCTCTGAAGTGCATTGGAAAATTCAGCCCCAGGTAGACAACCTCATGGATATCTGCCAAACCACTCCCGGAAATTCTGCCCAGTGGGTTTCCTGTGCTGAGTGCAGGATGCCTGGGAAAAACTTTCCCATAAATAGAACATCCAAGCGAGTACTGCAGAGTTCCCCAAGGTCAGCACTGTTAGGCCATTAGAGCTGCATCCTCGATAAATTAAACCTCGGATCTCCTCTTCTGGGTGTGGAACTTCCTGGCCTTTCGTAAGCAAATACGTGAAGCCCAACTCGCTGACTCTGCTGGATAATCCCAGCCAGGAAGGGAGGGATTCTAAGAGTTCCGGTCACCACCGCTGAAAGCCCACTACCCCGTTAACTGGCTGGCTCAGTGGAACATAATGAAATAGCTCTTCCTGTCTCATCAACCTGATCCCCCGTCTCATGAGGCTTAGCGGTTTCCAGCATCGATACCGACACACGTTAATGACACAATGAGAAAAGTTAATGCAAAGGTCTGATTGAGCTGATCTCCCATCACAGGCCATTTAACAAAGTTAATAGTAGAGAGAGCACCATTAATATTTAATTAAATATCCCAGAATCACAAGCTGTCACTGGTGGAACTGAAATCCATCTCCATACTTTAGCCTCACTACCACGGTTGCACCGGTGCCAAGGTGGGTTTGGACGTTCCTTTCCGTGCCGAGCGGATGCAACGTGGTCCCAGGACCCATGCCACCCAGCTGCCCACGATGCCAACTCATGAAGCAAGTTGGTAAGTCTCTCCCAACAGGAGAAGGGGCAAAAATTGGAGTTCTGCCCCTTAATCTCTAGGTCAGCTTTTAGCCACCAACAAAATAGAATTTTTACTCATGTAGTCTGGCAACGTTACAGATTTCCCTGCTACGCAGCGTTGTCTCGAGGTTAGCTTATGGATCTTTGGGTTAAAGGGGAAGAATCTACGACATGAGAGAGCAACTCATCGAATAAAATGTGGGTACAATATCCATAGGGCAATTCCCCACCACTGGCCTCCGTTGGGACAACTATTTGAATACATTCTGCCACCAGATGCAAGCTGCCTAATCCAAGATTGGTTCGATAGCCACGTTCCTACACCTAATCTAGAGTTCCCCTAAATAAAGCCTTTACATATACAAGAAACCCATACATAACCCTACATTGGTCTCTTCTTATTACTATGCTAATGATAACAAAAATAATCATGATAAAGGTATGTGTTCAATGTTTACTATGTGCTAAGCACTGGGATAATTATAATACAATCACATCAGGCACAGTCCCTGTCCCTCCTGTGGGGTTCACACTGAAACCTATTTCAGTGGGGCCTTGATGTCTACAAAAAAATGTGTGAGGCCAGACAGTTATAACTCAAAGGCCTCAGTCAGCTACATTCTCTCTCTCTCTGTATCAGATCTCGCAAAATAATAAACTCCTTTACTATGCTTAAGGAATTCTGGCTCTTACCCCTATCCATTTTGGTGTGTTGTAATAGCCGTAGTGGTAAAAGTACAATTTATTGAGTGCCCACTTGATGTGGTACATTGTACTAGATGATCTAGCATCTACAGGGAAATACAGAATAAAGAAATTTTCCCTGTCCACAAGGAGCTTACACCGTAAAGGCAAACTCAATCACTTTTCTGTCCTTTTCTTCTTTTTATGGTATTTGTTAAGCACTTACTATATGCCGGGCACTGTACTAAGTGCTGGGAGAGAACAAGCTAATCAGGTTGGACACAGTCTCTATGTCCCACATGGGGCTCACGGTCTCTGTCCCCATTTTACAGATGAGGTAACTGAGGCAAAGAGAAGTTAATTGACTTGCCCAAGGCCACAGAGCAGACAAGTCGTGGAGCCAGGATTCGAACCCAGGTCTTTCTGATTCCCAGGTCCAGGCTCTGTCCACTAGACCACACTGTCTCTCTAATCCTTCTGACTTCTCCCCCAGTGCCCCTTCTTCTGTCTTGGTTAGCAATGGAGCAACGCAGTTATGAGATCTAGACCGGAACCCCCTACTGGACCACCAACTGGACCAGGACGCACTGCTCAGTTACTTGCAAAGCAGGAAAATATTCAGTGACAAATACCACCTGCCAGTTCTTTTCAGGTTAAAAAGATTTTTCTAAAGAAAATTAAACACAAAATGACTGCCATGTAATGCGCTCCATTTCATCAGTTTCTGGCAGATTGAACATGACTTTTTTTCATCACACACTGTATTTCAAAAACCCCTTAACATTTTTGAAGATGTTATTTGTCACATAGAGAAAGAAGTCCCAGTAGCTAACTCCCGAGATCAAATGAAATTGCTGAATTGAAAGACTATTTCTGAACATGGTTGGGTTTTTCCGGAGTCATATCATCTTTCTCTACCTCTCTTAGTTTTCATCTAAAGCCAATTTTTACCACAAAACTCCCAGGTTTTATGAAACGGAATAATTCATTTTCATTTCATTTTCATTTTGACCCAACTTCTGTAGCCACGTTTGCTACTCAAAATAGCATTTTCTTTTTTGACCCAATCCTAATGAAGCCTCCTCTAAGGCGACAACCTATGTGTAATTGCTATATGCCATGCAGGTATAATAATAATAATAATAACTGTTACTATTATTATCACTCCGGTATTTGTTAAGCACTTACTGTTTGCCAGACACTGTACTAAGCTTTGGGGTGGATACAAGCAAATCAGCCCACGTGGGGCTCACAGTCTTAATCACCATTTTACAGATGAGGAAAGTGAAGTTCAGAGCAGTGAAGTGATTTGCCCAGAGTCACACAGCAGAGCGGGGATCAATATTCTGCTTCTGACTCCCAGTTACCATCATCTATATCACAACACTGGAAGTTTCAAAGTCGCCTTTGCATTTGGAACCGTACCCTTTATTCACCCGACGCAGCTCTACGACTCTTCATTCATTCTTTCATTCATTCACTCAAATGGATTTACTGAGTGCTTACTGTGTGCGGAGAACTGTACTAAGTGCTTGGGAGAGTGCAATTCAACAATAAACAGACACATTCCCTGCTCAAAACAAAGTTACAGTCTTTGGGGGCCGGGGGGAGGGGGTGGGGAAGAGGCAGACATCAATACAAATAAATAAAATTACAGGTACGTACATAGGTTCTGTGGGGCTGGGAGCAGGGTAGAGCAAAGGGAACAAGTCAGGGTGATGCAGAAAGAAGTGGGAGATGAAGAAAGGTGGGGCTTAGGTTTGTGAAGGCCTACTGGAGATGTGCCTCCAATAAGGCTTCCAAGGCAGGGAGGGGAATTTTCTGTCGGAATAGAGGAGGGAGGGCGTTCCAGACCAGAGGCGGGATGTGGGCTAGGGGTTGGTGGAGATATAGGCGAGATCAAGGCACAGCGAGAAGGTTAGCAATAGAGGAGCGAAGTGTGCGGGCTGGGTTATAGGAGAGAAGGGAGGTGAGGTAGGAGGGGGCAAGGTGCTGGAGTGCTTTAAAGCCAATAGTGAGGATGGATGGGCAGCCACTGGAATTTTTGGAGAAGCGGGGTGACATGGCCTGAACACTGTTGTAGAAAAATGGCCCATTGGGCAGAGACAGGAGACTGGGAGGTCAGCGAGGAAGCTGATGCAGTAATCCAGGCAGGATACGATGGGTGATCGTACTAACATGGTAGCTGTTTGGATGAAGAGGAGAGGACATACCCATAATTTATTTACTTATAATAATGCCTGTTTCTGCCTTTAGACTGTAAACCCATTGTGGACAGGGAACGTGTCTACTAACTCTGTTATACTGTAATAATAATAATAGTGATGGTATTTGTTAAGCACTTACTACTAATAATAATAATAATGTTGGTATTTGTTAAGCGCTTACTATGTGCCAAGCCAAGACACAAGGGAATCAGGTTGTCCCTCGTGAGGCTCACAGTCGTAATCCCCATTTTACAGATGAGGTAACTGAGGCACCAAGAAGTTAAGTGACTTGCCCAAAGTCACACAGCTGACAAATGGCCGAGCCGGGATTCGAACCCATGACCTCTGACTCCAAAGCCCATGGTCTTTAAGCGCTTACTATGTGCCATGCACTGTTCTAAGCGCTGGGATAGATACAAGGTGATCAGGTTGTCCCTCGTGGGACTCACAGTCTTAATCCCCATTTTACAGATGAGGTAACTGAGGCCCAGAGAAGTTAAGTGAATTGCCCAAAGCAGACAAGTGGCGGAGCTGGGATTAGAACTCACGACCTCTGACTCCCAAGTCCGTGCTCTTTCCACTGAGCCGCGCTGCTTCTCGTACTCTTCCAAGTGCTTAGTACAGTGTTCTGCACACAGTAAATGTTCAATAAATGTGAATCATTGACAGACTGAAGTTTTGCTTCACTGTGTCTTTCAAATATTTCTTCTGCCTTCCTCGTTCAAGGTCTGGGCACTTCAGCTCATAACCAAGCAGATGCTGGGTATTCTGCTAGATTCCATTCCCTTTACAAGTTCTAACAAAGATGTGATGCAACAAGTATTTCATTTTTTAGGGTATTAGTTATGTACATTCTCTGTAAAATGACAATTATTAGTAATAATGATGGTATTTGTTAAGTGCTTACTAGATACCAACCACTGTTCTAAACTTAAATACTCCTCCCTCCTACTTAGACTGTGAGCCCGATATGGGACAGGGACTAGGTCCAGCCTGATCAACTTTAATTTGCCCCAGTATTTAGCACATAACAAGTACCATAAAAAGCACCTTAAAAATGCGTCAGGTCCTATCCTAAGTGCTGGAGTAGATACAAACTAATTAGGTTGGATACAGTCCCTTTCCCACCTGGGGCTCGCGATCTTAATCACTTTGAAGTAACTGAGGCACAAAGAAGTTAAGTGACTTGTCCAAGGTCAGGCAGCAGAAAAGTGGAGGAGCTAGGATTAGAATCCAGGTCCTCTGACTTCCCGGCCTGTGCTTTTTTTCATGAGGCCACGCTGCTTTTTGCTGCCAGTGGATTGACTCCCTTTCAGAATCACACTGTTTGTGCTATTCTCTCGTCATGTGATTTTGAGGCACAAGGTGGAATTGATCAAAAAAGCCGTTAGACATTGGATGGGGTATAATCAAGTCATATGACTGTCCTTCAGGTCGATGCTACAGTTTCTCCTTAGACCTTCACTTTGGTCTTAGGTTTGATGCTACTTTGGTGTGTCAGCCTCTAAAATGATCTTCTTGATGTGGTTTTCTAGTTTTTTTGCCAATCTTTTCATCAACGTGGACAACTTACTAACTATCCAAGGAGAGGAATTCAGTGGCGGTATTGGAATCTAGATCCCCATTGGGGAGATATTTGGCTACGAGTAGGGTTTGTGCAGGGTTTGTTAGGTGCAGGGAGATACATAGTCTCAGTTTTCCCGCAAATAGTCAGTCCATAGCACTTTGCTGATTCTGAAAAGTAATTCGGAATATCATGAGTGCATTGTTTCGAATGGGTTTTTCTACAGTACTGGTTATAACCATTTGGGAAATGCTTTATAACTAACTTTTAAGGGAAGCAGCGAGGCTTAGTGGATACAGCACAAGGCCTGGGAGTGACTTTGGGCAAGTGTGGGAGTGTGGGACTGTGGGAGTGACCTTGGGCAAGTTGCCTCTTCTCCTTATCTCAGTTATTTCATCTGTACAGTGGGGATTAAGACAGTGAGCCTCACGTGGAACAATGGATTGGGTCCAACCTGATTAGCTTGTATCTACCCCAGAGCTTAGTACAGTGTCTGGCACAGAGTACACACTTAAGAAATACCAAAACAAACCAAAAACTTTTGATGATGGTTTTATCCTGTTTAATTGAATGTCCCAAAGGATAGGAATCGTGCTTTAATACCAGCTTCCAGGTGTCCCGTTGCATCCTCAGGGGTGACTGCACTGACCGAACAAGATCGAAGCAATACAACATACTTTACAATGCGGATGGTGGAAAAAGAATTAGAAAAGACCCTGATTCTGATGTATCACTGATATTGTCCTGAAATAATATTTGAATCTTTACAAACCTTGCAGTGTAGCCCAACATACTTAGCACACCTTTTGAAACTCACAAGAGTGAAGCAATGTAGCCTAATGGAAAGAACTAGGGTGTGGGAGGCAGGAGACATGGGTTCTAATCCTGACTGCCATTTGCCTACTGTGTGACCTTGGGGAAGTCACTTTAACTTCTCTGGGCCATAACTTCTCCCCTAGACCGTAAGTTTCTTCTGGGCAGGGAACTCGTCTATCAAATGTGTATGTAGTCTCCCAAGCACTTAGTACAGTACTCTGCACATAGTGAGAGTGCTCAATGAATATCACTGATTGACTGCTTGTTTGAGTTCCTCATCTGTAAAATGGAGACTGAATAAGTATTCTCCTGGGGCTATATCTGACCAGGTCACTTAGACTCTATCCCAGCTCATACCAGTGCTTGGCACATAGTAAGCACTTCACAAATATCATTTTTAGGTGACTCAGCTTGCCCAGAACTGATCTCATCTTCCCTCCTAAACCCTCTCCTCCCCATGGCTTTCCCATCACTGTTGACAGTATCACAATCCTCCCTGTCCCACAAGCCTACTTGGCATTATCCTTGACTCCATCTCTCTCCTCTAAGCTCGATATCCAGCCGGTCACTAAATCCTAGTGGTTCTACCTTCACAACATCTCCAGAATCTGCCCCTTCCAAACTACTCCCGTGTTTCTCCAAGCACTTTGCATATCCCATCTTTACTACCACATCAGCCACCTTGCTGATCTCTCTGCCTCCAGTCCACTCTTCACCCTGCTGCCTGGATGATTTTTCTAAAATATTATTTGACACACTCTTCAGAAAACCTCCAGTTGTTGCCCATCCATCCTGCAAGAAGTAGAAACCTACCATCTAGAAGCAGAATCTGCTGACAGCATTAATTTCTATATTACCAATGCAAATCTTTGATTGTGTCCAAGATTTCTCGGTTAGCTCGGCACCTGACGGCAGCTTCCTTCAGATTCATTGACAGTCCGAAACACCGTATTTCTCCCCTCTGTCTTCTTGTGCACAGGGAGGGTGTCTTCTGCTTCTGTCAGACTTTTTTGATGATCTGTTACTGGGTCTAGGGAAAAGAGCATTACTCTGGGAATCATAAGAGCTGGATTTTAGTCCTCGTTCTGCATATAGCCAACTCATGTTGGCAAAGAACGCACACACACTTCACAATCAATCAATCAATCAGTGTGCTACACCCTTACTGTATTTCTGCCTGTCTGCTTGTGACACTCTGTGTCCAAAGGGCAACATGGCTGTTGGGATTCAGAAAGTGTGAATGGTATTCTGCCAGTTACCAGTACTATAATCACTTCCTTCTTAGGGATTCTCATTACTGAAGCATCGGGACCAAGGCTCATCTGTTGTTCCTGACGATACGCTCCACGTCTCCATGTCCTGTTGTGCTCTCCCAAGTGCTTAGTACAGGACTCTGCACACAGCAGGTGCTCAATAAATACAACTGAATGATAATAATAACGGTGGCATTTAAGTGTTCACTATAGTCTTTCATTTATTCAGTCGTATTCATTAAGCACTTATAGTGTGCAGAGCAGCGTACTAAGCACTGGGGAATGTATAACAATAAACAGTGACATTCCCCGCCTACAACAAGCTCACAGTTTAGAGCGGGGAGACGGGCATTAATACAAATAAATAAAATTACGGATTTGTACATAAGTGCTGTGGGGCTGGGAGGGGGGAAGAGCAAAGAGAGCAAGTCAGGGTGATGCAGAAGAGAGTGGGAGAGGAGGAAAAGTGGGGCTTAGTCTTACTGAGGAGATGTGTCTTCGATAAGGCTTTGAAGCGGGGGGAGAGTAACTGTCTGTTGAATTTGAAGAGGGAGGGCGTTCCGGGCCAGAAGTAGGATGTAGGCCAGGAGTTGGCGGCGAGACAGGTTGAGATCGAGACACAGTGAGAAGGTTAACTCTAGAAGAGTGAAGAATGTGGGCTGGGTTGTAGAAGGAGAGAAGTAGATGAGGGAGGAGAGTGCAAGGCGATAGAGTGCTTCGTGACAGACACTGTACTAAGCGCTGTGGTGGATACAAGCAAATCGGGTTGGACACAGTCCCTGCCCCACATGGAGCTCACAGTCTCAATCCTCATTTTACAGATGAGATAACTGAGGCAAAGCAAAGCGAAGTGACTTGCTCAAGTTCATACAGCAGGCCAATGGCGGAGTCAGGATTAGAACCCACGACCTTCTGCCTCCCAGGTCTTTGCTCTATTCAGTACAACATTCCCAAGTGCTTAGTATAATTCACTGCAGTCAGTAGGTGCTTAATTGATACCATTACTATTAACTGCATAGAGGTTAATCAACATCATCAGCATTATCATAACAATAATATTTATTAAGTGATGACTATGTGCCATACACTGCACTAAGCAAGAGGGTAGATATAAGATCGTCCAGTCTAATACAGTCCCTGTCCCACATGGGGCTCATTCATTCAACTGTATTTCATTTTACAGGGGGAGGGAGAACAGATAATGAATACCCATTTTATAGATGAGGAAGCTGAGGCATAATAATAATAATAATGTTGGTATTTGTTAAGCGCTTACTGTGTACAGAGCACTGTTCTAAGCGCTGGGGGAGATATAGGGTAATCAGGTTGTCCCACGTGAGACTCACAGTTGATCCCCATTTTTCAGATGAGAGAACTGAGGCCCAGAGAAGTGAAGTGACTTGCCCACAGTCACACAGCTGACAAGCGGCAGAGCCGGGAGTCGAACCCACGAACTCTGACTCCCAAGCCCGGGCTCTTTCCACTGAGCCACGCTGCTTCTCTAAGTGAAGTAACTTGTCCAAGGTCACCCAGCAGGCATGTGACAGACATGATTAGCTCACCTCGATGTCTTCTTTAGAGTCTTCAACATACAGCAGTTTCTGAGTGACTGTCTCAGAGATTTCATTGCTGCGCACAATGTGCTTATTAAAAGAATATTTGATGAATTGGAAGCATATTCGGACTCTAGCTTCCTGGTGCAGTGACACAATCTCAAGCATGATAACATATCATGGGGTGAGCCAGACCGTACCTACTACATAGTCAAATGCTTAGTACGGTGCTCTTCATTTATTATGTGTAAAATAAATATCAGTGGTCGAATGACACAGTCCTATTTTCTCAGATGGACGGGGCGGTGGCGGGGGGGGTGGGGGGGGTGGGAGGAAGAACATCCAGAGAGCCTTCGATTCTGACTAACCCAATCATATTACTGGGGAGGATACTAATTTCTCAGGGTAGCCAAATATTCTTAGCCCAGACCCGAAGATGATGTCAAATGCTGCTATAAAATCTAAATGTTGCTTTCTGCAGTTTTTGTGCTGCAAAGATCATTCCCTGCTGGGCTGGGCTTTGGTCAGAAGCCAGAGTGTAATTCAAGGAGGCCATCAATCAATCAATCAATAGTATTGAACGAATGCCTACTGTATTCAGTGTGTTTACAGACTTTCTTCCCTAGTATATTTAGAAGACTAAGAGCTAGATATTTGCCAATTATGAAGAGTGGTGACATACTCCAGGTGGTTACCCTGGCAACTATCTCTCCTTTTAAGGATGATGATCATGGTGACATCTTTGAAGAGCCCATGAAATTCATCATTCGATCGTATTTACTGAGCACTTACTGTGTGCAGAGCACTGTACTAAGCATTTGGGAGAGTACAATACAACAAAAAGCAGTCACGTTCCCTGCCCACAACGAGTTGACAGTCTATGTGTGCGTGTGTCGGGGGGAGACAGACATTAATAATCAGTGAATTATCGGACCGCATAATAATAATTATTATTTTATTTATTAAGTGCTTACCAGGTTCTCAAGCACTTTTCTAAGCACTGGAGTAGATAGAAGTTAATCAGGTTGGGCACGACCCGGTCTCACAGTGAGGCTCATAGCCAAAGTGGGAAGATGATCAGGAAATTGAATTAAATCTCCATTTTACAGATGAGGAAACTGAGACACAGGGAAGCTAAATAATTTGCCCGAGGTCACACAGTAAGCAAGTGGTAAAGCCAAGTTTAGAGTCCAGTCCTCTGACTTCCAGGCCCATGGTCTATCCACTAGGCCAGGCTGCTCCTGTAAAGGCTCATCTCCTTTTTTTTTAGATTTTCTTGGAGATTTCTTAGAGAAGCAGCATGGCCTAGTGGATAGAGCATAGGCCTGGGAGTCAGAAGGACCTAAATTCTAATCCCAACTCCTCCCCTTGTCTGCTGTGTGACCTTGGGCAAGTCACTTCATTTCTCGGTGCCTCAGTTTCCTCGTCTGTAAAATGGGGATGAAGACCACGATCTCCAAGTGAGACAAGGACTGTGTCCAACCTGATCAGCTTGAATCTACCCCAGTGCTTTGTACAGTGAGTGGCTTAAAAATATCATAAAAAAGTATCACCAGATCTAGATATTTTATCATTTCTCACAGCTTTTTCTGCAGCCACGACTTCCTCTAAGTTTGGTTGGAGAGCCACACCACCAGCAAGCGGGCCCAGAACCCCTGAAGTTCTACACACATCTGAAAACCAGCCCCACCAAGTTAGTATTACAAGGCAGGGTATTAGCAGCAGAGCGCTGCTTCTAAAGGTAACCACAGAAACGGGAAGAAAAAGGCTTCTTGAATTACAGTTTGAACCCTCAAATGAAACTCTGTACATTTTTTAAGACACCGGTTTCATTTGTTAAATACAACACTAACTTTGAGCTATAACTTAATCTATAAAGTAAATATTCAAAATGTTTTCTTTTGTGGGTTGGCAATAAATTGCTTTTAGTGATGCCATCTTACTTTGATTAGTGAAAATATAGAACTCCTTTATGAAATTATTAACCTGTACCCCCCCATTCTTGCATCAAAATAAATAATCATTTAATTTTTTTTACTGATTTTCACTCAATAAATACTGTAGTAAATTCCAACAATTCCTAGGGGAAAATTTCTAACGTGAAAACCCAAAATGAGGATGCCTATCTTTATATCAGCAGAGAGGAACCACCAATCATTGTTTTAAGAACACAAAGTACCTCAATCAATAAAACACAATTTTTATAAATAAGTATAATAAAACACCCAGAGTTATTGCTTTGGTTGCATCTTTTAATGGTGATTACGGCTAAAAATAGCTAGATCCGGTCAAGGTTTTTGAGCACTGTTTCATCTGAAATGCTCTTACTCTAGAAAAACGTATCTTGTATAAATTGCACATTTGCCAAAACATCAGTGCACTGGATTCTTTACCGTGTCGAATCAAACTGCTGAGAAGCAGTGTGGCCTAGTGAAAAGAGCGCGGGAATGGGAATCAGGAGTACCTGGATTCTAATCCCGTCTTTGCCACCTGTCTGCTGCGTGACCTTGGGACAAGTCACTTCTCTGTACCTCAGGTATCTCATCTGTAAAATGGGGGTTAAAACTCTAAGCCCGATGTGGGAAAGGGACTGTGACTGACTCAGTTTGCTTGTATCTACCCTGCCATTTATTTCACCGCCCAGCACATAGTAAGTGCTTAACAAATACCATTAAAAAGATAACATCCAATTTGGTCTAATTAACTCCCGAACTATTAACTTGAGAAGCAGCAGGGCCTAGTGGATGGAGCATAGACCTGGGAGTCATAAGGACCTGGTTCTAATCCCAGATCTGCCACATGTCTACAGTGGGACCTTGGGCAAGTCACTTCATTTCTCTGGGCCTCAGTTACCTCATCTGTAAAATGGGGATTATGAGGGTGAGCCCCATGTGGGACGGGGCTGTGTCCAACCTGAAAGACTCATATAATAATATTGGTATTTGTTAAGCGCTTACTATTTGCCGAGCACTGTTCTAAGCGCCGGGGTAGACACAGGGGAATCAGGTTGTCCCACGTGGGGCTCACAGTCTTAATCCCCATTTTACAGATGAGGGAACTGAGGCACCGAGAAGTTAAGTGACTTGCCCAAAGTCACACAGCTGACAAGTGGCCGAGCCGGGGTTCGAACCCATGACCTCTGACTCCAAAGCCCGTGCTCTTTCCACTGAGCCACGCTGCTTCTCTAATGTACTCCAATTTTTAGAACGGCGATTGGCACAGAGTAAGAACTTAACTAGTACAGTAATCATTATGTAAACTCGTTTTGGGCGGGGAATATGTCTGTTTGTTGTTGCACTGTACTCTCCCAAGTGCTTAGTACAGTGCCTTGCACATAGTATGCACTCAAATAAATACAATTGAATGAATGATTATTATTAAAGTAAGTGCTTCAAATCCTATTATTATTATTATCATTTTGAAATGAATGCCTAAGCCAATTCATTCAATTGTATTTATTGAGCACTTACTAAGCGCTTGGAAAATACAATTCAGTTGGTAGGTGGCCTACTGAGTTCCAGGGATCAAAGTACCATAGGGTCCCTTGGTACCTCAGTTACCTCATCTGTAAAATGGGGATTAAGACTGTGAGCCTCACGTGGGACAAACTGATTACCCTGTAGCTACTCCAGCGCTTAGAACACTGCTCTGCCCATAGTAAGCGCTTAACAAATACCAACATAATTATTACCTAGACTCCAGTGCTTAAACACCCAGTTAATTGTTCAAAAATTCTTCTCTAGGTCTAATCGAACACTTTTTCCTGGTGATTAAACTTCTATTTCTTCTTTTTGGTCATCCGTGGAAGCACAGAATCACCGATCACGATCCTCTCGGTGAAACTCTTCGCAGGCAGCATTTGAAGGCAATTGATATGGATGCTGTGCTGCTTATTTGAAAATGATCATTTAAAATTCAGTAATTGGAAAGAGTACGATGTAAAGTGATAAAAAGAACCGTTAACGTACAGCGTAGGCCGAGACTGATGCGGAGAAACACGACTCTAGGGCAGGCACTGTGCAGGCTCTCTTGTACTCTCCCCAAATCTTCCCTGCCTTTCACCTCAAAACAACGTGGGGCAGGTGGCCCATCACTCACCTTCAGCTGTGTTTTTCTCCTATCACAGTCGGGGCCCCAATCCCAGCTCCCTGCTACCAAAAACACACACGTCCTGTGGTCATTAGACGCGGCTGACGATTCGAGTGAATGGCCAGGATTGGCCTAGCAAAGCAAATCGGGAAGCAGCAAGGCCTTGTGGATAGAGCCTGGTCCTGGGAGTCAGGAGGACCCGGGTTCTAATCTCCGCTCTGCCACTTTTCTGCTCTGTGACCTTGAAGTGGGTTTACTTCTCTGGACCTCAGTTACTTCATCTGTAAAATGCGAGCCCCATCTGGGACATGGACTGTGTCCAACCTGATTAACTTGTATCTATCCCGGCATTTAACACAGTGCCCGGCATATGGTAAGCACTTAACAAATGCCATAAAAAAAAAAAAATGCCGTGGTCTGCTTCAGAGAAGGGAAGAGGGAATCAATTAATCAATCAGTAGTACTTATTGAGGGCTTACTGTGTGCAGAGCACTGTACTGTGCACTTGGAAGAGTACAATACAACAGAGTTGGTAGACATTTTTCCTGCCCACCAGGAGATTATAGTCGAAAATAGGGTTATAAAGAGAACTATCAGCCAGTTCAGAAGTTCTTACACCTTCAATCACGTTGGCTGGTACCCCTTCACTCCAGGTATCCCACGTGGGAATTTTTCCACCCGGTAAACCCCAAATACTGACCATCCCATATCTCTGCACACAGTAAGCGCTCAATAAATACGATCGAATGAATGAATGGATGAAGAAAAACCAAAGTCCCCTGGTCTCCCCCATTCCATGCCCTCCACCCCCCCCCCACCATGTGGTTGGGGCCATGTTATTTCCCCAGGAAAATCATACATTTTTATTACTGATTTTCACTCATTCACTCAATAAATATTGTAGAAAACTCCAAAAATTCCTAGGGGAAAACTTCTAAAGTGAACACAAAAAATGAGGAACTCTACCTTTGTACTTGATACCTTCTAATACTTCATACCTTCTAACATGAGCTCTGCACACGGAGGGCTGCACATCTTAGCTTGGGAGGTTGGAGGTGAATGGACTTGAGGTTGGAGAGAGATGGAGGAGACCAAGATGCAGTCAGAGACAGAGAGGCAATGATGCATCCTGGATAATGATAATAACAATAATAATAATAGCAACAATAATAATGGTACTCATTAAGCGCTAACTATGTGCCTATGTGCCAAACACTGTTCTTAGCACTGGGGTAGATACGAGTTAATTGAGTTGGACACAGTCACAGTCTAACAGGGGATTCAGACTCCAGTCTTAATCTCCATTTTACAGATGAGTGAACTGGAGCACAGAGAAGTGAAGTGATTTGCCCAAAGTCACACAGCAGACAAATGGCAGAGCTGGAATTAGAAACCGTGACCTTCTGATTCCCAGACCTCCGCTCTATAATTTCTCTCGGCCTCAAGTAACCTCATCTGTAAAATGGGCATTAAGACTGTGAGCCCCACGTGGGATATGCACTGTGTCCAAACTGATTAGCTTGTATCTATCCCGGGTTCTGTAAAGTGCCTGACATATAGCAAGTACTTAAAAGTACCATAAAAAAAAGAAATGTCCAGGGTGGGCCTGATCCCTCCCCGAGGAGCCACTTGGATTCACGGCCAGCCCTCCCCGAGTGCACACGTCTCTGGTGGAAATTCCACTGCCTTTCCACATAGGCCTCTCCATCTCCCTCTGCAGCAATTCTGCCCAAGGAGCCGAGTCAGAGCTGCTTCTGGTTTTCCTCCCGCTCCTTTCTGTTCAGGGTGGCTGAGGAAATCCAGATGGGGGATTAGGATGTGGACAGGTAGTGTGCTTGGGGGGGCATCAGCTCTCCGGGGCAGGGAAGAGGTCTCATAGCAAGGCGTCTGCCCCCCATCCGCTCGCCATTGTCTACAATCCACACACATCCCTGGACAGACCCCTTCCCCCTGCCCCTGCTCCGGAAAAGAGATTTCCTAGCAAGCGCCTTTGTCCTCTCCTCACCCCCTACGATCCCAACGTGGCCCCGGACAGAACCCCGTTCCCTCACCTCTGCCATGGGGGGTGGTCACCTCCGGAAGAAAATCCCACTCCTTCTTCCCCGGGACCACCTCCTGGTTGCACGATCGGGTGACTTCGTGATCTTAACTATGAAGACGATAGATCAGGAGCCGATATAAAATGCTTGTTTATCGGATCAGCTTGAGGAATTTTGCCTAATTAAAGTGCCACAGCGCAAAACGTGCCAATCCGTCGTGGGACCGACCCCTCTGGGCCTCAGATTTTTCATCTGTAAAATAGAACTGAGGCCTGCTTTCTCAACCTTCTTGGATGATGAACCTTATATGGTACAGAGACTGTTTCTATTCTGACTCTTTTCTATCTTCCCCAGGCTGTAGTCCAATCTATGGAATCCAGTATGAGTTTCAGAGGTGCCATTGTTATTACGGTATTTCTTTCATTCATTCATTCAATAGTATTTATTGAGCGCTTACTATGTGCAGAGCACTGTACTAAGCGCTTGGGATGAACAAGTCGGCAACAGATAGAGACAGTCCCTGCCGTTTGACGGGCTTACGGTCTAATCGGGGGAGACGGACAGACAAGAACGATGGCAATAAACAGCGTCAAGGGGAAGAACATCTCATAGAAACAATGGCAACTAAATAGAATCAAGGCGATGTACAATTCATTAACAAAATAAATAGGGTAACGAAAATATATACAGTTGAGCGGACGAGTACAGTGCTGTGGGGATGGGAAGGGAGAGGTGGAGGAGCAGAGGGAAAAGGGGAAAATGAGGCTTTAGCTGCGGAGAGGTAAAGGGGGGATGGCAGAGGAAGTAGAGGGGGAAGAGGAGCTCAGTCTGGGAACGCCTCTTGGAGGAGGTGATTTTTAGTAGGGTTTTGAAGAGGGAAAGAGAATCAGTTTGGCGGAGGTGAGGAGGGAGGGCGTTCCAGGACCGCGGGAGGACGTGACCCGGGGGTCGACGGCGGGATGGGCGAGACCGAGGGACGGCGAGGAGGTGGGCGACGGAGGAGCGGAGCGTGCGGGGTGGGCGGTAGAAAGAGAGAAGGGAGGAGAGGTAGGAAGGGGCAAGGTGATGGAGAGCCTCGAAGCCTAGAGTGAGGAGTTTTTGTTTGGAGCGGAGGTCGATAGGCAACCACTGGAGTTGTTTAAGAAGGGGAGTGACACGCCCAGATCGTTTCTGCGGGAAGATGAGCCGGGCGGCGGAGTGAAGAATAGACCGGAGCGGGGCGAGAGAGGAGGAAGGGAGGTCAGAGAGAAGGCTGACACGGTAGTCTAGCCGGGATATAACGAGAGCCCGTAATAGTAAGGTGGCCATTTGGGTGGAGAGGAAAGGGCGGATCTTGGCGATATTGTAGAGGTGAAACCGGCAGGTCTCGGTAACGGATAGGATGCGTGGGGTGAACGAGAGGGACGAGTCAAGGATGACACCGAGATCGCGGGCCTGAGAGACGGGAAGGATGGATGTGCCATCCACGGTGATAGAGAAGTCTGGGAGAGGACCGAGTTTGGGAGGGAAGATGAGGAGCTCAGTCTCGCTCATGTTGAGTTTTAGGTGGCGGGCCGACATCCAGGTGGAGACGTCCCGGAGGCGGGAGGAGATGCGAGCCTGAAGGGAGGGGGAGAGGACAGGGGCGGAGATGTAGATCTGCGTGTCATCTGCGTAGAGATGGTAGTCAAAGCCGTGAGAGCAGATGAGTTCTTAAGAGCTTACTATGTGCCAGGCACTGTATTAAACTCTGGGTGGATACAAGCTAATCAGATTGAACACAGTCCACGTCCCACGTGGGGCTCACAGTCTTAATCCCAATTTTTCAGAGGAGGGCACTGAATTAGAGAGGAGTTAAATGACTTGTCCAAGATCACACAGCATATGTTGCTGCTATTATCTACAGGGTGCCATGAGGAGGGAGCTGAAGGTGTTGAGTTGACCCATGCATAGAGCATTCTCAGGGCAAGGCTCTTTCCTTGGGTCTAATGAGCTGTGGAAGAGGGAGGCTATCACCGCGGGAGACGTCCCTCTGACAACAATATGGGTTCCACTTCCTCGACCCCACTGATACCTATTAGAGAGAGAGGAAGAGACTGAAAAATGTTGACTAGAGAGGATTGGGTGGGCTAAGGAACTTTGGGAATAAGTGGATTGTTTGGTCTGGCAAAGAAGAGATTTCATGTGTCTCCTGTAATTTAACTCAAAGATGCCTCTCACATGCCAAGTTGGTGGGCAAAATCCCGGCCAGCTGCATTTTGATGCATGGTCTGAGAGAATGCCCTTCATAGCCCGATAAAAGTCAAATTATTTCCACTCTTCATTTACCTTTTCCCCTGGCCTGGTGATTACACTGGAAACTGGAGGTTTATGAAGTGTTCATGCATTATGCTGACCAAGATTTAGAGAATACACCTGCAAGGAGGAGGAGACGCTGCCCTTTTCTGGACTATAAAACATTTTTCATGTTCTGTGGATATTAATATTAATGTGTTGTGGATAATAACAGGATTCTGCATCATAGCGACGGTTCCTTCGACATCGCTGGTGGAAGGGACCGTTCTGCAAAAATAATTTCCCAGTCTGTGGTTTTCAGTAAAAGCCGGCATCTCAATTATGTTTCCCTTAGTTGTCCTCAAAAGAACTACTTAAATTGTGTCCCTCCAGGTTAGGCCTCTCTTCCTTTTTATCTGAGGAAGGATTTATGAAGCAGCATGGCCTAGAGGATGGAGCACAGGTCTGAGAGTTAGAAGGACCTGGGTTCTAATCCCGGCTCTGCCACTTGTCTGCTGTGTGACCTTGGGCGAGTCACTTCACTTCTCTTTGCCTCAGTTACCTCATCTGGAAAATGGTGATTAAGACTGTGAGCCCCATGTGGGACGGGGATTGTGTCCAACCCCATTTGCTTCTATTCACCCCAGTCTGGTCTGGTGCCTACTAAGTGCTTAATCAATATCATCATTATTATCATTATTCCAGAGGCAAGATTCATTCATTCATTCATTCATTCAACTGTATTTATTGAGTGCTTACTGTGCGCAGATCACTGTACTAAGCACTTGGAAAGTACAATACAGCGATAAAGACGGATAATTCCTCCCCACAAAGGGCTCACAGTCTAGAGGGGGGGAGATATGATAGGAGCATGGCCAGAAATGATGCTGGAATCCTTCCACCAGGTGCGATTAGTGACCCTTGCTTATGAAATTTGAAGAAGACAATGTCCACAGAGGAATGGATTCTAGTGGCAGGCCTCTGCATAACAACACTCTCACTCTCTCGCCCATATCCATCACATTCCCCCGGAACATGGAGTGCAAAGGGTGAGCATGAGAGCAGGGATGTGCCACATAATAATAATCGTAACTACTATGATAAACACTTACTACGTGCCAGGGACTGGACTTGACACTGGAGTGGATACAAGCAAATCGGGTTGGACCCAATCCCTGTCCCACATGGGGCTCACAGTCTCAATCTATTTATTGCCACTGTTCTTGTCTGTCTCCCCAGATTAGAGTGTAAACCCGTCAAAGGGCAGGGACTGTCTCTCTCTGTTACCGATTTGTACATTCCAAGCGTGTAGTACAGTGCTCTGCACATAGTAAGCGCTCAATAAATACTACTGAATGAATGAATGAAGCTCCGTTTTACAGATGAGTGAACTGAGGCACGGAGAAGTGAAGTGACCCACCCGAGGTCCCACAGCAGTCTAGTGGTGGACCCTGGATGAGAATCCCCGACCTTCTGACCCGCAGGCCCGCGCTCTATCCATTACGACACACTGCATTACAAAGTGCACGTGTGGTCTTTATCCATATTAGGCAGCAGTCAGAAACGGGCCTAGAAGAATCTTTGTTGTCGCTGCTGGTTGCTCTGCTCGCTGGCTTGCTGGTTGACCCTGTCGATCTACTTCAGTTCTGCTAGTCTCTGTCTCAATCAACTGATCCATCGGTCGCATTTACTGAGCACTTACTGTGTGCGGACCACTGAAGAGTACAGTGTAACAGATTTGGTAGACATGTTCCCCACCCACAGTCTAGAAGGGGAGACAGACATTAATATAAATAAATGAATTAGAAATATGAACGTAAGTGCGGTGGGGCTGAGGGAGGGGCGAATGAAGGGACAAATCCCAGAATCGCAGAAGGAAGAAGGAGCAGAGGAAGTGAGGGCTTAGTCGGGGAAGGCCTCTTGCAGATTCATTCATTCATTCATTCAATAGTATTTATTGAGCGCTTACTCTGTGCAGAGCACTGAACTAAGCGCTTGGAATGTACAAATCGGTAACAGATACAGTCCCTGCCCTTTGACGGGCTTACGGTCTAATCGGGGGATGTGCTTTTAATGTGTTGTCTCTGCAAATGTCTTTTCTCTCTCCTCTCCAGGTCCGTCTCTGGCTAGAGACTCTACTTTTCTAAGTAGTACAGTCCCTGTTTCTGCCTCTGGATCTCCGAGGATGCGGTCTCCGGTTCTGGAGTTGCATCCCTTGTGTACGTACCTCATGGCATTTATTGAGTGTTTATTTTGTGCAGAGCACTGTACTAAGTCCTCAGTAGACAACATCACAACAAAGTTGGTAGTCACGTTCCCTGCCCACGGTGAGTTTACAGTCTAGAGCACTTTTGCCTCAACAACTTTTGACAATTTTGGATGATGCTCATAGTATTAGCTGGATTGGAAGGGTGAGTTAGAGGTGGATTCGGCATCTTGATCTAAGTAATAATAATAATGATGTCGGTATTCGTTAAGCGCTTACTATGTGCCGAGCACTGTTCTGAGCGCTGGGGTAGACACAGGGGAATCGGGCTGTCCCACGTGGGGCTCACAGTCTTAATCCCCATTTTACAGATGAGGGAACTGAGGCACCGAGAGGTTAAGTGACTTGCCCAAAGCCACACAGCTGACGAGTGGCCGAGCCGGGATTCGAACCCGTGACCTCTGACTCCAAAGCCCGTGCTCTTTCCACTGAGCCACGCTGCTTCCTCACTCACGGCTACATAAAAGAGGTTGAAGGGTAATTGAATGAGCCACCCAGCCAGGCTTCTAATTTCGTACCGGCCTAAAATTACGAGGCTCTACACAAAACCGAAGGATTCCATCAGCCACACGGAATGAGATACTCTCGGCAAATATTGCTACCCGGGTAAACAATTCACAGATAGACGAAAGTAGAAAGTTCAAAGAAAAAGGACACAATGTCTTGACAAACTGGATGTGGTAATAATTAGAACTGTGGAATTGGTTGAGCGTTTACTATGCGAGAGGCACTGGACGAAGCTCTGGGATAGATACAAGATAACCGGATTGGCCATAGTCCATGTCTCACATGGGGCTCACAGTCTTAATATACATTTGACAGATGAGGAAACTGAGGCACAGAGAAGTTAAGTGACCCGCCCGAGGTCACACAGCAGACAAGCTGCAGAGCTGGGATTAGAACCCAGGTCCTCAGAATCCCAGGCCCAGGCTCTTTCCACTAGGCCACACAGTTTCCAACAGACATCAAGTGCTATATTCAGTCGAAGCTCTGTAAGGATAAGGGGGCGACCAACTTTCTACCCAGCTCTGCCACTTGTCGGCTGTGTGACTGTGGGCAAGTCACTTAACCTCTCTGTGCCTCAGTTCCCTCATCTGTAAAATGGGGATTAAGACTGTGAGCCCCACGTGGGACAACCCGATTCCCCTGTGTCTACCCCAGCGCTTAGAACAGTGCTCGGCACTTTGTAAGCGCTTAACAAATACCAACATTATTATTATTATCAGAGAAGCCACGTCCAGCTTCTGGAGCAATTTCACCTTGAAATCAAACTCAACAACAAATGGAAGGACAATATTAATGTCAGGATTAATGGCACGATATTAATGGCAGAATCATGTTTCTACAGAGAAGCAACGTGGCTTAGTGGAAAGAGCCCGGGTTTGGGAGTCAGAGGTCCTGGGTTCTAATCCCGGCTCCGCCACTTGTCAGCTGTGTGACTTGGGGCAAGTCACTTAACTTCTCTGTGCCTCAGTTCCCTCATCTATAAAATGAGGATTAAGACTGCGAGCCCCACGTGGGACAACCTGATTGCCTCGGATCTACCCCAGTGCTTAGAAGAGTGCTTGGCACATAGTAAGCGCTTAACAAATACCGGTATTATTACCATTATTATTACAAAGCTTTTCAGTCCATGTTTGCCCACTGCAGTGGTCCTATCATACACCTCCACATCAAAAAGATATTCCTTACCATCGGCTTTAAAGCACTCAATTACGTTGCCCCCTCGTACCTTACCTCCTTGATTTCCTACTACAGCCCAGCCTGCATTCTTCGCCTCTCTAATGCCAACCTTCTCTTTGTACCTCAGTCTCCTCTCTCTACTGATCCTTGCTCACATCCTTCCTCTGACCTGGAATGCCCTCCCTCTTCAAATCCAACAATCACCGTCCCCATCTTCACAGTCTCATCAGAGGCGTATCTCCTCCGAGAGGCCTTCCCTGACTAAGCCCTTATCTTCTCTTCTCCCGTTCCCTTCTGCGTCGCCCTTGCACTTAGATTTGAACTCTTTATCCGCCCCTCCTTTAGTCCCACAACACCTGCGTACATACCCGCATTTCATTTATTCATGTCAATGTCTGCCTCCCTCTCAAGACGGTAAACTCACTGTCGGCACGGAACGCGTCTACAGAGTCTGTTTTCATGGTATTCGCCCGTACGCTCTGTAGAGCGCTTTCCACACAGTAAGCACTCAAATATGATTGATTGACATTACCAACACCAGGAAAAAAAAAACGTATCGCCTTACGGGCAGAGCATAGGACTAGGTGTCAGAAGACCTGGTGTCTGGTCCCACCTCCGCCACAGAATAATTAATAATAATGTCGGTATTTGTTAAGCGCTTACTATGTGCCGAGCACTGTTCTAAGCGCTGGGGTAGACCCAGGGGAATCGGGTTGTCCCACGTGGGGCTCACAGTCTTTATCCCCATTTTACAGATGAGGGAACTGAGGCACCGAGAAGTTAAGCGACTTGCCCAAAGTGATACTTGTGATATTTGTTAAGCACTTACTTTGTGTCAAATACTGGCTGGGGTAGATGCAAGATAATCAGATCAGACGCAGTTCCTGAGCCACATGGAGCTCACAGTCCAAGGGGAAGAGAGAACAGGTTTTAATTACCATTTTACAGATGATGAAACGGAGGCACAGAGAAGTTAATGATGTTATTTGTTAAGCTCTTAGTTTGTGCTGGGCACTGGTACCCAGAGCTGGGGTGGATACAAGAAAATTAGGTTGGACACAGTCCCGGTCCCACACGGGGCTCACAGTCTTCATCCCCATTTTACAGATGAAGTAACTGAGGCCCATAGAAGTGAAATGGCTTGCCCAAGGCCACGCAGCAGACAAATGGTGGAGTGGGATTAGAACCCATTACCTTCTGACTCCCAGGGCTGTGCTCTATCCGTGCTGTTCCAAAGGGACTTGCCCAAGGTCACGCAGCAGGCAAGTGAGAGGCTCAGTGGAAAGGGCAGGGGCCTGGGATTCAGAGGACCTGGATTCTAATCCCAGCTCCACCACTTACCTGCTGTGTGACCTTGGACAAATCACATGTTCTCTGTGCCTCAGTTTTCTCATCTGTAAAACGAGGATTCAATATTTGTTCTCCCTCCTACTTAGATTGTAAACCCCACGTGGGACCTGATTCTCTTGTAGGTACCCCAGTGCTTAATGCAGTGCTTAGCGCATAAGTGATGTTCTATAGTTGTTATTATTCTCATTATTAGTCTCATTATTATTATTATTCTCATTCTTATGTTTATTACGGTTCAGATCTGGGATTAGAACCCAGATCTTCTGACTCCCAGGCCAATGCTCTTTCCATTAGGCCACTAGGCCCACGCAACTCTCTTAATGATGATGATGATGGTATTTTTTAAGCGCTCACTATGTGCCAAGCACTGTTCTAAGCACTGGGGAAGATACAAGGGGATCAGGTTGTCCCACGTGGGGCTCACAGTCTTAATCCCTATTTTACAGATGAGGTAACTGAGGCACAGAGAAGCTAAGTGACTTACCCCGAATCACATAGTGGATACGTGGTGGAGGTGGGATTAGAACCCATGACCTCTGTCCTCCAAGCCTGTGCTCTTTCCACTAAGCCATGCCGCTTCTCTAGCCACGTCCCGTGCCGCTTCTCTAGCCACGTCACTTCTCTTTATACCCCTTTATACCTCAGTTCCTTCATCTGTAAAATGGAGATAAGATAACCTGTTTTTCCTACATTTTAGAATTTGAGCCTAATATGGGACAGGCACAGTGTTTGGTCACAGTATTTTATATAAACCCCAGTGCAAGATACTTAGTAAGCACTGAATAAATACCAATAATTAAAAAGAGAGAGTCTTAAAGTAGTCAGCTCAGTATTAGAAAAATGTTGGCAGGAACCTCATTCTGGTGAATTCCTACTGAAAAAAACCCTGCATATATTAATCCTTGTAGTTAAGAGAAATAGCTGAACCAGACCGATATCAAACAGTAATTGAGCCAAATATAACAGAGTTGCCTATTTTTACTTTGTTTACGTATTTCCCTTGGGAGCCACAAAATAGAGTGATTTCTGCATAACGGAGTCTTTTTTACACTGAACGGAGTCAAGGGCAAATAAGCTGTGGCTATAAATACAAATTATTCAGATAATTCAGATCCCCAAAATACATTTTGATTTTTTTGTTATTCAGTTATGTCTGCTCGAATTGCTCTGGCTTGGAATAGCCAGATAATTTGTCCGGGATGTATTTTTAGGGTTCACTTACTTGGGGTGATTTCCGCCAGTAAACCCAGGCTGGCTCTGCTCTCGAGTAGACTCTGGCTCCACCCCTTGCCTGCTGTGTGACCCTTGGGCAAGTCCATTAACTTCTCGGTGCCTCCATTTCCTCATCTGTGAAATGGGAATTCAATACCTGTTTCCCCACTACCTAGATGGCGAGTCCCACGTGGGGCAGGGACTGTCTTTCCTGATAAACTTGAATCTGCCCCTGTGCTTAGTAGGGCTAGGGTTAGGGTTTGCCACATAGCCACTGAACACTTGCCACTCAACAAATGTCACTATAACAATAATAATCACTATTATTAATACTACTGTTACTCCAGGACCTCTTGCGTGGTGGCCGGATTCTCTGAGGTGTTATTAGCGGTGACGATAATAAATCTGCCCATGGCTAAAATGAAGAGTCTGCTCTATTCAGGTGTTAAAAAGTGAAGTGAGTTTATTCCCATACCCCTCAACTCTAATCTGCGTTTTGTTTTGGTTTTCCTTCTTTTCCCTACAACGGAAAGTTGCGCGGCCAAGGATCGGAGTTCGATTCTGGCTCCCAAGCTAAGGCGGAGGTGGGGAGTTGGTCGTCCCCATCTTCCCCGACGAGGCTGACAAACATCGCATTATGACTGGCGGGCCCAGGGCCCCGACCGTTTCTCTCCTCAGCCAAGGGAAATCTGGCCGGTGATAGATCCCCCGTGAAAAGGGGCATCCTCTCCAGTGCGCTTTCTAAATCGAATCACCAAGAAAAGTAACTTTATAAATGGCCTGAGGTGGATGGGAACCGCAAGGAGAGGGAGAGAAGCTGTGAATGGTATATTCCTCCCTCAACCTCTTTTTTATCTTTGGCTCCCTCTCTCTCTATCTCCCCTCTCCTGTCTCCGATTCGCTCCCCGCCCCTCTTCTCTCCCCCCACCCGCCACCACCCGCCTCTCACTACCTCGCTCTCAGCCTCTCTCCCATGCTCCCCCTGCAGCAGGCAGCAGAATGGGAGTTGCTGGTTTCGAAGGCGGCCGGCCGCTGTCACGCCGTGGAGGCAGCAGGCAGCCTGTGTAAAGAGTGATCCTACTCTGTCATTTAGGATGAATCGCCGGGCTCTGGCAATAATTCCTATTTTCCTCGTAGCCGTCGGACCCAAGAGCTACCCTGGACCGGATCAAGGTAAGGGGGTTTTCTGTCCTTCTCAAAGAGCCTTAAGCCGGCGCGGTACGGACCACGGCGAGGTGGCAGCCGCTGAGAAAAGACTGGCATGGGAAGTCTTTCGGTGGGTGATTTCGGCACCGGGCACTGCATGCCAGGAGTGTGCCTTTCCAGGGTTAACCCCTCACGCACCGGTCTAATCCGCCTGGAGGGAGCGGAAAGCCGGAGGCCGCCGGGCAGACTGCGTACTGCTCCTCGCCAGCACCTGGACGCAACTTTCACGACTCTGTTCACTTCTCTGTCCCCAAGAATATTAAGATGCCCCTACCTGGAACGAAAGTGCTGCCATCCTCTGTGCACCGCTTCCAGGGTTTCTTCTGGACCGGGCTCCTCCGTCTAGCTTGGGCTCCCGATCTATTTTATCCATGTGTATTTATTTTGATTCAATCCGATCACTCAATAAGTTGGGCGGTGGTCTTTAGGAGAGGCTAAGCCGCAAGCATCTTCTCCAGGAAACCTGCGGTTGGCCCAAGGACTAGCTGCATTTACTGGTATTTTGTGTTTCTTTAAACTACTCCTTAAATCCTCAGGACAAGAGCACCGATGCCCATACAGTGCAGTGCTGGAACATGCTGGTAATTCTCCTGCCTTCTGTGCCTCATAGTTCACGCGGTGGATTGTATCTGTTGTATTTTGCGAGGGCGGTGTACCTCTTGGACACAACTCTAGTTTTCATTATCTGTGGGTCAGACCCGGCAGCCCGCCCTCCCCAGAATCCTGAAATTGCTGAAGGACTCAGTCCACGGGAGCCGGATGTTATTTAAACAGGTTTCTCCTGCTGCTTTCTGCTACTTTTTCGTTTCTCCCTTCCAAATGGAGCCTCTGTTTTGCCGGCACGACCTCCCTGGTCCCTGGTTCCTATCACTGGCTTCGGAGGTGGCACCACTAAAGGGAGTTCAGGGAGAAGGAGGGCCGTCAACCGCTCCTTCTTTCACCCCCTCGCCCCCCCCAGCCTATGTCATGGACCAAATTATCCACCCCACCTGGCCAGGCAGAACTGATCGCTCCAGCCTTTGAGGGCCTTGGCCCCCAAGGTCTTGGGGAACACGGCCATTTGGGTGGGTTTTCTGGCTCCCTATTGGAATGATTGGAGACTGGCCAGAAAAATGAGTTGGGGCCACCGAGGGCAGAGGTGGGTATTTGGTCTGACCTCCCTCATGGGAATTGGTCAATGGGGCCCCAGCCAAAATGGAGCACCCCGCAAGCCAATCGACAAAGATTTCTTGGTACAGGACGGGGCGCCGATTTCCTAGGGAAAACTTCACGATCGCGGGTGCCCATTTCCCAAGGGGTAGAGCGATGGCTAACGGCAGCCTTAGCCAATCCCAAATGGGATACTGACCTCCGACCGATCAGTAAAAAAGAGGCTTGGTTTAAGGAGGCTAGTTTTGCGATAAGTTCTTTCTCGTTAACGTGTAACTTCTGCCCCCTCCAACTCAGCACACACAAGCAATCCACAATACTAAAGAGCAATTTGACGTGATTCGTTATAAATCGGAGGGAGGGTGTGGCTGAAATAAATCTGACATTTGAAGAGATGTTAACTTAATCTTGAGACACGTCAGATGTTACGGTTCTATGGTATCAGAGATCACCCATGAGTCTTCAAGCTCCCAAGCAATTATCATCCACCGAAGGAAACCCCCACGTCTGCTCCGTGCTGTGATGGCTGGACTCAAAGGCCAGTGGAATCCCCACCATATTTTTCTTCCTTTACAGCCAGTCATGTGGTTAGGGTCTCCCTTCCCTTGAGGTCATGTGGTTAGGGTTTCCCTGCCCTTCCCTCTCTAAGGCCTTAAACTAGGCTGTTCGCACTTGGTCAGCTCCATCCTTTGGAACTGAATCTCCTCAGTGAGCTGGGCCCAAAAAAGAGGAGAGTGCGGTACTCGGGTTCAGCGGTTTCAGCCGTCACATTGAGACCGTTCAATCTCTCGTGGAAAGCTCAAGATGCCTTAGGATCATTTTCCGACGTCCAGCTCTCCGGGGTCCCAGGTGCGGTTTCCCCTGGAGAATATGCCTTCCTTGCGCAGTGCTGTGAATGGAGTTCTGAGGGTCATGATGTTGAAAGGCACAGTGACAAGTGAGGTGATTCTGCCTTTTCTCCCAGGCCTTTCTCTTGGTTTGCTTGGAACGCGGGGATTTTGAGCGTCGGTGATGTGGCCAAAATGCCAGCGGAACGCTGACATATTTAGCATTGATACCCCAGCCCAGATGCGATGCAAATGGTAAACCGATGATCAGCCTGTATTAATTGGGAGTGGTGGAGGAGGAGGATCCATTTATAAAGGTTACCTCTGGTACACATTTCCCCCTCTTCACCTCTCCCCTCACCGCTGAGGTTTGTTTGGGCTAAATGGGTGGGTTATATGAATTTTAGCGGGAAGGGAATGACAGTAAATGCAGTTTGGCTGATCAGTCAATCAGTGGGGCTGCTTCGGAGAAGCACTTACGGATGTTAATGTTCTGGTCTGCCACTTACAATTTGGTAGCTGTTTATTTCATTTTAAATCTCGATGGCTCGTTTTCACGTTTTGGAAAAGCTCCTTGGATCAGAGACCACTTCTAGCTAAGTCTACAAATGCAAAAGAAAAAAGAAAAAAACCCAACCCCCCAAAACCTTGTTGTCCAGTTTATTTTTCTCCCTGAGAGATATCAAAATATCATCAGTCTCGTGGCTTTTTTTTTCCTACCTGGAAAATTATTTAAATGTAGACAGTTCGCACAGACACAGAATATTTTTGGTGTAACTTAGCAACAACAGTACGAAGGAGAAGGAAAAAAAAAAACCCCGGCGACATCCATCTCCCATGCAAATCTTGGGCTACGTTGCTTACGTTACCCCCATCCTCTGTGTATAACATCCCCTGAAAAGGCTGCCATTGTAGCATGTCATTCTGGTTAGTTTCTGATGATTAACCAACTCCGCCAGCTCCTCTTATTTAGAAACAGAGGCTACCAGGTGGAGAGGAGAAGGGGAAGGGGTGTGTCCAGAAACAGGTCTGAAGCAGAACCGACTTTTACGATTGCTTTTGGAAGCAGGGAGATACTCATGTTTTAATCGAGCCCAGCCAGCCGGATTCCAAAATTGGAAACTTAGCATCAGCACTTGGAAAACATCATTAACGGGCACTAGACTCTAGAGGGTTGCAGTGTGGGGAACACTAGCCTTCAGCGTGGCGTAGTGGAAAGAGCACGGGCTTGCGAGTCAGAGGACGTGGTTTTAATCCCGACTCCGCCACTCGTCAGCTGTGTGACCTTGGGCGACTCACTTAGCTTCTCTGGGCCTCAGTTACCTCATCTGTAAAATGGGGATTACGACTGTGAGCCCACGTGGGACAACCTGATAACTCTGTATCTACCCCAGGGCTTAGAACAGCGCTTGGCACGTAGTAAGCGCTTAACAAATACCAACATTATTATTATTCTTATTCTTATGTTTCCACTTGCTCTCTGTGCCTCAGTTCCCTCATCTGTAAAATGGGGATGAAGACTGTGAGCCCCACGTGGGACAACCTGATTCCCCTGTGTCTACCCCAGCGCTTGTAAGCCCGTCAAACGGCAGGGACCGTCTCCATCTGTTGCCGACTTGTTCGTTCCAAGCGCTTAGTACAGTGCTCTGCACATAGTAAGCGCTCGATAAATGCTATTGAATAGTAAGTGCTTAACAGATACCAACATTATCATTATTCTTCTTCTTATGTTTCCACTGGCTCTAAGCAGTACTTTACAACCCCTACTCCATAAGGGTCGACTTCCTTGTGAGATCCTGCCCCGGACTCGCTCAACCTTTGCAGGAAATAGGATTTTTTGCAACATGACGCTGGGTGCCAAAATAAATTGCCTTCTTAACCCAAAACAAAGAATGCAGAGGCTTCTGTACTAAGTTTCTTCTGAATGACAGAGACATTTCAGGCTCTAGGAGATTAACTCTGCCAAAGAGGTCCAGACAAGGTCGGGCCACTCATCCTTATTTTATTATCGTCTCTTTTTGTTAATGGTATTTATTTAGTGCTTTCTATGCGCCAGGCTCTGTTCTAAGCGCTGGGATAGACACAACGGAAGCAGGTTGGACAAAGTCCAGGTCCCATATGGGAGTCTTAATCCCCACTTTACAGATGGGGTAACTGAGGCACAGGGAAGTTAACAATTTGCCCAAGGTCACCCAGCGGACGAGTGGCAGAGCCAGGATTGATACCCTGACTCCCAGGCCCAGGCTCTTTCCACTAGGCCATCCTGCTTATTGACAAATTATGCTTGGAAGCTGCCATTTCCCATAAAATGCTAGTGCTGGGGAGGAGATTGCCTGTGAGTCCCTGAGGGATCAGGAGAATCATGATCAGCGACTGGGTAGTCTCAATTCTACAAATCCCAAGTGCTGAAAGCACGGGATACAAGCTTCTGGCTCTTCCTACAGTAATGCTGCCCGTTCCCCTCTCCCATAGTCACTTAGCCTTGAAACACATGCATTCATTCATCCACTCGTATTTACTGAGCACTTACCGTGTGCAAAGCACTGTACTAACTTCTGACCTGCCCACAACAAGCTCAAAGCCTAGAGGGAATGCATGGGGGGCAAACCCAATAATAGTAAAAGTATTATTTGGTAGAGAGCATCGCACTAAGTGCCGGGAGAGAATACAGAGGTGGGAATTAGACGTGGCCCCTAACCCTTAAATTTTACCCCAGCGCTTAGCTTTGTGGAAATCTGTGTCTGTGAAAAAGCTCTTAGTGTCTTCGCTAGGGGCAATTGCTTGTTTGCTGAAGTGTCTGGGGAGACGAGGGGTCCTGATGTCACTGGGAAGTAATGATAATAATAATAACGTTGGTTTTCGTTAAGCGCTTACTATGTGCAGAGCACCGTTCTAAGCACTGGGGTAGACACAGGGGAATCAGGTTGTCCCACGTGGGGCTCACGGTCTTCATCCCCATTTTACCGATGAGGGAACTGGGGCACGGAGAAGTTGAGTGACTTGCCCACGGTCACCCAGCTGCCAGGTGGCAGAGCCGGGATTCGAACTCATGACCCCTGACTCCAAAGCCCGTGCTCTTTCCACTGAGCCAATGCAGGGCCAATTCAGATTTGGTAAGGGGGTGAAGAAAAGTGTTATAGGTCAAAAAGGCTTACTGAACCCATGGCAGTGACTCCACTAGTCGATCAGACAGGTTAGAGCCACAGTCTCTGGTGGAGAAAACCCTAGCTCCAACCGGATATGAAGAGCAAACGCGAGAACACCTGCAAGGCCCGTTTGCTTTGCGGACGCTGATCGCTCAATAAATACGACTGGTCCAGATATTCTCAGTGTCTAGTCAGGATAACGTGAGTAAAATCGCTGAACCAAATCTATGTGTCTCAATGACCCTGCCGTTATCTGAGGAGACGGGAAGGGTGGAGCGATGTCGGCTCTCGTCACGGCACCCGAGCACGGCGGGTGTGAGCACGTTATGTCGAGCTCATCATGATAATAATTACGGTACTGGTTAAGGGCTCACTATGTGCCAAGCACTGTTCTAAGCAATGGGGTAATAATAATGTTGGTATTTGCTAAGCGCTTACTATGTGCAGAGCGCTGTTCTAAGCGCTGGGGGAGATACGGGGTCATCGGGTCGTCCCACGCGAGGCTCACGGTCTTCATTCCCATTTTACTGATGAGGGAACTGAGGCCCAGAGAAGCGAAGTGACTCGCCCACAGTCACACAGCTGCCGAGGGGCAGAGCCGGGAGTCGAACCCATGACCTCTGACTCCGAAGCCCGGGCTCTTTCCACTGAGCCACGCGGCACAGTCCTTGTCCCACGTGGGGCTCACACTCCTCTCCCCATTTTACAGATGAGGGCACGGAGGCACAGAGAAGATAAGAGACTTGCCCGGAGTCACAGAGCAGACATGTGGCGGAGCGGGAATTAGAACCCGTGACCTTCTGCCTCCCTGGCCCGTGCTCCATCCACCGTGCCACGCCGTTTCTCCGTGGCTTAGTGCAGATCCCGGGGTTTGCAGTGAGAATGGGGCCCCAGGTGATCCTTCCATCTGATCGGCCACTTACTACCCCTGTCCCGGGGCGGCTGGTAAAACCACTCCTCTCGTTCAACCCCTTTCCTCTCCCTGAGAAAAGGAATCGTTGCGACGGAAAACTTTTTTTTTTTACATCTTTTCTCCATTCGCAGTAGAACGAGGGTGTCGTGCCGCCGTTCTGAAACATCACTTAATTTACTCATTCCCACCGGGTACCTGAGCTGAGCCATCTTCGTAACTCTGGGCACTGCTGCCCACGACGGACTCTTCCTCCCTCCCCCCAGCCCCTACCTCCTCGCCCTCAGCGGCCGTCGATCACCCCAGATTCCCGAGAAGCGGCGGGGCTCGGTGGAAAGAGCCCGGGCTTCGGAGTCAGAGGTCATGGGTTCGACTCCCGGCGCTGCCCCTCGTCAGCCGTGTGACTGTGGGCGAGTCACTTCGCTTCTCTGGGCCTCAGTTCCCTCATCTGTAAAATGGCGATTAAAAGTGTGTGAGCCCCACGTGGGACAGTCTGATTACCCTTGTATCTCCCCCAGCGCTTAGAACGGTGCTCGGCACCTAGAAAGCGCTTAACAAATACCAACATTATTAATCCCGGCTCTGCCACTTGTCTGCTGTGTGACCTTGGGCAAGTCACTTCACTTCCCTGTGCCTCAGTTTCCTCATCTGTAAAAATGGGGACTTAAAAAGGTGAGCCCCACGTGGGACAATCTGATTCCCCTGTATCTCCCCCAGCGCTTAGAACAGTGCCCTGCACATAGTAAGCGCTTAACAAATACCAACATGATTATTATTACCCCAGCACTTAGAACGGTGCTCTGCACATAGTAAGCGCTTAACAAATACCAACATTAGATTCGGAAAGCTCCGGGTTGAGGCTAGGCCGGAGAAGCAGCGTGGCATGGTGGATAGAGCACGGGCCTGGAAGTCGGGAGGTCATGAGTTCTAATCCCGGCTCGGCCACTTGTCTGCTCTGTGGCCTTGGGCAAGTGACTTCACCGAAACAGAGTGGCTTAGTGGAAAGAGCACAGGCTTGAGAGTCAGAGGCCATGGGTTCTAATCCTGGCTCCGCCACTTGTCAGCTGTGGGACGTAGGGCACGTTGATTTGCTTCTCTGCGCCTCAGTGATCTCATCTGTAAATTGGGGATTAAGACTGTGAGCCCCACATGGGACAATCTGATTACCTTGTATCTACCCCAGTGCTTAGAATAGTTTTTGGCACATAGCGAGCACTTAAGAAATACCATCATTATCATTATTCTCTGTGCCTCAGTTTCCTTATCGGTAAAATGGGCATTGAGACTCTGAGTCCCATGTGGGACAGGGACTGTGACCAACTCAATTTGCTTGTATCCGCCCCAGCGCTTAGTACAGTACCTGGCACATAGTACGCACTTCTTAAATACGCCTAGAACAGTGCTTGGCACATAGTAAACGCTTAACAGATACCATTATTATTAAATACCACACATTATTATTATTATTATTGGTGGTTGTGCAGTCGCTCTGGGACAGAGAATGCAAGGAGTAGATTTGGCAGTACGGTCTAGTGGAAAGACCACCGGCCCGGGAGTCAGAGGATTTGGGTTCTAATCCCAGCTCTGCCCCATGTCTGCTGGGAGACCTTGGTCAAGTCACTCCACTTCTCTGTCCCTCAGCTACCTCATCTGTAAAATGGGTATTAAGATGGTGAACCCCATGTGGGATGGGACTGTGTCCAACCTGGTTAACTTGTATCTACCCCAGTGCTTAGAACAGCTCTTGGCACATAGGAACCACTTAATAACCACAATTATTATTATAATTATTATCTCCCAGGGCACTATTTCAAAGGACAAGTGTCCCAGTCCTGCCCCTCGCAGGGAGTGACATACAGTGTCTATTTGGGTCTGTCTGCCTCAATTCATTCATTCATTCATTCGACTGTATCTATTGAGCGCTCACTGTGTGCAAAGCACTGTACCAAGTGCTTGGAAAGTACATTTCGGCAACAGATAGAGACAACCCCTACCCAACAATGGCCTCACAGTCTAGAAGGGGGAGACAGAAAACAAAGCAAGTAGACCGGCATCAATATAATAAAAATAAATGGAATCATAGATATATACATGACATTAATAAAATAGAGAAATAAATGTGGACAAATATAAACAAGTACTGTGGTAAGGGGAAGGAGGTAGAGCAGAGGGAGGGAGTAGGGGCGATGGAGAGGGGAGGAGGAGCAGAGGAAAGGGGGGCTCAGTCTGAGAAGGCCTCCCGGAGGAGGTGAGCTCTCAGTAGGGTTTTGAAGAGGGGAAGAGAATGAGTTTGGCGGAGGTGAGGAGGGAGGCCGTTCCGAGACCGCGGGAGGACGCGGCCCGGGGGGTCGACGGCGGGATGGGCGAGGCCGAGGGACGGCGAGGAGGTGGGCGGCGGAGGAGCGGAGCGTGCGGGGTGGGCTGGAGAAGGAGAGGAGGGAGGTGAGGTAGGAGGGGGCGAGGCGATGAGCTCTGAAGCCAATCCGTTCAACCTCTCCTCCCCGCCCACTGTAATGTCAGCAGGTTTGGCTACCTGAGCAAGCGGCCTTTCGAGGCCCCCAGACAGTCCGCCCCCACCATTTAGACCGCTCCTTCCCCAAACAGAGCCCGGGCCCAAGAAGCGAGGGCCCTTTAACAAGCAGTCTGGCCTGGAGGAATGAGCTTGGGCCTGGGAATGAGGGTCCTTCGGTTCTAATCAAGAGAAGCAGCATGGTGCAGTGGATAGAACCTGGGCCTGGGAGTCAGAAAATCATGGATTCTGATCTTGGCTACACCAACTGTCTTGTCGTATGAACTTGGGCAAGACATTTCACTTCTCTGGACTTTCATTCATTCATTAGCGCCTCGATTCTATTTGGTTGCCATTGTTTTTACGAGAAGTTCTTCCCCTTGACTCTGTTTACTGCCATCCCAGCTCTGCCACTTGTCAGCTGTGTGACTGTGGGCAAGTCACTTAACTTCTCTGGGCCTCAGTTACCTCATCTGTAAAATGGGGATTAAGACTGTGAGCCTCACGTGGGACAACCCGATTCCCCCGTGTCTACCCCAGCGCTTAGAACAGTGCTCCGCACATAGTAAGCGCTTAACAAATACCAACGTTATTATCATTGTTATTGTTCTCGTCTGTCCGCCTCCCCCGATTAGACGTAAGCCCGTCAGAGGGCAGGGACCGTCTCTATCTGTTGCCGACTTGTTCATTCCAAGCGCTTCGTCCAGTGCTCTGCACCTAGTAAGCCCTCAATAAATACTATTGAATGAATTTATTGAGCGCTTACTAGGTGCAGAGCACTGTACTAAGCGCTTGGGATGGACAAATCGGTAACAGATACTTCAGTTACCTCCTATGTAACAATGGGGATTGAGACTGTGAGACCCACATGGGACAGGAACTGTGTCCGACTCGATTTGCTTGTGTCCACCCCGGATCTTAGTGCTGTGGCCGTCACACAGTAAGCGCTTAACAGAAACCATTTTTATCCCTGGCTCCGCCGCTTGCCTGCTTTGAGACCCGGGGCAAACCACTACTATACGCCTCAGTTTCTTCATCTGTAAAATGAGGTTCAAATACTTATTCTTCCTTCTGCTTAGCCTGAGACATCTACATAGGATGGGGACTGGGTCCAAATTCATTCGTACATTCATTCACATCCGTTGAGCGCTTAACAGTGTGCAGAACACTGTGTTAAGTGGTTGGGAGAGTAGAGTGGAACGATAGAAACATTCCCGGCCTACAAGCTTACGGACCAGCGGGTAAACCGACGGTCTTACTAAGTAAATAATAAGCACTGCGTAAATATTACAGTTATTACTATAATTATTATCACACTGACCGGCTCAGGCTAAATACAGGGAGGGGTGTTGAGCCTAGCTGAAGTCCCGGGGTGGCCGCCTCTTCAACTTTCCAGGCCCAGGTCCAGGGCCGTGGACTTGACCGGACGTGGACGTGAGCTGCTTGCTTGGCCCAGACCACCGGAATGCTTGGACCAACTCAGAGGAAGTCCATGAAGGGAAAGATCGGAGAAAAAAGAAATTATCTAGAGACCTGGCTAGCGGCCACCAAAATGGGCTACCAAAGGAGGGACTGGGAAAAAGTCCACCAGAGGGTGCAATCTCCTTTTCCATACTCTGCCATCCTACGCGTGCGGCTAGTGGGCCATGGGTCAAAGGTTTCACCGTGCAAGAAGGGAAAGGGCCGAAGCAACAGCAGCAGGTCCAGACTTCACCCCGGCTTGCCTCCAGGTTGCCCAATCTCTCTGGCTCTTGGGCCTTCGGGAGAGACTGGGCCTGGAAACCGCAACCCCTTCAAACGGGAGGCTTAAGTTGCAGGCCCAGTCGGCCCACCTCAAACTGACTCTGTTCCCGCGCTCTCTTTCAGCCGTGCCGTCAGACTCCGCCGCCCTGGGGTGGCCCGACCTCGGTCCCGGGTCGGCCCAGCCCCGGCCCCGGTGCAGCCTCAGCCCCGGTCCGGCCCAAACTTGTGCCGTTCCATCAGCAGCAGGGAGCCTCTGTTTGAGCGAGGAATCGAGGCTGGGGTCGTAGACACCAAGACGGTGGAGGACGGGGAGCGTAGGGAGAAGAGAGAGTGTGAGAGAGTCCCGACGGCTAACGTGGAGTGGGCCAGCGAGCGTGAAGGCTCGGGGACTGAAGGGACTGAAGAGCTAAGGCGATGACTGTAAGCGGAATAATAATGAGAATGCATCTGTTGGTATTCGTGCAGAGCACTGTTCTAAGCGCTGGGGGAGATACAGGGTAATCAGGTTGTCCCACGTGGGGCTCACGGTCTTCATCCCCATTTTACAGATGAGGTAACTGAGGCACAGAGAAGCGAAGTGACTTGCCCACAGTCACACAGCTGACAAGCGGCAGAGCAGGGATTCGAACCCAGGACCAGAAGAGGTCAGACGCCTTTATAATAATAATGATAATGACTGTGGCATTTCTCAAGTGCTCACTGCATGCCAAGTACTTTACTCAGCACTTGTGTATTCATTCATTCATTCAATTCATTTATTAAGCGCTTTCTGTGCGCAAAGCATTGGACTAAGCGCTTGGGAGAGTGCCGTATAACAATAAACAGCAGCGTGGCTTAGTGGAAAGAGCCCAGGCTTGGGAGTCAGAGGTCACGGGTTCTAATCCCGGCTCTGCCACTTGGCAGCTGGGTGACCTCCGACAGGTCACTTAACTTCTCTGGGCTTCGGTTCCCTCATCTGTAAAAGGGGAATTAAGACTGTGAGCCCCACGTGGGACAACCTGTTTATCTTGTATCTACGCCAGCGCTTAGAACAGTGCCTGGCACATAGTAAACACTTAAAAAATACCATCATTATTATTATCAATAAAGAGACACATTCTCTGCCCACAACGGGCTTAGAGTCTAGAGGGGGGAGACAGACATTTATCTAAATAAATAAATGCCAGATATGTACATAAATACATATGCACACACACACTCCTCCCTGCCCACAGCACTTATGCATATATCTGTAATTTTATTAATTTATATTGAGTCTGTTTATTTGTAGTGATGTCTGTCCCCTCCTTCCCCCAACCCCCACCAACGTCCAGATTGTAAACTCTCTGTGGGCAGGGACTGTCACTCTTTATTGCTGTATTGTACTTTCCCAAGTCCTCAGTAGAGTGGTCTGAACATTGTAACTCAATAAATATGATGGAATGAATGAATATACAGATCTACTTGTGGAGATACAACATATGACTCTCAATATAAAGGATGGGGAAACAGGTGAGGAAATGGAGGCACAGAGAAGTCAAGTGACTCGCCCCAAGTCACACAACAGGAAAGTTGTGGAACTGGGCTTAGAACCCAGGTGTCCTGACTCCAGGTCTAAGCTCTTTCCTATACCACCCTGATTTCCACACTTCTCTACAAGTTCACTTAGAGCGTGTTTATTACTGATATAGCAAATGTTCCAGAATTTCACAGTACCCATTTCAGTCCTCCCTAGCTCTGGTTCTAGTATGCCAGGATCCCAGTAATGGTCCAGAGACCACCCAGGGCAGCAGGGTGGGAAAGGGACAAGCCGGGGAGGTGAAAAACCTTGCAATTGCCAATTAGGCAATTCTCTGGACAAGCCGGGGCGTGGGACTCATACCGTTCAAGGCCGCTTAATGTTTGTTTTGCATTTAGCAATGGGTGGATCCTTAGAGGATTTGAAGCAGAAACAAAATCGCCCCACACATGTTTTTCAAAACACACCCTTACCCCCTCAGTCCTGGGCCCTGGGTACTAAGCCAGGCGGGCCCTAAGGCTAAAAAAGTGTACGAAATTTCTTCTGTGAAGAGGCTGCAGCAGACGACCTGACCATTGAACTGACGTTCCCCTGTAAGATGGTCCAGTCCGCTGCAGCGATAAGAGGCTTCCTACGTTTCCCTTCAATCCAAATGCAGCCTGACAGTGGAGAGATCCAATTCCAAGCCCCCATGGATTTTGGAAGGGATTCATTTCAGTTTGAAAATTTTTCTCATCCTTTATTCCAATCCAAAATATGCTTTAAATTTGTAAAGTCATTGACTCTGGCACTGAACTTAGCCCTTCCAATGCTTAATTTCAGTGCCGACTGAATTTTTATGGACAAATGATAAAGCAGCTTCGGCGGGATCTTAATTACCATATAGAGTGCAGTTCTGGCAATTGCAGCCAAAGTCATTTTACTAATCAAATGAAAAAAAATTTTCTAGGACAGGAGGATCATCTTTAAAAAGTAAGAGATTTCCTCATTTGCCTTGTAGGACAGTTAACACTTTTCAAAACCGGGATCTGCCCGTCAAATCTCCAGGCCTTCAACCACTCCCCAACAAACCGATTTCACTGATTTATTCAATGGTAGGAGTTTCTCATCAATACATCCCACCTTCAGCCCCACAGCACTTATATACATATCTGTGAATTATATTAATGTCTGTCTCCCACTCCAGACTGTAAGCTCACTGTGGGCAGGGACCATGTCTATCAATTCTGATGCATCGTACTCTCCCTAGTGCTTAGTATAGTGCTCTGCACACAGTAATCATTCAATAAATACATTTGATCGAATGATTATAAGTAAAGGTTTTCTCTCAGGCTGAGAACCTGACTGAAAAAGTACACCAGAAATACACCAAAAGCACGAGAACGAAGATCCAGAACCAACCAGAAGAGAGAAAAGAAGAAAAGAAATCAATCAATCAGTTGTACTTAATGAGCACTTACTGTTTGCAGAGCACTGCGCTTGGGAGAGTACAATATAGCAATGTAACAGACCTGCCCCTACAAGTCTTCCCTAGAGCTGGGCGCCTCCGTGTCCGGAGAATTTCCTGGACAAGGTCACTCACTCAATGAATCATATTTGTTGAGCACTGTGTGCAGAGCACTGTACTAAGTGGTTAGGAGAGTCTTGTCTTATGCTGTCGAGTCATTTCCAACCCTTGGTGACTACATGGACACATCTCTCCCACAACATCCCATCTCCACCTGTAATCCTTCTGGTAGTTTATTGGTAAAAATAAAGAAGCGTTTACCATTGCCTCCTTCTACGCAGTGAACCTAAGTCTCAACTCTCTCTCGTGCCGCCGCTGCTCAGCACAGGTGAGTTTTGACTCGTAGCAGATGGCCTTCCACTCGCTAGCCACTGCCCAAGCTAGGAATGGAATGGGTAGGCCTCTCCTCGACTCTCCCTCCCATAGCCGAGACTGGTAGAGTACTGGAAACTCTCCAGATGTGACCCTGAGAGGGGGCTTAGGAGAGTACAACACAACAATATAATAATAATGTTAATAATAATGTTGGTATTTGTTAAGCGCTTACTATGTGCCGAGCACTGTTCTAAGCGCTGGGGTAGACACAGGGGAATCAGGTTGTCCCACGTGGGGCTCCCAGTCTTAATCCCCATTTTACAGATGAGGTGACTGAGGCACCGAGAAGTTAAGTGACTTGCCCAGAGTCACACAGCTGACAAGTGGCCGAGCCGGGATTCGAACCCGTGACCTCTGACTCCAAAGCCCGTGCTCTTTCCACTGAGCCACGCTGCTTCCCATTAGGAACTGCCCCAGCCAGCCTACTTCCCTAGAATTGAGTGCCTCCAAGGCTGAATAATTTCCTGGAGAAGGTCACTCATTCAATCAATCAGTCATATTTATTGAACACTTACTGTGTGCAGGACACTGTACTAAACACTTGGAAGAGTACCGCGTATCAATATAACAGACCGTAGGGCCTGCCCCTACAAGCCTTCTAACGGGTTGGGCGCCCACATGGCTGTGAATTTCCTGGAGAAGGTCACTCGATCAATCGATCAATCGATCAATCGATGGTATTTATTGAGCACTTACTGCATGCAGAGCACTGTACTAAGAGACTGAGAGGTGGATTTTCAGTCAACAGAGTCTCCCCTAGGCTTCCCTAGGCTGGGGCTGGTCTGCCCAAGTCTGATGACTATACACGAACCAGGGTGGGCCAGACCGCCCCTTCCCTACGCGCCAAAACCAGGGAAGATGCAGATGACCTTGGTGACCTCATGCCTCTTCCAATTCCCAGTCAGGTTCAGCATGGGAGAGGCAGCATGCTCTCGGGGAGAGAATACGGGCCTGGGAGTCAGGAAATCGGGTTTCTAGTCCTGGCTCTGCCATTTGTCTGCTTGGTGACCTTGGGCAAGTTGCTTAACTTCTCTGTGTCTCAATTCCTTTTTCTAGAAAATAGGATTCAAATCCTTTCTCTCCTTCCGAGACTGTGAATAGGCTCGGACTGTGCCTAATTTGGTTATCTTGTACATACGGTAGCCCTTAGTACAGTGCTCGGCACGAAGTAGACACTTAATACTATCATCATCGTTATTATTGTTATTATTTTATTTTTATGGGGTGCTGACATTCAGCAACTAGGCCACTGCCATACATGTCCAATGAGCATGAACATGTGATCCCTAAGGCTGTGGAGATTAAAGTCTCAGCAACTCATGGGGGAGACCAGCACATGTATGTGAACTCGGTCCCGTGAATTTCCAAAGTGCTTAGCACAGTGCACAGTAAGCGCTTAACAGATACCACCGTCAAAGTGAGGTCCAGATTTAATGATAATGTTGGTATCTGTTAAGCGCTTATTATGTGCGGAGCACTGTTCTAAGCGCTGGGGTAGATGCAGGGTCATCAGGTCGTCCCACGTGAGGCTCCCAGTTGATCCCCGTTTTACAGACGAGGGAACCGAGGCGCAGAGAAGTGAAGTGACTTGCCCACGGTCACACAGCTGACAGGTGGCAGAGCCGAGGCCCCTGAGGTTCACACCGGGTAGGGATTCTGTGGGCGGGGCTCCTCACTCAAGACAGTCCAAATCAGCGTGGGTTTGTTTTTCAGCCCGGCTGTGTTTCCTTGCCTGATCATTTAGGATGTGGGATGGGGCTCAGCAGAATTCATTAATTCATTCATTCACTCGGATTTATCGAGCGCTTACTGTGTGCAGAACACTGTACTAAGTGCTTGGAAAGTACAATTCAACAACAAATAGTGACAATCCCTGCCCAGAACAGGCTCGCAGTCTGGAAGGGGGGAGATGATAGACATCAAAACAAGTAAATGCGCATCAATAGCATCGATATAAAGAAATAGAATTATAGATATATAGACATCGTTAATAAAATAAATAGAATTATAACTATGTACATATATATTATGAAGTGGGAAACGGGGCAGGGCTGATATCAGATCTGGGGCCCGAAAATCCACCCTACATAACATCTCCATCCTCTCTTTAATATGATCACTCAATCGTATTTATTGAGCACTTCCTGTGTGCAGGGCACTGCACTAAGCATTTGGAAGAGCACAACATGACAATGGAATGGACCTAGTCCCCCCTCCACAGTAGTTTACAGTCCAGAAGGAGCTTACACTCTAGAAGGAGTTTAGAGTCTACAATTTACAGGCTCAGGAAGGAGAAACTCTAATACCACATTAAGAGAAACAAAACAAGCATCTTAAGAAACGCTAAAGCTCTTTCTGTTTCATCATTTATCTGCTCTTCCTCAGTCTCAGTTTTACTTTTGAAATGAGACCTGGGGCCCTAGTCCCTCCAGGAGAGGTGACAATCTGAGTTAGCCTGTGCAGGGAGACCAAAGGCATTACTTGCTGAGTGGGGCAGATCCGGGCCTGCCCGCCAGGATCTGCCTTAATCAGGTAATCATCTCCAAGTCAGAAGCCCGGCACCAAGCTGGAGAATAAATACGCTTCCCTTTTTCCTTTCACTGGCATCTGAAAAGCTTCCCCCTCTGCAGTACTTTTACTCATTGACTTAGCTTGAATCCTAGACACAATTTCCCCAAAGATAAAGGGAGTCGAACGTGTCAGATGCAAGATCCTCTCATCTGACTAAGGCAATAAGAAAAAGGGGGAGGGGAACACTGGCTGGGCATTTAATCCAGCTTTCATAATTAATATATTATTTATTGCACGGAGCACTCACGCCGTTTCTCTAGAACATGTGAGGAGGCAGCTGTTTGAGGATAGGGTGTAATGGTGAATGATTTCACATTGCTCGTTTACCTGTGACCATCCATCAATCAATCAATCAAATTAATTGAGGGCTTATGTATGCAGAGCACCGTATTAAGTGTTTGGGAGAGTCCAGTATAACAACACGACTCGAATCCTGACCACAGCAAACTTTCGGGCTAGAGGGGGAGATGCACATCAACGTTAATAAATAAATTACAGATACGTACAAAAGTTCTATGGGCCTGGGAGGTGGGGGTGAATGAAGGGAGCAAGTCAGGGTGACGCAGAAGGGAGTGGAAGAATAGGAAAAGAGGACTTAATCAGGGAAGGCCTCTTGGAGGAGATGTGTCTTCATTAAGACTTTGAATCGGGGAAGAGTAATTGCCTGTCAGATAAATAAATAAAAATACACGGTGATATCTGTTAAGCGCTTACTACGCGCAAAGCACTGTTCTAAGCGCTGGGGGGATGCAAGGTGATCAGGTTGTCCCACGTGGGGCTCACAGCCTTAATCCCCATTTTACAGATGAGGTAACTGAGGCCCAGAGAAGTGAAGTGACTTGCCCAAAGTCACACAGCTGGCAAGCGGCAGAGCCGGGATTAGAACCCACGACCTCTGACTCCCAAGCCCGGGCTCTTTCCACTGAGCCACGCTGCTTCCCAGATATGAAGAAGGAGGGCATTCCAGGCCAGGGGCAGGATGGGAGAGATCGGCGACAAGATAGATGAGATTGAGGTACGTTGAGTAGGTTGGCATTGGAGGAACAAAGTGTGTGGGCTGGGTTGTAGTCGGAGACTAGTGAGGAGAGGTAGGAGGGGGCAGTGGGGTTGAGTGCTCTAAGGCCTAGAGTAAGGAGTTTTTGTCTGATGCGGAGTTGGATGGGCAACCACTGGAGGTTCTCGAGGAGTGCCGAAACACAGACTGAACGGCGTTGTAGAAAAAATGACCTGGGCATCAGAGTGAAGTATGGACTGGAGTGGGGAGAGGCTGGAGGCAGGGAGGACAGCAAGGAGGCTGATAAAGTAACCAAGGTGAGCTGGGATAAGTGCTCGGATTAGGGTGGACGGAGAGAAAAGGGAGGATTTTAGCAATCTTGTGAAAATTCAATCGACAGGATTCAGTGATAGATTGAATACGTAAGATGAATGAGAGAGAGAGAGAGATCAAGGACAATGCCAAGACTATGTCCTTGCGAGACAGGAAGGATGGTGGTGCTATCTACAGGGAAGGGAAAGTCAAGGGAAAGAGGGGGGAATGTTTAGACTGTAAGCTCACTGTGGGCAGGGAACTTGTCTACCAACTCTGCTATATCATACTCTCCCAAGTGCTAAATACAGTACTCTGCACGAGCTCAATAAATGTGACGTCGATTGAACGTTCGGTTTGTCCTTGCCAGCTCTACTAGGGGTTTAATGTGGCCCTTTGGAAACAAGATGTTTGGTCAAAACACATCAGTTTTCATTTTACCTATGATAACCATAGGTAAATCTGCTTTCTCGGGGCTGTACCTCAGCTATATTGACTCTCACTGGCTTCCAGGTTTTCTTTCCTCACTGAGATTTTGCCTCCTCTGCATTCCTAGAAAGGATACTGAGAGAGAGAATGAGACTGATCACACTCCTAGTTTTGTTTACTTTGCTTATCACTCTCATTAACGATGGGTGGTTTACATTAAAATCATCTCTGTCTTGGCCAAGAACAGATAGAGAGAGGTTTGCATAATCCTAAAAAGCCTCCTATATTTCAACATGGCATGAAAGCAATTTGTATTGAAAAATCGATTCCCACTACATAAACAGGAGAAAAGAAGGAAAACAAGGTTCAGTAGCTTTGCGTGAGGTGAGTTTAGGGAATGTCCATGTATTCACTTAGACTTGGGAAGCAGAGTGACCTAGTGGAAAGAGCACAGGTCTGGGACTCAGAGGACCTGAGTTCTAATCCTGATTCTGCCACTTGTCTGCTGTGGGACCTTGAACAAGTCACTAACTTCTCTGGGCCTCAGCTGCCTCACTTGTAAAATGGGGATAAAGACTGTGAGCCCCATGTGGGACAAGAACTGTGTCCAATCTGATTATCTTGTTTCTACCCTGGCTCTTAGTGCAGTGCCCGGTATCTGGTAAGCGCTTAACAAATACCTCAAACGCCCCCAGCGAAAACTAAATGCCAAATACACCCTCAGGCCCACGGCCACGACTTTGCTGCATTGAATAATCGATTTGTACAGTACTGATTAAGTAGATATTCAATCATGTTCTGGAGGACGATATTCTTCAGAAAAACTGAATGAGGAAGGGTCATTTTGTCATTAAACCAATAAATTAATTACCTATGACTTTAGTTCATTTAAAATTCATTTTTATTGCCTAGGTATTTTTTCTCGATATCGCAACACCATATCAGCCTAAATGCCCTTAATAATGAATATTTAGGCCCTGATGTTTGCCACAAGTAGTGATGAAAATAATAAATGCCTAATTAATACAGTCGTGGGCCTGTACTTTGCTAACCACTGGGGTAGAGATGCAAGTTGGTCAAAATGAGTTCAGTCCCTGCCCAACAAGGAGCTCACAGGTTAAGACGAAGGGAGAAGTAGTTATTCTATCCCTAGTTTACAGATGAGAAAACTGATTTCCGAGAAGTAGCTTGCCCAAGTTCTCAGAGCAGGTGACTAGTGGTAGAACTGGGATTAGCGTCTGGGAATTCTGACATCTAGCCCCGTGCACATTAACAATAATAGTAATAACAATGGTATTTGTTAAATGTTTTCTAAGAACTGGGGTAGATACAAGGTAATCAGGTTGTCCCACATGGGGCTCACCGTCTTAACCCCATTTTACAGATGAGGTAACTGAAGCACAGAGAAGTTAAGTAGCTTGTCCAAGGTCACACAACAAACAAGTAGCGGAGCAGGGATTAGAACCCAAGTCCTCTGACTCCCAAGGCCGTGCTCTTTCCACTAAGCCAGGCTGCTTCCACGCATTCCACTGGCCACACTATCCTGATATTTGTAATCATTTGTTCCTTATTACCTTCTGATAATAAATATTACACTTTTGTAATACAGCACTACCCTTCTCAGGGTCTCACCTGGAGAGTTTCCAGCACTCTACCAGTCTCGATTATGGGAGGGAGAGTCAAGCAGAGGCATATTCACTCCAATCCTAGCTCGGCCAGTGGCTAGTGAGTGGAAGGCAAGCTGGTACGAGTCAAAACTCACCTGTTCTGGGCAGCAGCGGCATGGGAGAGATTTGAGGGTGGAGACTCAAGTTAACTGCGTGGAAGGAGGCAACGGTAAGCCACTTCCGGATTTTTACCAAGAAAACCCTACGGATCCACTACCAGAACGATTGCAGACGGAGGTGGGGTGTTCCGGAAGAGGTGTGTCCATGATGTCGCTATGGGTCGGAGACGTCTCGACAGCATAAGACAAATACAGCTCTAAAGACTTTGTCTGGACAAGGTCTGTGAAGCGGCGTGGCTTAGTGGAAAGAGCACGGGCTTAGGAGTCAGAGGTCATGGGTTCTAATCCCGGCTCCGCCACTTGTCAGCTGTGTGACTTTGGGCAAATCACTTAACTTCTCGGTGCCTCAGTTCCCTCATCTGTAAAATGGGGATTATGACTGTGAGCCTCACGTGGGACAACCTAATTACCTTGTATCTACCCCAGTGCTTGGAACAGTGCTCGGCACACAGAGTAAGCGCTTAACAAATACCAACATTATCATTATATGTTTTTATCTATCCCAGCACCAAGTACAGTGCTTTGCACATAGTAAGCGCTCAAGAAATACCACAATCATCACTCCAGCCTCTGTTCCCCCACACCACCATGTTCTATTGACAGTCTCCCAAAGGATGTATTGGTCTTCTTGATTAGGTTTTCTACTTTATCTAGCACGCCATCGTTGATCAATGTGCCGCCTACCGAATAGTATTCCGTAATAGCACAGCTCTATTTTGTCAATGTAGATTTTTGGGGGTGTGAAAGGGTTCTTCATTGTGGGTTGATACACTGCCTTGGTTTCCTTTACACTTAGTGTCAGCCTATAATATCCTGTAATACCTGACCAATACAATGAAGCGGTGACAGATCTGTTGTTTGGGATGTGTGCCTCTAGCAAGCAGTTAATTAACAAATAGCTCAAAGGCTTCTGTGGAGCACTTACAGCGTGCAGAACACTGTACTAAGCTCTAGGGAGAGTCCAATAGTCAATATACAGTTCCGGCCTGCAAGGATCTTACAGTCATCTGTGTTCAGCAGTCCTTGAATAACGGTTTTGCGGGATTTGGATGATGATCAACATGTATTGAGTTGGAAGAGTTTTGCAGTAGTGTGGAAGTGTATTCTAACACCTCCATCCCGCTGGGTGAGCCTGTTGTGGGCAGGGATTGTCTCTATCTGTTACTGAATTGTACCTCCCAAGCGCTTAGTACAGTGTTCTGTACACAGTAAGTGCTCACTACATACGATTGAATGAATGAATGAATGAATACAAATCAATCAGGTTAAACACAGCTCCTCTTCACAATAGTTATGCTGCTTTTTAAGCACGGAATACGTGCCAAGCACCGTTCTTCAAGATGGGGTTCACAGTCTTAATCCCCATTTTACTGGTGAGGTAACTGAGGCCCAAGGAAGTTAAGCGACTTGCCCAGTTGACAAAAGTCTTGAAATGTTCTTGCCATTTCTTCAGGATTCCATCCCTGGCTATAATGATATTGGAGTCACATCTCATTCTCTTCAGAGTTACTGCAGTGACCCATTCAGCGCCTTCTTCTTCTTCTGCAAATGCCGTCAAGTCGTTTCCGACCCATGGCGACTCCAGTGACACGCCCTTTTCGGAATGTCATCATCTTTAATGACGGGTTGAAGTTGTCCTTTCTGTGGAAGTCTTCACAGCCTTGTTTTAGCCTCCCCCTACCTGTCTCATATGTTCCTTAACTTGATGTGCATGTTGTGTTCCAAGTTTCACTAAATCTCACTTCTGTCTGACCATTCTTATCAAGACAGCTGTCTTTCATATGAAATGGAAGAATTTGTAAAAGAAGAAAGTTCTAGTCATTGTTCTGCCGGTTTTCCTGTATGGCTGGACGTTTTCTGAGTGTGCTGAGCTGCCCATGCTTCTTCGCCATACTTTGAAGACTACAGGGTCTGTCTCCTTTGTAGAGACATAAAAGTTATCTGGGGAACCCATTATGTGTGGAGTGCGAGTTATCCCTGGCTAGTAAAAAGGAGCCATAGCAGATTGAGAGGAAAAAACGTGGCCTAGTGGATGGAGCATGGGCCTGGGAGTCAGAAGAAACTGGGTTCTAAGCCCAGGTCCACCACTTGTCTGCCATGTGACCTTGGGCATGTCACGTAACTTCTCCGAGCCTCAGTTACCTCATCTGAGAAATAAGACAGGTACTGTGTCCAAACTGATGAGCGTCTATCTATCCCAGTGCTAAGTACAGTAGATATTTGTGTGTAGATGTGTACATATCTGTGTGTGTTTTGTGTGATTATGACAGGCAAGAACTATTGAACACTCATTTTGGATGGCTTTCCGCGAGGGGTGTGCCCCTTCAGACATCCAAGCCCTTTCATTTCAAGGAGTATCATTAAGAGGCACCCATGGAAGCCCCAATTAAAAAGCAGACAAGGTAAATAGGCAGCAAACATGTCTACTGACTCTATTATATTGTGTTTGGCCTAGTGGATAAAGCGTGAGCCTGGAATTCCAAAGGATCTGGGTTCTAATCCCAGCTCTGCCACTTACATGCTGTGTCACCTAGGGCAAGTCACTTAACTTCTCTGTGCCTCCTCTAGACTGTAAGCTTGTTGTGGGCAGGGAATGTGTCTGATACATTGCTACTGTACTCTCCCTGCTTAGTACAGTGCTATGCACGCAGCAAGCGCTCAATAAATACGATTGATTGGTTACTTGTGCCTCAGTTTCCTTATCGGTAAAATGGGGATGAGGACTGTGTCCAAACCTAATTTGTTTGTATCTACCCCAGTGCTTAGGACAATGCCCGGAACATAGTTGACTGTTAAGAAATGACACAATTATTATCATTCTCATTATTACTCTCCCAAGCATTTAGTATAGTGCTCTGTACACAGTAAGTGCTTAATAAATACCATTGATTGAGTGATTGAATAAATGAGTCTGAAGGAGAGCACCTGGACAACTGGTAGGCTTGTAGGGTAGAGATTTGTCTCTATCTGTTGCCGAACTGTATTTCCCAAGCGCTTAGTACAGTGCTCTGCACACAGTAAGCGCTCAATTAATGAGATTGAATGAATGACTGAATGAATGAAATGGCATCGAAAGTAGCGTGAAAAACGTCCGGTATAAAGCTCCTAAAGAGGGTTGGGTGAATCATATACACTTTCTCATTTCTGGGTTGACAAGCCAGATATATCACTCAGCAGGGCACCCGGAAACCACCAGTCATTTGAGGATTTCTAGAAAGTGTGGAATTCCCGTTCTCTTGGTCACGGCACTGAAGTCAAAGCACCGTGGTGGCCGTATTATTTCTGAAGTTTCCCCAGGGACTCTGCTTTTCTCAGAGCTGGGCTCCAACTGGAAGTCACGAGCCCTGAGTTTAATTCCTAGCTTCACTCCTGCCTGAACCCCGGGAAAACTTCTCTACTATCTCTAGGCTTCCGTTTCTCCTCAGGGATATTTGGGAATTATCGCTATTAGTTCAAGCCCGCAGCCCTCACTTCTTTGACGAGAAGCAGCGCGGCTCAGTGGAAAAAGCCCGAGCTTGGGAGTCAGAGGTCATGGGTTCAAATCCCGGCTCGGCCGCATGTCAGCTGTGTGACTCTGGGCAAGTCGCTTCACTTCTCTGTGCCTCAGTTCCCCCATCTGTAAAATGGGGATGAAGACTGTGAGCCCCACGTGGGACAACCTGATGACCCTGGATCCTCCCCAGCGTTTAGAACAGTGCTTTGCACTGCTTAACGAATGCCATCGTTATTTATTTATTATTTATTATTCGAGGGCAAATGAGAAGCAGCATGGCCTAGTGGAAAGAGCACGAGCCCGCCAGTCAGCGGCACCTGGCGTCTAATCCTGCCTCTGTTAATTACTTGCTGTGTGACCTTGGGTAAGTCACTTATCTTCTCTGTGCCTTAGTTACCTCATCTGTAAAATGGGGACTAAGACTATGAGCCCCACGAGGGACAGCGACTGGGTTCAACCTAATTACCTTGTAACTACTCCAGCATTCGGAATAGTGTTTGACATATAGTAAGGACTGAACAGATAACATTAAAAAAAGAATGACTCAACGTAAATGCAGGCTGAACGTCCAGAAAATGAGAAAGCGTGGACCTCAACTCTTCACTAAGGGCAAATTCTTGCCAATTCAAAGAAATAGCTTCCGTAGGTCAGCTCTGTTCATTAGTAATGCAATTTATTAAGAGCTCACTCTAGGTGAAGCACAGGGCTAAGTGTTGAGGTTGATAGGGAAGCAGCGTGGCCACGGGGATAAAGCACAGGCCGGGGAATCAGAGGATCTTGCCCCTAATCCCGACTCTACCACTCTCCTGCTCTGCGACCTTAGACAAGTCACTTAATTTCTCTGGGCCTCAGTTTCATTATCCGTAAAGTGAGATTTGAATACCTGTTCCTCCTCCTGCTTTAGAATGTAAACCCAATAAGAGACAGGGACAATGTCCTACCTGATTATCTTGTACCTTCCCCAGTGTTTGGAACAACGCTTGGCCCATAGTAATCGTTTAACAAATACCACCATAATAATTGCTATTATTATTAGACAATGTATGCGCCTGTGGACAGGGAACATGTCTATCAGATCTGTTGTACTCTCCCAAACCATTTAGTACAGTGCTCTACACACGGTAAGCTCTCAGTAAATGCCACTGATTGATTCAGGATTATAAAGTGGGCCAGGGTCTCCATTGCTTCGAGCATCAACTGAATGAATAGAATCCTTAATTGTCCCAGATTCTTTTCCGGCAAAAACCCATCGCCCCTGTGTGACCATCTGGAAGTTTCAGTATTTGTTCCAGGGAGGGCACACTCCAAGGCCCGTGGCAGGTGTATATGGGTAAAAACACCTCCTTCTCCCTGAGTCCACACCTGGTTCTCTCCCCCGGCTCACATCTGCAAGCTGCCAGAGAGAGCCTCTCGGTGTCAGAGCTTTGACAGGAAAAGTGCTTGCCAGAGGCTTGTTCAGCAGAATGCTGAATCTAGTTCAGCACCTGCACTTCCTGACCTAATTAAGAAAAATCCCAGAGCCTGAAATTCCTCCTCCCACCGGTCCTCCAGACAGAGACCGGTCTGTGGGCTCCAGGCCAAGGTCTGGTTTCCAACAAAGTAGTTGAAGCTTTGATTTCTAGCTCTAGAAATGATGGTCCATGAGCAGGGTGGCAAGGCCTCACTTCCCTGTAATTATCAGTGGCTATTTGGTCGCTTTTATCCCACTGGGGCGGGCTTACCAAAAATCAGCAATCAGTTGTACAGCTCCTAAGATAATCAACTCCTCAGCTAGGAGGAAACTTGAGAAGTCATTTAGGGAATCCAGTTATCAGTAGGGTCACGCGCAACTATCTCAGAAATATAGGTGGCTCCCTTCTATTCATTTAGACCGGAAGCCCGTCGGAGGGCAGGGACTGTCTCTATCTGTTACCGATTTGTCCATTCCAAGCGCTTAGTACAGTGCTCTGCACATCGTAAGCGCTCAATAAATACTATTGAATGAATTAACATTGTCCAGCAGAGAGACTCTACCATCTCCCCTAGGAATTCACGGCTGTGGTTCACCACCCTTAAGAGTTAGGAGGCTTTTCCTAAAATGGAACCCGTGTCCTTCCAGCTGCAGCTTAAGCCCGATCGGCCCTTTCCTCTTCTCGAGGCAAGGCAACCCAGCAAGTCCAGGGTGGAAGCAGCGTGGGCCTAGGGGGTAGAGCATGGGCTTGGAAGTCGGAAGGACCCGCGTTCTAATCCCTGCTACATCAGCGCTCTCCTGTGTGACCTTGGGCAAGTCACTTCACTTCCCTGCGCCTCATTTACCTCTTCTGTGAAATGGGGATTAAAACTGTGAGCCCCTTTTGGGATAGGGACTGTTTCCACCTGGATTATCTTGTATCTACCCAATGCTCAGTAAGGGCCTGACACACAGTAAGTGCTTAATAGATTTTTAAAAAATTATCTGGAATTTACTAGTGAGTCTAGGACAACTTTTGTTTCGAAGCACAGGCTAAGAGAATCCAACTGGGGGCAGGGAATACGTCTACTAGCTCTGTTGTATTGTACTCTCCCAAGTTCTTGGTACACCGCTCTGCACACAGTAAATGCTCAGTAAATACCATCGATTCATTTTCGATCCAGGTCCAAACCGGCTATCTGAGAAGTTTCTGAGGGAACAACTGGGTGAGAATTTGCTCTCCGGTTGGCCTTCACAGAGTCATTCCTAAAATACTTGCAGAGAAGATGGAAAAACGTCCGATTTCTGACTTGATGTTACTGCCGCTTTGATAATAATGACGACATCTGTCAAGCGCTTACTATATCCCTAACGCTGTACTAAGCACTAGGGTAGACATGAGATAACCAGGCTGGACACCATCACTGTCCCACAATGGGACCCCCAGTCTAAATAAATAGTCACCAGTGGGAACAGTGGAAAGGTGGGAGGCGGTGATGAGGACGGAGGTGTACAGGCGGAGGGCCCCTGAAGCTGGCTCATAGCTCTTGTGTTTCTCTAAGTGTCACACTTAGAAATGTAGTTCCCCGGGATTCAATTGCCATGGCAACCCTATTAACAAATAGTAGCACAAGCTTTGCAGAGGAGCTCTAAGAGCTGAAGTTGATTGGGGCTATTTTCCTAAGCTTTTATTTAGCCTTTCCTTCTAGGGCACCTCCCTTCTGAAACCTTCCCTGTTTACACAGTTCACCCCTCTTTCTTGCGCTTTCCCAGTTGGTGTGGTGGGGGGAGTCTCTTTTTGTTTTTTATCTGGAGTACTGCGAGACCCAAGACCCCTCTCCTGGGGGTTCCTTAATTGTATACGCTGTGAGCTGGATGCCCAAGGAAAGCAAGGCATGATTGTAGCATTCTTTAAAAGGAATAATGCACTGATTGGCATTAATGCCTCTTCTACCAGCTAATTTTGGCTCCATAAATTCAGCTCCTACTTAGCATTTTTCCCTGTTCTTCAAACTAAAAAGGATCATCTAATGAGACAGACCGGGAGAAGAGGGAAAGGTCTATTCTATACATCATCTGAAATGTATTGACTTATCTCTTGAGTGCTTTTCAAACATAAAGATTTAGAAAGACTGAATTACAGAGCTTTTTCTCAATTCGGGATTGATGCGTTATGCCAGCTGTTATGCTACACCTTATCTGAGTGAGGGAAGATGGGAGGGAGAAGAGGAAATAAAAGGGAGAGGCAGAGAGCCTGGGGAAAGAGAAAAGATGAGATAGGAGGAGGGTGGGGTACCATCTGGGGATTAAGGGGATGTCCCCCAGGTAGATTCAATCTCTTGCCCTGTGGAGAGAATTTTTCCGCTGGGGACAGTCCTAACTACTGACTGCTGAGAATGCAAACCCCGAGGAGGAACTGATGGAATAGCTACGGACGTTAGCACACTTTAGAGCCGGCGTGAATAAAATTGAATAAATGTGTTCAGTGCAACCTGCTCGACCCCAGTGGAAATAAAGAGAGCTAATTTGTTGATTACTTCGAGCAGGCAGGAGGCTTCTTCAATTATTAATTTTTTATTATCATTATTAACAATCATTCTCCCCTCTGCTTCCCCTCGGGGATTCCCAGCACGAGGTCTTCCACAGTTGGAGCGGGAGGTGGGTGGGGACAGTCGCTGGATCGGGTTTGAGGGGGTCCCTGGCCAAGAGGGGGTGGGAACTGCTTCCAAACGCATTAACAGACATCCGCACAGCCTGTGGATTCCTGCCATAAGCCTGGAGCAAAATAACTGTCTACCCTAAATTCCCCCTGATCCTTGAAGAATCAGCGTTACTACCTATTTATCCTGACAGGAGAAAGGGTCCCCATAAAGACCCTAAGAGGGGTGGCCTGCAGATGAGAGAGCAGAGGCATAGGCCGGAATTTAGGGTGTGATGGCTTTGGCCAGGGACAGGCAAATACTCAGCAGCTTGCTCCCCTTCCCTTGAGGTTATTGGGAATGCAGTAAGCTTGACCAGTATGGCCTAGTGGAAAGAGCAAAGGCCTGGGAGTCAGAGGAACTGAGTTCTAGCCTGGCACCTCCATTTTTCTGTTCTGCGACCTTAGGCAAGTCACTTTAGTCCCTTTACCTCTCCGGGCCTTAATTTCCTCATCAGCAAATGGGAATAAGATTCCTGTTCTTCCTACCTCTTAGATCATGTGTCCCACGTGGGACAGAGCAGTTGTCCAATCTGACCTGATCTGAGAAGCAGCACAGAAGATAGGTTCTAATCCCGACTCGGCCACTTACCTAATTTGCAACTTTGTGCCTGTCAATTTCTCTGGGCCTCAATTTCTTCATCTATAAAATGGGGTTAAGATACTCATTCTCCTTCTCCTTATAATGTGAGCCCCATCAATCAATCATATTTATTGACTGCTTATTGTGTGCAGAGTGCTGTACTGAGCATTTGTGAGAGTACTATATAGCAGAGTTTATTAACGTGTTCACTGCCCACAAGGGGTTTTTCATTTGGGACAGGGATCATGCCCAATTTTCTTACATTGTATCTTTCCTAGCACTTAGTATAGTGTTTGGATCAGAGAAAGCATTTAATGTTGGTATTTGTTAAGCGCTTACTATGTGCAGAGCACTGTTCTAAGCGCTGGGGTAGATACAGGGTTATCAGGTTGTCCCACGTGAGGCTCACAGTCTTCATTCCCATTTTACAGATGAGGGAACTGAGGCCCAGAGGAAGTGAAGTGACTTGCCCACAGTCACACAGCTGACAGGCGGCGGAGCCGGGATTCGAAGCCATGACCTCTGACTATCAAGCCCGAGCTCTTTCCACAGAGCCACACTGCTTCTCTAAGCAACTACTTAGCACTTAGGTCACTTAGTAACTACCACATTTTAAACAATTATTTTTATCATCTTGTAATTCTCTCAACACTCAGCACAGTGTTTGAGATATAGTTCTGAGTAGATATCATTAAATTCTGGACACTTTGTTAGGAACTAAGGGATGGTCCAGTGAGGGGGACTAAGAGAGACGAGAGGAGCAAGGGGAAAGAAGAGGAGAAGAGAAAAAGAAAGTGAGTGGAGAGAGTTAAGCTACAGAAACAAGTGGTTCTGCCACTTGCCTGCTGCGAGACTTTGGGCAAGTCACATAACTTCTCTGTGCTTCAGTTTTCTCATCAGTAAAATGGGAATTCAAGAGCTTTCTTCCCTCCTACTGTGTCTCTGAGTCCCATGTGAGGCAGGGATTATGTCTGATCTGATTATCCTGTTTCTACCCCAGTGGTTACTACAGAGCTTGGCACGTAGTAAGTGTTTAGCAAATAAGACAATTATTATTTTTATCATTATTAATGTAATGGGGCTTAACTCCTTCCTCTTTATATGCCACCTTTTATCACCTTCAGGTTCGGCTGCCACTGAGGGTGGGAATTTGTGCCCAGATCATGAGCCCAAGGGCCTGTCACCATTAAGGTGGTCATTCATTCGTTTTAATCTAGAAACTCTAATTTCCAGCTGGAATGGTATCAGACACTTTTAAGCCCGGTATTTTTCCTCTCAAACGTCTTCCCTCTCTTCACTTCAGCACCTGCCACGGAGTCCCATAGCTCAGAAGCAGCAGCCACATTCACCAAGCACCGGGAGCGGGGAAAGTCACGGCTCGGGATCAAGGCAGGAGAATCAGCGTTCCGAGTTCTGCCCAGATTCCCAAAAGGTTCTGTACAGTGTCATTACAAACCCCCAGTAACCAGCCTAACACATGTAACCATGTCCACCTGTCATTTCTGGGTCAGCAAAGGAGTGCCTGGTATATCTGAATGCTGTCAGTTCCTCCTTGGTCCCTGCCTGAGCTAAGTGACTTTAACAGATCTACTTCATTGGAATCCTCAACTGCAAACAGCACAACCAGGTGTTCTTTCAGCCACATTTGTCCCCAGTGAGTAGGAGGGGACCCTAAGTAGCGCCACTTCAAAATCAAAGGACACCTGAAAAGGAAGCAACGTGGCCTAGTGTAAAAAGCACGGGTCTGGGAGACAGAAGACCTGGGTTCTTCTAATCCTTGCTCTACCAACTGTTTTCTGTGTAACCCTGGGGAAATCACTTTGCTTCTCTGTGCCTCAGTTTCCTCCGCTGTAAAAGGGAGAAAAAACATCTGTTCTCCCTCCTACTTAGACTGTGGACAAGGACTGTGTCCAACCTAATTGACCATCTATCTACCCCAGAACTCAGAACAGTGTTTGACATATAGTAAGTGCTTAAAAAATAATAATAGCAATAATAAAAATAATGACAATAGAGAGATATATACTTTGTGAGAAACTAATTCAGGGGTTTAATATGGTGCCATGTCAAAAATAATGATTATGGTATTTGCTAAGCACTTACTTACTAACACAAGCACTGTTCTAAGCGCTGTGGATAGAGTTAATCAGGTCAAACACAGTCCCTGTCCCATGTGGGGCTCACACTCCTATCCCCATTTTACACATGAGGTAACTGAGGCCCAGAGAAGTTAGGTGACTTACTCAAGATCACAGAGCAGATATGCGGCAAGGCTGGAATTAGAACCCAGGTCCTTCTGATTCCCAGGTCTGTTCTATCCTCTTAAGCTTCTTTGTTTCTGCCAACTGAAACTCCTAAATGAGCCTCCCAGTCTGTCTACATAGGCTTTCCTTACGACCGAGGCCTTAGAACAATGAACAACAAGGCCTGAGGGTCCTGGTCCTCTTTATCATTATGGAACAGGATTCACTCCACCCTCTATTCCAAATATTCCCAAAATGGCCCTCAGGGAGAGGGAGTGGGAGAAATGCCACACAATCCTAGGGCCACGGCCAGGAATTTCCTGGAGGATATTCAGCCCACAAACGTGGGCCAAGATCCTGGGCAGTCACCCAGGCCACTTGCACTTTTGGTCTGTAGAAACCCCTCAGTGACTCCTTGTGGAAACACTCCAGGAAAATAGCATGTGAAAGTGGCCTCTGCTAGTATCACTTCTTGTGACTTAGCACTGCCCTTAAATCTTAATTTCTCTGGGACATAAAATAATTCCCTCAGGACTTGTGATCAGTCGACTTTGAAGCGGAAGGGAGACAAAGAGGGTAAACTCCAGTACCACTGGCCCGGAAATCTGGAGCCTCATCAACCCTAATGCAGTCAGGCAGTACATGGGTTCTTCTGATCAACTTCCTCAAAAGGTCCAGAAAGACTGTGGAATCCACTCAGTCATTTCCAGAAGGATTTAGGGAAATGACATTAGCTGATAGTCTGATCCACTTGGACTCTGAAAATCATCCATTTAGAGGTTTCAATGGTGATGGCTATCTACTCCATCCCCTTCAACCAACAGATTTGAGCAGAGAATTCTACAAAATGAAGGATACCTCTCCTACTCTTGAGGAGACTTTGATAAGGGGCTCAGAAAATGTAGGCAAGGTGTCACGGCCAAGTATCGGAAGCTCAAAAAAAGAATTAGTACACCGTACAGCCTCGTTAGTCCAAAATGTCAGATAGCTACAAAACGGATTTTGAATTAATTACTTTTAAATTAACTGCTATTTTCTTTCCAGAACAATAAGGTACCTAGTTCAGCTGGAGAAGGACTGTTCCTTCGAGTTGCATGTCATTTGGAATGAAGTTCCTCTGCTTAGAAAGATCTTATTATTGTTTGAGGAGATCTTTCTTGTAGTGTTTGATTTAATAGCATTTGAAAGTTAGGATTTGTCTAAGCCTGCCGAATGACTTACACCTGGTTAATGAATACGATTTATTGCTGTGGATGGGACAGACGAAGATAGAATGTTTGAAAGGCTGCAGTTTCATCAAGGTCCATCAAGGTCTAAAATGACTGAGAAAAGCTGGACTATTCTTTTCTTTCAATCGTATTTATTGAGCACTTACAAAGCACTGTACTAAGCACTTCTTTACCCTATCTCTGGCTCCTCTTGAATTTAGCCTACCCTCTTCATGCTCCTTCTCTTCTTGCCTTTATCAATACTGCAATTATTAATAATAATCATAGTAATAATTGCAGCATTTGTTAATCGTCTTTATTGAGCTCATACTTTGTGCAGCGCACCGAACTAAGCAGCTGGGAGAGTATATAATACAACAGAATTAGTAGGCACATTCTGGGCCCAAAGTGCGTTTACAGTCTACAGGGGGAGATGGACAATAACATAAATCAATGAAGGTTATGTACATAAATGCTCCGGGGCTGAAGGAGGGGTGCTAAATCCTGCCGGTCTCACCTTCAACACATTGCCAAGATCTGCCCTTTCTTCTCCATCCGAAGGGCTACCACATTAGTACAGTCACTCACTGTATCCCGACTGGATCACTGCATCAGCCTCCGTTCTGACCACCCAACCTTCTGTCTCTCCCCTCTTCACTCTGCTGCCCCGATTATCCTTCTACAGAAATGTTCTGGGCATGTCACCCCCCTCCTCAAAAATCTCCAGTGGTTGCCTATATATCAAACCTCCAAACAAAACTCCTCACTATTGGCTTCAAAGCTCTCCATCACCTTGCTCCTTCTTACCTCACCTCTCTTCTCTCCTTCTACAGCCCAGCCCACGTACTCCACTCCTCCAGTGCTAAACCTCTCACTGTGCCTCTATCTCACCTGTCCCACCATCGACCCCCGTCCCACGTCCTACCTCTGGCCTGGAACACCCTCCCTCCTCAAATCCACCAAACAATCACTCTCCCCCCTTCAAAGCCCTACTGAAGGCTCACCTCTTCCAGGAGGCCTTCTCAGATTAAGCGTCCCTTTACCTCAGCTCCCACTCCCTTCCGCCTCACTTCAACTCCCTTCCGTTGTTCTACTCTCCTCTCCCCGCCCCACAGCACTTACGTATATATGTATATACCTATAATTCTATTTATTTATACTGATGCCTGTTTATTGTTTTGATGTGTATATATCTGTGTCTATTTATACTGATGCCAGTTTACTTGTTTTGATGTCTGTCTCCCCCCTTCCAGACTGTAAGCTCAGTGTGGGCAGGGATTGTCTCTCTTTATTGCTGCATTGTACTTTCCAACTGCTTAGTACAGTGCTCTGCGCACAGTAAGCACTCAATAAATACAATTGAATGAATGAATGAATAAAGAATGCAAATCCAAGTTCGGAGTACTTACTATATTTCAAACACTATACTAAGTGCTGGGTTAGATACAATATAAGCAAGTCAAACACAGTCCCTGTCCCACATGAGCTCTTAGTCTAAATTGGAGGGTAACAGGTATTTAATCCTTATTTTACAGATGAGGAAAATGAGGCCCAGAGGCTTTAACTGATCTGATGCACATTAGGCAAGTAGCAGAGCTGAGATTAGACCTCCAGGTCCTCTGACACTCAGAGCCTTGCTCTTTCCAGTTGACCACGCTGTGGCCAAGACAAGTCACTTCACCCATTTGTGCCTCACTTCCGTCATCTGTAAAATAGGGATAAGATTCCTGTTCTCTCTAGATTTTAGACTGTGAGCCCTGTCTGTGACAGGGACTGTGCTTGGTTGGATCATTTTATATCTATTCCGCTGCTTGGTTAAAAAAAAAAAAGTTGGCATTCGTTAAGCGTTTACCATGTGCCGAGCACTGTTCTAAGCGCTGGGGTAGATACAGGATAAGCAGGTTGTCCCATGTGGGGTTCACAGTCTTAATCCCCATTTTACAGATGAGGGAACTGAGGCACAGAGAAAGTTAAGTGACTTGCCCAAAATCACAAAGCTGACAGATGGCGGAGCCAGGAGTAGAACCCATGACCTCTGACTCCTAATCCCATCTCTTTCTCATGGTCCATATTAACTGATCAACAGTATTTACCGAGTACTTGCTGTGTGCCAAGCACTGTACTAAGTGCTTGGGAGGGTAAAATATAGCAATATAACAGACACATTCCCTGCCTACAGTGAGTTTACAGTCTAGAGGGACTATTAAACACTAAATACTAATTACCATTAGTTGAAAAAAATACATATTTTTATTCTGGGATATTTTGGAAAAGTAGACAAAAAGTCCCAGCAATAGGACTGTTCTTGCTCATCTGGTCCATGTATCTTGCATTGATTTTTTTTCCCTCCCTTTCCACACTCACACCCCACCCCGTCTGCCATAGTTTAGGGTCTATATTTGGATTGTCACACCTAGTTGCGTGGCTCAGTGGAAAGAGCAGGGGTTTGGGAGCCAGAGGTCATGGGTTCTAATCCCGGTTCTGCCACTTGTCAGCTGTGTGAGCTTAGGCAAGTCACTTGATTTCCCCATGCCTCAGTTCCCTCATCTGTAAAATCGGGATTAACTGTGAGCCTCACCTGGGACAACCTGAATACCCTGTATCTACCCCAGCACTTAGAACAGTGCTCTGCACATAGTAAGTGCTTAACAAATACCAAAATTATTATTATTCTTATAGTAGTAATAATAGTCTGGGATTTACAGCATAGAGACCTCAGAATGATGGGGGAGTATTTTTTAAAAATTATATTTGTTAAGTGCATACTATGTGTCCGACACTGGCCTAAGTACTGGGCTAGGTACAGATAATCAGGTTAAACACAGGCCATGTCCCACGTGGGGCTGAAAACGAAAATGCCCATTTTACAAATGAGGTAAGTGGGGTACAGAGAAGTTAATTGACTTGCCCAGGGTCACACAGCAGACAAGGAACAGAGCTAGGATTAGAACCCGGATCCCGGGCCCATGCTTTAACCACTAGTCCATGCTGCCTCTCTTCCCAACTCTCATGATCACGGGAGGGAAGGTGGGAACTCTCTCCCCTGAGTCACACAGCTTTAAAAAACACTCGGGCATTTCATTTAAGGTAATGATAATAATAATAGAATCGCTAATAATCATGCTATTTGTTAAACATTTACTACATGCCAAGCACTGTACTAAGCACTAGTATAGATACAAGATGATCAGAGGCTTCGACCCACATGGGATTCACAGTCTAAGTGGGAGGGAGAACAGAATCGAGCCCTCCGTTTACAGATGAAGAAACTGAAGCACAGAAAAGTGAAGTGACTTATTCGAAGTCACAGAGCAGGCAAATGGAGGAGCTGGGATTAGAACCCAGGTCCTCTGGCTCCCAGGCCTGTGCTGCTTCCACAAGGCTACAATGCTTCTCTGCAAGCTCTATCGAACTGCAGAATGAGTCACCCTACATTAAAAATATCAATTTGTGTCCATGCAGAGTTAACTACTTTCTTTCTCTCCCTTCATGTTAGATTTGGCAAGTTTCTGTCACCTGCTGTGGGTGCCACTGTGTGCTTTATTTAGGATTATCTCTGTTATCCAAGGGAGTGGATAGCAAGGGCAGTTAAAAGTGATCACTCCTCACAAGGATAGTGACACTCGTGGACACTGTTTGGATCGAAGAATAGTTTGCTTCTCTCAGTGATCCTTTCGAATAGACTTGAAAACCAAGGTGGTGGCACAGAAGCAGAGAAGCAGCCTGGTTTAGTGGAAAGAGCACGGACTTGGGAGTCAGAGGACATGGATTCTCATCCCGGCTCCACCACCTTTCTGCTACGTGACCTCGGGCAAGTCACTTCACTTCTCTGTGCCTCAGTTCCCTCATCTGTGAAATGGGGATCAAAATTGTGAGCCCCACGTGGGACAACCTGATCACCCTATATCTATCGCAGCACTTAGAACAGTGTTGGGCATATAGTAAGCCCTTAATAAATACCGTCATTATTACTATTATTATTATAGGTGGTAGTATTGTTTCTGTGCGTGAAAGCAGGGGCCGGGAAGGCGAGATGAGGTAGGGAGTTGGGGAGTGGGAACTTGATGAATGCGGTTATGCTTAGATACCGCTGTGCCACAGGCATGACAGTATTTCTGCAATTCCTAATCCGACAAATTTTATACTTCTTCCTTCAGGCTCCCTTTTTAAGACCCCTCCACACCTCCCCACTTCTCCTGCCATACCTTTGACCTTTAGTGTACTGAGCAATTTCCTAATGGAGAACAGTCAAGCAAAGGGGATTGTAGACTCAAATGAGACATGTAAAACCTGGTCAAACAATTTGCCAACAAATCACAGGCCATTAACTCCTCTTGCCCTTCTCTTTCAAATACGACACTGACTAGAACCAAAAAAAAAAAAAGGATTTAACCAAATAGTGGTTACTAAGCCGCTACTTTGTATTAAGGCTCGGCTTATGCCTGGGGATAGTTTACACCAACCTGATTGGGCTAGGTTATTATTAATAATATCTGGGCACTTCCTCTGATGTCTAATGCACAGACCATGAATGTGGACGTCTCTGGCTCTGTAAATAGCAGTGCTTTGCCCCTTCAGGCTATGAGCCTTAGTGCCTTCCTCACTTTGCCTATTGAGTAAGGAGGTTGGGGGTCTCTTTCCCTACCATTTCTGATCTTGAAGGAGGAAGTCCTCTAAAGCACTCAGTCAACTTGCCCTGCCCACTCTTATCTCACCTCGCTACTCTCCTACTATAACCCAGCCCACGCACTTCACTCCTATGGTGCTAACTTTCTCTCTATAACTCCATCTGCTTCTGGCCTCCAGGACGGCACTCCCTCCCTCCTCAAATCTGACAGACAATTACTCTCCCCCACTTCAAAGCTTTATTGAAAGCATATCTTCTCCAAGAGGCCTTTCCTGACTAATTCCTCCTTTCCAATTCTTCCACTCCCTTCTGTCACCCTGACTTGCTCCGCTTATTCACCCCCCATCCGGCCCCACAGCACTTATGTACCTGTCTCAAAAACCTCCGTGGTTGCCAATTAATCTTTATAGGAAACAAAAACTCCTCACTCTTGGCTTAAAAGCTCTCCATCACCTTGTCCCCTCCTACCTCACCTCCTTTCTCTCTTTCTACTGCCCACCCTGTACACTCTGCTCCTCCGCCGCTCACCTCCTCACTGTCCCCAGTTTACGCCTATCCCACAGTCGACCCCTGGGCCACGTCCTACCGCTGTCCTGGAACGCCCTCCCTCCTCTCATCCGCCAAACTAACTCTCTTCCTTGCGTTACAATTGCTGCTTTACAGTACAACAATAAAACAGACACATTCCCTGCCCACAGTGAGCTTGCAGTCTAGAGGGGGAGATAGACATTAGTGTAAATAAATAAAATTACAGATATGTACATAAGTGCTGTGGGGCTTGGAGCGGGGATGAATAAAGAGAGCAAATCAGGGCAACGCAGAAGGAAATGGGAGAAGAGGAAAGGAGGGCTTAGTCAGGGAAGGCCTCTCGGAGGAGATATGCCTTCAGTAAGTAGATGGTCAATCATTCCCTAGTGTTCCTCGGCCTAATTCCACTTTGGGTGTCTTTGGGTGCAGCTGCCCTCCAAAAACGTCTGACTCCTTAAGAGCGCTTCCATTATAATTCATCAGACTATACTGGTGGAAAACACTGGAGGAGATCTGGGTGAAAAGATCGAGAGTTATTTAGATCAGGAGTTATTTCTGGCAACAGTCATTTCTGAGACTAACAACTATATATCCACTCAGAGATATCTACAGGAAGAGGGAAGTCAAGTCGGAAAAGAGATAGAGACGCAGTGTGGCCTAGTGGAATGAATAGGGGCCTGGGAATCAAAAGAACCTGGGTTCTCACCCCGGCTCTGCCACTTGTCTGCTGTGTGACCCAGGGCGGGTTACTTAACTTCTTTGTGCCTCAGTTACCTCATCTGTAAAATGGGGATTAAGACTGTGAGCCCCATGTTGGACATGGGCTGTGTGCAACTTGATTATCTTGTATCTACTCCAGTACTAAGTAAGGTGCCTGGTAAATAGTAAGCACTTAACAAATACCATGAAATAAAATTGAGAGATAGATTCGGTGGTCATTCGGGTATGGGTGATATAATTAACTAAGACAGTGAAGGACTCTCCAACAGGGTAATTAAAAAGGAAGAAGAATAGAGCCCAGGATGGAGAAGAGGAGTGGGAGGAAGGAGAAACTGGATGGAAGGAATGAGGAGAGGAGGAAGAGTTAGTGAAGGATAATCTGAAACAGCACTGCAAAAGACAAAAAAACGGTCCAAGATTTGAGAGTTCCATGGAGACCAGCTCTGGACAGGATGTCAAGAATCCAATGTGAAAGACAATGTTCATGTCAAAATAGAGAAAGGTCAAAGGAAACCAGCAAAGGATAGAAGCCCTTGGATTTGAAAGTGGGAAGATTATGGTTCCCTAAGAAAAACGACACGGCAAAGATCATGGCATGTTTCTTTTCAGGAATATTTAAGTGTCTGACCTTGGGATTTGATTTAGCACCCAGTAGGATAAGAAAGAGTTTTCAAAAACCCTTATTTCTGGCTGCACAGAAACAAAAAAGAAACCCTTGGCGAAGACCTCATACTGTTATTGCTCAGGACACATTCACTCTAAGTAGGAATAACGCATTTGTGTAGATCCTATCAGAGAACCAAGTGCTTACCACTATGCCCAACTATAATCGCGGCTCCGCCACGTGTCTTCCGTGTCACCTTGGACAAATCACTTCACTTCTCTACGTCTCAGTTCCCTCATCTGTAAAATGGGGATTAAGACTGTGAGCCCCACGTGGGACAACCTGCTTCCCCTGTGTCTACCCCAGCGCTTAGAACAGTGCTCGGCACATAGTAAGCGCTTAACAAATACCAACATTATCATTATTAAGACTGTGAGTTCCATGTGGGACAGGGACTGTGACTGTCCCAATTTGCTTTTATCCACCCTAAGTGCTTAGTACAGTGTCTGGTACATAGTAAGTGCTTAACTAATACTCACAGTTACTAGTATTATTATTATTTGATTAGTCCTCCCCACATCCTACTCCAGTTGCAACAGGAACATCCCTCACATATTCTTAGAGTGCTTGTTTCCAGAGAAGTTCAGAATGCCCACCTTGACTAAAGTTCAAGCAGCTGTGATTCATGGAAGGCCATGACGATGCTTTGGAGATAGGAAGAAGCAGCGTGTCTCAGTGGAAAGAGCACGGGCTTTGGAGTCAGTGATCATGGGTTCGAATCCCGGCTCGGCCTCTTGTCAGCTGTGTGACTTTGGACAAGTCACTTAACTTCTCGGTGCCTCAGTTACCTCATCTGTACAATGGGGATTGAGACTGTGAGCCCCACGTGGGATAACCTGATTCCCCTGTGTCTACCCCAGCGCTTAGAATGGTGCTCGGCACATAGTAAGCGCTTAACAAATACCAACATTATTATTAAGAAGTAAGGACAGGGCCCGATCAAACTGAAATCGCCAGTGGTCTGAGGGCACTTTCTCCATGAAGTTTTCCTGTCTCTTTGATCCACTGAGTATTAATAGTAAAGTAATCATTGAGCACCTTCTGATTGCAATCTACAGCCTTAAGCGCTTGGGCAAGTATAATGGAAACATGAAGTGCATATTCAGCTAGCAAGAGGAGAGAGAGAAATTAAAATAAAATAAATTTGGGGTAATCAGAATAAATATGTTGACTCTACAGTCGATCATATATATGTGCATAATTCCTGAGAGAGGTTGTAAATAAATATGTAAGTGTGGGAGGTGGCTGAAGGGGTGTGTCTTGGGTTTGGGGAGTTAATCGATTGATCAATGGTTTTTATCGAGCACCTGCTGCATGCATAGCACTCTACTCGGGGCTTGGGAAAGTACTGTACAACTGAGAGACTGTGAGCCCGTTATCGGGCAGGGATTGTCCCTATCTATTGCCGAATTGTACATTCCAAGCGCTTAGTACAGTGCTCTGCATATAGTAAGCACTCAATAAATACGATTGAATGAATGAATGAATGAATAATGATAATGATGGTATCTGTTAAGGTCTTACTATGTGTCAAGCATTGTTCTAAGAGCTGGGGTAGATACAAGCTAATCAGGTTGGACACAGTTCCTGTCCAATGTGGGGCTCACAGTCTTAATCCCCATTTTACAGATGAGGTAACTGAAGCACAGAGAAGTGAAGTAACTTGCCCAAGGTCACACAGCAGAGACGTCGCGGAGCCGGGATTAGAACCAGGTCCTTCTGACTCCCAGGCCTATGCTGTTTACAGCCTACAGTTACAGGAAAGCCTTTTAGAGGAGGTGGGGTTTTAGGAGGGATAGATCTTCCCTCTATATTTGAGCCACATTTTTGTTGGCGGTTAGGATAAAGTTATATCCGTGCTAAATTTTCAGTTTCAGATGCTTCCTTCCGACTTCCAGTTGCTAATCTTGCCTTGCTCCGGATATGTAAATCCTACAGTGAGGACTGTCCTGCTTCAGCCGGCAGCCATTCTTAAATTGGGCCCAACTGTGGATTACTCCCATTTTTTGGAAGCAACCTTCCTGCATTCAAGAAGCTCTGTGGTTTTGCTGAAGCCAAGTCAGCAGTTCACCCATCCAAATCCGTAAGACTTTTCAAATTCAACCACTTACCAAAAACTCCTTGAACTGGAATGACTGTTCTGCTGCTCATGCCTAGTGGCCAGATCATGGGCCTGGGCGTCGGAAGATCTCGAGGGTAATCGTGATTTGGCCTCTAGACTACTGTGTGAACTTGGGCAAATCACTTAACTTCCCTGGACCTCCATTTCCTCATCTATAAAGTGGGGATAAGAAACGGTTTCTCCCTCCTACTTAGACCGTGAGCCTCTAATTGAGATAGGGACTGTGTCTGACCTTGATGACCTTGGAGAAGCAACATGGCCTATAGGATAGAGCATGGGCTGGGGAGTCAGAAGTTCATGGGTTCTACTCTCATCTCCGCCACTTGTCTGCTGTGTGACCTTGGGCAAGTCACTTCACTTCTCTGGGCCTCAGTTACCTCACCTATAAAATGAGAATTAAGACTGTGAACCCCCCATGGGACAACCTGACTACCTTGTATCTACCCCAGCACTTAGAACAGTGCTTGGCACATAGTAAGTGCTTAGCAAATACCATGATTCTTATTATTCTTATTATTTCGCCTTCCCCAGCACTTAGTACAGTGCTTGACATATAGTAAGCACTTAACAAATGCCACCTTTAATTATTAATATGGGAAATCTTTGTGGCGGGGGGTGAGGCTTAGTGACGGAAGTGAAACTGGGCAGTTCATAGTTGACCCTCTGATTATCACAGAGATATTAGGAAAACAAAAGTCCATTTTTTAGGAACTTCCCCTCAAAATGACTACACTCCCGTTTGTGATCAAACCCCATCTGTGATCTGGAAAATAGAGGATTACATGCTCTAGATTGCTGGCTGGATTCCTCAAATATCTGTTTGGTTTAAAAAGAACAATTCATATAAATGACCAAATTTCGGATACTTATTGAATCATTTCATCACTTGAGAAGCAGAATGGCTCAGTGGAAAAGCATGGACTTGGGAGTCAGAGTTACCTCGGTTACCTCAACTGTAAAATGGGGATTAAGACTGTGAACCCTACGTGGGACAACCTGATTACCTTGTATCCCCCCCCCCCCCCAGTACTTAGAACAGTGCTTAACACATAGTAAGCGCTTAATAAATACCATCATTATTATTAGGATTATTCAATTTACTCAATTAAGTTATCAGGCAAGACACCCCTGCTACTGCCAGGTTACACTAGAACTGTGAAAACTTCTCCCAGAGTGATCCTCACTCCACTTTTCTCTGACTCTTCCAAAAATTGGAAACGAAAAGATGGGTGAAGAGAGATATTGGTTCAAAGGAAAACATCAATGGCCTTCTTTCTAGAGGCGGGAGAATGTGTGGCTTGGATGTCGGAAAAAAGTTTGGATCAGCCTTCCATTTTTATCCGAACTTCCTTGCTTATCTAGAAACTAGGACTGGTTTATTTATAAACTGAAGCATCATGTTGAAGTGCAGAAAAAAAATATAAAATAAACATGAAATGAAGAAAGATAGACTTCTCACCCCCAGAAGCCTTCTAATCTTCAAAGTTATAAAATCCTCCTGAAATCCCTCATACCCTAAAGTTGTCCTTCTTATATAATTAGATTTAGAACAAATACGTAAACTGTTAAAAAGCCAAAAACAACTTTTTCCCACAGTGAAACAACAAGGCAAAGGAGACACCATGGTAGGCCAGATTCTTAGTAGCCAGGACTCCATGGATCTTCAACTTCCATGGATCCTATATCGATAGATTCAATATAAACTCCTCCATTACTGCTCGGTCCTACAGTAAGATCTTGCATCTCACAAGTTCGGCATTCCCTGAAATGCTTTGAAAGAGATCTGGAATGCTAATTTCTCTGTTGCAACAAGATCAACTCTGCCAGAAACCTCATAGAGCTTCATGTTTGGCAAGGTTATTTTGGTCAGCCTTTTTGGGCTTCTAATTTAGATTTAAGAGGGCAGTTTAAAGTGCAACTGATCATTAAACTTTTATTGATGCCTAACCACTCAGAAATCGATGCGTATGATGTTTTATGAGTTGATAAACTTTAATAAATGACTTACATTTTTCACCCAAATTTATTTTCTTGGGGATAATAAAGTGGTCCCATTATGTAAACGTGTGGTTATTGAAGTTCTACACGTGCAGTGAAAGGCAGGAAGTAATTTCATAGTTAAGTCTTTAAATGAATTTAATCATCAGGAGTTTTTTTCAATGTATGCTACATATAGCTGGGAGAACCCCTCCTTTCCTCAGACTTAACCACTTGCCTACTGTCGTTTAGTTGCTCTCGTGACAGGTTAACTTGGTGAATATTTCAATTTTTTAATGGTATTTGTTAAGCACTTACAATGTTCCAGGTACTATATTACACTAAGCACTGGAGTAGATGAAAGATAATCAGGTTAGACACAGTCTTCTTTAAACCAACAGTAACTGAGTCACAGAGAGTAATAGTAATAATGATAAGAGTAATGATAATGTTGGTATTTAAGTGCTTACTATGTTCCGAGCACTGTTCTAAGCGCTGGGGTAGATACAGGGTATCAGGTTGTCCCACGTGAGGCTCACAGTCTTAATCCCCATTTGACAGATGAGGTAACTGAGGCACCGAGAAGTTAAGTGACTTGCCCAAAGTCACACAGCTGACAGGTCATGGGTTCGAATCCCGGCTCTGCCACTTGTCAGCTGTGCGACTGTGGACAAGTCACTTCACTTCTCTGGGCCTCAGTTACCTCATCTGTAAAATGGGGATTAACTGTGAGCCTCACGTGGGACCACCTGATTACCCTGTATCTACCCCAGTGCTTAGCACAGTGCTCGGCACATAGTAAGCGCTTAACAAATACCAACATTAGGTGGCAGATCTGGGATTAGAACCCATGACCTCTGACTCCTAAACCCGTGCTCTTTCGACTGAGCCGTGCTGCTTCTTCATAATGATGGTATGGGTTAAGCGCTTACTAAGTGCAAACCACTGTTCTAAGCGCTGGAAGTTAAGTGACTTGTCCAAGGGCACACAGCTGGGATCAGAACCTAGATCCTTCTGACTTCCAGTTCCACTAGGCTACGCTGCTCTTCGACTTTTTTTATCTGGGAGGAAATTAGACCGAATTAGATGTTATCTTCTCTCAGTCAGATCTACCCCATAAGAAGCTTTTGGACATAAATAGCTCCCCACGTTCTCCTCCTCTTTCCCCCCATCCCACCGCTGACCTGAAAGAGCAAATGTCAACTCCCAAAGAGCCTCACTTAATCCCAAAAAGAATTAGGCCTTCACCACTGTGTCCCCAAGAGAGTCAAGGTGCTTTTGAGTGGTGGGGATTTTTGTTGAGTAACCAGAGCACCATAAATCATAATAATTACAACAATAATAAAGATAATAATAATTATGGTATCTGCTAAGCACTTACTATATGGTAAATACCAGATAATTATAACTATAATAATGATAATAATAATAATAATAATTGAGGTATCTGCTAGGCACTTATTATCTACTAAGTACTGGGATAGATAGAATCAAATCCAACAGAGTTCATGACCCATTTCTGGCTCACAGTCTTAGAGGGAGGGAGAATGACTATTGAATCTCCATTTTACAGATGAGGAGACTGAGGCGCAGCGAATAATAGTGATAGCATTTGTTAAGTGCTTATTATGTGTCAAGCACTATGTTAAGTGCTGGGGTACATACAAGCTAAATCCTTGCCCCGCAGAGGGCTCACAATCTTAATCCCCATTTTACAGATGAGGTAACTGAGGCAAAGAAAAGTTAAGTGACTTGCCCAGGACACGTGACAAATTCGAGATTAGTACCCAGGTCCTTTTGATTCCCAGGTCCGCACTCTATCCAATAGGCCACATCCTCGCTTGCCTAAAGCTACATAGCAGGTAAACGGAGGGCAGGATTAGAGCCCAGGTATCTTGACACTCCTGTCCTCTGCTCCTTCCAGCGGGCCACACTGCTTTCAAGTCTCTGAAATCATCCCCTGCTCCACTGCAGACCAGCTGCCCCCAGTGACCTTGAAGGAATAGCTTGTCTTGACATCTTCCCTCGATTAGACTGTAAGCCCATCGAGGGGCAGGGACTGTCTCTATCTGTTACCGATTTGTACATTCCAAGTTCTTAGTTCAGTGCTCTGCACATAGTAAGCGCTCAGTAAATACTATTGAATGAATGAATGAATGAACATCTTGAGTGCTAAACTCCCGGAATGTCCCTTGTCAAATAATGTATCGGGCTGTTTCACCTTTCACCGGGTAGCTCACCAAAAGTTGGAAGAAGGTCCCTTATTTTCCTGCCCCCTCATTTGATCTGTGAGGCCCGCACTTTGATAAGAAGCAACTGGATTAAAATAACGAATAGAATCCAATGAAATGAAAAAGACCCAAAGTTGAGATATGCAGGGAAAATGATTGCTGGAAAGAGGGAGCCTCCATTGCTTTTGCAAACACAACTTTTCATCATTTTCATTTGATATCCTTTTACGTGAAAGGCTGGGGAAACCACAAAAACAACCCTAATGATTCCCATCTGTGATATAATCTGTAATAACAAAATGACTGATATCATTATGCAGCGTAATCTTCTATCAAATGCTTTGCTCAGACTTTGAAATCAAACCCAACGAGGCATATGGTTTCTCACAGTACTGGCCCACAAAAGATGAATCTGTCATTAGAGCTGCAGGGAAAGGAAGGGAAAAACATGTTTTCCATGAAGTTAAACTGGTTGGGAGGGGAAAAAAAAAGTCCTTTTCCCCTTTTGTAACCAAGCAACCTAACTAGAGCCTCGAAATTGAGTTTTAGAGACTAGGAGGGGAGGGAAGGTTCTAGTTCAGATCCTTTCACCATTTGGCTTGAGTTTGCCTCTTCCCACGATGGGTAGTTTTTAATCAATCAGTGGTATTACTGAGCACTTACTGTGAGCAGAACACTAAGTGCTTGGGAGGGTAGAATATAAGAGAGTTAGCAGAAAAGTTCCTGGCCCACCTAAATTCTGAGCCCCTTGAGAGGCAGGGACGGGGCCTAATTTCCACCTGTGGGTATTTTTCAGCACTTAGGAACAGTGTCCTGCACACAGTAAGCAAGTAATAAATAACAAGAGCAGTGTGAGAAGCAGTGTGGTCTAGTGGATAGAGCACGGGCCTGGGAGTCCGAAAGACCTGGGTTCTAATCCCCACTCTGCCACTTGTCTTCCGGGTGACCTGGGTCAGATCATTTAACTACTCTGTGACTCACTTCTCTATAAAATGGGGCTTAAAACTGTGAGTCCCATGAGGATCATGGACTGTGTCCAACCTGATTATCTCGCATCTACCGCAGCCTGCAACATAGTTAGCACTTTACAAATACCACTAGGAAAATAAATATTATCACTCCTTAGACTAGTCGGAAGAAGGGGAGAGAGAGTGTGTCTAGTACAGCGCTTCGCAAACAGAAAGTGCTTCAAAAAGTATGATTGATTGATTGAGAGTGTGTCTACCGAGGCACAAATGCCAGGCATAAGAAAATCCAAGAGAAAGCCCGGGTGTTTATGGGATGTGCCAAACAGGACAACACCATATGTACCTCATTCTTTGCTTGGCACGAAGGAGTTCCTGCTTTAAATCCCTTGTTTTTACTGTGGGCTTTCTGAGTAAACACAAATAAACCATATAACATTCATCAGAGCTGGAAAGAGAAGCAGCGTGGTTCAGTGGAAGGAGCACAGGCTTGCGAATCTGAGAACGTAGGTTCTAATCCTGGCTCCGCCACTTGTCTGCTCTGTGACGTGGGGCAAGCCACGTAACGTCTCTGGGCCTCAGTTACCTCATCTGTAAAATGGGGATTAAAAGTGTGAGCCCCACGGGGGACAACCTGATTACCCTGTATCTACCCCGGCGCTTAGAACAGTGCTCGGAACATAGTGAGCGCTTAACAGATACCATAATAATAATTATTATTATTAATTAAGATTAGGTTCCGTTACCCCTTCAGAACAGGAGCAAGATAAGTTAGGGTTTTTCAAACATCCCATAATTTCTCATGGTTTTGTTCATGGCATTTCAAAAACAATAGAGTCTACTTTGTTCAGGAGAGGAGGAGAAATCAGAGGAAACAAAGGGCATAAGAAAATGGAAAGAAGCGGAAATGGGCAAAAATGCAACTAATGGAAAGACAAAGCCAATGCACCAAATGGAAGAGAGAGACAGACAGAGAGACAGTTACACAGAGAAAGATGGAAAGGAGAGGAAAGAGAACAGAACATGTATAAAATAAAAAATAAAGGCACTAAAACAAACAGCTCTGCAACCTCAAGGGTTGGGCTTAGTGATGGACAGGAATCAACAAATGCATTCACCTATGCTTCAGTAACAATTGAAAAACCAACGATGAGGAACAGAAAATCTGTATATGTAATTAGCATACACAGCAGCACATGAGGCAGCGTGATAATGTGGTAAAACAATAAGCAACTGAAGCATACTAAAACTAACAACCCAAAGATATTGTGCCATTGTCTGAATATGCTCTCCTTGGCTGGTCTTTTTGTGTTTGTTGTATTTTGTGGGATTTTAGAGGAGATGGGAGTTTAGAAGAGCTGAGAAGGGATACACGCATTAAACTCTCCACCTCGGGTTTTCCTCCCTCCCCTCCCAACAACCCCTTGGGTCCACTGCAGGAGGAGGAGGAGGCCACCCTTTAATGTCCCCATGGTCGTTGGATTCATTGCAGGTATAACACCTGCAGTGTCCTTGAGGAGAGTAGGTCAACTCATTGCTCTGCACATTGAAGATTAAGTGTAAATAAAATCTAGGAACAGCAAAGCTCAAAAGTTCTCCCTTTTTCCTTCTGCCCTAATTTTGTAAGGGGGGTAAAAAGACAAATTCTCCCTTACGAAACAGGTTTCTGCATCCATCCCACCTCCATATTCTGTATTTTTCGAGTCCCTAGTACAGGGCATCACACTAAGTGGATGATCAATCAGTCAATTCATTCAGAGGCATCTAATGAGTGTACTTCATGCAAAGGACCATATTAAGCACTTGGGAGAAGCAGTGTGGCTTAGTGGAAATAGCACGGGCTTGGGAGGCAGACGACGCGGGTTCTAATCCCAGCTCCGACACTTGCCTGCTGTATGACCTTGGGCGAACCACTAAACTTCTCTGTGATTCAATTACCTCATCTGTAAAATGGAGATGAAGACTGTGAGCCCCACAGGGGACAACCTAATAACCTTGTAGCTACCCCAGCACTTAGAACAGTGTTTGGCACTTAGTAAGTGCTTAACAATACCATAATCATCAATAATAATAAGATAGTAGGCATTTAAAAAGCTGACAATCCAGGGAAGGAGACACATACTAAAATAAATTACGGGTAGGGGAAAGTAACAGAGTTTAAAGACAGGTATATATGTGCTATTTGTAGTGGGATGAGGATGCGACCCAAGTGCTTAGGTGATGGGAGGCTTTGAAGTGGCAATAGGGGAGGAAATATGGTGGGAAAATGAGAGGTTAACTGGGAAAGGCCTCCTGGGGAAAAGAAGATTTTAGAAAGGCTTTGAAGTGGGGAGAACAATGATCTACTGGATATGATAGGATATAATATGGGGAGGGAATTCCAGGTGGGAGGGATGGTGGGAGGAAGAGATCTGTGGTGATGAAGTTAAGAACAGGGCACAGTGAATAGGCTGGCTTAAAAGGAGCGCAGAGAGAGCTGGGATAAGATGAGGAAATGTTTTGGGGAGACCGCTCACAGAATGCCTTAAAGCCAACAGCCAGGAGTCTCTGTTGATGCAGAGAGGAATAGACAACCATCGGGTAGGGATTGTCTCTCTCTCTGTTGCCAAATTGTACTTTCCAACTGCTTAGTACAGTGCTCTGCACACAGTAAGTGCTCAATAAATACAATTGCATGAATGAATGAATGACTGGAACTAAAGTGGACCAGCATAAAGGCAGTGGTGGGGAAGACATGCACAAGATAATGGTGTAGAAAAATAATCTGGGCAGCAGAGTGAAGCATGGACTTGAGGGGTCAGGGAGGTCAGGAAGTAAACAAGGCCAGTCAAGTTAGGATATGACATGTGTTTGGACCGCCTTCGTAGCACTGTAGATGAAGAGAAAAGGCCAAGTATTTCCTGAATGCTTACCGAGATCAGATCTGAGTCCTGGACTAAGCACTTGGGAGAGTAAAATACAATAGAATTGGTAGACACGATCACTGCCCACAAGGTGCTTACAATCTAGAGGTACTCAAATGGACTCACTTTGTATTTTGTGACACTTGCCATCAACTATTCAACTCACAGTGACTGCAAATTCCACAGGTAGATTGTAGCCTTCCTACAATCACTGCTCTGCTTCCTGACACCTAACATTTCCCCAAAACTCTGTAGATAATGAGGTTTTGGGAAGAAGGGGCACTAAAAGCCACAGAGGCCCTATTAGATTGCAAGCTCCTTGAGGGAAGGTGTTGCGTTGACCAACTCTGCTGAATTTTTCACTCACAATCTCTTAGTACAGTGCTCTGTACACATATCACATAGTACTAATAGTAATGATACTAAAGAGCCAAGTTCCAAGCACTGTTCTAAGTGCTGAAGTAGATACAGATGAGTCAGGTTGGACACAGTCCCTGTCCCACATGGGGATCACACTCTTAATCCCCATTTTACAGATGAGATAACTAAGGCCCGAAGAAGTGAAGTGACTTCAAGGTCACATAGCAGACATGTGGAGGAGCAAGGATTAGAAGTCAGGTCCTTCTGATTCCCAGGCCCATTCTCTAATCACTAATCACTCTAATCACTAAGTGGTATTCTCGTAAATACCACTGATCCACTGTTGGTTTGAGCATTGCCTAAGAGTAATAGTAATAATAATGATGATGGTGTTTGTTAAATGCTTACTATGTGCCAAGCACTGTTCTAAGCGCTCGGGTAGATACAAAGTAGTCAGGTTGTCCCACGTGGGGGTCATAGTCTTAATCCTCATTTTACAGGTGAGGTACCTGAGGCACAGAGAAGTGAAGTGACTGGCACAGAGTCACACAGCTGACAAGTGGCGGAGCTGGGATTAGAACCCACAGCGTCTGAGTCCCGAGCCTGCGCTCTTTCTACTAAGCCACGGTGCACGGTACTGAAGAAAGCTAAAACATTTTAGTCTGGTGTGGCAAATAGGTGTCCCTTACACAGCAGCCTTCCCCACTCCTGCCTTTATGCTGGTCCACTTTGAAATGAAGCTGGCTCTGTGTAGGATTTTTTTTTTGGAAGAGGAACAGGAAACTAAAATAGCAATTTAATCTATGGATCTACAGATCCAGTCTTGACGTCTATTCCACTCCACCTCTGATCTCTTGGCATAGGTTCCAGAGGCTCCCGTGCGTAAAAGAGGAGAAAAAGGCTAAAAGGAGAAGTGCATTCTGGGAGTAATCTGCCTATCCAGTCGGAGGCCGAAATGGAAATGACTTTTTCGGGGAACTTGATATCGTTCCAAGTGGTTTGCGTATCTCTGGGCCCAGGCGCTGTGCTCTCATCCATGTCCCCCACATCAACCACTTCCACTCCTGCTTCTTGCATCTTTAATAAAGGAAATTGAACATCTTGTCAGACGGGTGACAACCCTGTTCTCTTCTGTCTGGGTGGCTGACCTTGACACGTCCAAGACAGGCTCTTGACTCGAGAGTTACTGGCTAGAAGGAGGGTCCCAGACCCCCACCCGTGGCTCCTCGCCACTAGAGTAGGCTGCGACTTTAGTTCTGGATCATGAATCTTGGGTTCGGAACATTTCCCATTTCTCTAGTTCACCTAAATCATCCGCTTGTCGGGAAAACGTGTCTTCCCCTTCCTTAGGCGTCTGACCCGCGTACAGCTTAATGAAATGCACCTTCAGAATATAGATGTCACTGAAATATGCAGAGATGGCAGCGTGTTGAACAGAGGGCAGAAGATTCATGCCTTCTCCCCCGTCGTTGTGGTACGACGAGACCCTGCAGCAGAGCCAGGCTGCCTACGGATCAACACCTGCAAGTTGTTTGTTCAGAGGAGTCTCTCCTTGCGATTATTCGTTTCCTATCTCGGGGATGCCGGCAGCCCACAGCTCTCTTCCAACGCCTAGGAGATCCGGGCCCAAAACAACAACACACAGATGTATATGGCCGCGTGTCAAAGGCCTAGGAGTGATGGGAGTTTGGGGAGTGTTACCGATCTCAGAGCTCCGAAAGGAAACTTGTGAAAATCGACCTTTTTTTTTCCACGCTCTGCTTTACAGCCTCAGAATGACTTCCATCTTGGATGGCCTCCAATTCCCCAAGCACCACGGGCAGCTCGAAACAGCTGAAGCAAACTCCGGAACGGTGGGAAGGCTGTTCTAGCTTGGCACCTGCTCTCTGCCCCCGTGTAATGGTCGAAGCCCCGTTTCTGACCGTCAGGTGTAGAAATTACACCTCCACACCCCCCGCCCCGGCCCCCAACTTTGTGGGGGACAGACAGATGGAGACACACATGCACACGGCAGCCTGAGCCTCTGGGCTCAGGTTGGGGCCAATCCACAGTGCAAGAGTCACCTTTTCACCACCTGGCCACCAATCTGATATTTTCACAAAACTGTCCAGATAAATAATGATCCCTTAAATACGGACTGTACTGAAAACACCACCACAGTGTTATTCGTATATCTCCCAGAACAGAGCTCTGGCGAGTGCTGAACTGAATGCTTATAATAATGTTGGTATTTGTTAAGCGCTTACTATGTGCAGAGCACTGTTCTAAGCGCCGGGGTAGACACAAGGGAATCAGGTCGTCCCACGTGGGGCTCACAGTCTTAATCCCCATTTTACAGAAGAGGTAACTGAGGCACAGAGAAGTTAAGTGACTTGCCCACGGTCACACAGCTGACGAGTGGCAGAGCTGGGATTCGAACCCATGATCTCTGACTCCAAAGCCCGTGCTCTTTCCACTGAGCCACGCTGCTTCTCTAATGCTTGTGGGAGGAACTAGCTAGGTCACTCCTGCATTTAGGAGCAATAGTATTTATTAAGCACCTATTGTGAGCACAGCACTCTACCGTGGCTCCACAGATGATAGTTAGAAATAATAATGCTAGCAGTATATGCTAAGCACTTACTATGTGCCAAGCTCTGTACTAAGCGCTGGGTGAAGATAGTTAAGTCCCGCATGGGGCTCACAATATAAGCAGGAGGGAAAACAGTTTTTGAAGCCTCACTGTGCCAATAAGGGAACTGAGACGCAGAGAACTGAGGTAACTTGTCCAAGGTCATAGAGCAATTATGTGGCGGAGCCGGAGTCCTCTGACTCCAAGGCCTGGCTCTTTCCACTGGGCCATACCGCTTCTCAACACGGTTCCGGCCCCTAAGTGTGCGGAGGGGTGTGGAGGGGGAGGGCGGCATCTGTTTAGCGTCACACGGTACTGTCCCAGGCTATCCCTGCTCTGCCGCTTGTCAGCTGTGTGACTGTGGGCAAGTCACTTCACTTCTCCGTGCCTCAGTGACCTCATCTGTAAAATGGGGATTAACTGTGAGCCCCACGGGGGACAAACTGATTACCCTGTATCTACCCCAGCGCTTAGAACAGTGCTCGGCACATAGTAAGCGCTTAACAAATACCAACATTATTAGTAGTAGTAGTAAGATAGTAAGCGCTCAATAAATACGAGTGACTGACTGGTCGAAATATAAGGAAAGATGAAACAGGAAAAACACAAACACAACAAAAGAGACTGAAACAAAGATAAATACCATCAGATCAATACAGCACTCTAGCTACGTAGCTCAGAGTTGAGCTGTCAAGGCTATGGCCTGCCAATGTTGGAAAAGTTGAGCAGACCTTCTGCTGGTGACACTGTTGATTTCTCACTTTTCCCAAGCTGGAGCAGGAGCCCAAATTACAAGTTTTCTCCAGGTGATGATCAAAAGAACATGAAATTGAAATCAGTGCTAAAATGCCAAACGCCCCATGGTTCTCCACCTCTCCCCGAGCTAGAATCTGCATTCATAAACCTTTCAGAGTTACATACCTGTCTGTGGATTTAGCTGAGTCTCGGATCAGGGAAAGATTTACGGCCCCTGCCTGTCAGGCAGGAAGCAAAACTGATTAACTATATTTCATGAGTGAAGAACCTGAGGTATGGAGCAGATGCAAAGCAGCTAAGTAACAACTTCAAGTACTTAGTACAGTGCTCTGCACACAATAAGCACTCTGTAAATATGACTGAACAACTAGAGCACACTCCAAGTTTTTTTCCACTTGGATAATAACAACTGAGGGGCGTGTTAAGCGCTTTCTAGGTGCCAAGTCCTCTACTAAGCACTGAGGTAGATACAAGATAATCAGGCCTCAGAAGGGGCTCACACTCTATATAGGAGGGAGAACAGGTATGGAATCCCCATTTTGCCGTTAAGGGAACCGAGGCACAGAAAAATGAAATGACTTGCCCAAGATCACACAGCAGGTATGTGGTGGAGCAGGATTTGAACCCAAGTCCTCTGACTCCCCGGCCCATGCTCTTTCCATTAGGTCACACTGCTTCTAAGTCTTTTCAGTGCATTCAAGGGACACTATGACAACAGACCTGTCACCCCCCCAAAAATGCTATATACAGCACAGACTCCTTTTTAATTACACTGTTCAAACCTTCTGTCTTGATCAGCACTTTCTCTCTGCTCAGAAAATTCAGGCATTGAGGAAAAATTACCCTTGAAATGCTAACTTTTCCTCACATCTCCAGTCCTTCTTCGGATTGGTAAATGCTCCTCGGCCATTTTTCTCCAGGTAATTGCTAATGACACCCAAAGGTTCAGTGATTTGGGGAGTGCAGAGTAAGATAAAGAAGGAATGTTGTCTTGTGTCCCAGGGCACGCATAACATCAATATCTAGCAATTATATTGGCTGCATAATTACTGCGTCTGTGAGCCTGGTTCTTCGTGCCCTTCGCATTGCATGGTTAGTCCACATGGATTCGGTGTGAAACCGATGGTTTAACATGTTTGGGATAATGACAGCTGCGGCAGGCGTAACATTAAAATGCCTTTTATCACGTGTGAGGCTCACAGCCTAAGGGGAAGGGAGAGCAGAGTAGCCTAATGGAAAGAGAATGGGCCTAGGTATCAGAAGGCCTACATTCTAATCCTGGTTCTGCCAGAGAAGCAGCATGGCTCGGTGGAAAGAGCACGGGCTTTGGAGTCAGAGGTCGCGGGTTCGAAGCCCAGCTCTGCCACTTGTCGGCTGTGTGACTGTGGGCAAGTCACTTCACTTCTCTGGGCCTCAGTTACCTCATCTGTAAAAATGGGGATTAAGACTGTGAGCCCCACGTGGGACCACCTGATTCCCCTATGTCTACCCCAGCGCTTAGAACAGTGCTCTGCACGTAGTAAGCGCTTAACAAATACCAACATTATTATTATTATTAACTTGCCTGCTGGATGATCTTGAGCAAGCCACCAAACTTCTACGGGCTTCAGTTTCCTCAACTGTAAAATGGGGATTCAATACCTGCTCTTCTTCCTTCATAGACCGTGAACCCCATGTGGGACATGTGTCCAACCTGTTGAACTCGTATCTAGCCCAGTGCTTAGAAAAGTGCTTGACATGTAGTAAAATGCTGGAATACAATAACTGTTACTATTTCAAGGGAGGGAAAGGAAGAAGAGAAGAAGAAGGAGGAGAGGGAAGAGGTGAGAAAGGAAAGAGGTAAGGGAGGAAGGGAGGGAGTCACATGATCTAGTGAAAGAAAACGGAAATGCCTCAGGAACTTTGAGTGTTAATCCCAGTTCAGCCACATGCCTGCTGTATGACCTTGGACAAGTCTCCTAACTTCTCTGTCCCTCAGTTTCCTCATCTGTAAAATGAGGGTTAGGCAAAGTGTGCTTACTACATGGCAAGAAGTGTACCAAGTAGAAAAAAGATAATCAAGTCAGATCCGGTCCTTGTCCTACATGGGGCTCACAGTCTAAGGGGGTGGGAGAATGGATATTAAATCCTTATTTTAAAGATGAGGAAACCGAGGCACAGAGAAGTTAAGTGACTTACCCAAGGTCACACAACAGACAAGTGGCAGAACTGGGATTAGGACTCAGGTCCCTTGACTCTTTCCACTAGGCCATGCTGCTCTCCCTCCCCATTAGATGGTGAACCTCATAGGGGATAAAGACTGAACCGGCACTTGCTTAATAGTTGCTTAACAAATCCTATTGTTATTATTATTATGAATAATAATAATTAGGAGGAGGAGAGGAAGAGTCACAGAAATGCAGTCTCCTCAAAGGGATGTTTGGCAACACTCAGATGATCCGGTTTGCAACGTCCCAGAACATGCTTGCCTATGTACCCTGGGCTACCTCAGTCAGTTAAACAAGGAGACAGATGAGGCCAGAGTGTTTTGGGCTTTTCACTTTCAAGCAGCCCTGGAATTTCAGGGTCGAGGTCCGCCTGTGTGTGTTGGGGGGGGCCAGTCCCCGGAAGCCCCAGAATCAGGGTCCGGGGTTGGACTGAGCGGGGAGTGAGAGAGGCCGCTGTCTTTGGACATCGTCCCTTGGGGATGAACTCTGCCAGGGCGGCAAGGTAGTCGGCTCCTCCGGCTCCTTCTGGTTGCCTCGGGGCAATGCCTATTGATGCAAGCGAGTTTTGGAAGCCAGGCTGAGCCCACGGCGGGAAACCGATGACAACGGAACCGCCAGTGAAGGCAGCCAGCAGGGCCAGACCAGCCCAGAATCTACACACTTTCTTCCTCCCCCACGACTCGCCTACTGCACCTGCCCCCTTGAAACACACACCGCCGCCCCCGCCACACTCTCTCACTCTTTTCCTTCCTCCCCCTTCCCTTTTCCTTCTCTCTTTCCCCCCACCGTCCATTCCCCAGCCTTTTTTTCCACAAGAGCTGACCGCCACCACTCCCGGCTTGTAAATTCCAGGTAGGGGAAGCTACCTAGTTTAAAGTTCTACATTATTGCCATGGGGAGAAGACGGGGTGGGGTAGGCAATTAGTGCATACAGACTCAAGTGCCTAGTTGGCGCATTAGTAGTAGAGTCCTTCACATTCATTAGGCCCGCGATAAACACCACCGGTCGACGGATTGACCGACGGAGCTTATCGCCCTGGGATGCTCGGCACACCCAGAGACCCCTGGGTTCAGGGGTTCGGAGTGTACGAGAGAGTAAGGAAACCAAATGTCACCAGGGCAAGGTGTTTCCAGAGCAACAATTGCCCCACCCCCACCCCGAAGTCTTTTTTCCAATTGAATTCGGCGACCTTACTCCCCTCTCCCTGCTCATGTCCAGACAGATAAGCGGGGACTGCCAGGAGAGGCTCAAGCAGGTCTACTCCAGCCTAGTACTATCTCCTCCGTGATTTCCCAGGTCTCCCCATTAGTGCAAACCAGTTGCGCCTGGAGATCCCCTCAAATGCAGTTCCAGCAGATGGGGCATCCAGCAGTTCCTCCGCACAGGTGTCTAATGGTGAAGCTATCGACCAGCAGATGGTAGTCATAATGGCTTCAAATGTTTAACAACAATTTGCTTATTGTATAATCTCATTTTTATAACATAGATGAGGGCTTTTGGATTCCTCCAGAGCTCTGGGCTGCATTTAGAGCTTCTGTGCCTCCCCAGTTGATGGATGAATCTGTAAACTGAGATGCAAGTTGGAACACCAGTAGAAGTGGGAGGTTTAAGAGGCTAAGGCCTTTCCAAGACTCAAGGTTATTTTAAGCCTGTTTTCCTTACAAATCCCACTGCTCCCTGAGAAAATCTTTCCTTTGTGAAAACAGAAATGGCGGCTTGTAGGTGTCTATACAACCCCACTGCCAAACTAAGGAGAGCTGAGTTACTCGTGCTTAGCAGACATAGGCGGGATGAAGATTTAGGGTCAGAGTCCAGGCTCTGGTTTCTGTATCACCGGGGAGTCTGTGTGTTTCATTCCTTTACCCGTAACATGGAGAGGAGAGTGACTTGTGGTAATTGGTAACGGCTTATTGTAATTTCTGAATCAATCAATCAGTGGTATTTATTGAATGCTTACTAAGTGCAGAACACGGTACTAAGTGCTTGGCAGAGGACAGTACAAGAGAGTCAGCAGACACTTTCCCTGCCCACAGTGAGCTTACAGGCTAGAAAAGGAGACAGACATGAATGCAAAAAAAAAAAAAATTTAGGCCTGATTCTTTGGAATAGGAGAATACTGGAATAGGATATGATAGGATAGTAGAGCAGGGGCCTGGGAGTCAGAAGGACCTGGCTTCTAATCCCGGCACTGCCACTTGTCTGCAGTGTGATCTTGGGCCTGTCACTTCACTGTTCGGTGCTTTTGTTACCTAATCTCTAAAATGGGGATTAAGACTGTGAGCTCCACGTGGGACAGAACTTGTGTCCCACTTGATTTGCTTTTTTCCATCCCAGTGCTTAGTACAGTGCCAGGCACTAAGTATGGGTTTAACAAATACCACAATTATTACTGAAGAAGAAATTAACTGAAAAGTGCTCTGAAAGTGTTAGGGAAATAAAAATAATGATGATGATGATGATGATACTAGTAATAATCACACTGATATTCATAAACCCTTACTATATGCCAAACACCCTACTAAATGTTAAGGAAAATTCAAGATAATCATAACAGACTCAATGTGTCTGACAGTGTCTGATGTGTCTGTCTCCATCCTCTCCCACACCTATATTCTAAAATTGTAAGCTCCTTGAGGAACAGGGTCAATATCTAACTCAATCATTCAATCAATCAATGGTATTTATTAAGCACTTACTATGTGCGGAGCACTGAATTAAACATTTGGGAGAGTGCAATACAACAGACTTGACAGGTACGTGCCCTGCCCACAACGAGTTTACGGATTAGAGGGGGATACCGACATTAATGTAAAGGAATAATTTATAATAAATAATTTAATTCCCATCTTTGAACTTTCCCAGTGCTCAGTACAGTGCTCCACACACAGTATGCGCTTAATAAATACTGTAATTGTACTATACTCTAGCCACAGCACCCTACTGATTTTTGTTTTTATTGTGTGAGTTGCGTATTTGTCCTTGTCTCTTAGGCTGCTTTAATGTTTCATTGTTTCCTTCCTACCAGTTGTTCCTGTCTCCAGGCCCCTCCCCGACCTATATTCTCAGATTACGAGCCCCTCGAGGGACAGGGTCTACATCTGATTCCCATCTGTGTATTCCTTCCCAGTGCTTAGTACAGTGGTCTGCACACACTAAGCTCTTAATTAACAGTTTCACTACCACACAGTCGCGCCACCCATGGAACTTACAGTCTAGTAGAAGGAAGGTCGGAGGTATTGGATCTTCATCTAATAGATAATAATGATAATTATAGTAATTGTTAAGTGCTGGGGTGGATACAAGTTAATGAGGGTGGACACAGTCCCCGTCCCACATGGGACTCATATTCTCAATCTCCATTTTAGATAGGAGGTAATTGAGGCAAGAGAAGTGAAGTGAAGGGCCCACAGCGGACAAGTAGAGGAATCGGGATTAGAACCCTTGACCTCCGACTCCCAGGCCTGTGCTCTATCGACCTCGCCATGCTGCTTCCTGGGGCTCAGAGAAGTTGTGACTTGTCAGAGAAGTGGTGACTTGTCCAAGGTCACCCTGCCTACAAGTGGTAGAGTTGGGTTTAGAATCCAGGTTCTCTGATTCCCAGGCCAATGCGCTTTTTCTCCACTAAACCACTCTACTTCTCCCTCCTCCCAGGAAGCCAATAAATCCCAGATCCAAGCCACTGGGTGGAGCTTCCAGGGGCAAGGATTCTGGTGGCTTTTGTTAGCCTGACTGAAGTCACCACAGGGTGGAGTGAGGTGTTGAGATATTGCTCTTCCCCTCCCTCCCCCAACCTTCATCCCCATAAGAAGAGTATAAAATGACAAACCATGTAGTTTATTCATTACTAACAGGGCGCAAAACTCCCCTGTGCTGGGCAAAAGCGACATGGGAAAGAGTCAAGGGTGGAGAGGCAGTGGTAAACCACTTCGAGATTTTTACCCAAAAAACTCTATGGATCCACTACCGGAAAGATTGCAGATGGAGGTGGGGCGTTCTGGGAGAGATGCGTCCATGGCGTCGCTATCGGTCGGAGATGACTCGACGGCATAAGACAAGACAAACCTTAATGCCCTCTAGACCGTGAAGTCCTTGTGGGCAGGGAATGTGTCTACTAAGTCTACTGTATTGTTCTCTCCCAAATGCCTAATACGGTACTCGGCCCATAGCAGATGCTCAATAAATGCTGTCGATTGATTGATGGATCATTTCTGGTGCTTCCTCAAATCATTCCCTCTCCCCTCTCCTTTCCTGCTCTAGTTTCAGAGACTAGTAATTAGGGTGTTACTTACTCTTTGCCAAAGAATTGGGCTAACACAGGAGTAATAATAATGATAACAGTTATAGACAGAGAATGTGTATTAATTCTGTTGTAGTGTACTCTCCCGAGTGTTTAGTGCAGTGCTTTCCACATAGTAAGTGGTCGATAAATACCACTGATTGAATAATAATAATATAACGATAAAGTAATACTAATTGATTAAATAATGAGAAGCCGCATGGCCTAGTGGCAAAAGCACGGGGTTGGGAGTCAGAGAACATGGGTTCTAATCCCCACTCTGTCACCTGTCTTCTGTGTGACCTTGGACAAGTCACTTCACTTTTCCGGGCCTCAGTTATCTCATCTGTAAAATGGTGATGAAGACTGAAAGCCTGATGTGGGACAACCTGATTACCTTGTATCCATCCTGGTGGTTAGAACAGTGCTAGGCACATAGTAAGCACTTAATAAATACCATTATTATCATTACTAATAATAAAAATAATATGGTTAAATGCATACTGTGAAACACTCTGCTAAGCGCTAGTGTAGGTTCAAGATAATCAGAGCAGAAACAGGTCTTGTTCCCTGTAGGGCTCATAGTCTAAGAAAGTGGGAGAGCAGACATTTAAACCCCACTTTACAGATGAGGGAATGGAGGCACAGAGAGGTAAATGACCCCTCCGAGGTCACCCAACAGGCTAATGGAGGAGTCTGGATTAGAATTAGGATCTTCTGACTCTAGGTCCCGCTGCCTCCCAGAGCAAGATATTAGGGCAGTCTTCCCCCACCTTCCTCAAGTTATTGTGAATGCTTCGATCCATCACTTCAGAAATCTCTTATTTCTTCAATCATTACATGATGAATCTCCCTGTCTCGCGCAAACTCACCAATCCATCGTAGGTTTCTGAAGTCACTCAGCCATAGGATGAATCCAAAGAATAAAAAGAACTCCAATATTTTTGGCCACTATTCAATAGTAGTAATATGAATACTAATAGCACTACAACTAATAATATGACAGCATATGTATTAAGCACTTACTAATTGTCAGCTGTGTGACTGTGGGCAAGTCACTTAACTTCTCTGTACCTCAGTTACCTCATCTGTAAAATGGGGATTAAGACTGTGAGCCCCACGTGGGACAACCTGATTCCCCTGTGTCACCCCCAGCGCTTAGAATAGTGCTCGGCACATAGTAAGCGCTTAACAAATACCACACGGTAGTACTATCAGAGTGTTTGACAAAAAAAGAAAAAAGGACTGTGCTAAATCCTGGGGTATATACAAGATAATTACATCAGACACAATCCCTGTCCGATGAGGGATTCACTATCTAAGAAGAGGGAGAACAGGTATTTGATCCCCATTTTACAGATGAGGAAAATGAGAAAAGTTAAGTGACTTGCCTAAGGTCACACATCAGACACTGTGACAGAGCTGGGACTAGAAACTGGATCTCCTGACTCCCAATCCTGTGCTCTCACCCTCCGTCGCTCAGACCCTGGCAAAAGGCACACGACATTTAATGCCGCTAACACATCTGGCTCCATCACCACATCCTACCCAAGGGCTGAAGCAGACAGACAACATGAGGTACCTGGGCTTTGTCCAGCCCAATGGCCCTGGGCATGGAAGGGAGGCCAGAGGGAGTTCCCAACGGCCAGCCGCTCCCACGGTGGTCCTCCACCAGTAGGTGGGCACTGCCCCAGAAGGACCTAGACTTGGTTCCCCACCTCAAGGGCCCCCATGGGGCCCAGGAGACCCCAGGGGACTCTGAGGGATGGACCCCCCCTCAATTTGGACTCAGCAAACTGGAGAACCTCCTCTCCGTTCCACCCAAGGAGGGAGTTCCCACCCCTTTACTGAGGGAATCCCTGCCATCTGAAGCAGCCAGTGGACTGGCAGGTCTTGGGCACTGGAAGGGGAATAAGGAAGTAGAAAGCAGCAGACAAAAGCAGGAGGGATAAAGGTGATGGCAGGAATGGGACTCAGACACCTACCACTCAGCGTAAGCAGTTATCCCCACTTCACTGTGCCCGAGCAGCACCACGCCCGGCCATACAGAACATGTCGCTGGCCAAAGGGCCGGGAGGGATGGAGTTCTGGCCCAGCTTGGCCCCACCTGTTCCTAAAACCTCTCCACGGTCTCCATGAGGGAGGGGAAGGGACTCCCGTCCTCTGTGGGTGGGTCCATCGGTGAGGGAGGGGCCAAGCCATGGCTGCCCAGGTGCATCTACGTGAGCATTGCCCTCTCCCATCCCTGGGGTGAGGGGAGGAGTGGGCAAAGGGCATTGGGTGGGGGCAGAGAGAGGGGAGAAGGGCCCAGAGGGGAATGAGGAAAGGAGAGGAGGAAAAGACTAATCTCTCTACTTGTTTCTTTCTTTTCCCTTCACTCTTTCCTCTCTTTCTTCCATCCCTTCTTTTCTTTCCTGCTTCTCTCCTCCCTTTCCCCTCTCTTCCCTGATTTCCTCCAATAAAGGTAGCTGCTATTGCTGTGAACAGCCACTGTTATGAAGCAATATGACATCATCACACTGTGCTGAGCAAGCGTGATATAATGATGTCATGGGTCACATGGCGGCTCCATAAAACTAAACCCTGGGCTCCAGGGGGATCATGAAGTGTTATTCCCTCCCAGCCATCGCTGAGTTGGAATTGTAGGGTTCCCAGGCCTCGGAGTCAGAAGGTCATGGGTTCTAATTCTGGCTCTGCCACATTTCTGTTGTGTGACCTTAGGCAAGTCACTGCACTTCTCTGGGCCTCAGTTACCTCATCTGCAAAATGGAGATCGAGACTGTGATCCCCATGTGGCGCAGAGACTAGGTCCAAAACAATTTGCTCGTATCCACCCCGTGCTTAGTACAGAGCCTGACACACAGTAAGGTCTTGGCAAATACCATCGTTATTTTTATTATTATCCCATTTAAAACCATAAGAATCACAAAGAACCTACATTAATGTGTGTTAAAACTGCAAATTGACTCAGCGCCAACTCCTCAAATATTTCATTTTGTTCGGTTCTTCAACTTGAAAAGGCTTGGGCTAAATTAAAAATCGATTCCATCTGTTTGACCCTGGACCCTTCAAGTTCCCTTACTCCACTGTGGGTAAGGTTACTTGTTTCCTTGAATTTAGTATCAAGGGCATTATCACTGAGGAATTTGAGGGAATTATAATTATGTATTGAAGAATTTTTCTTGAATGGTGTTTGATGGGTGTGGTTGCTTGCAGCTGATGAAGACCAGTATAACTTGAGGCTCTATGAAGACAGTCACGTCCATAGACATTTTACAAGAAATGTGTACTTCAGCTGAATAAAACATATACGCACACACCCTGAGCATGGCATAATAGGGGTGTCATAGACAGTTTGGCAACTCTGACATATTTCTCTGCTTGTTTTCTAATACCAAAGTTCAGTGAAGAATTGTATCAATCCCAGAGGGACCTCAGAATCAAATCCAGCATGGCTCATCCAGACTGGTAATGCGAATGAAGAGTAAACATGATGGTCCAAACTCACCCATCGCTCGCTAAAAAAATCCATCAGAAATTGTGAATTTAATCTCACAGCATTTTCCAGGACTTAGCTTAGGTCTGGCTGATCTGTTCTTTCTAAAAAATCCCCTTTGCTATTTTCCCCACTGAAAGTCTCAAGCCTCGACTTAGTTTTTAGCTGATACATAGCAAAATGAGCCTCCATCTTGACGACATGGACTAGAGCTTCAACTGCGAAAGAGGAAATATGGGCCAGGCAGCTGAATCAGCTGTGGAATAGCGCTCTCCTGTTCAGGCCTGCTTCCCTGAGGTCATCAAACTAGGGGCTCAGATCACAAACCAAGTTGTCTTAGACAAACCCCCTGTATCTTCGCACCTTCTCAAAGACCTGCAGTCGGTCCATCACTTGCTCAATTGTATTTATGGAGCGCTTACTGTGTGCAGAGCACTGTATTAAGCACTTGGGAGAGTACAACACAACAATAAGCAGACACATTCCCCGTAGGCAATGAGCTTACAGTGTAGAGGGGGAGACAAACATGAGCTGAGAGCTGTATCATAGGTTGTGAGATAGGGAACACTCAGATTCACTTCCAGAGGAAGTCTTTTTTGTTTTCCTGGGAAAATTATTCCCCCCAGCACTTCAAGCAGATCCCAGATATGTAGTAGAGTGCCTGTCACCACCCTGCCCAATAAAGTCTTTCACAGTGGTGAGGCAGTGTGGGCTAGTGGAAAGAGCACAGTATTGGCAACAGGGAATCTGGGTTCTAGTCTGTAACTCGCCTGTTGTCGAATGTCCTCCCTCCTCAAATCCAACCAGTCAAATCCGACAATTACGCCCCCTCCATTTCCTACAAGAGGCTTTCCCTAAGCCCTCCTTTTCTCTTCTCCCTCCCCTTTTGGCATCGTCTTGACCTGCTCCCTTTATTCATCCCCTCTTCCAGCCCCACAACACTTTTGTACAGATCTGTAATTTATTTATTTATATTAATGTCTGTCTCCCCCTCTAGACTGTAAGTTTGTTTTGGACAGGGAACGTTTCTGTTTATTGCTATATTGTACTCTCCCAAGCACTTAGTACAGTGCTTTGCACACAGTAATTGCTCAATAATTAGGACTGAATGAATGAGTGAATAAACAAAGCTTGGGCAAGTCTCTGGCCCCAGTTACCTTATCTATAAAATGGAGATAAAAATCTACTTTCTACCTTCTTCTTAGATTATTTGGTATGCTAACCTAGTATAGTACTGATTATATACCATTGTGCTATTATCATCATTATCAATCAATCAATCTACTCATTCAGTGCTCACTATGTGCAGAACACTGTACTAAGTGCTTGGGAGAATACGATATATCCAAGTTGCTAGACACATCCCCTGCCCACAAGGGGTTTCTAGTCTAGAAGACTTTATTATTATTAATGAGCTTTGTCCCCTAAAGCAGCCCCTCACAAATTACAACTCACTGCCCCTTACAATACTCTGTTCATCTCCCTCAGCGGTTTTCCCAGCCAAATTGTGAACCTCTAGTTCCAAAGATTTCTGATACTTTCTCACAACCCTGTGGTTTCCTGGTCCCCACCGGCCAATTCTGTAAAGGAGTAGCCTGCCAGAGAAGACTGCTAGCTACTAAATCGAGCAACAGAGGTGTGACATCCCATTCTTCAATTAATTGGCAATTCATCAATCCATCAAAGCTTCCAGCTAGAAGGTCAAGGGGCCCCTGGGAAGGGAGGGGGGTGGAAAACTGACTCTGGCAGGGACAAGCCAAACTAGCCAAGAATAATTCCATGTCCAGGAATGGAAACCTGCCACATCACGACAGGCATGGAATTCAGCATCTTAAAGGATGCTGAAGGCTTAGAGTGGTATGATTGAGCTCTAACTTCCTTATTTCTCTGGCTCAGAGAATCAACTCGGGCCTGGGAGTCAGAAGATCAGGGGTCCTAATGCCGACTCTGATACTTGTCTATGTGACCTTGGGCAAGTCACTTCACTTCTCTGTGCCTCAGTTACCTCATCTGTGAAATGGGGATTGAGCCTGTGAGCACCTTATGGCGTTTGCTCAATTTGCCCGTCTCCATCCAAGTGCCTGGCACATAGTAAACGTTTAAAAAATACCATCATTATTACTATTTCCTGTTGCTATTTATTTCTGGCTAAGCCAATTTCTTAGCCACACTGCCACGCAGAAGAAAAGAGGCTCACGAGAAGGGAGTTTTCCCATCAACCCCTGATTCCACCTGCGATCCTAGCAGCAACATAATGGTTGGGGAGAGAAACAGCAGCAATGTGGCCTAGTGGGAAGAGCACAGGCCTGGGAATCAGAAGGCCTGGGATCCAAATCTGGCTTCACCACTTGCCTGCCCTGTGCCCCTGCCAAGTCATTTAACATCTCTCTGCCTCGGTTACCTAATCTGTAAAATGGGGATTAAAACTGTGAGCCCCACGAGGGACAGGGATTCTGTCCATACCTGATTATCTTATATCTACCTGAGGACTTGGTACCCAGTACCCAGTTACCCCAGTGGCCCCAGTTACCCTATCTGTAAAATGGGGATAAAAAAAACCGGCACCTAGTAAACGCTTAAGAAATACCAATTGAAAAAATAATCCACCAAAAAAAATGAGGTGAGGTCACTGACCATCTGAGGTTTTGACAGATAAGAATCTGAGAGTGAGTTTGCTGGGGGGGGGAGGGGGAGGTGGGCGATAGATAACCTGGGAAAAGTGACCCCTCCCCCTCCCCCATACAATCTCGAAAGTCGGGGGCCTCTGCTACTGTGAACAATGTTCTGTAGATCACCGGAACATTGTTCAACATCCAGAACAGCCAGGTTCTATAGTCAGGACCTGGGAGGTGGGGGATCTTTTTCCCAGAGCAATCAGAGCTAAAACAAAGGTGTTCCAATAGGTATCCTCACATGACTCATAAAGTGGACTTGCAGTATAACAAAAGGTCATGGGATTATAATCGATCAATCGATGGTATTTATTGAGGGTTTACTGCGTGCAGAGCACTGTACTAAGCATTTGGGAAAGTGAAATACAACAGTGTTGGTTGACATGCTCCCTGTCCATAAGGATCTGAGAGTCTTCAAGGTGAGACAGACATTAGGGAGAGTCTTAAAATTAGGGCTAGGGAAAAAAATTAATAATGATAATAATAGTGGTATTTTGCTAGAGGTATTTTGTATCACTCAAAGAGTAAGTGGAAAATGAAACTCTGTCCCAAGTACAAACCAACTCCATCATTAAAGGCCCCACATTCTTTCACCAACCTGATATCTTGCTTTCTCTACAGAGCAGAGCCACTTCTCATTCTCTTCTTTTCCCCCACTTTTTTAGATTCTGAGGTGTCCACTGTAGGAGCCTGGCGGTGGCACCAGGAATGGAGTCAATCACGTAGGAAAACAAGGACCTGATCCAAAATAAAATGAAACCAAGCAAACACTCTGCTGGTTTCCCCAAAACTTTGTGGTTACAGCTGAATCTGCATCTTTGCTCCACTACTCTTCTTCCCTTTTGGCTATCATCCCCCTTTAACTTATCACAGCTGTTCCAGCAGCCAGATAGATGAGCAACAACAGCTATTGGCTCGGAGAAAATACTGAAAGGGCTTCATCGGAGAAGCAGCGTAGCCTAGAGGAAAGACCATGGACCTGGGAATCAGAGGACCTGGGTTCTAATCCCAGCTCTGCCCCTTGTCTGATGTGTGACCTTGGACAGGTCACTTGGTTCGTTTATCGTTACAACTGTATTCAGTGAGCGCATACCATGTGCAGAGCACTCTAAGTGCTTGGAGAGTATAATACAACCATAAACAGACACATTGCCTTCTCCTAATGAGCTTACAGTCTAGAGTGCAGGACACAGACATTAATATAAATCAATAAATGAAAGATATATACATAAGTGCTGTGGGGTTGGAAGTGGGGATGAACAGTGGGAGCAAGTCAGGTCAATGTCGCAAGAAGTGGGAGAGGGGGAAAGGGAGAGAGATAAGGGTTGGAGATGTAGATTTGGGTGTCATCTTTATGGAGATGGTAGTTGAAGGCACTTAACTTCTCTGTGTCTCAGTCACCTCTTCTGTAAAATGTGGATTAAAGATGGTGAGCCCTATGCGGGACAGGGGCTGTGTCCAATATGATTATTTTGTATCTATCCCAGCATTTTCATGGTATTTGTTAAGTACATACTACGTGTCAAGCGTTGTTCTAAGCGCTGGAGTGATCACTAAGTTAATCAGGTCAGATACAGTCCCTGTCCAACACGGGTAATTTTATTTATTTATATTGCTATTTGTTTGTACTGATGTATGTCTCCTCCCCCTAGACTGTGGGCTCACTGTGGGCAGGGACTGTCTCTCTTTATTGCTGTATTGTACTCCCAAGCATTTAGTACAGTGCTCTGCATCCAATAAGCACTAAATATGATTAAATGAACGAATGAATGCATAAACGACTGAGGCTCACAGCCTAAGTAGGAGGGAGAACGGGTATTGAATCCCCACTTTGCAGTTAAGGCAACTGAGGCACAGAGAAGTTAAATGACTTGCCCAAGGTCACGCAGCAGACATTGGAGGATCTGGGATTAGAACCCAGGTCCTCTGATTCCCAGACCTATACTTTATCCACTAGGGAACACATAATCTAGAGAGCAAGATAGACATTAATATAAATAAATAAATAAATTACAAATATATACATCAGTACTGTAGGGCTGGGGTTGAGTATGAATAAAGGCAGCAAGCCGGGGTGGTACAGAAGCAGCGTGGGAAGCAGCGTGGCTCAGTGGAAAGAGCCCGGGCTGGGGAGTCAGAGGTCATGAGTTCGAATCCCGGCTCTGCCACTCGTCAGCTGTGTGACTGTGGGCAAGTCACTTCACTTCTCTGTGCCTCAGTTACCTCATCTGTAAAATGGGGATTAACTGTGAGCCTCACGTGGGACAACCTGATTCCCCTGTATCTACCCCAGCGCTTAGAACAGTGCTCGGCACATAGTAAGCGCTTAACAAATACCAACATTATTATTATTTATTACAGAAGGGAGTGGGAAAAGAGGAAATAAGGGCTTAGTCAGGGAGAGCCTCTTGGAGGAGATGTGCCTTCAATAAGGCTTTGACGGTGGCAAGAGTAATTTTCTGCTGGATATGAAAAAGGAGGATGTTCCAGGCCGGAGGCAGGATGTGGGCTGAAAAGTCAGTGGCATGATAGATGAGATGGAGGTACAGAGATTAGGTTGGCATTAGAGGAGTAAAGTGTGCAGGCTGGGATGTAAGAGGAGAGTAGTGAGGCGAGGTAGTAAGGGGCAAAGTGATTAAGTGCATTAAAGATGATGGTTTAAGGAGTTTTGTTTTGTTGTGGAGGTGAATGGGCAGTCGCTGGAAGTTCTTGAGTGGACTGAACATTTTTGTAGAAAAATGACCCAGGCAGGAGAGCAAAGTATGGATTAGAGTGGGGAGAGACAGGAGGCAGGGAGGTCAGCAAGGAAGCTGATATAATCAGGGTGGGGTAGGACAAGTGCTTGGATTAACATAGTACAGTTTGGGTGGAGAGGAAATGGCGGATTTGATTGATGTCATGTAGGTTGACTGACAGCATTTAGGGATAGATTCAATATTTGGGTTGAAGGAAGAGGAGTCAAGGCTAAGTCCAAGTTACAGGACTGTGAGAGAGGAAGGAAGGTGGTGCTGACTACAGAGAAGCAGCGTGGCTTAGAGGAAAGAGCACAGGCTTGGAAGTCAGAGGTCATGGGTTCTAATCCTGTCTCCTCTACTTGTCAGCTGTGTGACTTCGGGCAAGTCACTTAACTTCTTTGGGCCTCAATTCTCTCATCTGTAAAATGAGAATGAAGCCTGTAAACTCTGTGAGGGACACCCTAATTACCTTGTGCTTAGAACAGTGCTTTGCACATAGTAAGTGCTTAACAAATGCCCTTCTTATTAGGAATGATAATATCATTAATTAATCAATTATAATATTGCCACCGTCAAAGCCTTATTGAAGGCACATCTCCTCCAAGAGGCTCTCCCTGACTAAGCCCTTATTTCCTCTTTTCCCACTCCCTTCTGTAATTATAATCAATTATCATATCAATTATTGATATTATTGTTGATATTCTCATTATTACAGCACTGGGAAAATTAGGGGGAGGACAGGGTTTGGGTGGGAGGTTAAAGAGCTCTGTTTTGGACATGTTAAGTTTGAGGTGAGAGCAGGACATCCTAGTAGAGATATCTTGAAGTAAGGAGGAAATGCACCACTGCAGAGAAGGAGAGAGCTCGGGACTGGAGATGTAGATTTTTGAATCATCTGCATAGAGGTGGGAACTGAAGCCATGGGAGCGAATGAGTTCTCCAAGTAAGTGTACAGTGCAATATCCGCATGTCGAGGCAACTGGGAGCCATCAGAAAAACACACCCTAATCCCCTTATTGTATTCTAGCTAAGGTGCATAGTGAAGGCAGACGTTTTGGCGGACTGGGTAGACTGGGAGAGAGGAACTCCGACTGGGTGTAAGAGGCAGGAAACACTGTCTCCAAAGAGATGGACCACAGAGGAGCAGGCAGGGGAGTTAAACCATTTCCAAGCCAGTCAATCCCACTCTACCCCTCTTCCCTGGGTGGAATTGCAGCTGCTGATTATCCTCTTTCTGATAATAGCCTGCCTTGCACACTTTATTCATTCATTCAATAGTATTTATTGAGCACTTACTATGTGCAGAGCACTGTACTAAGCGCTTGGAATGCACAAATCGGTAACAGATAGAGACGGTCCCTGCCCTTTGACGGGCTTACAGTCACTTTACTCCTCTAATACCAGTGTGCTCACTTTGCCTCACTCTTATCTCTCTCTCTCAGCATCAGCTGGCAGAGTGGAAAAAGCAATAGCCTGGGAGCTAGGAGGTAATGGGTTCGAATCCCGACTCTGCCGCTTGTCTGCTGTGTGACCTTGGTCAAGTCACTTCACTTCTCTGTGCTCAGTCGCCTCATTTGTAAAATAAAGATTTCAACAGTAAGCCCCATGTGGGACTATGTCCAAACCGATTTCCTTGTATCCACCCCATCGATTTCAGGAAATCAAGATTTCCCCTTCATTTTGCCAAAGAGGGACAAGTTTAACCGTCAGTGTCGTCTGCTGTTCTTGGTAGATTCGGGCCCATTGAGTGAGCAGAATACCCTCTGAGATTAAGCCTGTCGGTTTAAAGAGGGAAGCAGAGGCCAAATCTTCCTTCTTCAGAGGTAGCAAGGGTATTCCAATTCCAAACATATGGTAATGCACAACAGTAATACTAAAAATGCATCTAATCCAATAAGCGAGCTGAAAAAAAAAACACGGCGCGGAACTTGTGCTTGATACGCCATCCGTTCTCTCCTTGCTCAGTTTTGCTGGTTGACACTAATGGCACTGAGTTTCTGGGAGCGCTGTTTTCCTAAGCCTTAATATAGACTGTTTTGTAACAGTAGAATCAGACTAATGGGTTTTATTGTTGAAAATATAGGCAGAACAGCAAGAGGCCAATTTTCTCAAAGAGAATTGCGTAGGGCTAGAAAAGTTAGGATCTCCTCCGTTTCAGAGAGACCATTAACTAAGATAACTGTTTCTTTAGTATTATTTTTCAAAATTGTCTTGTTTGCAGTAGCTATTCATTGCGTTCAAAGAAAATCTTTAAAAAAAAATGGAAAGAGGTTCAATCTCTACCATTCATGTAAAATGAGGCAGGCGGAAAGTAAGTCAGCCACCTCTTCCCTACTGAGTTTCTCAGATGGAAGTTCAGGTTTCAGAACTTCTCTGAGGCCCTTCATTTACATTCCCCGGGCCACCGTCTGAACAACTGTAATTGGAAACGCAAATTAAATAAGTAGAAACAACTTCTCTTTCTGGTGCAGAATATTGATTCCCAAGGATTTTAGATCCTTCACCATATTGCTCAGCATTTCTCCCGTGTTAGCAAGCTGTTTGCGATAAAAAAAAACCTTCGCCCACTTAATTACCTGGGCTAATGATGAATCTTTAGAACCCAAACAGATTCAACATGCATTGAGCAGGCCATATCAGATTAACTTTATAGCGAACCCAAGATTTGTTATCCCAACCGATTACTACCAAGGAGGACGGGGAAATTCCCGGAGAAGCAGCGTGGCTCAGTGGAAAGGGCACGGGCTTGGGAGTCGGAGGTCATGAGTTCGAATCCCGGCTCCGCCACTTGTCAGCTGTGTGACTGTGGGCAAGTCGCTTCACTTCTCTGTGCCTCAGTTACCTCATCTGTCAAATGGGGATTAACTGTGAGCCTCACGTGGGACGACCTGATTACCCTGTATCTACCCCAGCGCTTAGAACAGTGCTCGGCACATAGTAAGCGCTTAACAAATACCAACATTATTATTCAAGTGGCAAGGAGCATAGCCTAGTGGATAGAGCACTGGTCTGGGAGGGAATCAGAAAGACCCGGCTTCTAATCCCAGCTCCTCCCCTTGTCTACTGTGTGACCTTGGGCAAGTCGCTTAATTTATCTGTGCCTCAGTGACCTCCTCTGTAAAATGGGGATTAAGACTGTGAGCTGGGTGTGAGACAGGGACTGTGTCATCTTGTAGATATCCCAGCGCTTAGCATAGTGCCTGGCATGTAGTAAGGGCTTAACATATATCATTTTAAAAAAGCACAGTGTTGAGCAAGCCATGTCAGATTAGGTTTCCAGCTAACCCAAGGACCGTTATCCCATCCCATTACTGCAACACCGGTTTGCTCCGCTGGACACAACTGTCACTCAAAAATGTCAGTGCATCTGTGTTTCTCTCAAGAATGACGCAGTTCATAGCCTGACTACTACTGCTAAATCCCAAACCAATGCACTCAAACCTATAGGTGACCTTCTCTCCCTTTCCCATTCAAAGCTTCTCTGGGCACATTTCTTGACGCTGCCCACAACGGGCTTACAGTCTAGAGGGAGAGACAGATATTAATATAGATAAACAAATTACAGATATGTACATAAGTGTTGTGGGGCTTGGATGGAGCGGTGAACGAAGGGAGGTAGGAAGGGTGATGCAGAAGAAAGAGGGAGAAGGGGAAAGGAGAGCTTAGTCAGGGGAGGCCTCTTGGAGCAGACATGCCTTCAATAAGGCTTTGAAGTCGTCATATGTAGGTGCATTTACAAATCCAGCCAAGTAGGAGTCTCTGGGATTCCTGATTGTCTCTAGCAGAAACTCAGACCTACATCTTGGAGGAAGACCTCTCGGGTTCCAAGCTCTTCCAGAGTTTTAGATCACTGTTTCAGTACCCGTCTCAACAACCTGTAACGTCGGCATTATCTTTGACTCATCTCTCTCATTCAACTTACATATTCAATCTGTCACCATTCGCTTATTCAGTTGTATTTACTGACTGCTGTGTGCAGAGCACTAAGCTGTGGGAAAGTACAATACAACAATAAAGAGTAAGATTCCCTGCCCACAGCGAGCTCACAGGGTTTTTTTTTGGGGGGGGCGGGGGAGACAGATAATACAAATAAATAAAATTACAGATGCGTACATAAGTTCTTTGGGGCTGGGAGGGGGGAAAAGCAAAGAGAACAAGTCAGGGAGATGCAGAAGGGAGTGGGGGATGAAGAAAAGTGGGGCTTAGGCTGAGAAGGCCTCTTGAAGGAGATGTGCCTTCAATAAGGCTTTGAAACCAGAGAGAGGGGTTGGATTAGAGGAGGGAGGACGTTCCAGGCCAGAGGCACCAATATTGTTGATTCAAACTTCACAACATCCTTAAAATCAGCCCTTTCCTCTCCATCCAAATTGCTACCACCTTAATCCAAGCACTTATCCTATCCCTGTTTGATTACTGCATCAGCCTCCTTGCTGACCTCCTGTCGCTCCCCAGTTCAGTCCCTACATCACTCTACTGCCTGGATCACTTTTTTACAAAACCATTCAGTCCATGTTTCCCCACTCCTTAAGAAGCTCCAGTTGTTGTCCATTCACTTCCTCATCAGAGAGAATCTCCTTACCACTAGCGTTAAAGCACTCAATCACCTTACCCTCTCCTACCTAACTTGCTGCTTTCCTACTACAACAAAGTTTGCAGATTTTCACTGTAACTCGATCTAGTCTAGCTCACCACCAACTCCTAGCCTACATCCTGCCTCTGGCCTAGAACTCCCTCCCTCTTCAAAATGGACAGACCATCACTCTCCCCATTTTCAAAGCTTTATTAAAAGTACATCCCCTCCAAGAGCCTTCCCCTATGAAGCCCTTACTTCATCTTCTTCATCATCTTCTTCTTCTTCATCGCCCTTGTACTTGGACTTGTACTTTTATTCTCCCCATCCTGAGCCTCAGGCCACTTATGTATATATTTCACAAGGTATCTATCAGTGTTAATTTCTGTCCCCACCTCTAGACTGTAAACTCCTTGTGGGCAGGGGATGTGTCTCCAACTCTGTTATCTTGTTCTCTCTCAAGAGCTTAGTAAAGTGCCCTGCACACATAATAATAATAATAATAGTAATGTTGGTATTTGTTAAGCGCTTATTATTTGCAGAGCACTGTTCTAAGCTCTGGGGTAGATACGGGGTAATCAGGTTGTCCCACGTGAGGCTCACAGTCCTAATCCCCATTTTAGAGATGAGGTAACTGAGGCACAGAGAAGTTAAGTGACTTGCCCACAGTCACACAGCTAAGTGGCAGAGTCAGGATTCAAACCCATGAACTCTGACTCCCAAGCCCGTGCTCAATAAATATGATTGATTGATTATAAAAGCTTCTGTCACTCTCATTAGACTGCAGTAATACCGGTCATTTATTAAGTGCTTAATAGGGCCAAGCGTCTGTTGAGCACTGGGTTAGGCACACGTTCTCAGATCCAATAAACTCCCACCCCACAGTCAGAGAATTAGGGAGATCAGGCTCTCATCTCTATTTTAAGGATGAGGAAGCTGAAGCCCGGAGAGTTTATAAGATCTTCCTGAGTGGCAGAGCTGGGACTAGAACCCAGCTTGTAAGCAGCAACTTGAGGGTAGGGTACACGTGAATCTTGCTTTTTTGGACTCAAATACCCCTAATTGATCTGTGGCCCCCTTTCTCTTTGCGCACCTCCCTCCCCCACACACAAACACACCAACACCCCCTGGAACATCCAAAGGATCACCTAAATCCACTCAATCAATTATTGTTGAATAATTTAGCTGAAGGATTCAGTCAATGGTTTATTAGTTCTTACCAATCAATCTTTTATTGAGCACTTACTATGTGCAGAACATAGTACATAAGTATTGAATGCTTATTGTGAACAGAGCACTGTACTGAGTGCTTATTATGTGCAGAGCACTGTACTAAGTGCTTGGGAGAGTATTTGTATTGAAGAGTGCCTTCCCCCTTCTAGACTGTGAACTCACTGTGGGCAGGGAACGTCACTGTTTATTGCTGTACTGTATTTTCCCAAGCACTCAGTACAGTGCTCTGCACTCTTATTAAGAGCTTAATAAATATAATTGATTGAATGAATGAATGAATCTTCCAGGCCAGAGGCAGGATGTGGGCGAGAAGTGAGAGGTTGGCAGCGAGATAGACGAGATCGATGGAGAGTGAAAAGGTTAGCATTAGAGGAGTGAAGTGTGCTGGTTGGGTTGTAATAGGAAAGTAGTTAGTTGAGATAGGAGAGGGCAAGGTGACTGAATACTTTCCAACGACTTCTATGAGTTTGGAAAGTAGGAGAGAAGCATTTCGGGGTCTGGGTCCAGGGGTACCAGGCAAGAGAGTGTGGATGACTCCGAGCAAACCATCACCACTACCGCAAAAACAACGCAAGCACATGTCCTGCTGGCAGTAGAACCTTTCCATGTCCTGCTGGCAGTAGAACATATCTTTCCCCTGATATCCATTGCTCAGCTGAAGGGCAAGTGGTCAGAAAAGGTTTCTAGATTTTCATGAATAAAGTTTGTGAGTGGTCAAGGGATTCACTCTCAGAGATGTTCACATTCACGGATGCACCATCTTCAGTTTGAAGGACTACTATTATTCTACTACATTATTTCATAGAGGAGGGTCTCAAGGAAAAAAAAACATGTGTGGGGGAGATGCCGTATTCTGAAAGCAGAGGCTGTGAATGGATCCCAAAGAGGTGGTATCTATTAATATCTGGCAAATTTAAGAAAAGTAATTTTGAGTCAGTCATGATTTTTCCCCTCTGTGGACACAATTGGATTAGTTAGTTATGGTGTTTGTTAAGCACTTTCTGTGTAACAAGCACTGTTCTAAGCCCTGGGTTAGATAGATACAAATTTATCAGGTTGGACACATTCCCTGTCCCGCATGGGGCTCACAGTCTAAGTATGATGTAGAGAAGGTATTTAATTCCCCGGTTTACCGATGAGGAAACAGAGGCACAGACAAGTTAAGTGACTTCTGGCATGACTCTAATTCTCCACCTTCCTAAATTTGCTAGGAGTAAGAGATAATGAATTCTTAGACCTGCCTTTCCTACAGACTCAACTAGAAATTGCTCCCCTCCGCGAAAGAGGGAAAGGGGCCATGGGCAGAATTTTCTTAAGTCTGGTGAGCAGCAGTCAGTTAGATTAATGGACGCTTCTCGCCTAAGAAATTAAGGAAGCTAGAAGCCAGGTCTATCACCGGCTGGGTAATTAAATCACCAATTAAAATGCATGGAGGAGAACTGCTTGGATCGCCAGCTCTGCTCCACCAATTACAAATCACATTACTTCTCCGAGCACCTCAGCCGTGCATCCTGAACACCACCGTCCTGGGCCACATGCTCTGACCGCCCCCCAAGAACCTTCCCCTCTGAGGTATTTCCTGCTTGGTAGAGGCGGCCAACGTATTTATAGCACCACCTTGCTAAACATCAACACGGCTTCGTCTGTTGTACTTTTAAATCTCTTATTTGTACTAATGTGCTATCGCATCTTATTAGCACTACGAACATGGCTCATCTCTGCTATGGTACTTGATCCCTTCTCTCCTCACTTCCTACTCCAGGACTTTATAGGGGAAAAGTACTAATCAGTTTGCCTTGAATGAGGAAATCCACCTGCGAATTTCCTCCCGATTCTTTTTTATAAAATTGTTCTTCATGTAAGTTAATAGCTAATGGCTCTTAAAATGGGTATGCTTACCTAGATATGGGCAGGAGGGGAGAACCCCAATCTCTTTTTCATTCAATGAGAACCCATCTTTTTTATTTATTTCCATTATGGGCTTGGCACAGAAAAAGTAATTTGGGCTCTAGTTTTGGCCTTCAGTCAAGCAAAAGGTTAAGATACAAATAATCTGCTTAGGTATTTCTCCCAAATTGAGTTGACTGCACTTCTGAGATAATATATCTGGGAAACAATGATCTACAGTCCCCCATGTTATCTCCAAACTACTTGTAATAGGATTAATGCATGGTTCAGGGACACTAAATGAAGCATGACTGGAATACAGTGTAACAAAAAGTATACACCAATTTCTCACGCACACACATACACACACACACACAGAGCGTGTAATTAAAGCTCAATACTGTAGCTGATGGGCTGTTCATAAAAGTGTTTCCTGATCATGGTGGGTAGGGGAGGGGTGTTTGAGCCCAAATTTGGAATAGAAGAGAATGTGCTGAGCAAAGCCATTTCAATCCTTTTCGACAGGATTCAAGGGTCAATATCAAATTGTGTTTAAGATAAATTCCCTATATTAATACTCGAAAAATGGGATTAGTTGATAGACTCTAATGTGGCCAGGAGGGAGGGAGGAAATAGAGGAAAAATGAGCAGGAGAAGAGTCAAGACAGGGAAGGAGAGAGAGGAAAGTAGGAAGAGCGGGGGGGGGTGGGGGAAGGGGAGAGAGGAAATGGGAGAAAAGGGAGGGAAGTGAGGGTACAAGAGGGAAAATAGGGAGAGAATGAGGGGAGCGAGGGAAGAAGAGAGAGGCGGACTGGGAGAGAAGGAAGAGGAGAGTGTAAAAGAGAGAAAAGAAAAACATGAAATGTGACAGATACTCCTACCCTTATAGTAGCAAAGTAAAAGTAATTTTTAAAAATTATACTTGAATTTCCTTAGAGAGATATGAGCAGGGCCTAGGCCACTAATTAAAAGTAGCTCACCCACTGATTGAATCATGCAGGTGAACTGAGGCAAGTAAACCTAGAGCTCAATGGAAGGTATTTCACATGAGCAGTTCACTACTCATTCGTGGCACGAATGGTTGGATTACACAGGGGCCTACAGTGGGAAATGAGAAACTGACCCCACTTCAGATAGAAGGCTCAGGATATTTGGCATATATGAAACTTTAATGAAAACAAGACCAGCTTTTCATCAGCCCAAGTACACCCTGTGTCTGTTGCTTTTAAATTCTCATAGAATCATTGCCTGGCCATTCAAACCCACTTAAGTACCTTATTGGGATTCCCGGTTTGAGCTGCTAAATATACTATCTATTTGTGGGTTAGTGAAGTAGTTATAGAAACACGGTGTATTTATTAAGTGTGCAGGAGAGGGGATTTGGCGAGCGCATTTGAAAAAAAAAGTCAGAAATCATCCGGACGCTACTAGTAACAGCCAGTAGAACTGGCTTTAAGAGGAAAGGGCAGGGGAGAAGAAGGGAATGGAAGGAATAAAGACATGAAGAAAAAGGTGGAGGAAGAAGGGAAAGGGGGAGTGAGAACCTCAGAAAAAGTGAGTGAGGTAGAGTGAAAGAATAAAGTGTGAGAGAATGAAAAGAGAGGGGAAATGAAGAGGCAGAAGAAAGGATAGAAAAGGAGAAAAAGGGAAAGGAAAAGAAAGAAAAAAGTGGGGGATGAGGACAGAGAAGAGAGGGGGATGAGGACAGAGAGGAGAGGGGGAGAGAAAGAGAGAGAGAGAGAGAAGAGAATAAGATTTACTGTTCAAATCTTTTCATTCTCCCCTGGGAACTTCAAGATTTCTTGAGTTAAAAAGTGTGTAAAAGCGAAGTTTGGTATTGTCGGTATTTAAATATTAATCAACACTAATATAAATACTTACTGTGTCCAGTGTGCAAAGCCAGTTGGAAACTACCACCCCCCAGGCGGCCTCCATTATTAATTTAGTTCAAATTTCCCCGAGTTTTCAGCCCCAAGATATAAGAACCCTTGCCTTTCTGGCCCCCGGAACAATTTAATTCCATGTGCAGAGGACAAAGCAATCTATAGATTTCCTCCCTTTCTTTTGACAGCTGCTCTATTTGCTCAGCCGGTGTCTGCCAGCATACAGTATTAAATGGACTCTTGACGAATGCCCTATATCGTCAATAATATTAGCCTTTCTGCATGCAGTGCCATCAATGGCTTTCAGCTATTCATTATGTTGGCAAAAGGGAGGCCAAAAAACCCTGCCCGGAACATGCCACCAAAGAGCAGAAAGATGCATGAGCATGGTCGGTGGTGGCTGAAGACTTCAGGGGCTTTGCTGACCACCACCCCACCCAACAATGTTAATCATCGCTAACCTCAGCCCACTCCATTCTCCTAGAATGCTGGAGCTACGTTCAATCAATCAATCAATTAAGCAAGTAAGCAATCAGTGGAATTTATCGAGCACTTACCGTATGCCAAGTACTAAGCACTTGGGGGAGGATAATAGAGTTAGTAGCATGGCGTGGTGGATAGGGTCCGGGCCTGTGGGTCAAGGGGCCTTGCGTTCTAATCCAGACTCTGCCACTTGTCTCCTGTGTGAATTTGGGCAAGTCACTTCACTTCGGTCCAGAGAAGATCAGCATAGAATAAGCACTCAATAAATTAGATGAATAGTAAAAGCAATTACAGGGAGGGAAGGCAACCAAGTACAAGGATACATCTTTAAATTGTATATTTATATATTATAGCGCTATAAATTATTCATTCATTCATATTATGCGTCTCTCCCCCTCTAGACTGTAAGCTTGTTTAGGGCAGAGAACATGTCTGCTAATTCTGTAGTACTGTACTCTCCCAAGTATTTAGTACAGTGCTCAGCACATAGTAAGTGCTCAGTAAGCACTATGGATTAATAATAATACGATGATAATGATGGTATTTGTTAAATGCTTACTATGTGCCGAGCACCGTTCTAAGCGCTGGAGGGGATACAAGGTAATCAGGTTGTCCCAGGTGGGGCTCACTATCTTAATCCCCAGTTTCCAGATGAGGTAACTGAGGCACAGAGAAGTTAAGGGACTTGCCCACAGTCACACAGCTGACAAGTGGCAGAGTGGGGATTAGAACCCATGACCTCCGACTCCCAAGCCCAGGCTCTTGCCACTAAGATTGACATGAACTCTAATTCAAGAAAAACTGGTGCTATAACAAGCACTTAGTGCACCCAAACTTTTCTTGAGACATCACAATCTCATGCCATCCAAAGCATGGTGGCTTAGTGGAAAGGTCACGGGCTTGGGAGTCAGAGGTCGTGGGTTCTAATCCCCGCTCCGCCACTTGTCAGTTGTGTGGCCTTGAGCCAGTCACTTAACTTCTCTGTGCCTCAGTTGCCTCATCTGTAAAATGGGGATTAAAACTGTGAGTCCCACATGGGACAACCTGATTACCCTGTATCTACCCCAGGGCTTCGAACAGTGCTTGGCACATAGTAAGCGCTTAACAAATACCGTCACTATTGTTATTATTATTTTCAAAAGAATGTTCCTTAACTCCCTAACAATGTTCTACCCACTCCATGCAATAAAACTTGTGTTATGGTAGAACTGTATGAACTGCAGGTAGATTAACCTTATCACTTTGGAGTTATCAACCTTTTAGTCCCCTACTGAAAAAACCTTCCCCTTCAAGGATGAGGCCCAAAAGAAACATAGAAAATAGACCAAAGTTGGAGGCTTGATTAGAGATCCAGTTTTTGAGGAAGTCACTACTGATGTCAAATCAAAAAACATGGGTCTGACAGAATTCCTATAGAAATTTCCCAGCAAAAATAACGCTTAGATGCCTGTTCAGACTTCCCTTCAGCAGGAAGAACACCACTTTAAATACCGTTTTCAAGAAGAAAGCTAAAGAATTGACTGTGAAAAGCACTAGAATATGTCACCTCACTCCATGTCTGGCAGTAGTACCTCGGCCATATTCCTTCTGGAAAGGCTACGGAAGAATTTCATTCATCATGATGTACCTGAATCAGAATGTAAGCTTCACACAAAAATAGAGCGCATATTCATTCATTCATTCATTCATTAGCATTTATTGAGTGCTTACTATGTGCAGAGCACCGTACTAAGCACTTGGAATGTACAAATCGGTAACAGATAGAGACAGTCCCTGCCCTTTGACGGGCTTACAAATCTAATCGGGGGAGATGGACAGACAAGAACAATGGCAATAAATAGAATCAAGGGGAAGAACATCTCATTAAAACAATAGTGAATAAATAGAATAGGTGAGGTGAGCGGCAGAGGAGTGGAACGTGTGGGGTGGGCAGTAGAAAGAGAAAAGGGAGGAGAGGTAAGAAGGGGCAAGGTGATGGAGAGCCCTGAAGCCTAGAGTGAGAAGTTTTTGTTTTGTGCAGAGGTCAATAGGCAACCACTGGAGGTTTTTAAGAAGGGGAGTGACATGCCCAGAACGTTTCTGCAGGAAGATGAGCCGGGCAGGAGAGTGAAGAATAGACTGGAGGGGAGAGAGAGGAGGAAGGGAGATCAGAGAGCAGGCTGACGCAGTAATCCAGCCGGGTTATTACAAGAGCCTGTAGCGGTAAGGTAGCCATTTGGGTGGAGAGGAAAGGGCGGATCTTGGCGATATTATAAAGGTGAGACCGGCAGGTCTTGGCCACTGATCGGATGTGTGGGGTGAACGAGAGAGCCGAGTCAAAGATGACACCGAGGTCGCGGGCCCGAGAGACGGGAAGGATGGTCGTACCAGCCACGGTGATAGGGAGGTCAGGGAGAGGATCGGGCTTGGAAAGAAAGATGAGGAGTCAGTTTTGGTCATGTTGAGTTTTAGGTGGAGGGCAGACATCCAGGTAGAGACGTCCCGGAGGCGGGAGGAGATACGAGCCTGAAGGGAGTGGAGAGGACGGGGCAGAGATGTAGATCTGTGTGTCAACTGCATAGAGATGATAGTTGAAGCCGTGAGAGTGGATGAGTTCACCGAGGGACATGATCTTCACAGCACAATAGGTTCAGGAGCAGTGTGGGGAACAACACAAGGACCTCGGTGTCATAGCTGTTACAAAATCGTTGCTATCAGTAGCACACCTGGATTCCAGTAGCAACTAAGCAGAGATGACTATGCCACAGCATGAGCACTCAGTACATACTACTGACTGGATTCAGTAGTTTCCTGCACAGAGTAAGTGCTCAATTAATGACATTGATTATTTACTTATTATTGATTGATAACCATGAGAAGTTCACCAAGGTCTAGGAATCCATCCCAGTGGTATGGTAAGTTCAGAAGCAGCATGGCTTAGTGAATAGAGGATGGGCCTGGGAATCAGAAGGTCAAGGGTTCTAATTCTGCTCCACCACTTGTCTGCTGCGTGACCTTGGGCAAGTCGCTTCACTTCTCTGGGCCTCAGTGACCTCATCTGTAAAATGGAGATTGAGACTTTGAGCCCTATGTGGGACAGGGACTGTGTCCAACCCGCTTAGCTTGTATCCACCCCAAAACTTAGTATCGTGCCTGGCACATAGCAAACACTTTACAAATACCACAATTATTTTTTATTAAGTCAGAATTGAGAATGGTCAGTTTGGCCTTTTCTATTTTACTGTCTCAGTAACACAGGGCCGTACGTGGTAAACTAATTATCATCAGGAAGAGGAGAGAAAACAAAAGGATAGTTTGGGTATCATAAAAAACCAGGATACACAAAAACATAGAAATAATATGGATCACATCTTGAGAAGTAATGAGTTGGAGAAGGTCCAGAGAAGACCTACTCTAAGCCCCAAACTTTAAGCTGCAAAGAGTCTGAAGCCCTGTTCCTCTAGACACGGAAACATGTTTTTCTCTTATTCTATTTATCCTTGCCCTGTCTTTTATGTTTTTCTCATGCTTCATCTTTCCTGATGCGCTTGTCAAAAACTCCTTCTCCACTTTATCCTTATAACCCTGAGTCTCTGGGAAACTTGGGACCGTGACCACTTTTTATCCATGTATTTTTTTCTCAGGGCTCAGTATCATGCTTTGCAGGCAATAGGCACTTAAATGTATCACTACTGTAAAGTCCGGGGAAATAGATTGACGTTAATGTTTAGCAATATACAATGTCACGGTGGGTAACCGTTACGTGGCTCTTCAGAGCACCCTGCCGACACCTTTGGAGAAAGAATGTTAGTCTGGATACACCATCAATCTCACACAGAACGGCATTTCTTGGCTTCTTATGTTCAGTCCCATCCAACCTAATCTAGGTTGCCAAACTTGAGGACGGAACAAGGGACGTGAAAGCTCAGAATAGATCACTCTTCCAATCAGCTAGGAAGCACTTCCAATTTATTAGGATATGAGTTTTGTCAGATGCCACTGGGAATTATCCAGGAACAGCTGATTGCTGATGGCTGGATTTTGGATGCACATTCACAAGAAGACACACAGATGGCGATGAATCATGGTGGCCAAGTCAGCACTGTGATGTGAATTATGGCTCAAGGAGGCCACGACTGTGTGCCACTTGGCATTAGGGACACCCTATTTATAAGCCAAGGTTTGCATCAGCCACACCGAGATTGATGCTGTCGTCAAATTCTGCTACCTACACAATTTACACCAGCCCAAGAACTAGCAGTCCAAATCAAGAAGGTGAACGTGGATTTTGGGAGACTGACAGGGTTTAGAACTTCAGCATTATTAAAAGTCACATCGAGATAAAACCTAATACAGTGGGCACCACAGCTATTATTTCGGTTTCGTCAGCACTGCTCAGAAAAATTCCCGACAACCAACGGTAAGATAGGATGACCGATCAATCAGTGGTATTTATTGAGAGTTTACCATGTGCAGAGCACTGTACTGAGCACTGGAATGCAGAGCCATGGAATGTCCATTGCGATACAGAGGCCGAGCCCGGGACAAGTGTAACATCACTGGGGGGCAGGGATTATGTCTACTAATTCGGTTGGCTCCTCCCAAGTGCTTAGGACCACGCTTTGCACACAAAAGGCACTCAATAATTATTGAGTAAGTAAGAAATGATAGACACTGAATACTCAGCTAACTGCTAGAAAATTAATGTAAATGGTAGGCCGGAGGGAGGATACTAACTAGCATGAAAGGCAAATCACTGGTTTTAAAGACCCAGAGCTCTTACGTATATATTACTATTGAATGAATGAATGAATGAATATTCTTACCCTCTGCTATTCCTCTATCTGTAATTTATTTTAATGTCTGTATCCCCTCTAGACTGTCAGTTCCTTGTGGGCAGTGATCTTCTGTACCTACTCTTTTGTACTGTACTCTCCTAAGCACTTAGGGCAGGGCTCTGCACGTGGTAAGTGCTCAGTAAATACCATTGACTGGTAAATGATTGATTGGTTTCTCACCCCCTGAAAAAATAATTTCAGGTGTAAAGTATGAGTGAGGCTGCAAAAATCCTCCAAAAACCCAAATCATTAGACTTGAGATGAGGTTTTTAACCTTCCGGGTTCCTGTCTGGTCTCCGTCTGCAGAGAATTCTTCATCTTAGAGAATTTATTCACTCCTATGGTTTCAACAACCAGCTCTATGCAGATGCAGGTGATTCCCAAATCTACCCCTTCCAGCCCTGCTCTCTCTCCTTCTCTGCAATGTCACATTTCCTCTTGTCACTAGTTGGGTGTCCCACCAACACAGCAAAATTAAAATATCCAAATCAGAAATCCTCATCTTCCCACCCAAACCCTGTCCTTCTCATGATTTTCCCATTGCTGTAGACAGCAACACTACCTTTTCTGTCTCATAAGCCTGTAACTTTAGGATTATCTTAGAATCATCTCTATTTCAACCCACATATTCAATGTGCCATGAAATTCTGTCAGTTCTACCTCCACAATATCTCCAGAATTCAGCCTTTCGTTTCTATCCAAGCTGCTATCAAACTGATCCAGGCACTCCCCATTTCAGCAGCCTCCTCTCTGCCCTCCCTGCTTCCTGTCTCTCCCCTCTCCAGTCCATATTTCACTCTGCTGCCTGGATCATTTTTCTGAAAAAAAGCTCAGTCTATCTTCTCCCTCCTCAAAAGCCTCTGAGAGTTGCCCATCCACCTCTGTGTTAAACAGAAACTCCTCATCATCAGTTTTGAGGCACTCAATCACCTCTTTTCCCTCCTGCCTAATGAATTCTTACTTTAACCCAATCCTTTCACTCTCTGCTCTTCTAACACCAAACTATTCACTGTATCTAGATCTCGTCTATCCCGCAGCTGATGCCTTGACTACGTTCTCCCTCCACCATTACATCCAACATTTTACCACTCCACCTCTGAAACTCTCCCCAAAATCACATGTTCTCCAAGAAGACTACCCAGACTAAGCTTTCATTTTCCCTATCTGTCCTCCCTTCTTCATCGATTACGAACTTGGCTGTGTACCCCTTAAGCACTTTGATACTCACCCCAGCCCAATGGTCCTTAAAGTACATATCCTTATATTCTACTATTTCGCCTATCTGTAATTTATGTGAATATCTGGCCGTAGTGTTTACTATCTGTAAGGTGCTGGGGTAGAGGATATGAGATTGGACACTGTCCCTGTCCCAAATGACTCTCACAGCCTATCTTCTCCCCATTTTATAGATGAGAAAAATCCAGGCCCAGAGGGAGTGAATTGATCAATCAGTAGTATTATTAAGTGCTCACTGTGGGCAGATCACCAAATTAAGTGCTTGGGAAGAGTACGGTATAAAAGTGATTTGCCATGCTCGAACAGCTGGCCAGTGACAGAGCTTGCCCCGGGACCTGGGTACCTGACTTCCAGTCCCATGCTTTTTCCACAAAGTGCAGCACTAATGGAAAGAGCATGGTCCTGGGAAGCAGAGACCTTGGGTTCCAATCCAAGTTCTGCCACTTACCTGCTCTGTGATCTTAAGTAAGTCACTTAACTTCTCTGTACCTCAGTTCCCTCATCTAGAAAATGTGGATTCAATACCTGTGCTCTCTCCTACTTAGAAGGTGATCTCCATGTGGGACCGAATTGTCTTGTATCTACCCCAAAGTTAAGTAGGGTGCTTGGATACCATAAATATTATTATTATTATTATTCCCATTATTCTCATTAGGAAAAGATTGGATTGTAGGAGCATTTCTATTAAAAAATAGTTTACGAAAGCGTTTAAAATATGTGGTGTTTGTTTTACATTCTGTTGGTCCGCCTTCTTCCCTAAGTATCATTTAAATCCATAAGGCAGAAGAACTGATGAAGAACTTTATTCCTTCCCACCCCTGAAACTGCTAGCAGAATTCAGCTACTTATTCCAAATTATTTTGCAACCTAAAATACCTATAGAGTAATTGATTCTCTGTTGAACCTTAGCTGATCAACAGCTTCCCACTTCAGTACAAAAAAAATCTACCTTCCTTTGGCAACGTATAATAGGATACAGGAATTAAATGGGGAAGGAGGAGAAAGGGCAGAAAGAAAATTCCTTGTTTGAATGATCACATATTCCGAATTACTGAAACAATAATAATGATAATGTTGGTATCTGTTAAGCGCTTACTATGTGCAGAGCACTGTTCTAAACGCTGGGGTAGATACAGGGTCATCAGGTTGTCCCACATGAGGCTCATAGTCTTAATTCCCATTTTACAGAGGAGGGAACTGAGGCACAGAGAAGTGAAGTGACTTGCCCACAGTCACACAGCTGACGAGTGGCAGAGCCGGGATCCGAAACCATGACCTCTGACTCCCAAGCCCGGGCTCTTTCCAGTGAGCCACGCTGCTTCCCAATGTTGGTATTTGTTAAGCGCTTACTGTGTGCAGAGCACTGTTCTCAGTGCTGGGGTAGATACAGGGTCATCAGGTTGACCCACGTGAGGCTCACAGTTAATCCCCATTTTACAGATGAGGTAACTGAGACACAGAGTAGTTAAGTGACATGCCCACAGTCACACAGCTGACAAGTGGCAGAGCCGGGATCCAAACCCATGACCTCTGACTCCCAAGCCCGGGCTCTTTCCACCGAGCCATGCTGCTTCTCAATCTAAATGATCATTCATTCATTCATTCATTCATTCATTCATTCAATAGTATTTACTGAGCGCTTACTATGTGCAGAGCACCGTACTAACCACTTGGAATGGACAAATTGGCAACAGATAGAGACAGTCCCTGCCCACTGATGGGCTTACAGTCTAATCGGGGGACACAGACAGACAAAAACAATAGCAATAAATAGAATCAACGGGATGTACATCTCATTCAAACGATAGAAATGAATAGAATCAAGGGGATGTACATCTCATTAACAAAATAAATAGAGTAATAAAAATATATACAAATGAGCGGACGAGCACAGTGCTGAGGGGAGGGGAAGGGCGAGGGGGAGGTGCAGAGGGAAAATGGGGAAAGGGGGCTTTGCTGAGGGGAGGTGAAGGGGGGTAGAAAAGCAGCAGAGGGAGCAGAGGGAAAAGGGGAAGCTCAGTCTGGGAAGGCCTCTTGGAGGAGGTGAGCTCTCATTAGGGCTTTGAAGAGGGGAAGAGAATGAGTTTGGCGGAGGTGAGGAGGGAGGCCGTTCCGGGACAGCGGGAGGACGTGGCCTAGGGGTCGACAGCAGGATAGGCGAGAACGGGGAAACGGTGAGGAGGTGGGCGGCGGAGGAGCGGAGCGTGCGGGGTGGGCGGTAGAAAGAGAGAAGGGAGGAGAGGGAGGAGAGGGTAAGGTGATGGAGAGCCTTGTAGCGCAGAGTGAGAAGTTTTTGTTTCCCGCGAAGGTTGATAGACAATCACTGGAGGCTTTTAAGAAGGGGAGTGACATGCCCAGAGCGTTTCTGCAGGAAGATGAGCCGGGCAGTGGAGTGAAGAATAGACTGGAGCGGGGAGAGAGAGGAGGAAGGGAGATCAGAGAGCAGGCTGACACAGTAATCCAGCCGGGATATTATGAGAGCCCGTACCGGTAAGGTAGCCGTTTGGGTGATAGGGAAAGGGCGGATCTTGGCGATATTAGAAAGGTGACACCGGCAGGTCTTGGTGGCGGATTGGATGTGTGGGTTGAAATGATCAAATTTCACCAGATAATTAGTCAATTTAATTTGCCTTTAACCTTTAAAATGGAGTCTCCCCCTCTAGACTGTAGACTCTCTGGGGGCAGGGAATGCGTCTACCAACTCTGTTGTAATGTACTCTCCCAAGAGCGTAGTTCAGGGCTCTGCACACAGAAAGCACTCGATAAATACCACTGATTGATCAGTGAGGTTGGGAGGACCTGTGATTCTCAAGATGCACTCTTTTTGCTCCACTTTTTCCCATCCTTCCTTTGTCCGATTTTTATTTTCCACTTAATAGCCACAAAATCACTGAGGAAAAAGGGTTCATGGACCTTACTGGTCTCTAAATATAAAGCTTCTGAGGCCTGGAGTGGCAAGGATGGAGATCAAAGACTCTTCATGTGTCGGGGCGGGGATGACCTCTATGGGGAGAGTAGAGAGGGGTTCAGACCGAGCTGCGCCAGAGATGCCAGGGAGCGCTGACGTGTTTTCGCTAATGCAGAGGTCAAAGCTCTTTACAGCAGCACCCTAAGGGCTTATTTATTTCCTCATACCGTTTGGGCAAATCCCAAATGCTTCTGACACCCACATTTCGGGTACCTAATCCAAGGCACCAAAACTGCCTGAATTTACTAGCTTTTAATAAGCATCACAATTATTCAATCGGTCGATCCACCGGCTCTTCCGTAGTGCCAGAACACTGTACTAAGCGCTTGGGAGAGTACAGTACAAGGGTTGGCTGGCAAGATCCTAACCTCAAGGAACATTCAATCTGGTGGGGGAGGCAAGCATCAAATTAAATTATGCATAGGGGAAGGGGCAGGATATAGGGAGATTTCCATAAGTGCTGTTGGGCCCCGGGTGGGACATCAGGAATCTGAGGAGTGTGGCCAGTTGCCCAGATGTGATAACCACCTGGGTCCAACCACTGGCCCGGAAAAGCGACGTGACCTAGTGGAAAGAGCAAGGGGTTCGGGGTCAGAGGCTCTGGGTTCTAATCCCAGCCCTGCCAATTGCCTGCTGTGTGACATGGGGTAAGTCGCTTAACTTCTCTGTCCCTCAGTTTCCTCAACTGTAAAATGGGGATCCATTCTCCCTCCTACTTAAGTCTGTAAACCCCATGTGGGACAGGGACTGTGTCCAACCTAATTAACTCACACCTACCTCAGTGCTCAGAACAGTGTTTGACACGTAATGAGTGCTTAACAGATATAAACGAAAAGAAACAAAACAGATAGGGCAAAACAGACTGGGGGGCTTTGGGAAGTAATTCATTCATTCAATCGCATTTATCGAGCGCTTACCATGTGCAGAGCACTGTACTAAGCTCTTGGAAAGTACAATTCAGCAAAAAATAGAGACAGTCCCTGCCCTCAGAGTCTGGGATCCAGGTAGCAGGAATAGTGGAGAGATCAAAGGCCTGGGAGTAAGAGGACCTGGGTTCTCATCCTGGCTCTGCCACTTTGCTGTGTGACCTTGGGCAAATTGCTTAACTTCTCTGTGCCTCAGCTTCCTCATCTGTCAAATGAGAATGAAGAGTCTGAGCCGCATGTGGGTCAGGGACTGTGACCAACCCGATTATCTTGCATCTATCCCAGTGCTTAATAGAATGTCTGGCACATAGTAAGCACTTAACAAATACCAAATTGAGGCCCCTTTTCCTGCAGCAAGGCAGAGGACTAAACTTTTCCAATTCCCCATCTTCACATTTCCTTCACTCCAGGCTTCTCTGATCCATGCCCTACTTCTTTTCAACGCCCATTCATCAAGTAGTAAATTATTTTCAGGCCATTTATGTTTGGCAGAGATTTTAAACAGTGATAGCTAATTAACAATACTCCTTCTTGGCTTTACTACGTCCCCCTAAAATCACAAAAATACCCTCTCAGCACTCAGCTGCCTCCAAAATGATGCTCACTGCTCAAAATCCATCATCCACGCAAGAGACAAGAAAGTAATCCGACAAGGGAGAGGGAGAGGTTTTCCCTGGAAAACCTCACTCTGGTTATCCAGAAACCTACTGATCACGTCATTGGTTTGAGGAACGAGGAGACGAGGAAGGGGATGTGGTCATTCCTGCCTGTGGTCTCTGTGCTTACGGCCCCGGTCTGATCCCCAACAGATCATGGCGATTTGGAAGCCTGTTACTGAAACAACTCTGCCATCGAAAAATTACGTCCCCAAGGTCAAATCAGGTAACCATCCTCCGAATCAACTTCCCTGTCTGTCACCTGAGAATATGAACTACTATCCTCTGCCCCTCACAGAGGTATTAAGAAAATAGATGAGGCAGTAAGGAACTCTGACATTTTCTAAAAAACAGCGGATACTAGAGGATCCGGGCTTTCTGGGCTCAGAACTTTGAAGATGCCATGGAGATATCAGGCTTCGTTCTCTATTAAGCAGGATGGCCTTTTGGATAGAGCACCAGCCTGGGAGGCAGAAGGTCATGGCTTCTAATCCCGGGTCTCTCACCTGTCTGCTGTGGGGCCTTGGGCAAGTCACTTCACTTCTCTATGCCTCAGTTACTTCATCTGCAAAACGGGGATTGCGACCGTGAGCCCCATGTGGGAAAGGGACTGTGTCCAACCTGATCTACCCCATAGTAATAATAATAATAATAAGGTTGGTATCTGTTAAGCGCTTACTATGTGCAGAGCACTGTTCTAAGCGCTGGGGTAGACACAGGGGGATCAGATCGTCCCACGTGGGGCTCACAGTCTTAATCCCCATTTTAAAGATGAGGTAACTGAGGCACCGAGAAGTGAAGTGACTTGCCCGCAGTCACACAGCTGGCAAGTGGCAGAGCTGGGATTCGAACCCATGACCTCTGACTCCAAAGCCCGTGCTCTCTCCACTGAGCCACGCTGCCCGGCGCATAGTAAGCACTTAATAAATACCATTATTTCCTTGGCTCAGAACTAGGGGGAAGAAGTGGGGGACAAGCAAGAAAATCCCCCTCCAGACCCCGGGCCATACATAGTGCCCACAATTAACAGACTCCAGGTTCCGGCTCCTAAAACCCTGAGTGCTACTTTCCAGGATGGAATGCTATGTGATGCCTCCCCAAAATAAAGTCTTCCCATTCCACCTGGGCCTTCCACCTGGGCAGACCTTCGGAGACAGAATTCTAGTCTTGCACTGCTCATTTCCCCAGAGCCTGACCCTAACCCCAGAACGCCAGCCCTGTGATGGATAGGGCACGGGCCTGGGAATCAGAAGGTCGTGTGACCTTTGGCAAGTCACTTCACTTCTCTGGGCCTCAGTTACCTCACCTGTAAAATGGGGATTGAGACTGTGGGCCCCATGTGAGACAGGGACTGTGTCCAACCCGATTTATCTGTGTCCACCCCAGTTCTTAGTACAGTGCCTGGCACATAGTAAGCTACCGTTATTATTGTCTTCCCTGGTTCTCTGCCTACCGTGCCCAGGGCTGACTGTCTGGGGACTGAGGCAGCCCCACCAAACTCTTTCTGCTGCAGCTGCTGTTCTCACGATCAAGCCGGGGCTGCTGGTTTCTTCAGTGTCATGACATCGGGGGTGGGGGTGGGGGAGGAGAAGCAGAACTGCAGACGAAAACTCATCTGGAGCCAGAAGGACAAGGAGGCGGCCTAGTGGAGAAGATTATCCACACTTTTTTCTAATCCAACTTAATTTACATGTCATTTTCCTCCCACACTTTGAGCTTGTTTTGTGTAATTCAGTTCAGGGCCAACTGCAACTCCAAGCGCCAGATGTTTGGATCTCTCCGGGTTCGAGTCTGAACTACGAAACGGGATGACGCATCTCCCTGCTAAGGGCCGTTCCCCCTCTATTATGCTGCTGACTCTTTAACCTCATAGGAAATGTGCCCACGTTGGAGCCAGGCTCTATTCTGGGGTCTGTCCTCACAGACTGCTCTCTGCCACCATGATCAAATTAGTTTTCCGATGTCTATCGCGCTTTCCCGAGCTTCTTTTTGCAGAGTCTCCAGGCTGTCACAGGTGGGCAATCGGTAATCTGAGTCTAGCCCAGTTGCCAAGACTTTCCCCAGCCTCCTACTTATTATTCTCTTATGTACGAGCCCCATTCATCTGTCGACTGTTAGAGTAATGCAGTAATTGGCATTCTGGCATCCTTCCTCTTCCCTTCAAGCAGACTCACATTTAGAAACCTGCTCTTTCCTTTCCCCGGGTGGGATTAGGATTAAGATGCCGCTTCAAGCCTCTGGCAGCTTTATCCCCTACTTCCCCACGGTTGAGTCGTGCCTTGTCTTGGAGCCTTTAAACCACTAGCCCCAGCCACCTGCCATCCCGTGGCTTTGGCTGCAGCAAATTCTGGTTCGTTCCCGATTCACATGGCTTGGTGAAGGGGCTGTCTATCTATTCACACGCAGGGCCACTCAAACTCTGCAATGTCTGCTTTGCGGCCTCAACACGCTCCTCGGGAATATGTGGAGGGGGAGATCCCAAAGGGCTTGGGGATGGAGGAAAGTGCTGAGTCAACTGACATTTTTAGTTATTAATCAATTAACTGATCATTTTTTGAGTGCTGACTGGGGAATAATGATGGTATTCGTTAAGCGCTTACTATGTGTCAAACACCGTTTTAACCATTAGGGTAGATACAAGGTAATCAGGTTGCCCCACATGGGGCTCACAATCCTAATCCCCTTTTTACAGATGAGGTAACCGAGGCACAGAGAAGTTAAGTGACTTGCCCAAAGTCACACAGCTGACAGGTGATGGAGCCGGGATTAGAACCCATGGCCTCTGACTCCCAAGCCCGTGCTCTCTCCATTAAGCCACGCCGCTTCTCGTAATAGCATCTTGGGAGAATATGCTATGACAGAGTTGGTTGGAACATTCCCTGCCTACAGTGAGTTTACAGTCTAAAGAAATGGTATCTGTCAAACACTTATAGGGGGCCAGGCATTGTAAAGATAATAATAATCATGGCATTTGCTAAGCACTTACGATGTGCCAGGCACTGTACTAAGCGCTGGGTAGATGCCAGATAATCGGATTGGACACAGTCCCTGTCCCACACGGAACACACAGCTTTAATCCCCACTTTACAGATGTGGTAACTGAGTCACAGGGAAGTTAAGGGATTTGTCCAAGGTCACACAGCAGAGAATAAATTCAAAGGGGGAAATAGTTAACTCAAGCCATTGGTAACGAGAGAAAACAGGAATCCGATACCATCCAGGTCTGAATTTTATTAATACATTCGAATCCTCGGTTGGGACCACCTTCTGTGGCTGCCTGGATTGGGGTCTCCCTGCGGACCTCCAGAAGGGAAGGACCTATGCAAGGACAGGGTCACACTGGGTGGTTTCCAATAAGGGCATCCCTCAAAGTGAGCAGATGTCCTGCCTTAGGCAAAGTGGTCATGGCTTAGAGGGGCCCCGTCACCTGCTCAAAGAGCATCCAGGAGTAGCCTTCAGAGTTGACATTCAGATGGGTGTTGGGAAAAGCAGCATGATTAGAGGAAAGAGCACAAGCCTGGGAGTCAGAGGGCCCTGGGTTCTAATCCTGACCCCCTTGTTGGCTGGGGGACCTTAGGTAAATCGCTTAACTTCTCTGTGCTTCAGTTCCCTCATCTGCAGAATGGGCATTCAATAACTGTTCTGCCTCCTACTTAGACTGTGAGTCTCATGTGGGACCTGATTATCTTGTACCTACTTCAGTGCTTAGAATAGTGCTTGGCACATAGTAAGTGCTTAACAAATACAATAATAATAATAATTATTATTATCAACGGCAGTAGAGGAAAGGAAGTGGAGGAAGAGTCTATACACTCCTCCTCTTCCCCCGTCCACTACGGCTGGAGTGGCTGCTTCATCCTCTAGACTGTAAGCCTCGCTGTGGGCCTGGAAGATGTCTGTCGTATACTCTTATACTCTTCCAAGCACTTAGTATAGTGCTCTGCACACAGGAAGCACTCAATAAATATGATTTACTGACTGTTTCCCAGAGGTGCCCAGAAGTGTTTTGCTGCTGTGACATAGGCCATGCTGCAGTAAAATCCTCCAGGAACACCCAGATTGAAACCTTGAAGGCCTCTGCACTCACAGCTTAACTTTTGTTGTCTTTAGCAATGGGGCCACTGACATGACCCAGACAACGAAGTGCTTAGTAGAGTTCTCTGCGCACAGCAAGCTCTCAATAAATGTCATCGATTCGTGGATAAGGACGTGCTAGCCACCGGAAGCAGAAACCGCTCACCTCTCTATCCCCTTTCATTTCACTCCCCATGCTTCTCTTTTCTCATCTCTTGCTAGTTCCCTTTTTTCTTCTTCCCCTCTTTCCCTTCCCCATCTCCCTTTCATCTCCTTCCCTCATCCCCGATCTCCTTCTTGCCCTTCTCTCTGTCCTCTCTGCTTCACTCCCGTTTAGCTCTGGCTCCATTCCACTGAAGCAGACCAGAAATCTGGACACATTAACATCCTCCCACAGCTGCACCTATTGTGGACCATGAAAAGAGCAAGACCGGGCTGGTCCTGAAAAATCAGGAAATCCCCGGCAGGGAGTCTTAAGGGAGGGGAGAGAAAGCACCTAAGGAGCTTAAGTTAGTCTACTTCCAGCTACCACTCATGCCATTCTTTACAGACTCCAGAGCCAACTTGGAGCCTCAATGATACCAACACCTCCAACCCCTGATTCACCCCCACGGCTGGGAACCACATCGACCCACTCCCACAAATCCTTGAGCTTTTCCTGGAATCTCAAAAGGCCAGTTTGTTTCTGGAAGCGCAAAGTCTTGGGCACAGGCCATGGAGTCCAAGAGTCAGCCCGTGCCTCTCTTGACCCAGAGCTTGTCATGGGTAAATTCTATTGACAGAGGGTTTCCAGTCAGAGTGGTCCTCTTGGAAGCAGGAGGCAAAGAGGGGAACAGTCATGAAATACGGACGGATCCTCATCGCTTCGTTTTCAGCCCTGCTGGAATTTACTAGGTTTCCTCCTGTTTCTGATTTATGTCTGATCTGTGGGTCGTTTCTCTCCCTCCCCCATTCAGAAATTCCATCCAAGGATTCAGGGGAGCAGGGGCACAGACAGCTAGGATTTGGGACTAAAAAGCCTTTTTTTTTGATGGGCGGAAGTGTTTGGTCCCACAAAATATGGGAGAGAAGCTCAGCGCGGAACTGGGAGATCTCTGTTCACTCTAAAAACCTGGGCATTCTTCGGTAAATTGAGTCACTTTTCATCTTACCTTGACGATGTGGTGGGGGATGCCTGCTCTTTGCTCAGGGATACATGGAGGATGCCTCAAAAGGCCGGGACTGTCTCTATCTGTTGCCGATTTGTCCATTCCAAGCGCTTAGTACAGTGCTCTGCACATAGTAAGCGCTCAATAAATACTGTTGAATGAATGCTCCTGGCTCAGGGATACATTAGATAATGCTGTTGATAAGCAGGGAACTTCCTGGGGGAAAGATATTGAAGAACAACCCATGAATCCAAGCTAGCCACCTAAGGGAGCTGAAGTGTTCAGCTGGCCACATTTTTCTGAGAGATGAGGAGCAAGGAGAGGCATAATTCAGTCATATATATAAAGATTTGTCTAGGGTGTCGCTGTGGGTAGGAGATGACTCGACAGAGCAAGGCAGGATGAGGCGCGGGGAGGGAGTTTTCAGTCCTGACTTTTCTGCCTTCTCTTCAATCCTAGGTCAGGGCTACTGACTGTCTCTAGCACCCCAGTACAGGCTAAGTCCTCCACGGGGCAACGCAACGCGACTTTAACTCTCAGGGAGAGAAAGGACAGCCTAAATTCTCAGAAACAAGGAGCTCACACAAATGGCTGATGCTCACAGGGCAAGTGTACACTGCTGGAATAATGGATAATATCAGAGACTCCGCCATTGTTGGTGGTGCCCCGGATCTTAACACACGGGCCAGGATTCCTATGTAATCAATTCTTTCATTTCTGGAAGTTTCAGGACTGAGGCTGTTTCCTGCTTCATGACAGGAGTCTCCATCGTCATCATATATATTCACACTTGACAGAAGCTGCATGGCCTAGTGGAAAGAGCATGGTCGAATACCCAGGGGCCCTGGGTTCTCATCCTGATGCTTCCCCTGGCCGGCTGTGTGACCTTGAGCAAGTAACTCACCTTCTCTATGCCTCAGTTTCCTTATCTGTAAAAATAGATACCTGTTCCAACTCCCCTTTATAATAATGTTGGTATTTGTTAAGCGCTTACTAGGTGCCGAGCACTGTTCTAAGCACTGGGGGAGATACAGGGTAATCAGGTCGTCCTACGTGGGGCTCACACACTTTTAATCCCCATTTTACAGATGTGGGAACTGAGGCACAGAGAAGTTAAGTGACTCGCCCACAGTCACACAGCTGACGAGTGGCAGAGCCGGGAGTCGAACTCGTGACCGCTGACTCCGAAGCCCAGTCTCTTTCCACTGAGCCACGCTCTTTATACTGTGAGGTCCCTGTGGGATAGAACTGTGTTTCATCTGATAGTAGTATATCATCACCAGTGCTTAATTCAGGGTTTGCAAAGAGTAGGTGCCTGACAAATTCCATGATCGTCCATCACATTCATGAACAAATTCTTACCACCTATCAGCCACAGCAGTGGGCAACAGTAAGATGTTGCTGAGACAAAACAAAATACCTCCCTCCAAGAAACATTCCTCCCCAATTTTAAACCTGATGGAAGACACATCTCCTCCAAGAAGCCTTCCCTGACTAAGTCCTCCCGTCCTCTTCTTCCATTCCCTTCTGGGCCGCTCTTCCTTGCTCCTTCATTCGTCCTCCTTCCCATTCCCACAGCACACATGTATATATCTTTATATATCTGTACTTTATTTATATTAATATCCGCCACTCTAGATCGTGAGCTCGTTGTGGGAAGGGCTGTGTCTGCTGTTAGACTGTACTCTCCCAAGAGCTTAGAACGGTGCTTTGCACACAGCAGGTGCTCAATAAATATGACTGAATGAATCAATGGAGGAACATCCACTTTCTCCCTGCCCAGGTATTTGAAGAACCTAATGGACTTCCTGATTATATCTCCATTGGAGATGTTATCTGTGGAGAGGGTGGTACGTCCCAGTGCGGAGTGGAAACGGCACTTACTGACTCCACACTCTTTTGGTTTAATGATTCCCCCCAAAATCTAGCCCAGGGGTAGAATGTAGGGGAGGAGAGAGGCTTGGATTTCAGGAGGAGAGTCTCCAAGAGTTTGGAGAAAATAAAGATCATGTCAAAGTTGTGGGCTTGTGAGTCAGGAAGGAGGGTGGTTTCATCAACAGCGATGGGAAAGTTGCTGGGGGGAGGAGGAGAAAATGAAGAGTTCTGCTTTGGATAGGCTTAGTTTGAGGTGACCATGGGATAGCCAGGTAGAGATGTCCTGATGGCAGGAGGAATTGTGAGATTGCAGAGAGAAGGAGGCATCAGGGCAAGCAGCCTTCTCTAAGATCTCAATACCTCTCTTTATCATTTTTATTATGATATTTGTTAAGCACTTACTATGAGCCAGGCATTGCACCTTATTTTCCCTCCCACCGCTTCACCATTCACTCAGTCCCACTTCCTACAGACTCATCCCACCCCCACCCCCACAGTACATATGTATAGTATCCTTACATTTAGTCGCTTCCCTTTTCTGTAATGTATTTTAATGCCTGTCTCCCCATTTAGACCATAAACTATTTGAGGCCAGAGTTCATGTCTACCAGTTGCATTGTACTTTCCCAAGTGTACTGCATAAAGTTAGTTCTCAATAAATACCATGATTGATTGATTGATTGAATGGGCACCGAAACCATTGCATTCTTCCCATAGTGGAGTAGTTTTCTTGAATTTCTAAGTCTTTGGAAGAGTAGAGAAGAATTAGATCGATTTATCTGCAAAGATCCAGCCTTAAAAGTTCACGCTTACCTCTAGATTGTAAATTCTAGTTTGGGAAGCAGCGTGGCTCATTGGAAAGAGCACAGGCCTGGGAGGCAGAGGACATGGGTTCCAAACTAGGCTCAGTCACTTGTCTGCTGTGTGACCTTGGGCAAGCCACTTAACTTCTCTGTGCCTCAGTTACCTCATTTGTAAAATGAGGATTTAAGACTGTGAGCTCCCATTCAGGTGGGGCAACCTGATTACACTGTATCTACTCCAGTGCTTAGAACAGTGCTTGGCACATAGTAAGCACTTAACAAATACCATAATTCTTCTTCTTATTATTATTATTATTAAATTTCTTGTGGACAGGGAACTTGTCTACCAATTCCTTTATATTCTCCAACTGCTAATTCCAGTGCTCTGTACACAGTTATCACTCAGTGAATACAACTGATCGATCACCCTGTTGTAGCCTGTCCTGCTCTCACTATAAAAAAAAAATGTAGTTCTCCTCTCCGATGGCCCCTAAACCTTTGCATTCCTATCCCAGAGACATGCAGCATGACATCCCTAGGGCCTTCATCTCCCTTCTTAGGGGAAAGTCTTCATTATAGCCCGGTGTTTTCCTTCTGGGATATTGCATAGTACAGGCTAAGTCATTCACAGGGCAGTGGGATGTTAAAAAGGAAGTGTGGGCAGAAAGGGGCTTTCTTGGGGGAACTTTGAGTTGGGGCGGCATCTCGGGATAAGAAACCAGAAGCCAAGCATCTGGGAACTTGATCCTGACCAGCCCAGGAGTGGGTCACTATTGAGAGATAGCTTAAAGAGGGGAAATTTGATCCCAAATAAACCCACTTTCAGGGGAACCCTTGCCCTGTTCTTAACAGCTTCCATTGCAGCTGTAACTTACACTCAGCTAATCTCTCTGGACTCTGAAAATTAGCAACTTGTAAATATCGATGTCCAAGCCAAGCCCTGATATCTAAGGTGGGAAGGGGTGGGTGATGAAGGGGGGCTGAGGCAGTTTATCTGCCAGCCTTAGGCTCACACGCTTCTAAAACTTAAGCACTCACAGCCCCCAACAGAATTTATATGCATATTTTTAGAGTCGATTACTTCCCCCTGTTTGTAATTTATTTAATTTCTGCCACTAGATTGTAAAATCCTTAAGGGCAGGGAATGTCTACCTATTTATTGCACTCTCCCAAACAGTACAGAGTCCCACAAACAGTAGGTACTCAGTAACTACTATAGATTGGCTGAGTCAGGCTACACATTTGGCACTAGCGTGTTTAACTCCACAGACTAATCTCATACACCTTACATTTCCCTGAACCTAAGAAACGCTGCCTGTACAAAACCGATTCAGCTCGTCCCAAATGAAATATCCAGATTTTTCATCTCGCTTCCTTGAGAACCTACCTGATGTCACAGTTTAACAACTCTCCTTTGAGGCAAGTGTTTATCTAGGCACAGGAGCTTATAAAAACGAAACGGTATCAGATAGAGTTGGGGTGATAATGATGGGATCTGTTAAGTGGTTACTATGTATCTAGTACTGTGCTAAGCGCTGGGCTAGATATGAGCTGATCAGGTTGGATAAAGTCCCTGTCCCAGATAGGGCTAACGGTCTTAAGGCCCATTTTACAGACGAGGTAACTGAGGCCCAGAGAAGTGAAGTGACTTGCCCAAGGTCACACAGCAGACAAGTGGTGGAGCAGGGATTAGAATCCAGATTAATTTATTTATCCATTCAATGATATTCACTGAGCACTCATTGTGTGCAGAGCCCTGTACTAAGCACTTGGAAAGTACTAGTCAGCAACAAATAACGGGCTCACAGTCTAGAAGGGAGTAGACAGACATCAAAACAAGTAAACAGGCATCAAGAGCATCAGTATAAATAGAAGTATAGAAATATACACATCATTAATGGAACTAAATAGAATTATAAATAAGTACATATGTACACACAAGTGCTGTAGGATGGAGAGGGGGTAGGGCAAAGGGAGCGAGTAAGGGTGAAGGGGGGGGAGCAGAGGAAAAGGGGGGCTTAGTCTGGGAAGGCATCCCGGAGGAGGTGAGCCTTCAGACCCCAGATCCTTCGGACTCCCAGGCCTGTACTCGATCCACTAGGCCATCCTGCTTCCCATGAGTCCCAGGCAGGACAGGGATCATGTCCAACGGGATTCTCTCACAACTCGCCCGAGCATTTAACACAGAGGGAGTGCTCAGTGGAGACCATAATCAACCAACCAGGACGCCCCTTCTCCCGGGCCCAGACGCCTGCGGTCCCCTCGGATCCCCTGACAAGCAAATATCCGAACGTAACCTGGAGGGACTGGGACAAGTGACCAGCTGAGGTGCCTTCAGCAACTCCCAGAAGGGAGCTCCCCATCTAGAACAATCCAGAGTTTGCAGTTCGGGTTGTCCTGAGTGGGACTTGTGTCTCAGTTGCCGGCATTCAGCATGACAACGTCTGTACCGATGGCTCTGTCAGGAGGTTGCGCTGGGACAGGACATTGGATCTTGGAGAAACCAAAGAGATGGCTCACTTTAAGCCGCAATAACTCTAGTTAAAGGGTCACTCTCCTGGTACAGCACACGATGGACCTGTTGTAGAAACAAATCCCAGCTGCTAACACAAGGGTTTGGGGAGGAGACTCGCGGAGGTGATAGAAGCCCCAGTGCGGCTCCTGGTTTACTCTGCGTGGAGTAGTGGAAAGAGCCCGGCCCAGAGAGTCAGAGGACCTGAGTTCTAATCCTAGCTCTGTGAGACCTTGGGCAAGTCACTTAGCTTCTCGAGCCCTCAGTTTACTTATCTCTTTGCCCTTCTACTTAGACTGTGAACCCTACGTGGGACAAGGGTTGTGTTCATCCTAATCATCTCGCATCTGTCCTAGTGCTTAGTAGAGTGCTTGGCACGTAAATGCTTGACAAATATCACTTTACTAAGAAGCTTATAATTTACTGATTGACCGAATACACCAAGTCTATATTCTGAGACCAGGCTTCCTGCATCTGCAGGCCCTGACGTCGCAGGACCAACTCCCACGGCCGGCCTCTACCCCAGCCATTTTTTATGGTATTCGTTAAGTGCTTACTATGCGCCAGGCACCACACTGAAGCGCTGAAGTAGGTACAAGCTAATCGAGTTGGACACAGTCCCTGACCCACGTGGGCCTCACAGTCTTCACCCCCATTTTACAGATGATGAAACTGAGGCCCAGAGAAGTGAAGTGACTTGCCCAGGGTCCCGCAGCAGACAACTGGCAAAGTCAGGATTAGGACCCAGGTCCTTCTGCCCCCTAGGCCAGCATTCTATCCACTAGGGCGATGCTGCCTCCCGAATATAAGCTTCCAAAGGAAGCTTTTAAAACTAAGTTTCCTGCAAGGGAAGAAGCAAACTAACCAGCAGCTCAGACAGTCTTTTTTGCTAGTCACCCAGGGCTCTGACTCACCTAGCAACAGTTTTGCCGGCCTTCCCCAGCCCCTGGAATCTACTCCTTGGAAGGCAGCCATGTCCACCATTTGAAAACAATCAGTTCAAAAAAAGAACGTGACAGAGGTTGGTAGTAGGGAGAGGGAAAAGGAAGAAAGGAGGATGGAGAGAAAGAAATTGGGGGAGAGCATGAGAGGGAGGGAAGGAGGGAGGGAGGAGAGGATAGAGGGAAGAGGAGAGAGGGGGGAAAGGGAAAATGAGAGAGAGAGGGAGCTCGCACAAGCAAGAAGGAGCAAGAGAGTGTCAGTCCATCCTTCATTCACATGCACACAGTAATGCTTTCAGAGTTGCCTGGCAACTAACTAGAGGGATAAGAACTTTCAAAAGGGTGACAGTACACAACAATTTCTACCACCAATTTCTACACATACACACACACACACACACACACACACTTGTTCCTCCCATAGTGGAGAGGCAGTTTAGAAACTGATGACGCCAACAGGAGGTTGAAATCAATCGGGATCTGATCAAGTTATATAATCAATCCATCAATTGTTAGGATAGTCATTCAATAGTATTTATTAAGCGCTTACTATGTGCAGAGCACTGTACTAAGCGCTTGGAATATGCAAATGGGTAACAGATAGAGACAGTCCCTGCCCTTTGACGGGCTTACAGTCTAATCGACGGGCTTACGGTCTTGAGTTCTTAGAGGGGACAGATCCGAGTGCACAGACAACGCAGAAAGGAGGGAGAATAGAGTGGGGAGATGAAAGGTTCGTCAGGACAGGCTTCTTGGAAGATATGAGATTTTAGGAGGGCTTTGAAGAAGGGGACAGTGGTGGTCTGTTTGATATGAAAAGGGCGGGAGCCAGAGGGAGGACACGGCCAAGGGACTGGCAGCGAGAGAGACGAGATTGAGGAATTTCGAGGATCTGCCCCCGGCCAGCCCTACGACTGCTATGTACATCCATCTCATACTCTGCTGCTTTCCCTGTCATTCATTTTAATGTCTGTCTCTCAGGATCACTAGACTGCTAGCTCTTTGAGGCCAAGGATTGTATCTACTGACCCTTTTGTACTGCGCTTGCTCAAACGCTTGGTACAGTGTGCTGGATAAAGTATACATATATAAAGAAAGTATATAGATATAAAGTATAAGTCCATGAATACCACCCATTGACTGATACTGTCTGCAGAGCACTGTGAAAAGCATCTAGGAAAGTACAATAGAGATAAATAGACATGATTCCTGCCCTCAAGATGCTTACAATCTAACTGGGGAGACAGATCCCAAAATAAATTACTGATAGGAAGAAACAATAGAGTATAAAGCACTGTAAGTAAGTACAACTTTAAGCCATCCTCTCCCCCTCAGCTCTGCCAGCACATAAGTATTAATTCCTAGGACCTTGCTGTTCTCTCCTGGGTCTCTCCTTTGGCGATGTGGAGGATAATCCCAAAATATGCCAAGTTAGTCATACTATCCTAGAGCTGGGTGGGACCTCTCGGAATCCTCTAATCCAGCCTCCAGGCAGGTTAGCAATTCCCTCAAATCCAGGTTTTTGCCCACTAAAGTACTAGCCAAGCTTCCACTCCGCTTCGACTCAAGGTCTGGGATTTAGGGCCTGGGCTAGAGAACTATGTAAGCGCCACGCGGTCAGGGACAGCTTCTAAGCACCTCGTTACGTGCCTTAAGAGCTCCCTGTGGTTGTTGGCTGGGGATAATTATTTTGATGAGACGCCAAGCTTGGTGGAGGTGAAGACTCAGCAGAAATGACTGGTGAGCTCCAGTGTCAGCTTCACCCACAAGACCCGACAAGAGGACTCGTTCGGGCCATAGTTCCCCACTCCTCCAGAACCTCCGGTGGTTGCCCATCCACTTCCGCATCAAAAAGAAACTACTTACCGTCGGCTTTAAAGCACTCGATCATCTTGCCCCCTCCTCCCTCACCTCGCTATCTCTTACTACAGCCCAGCCCATATGCTTTGCTCTTCTAACGCCCACCTTCTCAATGTACCTCGATCTCATTTATCTCGCTGCTGACCTCTTGCCCACCTGCTGCCTCCGGCCTGGAATGCTCTCCCTCTTCATATCCAATTACTCTCCCCACCTTCAAAACCTTAATGAAGGCACATGTCCTCCACGAGGCCTTTCCTGTCTAAGCCTTCATTTCCTCTTCTCCTACTCCCTTCTGTGCCGCCTTGACTTGCTCCTTTTATTCATCCCCCCTCTTCTTCAATTGTATTTATTGAGTACTTACCGTGCGCAAAGCACTGTATTCATTCATTCAGTCGTATTTATTGCACACTTACCGTGTGCAGAGCACTGTACTAAGCGCTTGGAATGTACAATTCGACAACAGATCGAGACAGCTCCCAGCCCCACGGCCCTTATAATAATGTTGGTATTTGTTAAGCGCTTACTATGTGCAGAGCACTGTTCTAAGCGCTGGGGTAGATACAGGGTAATCAGGCTGTCCCACGTGAGGCTCCCAGTTAATCCCCATTTTACAGATGAGGTAACTGAGGCACGGAGAAGAGAAGGGACTCGCCCACAGTCACACAGCCGACAAGTGGCAGAGCCGGGAGTAGAACTCATGACCTCTGACTCCGAAGCCCAGGCTCTTTCCACTGAGCCATGCTGCATCTGTATTTTTCTTTTACATTAATGTGTGTCTTCCCCTCTAGACTGTAAACTCATGGTAGGCAGGGAATGTAACTGCGATATTGTTATATTATAGACTCCCCAGCACTTAGTACAGTGCTCTGCACATAGTAAACACTCAATAAACATGATTGACTGTCTGACTGGCCGACCCTTTGGTCCAACTGCCTCAGGGGGCCCGAGGGCTCCTTGTTCCAGGATCTGGTCAGCCTGGCAACCAGCCCAGTGAGGCCTACAGGATGACCAGATTAGTGCTTGCGAAGCAGTGTGGTCTAGTGGAAAAGCACAGGCCTGGCAGTCCCAAGACCTGGGAACTAATCTGTCACTTGCCCGCCAGTTGTGTGACCTTGGGCAAGTCGTTTAACTGCTCCATACCTCAGTTTCCTCATCTGTAAAATGGGGATCAAATACCTGTTCTCCCTTCGACTCAGTCTGTGAGTTCTGTATGGGGCGGGGGGCTGTGTCTGACCTGAGTAGCTTGTATCTACTGGGCACTTAGTCCAGTGGTTGGTACATAGTAAGTACTTCACAAATTCTGCAATTATTCTCATATTATTATTACTATTATTTTTTATCATTTGTTTAGAGGCCGCAACCTGGATCAGTGAAAGGTCTTTCTCTGAGGAGAAAGGCCCAGTCATCATGGGGAAAACCCACGGAGGTTTCTAAGCGATATAGAAAATCCAATGCCACAGGGCCAGGGCAGGTAGAAAGAGACCGCACGATAACAGGGCCTTTTAATCAATCAATCCATCAATAAGCATTGAGGACCTCCCAGTCATTTAAATGCTCTGTGCCTCAATTATCCCATCTGTCAAGTGACTGTGAGCCCCACGTGGGACATGGACCGTGTCCAACCTGCTTAGTTTAGACCTACCTACTGCTTAGTAAGAATAATAACGATGGTATTTGTGCTTACCATGTGTCAGGCACTCTATTAAGCTCTGAGGTGTTTCCAAGCAAATCGAGTTGCATACAGACCCTGTCCCACATGGGGCTCAGAGTTTCAATCCCCATTTTACAGATGAGGTAACTGAGGCTCAGGGAAATGAAGTGACTTTCCCAAGGTCACACAGCAGACAAGTGGTGGAGCTGGGATTGGAAGTACAGTGCTTGGCACAGGATAAGTACTTAACATACGACATAAAAATAATAAAATAATTGTAGTAAAAATTACATTAGCTTCTCAGGTTCATCCCTGCATCAACACAAGTCTAGCCATCTGCTGACCTGCACCTTCGCAGGACTGAATAACTCCCTTGGACCAGCAGGTTATGACTTGGGACTGTTTTTAGCATTAAAAAATCCAAGCCTCGGGTTGAAATCGAAATGTATTTGCCCATCAATTCCCATAACTCCATCAATTCATTTCTACCCCTTGCCTTTAGTCTTTCTGTCGCAGAAGCAGGGTTTGAGAAGTCAGATTATTCTTGCTCTGACTTTTGTCCTGAGACAGCCTGCCTGGGTCTCTCCCTCTTATCCTTTATGTGATGCTCATCTCTTTTAAGCCACGCTCTCGGGTCTCCCCTTGATGTCTCATGTCTCTCATGTCTCTCCCTCTCTTCTCTTTTGTCACTGTCATGGTACTGGTCTTACGTAGGGCTCACAATCTAAACTGGGGAGACTACAGGTGTCGAATCCTCATTTTACAGTTGAGAAAACTGGGGCTCAGAGAAGTTAAATTACTTTCCCAAGGTCACACAGCAGGCAAGCGGCAGGGCCAGGGCCTCTGACTCCAAAGCCCATCCTTTCTCTACTAGGCCACACTCCTTTCCTAGGCCTTCTTCCCTTCTCGGATTCAATCCTCAATGCTTCTCACTATCTTTCGAGATTCCCGCTACAGTCAGGTCATCCCCAGCATGGGAAACGCGGGGTTCTGCACCGATCCTGGTTTGCTCTTAATCCCAACCAGATTATTGGCCCTTTTTGCTAACTCGCGGCCTCTGCTATCCACCAAAGTACAATCCGGTAGGTAGCTTCTCTTTTGACATATGCACCGCTGTCGGGGTGCTCATCTTCTCCTGGTAAACAAGATCTGCACCGCCGGGGTCACAGAACCTATCGCTTCATCTGCAAAGGAGATTTTGAAAGTTACTCCTCACTGACATCTCGCCAGGAGCCACCACCGGTGACAAGCCTGCTTCTCGGTCTTCGTATCGAGAACATCGGCGATTCTGACGAGATCGTGGAGATTGCAGTAGAGTCTGAGCCTCGCTTCTTGAAACTTCTCTTTGCCAGCTGTTGGAAGGTTTTCTGTGATAACTCACCAAGATTGGAGACCAGAAATCTCCACCTAAGGAAAATACCAGGTACAGTGGCAGGGCCAGACAACCACCATATTGTGAAAACATATCAGTAAATCCTTCGAATTTTCTTCATAGCAAAATTAAACCCAGTCCCTCTCCATCCATTTTCTGCTACTTCCCAATACCCTCAGACATAAGGCCGAAATCATTCTACCTTTCGGTTGTCCTGTGATCATTAGGAAAAAAATGAAATGAATCCCTTTTGTCCTGGCTGAACCTGGGCGGAGGAAGCCTCACTTCCCTTGCAGGCCTCCAGGCCTCAAAACTGCCAGTTTGCAGCATGACTTGGAGGATGGAGCATGGGCCCGGGAGTCAGAAGGATCTGGGTTCTAATCCCCGCTCTGCCACAGACTGTAAGCCCGTCAAACGGCAGGGACCGTCTCTATCTGTTGCCCACTTGTTCATTCCAAGCGCTTAGTACAGTGCTCTGCACATAGTAAGCGCTCAATAAATACTATTGAATGAATGAATGAACATGTCTGCTGTGTGACCTTGAGTAAGTCACTTTACTTCTCCGTGCCTCAATTACTCCACATGTAAAAGGAGGTTGAGTGTGAGCCCTCTGGGGGCCAGGGACTATGTCTTACCTGATTTGCTTATGTCTACCCGGGCGCTTAGAACAATGATTGGTACATAGTAATCACTTAACAAGTACCTTCATTGTAATGATAATACAATAATTATTATACAATACAATAATAATAATAATGCCTATTGTAATAATAATAATTATAATTTTTTTATTATTATTATTATTATCGTTCCCTTTCTTGCTTTGATTTCCTGGAAGGGCAACTGAGGATTCATTCATTCGTTCAATGATATTTATTGAGTGCTTACTGTGTGGAGAACACTAAGCACTTGGGAGAGTACAATATAACAATAAACAGACAAATCCCATGCCTATACTGAGCTTCCGGTCTTCAGATCCAGCCCAGAGCTCTGTACGTGGCTTGAGCAAAAGCAGTGGAAGGGTTCACAAAGCCAGAATTTGTCTGGGCAAAAACTCCCGTGCATAACTCTCCCCCAGCTCGCCGCACCGTCCACGTCAGAGTTCTCTGAAAGCGAGCACCTCCCAACACCAAGTCTATCCAGTATTGTCCATTTTAACCACTACCTAGAATTCCCCTCTTCCTAGCAGCCTCCTATATCCTAATCTCCCCAGCTCCACCCTGAACCCTTTCAGACACCCTGTGAGTTGGAGCTGAGATCCCAGACTTTCTCCAAAGCTGTCCCTTTTGGAAAGCCAACAGGGAGGATGGTTTCTTTCAGTTTCAGTAACCCGGCACAGCTTCTAGCTCTGCAGAGAGAGAAACAGCATGGCCCGGTGGATAGAGCATGGCCCTGGAGTCAGAAGGACCTGAGTTCTAATCCTAGCTCCGCCAATTGTCAGCTGTGTGTGACCTTGGGCTAATCACTTAACTTCTCCATTTCTCAGTTACCTCATCTCTAAAATGGGGATTAAGACCTTGAGCTCCTCATCTTCCCTCCCAAGTCCGGTCCTCTCCCAGACTTCCCTATCACCGTGGACGGCACGACCGTCCTTCCCGTCTCTCGGGCCCGCGATCTCGGTGTCATCTTTGACTCGTCTCTCTCGTTCACCCCACGCGTCCTATCCGTTACCGAGACCTGCCGGTCTCACCATTACGATATCGCCAAGATCCGCCCTCTCCTCTCCACCCAAACGGCTACCTTACCGCTACGGGCTCTCGTTATATCCCAGCTAGACTACCGTGTCGGCCTTCTCTCCGATCTCCCTTCCTCCTCTCTCGCCCCGCTCCGGTCTATTCTTCACTCCGCCGCCCGGCTCATCTTCCCGCAGAAACGCTCTGGGCATGTCACTCCCCTTCTTAAACACCTCCAGTGGTTGCCTATCGACCTCCGCTCCAAACAAAAACTCCTCACTCTAGGCTTCGAGGCTCTCCATTCCCTTGCCCCCTCCTACCTCTCCTCCCTTCTCTCTTTCCACCGCCCACCCCGCACGCTCCGCTCCTCCGCCGCCCACCTCCTCGCCGTCCCTCGGTCTCGCCCATCCCGCCGTCGACCCCCGGGCCGCGTCCTCCCGCGGTCCCGGAACGCCCTCCCTCCTCACCTCCGCCAAACTCATTCTCTTCCTGTCTTCAAAACCCTACTTAAAGCTCACCTCCTCCAAGAGGCCTTCCCAGACTGAGCTCCCCTTCTCCCTCTACTCCCTCTACCGCCCCCCCCCTTCACCTCTCCACAGCTAAACCCTCTTTTCCCCCCCTTTCCCTCTGCTCCTCCCCCTCTCCCTTCCCATCCCCTCGGCACCGTACTCGTCCGCTCGACTGTATATATCTTCATTACCCTATTTATTTTGTTAATGAAATGTACATCGCCTCGATTCTATTTAGTCGCCATTGCTTTTACGAGATGTTCTTCCCCTCGACTCTATTTATCGCCATCGTTCTCGTCCGTCCGTCTCCCCCGATCAGACCGTAAGCCCGTCAAACGGCAGGGACCGTCTCTATCTGTTGCCGACTTGCTCATTCCAAGCGCTTAGTCCAGTGCTCTGCACATAGTAAGCGCTCAATAAATACTATTGAATGAATGAATGAATGAACCCCATGTTGGACATGGATTGGGTTCAGCCTGATTAGCTTGTATCTCCCTCACTGCTTAGTACAGTTCCTCTACACTGTAAGTTCATGGTGGACAGGGAACGTGTCTACCAACTCTGTTATAATAATGTTGGTATTTGTATTTGTTAAGCGCTTACTATGTGCAGACCACTGTTCTAAGCGCTGGGGTGGATACAGGGTCATCATCTTGTCTCACGTGAGGCTCGCAGTTAATCCCCATTTTACAGATGAGGTAACAGAGGCACAGAGAAGTTAAACGACTTGCCCACAGTCACACAGCTGACAAGTAGGAGATCGGGAATTCGAACCCATGACCTCTGACTCCCAAGCCCGGGCTTTTTCCACTGAGCCACGCTGCTTCTCTTTACTATCATACTGTACTCTCCTAAGCACTTATTAGAGGGCTCTCCACCCAGTAAATGTGATTGACTGGCACATAGCAAGCGCTTAACAAATACCAGGAAAAAAAAGTGACTCAGCCTATCTTGGAGAGAAAGTCCCAAACTTTTTCTGCCACAGCTCAGCCCATGTCCCCACATCCTAGAGGAAGTGATTTTCTGTGAAATAATAGCCAAGGGGAAAACAGAACTCAGATTCCTTTCCTGTAATATGTTGCTTTGAAGAGGTTTCGGTTGACGGAGAGGATAGCATCCTTTCCTGTATTTGCTGCTTTAAGCACCGTGTCTGCTTCCCACCCCGTCTCACCTGTCGGAGAAATCAGGTTCCTCGACGCTCAGCCCCACCTGAAGACGGGAGTTTGCTGTCTCCCGACAGTTGTTCCGACAGGCTCCAGAGGAGCCCCACATCCCTTCCTCCAAAGCTGGGCTCCGCAAGAGGCAGACTGATGAATCCTACCATCGGGCTTCTGGGCACTTTGCCCTAATTTGCCTGACGAGGAGCTTAAATCTTTGAACTAGTGACTTTTTTCCCTTTCCCCTTCTTGAGCTCCTGCCTGATAATTAATCACGAGCAGAGGATGCTGCTGCAGGCAGCTTGTTAAAGCATTTGATTAATATCTGCCGATGTGGGAAATGCGTTGCAGTGCCGCAGACCACATCTGGCAGAGGAACATGGCCACTTGGTGCCGCATACACTAGACGCCTTCTCCCACACTCACGCGCTCGACCTGTGGTCCAGTTTCAAAATCCTGCTGAAGACGGTTCACCGAGCAAGTCACAGATCATCAGAGGAACCCAGGGTTGCTTGTTTTTGATTGATTGCAGGGTCTTGAGCTCATTAGAGGGAAAGAGTGAGAAGAAGAATAAGAAGAATAACAATTATGGCAAGTTTAAGAGCTTACTATCTGCCAAGCACTGAGTTACGTGCTCGGGGAGATAAAATCCCATCTGAGCAGATACAGTCCTTGTCCCCGATGGGGCTCGAAGTCCAAGTCAGAGGGAGAACAGGTAGTGAGTCCCCATTTTACCGATCAGGAAAACGAGGCACAGAGAAGCAGCATGGCTTAACGGATAGAGCACAGGCCTGGGAGTCAGAAGGACCTGAGCTCGAATTCCGGTTCCACCACATTTATGGTGTGTGACCTTGGGCAAGTCACTTAACTTGTCTATGCCTCAGTTCCCTCATCTGCAAAATGGGGAATAAGAATATGGGCCCTATGTTAGACGGGGACCGTGTCCAATCTGATTAACTCGTATCTACCCCAGCACTCAGAACAGTGTTTGGTACGTAGTAAGTGCTTAACAAATTCCATAATAATAATAATAATAGCTATTATCATTATTGTTGTTGTCATTATTATGTTGGGACTTGCCCAAGGTCACCTGGAAGGAAAGTGGCAGAGCCGTTTCCTGACTCCCAGCTCTTTTCATAAATCAAAGACCATCTTCATGACAGGGTTTACCGAGCACCAGAAAAAGCGTTAGGTCCCATACAGAACAGTAAAAGAAGGAGCTCCTGACTCTTCCCTCCACCCCCAAGAGGTGATTTTTAAGAAAGCAGTCCGACAACAGCCCGCTAAGAATGCTTAAAAAAACAACGGTGCATGGAGATAAATGGGGGCAAGGCCTACTTTGCCATGCCTGCGCTGGTGTTCAACATGGAGGAAAGAATCCCGAAAATGAGAACTGCATGGTGAGATCCCTTGAACCGGAGGAACGCTTAACAAAAAAACATGGAGGATCTCATGAAATCAGTGGACAGTGTTAGAGAAGGGTCTACTCAACTCGAGGCACTGTACTACATGCTAGGGCGCATAACACCAGAATGCAAAACATACGGTCTCTCTGACTCAAGTTCAGTAACAAATTTTTTTTCAAAAACGTACTTCAAAACCATCATCAGGCAAACCGAGTATAAGCGGATTCAAATCCAGGCAGTAGTCACTGAGCATTTACAGAGTTCTTTGTATATAGTACCGCTCTGTACTAAGCACTTGAAAGAGTACAATAAAAGTTCAAGACACAAGCCTGCTCTCGAAAAGCTTACCAAGAAGCTTCCCGGATTGATTTTCTAAAACATCATTTTGAGCATGACTCCCCTGCTCCTCAGAATCATCCAGTGGTTAGCCAACGCTCTCTGAAACAAGCAGAAATGCCTGACCTCCAGCTTTAAGGCACTCGATCCGCTCTCTCTCATTACAACCCAGCTCTCACACTTCACTCCTCTAAAACCAAGCTTCTCACTGGGCTTTGATCTCATTTCTTTCCCTATTGACCCATTGCTCCCTCCCTCTTCACACTTAGCACCCTCCCCTTTTCCCCCACCCCCAAGGAGTACAATAATACTTTTCTTTAAACTTTGTTACTTCCTCTTATCTCTATTTTATTTAAGTGTCCGTCTCCCCTGCTAGAATATAAGCTCCTGGAGGGGAGGGATCATGTCTTCTAACTCTACTGGACTCCCCCAAGAGCTTAGTACAGAGTTCTCCACAGAATAAATGCTCAATAGTTACTATTCATTTACAACAAATGATGAAAACAGACATAGCATATACCGTGAGACCAATGACTTCTAACCACAGTTCAATGACCACAGTAACTTTTGCAAGGATCCATCTTATTTATTGAACACTTACTATGTGCAGATCAAAGTACTATGTGTTTGGAGGTGAACAATGCCACAAGTTGGTAGACATGTCATCTACCCACAAGGAGTTTATAATCCAACAGGAGAGACAGCCAGACCCTAGGTGACGAGAAACAATGTGACCTAGTGGATAGCTGTCTGCTGTATGATTTTGGGCCAGTCACCTAACTTATCTGGGCCTCAGTTACCTCATCTGTAAAGTGGGGAGTAAGACTTGTGCGTCCCATATGGGACATGTACTGGGTCCCACCTGTTTAGTTCGTATAATAATAGTAAAAATAATAATAATAATAATGTTGGTATTTGTTAAGTGCTTACTATGTGCCAAGCAATGTTCTAAGCGCCGGGGTAGATACAAGATAATCAGGTTGTCCCACGGAGGACTCACAGTCTTCTTCCCCATTTTATTGATAAGGTAACTGAGGCACAGAGAAGTTAAGTGACTTGCCCAAGGTCACACAGCTGACAAGCAGAGGAGCCGGGAATAGAACCCATGACCTCTGACTCCCATCTACCCCAGTGCTTAGTATAGTGCCCGCCACATAGTAAGCACTTCACAAATAACAGAGGAGCTTACAGTCTAGAGGGAGAGACAGACATTAAAATAAATTACGGATACGCACTTAAGTGCTGTGGGGCCGAGGGTTGGGTGATAAAAAGGGTAAAAATCCAAGTAAAAGGACTACCCTAAAGGGAGGGGGAGTAGAGGAAATGAGGGCTTAGTAGGGGAAGAGCTTTTGGAGGAGATGTGATTTTAATAAGGCTTTGAAGGTGGGGAGAGTTATGAAGGAGGAGGGAGCTCCATTGTAGAGGCAGGATGTGGGCAAGGGATCGGTGGCAATATAGAGGAGATCGAGGTACAGAGAGGAGGTACGTGTTAGAAAAATGAAGAGCTAGGGAAGGGTTACATGGGAGCGAGCCGATGGGAGCCTTGAGGATAGGCAGATGAGAGGCTATGCTCAGAAAGAAGGACACAGATGGAGCGGGGGCTGGGGGGGGGGGGGGGAAGGGGACATCATGAGGATTGGGGAGGAAGGGAGGGACGGTCCTGGGAAGGAAGGACAGTGATGGGCTGATTAGAGGGAAGGGATTGAGAAACGTGGTGGGGCCAGAGAAGTTTAAGGGTTCCAGGTGACGCTTGCCCCAGCTATAACCGCTTAATCCAGTGATTCCACTGATCAACTGTGGAAATGAGGGTCTTTGGGTCCTTGAGAGTGAAGAAACGAATGGTTGGGGGGCTAACCAGACGACCAGGTTGAAGTGAAGGCAGGCAACTGTTGATATATACAGAGCCAGGTTATTGTCACCAGGGTGTCAAACCTGCCATGCTCTCCACTATGTATTCAGGCCAGGCTGCAGGAAGAGGGAAGTTGAAGGGATGGCCGCTTCTCGGTGCAGCAGTTCGGGATTGAGATTTATGTGTCCTGAAGGGTGGTGGGTAGGTAGTGCTTCCAATGTTAGACATCCTAAGTCAGCTCCAGGTCTGTGTCCCAGGTGATGTCGGATGTCCTGAGCCGGCTGAGACAGCTCAGCAGAGAGAGATCTCAACTCTTTTCCTAACCTCGTCCTGGGGGCAGTTCTGGAAGGAGGGTTTTGCTCTCCACTCTCAAGGGGAAATCTTCAAGATTCAGGCAATAACCGGGGTCTCCCGCACAGAGACATCTGACATCACATTCCTCTCCTGGTCCCTGTAATTAGGGCCGTAGGTGCCGAAGCATGAGTGACGTCAGTGAAAGTAAATCCCTTCTGCTGGGCGAGGGGACACGCTACCGAAGGATTTACCAGACGCTTAAGCTGATAAAAAGGCATCTAAATGAGTCATGTCATGCACTTACTGCAGTCACAGCCTATTAATCCCCCAACAGCCTATTAGCTGCAAAGCATTTGATAAGAGAAGGTGACAAGACAAGTGCAGAAGGTGATGAGACTTGACCAATCAAACCTAAAAGGGCAAACCGGATTATAGGCCGGTTATAAATCTTAACAGATTTCCCTTTAGTCTCGTGTGGGAATGACCTCGAATCCGGGTCTGGAGAGAAATGATTTCCAGGGCCTGCCTTTTGGAAAGTCACAGGATTCTAATGAAAGAACCGCGGTCCAACTGACATCGGTTGCTAAAACCCTTTTGCAGAGAGCCATCCCTGGTTTCCAGAGATGATGTTTCTGATGGGCTGGGGAGATCCTGTCCGTATGTGCCGATGACTCTCAGAAGGCCTCCGGTCTTCCACGCTGTGTACATCTAAACATAAATCCTTACCGTGCTAATGGATTTGCCCATTCAGAGCCTAGCTCTGCATTCAAGCCTGCCTCTCAGTAGCCCATTCTTGACAAAGCCTTTGCTCAAGGGAGACAATCCTTCTCCTGAGAGCTTCCCGACGACGGTCCGGTCTGGCTGTTGGATCACCATTGCTATGCCGCATTGTTTGGGGCTGTATTTAAATCTGCACCCTCCTCTTCCCCCCCCCCCACAGATCTCACCACCCTCCCCCCCCCCGCCCCTCCCCGCAACCAGCTTACGCGTGCCCCCTTTCATCCCGCCATACGGCAGCTGCTCGGGTATCCCGCTGTCATCCATTCTTCTCCCGGGCTCTGCCCGGCAAAGCTGGACGGCTGTGAGCATTGTCTCAACGCTGGCGATTTGCACAGAGGATTTGAGGAGAAAGAGTTTTTTTGTTTCTGTTTTATTCTTTCACAGGGAAAAGAGGGAAAATTGGAAGCCGATGGGCGAGAGGCGAACAGTCACTCTCTGTGAGCCGGAGAGCGTCTGTCAGGCCTCGTGCGCTCTCTAGACAAAACAGTGCGTGCTCTCTGTTCTTTGCCAACTCATTACAGACCTCGCAAGAACTAAGTTAATTAGCTGCTTAACCTCATGCTAATATTTATAACCAATTAAGGGGGTGTAATTTCATCTCTCGCAGAGAGAGATTCTCAGAGCTCCTGGGTAGAGTTCCATCTTGTTGAATCCCGGAGTTCCCACTTGCAGCACCTCCACCTCTTCTATTTGGACTTTCACTGCTCGAAAACTTTCGGGAGTAGCAGCTGCTGAGGTACCTCCAGCTCGGGGAAGCAGGAGAAAGAAAGAGTAAGTCCCAGCTGGATACTAGCAGGCTTTATGCTAACAACTGTTACAAAAGACACCGCCTGCATAGGCAATTGTGACATTTGTCGAGCACCGAGCTCTGTACTAAGCACTAGTATAGATACAAGCAAATCAGGTCGGACACATTCCTTGTCCCACATAGGGCCAGCAGACTAAGAGGGACGGAAAACAGGTACTGAATCCCCATTTTACAGATGAGGAAACTGAGGCCCAGAGTGACGCTTAGAACAGAGTAAGTGCTTAACAAATACCATAATTACTATTACTCGTCCAAGTTCACACAGCAAAAGTGTCTCCAGGCCCATGCTCCTTCCTCTAGGCCACGTCGCTTCTGGAATATAGTCTAAAACTTCCTGCTCTTTTTTTGTCTGTTTCTTTGGTATTTGTTAAGCATTTACTATATGCCAGGCACTTTCCTAAGCACTGGGGTAAGTACAAGCTAATCAGATTGGACAGAGTCCATGTCTCACACGGGGCTCAGAGTCTTAATTCCCATTTTACAGATGAGGTAACTGAGGCCCAGAGAAGTGAAGTGACTCGTCCACGGTCACAAACCGGACAAGTGGTAGAGCTGGGATAATAATGATAACGTTGGTATTCCTTAAGCGCTTACTATGTGCCGAGCACTGTTCTAAGCGCTGGGGTAGACACGGGAATCAGATTGTCCCACGTGGGGCTCGCAGTCTTAATCCCCATTTTACAGATGAGGTAACTGAGGCACAGAGAAGTGAAGTGACTTGCCCAAAGTCACACAGCTGACAAGTGGCCGAGCCGGGATTCGAACCCATGAACTCTGACTCCAAAGCCCGTGCTCTTTCCACTGAGCCACGTAGAACTCAGGTCCTTCTGACTTCCAGGCTAACGCTCTATCCACTAGGCCATGCTGCTTCTCAACCCAACTTCTCCAGGAAGCCTTCCCTGACTGAGCTCTCATGCCCCCGCCCGTTTTTCTCTCCCATTTCACTCATGCACTTAGTCCCCCCCCCCCCCCCAAGCACTTAGGTACCCACTCCACCCTCCTCTTCCACAGCACTTCTGAATACTCCCTCATACATGAGAATGTTCTTAGCGATTAGATCTTAGGGAATGTTCAAGAGCTTAGTATAGTGCTCTGCACACAGTAAGCGCTCAATAAATATGACCAAATGAATGAATGGTCGCCTCCCTCACCTGTAATTTAACGTCCACTAGAGAGTAAGCCTCTTGAAAGCAGGAATCACGTCTACCAACTGTACTGTGCTCTCCCGCACCCTGAGTAAAGTGTCCTACACAAAACAAATGCTCAAAAAATACCGCTGATTGACTAGTTCTCGGAGAGTGTCCCCATGCAAACACGATTGATCGGCGGTGACAGGTGGCCCTTTCTTGTGTGGAGCTGCTTACGATGCAGCATCCGGGTTGGCAGAAAAACCGATGCCCCTCCAAGGCCTCTCCTTGTTCAACAGAACCAGGTTATTGATTCTTTGGCTTTGACTATAATTAACTTTCAAATGTGCCCAGGGAACCTAGAGAGCAAACAAACTCATTTGATAATAACCTGTAAATAAAGGTGTTTCCAAAACAGAAGTGACGGTCAATATCAAGCACTAACGCGGTCTGCTGGCAGGCGGGAGGCCCGTGAAATGAGTTACCTTTCGATGCGAAATGTCGGCGGATAACTCACATTCCTCCCCATTACATTGTATTTTCCCAATTTTCTAGAACAGAGGGAAAAGTCATAATGGGTTGGTTTATGATGGCTTGGACTGCCCTGATTTCTCCGCTCACAAGCTACAAACCACATCCTCTTTCCTACTGATGGGCTGAATGAGCAAGCCTGGACTACGGTGCTACTTCGCGTGTACTGTACTCTTTTTTGTTTGTTTATTTGTTTGACTACCCCTCTAGACTGTAAGCTCATTGTGGGCAGGGAATGTGTCTGTTGTATTGTGCTCTCCCCAGCACTTAGTAGAGTGCTCTGCACACAGTAAGCACTCAGTAAATACCGGAATGAGCAATTGATCATCCAAAGCCTAGGCCAGCAAAGAGTGTATCAAACACAGCTCGTGCCTCTTCTCACCCATGACTGGTGGGAGCGCGATCCTGATGTGCCATCTCAGTACCAACCTGTTCAGATCGGTAGTGGCGAATGTCAATCATCAGTCAGAAACCAGTAGACGTAAAGGATAGAATGAGGGGGAGCAGTCATTATTTCTTTGAATTTTAAAGTGCTTTTGTTTTCCAAAGAGCTTACCCATCAGCGTGGTTTAGTGGAAAGAGAACGGGCTCGGGAGCCAGAGGTCGTGGGTTCTAATCCCGGCTCCGCCACTTCTCAGCTGTGTGACTTAGGGCAAGTCACTTAACTTCTCTGTGCCTCAGTTACCTCATCTGTAAAATGAGGATTAAGACTGTGAGCCCCAAGTGGGACAACCTGATCACCTTGTATCCCCCCCCCCCCCAGCGCTCAGAACAGTGCTTTGGACATAGTAAACGCTTAAAAACTACTGTGATTATTATTGTTGTTATTACCTCATATGTAAAATGGGGATTAAGACTGTGAGTCCCACCTGAGAGACCCCGATAACCCTGTATCTCCCCCAGCACTTAGAACACTGCTCGGCACATAGTAAGTGCTTAACAGATACCATCGTCATTATCATCATCACTTCATTTTATCCTCAAGGCATCAACTATGAGGTGGAAGGGACAATATTTATTACCCTTGTTTTAAAAATTGAGAAACTGAAGCCCAGAGAGGGTAAGCGACTTGCCCAAGGTTGCAGAGCATGCCAGTGGCAGAACTGGGCCTAAGACCCAGGATTCCTGATTTCCAGACCAATGTTCATTAGACTAGGTCATGCTGCCTCCATCTCCTAGACAAATCAGATCGACTTCAAGTATATTCCAGCTCTGTTATAGTGTATTTTCCCAAGGGCTTAGTAGAGTGCTCTGCACATCATTGGTGCTAAATAATAAATTCCATCAATTGATTGATTATTCATCACCTTCTGAGACTGGATATATCTTCTGAGGAACAGAGTAGAGACCAATCCTGCATTAGCTAAGCAGTGAGCTGGAAGGCCTTTATTTCTAGGACGCTCTAACCTCATAACTCTGTTTCCAGGATTAGGTACACAAAATGGAGTCCCTGGGAATTTTTTTCCAAGATGTGCCTACCCTCCTTCAGGTGATTCCTCCGCATCCCAAATCCATAGAATCAGCGCAGCGTAGTGGAAAGAGCACTGGCTTGGGAGTCAGAGTCCTGGGTTCTAATCCCGGCTCCGCCACTGGTCGGCTGTGTAACTTTGGGCAAGTCACTTCACTTCTCTGTGCTTCAGTTACCTCATCTGTAAAATGGGGATTGAGACTGTGAGCCCAATATGGAACTACCTGATTACCTTGTATCTATCCCAGTTTTTAGAACAGTGCTTGGCACATAGTTAAGTGCTTAACAAACATCATCATCATCATCATCATTATTATCAAATAATTCTCGCCACCGAAAGGGGCAACAACCTTCAGCAGAAGCAGCGTGAAGCAGATCGGGAGCCCTGTGTGGGAAGGGACTGTGTCCAACCGGATTATCCTGTATTTACCCCAGTGCTTAGAGCAATGCTTGGAGCATAGTAAGTATTTAACAAATACCACCATTATTATTACAGCACACTGTCATTCTTGTATTGTACTCTCCCAAGTGCTTAGTTCAGCGCTTTGCACACAGTAAGTGCTCGGTAGACACGACTGAACGAATTCTTTGAGTCAAAGGGGAAAAAAGACGTTGCGAAGCCAGATTCCCTATGCGAGTTTCCCACTTGGTGCTGGCAGAAGCCCCTGAATGACTTACAGAGACCCTCCTTGATTGCATCTATCGTTAATCCCACCTGTTCTTTTTGGAAAACTCTTTTCCTCTCATGCCTGAATTCTATCTGCCGAACAGATTGCCCCTAGCGGGCCAAAGGTTTGCAGCATTTAACGGCTCGGGAGAGATTTCCGTGACACAAATTTGCTCCCTGCGTGCGGCATCTGCGTGGTTCCTTCACCTGTCATTTAGCCATGATCTTTGAACTACCCATTCCAGTGACCCTTCCTTCCCTGCATCCCCACGAGGGTTGGGTCTCCAAACAGGTCCCTCCTTCCGCCAGACCCAGACCTGTCTCAAGCAACCCTGGAGTCTGGCTAAAAAGAGGGGCTCATTTGGAGACCCAACCTTCGTGGGGATGCAGGAGAGTAAGGGTCGCTGGAATGGGGAGTTCAACGGTCATTGCTGGATGACAGCTGGAGACAAAAAGCAGTTGACAAACACAGGGAGAAAATCTGTGTCATGAAAATCTCTCCCGAGCTGTTAAACGCTGCAGACCTTTGGCCCGCTAGTGGCAATCTGCTCGGCAGATAGAAGTCAGTCACGAGAGGAAAAGTGTTTTCCTCAGATTCCTAGGGAGAAAACCTTTCGAGTCCATGAATGATGACATTTTCTCGGGTTGCACCCTGTGACCGAAGGATTGTCTCAGCTTCCATCAGTCAATCAATATTTATGACGTAGTGCTCACTGGGCACAGGAACACCGTGCTAATCACTCGGGAGCGTGTGATAAAACAGAGTTGGTAGACGCATTCCCCGCACGCACGGAGCTTACGGTCTAGAGGGGGAGACAGACATTAATATAAATAAATTACGGGTATGTACACAGGGACCTGTGGGTAGGAGGGTGGTTTGAACGAATAGAAGTGCGCAGAGGTTACAGATCCAAATTCAAGGACGACACAGAAGGGAGAAATAGGAAATTAGGGCTTAACTGGGCCTTCTTGGAGGAGATGTGACCTCAATAAGGTTTTCAAGGGCAGGGAAAGTGGCGGTCTGGCGTATATATTGCTGGAGGGGGGCAGTTCCAGGCCAGAGGGAGGATGTGGAAAAGGGATCAGTAGCAAGATAGAAGCAACTGAGGCACAATCGATCAGTGGAGGGAAGCGCACAAGCCGGACCGTAGCAGATCAGTGAGGTGAGGTAGGAGGGGTGAGTGGACTAGGTGCTCTAAAGCCGATCGTAAGGAGTCAAAGCCAGAGCTCTCGCCAGCCCGGTGCACGTCTTCTTTTACTATTAAAAAATCACACAATTCAGTGGCCGAGGGATAATCAGGCAAAAGACAAGCTGCGACTCCCACCTTCCAATGGAAGAACTCCAGCTAAGAGGGGAGCCAAGGTCTGGCATTGGGCTGGCACTACCCAGAAGGCACTGAGGCGATGCGCACCCCAGCATATGGTACAACACTCCCTGGGCCGGTGCTGCATCGGTTGGCTCTCAGACAGCTCCTTGGCACACTGGGCATACTGTATAACCCATGCTTGTGTCCCCACATAGAATGCCCAGCAGTTTTAATGCAGAAAACCACCTCCAACATGCCCCACCCCACCGCCCCCCTCCCTCCCGCATACGGTCAGAGAACTGTGAGGGGGTGAGATTTTTCTAGTCTTCCCGGGATCTGTCATTTCTGAGCCTGTCATCTTTTAGCAAAAATATTTTTCCTTTTTTTTTTAATTGTCCCTAAAAGCATTTTTCAAGAACCAAAAAAACCCCAAACACTGTTTAAAGTCCTGCTCCCACCTGCAATTCATAGGAAGAAAAAACGTTATCTGTTTTACTTCTTATATATTTTCGGGTCTTTAATGGAACTCTCTGTTAGATGTGATTTGGATTCACAAATACAAGTCTTTCAAGACAGCTCAGGTCAAGGGACTGAGCTTTCCAGGCTGAGGGATGGGGCAAGAAGCGGCTATAAAGACAAGAGCAGACACGAGCAACAATGTGGTTTAGTGGACAGAGCACGGGCCTAGGAGTAGGAAGGACCTGGGTTCTAATCCTGGCTCCGCCTGCTGTGTGATCTTGGTCAAGGCACTTAACTTCTCTGGGCGTCAGTTACCTCATCTATAAAATGGGGATTAAGCGTGTGAATCCCATGAGGGACGGGGACTGTGTCCGACCCAGTTCATTTGAATCTGCCCCAGTACTTAGAACAGTGCTTGGCACATGGTAAGCACATGAAAAGTACTAGAATTATTATTGTTATTAGGACAATTGTGGAAGTCCCAGCCCAAGAGGGAAAAACAACTGTCACCTGGGGAGGGTGAGCAAAAGGCAGGTCCCTGTGATTCGATTTGGTGAGAGAGTGGGTTGTTCCAAAGACCAGGTATGAATGGTCGGCCTGACAGGCTCTGCAGAGAAGTCTCTGCCTTCCCTCTAATCAGAAAGATCTTCTGTCCATGAATCAATAGAATTCAGAATCACTGGGAGTCAAGAGACATGGATTCTAATCCCAGCTCCACCCCTTGCTCGTTGTGTGACCTTGGGCAGGTCAATTAACTTCTCTGAACCTTGGTTCCCTTACCCATAAAATGGGGATTCTTTACCTGCTCTCTCTGCCTCTTAGCTCATGATCCATAAGAGGGACAAGGACGTCTGATCGGTCAATCAGTGGAATTTATCGAGTGCCTACTGTGTGCAGAACATCGTTCTAAGCACTTGGGAGAGTACAGTACAACAGAGTTGGCGGACCCATTCCCGGCCCACAGCGAGTTTACAGTCTAGATGGGGAGACAGATATAAAAATAAAGAATATGTAAATAAGGCCGTGGGGTTGACAGTGGGGTGAAAATCAAGTGCTTAAAGGGTTCAGATTCAAGTGCAGGGATGAGACAGAAGGGAGAGTAAAGAGAAGAAATGAGGATTTAGTTGGGAAAGGCTTCTTCAAGGAGATGTGATTTTAGTAAGGCCTTGAAGGTGAAGAGAGTCGCTCCACATACGAAGGTGGAGCGAGTTTCAGGCCAGAGGGAGGATGTGGGCAAGGGGTCGGCAGTAAGAGAGATGAGACCGAGATACAATGAGTAGCTTGGCATTAAAGGAGGTAAGCTAAGAGGAGGAGAGCTGATTTAGTGCTTAAAAGCTCAGGGTAAGGAATTTCTGTTTGACACGGAGGTGGATGGGCAACCACGGGATATTCTAGCGGGTCGGGACATAGGGACTAAATTTTTTTTTAGAAAAGCGATCCGGGCAGCAGAGTGAAATAAGGACTGGATTGGGGAGAGAAAGGAAGGCAGTAAGGTCAGCAAGGAGACTGATTCAGTAATCAAGGTGGGATAGGATACGTGCTTGGATCAGCATAGTTGCAGTTCAGATGGAGAGGGAAGGGCAGATTTTAGAGACGCCGGAGAGGTCTGATCTGATCGAGCTGTATCTAGCCCGGCATTCTGCACAGTGCCTAAGAGTGCCATGGATTGATTGATTCCGAGCTGGGGGAAGGAGGGGAACGTGAATAAGGGTGTCGAAAAGCAGCATGTTCTAGTGGATGGAGTGTGGGCCTGGGAGTCAGACCCAGGTTCTAATCCTACCTCCACCACGTGTCTTTTTGTGACCTTGAGCAAGTCACTCTGCTTCTTTGTGCCCCGGTTTCTTCATCTGTAAAATAGAGATTAAGAGTGTGAGTGTAATGGTGTTTGTTTGGTATTTGTTAAGCGCTTACTATGTGCCAAGCACTGTTCTAAGCGCTGGGGTAGATACAGGGTAATCAGGTTGTCCTACGTGGGGCTCACACTTTTAATCCACATTTTATAGATGAGGGAACTGAGGTGCAGAGAAGTTAAGTGACTCTCCCAAGGTCACACAGCAGACAAGTGGCGGAGGCGGGATTAGAACCCATGACCTCTGACTCCCAAGCTATGCTCTTTCTACTAAGCCATGCTGTTTGTAAAGTGCTAACTTTAATTATCATTATAATTGTAACTATTATTGTTATTTGCTGTACAGTACTTTCCAAGCGCTTAGTACAGTGTTCTGCACACAGTAAGCGCTCAATAAATACAATTGAATGAATCAATGAATGAATATTATCATTATTATTATTAGGGCTTTGTTTTCATCGGGCTGCTGCTTTCACCAGAGAAGCAGTGCGGCTTAGTGGATAGAGCAAGGGCCTGGGAGTCAGAAGAACTTGGGTTCTAACCCCAGCCCTCCTAACTGTCCGAGTAACCTTGGGCAAGTCATTTCACTTCTCTGCGCCTCAGTCACCTCATCTGTAAAATGGGGATTAAGAGTGTGAGTCCCGCGTGAGACAGGGATTGTGTCCAACCTGATTAATTTGTATTTATTCCAGTACTTAGAACAGTGCTTGGCACCTACTAAGCACTTACCAGGTACTATCATTATTATTATTATTCCAGGGCAGGACGGTGTAAAATGGTGACAGAGGAAGGTTGGTTTGGGGGCTGGGCTTCTCACAAGGGGGAGTTGTGGGTGAGGGCAAATTCCACCCACAAAGTCCGGCAGTGTGTTCCAGATCAGGCCTCTCCCTTTCTATCCACTTCCATCAAGGTCGACACCTCTCCTCCTCCACCCCTTTGCTCTGTCCCAGGACCAACCAAAGGCAGGAAAAACGGTCTACTCCCTAATTCTCTTTCTTCTCTCACATGTTGTTCACATCTTTTTTTTTTTTTTTTTTGGATTTGTTAAGCGTTTACTACGCGTCAGGCACTGTACTCAGCCCTGAGGGAAGGTGCAAGGTAATCGGGTTGGGCACCGTCACTGTCCCACATGGGGCTCACACTCTGAATCCCCATTTTACAGATGAGGAAACTGAGGTACAGAGAAGCAAAGCGACTTGCCCAAGGTCCCGGAGAGACAAGTTGAGGAGCCAGGATTAGAACCTGGGTCTGACCCCCAGGCCCATGTTCTATCCACTAGAACAAGCTGCTCTTCAACATCCTTGTTCACATCCTTCCCCCAGCTTGGAATCAATCAAAGCATGGTATTACTGAGCGCTCACTGTGTGCCGAGCACTGTACTAAACGCTTGGGAAAGTACAAGACAACAGAGTGGGTAGGTGGGATCCCTGCTCACAAAGAGCTAACTCGACATGGAGAACTCGCGGCTTCTTCATAGCCAACAGACTGCTGCTCACCTCATCTTCAAAGCCCTTCTGAAATCCCCTCCCCTCCAGAAGGCTTTCCCCTAATCAATTCTCTCTTCTTCCCAGATTATAAACGCCAAACTATCATCTCGGCGACAACTACACACTTATTTACTCCCAACTACTTAGAGCACTTCCAGACGTCTCCAAGAGGCTTTCGCGGATTAAGCTAGCATTCCACCTACTCCCTAACCCTTCCCAAACACCATGCACTTGGATCTGTACCTTTTAAGTTCTTAATATTCTCCTCACCCCCAGTCCCACACCACTTATGTACTTATCTGTAATGTATTTATTTTTATTTATTTTAAAGCCTGTCTCTTTCGTCCCACTCGGGGTTCCCTATCTATCCTCATTTTACAGACGAAGGCGCTGCGGCACAGAGAAGTTGTCACTCATCCAACGGTCACCCAGCGGGTCAGTAGCAGAGGTGGAACGAGAACTCAGGACCCCAAGATTGTGTGCTCTCTCCACGAGGCTATGCTCCCTTCCCAAATGCTTACAGCACACTTTAGGGGTTCAATAAACGCTACTGATTGAGATTGTTGTCTTTCACCCCTGTTTACACTCTGTGATACAGGAGAAGCGGCCCGGTCTAGTGGAAAGATCGCGGGCCTGGGAGTCAGGAAATCTGATTTCTAATCCCAGCTCTGCCATATGCTTGCTTTGTGACCCTGAGCAGTCACTTGACTCTTCTGAGCCTGATTCCCCATCTGTAAAATGGGGATTCAATACTCGTTCTCCTGTTCTCCCTCCTACTTAGACTGTGAGCCGGGTGCGGGACGGGGACTGCGTCCGACATGATCATCTTGTTTCTTCACCAGACTTTAGTGCCTTAAGTGCTTAACAAATACCACGATTATTATTAACACACTATTCTGGGGAAGCCTTCGGGAGGGACGGGCGACGAAACAGTTTTAGAGTACTTTGGAGAGAGAAGATTACAGAATCTGAAAATCAGATTAATCTTCGCCTCTAGCAAGTCAACATCTATCTGCATAGACGTCATCTGGCAGAGGGAGGAAAAAAAATAGCCAATCTGAGAAGCTTCACAGAAACTCCCTCACTCTGGTCTTTCCGGAGCAGCTGGGACTCGAGCTAAAAGCATTTCACTTGAAACCACGTTGAAGGGCTCACCCACGCTCAGGGAACGTAAACAAAAGGTTTTCAAACCTCTACTACATTATGGACTGAGGGAAACCTCCCCGTTCCCCAGAGAATTATTCCTTCTTCCTTACAGCATGATCTTTCAATGATCTTTCACGCCGAGAAGCAGCGTGGCTCAGTGGAAAGAGCGGGGGCTTGGGAGTCGGAGGTCATGGGTTCTAATCCCGGCTCTGCCACTTGCCAGCTGTGTGACTTCGGGCAAGTCACTTCACGTCTCTGGACCTCAGTTCCCTCATGTGTAAAATGGGGATGAAGACTGTGAGCCCCATGAGGGACAACCTGATCACCTTGTATCTCCCCAGCGGTTAGAACTGGGGTCTGCACAAAGTAAGCGCTTAACAAATACCAACATTGTTATTATTATTTCAATCCCACCTGCCACCCAAAATAATAACAATAAAAATAATAATGGTATTTGTTAAGCGCTTAGTATGCGCTGAGCACTGTTCTAAGCACTGGCACTTATATCATCATTCATTCAATAGTATTTATTGAGCGCTTACTATGTGCAGAGCACTGTACTAAGCGCTTGGAATGAACAAGTCGGCAACAGATAGAGACGGTCCCTGCCGTTTGACGGGCTTACGGTCTGATCGGGGGAGACGGACGGACGAGAACGATGGTGATAAATAGAGTCGAGGGGAAGAACATCATCAGCATCCTTGGTATCTGTTGAGCACTGAAAAATAGTATGTATTGACCACTTACTATGTGCAGAGCACTATACTAAGCACTCGGGAGGGTACAATATAACAAAGTTGTCAGATATGGTCCCTGGCCACCTATACAACTCAGGTCTGCCACGGGGCTTGACACATACATGGTGCAGAAGTTACCCTCCTTTTTTTTTAATGATATTCTGAGCTTTCTGTGGGCAAGTCACTTAACCTTTCTGTGCCTCAGTTGCCTCATCTGTAAAATGGGGATTAAGACTGTGAGCCCCAGGTGGGACAACCTGATTCCCCTGTGTCTACCCCAGCGCTTAGAACAGTGCTCTGCACATAGTAAGCGCTTAACAAATGCCAACTTTATCATTATTATTAAACTGTTCTAAGCACTGCGGAAGGTACACGTTAATTAGGTCAGATACAGTCACTGTCGCTCATGGGGCTTAGAGTCTAAGTAGAGGGGAAAACAGGTATTCCCATTCCCTCAGTTACCTCATCTATAAAATGGGGATTGTGACTTGCCTAAGGTCACACAGCAAGCAAATGGAAGAGCTGGGGTCAAAAACTCGGGTCCACGCTCTCTCCACTAGGCCACACTGCTCATCGTAGGCAGCAATCCTCAGTGTTTTTACAGCATCCATCAACCCCCCCAGCTCTGGCGCTGACCATCGAATGCAAGAAGCAACATAGCCTAGTGGATAGGGTGCAGGCCCAGGAGTCAGAAGGGCCTGGGTTCTAATCCCCTGCCCTCCTCCCTTCCTTAACTTCTATTTTTAACCACTCAATCTCCAATGGCTCCTTCCCCTCTGCCTTCAAACATGCCCACGTCTCCCCCATCCTAAAAAAAACCCGCTCTCGACCCCACTTCCCCCTCCAGTTATCGCCCTATCTCCCTACTACCCTTCCTTTCCAAAATCCTAGAACGAGTCGTCTACGATCGATGCTTAGAATTCCTTAACTCCCATTCTCTCCCGGACCCCCTCCGATCTGGTTTCCGTCCCCTCCACTCTACCGAGACTGCTCTCTCTAAGGTCACCCGTGACCTCCTTCTCGCCAAATCCAATGGCTCCTACTCCATTCTGATCCTCCTCGACCTCTCTGCTGCCTTTGACACTGTCGACCATCCCCTCCTCCTCCATACCTTATCTCACCTTGGCTTCACGGACTCCGTCCTCTCCCGGTTCTCCTCTCACCTCTCTGGCCGGTCATTCTCGGTCTCCTTCGCCAGAGCCTCCTCCCCCTCCCATCCTTTAACTGTTGGAGTTCCTCGAGGGTCAGTTCTCGGCCCTCTTCTGTTCTCCATTTACACTCACTCCCTCGGTGAACTCGTTCGCTCTCACGGCTCTGACTACCATCTCTACGCAGATGACATGCAGATCTACCTCTCCGCCCCGTCCTCTCCCCCTCCCTTCGGGCTCGTATCTCCTCCCACCTCCGGGACGTCTCCACCTGGATGTCGGCCCGCCACCTAAAACTCAACATGAGCGAGACTGAGCTCCTCATCTTCCCTCCCAAACCCGGTCCTCTCCCAGACTTCTCTATCACCGTCGATGGCACGACCCTCCTTCCCGTCTCTCGGGCCCGCGATCTCGGTGTCATCCTTGACTCGTCTCTCTCGTTCACCCCACGCGTCCTATCCGTTACCGAGACCTGCCGGTCTCACCTCTACGATATCGCCAAGATCCGCCCTTTCCTCTCCACCCCAACGGCTACCTTACTGTTACGGGCTCTCGTTATATCCCGGCTAGACTACTGTGTCAGCCTTCTCTCTGACCTCCCTTCCTCCTCTCTCGCCCCGCTCCGGTCTATTCTTCACTCCGCCGCCCGGCTCATCTTCCCGCAGAAACGCTCTGGGCGTGTCACTCCCCTTCTTAAACAACTCCAGTGGTTGCCTATCGACCTCCGCTCCAAACAAAAACTCCTCACTCTAGGCTTCAAGGCTCTCCATCACCTCGCCCCTTCCTACCTCTCCTCCCTTCTCTCTTTCTACCGCCCACCCTGCACGCTCCGCTCCTCCGCCGCCCACCTCCTCGCCGTCCCTCGGTCTCTCCCATCCCGCCGTCGACCCCCGGGTCGCGTCCTCCCGCGGTCCTGGAACGCCCTCCCTCCTCACCTCCGCCAAACTGATTCTCTTCCCCTCTTCGAAACCCTACTTAAAACTCACCTCCTCCAAGAGGCGTTCCCAGACTGAGGTCCTCTTCTCCCTCTACTCCCTCTGCCACCCCCCCTTTACCTCTCCGCAGCTAAACCCTCTTTTTCCCCTTTTCCCTCTGCTCCTCCACCTCTCCCTTCCCAACCCCACAGCACTGTACTCGTCCGCTCAACTGTATATATTTTCGTTACCCTATTTATTTTGTTAATGAATTGTACATCGCCTGGATTCTATTTAGTTGCCATCGTTTTTACGAGATGTTCCTCCCCTCGACTCTATTTATCGCCATCGTTCTCGTCTGCCCGTCTCCCCCGATCAGACCGTGAGCCCGTCAAACGGCAGGGACCGTCTCTATCTGTTGCCGACTTGTTCATCCCAAGCGCTTAGTCCAGTGCTCTGCACATAGTAAGCGCTCAATAAATACTATTGAATGAATGAATGAATAATCCCTACTCCACCACTTGCCTGCTGTGAGACCTTGGGCAAATCACTTCACTTCTCTGTGCCTTAGTTATGACATCTGTAAAACGGGGACTAAAACTGTGAGCCCCATACGGGATATGGACTGCGTCCAACCTGCGTGGCTTGTATCTACCCGAGTGCTCAGTACAATGTCTGGAACACAGTAATCGCTTAACGAATACCGTAATAAAAATGCACCAGCCGAAGAGGATCATCACCCTTTAAGACTCCAGCCCGGAATATGTAATTCCTATCATTGCCCTCACATTCTCTACACGCTCCACAGCAGTTCAACAGAGCAACTATAAGCATTCCTGAATATCTTCATTTTCAGCTAATAACAGCAGTTCAGAATGAGCTAACACGAGGAAATGTACAGCGTAAAGGAGTCATCTCTAAAGGCCAAACATATCCTAACAAGATTTCCCTATCAGAAGCCTTGTAAAATCTTGTGTTTAATAAACGTCTTCCTCCAGACAGGGAATTTTAGCCGATGAAAGCCCTTTTGCGCAATGTAAGGGGAAATGGACGAGTTGATTAACGCTGCTCTGAGGGAAAGAAGCTACGTTCGTCTGAAAGGCCAACTTAGTTTTTCCCTCAAGGATTAGCCTCCATTAGTTGATGCTTACTGGATGCTTCTAGTTTCTCAGGCTCTGATCGTGCAAACTCTTCTTCGGAACAAGGAGATGGGGGCATCTTCGTTTCTGCTTCTCTATGTCAGTGAAGGCCTGGAGGCTTCTCCAATCCCGGCGGAAGGCGTGCACAGTGACACGGGCCTGAGAGTCCGAGTGTTAATCTGGGTTCTAATCCACTTGTCCGCTTTTTGACCTTTGGCAGGTCACTTGGCTCTTCTGTGCCTCAGTTACCTCAGCCGTAAAATGGGGATAAAGACTGTGAGCCCCAGCAGCATGGTGTTAAAGCACGGGATTCGGAGTCAGATGGTCATGGGTTCTAAACCCGGATCCACCACTTGTTTTCTGTGTGACACTGAGCAAGTCACTTCACTTTGCTGGGCCTCAGTTACCTCATCTATAAAATGGGGATTGAGACTGTGGGCCCCACATGGGACACGGACTGCGTCTAACCTGATTTGCTTATATCCACCCTTGCGCTTAGTACTGTGCCTAGCACACAGTAAACGCTTTACTGATACCATAATTATTAATTATTATTACCATGTGGGACAGGGACCGTGTCTGACCTGATTACCTTGTATAATAATAATAATAATTGTGGTATTTGTTAAGCAGTTACTATGTGCCAAGTAACTGTTCTACACACTGGGGTAGATACAAGGCAATCAGGTCGGACATAGTCCCTGTCCCACATGGGGCTCACACTCTTAATCTCCATTTTACAGATGAAGTAACTAAGGCCCAGAGAAGTGAAGACACACAACAGACATTTGGCAGAGCCGGGATTAGAATCCATGACCTTCTGACTCCTAGGCTCGCGCTCTATCCTCTACACCATACTGTTTCCCTTGCGTCTACCCCAACGCTTAGAACAATGCCTGAGAAGCAGCGTGGCTAGAGAAGCAGCGTGGCTCAGTGGAAAGAGCCCGGGCTTGGGAGTCGGAGGTCATGGGTTCGAATCCCGGCTCTGCCACTTGTCAGCTGTGTGACTGTGGGCAAGTCACTTCACTCCTCTGTGCCTCAGTTACCTCATCTGTAAAATGGGGATTAAAAAACTGTGAGCCCCACGGGGGACAACCTGATCACCCTGTATCTACCCCAGCGCTTAGAACAGTGCTCTGCACATAGTAAGCGCTTAACAAATACCAACATTATTAATGCCTGGCACATGAGAAGTTCTCAACAAATACCATTAAAAAAAAGTCTCTAGGCCGGACTATGGAATCACAACCATACCATGTGGGAAGGAGCAGCCAAACTCTAATTCTCCCCAAGGGGTGTCCAGACTAGCCCACTCTCAGTGATGGCTCCATTTGATCACCATCTCAGGCCTGCCCCTGATTGAAGCTTCACTGTGACTGATTATCAGACCAAAGAAGCGACTGTGGGAAGCGTGGACGCGTGGAGTGAGCAGTACATGAGAGTTTCAGGAGAGCCGAGAGAACGATTCCCGTCTTCTCAGGACAGAAAGGCGTAAGCGAAACATGCTTCTCCTTCAGCCTCACAGACAGGAAACAACAATGACCTAATCTATACTATGGTGTACTATTTCCCTATTCTTCCCAAAGCTGATAAAATCACGACGACTACGGGCCCTCTTCCTTCTTTTCTACTAGCTCAGTAGCTGCTCACTAGGAAGGCTATTTACAGAACTCGAACATACTAGAAGCAGAGACATGTGACATCACATGCGTCACTCGGAGCATTTAACATCCACACCATTTTGCAGGACTCAGCTGAGTTTCTCTTTTTTCCAGGGCTTCTTTAGGGTGGCGACACTCTTGATCCCTCCTACTGATTCCAGAGCCTTTTCATTACCCTCCCAGCTCCCTGTGAACACAGCTGCCCTAGGGAAGCAGTGTGGCCCAGTGGAAAGAGTACAGGCCTGGAAGTTAGAGGACCTGGGTTCCAATACCCACTCTGCCATTTACCTTTTGTGTGACCTTGGGCAAATCACTTCACTTCTCTGTGCGTGGGTTTCCTTATTCATAAAATGGGGATCCGATACCTGTTCTTCTTTCCTCATAGATTCCGAGCTCCCGTGTCGGGCAGGGAGTGTTTCTGTCCTGATTGAAACTTGCATCTACCCAAGACCTAAGTGTAGTGCTTGGCAAATAGTTTGCACTCATCAAATACTATCATCATCAGCCTTATTATGGGCGGGGAACTTGTCTGCTAATTTTGCTGTAGTGTACTCTCCCAAGTGCTTAGTACAGTACTTTGCACATAGTAAGTGCTCAATAAATACCGTTGAAAGACTGACTGATTGATTTGTAATTATCATCATCATTCTGGACTGCAGAAGCACAGAGAAAGGAGGCTGGGAACTGAAAATAAAAACCTTGCCTATCAAGGCAACCGGTGACGTAGGTTGACCAATCCTTATTGATGAGGATTGGCTACTTCCCATACTTTGGAGTATGAGGACTGCAACTTTTCATACAGGTGACCCCCATTCATATTAAGGAAAGACTTCTGATTGGGTTGTCCATCATTCTGGAAGCAACGGTTTGGACCAGTTGATCTGTTCAAGTTCCCTTCCAGCATTAGGACTTTCCTTCCCATCCTCCACCTCATCTTCCTCATGACTCTATTGATTAGAGCGCCTTAAAAGTCTCTGTTCCCAACCCCAGAGCTCTCCGAATGGCTCCTTCTGCAGTTACACTGAGTGGGAAAGGTGGAAAGAGAATTGGATTCTCCGGAGAAATGTGCACAGGGTGGACAGTGCAAACTGATCTTAGGCCACGTAAGGGGGGCTGGATCTCTCTGTTTATCTTATAAAATCCAAATGCCGCTCCCCTGATTTAAGAAGAGAAATCTCAAATAGCAAAGTAAGGAGAACAGCTTGAGACCACTGGGTTTTCTGCTGAACTTGAGAAACTCCCTCCATGAGAATATTTGTTCTTTCCATTGGATTGTAAACCCCCTGTGGGTAGGACCTATGTCTGTTATTTCTGCTACGCATTCCCAATGCTTAGTACAGGGTCTAACACTCAGCAGCCACTCAATAAATATCATTACTCCTAGTACCATTATTATTATTCTTCAGCCACTCTGAGACATCTGTGATAAATCCTCCAGCCAGATTGTGGTAAAAGAGGAAGTGGCTAAGTGACATTTCTGCAAAAACACCCCACTCCCCCCTGGAAAATTACCTTCAAATAGATCATTTATTTAAAGGGCCAGGTGCTTCATGCCGAAGGAAAAGTTTACCTCAGATGAATGATTTCTAACGGGTATAATACCAGGCAGGATGATTTGGGGTTTTATTTTTTTTTTCCTCTCATGCTCTAATTTTCTGACCCTGTTTTTTCCATGTTCCTCCGACAATCTGGTGACTTCATTTATTATTCTGGATTTGGTCCGCCTTGGGATTGAGATCTGTCTTCTTTTTGCTGCCAGCAAAGGAAAGAAGCAGCTCCTTCAGATCTTCCCTTTCCTTCTGAACCTGGGGTTCATGAATCTTAAATGCCTCTTGGATGTTTGATCCATTTGGAGGCTTCTTGGCCTCAGTGCCTCTCTGGAGGGATACCACCCTCTCTGAGATTCTCGAGGAAGGAGAGAGGCAAAACACCTCTGAACACCAACCCTGAGGGATTCTACTAGTTTTTTCTTCAACCCACTGTCAGTCAAACCGTTGGCCAACCAATGGCATGGATCAAATATTTAGCGTGTTTACTAAGTGCATGGGAGAGTATAAAGGAGGCAATAGACACATTCCCCGTCCTCAAGGAGTTTGCGATCTAGTCGGGGAGGCAGACACTAAAATAAATTTCAGATAGCAGAGAAGCAGCAAGACCTAATGGACAGAGCACAGGCCTGAGAGTCAGGAGGACATGGGTTCTAATCCCAGCTCTGCCACTTGCCCGCTGTGGGACCTGTGACAAGTTACTTCACTTCTCTGTGCATCAGTTACCTCATCTAATAATAATACTAATAACGGTATTTGCTAAGTGCTTACTATGTGCCAGACATCATACTAAGTGCCGGGGTGGTTGCAAGCAAATTGGATTGAACACAGTCCCTGCCCTACGTGGGGCTCATGGTTTCGAACCCCATTTTACAAATTAGGTAACTGAGGCATAGAGAAGTGAAGTGACTTGCCCAAGGTCACACAGCAGAGAAGTGGCAGACCCAGGATTAGAACCCATGATTTTCTGACTCTCCGGCCCGTGCTCTGTCCACTCCACCAAGCTGCTTCTGGGGATTGACTGTGAGTCTCATGTGGGATGTGGACTGCATCCAACCTGATTAGCTTGTATCTACCTCGACACTTAGTACAGTGCCTGACACACAGTAAGCATTTAACATATAACATAAAAAGATAGGGGAAACAACAGAGTATAAATATATGAACATGAGCACTGTGGAAGTAGGTGATTATCCAAGTCCTCCATAGGCACAAAGACAAAGCAGAGGGGAGGGAGGGGAGGAGATGAGGGGTTTGTCAGAGAAGGCTTTATGGAGGAGAAAAGATTCTAGCAGGGTTTTGAAGATGGGGCCAGTAGGGGCCAGTTGGCTATGAAGGGAGAGAGAGTTGCAAGCGGGAGGGAAAGTGTGAACAAGGGGTTGTTGGTGAGAGAGACGAGATCAAGGCACCGTGAGTAGGTTGATATTGGAAGAGAGAAGTGTGTGGGAGAAGTAGGAGAGAGGTGAGGATAAGTAAGAGGGAGAAAGCTGACTGACTGCTTTAAAGCCAATGGTGAGTTTCTGGTTGATACAAAAATGAATGGGCAACCACTGGAGGTTCTTGAGGAGCAGAGAGAGGTGGGCAGAATGGTTTTTCAGAAAAATGACGCAGGCGGCAAATTCGATTATGGACTGGAGAGAGGGGAGATGCCGGAGGCAGGGAGGTCAGCGAGGATCTGAGATAGGGTGGGGTCCGGATTCACACGGCTCTGCCGGGAAGATATGGAAAGAGTTCGGGAGAGAGAGGTGGGCATATATACTGATAGGGATTGGCAACCCTTGGGTCATTACTTCCCCGGCAGGAAGTGCAGGGACCGATTCCCCAGGGGAATCAATCAATCATATTTATTGAGCACTTACCGTGTGCAGAGCACTGTACTAAGTGCTTGGTTGATTTCGATATGACAGGCACGTCTCCTGCCCACAGTGAGCTTACAGTCTAGAGGGGGAGACAGATATTAATATAAATAAATAAGTTACAGATAGGTACTTAAGCGCTGTGGGATTGAGGGAGGGGTCAATAAAAGGAGCGAATCAAGAAGATGCAGAGGTGAGTGGGGGAAAATGAAATAAGGGCTCAGTCAGGGAAGGGCTCTTGGAGGAGATATGCCTTGAATAAGGCTTAGAAGGTGGGGACAGTTATCGTCTGTTAGGTGGGAGAGGCCTCCAGGTCAGAGGCAGGGCGTGGGTGAGAAGGTCAACCTCCAGGTAGATGAGATCGAGGTACTGTGAGAAGATTAACATTACAGGAGCGAAGAGCGTAGGCTGGGTCGTAGTAGGAGAGCCGCAAGGTGAGGTGGGAAGAGGCGGGATGTTTGAGTGCTTTAAAGCCAATGGTAAGGAGTTTCTGTTTGATGCCGAGGTGGATGGGCAACCAAGGGGATTCTCCTAAAACATGGTTCAAGCCTCTTCCCACCCTAATATTGAGCTCCACTCCTGACTAGCACAACAGGGGAGGGGCCCAAATTCCTCCTCTCTCGTGCTGACACCTACCACTGTCACCTCCATCACCACTCCAGCTGAACTGGCCCATCCTGGGGCCATTTATGGGTCAGCCCAGCATGATGGGTTTCAGCCATTCTAGAAATTTCTGTGAACAGTTCCGGGGTGGGTCATTATTTGTTTTAATGGTTTGTTAAGCCCTTACCGTATGCAAGGCACTGTACTAAGCACTGGGGTAGATACAAGCTAATCAGGTTGGATACAGTCCCTATCCCATAGGGCTTAGAGTCTTAATAATAATAATAATAATAATTGCAGTATTTGTTTAGCACATAATAATAACATTGTTGGCATTTGTTAAGCACTTATTATGTGCAGAGCGCTGTGCTAAGCGCTGGAGTAGACACAGGGGAATCAGGTTGTCCCACGTGGGGCTCACAGTCTTAATCCCCATTTTTACAGATGAGGTAACTGAGGCACAGAGAATGTTCCAGACACTATACTAATCACTGAGGTCTTTATAAGATAATTGAGCTGGACACAGCCCCCGTCCCACTTGGGGCTCACCGTCTTAATCCCCATTTTACAGATGAGGAAACAGAGGCGCAGAGAAGTGAAGTGACATGCCCAAGATCACACAGCAGACAAGTAGTGGAGCTGGGATTAGAACGCGGGTTCTCTGACTCCCAGGCCCGTGCTCTTTCCACTAGGCCAGGCTGCTTCTCAATCTTAATCTTCCTTTCACATGAGTTAACTGAGGCACAGAGAGGTTAAGTGACTTTCCCAAGGTCACACAGCAGACAAGAGGCAGAGCCAGGAGGATTAAATCCCAGGTCCTGCCAACTCTCAGGCCCGTGCTCTTTCTACTAAGCCATGGTCACTCCACTGCTTTCCCCCGCCATTCGCCACTACCTGTTGGCAGCAAACAATAATGGCAGGGATTCTACAAGTCGCCCCCTCTCTGTTCCTCTGTCTGGAGGCCCGTGTTCCTTCTCACTAAGCACTCCAGCAGATACAAGATAATCATGTTGGACACAGTCCCTGTCCCACATGGGGCTCACATTCTTAATCCCCATTTTACAGATGAGTACATTGAGGCACAGAGAAGCACAGTGACTTGCCCAAGAGTGCCCGGCAGACAAGTGGTGGAGGCGGGATTAGAACCCAGGTCCTCTGACTCATTTATTCATTCATTCAATAGTATTTATTGAGCGCTTACTATGTGCAGAGCACTGGACTAAGCGCTTGGAATGTACAAGTCGGTAACAGATAGAGACGGTCCCCGCCCTTTGACGGGCTCACGGTCTAATCGGGGGAGACGGACGGACGAGAACGATGGCGATAAAGAGAATCGAGGGGAAGAACATAGCATTAAAGTAACAGCAAATAAACAGAATCAGGGTGATGTACGTCCCATTAGCAAAATAAATAGGGTGATGAAGATACATACAGTTGAGCGGACGAGTACGGTGCCGAGGGGATGGGACGGGAGAGGGGGAGGAGGAGAGGGAAAGGGGGGAGAAGAGGGTTTAGCTGCGGAGAGGTGAAGGGGGGGTAGAGGGAGCAGAGGGAAAAGGGGAGCTCCGTCTGGGAAGGCCTCTCGGAGGAGGTGAGCTTTAAGTAGGGTTTTGAAGAGGGGAAGAGAATCGGTTTGGCGGAGGTGAGGAGGGAGGGCGTTCCGGGTCCGCGGGAGGACGCGGCCCGGGGGTCGACGGCGGGCTGGGCGAGAACGGGGGACGGCGAGGAGGTGGGCGGCGGAGGAGCGGAGCGTGCGGGGTGGGCGGTGGAAAGAGAGAAGGGAGGAGAGGTAGGAAGGGGCGAGGGGATGGACGGCCTTGAAGACTCCCAGGCCTGTGCTCAATGGGCCCACCCTCTTGTAACCATGAGCTTATTAGCAGTGTCACTGGGGGGGGTCGCCCCCCATTTACTACATATTCCAGAAAGGATCACACCATTCCCAGTCACTCTTAGGGGAGGCCGGGACCCCACTCTGGTTGCTGGCCCATGACTGACCAGGGGACTGGCTTTAGGCCGCGGTCCTGAACCACTAACAACTCTCTGCTGAGGCTCCACCTGTCCCGCGGTTGGCATTGCTTCGGGGCGGTCACAGCGAAAATCAACTCTCCAGTAGATTGGAGAGTTGGTTTGGGGTTTTATTTGCAGTGCCTCTCCAATCCATGGCAATCCAAGCAGAGTGGCTCAGTGGAAAGAGCCCGGGCTCTGGAGTCGGAGGTCATGGGTTCGACTCCCGGCTCCGCCGCCTGTCAGCTGTGTGACTGTGGGCGAGTCACTTAAAGAAGGACTTCAGTCACTTAGAGAAGCAGCGTGGCTCAGTGGAAAGAGCATGGGCTTGGGAGTCAGAGGTCATGAGTTTGAATCCCGGCTCTGCCGCTTGTCAGCTGTGTGACTGTGGGCAAGTCACTTCACTTCTCTGTGCCTCAGTGACCTCATCTGTAAAATGGGGATTAAGTGTGAGCCCCACGTGGGACAACCTGATTAGAACAGTGCTCTGCACATAGTAAGCGCTTAACAAATACCAACATTATTATTGTGGGCGGGCTACGTGTCTATTTGTTGTTGTACTGTACTCTCCTAAGAGCTGAGTACAGTTCTTTGCACACAGTAAGCACTCAATAAATAAGAGTGATTGAATGAATGACTGACTACCAGGCAGGGTGGTTTGCAGCTGGTCTATCACCCTTTCCAGTTCTAATGTCACAGTATATGCCTGCTTTTATGGCTGGTTTTTTCCCCCTCTGCCTTTGTCTCTTACCACCAAATCCCTTATCCAGAGGCAGCTCTGATTCCTGAGCTGAGAGGTCTGGTTGGGAGAGAGTGAGAGTTGTTTTCACTTGATACAGTGTCTGGCACATAGTCACTTTACTTCTCCGTGCCTCAGTTCCCTCATCTGTAAAATGGGGATTAAGACCGTGAGCCTCAGGTGGGACAACCTGATGACCCTGTATCTGCCCCAGTGCTTAGAACAGTGCTCGGCACATAGTAAGCGCTTAACAAATACCAACATTATTATTATTATTATAGTAAGCACTCAACAAATACCACAATCATTATTATCACCTGCAGGCAGAGTTGTGTTTCTCTAACTGGGACCCATTTTGCAGCACTTCCTACCCTCCCATTTCTGAATGAAGATCAGGCAGGGGGAACAAAAAATTGTAAGTATAATTCGGACAATACCACCCACGCACACAAGTGAAGTAGGGATAAGACAGGGCAAACCAGGTTCATGTATATTTCTGAGATTAATTGTGAGAATGAATCTGGCAAATGTATTTATATAGCCAGCAAATTCTGTAGATAATGGCCTAGGTTTCTGGCAATTCTGATGCTAATAACTATTCCAGTTACCAAATCAAGAATATTTTACAGTCAAGGCAGGTTTCACGCAATTAACAGGAGTGCAGTTTTTCCCCTGACAACATTGGGAAAGGAAATTGCATATGTACATATTCTTAGTTGACATCTCAATTTTCCAAGACGCTAAGGTCCACAGACACGTAAGTTATATTCTCTACTGCAAAATGTGACACAGAAAAATCAACGTACTTTCTAGGAATGTACATTTCACTAAGGTGTTACTGCCAAACACCCTTTTAGCCTCACGTGGACTCTTGATGTCTTGGGGTTTGTTACTAAAACATGGTCTCTAGGAATAGCTTCTTTAGTCCCTAAAGAACAAAGATTTATTTCTTTTTCTCTCTTAAGATTTCCTGTTATCTAATGATGGTCACGTCGGAACAAAATGCATTCTGATTACAGTTCCCTCCCCCCCCCCCCCCCAAAAAAAAGAACGTGTCACCTTTGCTACTAACCAGAGCTAAGGGAACCAGATTCAAAGGAACCTCCGTTTAGAACAGGATGTCACGTTTAGAGAGTGAATTCGACCTCAGTATTTCCCTGAGGATATTATCATAATCGCTCAAATCTTGAAATACCTACAGAGGCAAAATACACACATGCAACGCAGTGTGTCTTGAACTGAGTATTCCACTCAAATTTCTTCTTCAGAGAATCCTGGCCCCGTGAGTAAAACCAGTGAGAAGCAAATTATCACTATGGGCGAAGCCCCAGTTCATGATCATTCAACAGTATGTGCAGTTTGGGGTTACAGGCTGTACAATTTGTCAATTATCACAGCAATGTTATATCCAATCACTGTAGGAAAATCAAATCCCTCCCCACCACCTCCCTCCTATACCCTGCCTCCATCCCATCCTCCACTGTCCCTGGATATTTTTTGGGAAGTAGGGAGTGGGGAGGCAAGAGGCAGAATGCGGATTGGGCACGGGCCTGGGAGTCAGAAGGTCATGAGTACTAATCCTAGCTCTGCCACTTTTCTGCTGTGTGACCTTGGGCAAGTCACTTCACTTCTCGGGGCCTCAGTTCCCTCATCCGTAAAATGGGGTTTGAGATTGTGAGCGCCACGAGGGAAAGGGACTGCATCCAACCTGACTTGCTTCTATTTACCCCAGCACTTAGTTCAGTGCCTGGCACACAGTAAGTGCTTAACACATGCCATAATAATTAATTGTTATTATTACAGTAAAAGTAAAAGGCATGGTCCCTAGGCTCGAGGAGTTTATGGTCTGTTGGGAGAGACCGGTAGACACATGCCATATGCATAAGGCTATGGAATGAGAAGCAGAAGCACAAGAAGCCACGAGATGCAGTGTGGCTTAGTAGCAAGAGCACGGGCTTGGGAGTCAGAGGTCACGGGTTCGAATCCCGGCTCCGCCACTTGTCAGCTGTGTGACTGTGGGGGAGTCACTTAACTTCTCTGTGCCTCAGTTCCCTCATCTGTAAAATGGGGATTAAAACTGTGAGCCTCACGTGGGACAACCCGATGATCCTGCATCTACCCCAGGACTTAGAACAGTGCTCTGCACATAGCAAGCGCTTAACAAATACCAACATTATTAAAGAGCACGGACTTAGGAGTCAGAGGTCGTGGGTTTGAACGCTGGCTTTGTCACTTGTCAGCTTTGTGACTTTGTGCTTAACTTCTCTGTGCCTCAGTTACCTCATCTGTAAAATGGGGACTAAGACTGGGAGCCCCACCTGGGACAACCTGATAACCTTGTATCCACCCCAGTGCTTAGAACAGTGCTTGGCACATAGTAAGCGCTTAACAAATACCATCATCATCATCATCATCATCATCAAGCTGCAGCAGGGATAAAAGCATAACTTCTCAATTAGTAACAACAGACTAATGGAGAAAATGAATAAACAAAAACGTGAATGACAAAGTAAACGGCATTAATAAATTGATATATAACAAAGTGGTAGAGTGGCTACTGGAATGGCATGTTCAGGAGGAGGTAACGAAATGTCTAGAAGAGGTGGGTTTTGGGGAAATCTGGGATCTGGTGGATATGAAGGGGTAGGGTACGGGTAGTATGCACAAAAGCTGAAGAGCTGAGGACAGAGCACAGTAAAATGGTGAGCCTCAGAGGAATGAAAATCGAGACTGAACTGTTCCATGTGAAGAAAGCCAATCGTAGTTTAGTGGAAAAAGCAAGGGCTTGGGAGTCAGGGGTCGTGGGTTCCAATCCTGGCTCCGCTAGTTGTCAGCTGTGTGACTCTGGACAAGTCACTTAACTTCTCTGGGCCTCGGTTACCTCATCTGTAAAATGGGGATTAAGATTGTGAGCCCCAAGCGGGACAACCTTAATACCTTGCATGTACTCCGGGGCTTAGAACAGTGCTCGGTTCAAAGTAAGCATTTAAGAAATACCATCATAAATATGTAAAATGGAAAGAGAGGCAGAAAGGAGGGAGAGAGAAAGAGAGAGAGTGATTGTGGGGGGAGAGGGAGAGAGAGAGAGCTGACCTAGAGCCTGGAAGGCAATCAATTAATCAATCAATCAGTCAAACATGGAGCATTCACCGATCACCTACCATGGGCAGAGTATTGTGCTAAGTGCTTGGAAAAGTACATAAGTCTACCATGTCTATATTGTACGAGGGAGGAAGGTTTGACTACCAAAGTCCTTAGGTGACATGGAAATGCAGAAGTGGCAGTAGGAACTGAAATATCCGTCGGGAGATAAGATATCAATCAGGGAAGCTTCTTGGAGGAGTTGGGATTTCCGATGGACTTTCGAAGATGGGGAGAGCTGCCAGATAATGAGGGAGGGAGTTCAAGGAAGAAGGGACAGAGAAGCAAGAGGTCTAGCCCAGGCACCATGAGTAGGTTGGAGCCAATAGTCAGCAGCGTGTTGGATGCACAGAGATGCTGTCAACATAAAAGGGTGATTCTCAGAGATAAAGCTGAGATAAGCAGGAACACACACTGTATTAGGATGAGACACTGAAGAGAACTCTCATATAGTGGGGCAGAGCAAAAATTTCACTTTTAAGTCAACCGTCAGGGCAAATTAATGCTCAAAGAGCATACATGCGCACACGCACACACACCCCCATTACTTTTCATTATTTCTGTTTCCTGCAAGCACCCACAATCTCCAATGGGATCATTTTGAAATCATTGGGCCCCATGGCCTCATAAATGTGTCTGAGCATTAAAAGGTAGTGGCAAGGCCTGGAACAAGGAAGAGAAAAGCATTGTTGCTGTTTTAGAATGGGCCATATGTTTGTGCTTTTAAACTAAAAAACATAAATTAAAATATCCACAGGAGCTCTTCCAATGATTAAAAAAAAACTGTCAAACAATTGAGCTAAATAACTCAATTAACACAAGAATATCCCCCAGTGTTAAATTGGTTTTAGTGTTCGCCTTTCGTCTTAAAGGATTAAAGGAATAAATGTTGCTTCTCTAGGAACATAGATAGGTCGATGTCCAGATGACCCATTGAGGAAGAGTTTGGAAAACCTGTATTTCTTTTATATAATTTAGTGTCGTGTTCTCGTAAACCTCTGCGCCGAACCCGCTACTTCTTTCTAGGCACAGAAACACACACAAACACACACACTCACTCACTCATACAGAGACTTGTCTCCCATAGCGGTGTAGCTAGGCAGGGCTATGAATACAGATGCTCATTAAAAGAACAGAAGAGAGAAAAACTTACTTCACAGAGACAATAAAGAGAGAGATTGCTTGACACGTCCAACATCGGATGCCAATCTCATAAAAAGTGATGTCAAAACATGTTTGGGTTTATTTTAGTAGCCAGGGTTTATTGTCACAACTGGCTTCAATCAACTTATTTCGGTCAGTGGGATTCAAATCAGGCATCGGTGACAAGATCTGGGGCAGCAATAATTCTGAAGAATTATTTGGTTTCTGCCTATTCCCTGAAATTCTCTCAGTGAGGAATGAGCCACCCCCTAGGCTAGACTATCACACGATCATAGTATAGAATTGATTTTACAATGCCGTGTTTCCATTTCACCGACTCTGGCCATTACAGGAAGGAAAACCTCGATAGCTAAAATCCTCTCCAGTTCCTGGGTTTAGCCAAAAGGAAGAAGTCAGCCCTTTTAGGAAGCTGATCTGTCAAGATAGTTTGAATAATAACCCCTTTATATCATTACAGATCATTATCAAACCACCCCCTCAGACTCCTTTTCTTAAGACTACACTGTAACAGTTCTGTATCTTTTCTTCAGAGTCCTCATTCTTGAACTCTTCATCATATTCATATTCATATTAATCCATAGCTCCTCTTCCAAGTTCTCCTCAGTACTAGAACTAGATACAGTGCTCCAATTAACACTGGACCTGGACTGAAGATGACCAATTTCTGTCATTCCACTGGGCAAGTTCTTAAAAGTGGGAAGAAACAGTGTCTCCCAATCAATCAATCAATGGTATTAATTGAGCAATTACTGTGTGCAGAGCACTGGACTAAGGCTAGAATCAATGCAGACCAGAGTCCCCTGCAAGCTAAGGGTCTGTATTTTATGTGTGAGTATGCGGGTATGTGTACAAAATATAATAATAATTATGGTATCTGTAAGCACTTACTATGTGCAGAGCACTGTCCTAAGCGCTGGGGTAGATACAGGGTAATCAGATTGTCCCACTTGGAGCTTACATTTTTTAATCCCCATTTTTACAGATGAGGTAACTGAGGCACAAAGAAGTTAAGTGATTTGCCCAAGGTCACACAGCAGACAAGTGGTGGAGCCGGGATTAGAACCTCTGCAAGCTTCCTACTTAACCTCACACCTGCACCTGCTGTGTGACCTTGGGCAAATCATTTAACTTCTCTGTGCCTCAGTTACCTAATCTGTAAAAATTGGGGATTCATTCATTCATTCAGTCGTATTTACTGAATGCTTACTGTGTTCAGAGCACTCTACTAAGCACTTGGGAAGTACAATTCAGCAACAAATAGATACAATCCCTGTCCACGATGGGCTCTCAGTCTAGAAGGGGGGAGACAGACATCGAAACAAGTAAACAGACATCAGTAGCATCAATATAAATGAACAGAATTGCAGACATATACACATCATTAATAAAATAGATAGAATGCTAAATACTGTACATATATTCATTCAATAGTATTAAGCGCTTACTATGCGCAGAGCGCTTGAAATGTACAATACGGCAACAGAAACACAAGTGCTGTGGGGCGGAGGGCGGTGGTGGCTAGAGCAGCGTGAGCAAGTTGGGGTGATGGGGAGAGGAGGGGGAGCAGAGGAAAAGGGGGGATTAGTCTGGGAAGGCCCGCTGGAGGAGGTGAGCTTTCAGTAGGACTTCGAAGGGGAGAAGGGTGCTGGTTTGGCAGATTTGAGGAGGGAGGGCATTCCAGGCCAGAGTGGGACGTGGCCAGGGATCCACGGTGGGACAGGTGAGAACGAGGCACGGAGAGAAGGTTAGTGCCAGGGGAGAGGACTGTGCGGGCTGGGATGTAGAAGGAGAGAAGGGAGGTGAGGTAAGAAGGGCCAAGGTGATTGAGAGCTTCGAAGCCAATAGTGAGGAGTTTCTGCTTGATACGGAGGTTGCTAGGCAACCACTGGAGATTTTTGAGGAGGGGTGTGACATCCCTGAACTTTTCTGTAGAAAGATAATCCAGGCAGCAGAGAAAGGAGAGACAGGAGGTAGGAAGATTAGAAAGGATGCTGATGCAGTAATCCAGTCGGGAAATAACGAGTGATTGTACTGACACGGTAATGTGATTCAATACCTGTTCTCCTTCCTGCTCTGACTCTGAGCTCCAGATGGGGCAGGGGCCGTGTCTGATCTGAGTAATTTGCATCTACCCAGCAATGAGAACAGTGCTTGACACATAGTAGCTGCTTAACAAATTTCATTTTTAAAAAGGTTCAATATACCTCCAGTGCTTTCCGCTTTTCCTCCACACCAAACAAAAATTATTTACAATTGGCTTCGAGGTTCTCGACTAACAATCTCCATCTTACGGAACTGCTCTCTCACCCACTACCCCCCAGATCACACTCTCTGTCTTTCCAAATACACCTAACTGTACCTTCCTCTTAACTCTCCCTTCCTCCTAACTTCCTCTTAACTCCTATCCTCCTCTTAACTCGTTATATCCTGGCTAGACTACCGTGTCAGCCTTCTCTCTGATCTCCCTTCCTCCTCTCTCGCCCCGCTCCGGTCTATCCTTCACTCCGCTGCCCGGCTCATCTTCCCGCAGAAACGATCTGGGCGTGTCACTCCCCTTCTTAAACAACTCCGGTGGTTGCCTATCGACCTCCACTCCAAACAAAAACTCCTCACTCTAGGCTTCGAGGCTCTACGTCACCTTGCCCCTTCCTACCTCTCCTCCCTTCTCCCTTTCTACCGCCCACCCCGCATGCTCCGCTCCTCCGCCGCCCACCTCCTCGCCGTCCCCCGATCTCGCCCATCCCGCCGTCGACCCCCGGGCCGCGTCCTCCCGCGGTCCTGGAACGCCCTCCCTCCTCACCTCCGCCAAACTGATTCTCTTCCCCTCTTCGAAACCCTACTTAAAACTTACCTCCTCCGAGAGGCCTTCCCAGACTGAGCTCCTCTTCTCCCTCTACTCCCTCTACCACCCCCCCTTCACCTCTCTGCAGCTTAACCCTCTTCTCCCCCCCTTTCCCTCTGCTCCTCCCCCTCTCCCTTCCCATCCCCTCGGCACTGTACTCGTCCGCTCGACTGTATATATTTTCATTACCCTATTCATTTCGTTAATGAGATGTACATCGGCTCGATTCTATTCAGTCGCCATTGTTTTTACGAGATGTTCTTCCCCTCGACTCTATTTATCGCCATCGTTCTCGTCTGTCCGTCTCCCCCGATTACACCGTAAGCCCGTCAAACGGCGGGGACCGTCTCTATCTGTTGCCGACTTGTTCATTCCAAGCACTTAGTCCAGTGCTCTGCACATAGTAAGCGCTCAATAAATACTATTGAATGAATGAACTCTCTCTCTTCTACCCTCTCGTTCATGCTGCTGCCCTGGCCTTAAATTCCCTCTCTAAAGCGTCCTTATATTCAAGTCCACCCCCAAAATCTCACCATCTGCAACAAGCTATTCACCAATTAATTCGCAGTATTTCAAGTCACATCAACCCCGAGGTCAGCTCAGACACTTAGTATGTATTTATACCTTGCCCTGCATTTATGTATAGAAATATATTTTTATAGCCATCTCTCCCAATATAGTGTAAACTTTCTGTGGGCAGGGAATATGAATTTTGCTCCCACTGTTCTTTCTTAAGAACTTAGAACTGTATATTTATCCAGTAGGAGCTCAATAAATAAAATTCATATTAAACAATAAATCAATCAGTGTATTTACTGAGCCCTTACTATGTGCAGAACACTGTACTAAGCACTTCAAGAGTATGATACAACCGATTTGGGAGACACGTTTCCGGCCCACAAGGAGCTTACAGCCTAGAGGATTACTATTACTACTATTCCCGGCACATTTGGGAGACTCTTTCCCAGAGGAAGAAACTATGGTCCCAAGAAGCAAAATGACTATTTGAGGGTTGACTGAAGAACGGGGATTAGAATTCAGTCCAACTTCCAGAGTCTCAACCTTCCATGGCACAAGGGACAATTTGTATAATTGCTATGTCACATGTAAAACCCTTAGCTTTCTCGTCTCCCTCTTTGCAGGGTGAACTGACTAAATCTATTATGCATTTTAATGGTCTAGAATTAATTGGGTTGTCAGTAGCAGAAAGGAGACCATCAGGGACTTCTCTCGGACTCTCAAGCTGGAAATTCCAAAGAGCTCCAAGGTTCGGGAAAGAATGACTTTTAAAAATGGTTTTACGTTCAATTTTTTTTTTCTTTCAAAATTCCCCCAAAGTTCTGAGGCATTCTTTTCCAAATGCATGTAAAAGGTTATTCCATTTTGGATTTACAACATCATTTAGCACTTAAATTCCCACACTAAACCATCATTTCTATCTCCTAATTTCACTTCCTTGACTCTTTTAATGAAGGTTTAAGTCACAAGTTCATAACTGAAGCACCAGTGAAAAACTATACCTGAAATTCAGCAGTGATTCAAAGGAATCCCAGCCCCGCCAATTGTCTGCTGTGTGACCTTGGGCAACTCACAACTTCTCAGTCTCCTCATCTGTAAAATGAAGCTCAATACCTGCTCTCCCTCCCCCTTAGACGCTCAGTCCCCTGTGGGGCAGGGTCTGTGTCCGACAGGATTATCTTGTGTCTATCCCAGCATTTAGTACAGTGCTTGGCACATAGTAAGCCCTTAAATGACCACGATCATTACTGTTAAGGGATGGCTAAAGATCAGTTCTAAAAGGCCACCGCGTTGCAAAATGTCCAGTGGACAAGAGAGCTTTTAGGTAGTGCCCTGAAGATGAATCAGTCAATCAAATCATATATATTTCATAATCCTAAATCATCAAATCAGAGGACGGGTTCTGATCCCTGCTCCGCCACATACCTGCTGTGTGACCCTGGGCAAATGTTTTCATTCGCTCAGTCAGTCAATCGGATTTATTGAGCGCATACTGTGTGCAGAGCACCGTACTAAGAGCTTGAGAAAGTACACTACGATAATGAACACTGACATTCCCTGCCCACAACAAGCTTACAATCTATAGGCGGGAGACAGACATCAATACAAATAAATAAAATTACAGATCTATACTTCAGCGTTATGCTTCCGGGGTAGGGGTGGGGGAAGAGCAAAGGGAACAAGTCAGGGTGAAGCAGAAGGGGGTGGGCTTCTCTGTGTCTCAATTACCTCATCTGTACAATGGGGATTAAGACTGTGAGCCCCACCTAGGACAGGGACCGTGTCCAACCCTATTATTTTGTATCTACTCCAACAAATACCATTATTATCATTATTATTATTGAGTGCTTACTATGTGCAGAGCCCCGTACTAAACTAAAGATGAACCAGGCAGGGACAGTAACGGACCAGGGGAGGAGTTTGGGGGTGGGGAGGGAAGGATAATAATAATAATAATAATAATGTTGGTATTTGTTAAGCGCTTACTATGTGCGGAACACTGTTCTAAGCGCTGGGGTAGATACACGGTAATCAGGTTGTCCCACGTGAGGCTCACAGTTAATCCCCATTTTACAGATGAGGTAACTGAGGCACAGAGAAGTGAAGTGACTCGCCCATAGTCACACAGCTGACAAGTGGCAGAGCCGGGATTCGAACCCCTGACCTCTGACTCCCAAGCCCGGACTCTTTCCACTGAGCCACGTTTCTCTAAAAGTATCTTGCAACTTGTAGTTTCAAATGGAACTTGGAAATGGGGAGTTGGGGTATCCAATGGATGTTTAAGGCTGTACAAACTCGAAATTATCCAGATCCTGAATCAAGTGGGACATCATAGAGGGGAGGGAATAGAGACCCTCTATGAATCTCTAAAATGAGACTCCCCTCTGATACTTCATTAATAATAATAATTGTGGTATTTGTTAAGCGTTTATTATGTGCCAGGCACTGTACTAAGCACTGGGGTGGATACAACCAAATCGGGTTGGAAAGTCCCTGTCCCGCCTGGGGCTCAGTGTCAATCCCCATTTTACAGATGAGGTAACAGGCACAGAATTGTGAAGTGACTTGGCCAAGGTCACACAGCAGACAAGCGGCAGAGCAAAGGTAGACTGTGAGCTCTAGATCGTGAGCTCAATGTGGGCAGGGAATGTGTCCGTTTATTCTTATATCTTACTCTCTCAAATGCAGAGTACAGTGCTCCGCACACGGTAAATACTCAATAAATACGATTGAATGAATGGATTCCCCGCTCCCATCCCACCTTCCCTGCTCGGTGGAAAGAGCACGGGCTTTGGAGTCAGAGGTCATGAGTTCGAATCCCAGCTCTGCCACTAGTCAGCTGTGTGACTGTGGGCAAGTCACTTAACTTCTCTGTGCCTCAGTTACCTCATCTGTAAAATGGGGATTAACACTGTGAGCCCCGCGTGGGACAACCTGATTCCCCTGGGTCTACCCCAGCGCTTAGAACAGTGTTCTGCACATAGTAAGCGCTTAACAAATGCCAACATTATTATTATTATTATTCCCTGGGTGCCCAAACCCACAGGCCTCAGGAGGGCAACCAGCCGGCCGGGACTGACTTCCTTTTCCTTTATGGAATGAATCAATCAATAAATCATTTAGAGATAGTTATTGAGCACTTACTGTGTGCGGAGCACTAAGAGCTTGAGAGAGTACAATATAAAAGAGTTGGGAAACATGTTCGCTACCCACAAGCAGCTTACAGTCTAGAGGGAAAAAAATCTATGATCTAACGGTGAAGATAGTATCTCCTAAAGAAGCTTTATTTTCTTAGAACCATCCCCCAGCCTCAAAAACCAACTATGGTTAACCCATTTTTCTCCACAACCAGCTCATACTTCTGATCACCACCTTTAAGGGATTCATTCAGCTCTCTTCCTCCTATCTACACTCTTTACTCACTACCCCCGGCTCACACTTTTCTTTTCTCTCTAAATAACCTAGTCACTGTTGCTCATTTTTTGTCTTTCCATTCACCCTCTGTTTGCCCGCGCCTTTCACCCTACCTGGAGCTCTCTCTCACTTCAAATGCTCTTCCCATCTTCAAAGTCTTTCTGAAATCACATTTCCTCCGGGAGGCTTTTCCTGATTAACTTCTAATTCCCCCCAGGTTATATCCCTGTTAGATAAGCGGCGTGGCTCAGTGGAAAGAGCCCAGGTTTAGGAGTCAGGGATTATGGGTTCTAACCCCAGATCCGCCACTTATCAGCTGCGTGACTTTGGGCAAGTCACTTGACTGCTCGGAGCCTCAGTTACCTCATTTGTAAAATGGGGATTAAGACTGTGAGCCACACGAGGGACAACCTGATTACCCTGTATCTACCCCAGTGTTCAGAACAGTGCTCAGCACATAGTAAGTGTTTTACGAATACCAACATTATCATTATTATTATTATATCCCTACTTCTGTATTACCTAAACACTCGTGCACTCACAATTTCCTGTAGCGCTTATGTACACATACTTTATATATATATAGTATTGACATTAACTCATGTATATACACCTTTTTTCTCCTTCCTCCTAGATCGGTAAATTATTTTAGTTTATTTCCCTCACTAGGTTGTAAAGCGGCGTGGCCTAGGGGATAGAGCACAGGCCTGGGAGTCAAAAGGACCTGGGTACGAATCCCAGCTCTGCCAATTGTCTGCTGCCGTGTGACCTTGGGCCAGTCGCTTAAATTCTCTGTTCCTCAATTACCTCATCCGTAAAATGAGGATTAAGACTGTGAGTCCCATGTGGGACAGGGAATACGTTCAACTTGATAAGCTTGTATCTAACCCAGAGTTTAATACAGTGCCTGGCACAAAGTAAGCGCTTAGCAAATACCATTTAAAAGAAACAACTCCTTAAAGGCAGGGATGTTTACTAACACTACTGAATTCCACTTGGTGCAGTGTTCTGAACACAGCTGATGGCTCAATGAATACAGTGCTTGGCACATAGTAAGCGCTTAACAAATACCATCATTATTATAGTAATAATAATCATTATAAGCACTAAGGACTGGCCAGAGATCTTTCTCTGATCAGCGTTGGTAAAATTGAAACCCTCTGCGTGCGGTCTAGTGCCTTTGCTTTAAATTGAGATTTTAATATCCACATCGTGGAAACATTCTACTGTGTGCATTTTCCTCAGTTCTAATCAACTAGAAAATTTCTTCAGTTCTATGGAAAGAATGATTACTTTTGATTTAATGGAAATTTTTTCCCTTCAAAAATCAATTATCCAGCACATGTAGTCTTTGTCTTGCAAGCAAAATCTGTGGTTAAAAAAATAAATATTTCATTCCTTTCTCTCTTCCTGGGATAAGATTGTAATGATGGTGTTTGTTAAGTACTTACTATGTGCTAAGCACTTGGGGGGGGCTTGCAGGATAATCAGATTAGACACAAGTCCTCATCCCAAACTGGGTTCTGGTTGTAGTTAAAAACATGGCAAAACAGCAGTTACCATTGGTATTTTGCCTGAGCAACAACTGTAGAAGCAGGTTCTTTAAAGTAATGAGCATCATCAATTCAGAGCATTTTTTAATTAGGGAAGCTACCTTTGGGAAATCCCCAAATTTATCTTTCTGTGTTTACAGAATCCTCCTTTACTGTTGTGAGGCAGGAGAGACTAAGTGGCTCTTAATATCCATTGGTGAATCACAAAACAGTGAAAATATGGCAGAGGCAGGATTCCAAGTTTGCTTGCTTTAAAAAAAACAAAATCACCGCATGTTCCCTTTCTGCCGTTTTCTGACTCCCACTGTCCGTTAATCAATTTCGGTCTTACCTTCCCCAGTGGCTATCAGCGTGAGTTTAAGCGGCAGGAGATTTCTCTGCCAGATGAACTTTATGATTACAAATCAGCGGCTGCTCTTCGCCGGTTTGCTCCTAACGCTGGAGGGCTCTTGCAATATTAGATAAAGCAGTGCAAAGGAAGGAGTTGAGGCGGGTGGGAGTACAGGGCTTTGCTCCTCACTCCCTCACTCTGCCAACAAAATAGCTTCCACTTGAAAATCAAAGGCCTTTCCACCCAGTGTACTACATCACTTTCTGTCAGCACCCAGCAGAATGACCATGGATATTATTTTGACATCATTCGCTCCTTGAGCGATCCTACATCTGGCACGGAGGCCACATGAACCGAACCCTGTCAGAATTATTACAAGTTCACTAGGTATGATAAGGAACCCGGTAACCATTTTAATCTGCAAAAACATTAGAAGGGGACACGCGTTACACCCACAACCGGCAGACAGTCAAAGCCTTTACGTCCCGGTTGACTTGCTATCGCGGTAAAAGCTCCCACAGCACATGTTTCTCTTGCTCTCAATCGGACGCCATCTGGTTTCTCACCCGCGGGTAAAGGCAACTCCTTAAAAACCTCCACTAAGGTGTCTCTAAGGAGTTAAGATATCCTGTCTTATAACTGGTGGCTTGAGGAGAAAGAGGCCCAGAAATGACGCAGTGAGCAATGAATCCAACATCTTTTCAATTTCCAACTTCCACCTTGGCTCACATTCCCCACTCCCCACTCTTTCCTGGAAGCCAAGATCAGAGCCAAATGGTAAATCTGACTACTACGTCTAAGAAGCAGCCTGGTCTGGTGGACAGAGCAAGGACCTTGGGAGTCAGAAGGACCAGGGTTCTAATCCTACCTCTGCCACGAAGTTGCTTCCCAAACTACTCAGTGACATTGGTCAAGTCGCTTCACTTCTCTGGACTCAGCTCATCTGTAAAATAGAGATTAAAACTAGGATCCCCGTGGGGGACAGGGACTGTGCACAATCCAATTTGCTTGTATCCACCCCAGAGCTCAGTACAGTGCCTGGCACATAGTAAGTGCTTAACCAATACCATTATTATTATTATTATTATTATTATCGACTCTGGGGCTTGAGCAGAACTAGAGGGACCTGAGTGTCTGGGAGAAGCGGCATGGGCTAGTGGACAGAGCAAAGGCTGGGAGTCAGAAGGACCTGAATTCGAATTCTAAGGCTGTGCAACTTAGAGCGAGCCAGTTCTTCTCTGTGCCTCAGTTATCTCTTCTGTAAAATGGGGATTAAGACTGTGAGCCCCATGTGGGCAGGGACTATGTCCAACCCAATTTGCCTGTATCCATCCCAGCGCTTAGTACAGGGTCTGGCACAAAGTGAGCACTTACCAATACCACAATTATTATAATTATCACCCAGATTTAAACCTACAATGATGGAATGGATATTGGTGACTCTCTCTTAAAAAAACTTCTTTGGAGGGCGTTGCTGCTTGAGCTGGCAGTGAAGTACAAGGGAATATCATGACAGGTGCTGCTGGAGAGTGGGGACGGAACACAAGTTCCGGAGTCCGGGATACACCTGCTCTGTCCATTGCAGCAGGCCGAGGACAAAAAGCGGCCCGAGGAACCTTCCCACCCCTTGATAAACACACACCCCGCCACACGGAAGACACCCTGAAGCGGCCAAAACTCCCCACGTCAGGCCCCATCCTGCTCTCTCTCTGTCTTCCACAGCAGGGTGAGGATGAAGCAGCAGCCTGAGGCCTTCTGTTACTTTTAGAACATAGGGGTTGGGAATTTTTCTCAGTGGCTCCTGTGACGGTTAGACTCTGAACACATCCAGCCCAGGAGATGAGAAAAGGTAACCCCTGTGGTGTTTATTCTTCTCTCTGTTCTCCTTTTCCTTGTGTTCCATTTTTTGTTTTGCCTTCCTCGTGTGCCTTTTGCTACCTCTTCTCCCTCTTATCCTTAGGCCGTGGGCCCTTTGAGGGTCAGGGACTTTGTCTACTCAGAATCTGGGTCCTTTTTTCCCCGAATTTAATAGAGTGTTTTGCCCATAGTAAGTGCTTAATAAATATAATGATGACGTTGGTATTTGTTAAGCGCTTGCTACGTGCAGAGCACTGTTCTAAGCGCTGGGATGGATACAGGGGAATGAGGTTGTCCCACGTGAGGCTCACAGTCTTCATCCCCATTTTACAGATGAGGTAACTGAGGCACGGAGAAGTGAAGTGACTTGCCCACAGTCACACAGCTGACAAGGGGCAGAGCCGGGATTCGAACCCATGACCTCTGACTCCCAAGCCCAGGCTCTTGCCACTGAGCCACGCTGCTTCCCAAATATAAGTAACATCTACCGTCCTTATAACTAGTACTATGACTTGTTGTTGTCTTATGCTGTCACGTCGTGTCTCGCCCATAGCGACGCCACGGACACGTCTCTCCCAGAAGGCCCCACCTCCATCTGCAGTCGTTCTGGTAGTGGATCCATGGAGCTTTCTTGGCCAAAATACGGAAGCGGCTTCCCACTGCCTCCTTCTGCGCAGTAAACCTGAGCCTCCACCTTCGACTCTCTCCCATCCCAATGCTGCTGAATTTTGATTTGCAGCAGATTGCCTTTCGCTCGATAGCCACTGCCCAAGTTAGGAATGGAATAGGTAGGCCTCTGCTTGACTCTCCCTCCCATAGTCGAGTCTGGTAGAGTACTGGAAACTCTCCAAGTGCGACCCTGAGAGCTTAACTAATACGATTAGTAATTGCTTTATAAATGCTAGTACCACGATGACTAGATGTTCTTGTCTGTCCGTCTCCCCCGATCAGACCGTAAGCCCGTCAAACGGCAGGGACTGTCTCTATCTGTTGCCGACTTGTTCATTCCAAGTGCTTAGTACAGTGCTCTGCACATAGTAAGCGCTCAATAAATACTATTGAATGAATGAATGAATAGTAACTGATTAATAAATACTAGTTTCACTACTAGCAGTACGACTAGTAACTGCTTAATAATACTGTTATCACTACTGCTTATAATAATGATGGTATTTGTTAAGCACTTACTATGTGCCAGGCACTGTACTGAGCACTGGGATGGGTGCAACTAAATTGGGTTGGATACAGTCCCCTGTGCCTTTCGGGGCTCAGATTCTCAATGGCCGTTTTACAGATGAGTTAACTGAAGCACAGAGAAGTGTGAAATGACTAGCTCAAGGTCACACAGCAGAGAAGTGACGGAGCCAGAATTAGAACCCATGACCTTCTGACTCCCAGGCCTGTGCTCTATCCACTATGCCGAGCTCAATAAATACTAGTACTACTATTATTACCTAAAACATGAAAGTTTCCAAATCCGTCTGGCCTTGCTGGCCAGATTCCCAGTTGGCCAAAAGAGAGATAAGAAGGGCCCCATCTCTTGAGCAGGACCAGCATCTGTTGGCTAATAAGGAAGCCAAAACTGTAAAAGGGGTAGGCATAGCCACTCAAGACCCCACGGGCTTGAAATTAGTCTGGAAACCTGACAAGATGTGGCTCTTGCTGAAGATTTTCAGCATATCTTTAGTTTCAGCTGAATCAGCTGGGACCATTCATATCTCCAAGGAACCATTAATAAGTGAAGGAAGGGAATTGCACACAGACCCAGAAAATAACAGGGGAATGGATTCTTGGCGGAAGGTAAAGAATGAAAGGGTCTAGGGAAACGTGAAAAAATTGTTCGGAAAATGGGAGCAGGGTCCAGACAGTAGGAAATTGCAGAAGGTGATGACCAGAATGTCACTTTTCCAAAGAGTCAGCTGGAGAAACAGGAAGAACTGTGAGGGAGGACAGGGAGTGGGGTCCGGGATGCATGCTGACAACCTCAAAAAATAAAAATAATAATAATACTATCTGTTAAGAGCTTATTTTGTGCCAAACACCGCACTAAGCATTAGAGCAGATAGAGGAAAATCAGATTGGACATAGACCCTGTCTCACAGGCAGAACGAGGAGATGGAGAACAGGGCAGAGGGGTCCAGGGGGACAGATCTCTTTTTATAATATTTATTAAGCACCCACTAGGTGTCAAACACTGTCCTAAGCACTGGGGTAGATACGGATCAGTCGGGTCGGACACAGTCCCTGTTCCACGGGGAGCTTCCAGCAGAAGTAGGAGGGAGAACAGGTATTGAATCCCCATTTTGCAGCGGAGGAAACTGAGGCTCAGAGAAGTTAAGAGACTTGCCCGAGGTCATACAGCAGACAAGCGGCAGAGCCGGGATTAGAGTCCAGGTCCTCTCACTCCTAAATGTGGGCTCTTTCTGCTAGGCCATGCTGCGTTCCTCCACAACGTTTCTCTGGACTGTTAAGCTCGTTGTGAGCAGGGAATGTGTCTGTTTATTGTTATACTGTACTCTCCCAATGGTTTATTACAGAGCTCTGCACAAAATAAGCGCTCAATAAATGCCTTTTACTGACTGACTGAATCTAAGGGCTGCCGTCTCTCCTGCTCCAGGCCAGCCGCATGAAAGGGCAAGAGGCAGGTTAAGATGGAGCCATTTTATTCTAACTGCATGAGTTTCTCACTTCTCTCATCCCATCAAAAATCCCCAACATCTCAGCTGTCGGGTTTGTTAAAATAGCTGAATCCTTCATTTTGCCACGTCAACCCAAAGGGCATTGGTTTGCATCTGCATGGGTAAACGGTTCAAGTAATTCAGGCCCAGGTAGAGATTTGAGCCTCGGTTTGCTGATTTCTGCCAACAAACAGGTTTACCTGTATATGTGGATTAAAGCTATCTTTTGATTATTCATTCATTCATTCAATAGCATTTATTGAGCACTTACTATGTGCAGAGCACTGTACTAAGCGCTTGAAATGTACAAATCGGCAGCAGATAGAGACAGTCCCTGCCCATTGACGGGCTTACAGTCTAATCGGGGGAGACAGACAGACAAAAACAATAGCAATAAATAGAATCAAGGTGATGTACACCTCATTAACAAAATAAGTAGGGTAATGAAAATATATACAATTGAGCGGTTGAGCACAGTGCTGAGGGGAGGGGAAGGGAGAGGGGGAGGAGCAGAGGGAAAGGGGGGGAAAAGAGGGCTTAGCTAAGGGGAGGTGAAGCGGGGGGTAGAGGGGCAGCAGAGGGAGCAGAGGGAAAAGGGGAAGTTCAGTCTGGGAAGGGCTCTTGGAAGAGGTGAGCTCTAAGTAGGGTTTTGAAGGGGGAAGAGAATCGGTTTGGCGGAGGTGAGGAGGGATGGCATTCCAGGACCGCGGGAGGACGCGGCCCGGGGGTCGACGGCGGGATAGGCGAGAACGGGGGACGGTGAGGAGGTGGGCGGCGGAGGAGCGGAGCGTGCGGGGTGGGCAGGAGAAAGAGAGAAGGGAGGAGAGGTAGGAGGAGGCAAGGTGATGGAGAGCCTCGAAGCCTAGAGTGAGAGGTTTGAGGCACGGGACCTGTCTTCCGCTCAGATTCCACACAACATGAGCCCTCAGAGAGTGTATATTCCTCTCCGTAATACCACCAAGTATCATCTCCCAGGGACAGGAGAGCAGACTGTTGAAGGGTCAGGGATCCGTCAGGGCTGAGTGATGATTTCCCTGTGTATGAGTAACGGTGAGCAGTTTTTCTCCTGTCGTCCCTACGCTGGGTGAAAGCACAGCAGTTTGAAAATAATTAAAAAGTTCATCTGAGCCGATATGACCTGCTGCTTAATGGTTGTTTTAGTTCCACTTTCAACCCTTGAAAGGGAGCTTGGTAATTAGTATTTTAGGGTGAAATTCAACCCAGTCCACCTTGGTAACAATAGAGAGGGCTTAGTAGAGTAGACAGCAGAAAGTTGTTATTGCTTTCTAATTCAGATCTCCTGAGTGGCCAAGAGAGCTTCGTGATCGACGACTCATCTCCAGGGGTGCAGCACCAGAAGCACCGAAGAGCCGGGGGGCACATTCAGGGGAGGGGTAATGGAAGCTGCCCCCCATTGAATTTTGGGTCTGGATTCACAGCTACAATCACCCTGTTTCTCCACCAAGAACTGAACATTTCCGAGCAGGGCTGAAAAGAGTCTCTGAACAGAGTTAAAGAGACCCCAGATTCCATCTTTCTGACATGGTAGGTATTCATAGTTTGCAGGTCACTCATGAGCCCTGTACTTCCTGCTCCCTGGACCCTTATCGGTCCCCAAACTAACAAAAAAAAGAAGTTGGCCACTGAGATCCTGATGCTTCCCTATCAGCTAGTGCATCTCTACAACTCCAAGACCGTGAGTGCGAAGGTAGGTGATGGATAGTTGTGTGATCCACCGCAGAATCATGGCTTCAGTGGAAATTTTTATTGATGATATTGGTATTTGTTAAGCGCTTACTATGTGCCGAGCACTGTTCTAAGCGCCGGGGTAGACATAGGGGAATCAGGTTGTCCCACCTGGGGCTCACAGTCTTAATCCCCATTTTACAGATGAGGGAACTGAGGCCCAGAGAAGTTAAGTGACTTGCCCACAGTCACACAGCCGACAAGTGGCAGAGCTGGGATTCGAACTCATGAGCCCTGACTCCAAAGCCCGTGCTCTTTCCACTGAGCCACGCTGCTTCCAGCTGGGGATAAGTCCACTTCTTGGTAGAGATGGAAAGTCAGCTGGTATAGATGGAAAACCGAGACAGTGGGATTGAGTTTAAGCTAAAGCTGTAATATCTAAAGAGAAATGTACATTTCCACGCCCCACTTTCGCTCTGCTCCCCCTCCCCTCCTCTCTCCCCCACCCTCTGCTCTTCCCCCTTTAGCACTGTGCTCATTTGTACATATTGTTACCCTATTTATTTTGTTAATAAGATATATATCTCCTTGATTCTATTTATCTTAGTGATGTTGTCTTGTTTTCATTTTGTTCTGTTTTGCTTTGCTGTCTGGCTCCCCCGTTTAGACTGTGAGCCCGTCACTGGGCAGGGATTGTCTCTATCTGTTGCCGAATTGTACATTCCAAGCGCTTAGTACGGTGGTCTGCACATAGTAAGCACTCGATAAATACGATTGAATGAATGAATGAATTTCCAATAATAATGATTATGTATTTCCAAGGAAAGTCATTTAGTGTCTTCTGGGAAGATTTCTTAAGAAAAGGGAAGACAATTCTCTACGTGGGTTGCGTGAGGCAGAATGATGGCTTGGCAGGTCTCTCAGTGGCTCTTCCAGCTTTAGATGCCTTTGAAATTCTTTTTCTTCCTTTAGGTATTAATGGATGAGAAAGTAAGATACTCCATGCTGGGAACTGTTTTTTCCTCCAGAGTTCTCATTTTAATTAGAAGCCGTAGTAGATTTTTGCCCTTTTCCCTTCGCATACATTTTACCTCTCTGAAATGCAGGCCATGAGGGGGTCAAAGAAAGGTGAGAAAAATGCAAAGTCACCCCTATTTCAATTAGCCTAGCGAGAAGATCTGGTCCACAATAGCTCGCAAACTTCGAGAAACTTAAATTAACTTCAGTGCTCCACAGGCCTTTCAGGGCGGCTAATCCTTCTGGAAAACCCAAATGAACCTCGAGCCTGATGGAAATATCAAAGCCCACATTATTGACGGGGGCTCCCAGGAGCCAAGATGGTTTGTGCTGGTCAGCCTCATCAACCTAGATTCTAGCAGTCAATCGCAATTTATTTTCCACATTATTTAACTTGTGAGTAAACAGTGGGACGTTTATCTTGACTCTCAAGGCCACCTCGGCTATGATAGATAGGTTAGGGATTATGCTATAAAAGAGTTAGGCCTCTCACGAGCCTGAGAGAGAGAGAGAGAGCAGTAGCAATTTTTATTGCTTCACAGCCTGTACATTCATTTTTCTTTAATGAAGGGAACAGAGTCTCACCCAGAACAGGGACTTTTGCTTCAACCACCCAGTCCTTTTGTCATAAAAGACTCTTCTGAACTTTCCTAGGCACCCCATAGCCTGCCCTACAAGTCAACATTGCTGCTTTCCGCTGAGCTCCTTTGACCCCATATTGCAGTCAAACATCCCAAGGGTGTCCAATGGTGAGGGCAAGAGGTCAGAGAGTGAGCAGGGAAGTCTGAAATGCAAAAAGCCGAACTCGAGCTTCTGCGTGACCCAGGAGAGCACTGAGATTGATGCCCTCATCCTACTCAAACCCAAGATTGCCCTACTCTCACGCGGGACCAACTTGGAAATACACACAAATTGCCAGAGACCATTCAGGGGCATTTCAGGCAGAGCCGAGGAGGAGAGGGCTGAAGCAATCCCAGAATCTCTAGTATATATGGTATTTTTGTCTCGGACTCTCAGTGTGCCATAATTGTCTGAAATTATAAAAATAAAGTGCCCTGCTTTCAACCCATTAAAATGGTAAAATTTTGGAGTCTCAAAATGGGCTACGGACTTAGAGGAGGCAGGGCCAAAGTGAGGAACCGATAGAGAGGAGAGAGCAGAAAAAAGAAAGGAGACCAAGGAGGAGGGGGAAAGGAGAGAGTACAAAAAGAAAAAGGGGAAAAAAAAATGGAAATATAGGATAAAATAGGATGAAGGTGGGGAGATTTCTTTCCTCCTCTCCGACCGCTTGCCGCCAACTTTCCCTCCTCCATTCTCTAAGTTGTCCTTAGAACTTTTGCCAAGGCCTGACTTCTTTCTGCCCCTCATCTCTCTCGTCACCACTTTCTGGGCCAGGCTTGGGCTAGAAGTAGACACTAATAATGATGTTAATAATAATGTTGGTATTTGTAAAGCTCTTACTCTGTGCAGAGCACTGTTCTAAGCGCTGGGGGGGATACAGGGTGATCAGTTTGTCCCATGTGGGGCTCACAGTTTTAATCCCCATTTTACAGATGAGGGAACTAGCCACCAGGAATCAGGAGAGGGGTGTCAGTGGGGAAGGGGTGTCAGTGGGGGAAGAAGAAGTCGGAGACTGGTGTTAGGGAAAAGGGCAGGGGTGGTCACAGGCAAGGACCCTGTCAAAACAGGCCGAGCTCCGAGTAGGAGTTTCAGCCACACCTGGAAACATGGATGCCATTCGCACTTTGAAAGTGGGAATGAAAAGGAGTCAAGGATTTTAAGGAAAATGAAAACTGAGATAGGACGGGCTTCAAACGGCTCATGAGTCAAAAATTCATTGTCTCAAATATATTCACCCAGAAAACTCTCAGATTCATTCATTCATTCTTTCGATCATATTTATTGAAGCAGCATGGCTTAGTGGAAAGAGCCCGGGTTTGAGAGTCAGAGGACACGGGTTCTAATCCCGGCTCCTCCGCTTGTCCGCTGTGTGACCTTGGGCAAGTCACCTAACTTCTCTGTGCCTCAGTTACCACATCTGCAGAATGGGGATTAAAATTGCGAGCCCCACGAGGGACAACCTGATTACCTTGAATCTACCCCAGCGCTTAGAACAGTGCTTGGCACATAGTAAGCGCTTAACAAATACCATAATTATTATTACTGTTTTCAGAACCCTGTAAAAAGCATTTGGGAGAGTGCAATGCAACAAGAAACAGATACATTCCCTGTCCACAGTAAACTTATATTTTAGAGGATAATAGCAACTATGGTATTTGTTAAGTGCTTACTGCGTGCCAGGCCCTGTACTAAGCACTGGGATCGAGGCAAGAAATTAAGATTGGACACAGACCCTGTGGAGTTCAGTCTTAATCCCCATTTTACCGATGAGGTAACTGAGGCACAGAGAAGTGAAGTGACTCGTCCAAGGCCACACAAAAGGAAGTGGCAGATCTGGGGTTAGAACCCGAGACCTTCCGACTCCCCACGCTTTATCCACTACATACTGCTGCAGATTTGTGAGAAATCAGGGGTGAGCAATTCTGGTGGACTAGCTCCCAAATCTGTAGAGGCAATTGTTCCCATCACCCCTAAAGTGGGCACCTATGCCAAAGCAGCATGGCTTAGTGGAAAGAGCACGGACTTGGGAGTCAGAGGTCATGGGTTCTAGTCCCGGCTCTGCCACCTTTCAGCTGTGTGACTTTGGGCAAGTCACTCAACTTCTCTGTGCCTCAGTCACCTCACCTGTAAAATGGGGATGAAGACTGTGAGCCCCACGTGATTACCTTGTATCAACCCCAGTGCTTAGAATAGTGCTCTGCACATAGTACGCGCTTAACAAATACCATAATTATTATTATTATTATGTCTGGAAGGCATCACCTGTCCACTCTGCTGACCTAGACATTGCGATAGCCTACCTTAACTCCTGCCAGTCCTTTCTGACTTGTCTGTTCCCCAGAGCTTAAAACACTGCTTGACACCTAAGATGCACTTAACATATATATATATATAATCACCATCTTCATCATCTCTGATTATACAACCTCTCCCCTCTCCAGTCAGTTCTTCTCTCAGCTTTCTAAAACTCCTTTCTGCATACACCTCCCAATCAGTGGTTTTTGAGAACTTACTGTATGCAGAGTACTGAAGTAAAGAGGTTGAAAAAGCATCATACCATGGAGGTGATTAACGAGATCCCTGCCCACAAGGAGCTTACAGTCTCTTCACGGGGAGTAAAACATTAAAATGAATTCCAGTTAGGGGCCAAGATCCGCCCTTTCCTCCCCACCCAAACGGCTATCTTACTGCTACAGGCTCTCGTAATAACCCGGCTAAATTACTGTGTCAGCCTGCTCTCTGATCTCCCTTCCTCCTCTCTCTTCCTGCTCCAGTCTATTCTTCACTCCGCTGCCCGGCTCATCTTCCTGCAGAAACGCTCTGGGCATGTCACTCCCCTTCTTAAAAACCTCCAGTGGTTGCCTATCGACCTCCACACGAAACAAAAGCTTCTCACTCTAGACTTCGAGGCTCTCCATCACCGTGCCCCTTCCTACCTCTCCTCCCTTCTCTCTTTCTACCGCCCACCCCGGCACGCTCCGCTCCTCCGACGCCCACCTCCTCACCGTCCCCTGTTCTCGCCTATCCCGCCGTCGACCCCTGCGCCACGTCCTCCCGCGGTTCTGGAATGCCCTCCCTCCTCACCTCCGCCAAACTAACTCTCTTCCCCTCTTCAAAACCCTACTTAGAGCTCACCTCCTCCAAGAGGCCTTCCCACACTGAGTTCCCCTTTTCCCTCTGCTCCCTCTACCTCCCCCTTCACCTCTCTGCAGCTAAACACTCTTCTCCCCCTTTCCCTCTGCTCCTCCCCCTCTCCCGTCCCATCCCCTCAGCACCGTACTCGTCCGCTCAACTGTATATATCTTCATCACCCTGTTTATTTTGCTAAATGAGCTGTACATCACCTTGATTCTATTTATTTGCTATCGTTTTAAGGAGATGTTCTTCCCCTTGATTCTATTTATTGCTATTATTCTTGTCTGTCCGTCTCCCCCGATTAGACTGTAAGCCCATACAAGGGCAGGGACTGTCTCTATCTTTTACCGATTTGTACATTCCAAGTGCTTAGTACAGTGCTCTGCACATAGTAAGCACTCAGTAACTACTATTGAATGAATGAATGAATGAAATAGTAGAGTATTAGGCTATTTGCAAAAGTGTAAAAGTGCTGTGGGGCTGGGGTGCGCTTCAAAGGGCTTAATGGGTATTCTGAAATTTATTCATTTTATATTAATGTCTGTCTCCCCCTCTAGACTGTAAGCTCATTGTGGACAGGGAATGTGTCTATGTTCTTATGTTCATATTGCATATACTCTTTTAGTCCCCAAATCTACAATTTAAAAGGCTGATCTACTAAGCTCCTGAGGGTAGGAATCGTGTCTATTCCCAAGTGTTTAGTACACTGGTATGCCCACAGTGGTGCTTAAGAAATACTTCTGATTGATTGTTTGAAGAGAAGTAGCCATCAGAATGAATGGTTTCAGGGAAGGAAGTAGAGTGGGTCCAAGGTGAGAAGGGATGGAATCAGAGAGGCAGGTAGAATTGGGAGATTTTGAAAGCAGGTGGAAGATCTCCAGATAGAATGTAGCCACAGTGCAGAGTGGCCTAGCAGGAAGATCATGGGCCTGGGAGTCAGAGGACCTGGGGTCAAATTCCATTTCTGCCACTGGCCTGCCTTGTGGCCTCGGGCAAGTCACTTTACTTCTCTGGGCCTCAGTTTCCTCAACTGTAAAATGGGAATTAGATACCTGCTCTCCCTTCTGGGAGCCAACTGGGAAAGGGACTTTGTCCAGCTTGATGCTCTTGAACCTACCCCAGTACTAAGTAACAGTGTTCGGCATGTAATAAGCACTTCACAAATACCACAATTATTATTGAGATGGTCCTAGCTATAATAGTCACCTTCTCCCAAATCTTGTTTTCCAGGCTGCAATTCAAAGAACGCTACATATTTTTTCCCAAAATGCCACTGGGGAGTTGCTCTCTACTGGTTAATTCAGTGGAAAGGAAATAATGGTCAGGAATCCTCTGGGGGAATCGTTCAATAATAATGAATGTCTTCTGAATCCACATCCCCAATGCCGTTTCTAATTAGTACGCAGGGTCAATGTGCATATGAATCTCCACTTTAATTAAGAGCTAATGATGGATCCTGGGAGAGCATGGCACATGAGTTTTAAAAACCAGGGGCTCTGAGGACTTCCTCTCTTTCTCCAAATTCTGCATAGTCAAGGACCTAGCTCCATAGTAGTCATGGGAGTTGTAAGGAAATTGATGGGCTCCCTGGTAAATAGTGGTCTAATTATTATTCTCTGTCAGAGTCTCTTTACTAGATCTGTACCCTTTCCTTATGCTCATGTCCTGGGCTGCTGACGGTGTGAAACCTGATGTGAAGAGCAGCACCGTATTTGAAGGAGGAGAAATGATATTTATTGAGTACCTTTTGGGCATGAGGCACCATACTAATTGTTTGGAAAAGTACAATGGGAGTATGAGTTTTGTTCTCTGACCGGGGTGAGCTTACACTATAATGGGAGAGGAATCAAAAATTTGTGCCTAGAGAAGTGGGCAGGGAATGTGCCTGCTGAGTATGTTGTATTCTCCCAGGCATTTAGTACAGTGCTCTGTATACAGTAAGTGTTCAATAAATGTCACTGATCACATAAAAAAGCAGTATGGCCCAGTGGAAAGAGCACAGGCCCGGGACTCAGACAACCCGGATTCTAATCCCGGCTGTGCCACTTACCTGCTCTGTGATCTTGGGCAAGGCACTTCATTTCTCTGTGCCTCAGTTCCCTCATCTGCAAATGGGGATTCAATATCTGTTCTCCCTCCTACTTAGATTGTGAGCCCACGTGGAACCTGATCATCTGGTATGTACTCCAGTGGTTAAGACGGTGCTTGGCATAAAATAAGTACTTAACAAATATTATTACTATTATTATTAGTGACAAGCAGCATGGCCTAGAAGAAAGAGCAAGGGGCTGGGAGTCAGAAGGACCTGGGTTTTAATCCCAGCTCCGCCACTTGTCTGCTGTGTGATCACGGGCAAGTCACTTCACTTCTCTGGGCCTCGGTTACCTCGTCGGTAAAACGGGGATAAAGAATGCGAGCCCCATGTTGGACAGGGACTCCGTCCAATACGATTAGCTTGTCTCCACCAGAGTACTTAGTACGGTGCCTGGTGTATAGTAAGCGCTTAACAGATACCACAGTTATTATCATTATTAATCTTTTCAATCAATCAATCGCATTTATTGAGCACTTACTCTGTACAGACCATCATACTGAGCACTTTGGAGAGTACAACGTAGAGTACAGTGCTCTTAACATAGTAAGCACTCAATCAATACCACAGACCGAAGTTGGTCGTAGTTTCCTGAAGGAAAACCAAGCTCTGTATAATGATTTCCAGTCTCCACGGCAGCTCGCTATTCCAGGCTTCGGGCTTATTTTTCCTGTTGGGGTGCTGCCTCCTCCTTCTGGGCGGTGGTGAGCGGGGAAAAAGCCGGTCTTAGGATTCAAGAAAGCCCCTTCCTACTCACCTTGAGAGCGAGCTCGCTGTGGGCAGGGAATGTGTCTGATGTTATATTATACCCTCCCAAGTACTTAGTACAGTGTTTTGCACCCAGTAAGTGCTCAGTCCTTACAGTTAATAATAGTAAGTGAATGTTGAAAAACAAAAGGTCTAATTGGAAGAGATTAAGAGCATCCCAGGGCTCCAGAAAAGTAAGCTCATGCGGGAAGGGAATGTTTCTGTTTATTGTTATATTTTACTCTCCCAAGTGCTTCATACAGTGCTCTGCAAACAGGAGCAGTCAAGAAATATTCATTCATTCACTCACATTTATTGAGAGCTTACTGTGTTTAAAGCACTGTATTATACTCTTGGGAGAGTACGATAGAACAACAGAAACATCGCTATCCATATCGAGCTCACAGTCTAGAGGCAGAGACAGACATCAATATAAATAAATAAATAACAGATATACACACATATATATATATATATACAGTACAACTGAATGAATGAAAGAATGGCACGGACGACGACTCTGTGGTTCCCCATTATTTCCAAGGGAGAAACCGATCCTCTGCCTGGGTTATGCCTGCTGGAAAAGCAGCATGGCGTAGTGGATAGAGCACGGGCCGGAAGTCAGAAGGTTATGGATTCTAATCCTAGCTCTGCCACTTGTCTGCTCTGTGACCTTGGCCAAGTCGCTTCATTTCTCTGTGCCTCAGTTACCTCATCTGTAAAATGGGGATTTGAGACTGTGAGCTTCATGTGGGATAGGGACTGTGGTCAACCTGATTTGTTTTTTCCACCCCAGCATTTAGTACAGTGCCCGGCACATAGTAAGTGCTTAACAGATATCATAATTATTATTATTATTGTTACAGAGGATAGCCCCTTCTAGAAACATCATCCTTTCTTATCCTTTTGGGGTCTAGGAGCTGGGCCCAGGCAAACAAAATTAAAAAAAAAAATTGTGGTATTTGTTAAGCGCTTACTCTACGCAAAGCACTGTTCTAAGAGCTGGGTGATAGAAGGTGATCAGGTTGTACCATGTGGGGCTCACAGTTTTAATCCCCATATGACAGATGAAGTAACTGAGGCACAGAGAAGTTAAGTGACTTGCCCAAGGTCACAGCTGACTAGTGGGGGAGCCGGAATTAGAACCTGAGACCTCTGACTCCCAAGCCCACGCCCTTTCCCCTGAGCCACGCTGCTTCTCTCTGTGGGTTTTTTTTTTTTGTTTATTTATCCGTTAAGCATTTACTGTGTTCCAGGCCCTGTTCTAAGCCCTGGTGTAGGTGCAAAATAATGGGGTTGGACCTGATCCCTGTCCCACATAGGGCTCCCAGTCTTAATCCCCATTTAGGGATGAGGGACCTGAGGCACACAGAAGTGAAGTGACTCGCCCAAGGTCACACAGCAGGCGAGTGGTAGAGTCAGGATTAGAACCCAGGTCCTCTGACTCCCAGGCCCATGTTCTTTCCACTATAGCACGCTACCTCTCTTTGTGCTTCTGGGAAAGAAGCCGATTTTCAGTCGTCTTCAGTGTTAAGTAACAACGAGTTGTACCAAGTGCCTATCTAAATCTCCGACCTCAGGTAACCTGACAGACGGAATGATGGGTCCCCTCAGAGGAGTCTCACTGATAGGCTATCTGTTCTAATTATTCTGCTTCACTAGTGGAGTTTGCCTTCCCCCAGACAATCAGAAATAATAGCAGGGATGGCAGGAGCGAAACTACCTTTGCCGTGCAGTGTGGGTTTCCAAATTCCCCCATAGGTTGTTTCAACATCCCTACTTGGTCACGGGCGATGAAAGGATTGCTCCGCTGATCAACAAAACCGTTACTTTCTCTTGTCAAACCAGCACATCTGTGTCTGTGCAAAAATGGATTTTCAAATATTGCTCTGCCCTGATTTTAAAGCCATTCCCAAATTGCAGATTCAATCAGCTTAAGATTTTTAAAAAATCCTCCCCGCCTAGAGAGCATAGAAAAGAACCTCCGAATTTTCCTTCCCCCGTTCCTCCCTCCCGCACCCACTTCTTGTCTTTTGCCCCCTTCCCTACATTCCCAACCCCTTTTTTTTTCCGGTGCACTGACTGCTTCTGAAAGGCCTGGGTCTGAACCCACTGGACCCTCCAGATCCCAAGGTGGACATGGCTGAGGGCTTCCCCCAGTCTTCTCTAGCACTGGTTCCAGTCCCGAGCTGGTGCAGAGGGAGGGGAGGGATTGGGTGAAGACAGAGGAAGTGGAGAGAGACTGTGAGCTCATTGTGGGCAGTGATTATCTCTCTTTATTGCTGCATAGTACTTGCCAAGCGCTTAGTGCAGTGATCTGCACACAGTAAGTGATCAATAAATACGAATGAATGAATGAATGCAAATATCAGAACCTAAACCTGCTAACAAAAAGCAATTCCTCTAGCCTGAGTTCTTTCAAGCCCCTGACACCGTGAAAGACTTCCCCCTTCCAGGCACGGACTGTGGTATTCCAGGAGCCTGAATGGGGGAAGGCACTACTTTTATTAATAATAGTAATAATTATGGTATTTGTTAAGTGCTTACTATGTACCGGGCACCGGGGTGGATACAAGCAAATGGGGTTGGACACAGTCCCTGTCCCCTGTGGGGCTCACAGTCTCAATTCCCATTTTACAGAGGAGGGAACCGAGGTCCGGAGAAGGGAAGTGACTTGCCCAACGTCCCATGGCAGACAAGTGCAGGATTAGAACCCACGACCTGCTGCCTCCCAAGCCTATGCTCTATCCACTAAATCTAGGACGAAAGCAACTTCAGAAGACGAAAGCTACTTCAGGAACACGGAGTCTCACTCCATGCACCTAAGTTCTAGAAACGACGAGCTCACGGTGTAGAAAGGGTCCCTGGCACCCAGCGCTTAACAAGTCCAAAGGAGAAAAAATGACTTTCCTCCAGTATTTGCAATAGTGCTTGATATTCAGTATTTAATAATAATAATAATAATAATAGAGTAGGCAATGTGCCAGCTGGTCCTTTCTCCCCTCTGAACCTCAGTCCCCTCCACAAGGGCCAGAAGTGACAAATGCTTGGGAAGAACACAGTCAATCGGTGGTATTTATTGAGTGCTTACTGTGTGCAGAGCACCTGGGAGAGTACAATATAACCGAGTAGGTTTCCTGCCCACGACAAGCATACGTACAACTGGCTCCATCAAGGCCAGGTAAGGCCCATCTGGGACCAAAACAAGGCAACAGCTTGTGGCCGCCGGGTCTGGGAAAAGGAGACATTGCTTCTCCGTAATAATAATGATGTTGGTATCCGTTAAGCTCTTACTATGTGCAGACCACTGTTCTAAGCGCTGGGGTAGATACAGGGTCATCAGGTTGACCCATGTGAGGCTCGCAGGTAATCCCCATTTTACAGATGAGGCAACTGAGGCGCAGAGAAGTGAAGTGACCTGCCCACAGTCACACAGCTGCCAAGTGGCAGAGCCGAGATTCAAACCCATGACCTCTGCCTCCCAAGCCTAGGCTCTTTCCACTGAGCCACCCTGCTTCTCCATCGCTGTAAATCCATCCGGGTTGCTCCGGCCTGTCCGAGGAGGCCGGTCTTGCCTTTCGACCCCCGTGAGAGCGCTCTGAAGCTCTCGTGCCTCTCGTCCCAAGGAGGGCATCCCCCCGCCTCCCTGCCCCACCCAGATGCTGCCACGGCCGCTCTTCGGACGTTCCGTAGCGACACCGAAGTTGTTTGCCCGGTGATGTCATTGGACTGGTGGGGCGCGAGACACTCACTACGTCAGAGGTTAAAACAGGGTCTACGCACGTTACTTCAGAGGCCTATTTCCTGGAAGGCGGGGGAAGAATTTCAGGGAAGAGAATGTTGAGAGGGTGAGTGGAAGCCAAATCTCTGGATGATCAGTCATTGCCACGCAGCAACGTTTAGCGGTCCTCTCTCCGCCCTCCGTCTCGAGGGCTGGCAGTCCCAGCAGCTGCCCCTCTCACTCCCCTTACCCCCGCCCCAGACCCTAAAGCCTTCGTTCATTTCCCCAGCTTTCGTTTCCTTGCGTTCGTTACAAGCCGATCAGACATCGCTTAGCGGATGCGGAGCGATGAGGCGACACTGATTGAGGACCGGGAAGGGATTAATTGATCGATCTATAGTAATACTAATAATGGTGGTATTTGTTAAGCGCTTACTACGTGCAGAGCACTGTTCTAAGCGCTGGGGGAGATACAGGGTAACCAGGTTGTCCCACGTGAGGCTCCCAGTCTTGGTCCGCATTTTGATAATAATAATAATGTTGGTATTTGTTAAGCGCTTACTATGTGCAGAGCACTGTTCTAAGCGCACAGGGGAATCAGGTTGTCCCACGTGGGGCTCACAGTCTTAATCCCCATTTTACAGATGAGGGAACTGAGGCCCAGAGAAGTGAAGTGACTTGCCCACAGTCACACAGCTGACAAGTGGCGGAGCGGGGAATCGAACCCATGACCTCTGACTCCCAAGCCCGGGCTCTTTCCACCGAGCCACGCGTTTTACAGATGAGGGAACTGAGGCCCAGAGAAGTTAAGTGGCTTGCCCACAGTCACGCAGCTGACCAGGGGCAGCGCCGGGATTCGAACCCATGACCTCTGACTCCCAAGCCCGGGCTCTTTCCACTGAGCCACTCCGCTTCTCTATTTATTGAGTACCTCCTGTGTGCAGAATGGTGGGACTAGATATTGGTTGTAGTCAGATTCAGAGACCCCCTCAGCCTATGTGAGTGTGTTTCTCTGGATGGGTTCTATAAACTCCCTTTAAACAAATACCACTATTGTTATTTTATTATTATCATTATTGTTGTTGTCATTGTTGGCGGTAGCCAAATGACTTCACGAACTACCTTTCACTTTCCCATATGTCATTTCTTCAAATATTAAAGGGTTTGATCTAGGGTCAGGAATAAGATATGGCAGGAACCTATTTTAACTTGAATATTACAGAAACAGCGTGGCTCAGTGGATAGAGCACAGGCCTGGGAGTCAGGGGGACACGGATTCTCATCTAATCTCCGCCACTTGTCTGCTGTGTGACCTTGGGCAAGTCACTTCACTTCTCTGTGCCTCGGTTACCTTATCTGTAAAATGGAGATTGAGACTGTGAGCCCCGCACAGGACAGAGGTGGTGTCCGACTTGATCTTCTTGTATCCGCCCTAGTGCTTAGTACAGTGATCACTTAGTAATCACTTAACAAATATCATTATTATTATTATTATTAGATCAAGGATAAAGAGCCCCTTAGGGTACAAAATAGAAAATGTAGGTTAAAATTAAAATAACCCCAGCCACTCACCAGGAACGTCCGGGGAAGTGGAGGGAGCAGTCGAATCTACTTCGAAACCCCACCCCTCAAAGGGACAGTGACTGTGTCTGATTCCAACCTTTGTAGAGTAATGATGGTATCTGTTAGGCGCTTACTGCGTGCCAAGCACTATACTCCCTCGCAGCACTCAGAAGAGTGTTCCACACACAGTAAGCACTAAATAAACACTAGCACTACTCCTAGAAACGAGAAAGAAACAAGGCCGATCATCCCGCCTGGTTTATTTCAGCAGAAACGATGGCAATCTGCGGCTTATTTCCTGCCTGGTTTACTCTGCCTCGATCGGCCAGCAGAGAATCCGTTGTTTTCGCACTGCAGAAATAGCCCTGTGCTGCTCCCCCCAGATGGAGAGCAGGGGTCCGTCTGCTCCAGTCAAAATCGGAGGGGGAAAGTGGGGCATCTCACCCTATGGCACCCACTCCGAAGTCCATCTCATTCCCCGCCCGAGGCCATCCGCTCATCGTGGGTCTCCTGCGGGGCTTTGGCGTGTGGAAGTGCTGGCTACAAGAGCCCGGGAAGGCTGACGCAGCTACTAAAAGAGCGAAAGCCAGTTCAAAATGAAATCCAGAGGGTCGGCTTGTGCGGAGTCAGCGGTCGCGGGGCCGTCGGTGGAAAACCAACCCCCTCTCAGCCACAGTGAAAAGCGACGGGCAGCCCAGAGGCAGTGGCAAGAGGAAAGGACTGGTCCTCCCTGTCACAAGCCCCTAACTCCTCTTTTCAAGGAGTTTACTATCTTCATGTGGATGCTGTTATAGACCCCCCACCCCGCTTAAAGATTTCCATCCAGAAGGAACTGTACTGAAATGCCGAAGGTTTCTGCCAACTCTGTCCTATTGTACTCTTCCCAAGCGCTCAGTACAGTTCTCTACAGAGCACAGAGTAAGTGCTCTGTGGATACCATTGTTGATGATGATAACGCTGTTGTCTCTCCAAGCAAAGGGCTGTGGTCAGAGGTTCCAAACTTTTATTTACATTTGATTTGCTTTATGTAATAATGTTGGTATTTGTTAAGCGCTTACTATGTGCAGAGCACTGTTCTAAGCGCTGGGGTAAACACAGGGGAATCAGGTTGTCCCACGTGGGGCTCACGGTCTTAATCCCCATTTTACAGATGAGGGAACTGAGGCACAGAGAAGTGAAGTGACTCGCCCACAGTCACACAGCTGACAAGTGGCAGAGCCGGGATTCGAACTCATGAGCCCTGACTCCAAAGCCCGTGCTCTTTCCAGTGAGCCACGCTGCTTCCCATGTAGTTCAATGCCAATAAATAAGTTAAAAACAAGTGTGCCAAGCCCAAACAGACAAGAGGGAAAACACTGAAGATAATGAGGTGAGGGAGACGAGAGGTGATAATAATAATAGTAATGATAATAATGATGATGGTATGCATTAAATGCTTTCACTACATACCTCGCACTTTGCCGAACACTGGAAAAGCCAACATATGAGCATATCAGACACACATCCTGTCCCAAATGAAGCTCACAGTCTAAGGGGGAGGGAGAACAGGTATCTTACTCCATTTTCACAGAGGAAACTGAGGCCCAGAGAAGTTAAATGACTTGTCTAAGGTCACTCAGCCGACAAGCATCAGAGATGGAATTGAAACCCACGTCTCCTAACTTCCAGACCTGTCCTCTTCCCACAAGACTAGGCAAGCTACCATTCGAATTGTGCCTCAGTGATTACAGCATTGACAATAAGGATGATTTGGAGAACAAGGTGGAAGAGAATGTCAAAGGATTGCACGTCCCTGAAAAGCTTCATAGGTTGTAGCTTTGTAGGGTGTAGGTTGAGAAGCGGTATGGCCTAGTAGGAAGAACAGAGACCTGAGAGTCAGAGGGCCTGAGTTCCAGTTCTGACTCTGCCACTTTTCTGCTCTGTGACCTTGGGCAAGTCACTTACATTCTCTATACCTCAGTTACCTCATCTGTAAAATGAGGATCGAGACTGTGAGTCCTATGTGGGACAGGGACTGCATCCAACCTTGTATCTACCCTGGTGGTTAGTATAGTGCTGGGTAATAATGTTGGTATTTGTTAAGCGCTGACTATGTGCAGAGCACCGTTCTAAGCGCTGGGGGAGATACAGGGGAATCAGGTTGTCCCCCGTGAGGCTCCCAGTTAATCCCCATTTTACAGATGAGGTAACTGAGGCACAGAGAAGTGACTTGCCCACGGTCACCCAGCCGACAAGTGGCAGAGCCGGGAGTCGAACTCATGACCTCTGACTCCCAAGCCCGGGCTCTTTCCACTGAGCCACGCCCCTGGTACTTTGTAAGTGCTTAACAAATATCATAGAACAAAAGGATGACCAGAAATGATCCAGTGTGCTAGATCTACAGATGAGAACCACTGAGTTAAGATGAAAACGTGGGACAGAGACTCCGTGTGCATTTGATTACCTTGTAGCTAACTCAGCCCTTAGCACAGTGTCCAACAAATACTGTTATCATTATTATTATTATCATTATTATCTTCGGGGTGGGACAAGAGTTTTAAAAATCAATCCACATATGAGTGTAAAGTTTCAGTTGCCATCCCTGGTAAGAGAAATCTCAGTCTGTTGGGCCCCCACAATCTGCACTGGCCCCCAAACCTTGAAAATTATCCAGGGTCCGCAACAATGTCCAACCTGATTAGTGGGTAGAAACCTAGAAATTACTACAGTGCCTGGCACTTGGTAAATGCTTAACAAATACCGTTAAAAAAAGTCAAGTGGACCTGCGCATCTTAAAGTCATGTGCCTGATTTTTGGTAATAATAATAATGGTAATAATAATTGTGGTATTTGTTACGTGCTTACTATGTGCCAGACTCTGTACTGAGCACTGGGGTAGATACAAACAAATCAGGTTGGACACCATCTCTGTCCCACATGGGGCTCACAGTCTTAATCCCCATTTTACAGATGACGTAACTGAGACACAGAGAAGTGAAGTGACATTCCCAAGGTTCATTCATTCATTCAGTAGTATTTATTGAGCGCTTACTATGTGCAGAGCACTGTACTAAGCGCCTGGAATGTACAAATCGGCAACAGATAGAGACGGTCCCCGCCCTTTGACGGGCTTACGGTCTAATCGGGGGAGACGGGCAGACGAGAACAATGGCGATCAATAGAGTCAAGGGGAAGAACATCTCATAAAAACAATGGCAAATAAATAGAATCAGGGTGATGTACATCTCATTAGACAAAATAAACAGGGTGATGAAGATCTATACAGTTGAGCGGACGAGTACAGTGCTGAGGGGGTGGGACGGGAGAAGGGGAGGAGCAGAGGGAAAGGGGGGAGAAGAGGGTTCAGCTGCGGAGAGGTGAAGGGGCGGGTAGAGGGAGCAGAGGGAAAAAGGGGGGAGCTCAGCCTGGGAAGGCCTCTTGGAGGAGGTGAGTTTTAAGTAGGGATTTGAAGAGGGGAAGAGAATTAGATTGTCGGAGGTGAGGAGGGAGGGCGTTCCGGGACCGCGGGAGGACGCGGCCCGGGGGTCGACGGCGGGATGGGCGAGACCGAGGGACGGCGAGGAGGTGGGCGGCGGAGGAGCGGAGCGTGCGGGGTGGGCGGTGGAAAGAGAGAAGGGAGGAGAGGTAGGAAGGGGCGAGGGGATGGAGAGCCTTGTGGCGGAGCCAGGATTAGTACCCAGGTCCTCCTGAGTCCCAGGCCCATGTTCTATCCATTGTGCCATGCTGCTTTTCTATACAACTGAGCTGAATTATTTGAGTTAGAATTTTGGCAGCGTAGGTGGATGACTGGCAGCTCACAAGCCTCCTACCCAGTCATATAATATGGAAATAAAAGAAGACTTTCAGAACAGTAAACAGACTTTGGCTCTCTTGGTCGACTGGGAACAGGTGGATGAGAGAGAATCTCAGTGGAGACCAGACTGGAGATGTCTCTCTGTTCTCAGGACAGAGGTTTCCAAGGGGTTGCGATAAACTGCAGGTCGTCTGTGGCAACACATCAAACCGAGGAACAGAGAGTTCCTTGACTCTTAGTTGTGTTAAGGCATATTGCTGGTAGAAGATTACCGGTGGAAGGGGGGAAAAAACCCTAACGCCCCTGGCTCCTGCTGTTCTCAACTGGTTGTTGATTCTGAATTCGCAAATCAGACCCGATAAAGCCGTACGCCTCTGTGATTTAGTGGTTCCTGGTGTGGCTGAAGCTCGTGATGGTTCACAGAAGGAGAAGGCATTAAGCAGGATATGGGGGGTGGGGGCGAGGGGGTTAGTGGAGGGAAGCACCACCTGAATCGGCCGCTGCAAACAATGGCACCAACATTAACTCAGTGTGTTGCCCGGATCTGCTCTCACCAGCACTCCTAATCTCCCCTCAGAGGGAAAAAGGGGAACCTTCCCATTGGTCAAAGAATCAGCAGGCAAAACTGTTGTACTTGAATCTCTTCTACTTCACCGCCAACTCTTTGCCCACGTCCTGCCTCTGCCCTGAAATGCCCTCCCTCCTCATATCTGAAAGACAATTATTCTCCCACTTCAAAGCCTTACTGAAGGCACATCTCCTCCAAGAGGCCTTCCCTAAGCCCTCCTTTCCTCTTCTCCCACTCCCGTCTGCATCACACTGACTTGCTCCCTTTATTCATCCCCCCTCCCAGCCCCGCAGCATTTATGTACCTATCTGTAATTTACTCATGTATATTAACGTCTGTCTCCCCGCTAGACTGTTAGCTCATTTGGGGCAGGGAATGGGTCTGTTTATTGTTATACCGTATTCTCCCAAGAGCTAAACACAGTGCTCCGCACACAGTAAGCACTCAATAAATCCTTATGAATGAATGAAAGACCTCAGGTGTTGCGGAATATTGGCTATACTCCTCCCTTCCCCCGACCCTGCAGACACACACCGTTTCTCCCCATAAACATATATACTTTACTTCATCTGTGGAGAAAACAGTACTAATGAAGAAATTCACCTATGGTAATTGTGTGGCTGGCTAAGTCACTACAGGATCTACAGTGGCGGCCACACTAGGCCCCCATCGTGTGCGGGAAGCCATTTCAAGCTGAATCAGGGAAAAAACACCTTGGCGATTTCAAGCCTGTGTGAGACCTGCCATTTCGTCTCCCCCAAACTGGTTCCCGGCGTGCGAATCCCACGGGGGACAGGGACTGTGTCCAACTAATCGACTTCGATCAATCGATCCATCAGTAGTATTGATTGAGCACTCCCTCTGTGCAGAGCACTATAGCAAGCGATTGGGAAAGCATAAGCAGGAATTTCCTGTTATTGCAGGGGAATGTGGTAAACTGTTTTTGTATCTCATTTATTTTTATTAATGTCTGTCTCCCCCCCCAGACTAAGCTCACTGTGGGCAGGGAATGTGTCTATTATATATTGTTGAACTGTACTCTCCTAAATGCTTAGTACAGTGCTCTGCACACAGTAAGCGCTCAGTAAATATCATTGAATGAAATGGGAAAGTACAATACAGCAGAATTAGCGGACACCTTCCCTTCCCATAACGAGCTTAGAGTCTGGGGGGAAACGGACATTAATATGAAGAACTTGTACCTCACACCAGTGCTTAGAACAGTGTTTAACATAGGGCAAGCACTTAATATCATTAAAAAAAAATGCACCCTGCCAGTGTTTTAAGCCCGACACCGGGGGGCCTGGCCCACAGGGAATATAATGAGCCCTTGCCTCAATCTGCTCAAGACACTAAGCTGAAAGCTCATTTCTAGCCCTGGATAGATCCAGATCCAGACAATCCCAGGACCACCTTGGGGGTTGCAAGCTAAGTCCGTGAAGCCCAAGAGGGGAAGGGGCTTACTAGTCCAGTTCCTCAGGAAGGCCACCTTCAGCCTTCTTCCTCAATGATCAGCACGCTGTACCATCGACAAGTCCAGGACTCTACTTGGATTTTCCTCTTGTAATGCCACCAGGAAGCTTTTGTCACTTAGCGTGACCTAGGGAATTTAATAATAACCATAATAATGGTACTTCTTTTAAGTGCTTACTATGGGCAAAACACTGTTCTAAGAGCTGGGTTCTGTACCAGTTAATCAGATTGCACAGAGTCCCTGATCCACATTCATTCATTCATTCAACTGTATCTACTGAGCTCTGTGTGCAGAGCACTGAACTAAGTTTTTGGAAAGTACAAATCAGCAATGAAGAGAGACAATCCCTGCCCATGACGGGCTCACAGTCTGCTGGGGGAAGACAGATATCAGTACAAATAATCAGGCATCGATATAAATAAACAGAATTATAGATATATACATAAGTGCTCTGGGGCGGCAGGGGGGAAAGAGCAAAGGGAGCGAGTCAGGGTGACATGGAAGAGAGTGGGAACTGAGGAAAAGTGGGGCTTAGTCTGGGAAGGCCTCTGGAAGGGAGTGCGCCTTCAGTGGGGCTTTGAAGGCGGGAGAATGATTATCCAGAGGACTTGAAGAGGGAAGGTGTTTCAGGAGAGAGGTAGGACATGGGCAGGGTTCAGCCGTGAGACAGGAAAAATTGAGGCACAGTAAGAAGGTTAGCTCAGAGGAGTGCAGTGTGAGGGCTGGGACGAAGAAGAAGGGAGGTGAGGTAGGAGGGGGCGATGTGACGGAGAGCTTTAAAGTCAATAATGAGGAGTTTCTGTTTGATAGAGAGATGGATGGGCAACCACATAGGGCTCACACTCCCAATCCTCATTTTACAGATGAGGTAAATGAGGCCCAGAGAAGTGAAATGATTTGCTCAAAGTCACACAGAAGACTTAAGGTGGAGTCAGGATTAGAACCCAGGTCCTTCTGACTCCCAGGCCCGCGCTTCTCCCACTAAGCCACACTGCTTAGTGCTTTTGCCCTGCCTCTAACATGCTTGAAGCACCTGCCTTTATGTTAGCCTCCTCTTAAGGGCCACTAAAAGAAAAATGAACACATTTGTTGAAGTGGGCAGAAAGCCTCTCTAAAAAACCCCGTTAAAACACATTTTCATAAAAAAATTCCTATTTTTAATGACTTCTCTAAATTCTCTATTTAGGAGCCAGTGAAGTTTTTATCCATATACAGCGTACACTTGAGAAATAATAAAGCAGTATGGGACAACTTGCCCCCTTCATTTTCACAGGTACCTACGATTAATTTTGCATTACTTCATCAAAAGTATGAAATACGGGTGCTGGACAGAGCACGTGGGCTGACTGAACAACTGGTCCGCTTTGGACGGGGGCCAGCACACAGGTCTAGCTTTTTAGGACTGAGAGAGTGATTCAGGTTCCAATCCTCAGTGGGCTCCAAATTCTAAAATCCTGCAATTTCAGGGTTGTTCTGGGCATGTGTCTACTGGTCTGAGATCAGGCAGAGCTGGCAGACAAAGTGTGGGGGAGATGCAAAACTCTGCCCATTCATTATCTTTAAAGCGTATCTTAACTGGAAGCTTGCAAGCATCTTGAAAACACTTCGCTAACCTCACGGCAGAAATATTTTCCTAGATACCAAGTAGCCATTGCAATCCTATGGGAGCTCCCAGGGGAGGACTTCCATCTAGGGAAATGTATTTTTTAATGGTATTTTTTAAGCTCTTACCACGTCAAATACTGTTCTAAGCAGTAGGGTAGGTACAAGTTAATTGGGTCGGACACAGTCCCTGTCCTGCATGGGGCTCACGGTCTGAGTAGGAGGGAGAATGGTATCCCCATTTTATAGTTGAGGAAACTGAGTCACAGAGATGTTAGGTGACTCGCCCAGTGTCACACAGCGACCAATCGGCAGAGCCGGGATTACAACCCAGGTCTTTCTGACTTCCGGGCCCGTGGTCTCTCCACTAGGCCATGCTGCTACCATAAATTTTCCCATTTTTCATGATGGAAGCGCAAATAGTCTTTTCATCGCAGTGATGGGAGCAATTTTTCTGTAGTAGTAGTAATAATAATATTTATTAAGCACTTACTATGTGCAGAACACTCTACTAGGTGCTTGAAAAGAGTATAAGGTGGGAATTAGACACAGACTTTACCCCTCAAGGGACTCACAATCTCCAAATGGAGATGGGGGAGAGACCTGGACAATGGCACATCCTGAGAAATGGAACAATAAAAAACTAACACAGCATAAGGGCAAGGACAAATACCCAGTACACAAAATAAGAACAAAAGTCAGTAGGTAGCTGTGGCTGGGGGGCGGAATTTCGGGCTCCCAGATTCAGAATCCATGACACATTCGTAGCCACGTCACGAAGCTATCAATCATTAAAACCACATTGATTCTGGAAGGCTCCTTTCAAATTGTTAGGCTGCTTCCCACATTCACTATTTGCTTGCCATGGCATCCATTCTGTTTGAAAACACAGCCTTGAGAATAATATGATCTATTATGATACGAGAACCAGCGTGGTCTAGTGGAAAGACCACAGGCCCAGGGGTCAGAGGATCTGGGTTCTATATGCTGCTTCCCATTACGTGTACAAAGTGTACAGATCTGTAAAGGATTCTCGCTCAAAGACATTCACTCACCAATGCAACCTCACCATCCCCAGCATCGACTTTAAACTGAAGGGCAACTCTATACAACGTACATCCCACTCCTCTTCTACCTCCTCCCACCCCCAATCTTCCAAAGTGCTCACACCAGAACTATCACGAACAGCCGAGACTCTCTCTTGCTTTAAAAGCATGTGGTGGAGGATTGCCCATTTCAGTGAATACCCAAATCACACTCGATTATTTCCGAAAAATCACCTGCTCTCTCAGATCTGGAACAAGATCCTTTGCCACTTTCCTGGTTTTTGTTTTTCTTGTATGGCCCTGGTAAGCACTTATTATATGTCAAACATATGGTGAGGGTGGAGGTGGGGGCAAAGCCTATCTCTCCCTTCCCCTGGAGAGACAAGGGGGCCATCCCGTCCTGCCCTCCGCCTCTCGGGGCCGGCCCCGGAGGAATCCGGCCCCACCCCGGAGACCTGGAGGGGTGGGCCGGCCCTCACAACACTCTAGTGTTGGAGAAGCAGCATGGCTCAGTGGAAAGAGCATGGGCTTTGGAGTCAGGGGTCATGAGTTCGAATCCCGGCTCTGCCACTTGGCAGCTGGGTGACTGTGGGCGAGTCACTTCACTTCTCTGTGCCTCAGTTCCCTCATCTGTAAAATGGGGATGAAGACTGTGAGCCCCACGTGGGACAACCTGATTCCCCTGTGTCTACCCCAGCGCTTAGAACAGTGCTCTGCACATAGTAAGCGCTGAACAAATACCAACATTATTATTATTATTATTATTATTAGTGAGAAGTAGAGTGGCTTAGTGGAAAGAGATCGGGCTTGGGAGTCAGAGGTTGTGGGTTCTAATCCAGATTCTGCCACTTGTCAGCTGTGTGACTTTGGGCAGGTCACTTGACTTCTCTAGTCCTCAGTTCTCTCATCTGTAAAATGGGGATGAAGCCTGTGAACCCTACGTGGGACACCCTGATTTCTTCGTATCTACCCCAGTGCTTAGAACAGTGCCTTGTACATAGCAAGCACTTAACTTAAATCAATATTATTATTCATAAGCAACATGAAGCAGAATGGCATAGGGTATAGAGCATGGGCCTGGAAGTCAGAAGTCATGGGTTCAAATTGTGGCTCCTCCACTGGTCTGCTGTTTGACCCTGGGGAAGTCACTTCACATCACTGTGCCTGTTACCTCATCTGTAAAATGGGGATTGAGACTTTGATCCCCGCATGGAACAGGGACTGTGTCCAACCCGATTTGCTTGTATCCACCCCAACACTTAGTACAGTGCCTGGCGTATAGTAAGTGCTTAACAAGTACCACAGTAATAATAATAAACATTGCCCAAAGCACTGGGATAGATACAACTTAATTAGGTTGGACACAATCCCTGTCCAACCTGGGGCTCACGGTGTTAGTAGGAGGAAGAGCAGGAACACTGAAGCGCAGAGAAGTTAAGTAACCTGCCCGAGGTCACACAACAAGCGATTGGCAGAGCCAGAATTAGAACCCAGGTCCTCTGACTCTCGGGCCTCTGAGGTTTACACAAGGCCGTGGTGGGATTTTAAGGAGGCTGCCTCCAATTTATACTTGACTTAACTGACTTTCTGTTCCTTTTTCAACCCTTCACCACTTCTGTTTTTCACTTACCTTTCCTCCCTAATGCTCATGCCTGAATGGTCCTTCGGCATAGTTTATTGGCCCCTCTGTCTCTTTCACACAGACATGCTCAGTAGTAGTAATAATAATAATAATAATATGATGTGCCAAGGACTATACTAAATGCTGGGTAGATACAATGTTAAGCAGATCAGACATAGTCCCTGTCCCACATCCTCGTCTGCAAAAATGCATAAAATATGTTAACACAAATGCAGAGAGAGAGAGAGAGGTATGAGATTGGGGTGGTTTCCACTTACACGACCAGTTCCTGGATGCCTTTGGCTCCTGTGGGACTGGTTTCTGCACCACATCATCGTATGGGCAGGCTGGGGTGTGGGAAGAGAGAGTAAAATCTCCTTGAGGGCCCTGGGCTCAGGAGCGGTGAGGGTCCCAGAGTGAACGGGCCCCAGTGCCAGGTTCAGTCCAACCTCCATGCCTCCCCAACCCCATCCAAAAATGGTGGATGTCAAAGGGACACTTTTTATTTTTAATGCCAGGCACAGTACTAATCAGGTTGGAAAAAGTACATGTATGGGGCTCACAGTTTTAATCATCATTTTACAGATTAGGTAACTGAGGTATGGAGAAGTGAAGTGATTTGCCCAAGGTCACAAAGAAGACAGGTGGCAGAGGTGGGATTAGAACCGAGGTCAGAAGACCATGGTCCCAAGCCCATGGTCTTTCCACTCAGACGCTTAGTAGTATACAAGGAATCCTCAGATTTATGACAAATGACTTCTGAAAAACTGTGGCTCGAATCTTAATATTGTAAGGAAGAGCCATTTTTCATTTTCTCACAGGAATAATGTTATAAATGTGGGATTGGTACCTGAACCAAAATTGGATAACTTATTTTGCTCCAAATGACCCATAATTATATAGTCTATCAATTACAAATGAGTAAAATAACAATTTCTCTTGAGTCAGAGAGGTTCGTCAAAAGCACAGCTAATAAATTTCATCAGAAATAAAGCAATCATGAAAACCTTCCCTGTTAACTCTGCCAAGCAAACAAGACACGCTACCCACACACCTACTCCCCGCCTGACTCTCCTGCTTGGCCCCCTCATTAAGCTTTCTACACCATTCTCTCCCCTACATCATGGCTTCTAAAATTCTTTCCCGATTTCTACTGCTCTTGTTTCCCCCAGTTTCCACTGGTGTCCCTGGAGAGTCTGCCATAATAGAAGCTAATGTTTTAAAGTTGGAACCACTGTGTTGAAAAGCTGAAACCGTTATTTATGAAATTCTGTAAGTGCTCTTCACTTTAACTTGAAATCCCATAAGTCGAGGGCATCCTGTGTATGGTTTACGGTCATCGGCGTGACCACAGCTTTTCATTTTACTTTTCCCCTGAGCCCAGAGCTTCCCCAGTCCAAAATTAGGCAGGATGACAAAAAACAAAACTACATAACAAGCCTCTTATTATCACCTTTCAGCCTCTAATTAGTTTCAATGAAGAACTCAAACTCTCTCGCCTTTCCTGGCCCATCCTTCTAGTTCTGATCGGAGTCCGTCTGGCTCCCAACTTCCTAACTCTCTATGAAACAGTAAGCAGAAAGAAAGAAAGAGCCCATTCCTTTCCTAGGTGTGGAAGGCTTTGAGGAAAACCACTGACTCAAGCAGCATGCTGTGGTTGAATACCATAAACGATATAAGAACCTGAAGAGCTACTGAGGGCTAAGGCATAAAATCATCAACAAGCATTATTAGGCCATGGATCCTGAGGCTAGACACAGGCAACTGCAGTCATTCTCCACGGAAAATCCCCGGAAGTGAAATGTTAAACCTCCAACCTGCAACTTGATTGTCGGAGGAGTGAACGAACGTCCCAGAGCAGTGCTCAGGATGACGCCTCCAGAAGGCTTCTCCAGAGGAGCCCGCGGAGTCAAGGTTGAACGTCTTCCCTCAAGTAAAACCTCTGTGGGGCTCCCTTGCCTCTGCCCAACCTCACAAACATGCGGGCGGCTCAGAAGACCATTCCAATCATTTTGGGGATGATGGTCCATTTAAAGTGAGGCCAGTGACGAGCAATCAAAGTCTTGGATTGCGAGCCTACTCATAATAATAATAATGATAATGTTGGTATTTGTTAAGCGCTTACTATGTGCAGAGCACTGTTCTAAGCGCTGGGGGAGATATAGGGTAACCAGGTTGCCCACGTGAGGCTCACAGTTAATCCCCATTTTACAGATTGTGAGCCACTTGTGAGGTGAGGATTGTATGTCCCATTTGATTACCTTGCATCTCCCCTGGAGTTTAGTACAGTGCTTGACTATAATTTAGCACTAAACAAAGGCAATTATTATTATTGTTATTATCATTACCACGGCCATCATTATTATTATAGGAGGCTAAGCTGCTTCCCAGACAAAAGCCCTGCTCGCTGAAACTTGAATGCCATCTTTTTTATTATTATTAATGCGATTTGTTAAGCATCTTCTATGTGTCAGGCACTGTACTAAGCCCTAGAGTGGGTACAAGTTAATCAGGTTGGACACAGTCCATGTCCCACATGGGGCTCACAGTCTTAATTCCCATTTTACAGATGAGGTAACTGAGGCACAGAGAAGTGAAGTGATTGCCCAGGGTCATAAAGCAGACAAGAGGTGAAGCCTTGATTAGAACTTGATTTGCTGAATTGTACTTTCCAAGTGCTTAGTAATAATAATAATAACGTTGGTATTTGTTAAGCGCTTACCATGTGCAGAGCACTGTTCTAAGCGCTGGGGTAGACACAGGGGAATCAGGTTGTCCCACGTGGGGCCCACAGTCTTAATCCCCATTTTACAGATGAGGGAACTGAGGCACAGAGAAGTGAAGTGACTTGCCCACAGTCACACAGCTGACAAGTGGCAGAGCTGGGATTCAAACCCATGACCTCTGACTCCCAGGCTCTTTCCACGGAGCCACACTGCTTCTCTACCGTGCTCTGCACATAGTAAGTGCTCGATAAACACGATCGAATGAATGAACCAGGATCCTTCTGACTTCCAGACACACGCTCTATCCACTAGACCATGCTGCTTCTCCCTGCGTCTCTAACGCTGGGATTTGAGTGCCAAGAAAAATGGCTGCTTTGATTGAAACACAATCTCCAAAGAAGCGCTGGCTTGGCCCCTGAATTCCTTGGGGGTCCCATCTGACTCACAAAGAATACAACAAAATGCAGATTTGAAAAGGGTGAGCTTAGAGAGCCCAATTTTGTCCTGCTGTTTCTCTTGATCTCTGAACTGCTGTCAGCCTCGCAGCTGAGCTCACAAAGGCCCGCTCCCCCCCTACCAAGCCTCTACGGAGTGCTTTCAGGCCGCAAGGATCCTCTTTAGGGTGTTATCTTCAGCTTCAGCTGCTGCGGGTCTTTCCGAGCTGAGATGGGGTTTGCCCTGGTGATCTGCAGTTACGTGAGGTTTCACGCTGGCTGAAGGGTTTTGCTAAGACAACTTGCCGGCTCAAGATGAGCACCTCAGGTGGATGGACCCCAGTGTTCTCTCCCGTTACTGAAGAGTGCTCAGTGATTTTGCAAAGCAGCGTGGCTCAGTGGAAAGAGCACGGGCTTCGGAGTCAGGGCTCGTGAGTTCGAATCCCAGCTCCGCCACTTGTCAGCTGTGTGACTGTGGGCAAGTCACTTCACTTCCCTGGGCCTCAGTTCCCCCATCTGTAAAATGGGGATTAAGACTGTGAGCCCCACGTGGGACAACCCGATTCCCGTGTCCACCCCAGCGCTTAGAACAGTGCTCTGCACATAGTAAGCGCTTAACAAATACCAACATTATTATTATTATTACAAAGTGAAGAACAAACTGGTGCTGGAAATAATTTTCAGTCTTGTCTCTGCCCCTGTAATATTATTTTATCATTCATGGTATAGTTAAGCGTTTACTATGTGCCAGGCACTGTACTACGAGCTGCAGCAGATATAGAATCATCGGGTTGGACACGGTCCCTGTCCCACATAGGGCTCACAGTCTTAATCCCCATTTTACAAACGAGGAAACTGAGGCCCAGAGAAATTAAATGACTTGCCCAAGGATATACAATAGACAAATGGCGGAGAAGAGATTAGAAGCCAAGTCCTCTGACTCCCAGGCCCGCGCTTTATCCACTAGGCCGTGCTGCTTCTACTCACGTTCTACCCCATCATCAAGAGCACAGGAATGTTCAGCAGGGAGAGGTGTGTGCGCATGGCCTGGGGGTGGAACAAGGCCAAGAAAAGAAAAGGCCGAGATCTCTATATGGTTTGGGAACCAGAGGTGGGAGGTTGAGATTCAGGCAAGGAGAAAATCTGAGAACAGGCCAGAGCCCAGTATACAAGACTCAGAGGAGGCCTGGAGGATGAGGGGCAGGTGGGTCAATAAATGGGGACGGTAGCATGATAGACATCCCAGAGAAAACTGGGACCAGATGTGGAACCCCAAAGGTGGTAAAACAGGGGCAGATGGGAGGTGGAACACGCAGAGGACTAGACTGTAGCCCTCTAGACCATAAATCTGTTGTGGGTAGAGAATGTATCTGTTTTATTGTTATATTTTACTCTCCCAAGAGCTTCATAAAATGCTCTGCACACGGTAAGCACTCAATATATATGATCGATTGACTGACTGACAGGACTAGAGTGAACAGGAAGCCCAAGGAAGGGGTGTAGCCCCTGGGAACCAGCCAGAGAGAGAGAGGTAGGGACACAGTTCTATTATACTCATCGAAGGACTGTCTCCATCTGTTACTGATTTGTACATTCCAAGCTCTTGGTACAGTGCTCTGCACATAGCAAGTGTCCAATAAATACTATTGAATGAATGAAGCACTTGGTACAGTGCTCTGCATTGATTAAATCATTGATTAAATGATTGATCGATTGACAGTGAGGCCCAGCTGGGAAACAGAAGCCCCCCACTTACACTCCCTTCTGAATCGCCCTTGCACTTGAATCGCTATTTATTCACCCCTCCCTCAGCCCCACAGTACTTATGGACTGTAATTATTTTTTTTATATTACTGTCTGCCTCTCCCTCTAGACAGTAAGCTCCCTGTGAGCAGGGAACATATCTACCGGCTCTTTTATATTGTAATTCTTCCAAGCACTCAGTATAGTACTCTGCAAACAGTAAGTGCTCAATAAGTACTGTTGATTGATTGGCTGGAAGGCAGAGGGAGGAGACCCGAGAACTCACCGGAGAACAGAGGAAGATTGGTGATAAATCACAAGGAAAAAAAGTGAGGCAAGTAGAAAGAAAGAGACAAAACCAAGTTCTTCGATTTCTCGCAAACTGTTTTCAGAAGTCAAAATCAGTCACTTGAATTAGTTGCTTCTTCCTAGGAGGCAGATCGCTTTTGTAGAGAAGCAGCGTGGCTCAGTGGAAAGAGCTCGGGCTTGGGAGTCAAGGTCATGGGTTCTAATCCCGGCCCTGCAGCTTGTCAGCTGTGTAACTTGAGGCAAAGCCACTTAGCTTCTCTGTGACTCAGTTACCTCATCTGTAAAATGGGGATTAAAACTGTGAGCCCCAAGTGGGACAAACTGACCACCTTGTATCTCCTCCAGGGCTTGGAACAGTGCTGTGCACCTAGTAAGCGCTTAAATACCATCATTATTCTTATTATCAATCCCATCTGACAGTGGGATAAACTGAGGTTGCACCTGCCACTTGGAAGTAGACTTGGACAAAGGCTTCCTATTCCAAGTTTACAGATCAACTGTTTAACACCGGGAACCTTGCTATTTTTCTTGACCATTCCCCTGGAGCAGTTCTGAGAGGGTTTTACAGAAATCTGCATTCCTGTGGTGGACAGGGAACGTGTCTACCAACTCTGTTATAGTGTACTCTCCTAAGCGCTTAGTACAGTGTTCTGCACAGAGTAAGCACTCATAAATACAACTGACTGATAGATTAATTGTCCTGACGTGTGCCCCCCAGACACAGATTAATGCTGGGGGTGGATCACAACGACAAAAGAAAAACCCTCAGACTAGAACCAGATTCTTCCAAACTGAAGCAGTGCAGTGTGATGGATAGAGCACGGGCCTGGGAGTCAGAAGGACCCAAATTCTAATCCCAGTTCCGTTATTTGTCTGCTCTGTGACCTTGGGCAAGTCTGTTCACTTCTCTGTGCCTCCCGTATCTTATCTCAGTTAATGGAGATTAAGACTGTGAGGCCCATAGAAGGCATGGATTGGATCCAATCTGATTAGTTTATATCTCCCCCAGTGCTTAGTACAGTTTCTGGCACGTATAATTGGTTGGGTTCAATCCCAGTGCTTGATACAGTGCCTGGAAGATAGTAAGTGCTTAACAATTACCACAGTTATTATCATTATTGACTGTCTTTGTAACAGATCTTGGATTTGGTACACGTGGTTGTTATCTAGCAGGCACCATTAACTAGGTTAGGACAAGAGCAGTATTGGTCATAGTTCAGTTATTCAGACCTGGTATATAGGCAATAATGTTAAATAAAAACCATCCACAGGGCACTAAGTGTGCAGTGGTGGTTTAATTAGAGGTTCTTTGCTCTGCATTAGGAGAGGAGAGTACTACATTAGGCAGAAACAAGTTAAGGAGAGTACTCTGTCTTCAGGAAACATATACTACCTGTCAAAACTAATGATTCACCCAAATCAGCTTTCTTTCTTGTTATCTCCTGGAGACAGAACTGAAGATAAACTATCAAAGCAAATGACAGAGCACGCTTACTTTCTTAAGAACCACTTTAAAAAGGAGAAGACTCTTCAAAATTCTCAAGCAACCTGTGCAGCACCCCTTGACCCCAAACGCGCCATTTCTGTTATGGTGCTGGAAACAGTTAAATTGTATTAATCGGCTATCTTAAAATCACTACATAGAAATAATCTGTTGGTTGCCAATATCTCCAAAGAATATCTATCACCTCAGGAGAAACACCAGTTTCCAAAAACATTTCTGAAGAAGGAATTGCTGTGTACTCTATAATTTTGATCATTTAGCTAATTCAACAGTTAAGTGTCTAACCTCTAGCATGTAGCATCTTGGTACAGGAATTGGGGTTTGGTCAGTACATCTTGATCCTTTTCTGAATTCTCCTGAATCCTGACTTGGAATCATGACCTCGGGGAACCCATTTTATATATCCACTCCTCCGTCTTCCCTTCCTTTACACAAAGGCATGTGGCTTGACTCTGAATGTGTGAGTGTGTGCAGAGAAAGGGAGCAATTTGGGCTTTGTACTGGTATTTTCACATACAGATGGATAAAAATTGAAAAAGAAGGAGAGATATAATAGTAATAATAATAATGGTATCTGTTAAGAACTTACCATGTGCAGGCACTCTACTAAGCACCGGGGTTGGATACAAGCAAATCAGAATGGACACAGCCTATCTATCCCTTGGCTCTTTTAATGTAATTAGTATTTTGGGAGATAAGGGAGTCAACAGGAACAAAAAGTCAAAGGTAGAGAGCTTGACTTGATACAGCCTCTACAGTTCTTTTCTCTGCATTGTTGTTGCTTAGTAAATAAATGACAATAACAACCTCAACCTCAGTAATCAAAGCAAATAAACCAAAGCGGTAAATAAAACCAACCCATGTTTTGCAAGTCTGCCAGTCTGTATACAGTGCCAGAACTCCCTTCCTCCCCAGTCTAATTCTGGAGTAGAAAGAGCAGGTGATGAAGAATTTTTACGATCCATCTGGATTGTCCAACATTTAGACATCTCCCCCGAATTCTGCTACTAAATAAAAGCCACATGTCATGGGCAACCCTTTAGGGTGCTGGGAAATGCCGAAGTCCCAACTGCCTGAGCTTAGTGGGGTTGGTGAGAAAGCCAGCTCACAGGAAGTCCACTGGGGAAGAGGCTAGGAGCATCTGAGAACTATGGAGGAAATACGACCATACAGCAGAAACTGGCCTTGTGGATCGGGATATCGGGGTCACGCTAGGCAATACTTCCTGCTTTCCAAGAGCAATGAATGTTCATACTAAAAAGGTAGCTGGATAACAAATTAAGATTTGCTCCTTTCCCTATTTCTTCCTCTCCCTACCTCTTCAACCACAGTCATACTAGGACTCTGTGTCACCTACGCGTTTGGAGTTTACTCCCATCATACCACCCCCTACCTTTACAGACATATCTTAGAGTTTTGTTGCTCCCCTTTATCTGTAATTTACTCGACTGACTGTCTTCTCCATTGGACTGTATGCTTCTTGAGGGTAGGATTAGTGCCTGTTAACTCTATTTTACTCGCCCAAGCGCTTAGAAGAGTGCTCTGCACTCAGTAAGTCTCTAAACTGTAAGCTCGTTGTGGGCAGAGAATGTGTATGTTTATTGTTCTATTGTACTCCCCCGAGTACTTAGTAGAGGGCTCTGCACACGTGAGCTGTCAATAAAGACGACTGACTCTATAAACAGGATTGATTGATTGACAGTGGGGGAATCTACCTGACCGGGAAGCTCATCTCCTCATCCTCAGAAACTTGGGAGAGAAACAGCCCACCTGAGGCACCCACCCTTTGGCGGGATTCACTCCCACCACACCCTAGGCCCGAACTGTGTTCTTCCTTTCATTCATTCATTTAATTCAATTGAATTTGTGGAACGCTTACTGGGGTGCAGACCACTGTGCTAAACGCAGGGAAAAGTACAATAGAGCAGTAAACGGTGACCTTCCCTGCCCACAACGAACCCTTCAGGCCACAGACTCACATGACCACGGCGTGTCTAGCCCTTCACTCTCTCCTCTGTCTGTGCCTCTCTCCCAGTATGCCACCACGTCAGTCGAGACAAAAGGGAGTAACTGACACCCACTTGGGTGGCACTTTGCCCATGACCCTTGGGGACATTTAAGGGACCGACCAGTTTACGTCCTCACGGAAGGCGAGACAGAAACCCGACAGCTGCAGATGTGTGTCGCAGCTATGTCTGTCGTTCATTCATTCATTCAGTCGTATTTATTAAGCGCTTACTGTGTGCAGCACTCCGTACTAAGTGCTTGGAAAGTGCAATACAACAAAAAACAGTGACATTCCCTGCCCACAATGATCTCACAGTTTAGAGTGGGGGATACAGACATCAATACAAATAAGTAAAATTAAAGATATATACATAAGTTCTATGGGGCTGGGGGGGGGGGGAGACCAAAGAGAGCAAGCCACGGCGATGCTGAAAGGAATGGGAGTTGAGGAAAAGTGGGTCTTAGTCTGGGAAGGCCTCTTGGAGGAGAAGTGCCTTCAATAAGACTTTGAAGGTCGAGGAGACTCTTCCTATTAGCACGTAAGTTCCTTGTGGGCAGGGAGTGGGAGACCTCTTTGCTTTGTACTTCCCAAGCACTTTTAATAATATTTGTTCAGCGCTTACTATGTGTCCAGCACTGTTCTAAGTTCTGGGGCAAGTCAATCAGGAGAGATACAGTCCCTGTCCCACTTGGGGCTCACAGTCTACGTAGGAGGGAGAACAGGTATTGGATCCCTGTTTTACAGGGGAGGAAACTTAGGCACAGAGAAGTCGTGACTTGCCCAAGGTCACACAGCAGAAAAGTGGCAGAGCCGGGATGAGAATCCAAGTCCTCTGACTCCCAGGCCCAGGGTCCTTCCACTACACCATGCTGCTTCCACTTAGCATCCAGTGGATCGTCAATAAATGCTACCGCTACTTGAGGATTGATAAGAGGATCGGAGACTGCTTGCCGGTCAGGCAGTCAGTCAAATGTATTCACTGAGTGCTTACTGTGTGCAGAACACTGCATCAAGTGCTTGGGAAAGTACCATATAACAACAAACAGACACATTCCCTGCCCACAACAAACTTAGAGTCTAGAGGGGGAGACAGACATTAATATAAACAAATAAATTACAGCTATGTATAAAAGTGCTGTGGGGATAATAAAGCTGGTATTTGTTAAGCGCTTACTATGTGCAGAGCACTGTTCTAAGCGCTGAGGTGGATACAGGGTAATCAAGTTGTCCCACGTGAGGCTCACAGTTAATAACCATTTTACAGATGAAGGACCTTAGGCCCAGAGAAGTTGTGACTTGCCCACAGTCACACAGCTGACAAGTGGCGGAGCTGGGATGGGAGCAGGGGGCGAGAATATAGGGAGCAAGTCAGGGTGTCGCAGAAGGGAGTGGGAGAAGAGGAATGGAGGGCTTAGGGAAGACTTCTTGGAGGAGATGTACCTTCATTTGGGCTTTGAAGGGGGCAAGAATAAATGTCTGTCAATATGGGGACGGAGGGCGATCCAGGCAAGACGCAGACGTGGGTGAGAGGTCGGCGGCGAGACAGACGGGATCGAGGTTTTCGGGCACAGTGCTCCCACCACTACTCAGGTGACAGACCCTATTTCTTATTTATAGATGAATTTCTGTTTAGGATATTTATTTTGGTCTGGTTTATCTCATTTATTTTCTGTTTAGCTGTTTCCTTTAATGATGTTGTTTAGCTGTTTCCTTTAATAATATCCTGTGGCAGTAAGTGGTTCTGAGGACCACATCCTTTCCTCCCTGCCGCTTGACCCAGTCATCAGCAAGCCGATCGGTTTCACTTTCCTATGGCTGGCTCTAAATCAGGCAAATACATGCTCTTCAAAGAACATATAGAGGAAAGAATACGGCCCACCTATATTTTCCGATGCCTGTGGTTCCTCCGTAATTTCTTAAACTCCTTAAACCGCTCTCCATAAACGTCTGCTATCAACACACACCAACTTCCCTTTATTAACAACAATTATTGTGTATCTGTTAAACGCTTACTATATGTCACACAGTGTACGAAGCCCTGAGGTACACACAAAATAATCACATAAGAAATCGTCCCTATCCTACATGGAGCTCGCCGTCTTAAATCTACACGGTCACAGTCCCGTGAAAGCGTACAAAAAAGAGGAATCAAATGATGTAGCAAAGCTACTTGTTGTAAATATTATTGCCATATTTAATCATATTAATGTCTGCCTCCTCCTCTAGACTGTAAGCTCATTATGGGCAGGGAATATGTTCTGTCAAGTACAGTACAGATCCTTACAGATCCTGTTAGTACAGGGCCCTGCACATAGCAAGTTCTCAATAAATATGATTGATTGAGTGACTGAAATGTGTTTTAAAGCACACTAGCTGGTTTCACCGGTCTGCTGCTCGATTTCGTTTTGTCTCTACCTCCCCGATTTCTCTCAGATCATAAGCATAATAATGATAATAATAATTGTAGTATTAAAGTGCTTACTATATGTCAAACAGTACTAAGGATGAGGGTGGATATAATAATAACAATAATAATAATAATAATTGTGGTATTTGTTAAGAACTTAGTAAGTACCAAGCACTGTACTAATTGCTGGGATAGACAGAAGATAATCATAACCCACATGGGGCTCACGGTCTAAATAGGATGGAGACGAGTTTTGAATCCCCATTTTGCAGAAGAAGGGACTAAAGCACCAACGAGTTATGTGAAATATTCAAGTTTACAGAGCAGGCAGGTGGTCAGAACTAGGATTAGAACTCAGGTCCAAGGGCTCCCAGGTCCTTGATATTTCCATTAGGCCACAGTGCTTCACTAGAAGACAATCAAGTCAAAAACACTCCCTGCCTCACATGGGGCTCGTTGTCTAAATAGGAAGGAGTACAGATATTTCATTTCCAGTTTCCAGGTGAGGAAACTGAGGCACAGAGAAATGACTTGGGCAAGGTCACTCAACATGACTCCCAGACCCATGCTCTTGTAGTCCATAAGTTCCTTGAGGGCAAGGATCGTATCTACCAACTCTGTTGTGCTGTATTTTCCTAAACGGCACACTGTAAGCATTCAGTAAATAGCAGTGATTGATAAGCATCTTGGTCGGTGCTTATTTTCAAGGCTGCTGTGAATCTTTTCTTGGATAACCCTTAATGCAAGAAGGCACTAAACTGGCTTGCTCCAAAGCCCCTTATCAGTACATGTATCAGTCATCCTGTCTGTGACAATTTTCCTTTCAAAGGTAAGATATTAGGCAGAGTTTTCCGGGTTTACTGCTCAGTTAGACCCCAACCTTTTTGTAAAAAAATGCTATCTGTTAGGTGCTTACTGTGTGGTATGTGGCGTAGATAGAAGATAACCGGGTTGGACAAAGTCCCCGTCCCACATGGGGCTCACAGTATTAATCCCCATTTCACAGATGAGGTAAATGAAACACAGAGAATTTAAGTAACTTGTCCAAGGTCACACAGCAGACAAGCGGCAGAGCCAAGATTAGAACCCAGGTCCTTCAGACTCCCAGACCCATGTTCTATCCACTATGCCACGCCACTTCTCAATCTTCCACTCCCGCATGCACTTTAAAGCTTGGAAATCATTCATTTCGGTTTTAAAAGGTTTAGGGGCCGAACAAGTTACGTAGCTTTGAAGAGTGGCTTCTGCGGTGGCTTTTCTTGAAGGTGTTTAACCTATATGCATACAAATGCAGTTTTAGAGCTGAACCTCATCCTGCTTCTTTGTGGCTATTATATCTGCCAAGTAAAGAAGCATGCATTTTGCAAATGCTTTATCTACCTCAGTGATTGATTGTCTGTTTCAGATCAACCTGGTTATGTAAATCCTCCTTATATTCTATGCCCTCTGACCTCTCAAAGGTCCATCAGATTCATCCATTCATTCAAAAGTATTTCTTGAGCGCTTACTGTGTGCAAAGCACTGTACCGATCTACTTTGGGCAAGTCACTTAACTTCTCTGGGCCTCAGGTACCTCATCTGTAAAATGGGGATGAAGACTGTGAGCCCCACGAGGGACAACCTGATCACCTTGTATCTATCCCAGCGCTTAGAACAGTGCTTTGCACATAGTAAGCGCTTAACAAATATTATTATTCACCTCTGTTTCTGCAGGGTAGGCTGATAGTCCAGGATCTACTGCCCAAGACTACCTGGCAGAGATGGGGCACCTCTCTCTTTAAAGAGAAACCAATTAATAGATGTGAAGGGTTCTCTTAGTCCAGAGCAATAGCTGCTGCCTTTGTAGAGAGGCAGCATGGTGTAATGGATAGAGCACGGGCCTGGGAGTCAGAAGGACCTGGGTTCTAATTCTGGCTCTGCCACTTGCCTGCTGTGCGACCTTGGACAGTTTGCTAAATTTCTCTGTGCCTCAGTTACCAGATCTGTAAAATGGGGATTAAGACCGTGATCTCCATGTGGCATGAGGACTGTGTCCAACGTGATTAGCTTGTATCTAGCTTGTATATGTGCCTGGCATATAGTAATCGCTTAACAAATACCCACAGTCTATGTGAACTAGGTTGGAAAAGCAGCACGGCCTAGTGGAAAGAGCACGGACCCGGGAGTCAGAGGACCTGGGTTCTAATCCGGGCTCTACCACCTGCCTACTGTCTCATCCTGGGCAAGTCACTTTACTTCTCTGTGCCTCAGTTCGTTCATCTGGGAAAAGGGGATTCGATACCTATTCTCCCTCCTACTTAAACTGTGAGCCTCATGTGGGACTTGAATATCTTGTATCTACCACAGCTTGGCACATAGTAAGCACTTAACGAATACCACAATCATCATCTTCTTGGAATCATTTCCTCGTTCATCTCTTAGTCCTTCAGTGCTCTGGACTATGCTGTGGCCAGGGGTTGGTAGAGTCCAGTCAACTGCCCTGAAGTTGTTTTTCACTGGCCCTTGCTGATGATATTCCACTTCCCAGTCTCTGATCCCAAGGCACTTCCCAATAGGCCGACTCCAAGACCATCATTACTATTATTTTATTTATGGTGTTTGTTAAGCGCTTACTACGTGCTGAGCACTGTTCTAAAGCACTGGGGTAGATACAGGGTAATCAGATTGTCCCACGTGGGGTTCTCATTTTTAATCCCCATTTTTACAGATGAGGTAACTGAGGCAGAGAGAAGTTAAGTGACTTGCTCAAGGTCACACAGCAGACTAGTGGCAGAGGCGGGATTAGAACCCATGCCCTCTGACTCCCAAGGCCGGGCTCTTTCCACTAAGCCACACTGCTTCTCTGGCTCTATCAGGGAGCCATTCTCCCGACTCCAGGCAAGACTGAACCTGAGCCATCTCTTTCAGATGTGATCTATCCATTTTCAGAGAAAGAAGTCTCCAGAGAAGCAGACTTTCCCACAGGTTGATTTTGATGTTCAACAATCTTGAATCACGAAATTCTTATGTTTTTATCGCTTCAAATTCAGACACCTCATAAAACAGCAACCTGAAGTAATCACATTCATACTCTACCAGTTCTGCCTGTCCATTTCAATCAACTGTTAAAATTTATTAACCTCTTACTCCATGCAGAGCACTGAAATAAGCACCTGAGAGCGTAAAATGGAACAGAATTAGTACACACGTTCCCTGCCGACAAGGAGCTTAAAGTCTCCAATCACTCAATGGTATTTATTGAGTGTTTACTGTATGTAGAGCACTATATTCATTCATTCATTCATTCATTCATTCATTCATTCATTCATTCATTCACTGTACTAAGTGCTTGGAATGTACAAATCGATAACAGATAGAGACAGTCCCTGCCCTTTGACGGGCTCACGGTCTAATCGGGGGAGACGGACAGACAAGAACAATAGCAATAAATAGAATCAAGGGGATGAACATCTCATTAAAACAACAGCAAATAAATAGAATCAAGGTGATGGACATTTCATTAACAAAATAAATAGGGTAATGAAAATATATACAGTTGAGCGGACGAGTACAGTGCTGAGGGGATGGGAAGGGACGGGGGAGGAGCAGAGGGAAAGGGGGGGAAAAGAGAGTTGAAGGGGGGGCGGGTAGAGGGAGAAGGGGAGCTCAGTCTAAGAAGGCCTCTTGGAGGAGGTGAGCTTTAAGTAGGGTTTTGAAGACGGGAAGAGAATGAGTTTGGCGGAGGTGAGGAGGGATGGCGTTCCAGGACCGCGGGAGAACGTGGCCCGGGGGTCGACGGCAGGTTAGACGAGAACGGGGGGACGGTGAGGAGGCGGGCGGCCGAGGAGCGGAGCGTGCCAGGTGGGCAGTGGAAAGAGAGGAGGGAGGAGAGGTAGGAGGGGGCAAGGGGATGGAGAGCCTGGAAGCCTAGAGTGAGAAGTTTAAGTAAGTTTAAGTTAAGTGAGTAGTAAGTCCTTGGGAGAGCACAATACAGTAGAGATGGTAGAGATGATTCCTGCCCACAAGGAGCTTACAGTCTAGAGGAAGCGCTTACAGTATATACTACATCTCTCCTTTCCTCTACCCGCTTTCCTCTTCCTTCTCTGAAAGAGTTCTCGAAGAGGGTTTGAGGGCCCCGAGCCTTCTCAGGCTTTTGTCGGCAATTCCAATCAATACCTGTGTGCCAACCATTGTACAAAGCGCTTCAGAGAATTCAACAGAAACAATACATGGAATCCCTGCCCTCAAGGAGGTTAGGTTCTAGTGGAAGGACAGCAGAGTTCATAAGTCTTCAGGGGACTGGTGGGTGGTTGAGTATTTAAGTGCTTCGGTGGCAGGGAAGGACTGAATGGTAGTTGGGGGCTATGAAGTGGGGAAGCTAGAAGACTTCCTTGCCCTCATGTGGGAAAAAGAATTAATTGCCCCCTCCCATTCTGCATGCAATGAAGCAGCGTGACCTAGTGGAAAGAGCACAGGCCTGGAAGTCGGAGGACCAGGGTTCTAATTCCCGCTTCGCCACTTGTCTTCCGTGTGACCTAGGGCAAGTCACTTAACTTCTCTAGGCTTCAGTTCCCCCATCTGCAAAATGGGGATTTGATATCTGTTTTCCCTCCCACTTAGGCTGTGAGCCCGACGTGGGACCTGATAATCTCGTATCTGCCCCGGCACAAGGTTTGGCTGCATAACTACCACCATTATTAAATCAATCTCAATCCCCAGCATTCATTCATTCAGGCATATTTATTGAGTGCTTATTGTGTGCAGAGCACTGTACTAAGTACTTTACAGGCATAAAGAGAGGGAATCCCTGCCTACGATGGGATTGCAAGCTAGAGGCGGGGAGGCAGACATCCAAACAAGTAAGCAGGCATCAATATAAATAAATACAATTATAGATATATGTATAAGTGCTACGGGGTAGATTGTGACTGTGATTGTGAGTAGTAGCTTTGGAATGGAAGAGTGGAGTGTTAAGCGGTTTCCCCGGAGAAACTGAGGTACCACTGCACTGTGCCCTAGTGGTTAGAGCACAGGCCTGGGAGTCAGAAGGACCTGGGTTCTAATCCCAGCTCTTGCTACTTGTCTCCTGGACGACCTTGGGTCTGCACCTACGTTACCTCACCTGTAAAATGAGGATGAAGACCGTGAACCCCATCTGCGACAGGGACTACGACCATCTCGATTTGCTTGTTTCCACCTCAGCGGTTAGTGCAGTGTCTGGCACACAGTGAGTGCTTAATAATTACGACAATTATTACTGTCATTATGATTATTAACTCAGACAAAGAGAAGCACATGACCACTGCTGCCTGTGGCCGGTCCCCAGATGGTACACACCGTGAGGCAGCTGCCTCGCTCGCTCGCTATCTGCAGACACCTCGGTGATGCCGAGGACAGGGTGTTTTCTTGTCTTCGCACGTGTGTATCTTTCCTTCTCCAAGTCTCTGGTGTTTTGTGTGCCTGTGTCTCTGTTTGTGTGTGTGTGCGCCTGACTGTCACACCCCAGTGCCTTTTCAAGCCAACTCCCCTCCTTCCTCCTGCTCTAATTATTAAGCAGTGTGAATTTTTTTAAAAAAAGAAGATGGATGCCAGAAGAAAAGGGGAATGAAAAGAGGGGAGAAAGATAAATATCCCCCACCCCTGAGTGACTATATTCAGGTGACAAGTGACAGGCACGCTGAGGGAAAGGGAAAGGGGAATGGGAAGACTGACACATTTTTCCATTCAGAAACATCTGATTTGAGGCTGGGGTTGATCTGAAATCTTGGGCTTACTTGGTTTGGGAGCAGTGAAATGAATCTCTCAATAAAATGTAAGCCCAAGAGTTTAGCGTCATGATGCCTGGAATCATTTGCACACTGGACCCTGGATGTGTGTGTGTGTGTGTGTGTATGTAAATAAAAAATAGTATTTGTTAAATGCTTACTATAAGCCATGCACTTTACTAAGATGCAAGATAATTGGGTAGGACGCAGTCCCTGGCCCACATAGGGCTCACCATCTTAATCCCCATTCTACCGCTGAGGTAACTGAGGCACAGAGAATTTAAGTGCCTTGTCCAAGGTCACAAAAGTGAGGGAGCCAGGATTAGAATCCAGGTCCTTTGACTCCCAGGCCTGGGCTGTTTCTACTACACCACACTGCTTCTCTTTCGCAGAGGAAGAAAGACGTGTGGGACAACAGTGAAGCTGGGCTCTAATCAGGGTTCCACCCTTTGGGCTAGACACTGAATCTATGGCTAGACGTTCATCATGAAGAAGAGTAGTTGCAATCCAACCCCAGAAAGAGTCAAGAGGGGAAAACAGAATGAGACAGTTGGGGGGTTGGCTGCGGGGGGTGGGGATGGGCGGTGAGACGGAGAATGGGGGAGAGGGAGAAGCAGGGGCAGGGGATAGGAAAAGGGAGAGAGAGAGGAAGAGTCAGTCATATTTACTGAGCACTTACTGTGTGCAGAGCACTGTGCTGAGCTCTGGGAAGAGTACAATACAACAATATAGCAGATACATTCCCTTCCCACAATGGGAGAAAGAGGGAGAGGGAAAAGAAGAGGGAGAGGAAGGAGAGGGAGAAGGGGAGAGACGGGGAAGAGAGAGAACACTAGCATTTTGGCTGGAACACCAATATGTTAAATCTCCTTAATTTCGTGGGAAGACGGAATGGAGATGACTAGGTGGCAGAGACAGAGGCAGGCGGAGACCCGGAGAGGCAGACGGACAGAGGCAGGCTGAGATGAGAGAAAGAAAATGAGGAAGAAAGTGTGTGCATGTAGAGGGATTGTGGAGGCATCTCAGAGTTCCTGCGCTCTGCAAACACCTACACAGTGAGGATTCAGAGGGAGCGGATGGCATGGAAACCACCCGCAGAACGCCCCCTGAGTGGGTGGGGTGTGGATTCGGTGCCTTTGCTCACAGCTTTCTTTCACCAGGGACTTTGGTGGGCTCGGGGAATGACTGGGACAAGGATGAAAATTGCAAGCATGTTATACAAATCAGAGAAAAGGAACCCTCATCAATCAGAGGATTGAGCCGGCGTTAAAATGTTCTGAATGCAGTAGAAGTCATTTAGTTGAAGCTGGACCCTATCTTGTCACAAAAGATTTCAGAGATGATTCGGGGGGGGGGGGGGTATGTAAAGAAGGGGGAGTTTCAAGGGGAGAAAGAGATTCCCTGAGACTCCCTCCATGTCCAAGGAGGGACTGTCTGGGATGAAGCCAGAAAGATTCTTCATCCACCAACAGGCCCTCGTGTGCTGCTGCTGTTTTGTGCTCCCTCGTTCGTGACTTCTGGAAAAAGTTTTCCCGCGCTGATGGCAATCTTTCTACTAAAGCCAGCGGAGAAAACCAAGCTTACTCTTTTGAGGGAAGTAGATAACTGACAAGGAAAAATGCACTTGCCCTGTTGGTTTTGCCGCATTGACGATTGCTTTTGGGGCAGCTCTGATGAAAAACAGATGAGAAAAGCTGTTCTGTTATTTAGCATATGAGGAGAACACATTTTGGTTTCATTTCTCAGGTTAAAAAAGAACAGATGATATTCTTCAGATACAAGGCAGTGTGAAATATAAGGATAACCAGAGGATAAGACTTTTCCTTTTTGAGTACCTGAGACTGGGGTACATATCCCTAATTTATTGACTTATAAATAGACTGTAAGTTCGTGGTGGAGAGGGAACGTGTCTTCAAACTCTGTTATATTATACTCTCCCAAGTGCTTAATACAGTGCTCTGCACACAGTAAATGCTCAATGAAAATGACTGATTGATTGATTCAGGATTTCGTTCTAAAATTGCTCTTTTAGCAGCCAGGCCAGCTGAAAGTCCATGCAAACACTCAGGGCTTCCAGGAGTCTTACTGATTCAGAAAGAAAAAAAAAGAAAAGTGACTTCTATTTAAAGCCGAGAAGCAGCTTGCCTTAGTGGATAGAGCACGGGCCAGTCGGAAAGACCTGGGTTCTGAACCTGGTTCCACCTCATGTCTGCTGTATGACCTTGGGCAAGTCACTTCACTTCTCTATGCCTCAGTTCCCTCGTCTGTAAAGCGGGGATAAGAATGAGCCCAAGTGGGACGCGGACTGTGTCCGACCTGATTTACTTGTATCTACCCCAATGCCCCGCACACAGTAAGTGCTTAACTAGTACTGTGATTATTATTATCATTATTATTATTATTACTAAGCAACCCACCCAGGACAGAACTCACATTTGGTGTTGGGCTGGCAGAAGGCCAGACCTCCGATTATCGCCCGGACTGAATCACTCAAACTGATGTCGACACCCCTGTTCTCTTAGAGGCGTGCTGACTAAGACAAATCAGCAGCTGAGTTTTAAGGGTTGCAGCAGATGGTGCAGGCAGTGGGACGCTGGGATGGGTTGCCAGGGCAACGGACCTCACTCCTGGAGAGGAAGATTCCGGGAGCTTCTGTCCCCTACCAAGACGGGAAACTTCAGTTCACTAATGTGACAGAGAAAGAGAAAAAAAAAAAAAGGAGAGGGAGAAAGGGGGAGGGGGCAGAAAGAAGGAGTGGGAGGGTATGAGAATGGGGAATGTTTAGCAGATTTTTGTAGCAGGAATGTGAACTAGTAAGTGAAGACGATGAAAATGTCTCTCTCAGATGAATCTAGGCTGGAGAGAGATGTCTGCAGTGTGGCAGGCAGCAGGTATCAAAGCTTTGAACTGGCATGGTGCAGACAGCAATTTAACGAGGGAGAAAGGGCAGCAACACTTTGCAGTTTTCTAAACGGTCTCAAGCCAGGATCTCAGAGCACTCTACGGTTGGTTTCCACCAGTTTGTGTTTCTTTTTTTTCTAATGTTGCTGTTTTTTAATGGTATTTATAAAGTGCTTACTTTGGCCCCATGTGGTCCGGGGACTGTGGCCAATCTAATTAAATTGTATCTATCCAAACGCTTAGAACAGTGCTTGACATAGTAAGCGATTAACAAATACCTTGGGCATCGGGCACTGTACTAAGCCCTGGCGTAGATCAAGGACAATCCAGTTGAATAGTCCCCGTCTCATACGGGACTCATCATCTAAGAAGGACGGAGAGCAAGTACTGAAACCCCATTGGCAGTTGAGGAAACTGAGGCACAAAGAAGTTAAGCAATTTGCCCAAGATCATACAGGAGATAAGTAGCATAGCAGGAAGGAAACCCACGTCCCCTGACTCCCATGCCAGGCCTCTTTCCACTAGGCTACGCTGCTTCCCTTGTACCAGTTAGTATAAAATAAAGGAAAATTTCCACCAATCACTATTTCTGTGCCCTATTTATTGCTTGGACACAACAAGGGAAGGTGAATCTTAAAGGAACCTCAGGGAGAGATGATAGCAAACAGAGGATCTCAATGCTTTTCAGACCACCCCATTCAATTTTGTGATGAATAAAAGTGGTCTTCTTTGCCCGGAGCTATTTATTCTTGACTCCGTGTACAAACTATTGCTTGACCTCACCATATTCCCTGCCCTCTGTAACAGGGAATATCAATCAATCACCAGTATTTATTGAGCACTTATTCTTTGCAGAGCTCTGAACTAAACTTTTGGGAGAGTTCCATGACCTAGAGGAAAGAGCTCAGGCTTGGAAGTCAGAGGGCCTACGTTCCGGTCCGTGACAGGGGCGCGACGCAGAAGGGAGAGCGATACGAGGAAAAGAGGCCTTAATCGGGGGATGTTTTGGAAGGTGAAGAGGAAGTCGGGTCGATCATATTCACTGAACACTCGCTGAATGCAGAGCACTGTAATAAGCATTTGGGAGAGGACGATAAAACAGAATTAGTTGATATGTTCCCTGTTCATAAGGAGCTTGCAGTCTAGAGGTAGAGAAAGACACTGATATGAATAAACAAATTCATAACATATCATTTATAGATACGTACACAAGTGCTGTAGGGTTGGGGGTGGGACGAATAGCAAAAGTCCAGAGGTCGTAGATCCAGGCGGATAGACGACGCAGAAGGGAGAGCGAGCCAGGGAAAAGAGGCTTATTCGGGGAGGGCCTCTTGGAGAAGATGTGACCTTAACAATGTTTTGGAGGTGAAGAGATTAAGTCAGTCATATTTATTGAGTGCTTAATGTCTGCAGAGCACTGTACTAAGCTCTTGGGAGAGTACAATATAACAATAAACAGACACATTCCCTGCCCACAGTGAGCTGGAGTATATGGAGGGGGCAGGGAGTTCCAGGCTAGGGAGAGGGGGTGCGAAAGGGGTCGGCGGCGAGATAGACAAGGTCGGAAAAGGCTTCCCCGCTCTGAAGCCCTGGTTGATGAGTGAGGAGACAGACGCCCACGCCCGCCCATGCCAGAGCAGCCTTTCTGTCTTCCTTCTCAGCGGTGGAAATCCCCTGCATCTCCCTTCCCCCCCCCAGTCTGGTAGCACCAGTGATAGCAGTAGCCGCTGTCCATGCCTGGCCTGAAGACAGACAATTCCTCTCCCCGACTCGAAAGCCTTATCGAAGGCACATCTCCTCCAAGAGGCTTCTCCCGACTGACCTCTCCTTTCCTCTTCTCCCTCTCCCTTCTGCATCACCCTGACTCGCTCCCTTCATTCATCCTAGGCCCATAACACTCATGTATATATCTGTAATTTATTTACATTAATGTCTGTCTCCCCCGCTACACTGTAAGCTCATTGTGGGCAGGGAATGTGTCTGTTTATTGTTATATTGTACTCTCCCCAGTGCTTACTACGCTGCTCCACACACGGGAAGTGCTCAGTAAACACCGTTGACAGATTATCAGACTGAAGAGCCCCCTTTGGCGAATGGGTTCACCCCCCCTCACACTTCAGTTTTGGAGGAAACCACGTCCACTCCCATCCCCATTCCACCCCCATCGCGTGAGTCACTTTCTCCCGGGAAGCTTCAACAAAAGCCCCACCATCCTCTTCCAGGTGCTGACCCCTGCTCAGAAGATCAGGAGATCTCGTCACTGAGACCAGGAGCCAGTCAATCGGGAGTCATTAAAAATCACCCGTTTGTCCGCTCGTCTTGACAGATTTCACCTGAATAGGGTTTTGTAGAACCAAATGTGCCACCCCAACGAGGGACTTTGGGTTCCGATCCTTGTCCTACCACTTTCCTGTGTGACCTCGAGCAAGTGACAACCTCTGTGTGTGTGTTTCCTCCTCTGAAAATGGGGATAAAATTCCTCAAACGATCAGTAGTCTTTATGAGTGCTTACCGTATGCAGAGCACTGCACTAAATGCGACGGTACAATATGATACATTTGAAAAGCAGTGGGGCTTAGTGGGAGTCAGAGGTCAGAGGTTCTAATCCCGGCCCCGCCACTTAGCAGCTGTGAGACTCTGGGCAAGTCACTTAACTTCTCTGTGCCTCAGTTACCTCATCTGTAAAATGGGGATTAAAACTTCGAGGCCCACATGGGACAACCTGATTACTCTGTATCTACCCCAGAGCTTAGACCAGTGCTTGGCATATACTAAGTACTTAACAAATGCCATCATTATTATTATTATTATTGTTATTATCCCCACCTATGAGGAGCTTAGAGTCAAGAGGGGTAGAGAGGCATTAAAATTGATCAGGGATAATCTCAAGATTAGGGATAGGGGAAAAATGGAGTATAAAATATTTACGTAAATCTGGTGTGTCTGTGGTGAAAATCATAGGGTTTATGGGATACCTCGCCAAGTTCGGAGTCAATACAGCAGGGAGGGTGGATGGGCTAATAAAGGTCTTAGTAGGGAAGGAGTCTTGGAGAAAATGTGGTTTTAATAAGGCTTTGAAGAGAGAGAGAATGGTGGGCTGTCAGACATGAAAAGGGCGGGAGTTCCGGGCCCTAGAGAGAATATGGGCAGAGCGTTCTCTCTCCCCCTTAGACTGTAAGCCCCATGTGGTACAGGCAGTGTGTCTGATCTGATGGTACTGTATCTTTGCCAGAGGTTAGTAGTGCTTGGCCCATAGTAAGGGCTTAACCAATACCACAGTCCCTGCTTCAAGGAGCTTACGCTTTAGCACGAGAGACAGACGTTAAACTAAATTCTAGGTCGTGAAGGCCATGAGAATAAAGATATCCTTTGCTCTATACTATGGCTACCAACTCTGTTGTACTGTACTCTCCCAAGCGCTTAGTACAGTGCTCAGTTCACAGTGAGCACTCAATAAATACCAATAGTTGATTGATTCTAATGATGAATGGATAATAACGGTACTTGCTAAGTCCTTACTATGGGCCGTCATTCATTCATTCATAATAGTAATAATAATGTTGGTATTTGTTAAGCGCTTACTATGTGCAGAGCACTGTTCTAAGCGCTGGGGTAGATTCAGGGTAATCAGGTCGTCCCACGTGGGGCTCACAGTTAATCCCCATTTTACAGATGAGGTAACTGAGGCACAGAGAAGTTAAGTGACTTGCCCACAGTCACCCAGCTGACAAGTGGCAGAGCTGGGTTTCGAACTCATGACCTCTGACTCCCAAGCCCGGGCTCTTTCCACCGAGCTTATTGAGTGCTCACTGTTTGCGGAGCACTGTACTAAGCCTTTAGGAGAGTACAGTTCAACAATAAACAGATATATTCCCTGCCCACTAGGAGCTTACGCTAAACTCTGGGGTATATACTAGATAATCAGGTTGCAAACAGTCCCTGTCCTACATGAGGCTCACAGCCTAAGAAGGAGGGAGTAGGACTTAATCCCCATTTTACAGGTGAGGGAACTGAGGCACAGAGAAGTTAAGTGATTTTTCCAAGCAAGTCAAGTGGCAGAGTCAGAATTAGAACTCGGTCCTCTGACTCCCACTCCTGTGTTCTCCTCATGCTGGCCTGGACTTCCCCTTAGTCTTAAAACACCAGATGAACTCGAAAAGACCAGCTCCTGTTGGGTGGTTTTCCTCCAGTCACAACCATGGCCCACCTTCAGTTAATGGCCATTCTTACTATTCTCTCTCTCTAACTATATATATATAAATATATATATATATATATATTCAGATGGTATTTAAGCACTTACTATGTGCTAGACCCCATTCTAAACACAGGGGTAGATACAAGGTAATCAGTTTGGACGTAGTCCTTTTCTCACGTGGAGCTCAAAGTCTTCATTCTCATTTTCCAGATGAAGGAACTGAGGCACAGAGAAGTGAAATGACTTGCCCAAGTTCACACAGCAGACAAGTGGGTTTAGAACCTAGGTCCTTCTGACTCCCAGGCCCATGATCTACCCACTAAGCCACATTGCACTGTGCTAAGAGCTGAAGTAGATACCAGATCATCAGAGAGAACGGGTATAAGGAAAAACCAGTATTTTCCCTCCATTTTACAGCGGAGGCAATTGAGGCACTGATAAGTTAAATGACTTGCCCAAGGTTACCCAGCAAATAAGTAGTGCATCCAGGACTATTGGGTCTCCTGTCTCCCAGTCACATGCTTTTGGCCACTAAGCCACTGCAATTCCAGTCAACTCCAGGTCTGAGAAGGCAGGGCCAGACGAGACAAAAAGCCACGCGCAGTCTGCAAAATCCCCAGAGCCCCTCCTACCTTAGAGGCAAGCAACCAGCCCCAAACTGATCAGTGCCAAACCTCCCTGGTGGCAGAGACACTCTTTTTAACAATCTAGGGAAATCCGGTGGAGGGACATGGGGAGGAGAGCATGTCCGGCTTCCTCTCCTCCCTTCAAGCCGGACAATGCGAGGGGCGACAGACGAAGCCTCAGAGACTGCGCTGGGCACTTGAAGTCTTCCCCCTCGACAAGGCCAACTCCAGGAAAAAGTGGTATGCCAAAACCCAACACAGTCTGTATCTCCCCCCCCCCGGCCCCCAACACCCACACACCTTCCCCTTGGTAAAATTGGATGGCAGTGTGCGACTTTCACAAAATCCAGCGAATGGGAACGGCAGCCACCGGAACATCGCCACTGAAAGCGGCCAAAGAAACACAACCAGGTCATCCAGTGTCAGCATTGCCTTGTGGTGTCCCCTAAATCAAGCCAGCATCTCCCACTGAGAAGCCCAATTCTCTTTAAGCCCCCTTAACCTGCCGCCCAAGAGGCTCCATCGGAGAGGAGATCAGGTCCTTCGGAGACTTGATATCTCCATGGTGACAAGTCATCCAGAGCAACAAGGAAGAGTAAAAAGAGCAAGTCATAGTTTCCTGTCACCCATAGCAGGGGTGGTTTGGGACCCAATCCCTTAAGCCAGACGTAGCTGCCACTTTTCTTTTCCAAAATAGTCTTGACCATAAACCTTCCAACACCGCCCTCCTCGCTTCTCCAGTCAAGCCTCCGGTGGCCTGGGTTTCGATCTCACTGTTGACCTACTGAAAGGATTTGCACCATTTTTATAGGAAATCACAGCTGTCAAGGCTCCAGAACAGCTGCATTTAATGACAAAGGGTAACAAAGTGTGACAGATACTGCAGTCCTCTGAAAACGCATTCAATCTCGGCAGGCTTCACGTTACCACTCAGCGATCGGCAAAATGAGAACAACATTAGGATGAAAATATCTAAATCTGCCATCTCTGATTGGACAGGCTCTCGGGGACTCTTTCACCCTACTGTTTTATTAATCTCTAGTCTAAGATGCTCACAGTCAGATTCTTGCCTCCTCTTGCCTTGAGCATCGGGAAGCAGAGGAGTCTGAAGCGAAAGCCCACGGAGACAGGCCTATCTGAAAGCAAATTCTTTACATCATTCCCAAAAGGTACCTGGAAATGGGAAACTAAAATAACGCAATTTAAATTCTGTCCCGGGTTCCCCTTAGCTGGGTCTCATCGACGTAGCTGCCACTTCCCTTCTCCAAAACGGTCTCGGCCGTAGCTGGGTTTCTTTGAGTGATACAAAAGTCATCCTATAAAATCAATTCATTTTAAAACGACACGTTCAAGGTTCCACTGAGAAAGAGTGTGGTCTAGTGGAAAGAGCCTAGTGCTGGAAATCAGGAGACCTGGATTTTAATCCCAGCTCCCCCATTTACCAGCTGGGTGATCTCAGGCAAGTGACTTAAGCTTTGCTGTGCCTCAGTTTCCTCATCTTCAAAATGGGGACTAATTTGGACACATGGGACAGGGTTTTATACAGGGTCTGATTAGTATTATAAATGCCCCAGAACTTAATGCTGGGCACATAGTAGGAACTTAACAAATACCACAGTTGTTTTTATTATATCATTTGATTGCTTCTGGCCTGTCAGAATGAGGTCAACTTCTTTCAGGCTCACAGTCTTAAAGGCTCTCTGAACAACCAGGCACTTTAGGAATAAGCGGAATAATATTCAGGAAAAATAATACTCAATGGAATAAGTGCTATAATTAAGTGCCCAATATAACCTCCAAGAGAGGAAGCCATCCAGCAGCTTCCAGTTGTCTCTAACAAGAAGAAAGACTAATAGTGTAAACTGAGGCCCTGGATGACAAAATGAGTGATGACAAAAAGCAACTTTAGAGTTTCAGCATGGTGGTTATGTTAGCCATCGACACCCCAGACTACTGAGAATAATAATGATAATAGTAATAATACTGCTGCTTATTAAAAGATTACTAGATGCCAACCATTGTCCTAAGCACTGGAGTATAGATACTCTACAAAAAGATGAGACTCAGTCCCTGGGCCACGTGGAGCCCACAGTCTAAGAGGGGAGGGAGAACAGGCTACATTCCTGTGCTCAGAGTGTAAGCATGTGATGCCGTTTGTGTTTTTTTAGAAAAGAAATTCAAGTTGGGAGCAGAGTCAAGATGGCTCAGGATAGGATTCAGAACTAAGTCGCCTGAATTGAAACCTCAGCTATGAAACTACTTTCCTATAGGCCCTCTGGTGACTCATCTGTCCTTCGGTAGCTCGATTTCCACATCTGTGGAATGGGGATAATTACCCCTGCCTACATTACAGAGTGCCGGGAGTTTCGTTTTAATTAGGCAATGCTATATCTGTACACGAGAATTCCTCAAGGATGAGTGATGACAATAGAGGAAAAGCACATAAATGCTCGGATCCGAGTTACAAAATTTGGTCGTAAAATTAGCATCACATTTGCTGAAACTTCTACTTGTTATGTAATGGCAGTGTCTTTTTCACTGTATCCACGTCTCTGGCTTTGGGTGAAACCAAGATTAGGTGGTCAAACCGATAAAATCCCATCATTCTCAATCTGACTTTGTAACTCTCACAGAGACGATGGTTGATCTGGAAAAAACATTTTTTTAATGGTGTTTGTTAAAGATTAACTATGTGCCAGATACTGAACTAGGCACTGGGGTAGATATTCGCTAATCAGGCTGAACAGAGCCCATCTCCCACATGGGGCTCACGGTCTTAATCTCCATTTTACAGATGACACAACCGAGGCACAGAGAAGTTAAGTGAATTGCCCAAGATCACACAGCAGACAAGTGGCAGAGCTGGGATTAGAACCCAGTTTCTTCTGATCCCCAGGCCCGGGCTTTATCCACTTGGCCATGTCATTTAGATGGCGATGGCTCGGTTTTTCTACCACTGCTACTCAACACCTTTTTATATCAAGGCCTCCAATGCACCTTCTACAAACTTCAGTGAACACCTATCTGGGGAAAGTCTCAAACTTAAAATTATACCCACTGAAAAAATGGGGAACTTGTATTACGGAACATATAAACTTGTTTCCCTCTGAAAGTCCTATGGCTTTTTTAAAGCTCGGGGCTTCTTTAAGTAGATTTTCAGGGGCCAAAGAAAAGTCTGAAGTCACTCGGGAAGTTTTGTAAAGTGGAATTAAGCCCAGATTCCTGATTATCATTTTGAAAACCTGATTAACCTGTTTAACTGATTAACTCCAGAGCTTAGAAAGGTGCTCGATCACAGTAAGCGCTTAACGAATACCATAATAATACTAAATCCCATACGTAGTGGATGAAGCACAGGTCTGGGATTCAGAGGGTCAGGGTTCTAATCGTGAGCAAGTGACTTAACTTGTCTGTGCTTCAGTTCCCTCATCTGTAAAATGGGGATTGAGACTATGAGCTCTATGCGGGACAGGGACTGCGTCCAACCCGATTTGCTTGTATGCTTAGTACAGTGCCTGGCACATAGTAAGGACTTGGCAAATCCCATAATTATTACTATTAACCCACATTCATTGATGCAATTTCACCATATGTGATGTCATCTTTAAACCAAAAGACAGTTCTACTGTTATGCATGGCAATATATATTACCCAAAATCCACTTAAAATGAGACGGCCTCTGACATTCAGACACCTCCGGTCTAAAACAACACAAAGACAAGAACAAAGTAAATGATAAAAGCTAAACTGTACTTTGCTGCCAATACAATCTACCCCCTCAAATGATTCTGACCACAATCGATTACATTGTTGGCCACACGGCACCAGGTTTGAGTTATTTTATATGTAGAGGAATCACCACTCTTCCCTCTGCATTGCTAGCAGGGGAGTTGTCTCTGAATTGTCTGCTTCCCCTGGGTATTTTCTTAGTACTGTACTTACTCTTAACACACTCAATTAATGCCAGTCTCCTTTTGTGGGATCACGCTTCTTCACAATTACATTTGTAATCTTCCTTGCAGAACCTGGATCAGAATTCTCCTCTTTTTATTGGCTTAAAGTCAGGGAGACATGGGTTAATCCAGCCTCCCACGAGATCAGATACGCTGAAAATCCTTTCAGTCTGAGGTTGGGTGTTATTCCAGCAGAGAAATGGAACAATTTATGAATTCCGGTGGCTTCTGTTTATTGAATGTGCAAAAGTATTTCAAAAACATTTGGATATTGAAAGTCCACGGAAGATGTGTTTACATTTCTGAAATCATAATGGGAGGATTTGGAATTTGCCCAGTAAAGATGTTTTTGTTCTCTGGACAGAAAAGACCAGAGCCATACTCTTCATTACTAAAACATGTGAATGGATCCCATTGCCTTCCACTTGAGGCTCTTTCGTTGGAGCTCAGATGGGGTTTAGACATCTAAGGCAACTAAACAATACCATTCTCCTCTGTAGATGAATTTGCTACTGATTTTGATGAAGCTTGGAAAGGCATCTTTTGTTCTTATACTTTTGATGCCCATGAAACAGAATACTTTGCTAATTCCAGCTCACCACCCCTCCCCACAACTGCGTCCCAGTGAAGATCCATCCTATACACTAAATAATAATAATGTTGGTATTTGTTAAGCGCTTACTATGTGCAGAGCACTGTTCTAAGCGCTGGGGGGAGATACAGGGCAATCAGGTTGTCCCACGTGAGGCTCACTGTTAATCCCCATTTTACAGATGAGGGAACTGAGGCACAGAGAAGTGAAGTGACTTGCCCACAGTCACACAACTGACAAGTGGCAGAGCGGGGATTCGAACCCATGACGTCTGACTCCAAAGCCCAGGCTCTTTCCACTGAGCCACGCTGCTTCATGATGATATTTGTTAAGCACTTACTATGTGCCAGGCACTGTACTAAGCACTGGGGTGGATACAAGCAAAACGGGTTGGACACTGTCCCTGTCCCATGTAGGGCTCACGGGCTCAAGTCCCATTTTACAGATTAGGAAATAATAACGTTGGTATTTGTTAAGCGCTTCCTATGTGCAGAGCACTGTTCTAAGCGCTGGGGTAGACACAGGGTCATCAGGTCGTCCCACGTGAGGCGCACAGTCTTAATCCCCATTTCACAGATGAGGTAACTGAGGCCCAGAGAAGTGAAGTGACTTGCCCAAGGTCACAGAGCAGAAAAGATGCAGTTTCCCTGTCAGCGATGTGATCTTTGAACTGAAGATCAACTCTGCTACATTTCACCCATATCCAAAGATGGGATCTCATCATTTAGAGTGCCATCTTCAAACGAGAAGGACATATAAGGGTATAGTTTACGTTTGAATGCATAAGTCAGCACAGACATAAGCTGGGGCCCACACAACCAAGGCCTAAAAGAACCCAGGCAGTAAACCTAAAACAAATGGAATCAACTATTGTTCTCTTCAACTCTGTTTCTGTTTGGTTTCCATAAGAGTCCGGCTGAAGATCTGGGGGGGGGGGGGGGGGTACACGTACTGTTGTTGTCTCCCAAGTACTCAGGATAGTACTCAGCACATCGTAGTCACTCAATAAATACCATGAATTAACTTGGAACAGGGAAAGAGCAGGAATGGAGGGAAGGTACTGGGGTAAATGTGAGAAGCAGCATGGCCTGATGGATAGAACATGGGCCTGGGAATCAGGACCCGTGTTCTAATTCCACCTCTGCCACTTGTCTGCTGTGTAACTTTGGGAAAATCACTCTGCTTCTCGTGGCTTACTGGAAAGAGCACGGGCTTGGGAGTCAGAGGTCGTTGTTCTAATCCTACCTCTGCCCTTTATAAACTGCGTGACTTTGGGCAAGTCACTTAACTTCTCTTTGCCTCACTTACCTTATCTGTGAAATGGGGATTAAGACTGTGCGACCATGTGGGACAACCTGATTACCATGTATCTACTCCAGTGCTTAGAGCAATGCTTGGCCCATAGTAAGAGTTTAACAAATAACATAAAAAAGCACGTAAATCTAATGAACATTTTGCTATGTAAGAATTTTGTAAAACTCTTTGCGAAGCTGAAACACACTCTTGGTATTTTCGTGGAATCCCACGAACTTATACTGATCACTTTCAACTGCTCCCCGGGGCTTCCCCTATTCCATGTTGCTCTGGGTCTCTGCGCATTTCTGGAATGGAGATTGCTACCTGCTACAGCTACTCAACCTGGGGGTTTTCCTTACCGTTGTTCTGACTTTACCACTTACAGTTAGTGGAGGCAATCCAGCATGATACTCCAGTGTGGAGTCATTGACAGAATGAGAGGATTTTGGTCTTATTACCCTATTAACAATGAAGGGTTGGGGCCTGAAGAGGTCAAAACCTTCTAAGTACAGGATTTATTAAACCCTCAGAAACCCTAGGAACGATTCAGTAGTGGCGATCAATCCTTTCCGTTGTGGATTCCTGATTTCTGGACACCAGCGCTCAGAAATAAGTCAGTTTAAGTGAACATTTTTGCTCAAGAGATAACACTTGTCTAGGCTAGGATATCACTGAGGGAAAAAGAGTCCGAATGATGAAACGTTAGTCTTGCTTATGCCGTCGAGTCAAACCCGAACGATGGCGACGCCAAGGTCACATCTCTCCCAGAACGCCCCGCTCTCCATCTGCAACCATTCCGGTAGTGTATCTGTACAGTTTTCTAGGTAAAAATCTGGAAGTGGTTTACCGTTGCCGCCTTCTGCGCGGTAAACTCGAAACTCCATCCTCGACTCTCCCCCATGCCGCTGCTGCCCAGCACCAGTGAGTTTTGACTTGCAGCAGATTGCCTTCCACTCTCTAGCCACTGCCCTAGCTAGGAATGGAATGGGTAGGCCTCTGCTCGACTCTCCATCCCGTAGCCGAGACTGGTAAATCCTGAAAATTTTCCGGGTGTGACCCTGAGAAGGGGAAATATTAATAATCACTCCTAAAACCTCATATAAGAGGTATTCTGATTGGGTATGGCAGTATCTTCTTCAGAAGACACTTACCAGATACCTGTCTACTTGTTTCGTTTTGATTTCTGTCTCCTCCTTCTAGACCGTGAGCCCGTTGTTGGGTAGGGATGGTCTCTCCCTGTTGCTGAATTGTACTTTCCAAGGGCTTAGTACAGTGCTCTGCACACAGTAGGTGCTCAACAAATACGACTGAATTAAAGAATGAATGAATTACCTAGGTGGCCGGGGTGTGGGTGTGTGTGTGTAACAAGAGATTCTAGGAATGAGGAACTCTTACATCTAGTCTTACTCCTAATCTCAGTCTTCCTTTTTGTTTTCCAAATTCAAAATGGGGATGAGCACACTGTCCCCTGAAGATAATAATAATAACGTTGGTATTTGTTAAGCGCTTACTATGTGCCGAGCGCTGTTCTAAGCGCTGGGGTAGACACAGGGGAATCAGGATGTCCCACGTGGGGCTCACAGTCTTAATCCCCATTTTACAGATGAGGTAACTGAGGCACAGAGAAGTTAAGTGACTTGCCCACAGTCACACAGCTGGCAAGTGGCCGAGCTGGGATTCGAACTCATGACCTCTGACTCCAAAGCCCATGCTCTTTCCACTGAGCCACGCTGCTTCTCTAGATGAGTCCCCAGAGTCCAGAAAGTATGTCTATAGCTCATCTACATATTTCTTTCCCAGTGCTTCTCAAGTAATAATAGTAAGCATTACCCTATTTATTTTAATGAAATGTACATCGCCTTGATTCTATTTATTTGCAATTGTTTTAATGAGATGTTCCTCCCCTTGATTCGATTTATTGCTATTGTTCTCATCTGTCCGTCTCCCCCATTTAGACTGTAAGGCCTTCAAAGGGCAGGGACTGTCTCTATCTGTTAACGATTTGTACATTCCAAGTGCTTAGTATAGTGCTCTGCACATAGTAAGCGCTCAATAAATACTATTGAATGAATGAATGAATTTATTAAATGCTTACTGTGTGTCAGGCACTGTTCTAAGGGCTGGGGTAAATACAAGCCAGTCAGGTTGGATACAGGCTCTCAGCCTTTACCCCATTTTACAGATGAGGGAACTGAGGCCCAGAGAAGTGAAATGACCTGCCCAAGGTCACTCAGCAGACGAATGGCAAAGCCGGGACTAGAACCCGGGTTCTTCTGACTCCCAGGCCTGTGCTCTATCCACTAGACCTTGCTGCTTCTGCACAGAAAGCACTAAAGTTGTATCTACCCGAGCTCTTAGAATAGTACTTGACACATAGTAAGCACTCAAAAAATAAAATAATAATGACCCAACAAATAAAATACTATATTATTATGATTAAAGGAGAATTTATCTTTCTCACTTGATAATAGTACACTGTACTAAGTGCTTGGGAGAGTTCAGTACAACGGAATTAGCGGACACGTTCTCTGCCCATAACACGTTTACAGTCCTAAAAGTAATGTGCGTGGGCTAATTAGTATGGATAATTAATCCCGAATAACAGTTCATCAATGTCCTTTTTAGCAACAACAAAAATCAATCGGTGGTAGCTATTGAACACTTACTGTGTGCCGAGCACTGTATTGAGTGCTAGGGAGAGTTCAATACAACTGGTAGACATGGTAGCCCCCAATATGATTATATGATGTAGTGAATCTAGATATTTTAACGCCATAAGTAGCAATTATAGCCTTAGCATCCAAACAGAAATTGTTTTACCCTGAGTTGGCCAAGTGTCTGAGTCCTTCCAGCTGAATATTCAGTTTCAACCTTAGCTGGAGATTGAGGCTTCTACCTAAAATGGCAGCCACCTGAGAATGTCACCAGACCAGGGGTAAACAGACTGTGACTTTCTAACCAGCTCCTAATTAGGCACAAATGAGAAATCAATCAATCAGTGGCATTAATTGAGCATTTACTGTGAGCAGAGCACTGTAATAATAATAATAATAATAATGTTGGTATTTGTTAAGCGCTTACTATGTGCAGAGCACCGTTCTAAGCGCTGGGGTAAACACAGGGGAATCAGGTTGTCCCACGTGGGGCTCACAGTCTTAATCCCCATTTTACAGATGAGGGAACTGAGGCACAGAGAAGTGAAGTGACTTGCCCACAGTCACACAGCTGACAAGTGGCAGAGCTGGGATTCGAACTCATGAGCCCTGACTCCAAAGCCCGTGCTCTTTCCACTGCGCCACGCTGCTTCTCCACTGTACTAGGAGCTTGAGAGAGTACAGAAAAGCAGCGTGGCTACAGAGAAGCAGCGTGGCTCAGTGGAAAGAGCCCGGGCTTGGGAGTCAGAGGTCATGGGTTTGACTCCCGGCTCTGCCACTTGTCAGCTGTGTGGGCAAGTCACTTCACTGCTCTGTGCCTCAGTCACCTCATCTGTCAAATGGGGATTAACTGTGAGCCTCACGTGGGACAACCTGATGACCCTGTATCTACCCCAGTGCTTAGAACAGTGCTCAGAACAGTGCTCTGCACATAGTAAGTACTTAACAAATACCAACATTATTATTACAATAGAGTTGGTGGACTCATTCTCATCAGTCTGGGGTTATAGAATCATAATTCCCCAGCACCACTCCTCACACCTAGAAGTAGGCGACAAATAGACATGGATCCTGGAAGAATGTGTCCAGATGGAAAGGGGGAATTTACTGCAACCAGGATCTCTATCTACGAGAACCAAGTACCCTATTCTCCACGGGTCCTTCTCTCCCTCCTCCATCTTGCTTTTGGTTAAGGGGCAGCATATTCAGCCCATTTTATAAGATGGGAAAACCTGAAACCTCACCTGATTCTCTAGGGTCATCCTGAAAAGATGGGAAGAATTAAAAATACAATCCAGGTCAACTAAGACACAATCCCAGTTCATTCATTCATTCAGTCGTATTTTTTGAGCACTTCCTGTGCGAAGAGCACTGTCCTAAGAGAAGCAGCGTGGCTCAGTGGAAAGAGCACAGGTTTGGGACTCAGAGGTCATGGGTTCGAATCCCGGCTCTGCCACTTGTCAGCTGGGTGACTGTGGGCAAGTCACTTAACTTCTCTGTGCCTCAGTTACCTCATCTGGAAAATGGGCATTTAGAGTGGGAGCCTCACGTGGGACAACCCGATGACCCTGTATCTACCCCAGCGCTTAGAACAGTGCTCTGCACATAGTAAGCGCTTAACAAATACCAACATTGTTATTGTTATTACTAAGTGCTTAGAAGGTACAATTGCCTGACAGCTTGTTTTGGTGCCTAACTACTTGTTTTGTCTTGCTGTCTGCCTCCTGGTTTTAGATTGTGGGCCCACTGTTGGGCAGGGATTGTCTCTATCTGTTCCCAAATTGTACATTCCAAGTGCCTAGTACAGTGCTCTGCACACAGTAAGCGCTCAGTAAATATGAATGAATGAATGAATACAATTTGGCAACAAATAGAGACAATCCCTACCCAAAAACGGGCTCACAGTCTAAAAGGGGGAGACAGACAAGAGAACAAAACGAGTAGACGGGCATCAATAGCATCAATATAAATGAATATAATTATATATATGCACATCATTAGTAAAATAAATAAAATAATAAATACATACAAATATACACAAGTGCTGTGGGACGGAAAGGGGTTAGTGCAGAGCGGCGATGGGGGTAGAGCATTGGGACGATGGGGAGGGGAGGAGGAGCAGAGGAAAAGGAGGGCTCCATCTGGGAAAGCCTCCTGGAGGAGGTGAGCTTTCAGTAGGGCTTTGAAGAGGGGAAGTGTGCTAGTGTGGTGGATGTGAGGAGGGAGGGCATTCCAGGCCAGAGGTAGGACGTGGGCCAGGGGTCGACGGGAAAGGTGAGAACGAGGCACAGTGAGGCGGTTAGCGGCAGAGGAACGGAGTGTGCGGGCTGGGCTGTAGAAGGAGAGAAGGGAGGTGAGGTAACAGGGGGCAAGGTGATAGAGTGCTTTGAAGCCAGTAGTGAGGAGTTTTTGCTTCATATGAAGGTTGATAGGCAACCACTGGAAATTATTGAGGAGGGGGGTGACATGCCCAAAGCATTTCTGAAGAAAGATAATCCAGGCAGCAGAGTGAAGCACAGATTGAAGTGGGGAGAGACAGGAGGTTGGGAGATCAGAAAGGACGCTGATGCAGAAATCCAGTTGGGATATGACGAGTGATTGTACTAACGAGGTAGCTGTTCGGATGGAGAGGAAAGGGAGGATCTTGGCGATGTTGTGAAGGTGAGACTGGCGGGTTTGGGTGACGGATTGGATAAGTGGGGTGAATGAGAGAGAGGAGTCAAGGATGAAACCAAGGTTGCGGTGAGATGGGAAGGACTGTAGTGCCGTCCACAGTGACGGGAAAGTCAGGGAGAGGACAGGGTTTGGGAGGGAAGATGAGGAGCTCAGTCTTGGACATGTTGAGTTTTAGGTGGTGCGAGTACATCCAGGTGGAGACGTCCTGAAGGCAGGAGGAGATACGTGTCTGGAGGGAGGGAGAGAGAACAGGGGAGAAGATGTAGATTCGGGTATCATCGGCGTAGAGATGAAAGTCCAGGATGGGAATTAAGGGGCCAAATTCTACTGCTGCCAAATGGAGCAAATTTAGTACATATCACATAATCAAGCTTTGAAATTTTGTATTACCAAGAATGAAATGACTACTATTAAAATAGGATATTCTCTGCTTCCTAAGCACCGAGTTCCTCCTCAACTCACCTGTCACTGAATTGGAAGTACATTCAGAGAGATGACTAAGACCCACTCACTTCCTGGACCTTCCACATACCTTAGGTGGAACAGTTCAATATTTAACTGAGTGTTTTAAGATCTGAGCCAGCTCAAGATAGAAAAAAAATGACTGCAAAGAAATTCCGACCATCTAGATATTGAGATTTAGGGCCGTTGCAAAATTTCCTAATTCCTCCCAAAATGCCAAAGTGACTTGCACCAACAACTAAAACTTTTGCTTTCGTGACGCTTTCAGACAAGATGTGTCTGCAAGATCTTGGGATCATTCAGGCAGTGTGCTTCTGGTCTCACTGAAGACATATTTCCAGACACGTTTCCTAAAGGGACTGTCCTGAACCTTCTAGTTTACTCACCCGGATGGTTAAGACCCATCAGCCACCAGGAAGTTGAGACAGTGAGACGTTAAAGGACAACAAAGCCGACGGACAAGTCTAAAACAGGGCCCAGGCTTCCAGCCATAGTCCTGGCCAATGAAATCACCCCACAGAATAAGAACATCTGCTTTGATTCACATTTAAACGCCTTTACGTGTTAAAAAATAGGCAGTGTACCAAACTTACATAAAAATACCCTTGTTCTGTTATTTTTGCTTGACAGGGAGTAAATTATGCCCAAGAAAAGAGAGGATCCTGAAATGCAGACATAAGTCAATAATATGCCGGGACAGCTCTGTTAACGCCGAAGCTATTATGCCGTTGGGATTTATGATCTCCGCATCATCTCTCCCTTGAATTATTGTGGCGCGAATGGGTGTTTTGGCAGGGATTGGCTTGACTGGATTACTGCCATAGTGCTCCTTGCTTCACAAGCTGGCCTTGGGGTTGCCTAGGAATGGAAAAGGGGTCCGAGTGCCATGAGCTCATTTTGCCAGCCCTCTTCATTTCGGAAGCAATTAGTCAAATGTTTTTCCACCTTGCCCCTCCCATGACCTCTCTTTAGACAGGTCGTTGGCTGAAATGACCGAGTCTCCCTCCCATTTTCTCCTCCATCCCGTTAGCTCCGATATTCTGGCAGAGAAAACACCGTGTCACTCTCCAGATGGGATAGGTGTGGCTTGGCTCATCTCTTAAACGCACGTAATGGTTTTTCTGGAGTCTATGACTTCGATCTATGTCCCAGAGGTTTTAGTGCGTGGAAGGGTGTGACGGGAGGCGAGGGGAGGGGAGAGAATGGGAGGAGGGGTGTCAAGTTAGAGGGATAAAAAAAATTATGTGGCCCAAGTGATGTTACTGAATAGAAGGGAAGCAGTATGGCTCAGTGCAAAGAGCCTGGGCATCGGAGTCAGAGGTCATGGGTTCGACTCCCGGCTCTGCCACTTGTCAGCTGTGTGACTAAACTTAACTTCTCTGTGCCTCAGTTCCCTCATCTGTAAAATGGGGATTAACTGGGAGCCTCACGTGGGACAACCCGATGGCCCCGTATCTACCCCAGCGCTTAGAACAGTGCTCTGCACATAGTAAGCGCTTAACAAATCCCAACATTATTATTATTTGGGGTAGATTCATTAGTTGTAGCAATATACCGAGCAGGCATTGGCATCCATAGTGGGCTTGCTCGAAGACAGTACACCCAAAACATTCTGGATAGCCAGTCTGAAACACTCTGCCTCAGATCTGCAGTTCCACACCGCTTTTCATCACTATTTGAGCCACGTCTTCCAGGCGGCAGCCACCCTTCAAGGCTCTTCCCACTCTCTCGTCCGCTCCTGTCATTTGCTCAGAAGAAAGCTCTGGTCTTAAATGAGGCAGCACGAAAGTCAAGACAGCAGCAGGGAGGTCTCAGGTAAGGAGGACCCAGAAGTCAGAAGTAGCAGGCCATGTGGGTGTAGCAGCGTGGCTCGGTGGAAAGAGCACGGGCTTGGGTTCTAATCCCGACTCCGCCACTTGTCAGCTGTGTGACCTTGGACGAGCCATTTAGCTTCTCTGGGCCTCAGTTACCTCATCTGTAAAATGGGGATGAAGACTGTGAGCCCTGCTCGTGGGACAACCTGATCACCTTGGATCTCCCCCCAGCTCTTAGAACAGTGCTTTGCACATAGTAAGCGCTCAACAAATGCCATTATTATCATTATTATTCACGACTACTCTGCTTCCGTAGCGTGTGGCCATGTGTGCAGTTTTGTGCACACACACACGTGCCCCCACACACTGCCCACCTCCTCCTCTGCTTTGAGCTTAAATGGCAATTAATTAAAAAAAAAAAAAAAGTAACCTATAGCAAGCTTTAGGCGATACAAAACGATCCAGATTCAAACTTCTCTAGGTCATTAGAGTAGAATACGCATGTTCACGATCAGACCTTAGCAAAATAAATCAATCATTGGCATTTATTGAGTGTGCGTAGGTGCAGGTCACTGTACAAAGTGCTTGGAAGTATATAATGGAGTTGGTAGATTCCATCTCTACCCACATAATAATAATGATGGTACTTGTTCAGCACTTATATGCTAAGCACTGTACTAAGTGCTGGAGCGGAGGCAACCAAATCAAGTTGGGCACAGTCCCGGTCCCACATGGGGCTCACAGTCTTAACTCCCATTTTACAGATGAGGTAACTGAGGCATAGAGAAGTGAAGCAACTTGCCCAAGGTCACACAGCAAATGAGTGACGGAGCCGCGATTAGAACCCATGTCCTTGTGACTCCCAGGCCTGTGCCCTATCTACTAGGCCACGCTGCTTCCTTATTGTTGTTATTATTATTATAGTATTTGGTAAGCACTTACTATGTGCCAGACACAGTTCTAAGTGCTGGGGTAGACACAAATTAATCAGATTAGACACAGTCGCGGTCCCACATGGAATTCACAGTAAGTCTGCCACAATATTATCATATATTATTTTTTCCTGACTTTTCAGTCCCACCCTCCAGAGACTCCACCCTCCATCCCACTTAATAATGTTGACATTTGTTTAGCGCTTACTATGTGCCAAGCACTGTTCTAAGCGCTGGGATAGATACAAGGTCATCAGGTTGTCCCACGTGGGGCTCACAGTCTTCATCCCCATTTTACAAATGAGGTCACTGAGGCACAGAGAAGTGAAGTGAGTTGCTCAAGGTCACACAGCAGCAAGTGGCGAAGGAGGGATTAGAACCCAGGACCTCTGACTCCCAAGCCTGGGTTTTTTCCACTAAGCCACCTGGCTTCTCTAGTTTTAGGAGCTCAGCTGTCACTTTAGAGACATTCCTATCCAGTGGATATGTAGGATTTTTACAGACATTGCTTGGAATCTCTCAAAAACCGTACAAGTCATTGGCACGAGAGCAGAAACCATGATTCCTAATTCCCTCTTCATTGTCAGTAACTACCATCTAATCATGCTGGGTAAGGTTACATCGCTGAACTCTGGTTCTCAGGTGATCAGCTTTCTTAAGTTATTCTAGCTTCTTTTATGTTTCTTAATGAAATTCTGAGGGTATTTTCCCTGAAAGGCAATTCCGAATTAATTAAAAAAGGTAATGCATGCGGGACTGAAAAAGAAACTCTTTAAAATCATTATTTTCATGGACGGGAGAGAGAAAGAAACCTGCACTTTGTACCTAGATTTGTCTAATTTGAAGTAGGACAAAAGGCCAGTTTACAGGGGAATAGCAGGTGCTTAAATAGGTATTTCCTTGTGTGGCTTTTACAAGAAAAAAACAATTTAATGCAAATTGAAATGGCCCAGTGAGCTTCACTTGGTCAAGAATGCCTGGGCTAGGAAATGCGGCACCTTTCTCCACCACTGAGTCTCTGAAAAAACAGAAAACAAAAACAAAACAAACAGAAGAGATAAAAAAGAACTTCATTTACCTTATAATGGGCCTTAAGCTGTGGAGGGGGAGAACAGATTGCCTGCCCTGAAGGACCACATCATCTGTTTAACCAGTAGCCAGATGCAACACAGATTGTACGATGCCATTTTTCCTCCCTCTTGTCCCCTTCGTGGTTTTCACCCAGTTCTACAGGGATTCTTAGGGCTCCAAGGGAATGACTCTTTTCTCCCCCAACACCAGGAGAAGAGAGAACTCTGGAACTTGAGAGAGGGAGATTCAAAACAAGAGGAAACATTTCTTCACACGGTACGGGGGTAATCAATCAGTTGTATTTGCTGACACTTACTGTGCAGAGTGCTGATCACAGAAAGTTGTGCAGCTGAAAATAGCAGCTGGCTTGTTGTTGTACTATGAGCCAGGCACTGTTCTAAGCACTGGGATACATACGAGGTAATCAGGTTGGACACGGGGTCCTTGTCTCACCTGGGGCTCCCAGCCTTAATCCCCATTTTACAGATGAAGGAACTGAGGCAAGGTGACACAGCAGACAAGTGTGTGAGTAGACCCTCTAGACTTGAGTCCATTGTAGACAGGGATTGTCTCTCTTTACTGCTGTATTGTACTTTCCAAGCACTTATTATAACGCTCTGCACACTGTAAATGCTCAATAAATACGATTGAATGAAAGTGGCAGAGCAGAATTAGAACCCGGGTTCCTCTGACTCTCAGGTCTGGGCTCTATCCTCTACACCATGCTGCTTCAAATAATTGGCAAACACTCCATAAAGTGTTGCTTGAGGGAAAGTTGTAGATAGAGAGGGGAGTATTCGGGGTGTTCCACAGAAGAAGCAAGAGAATAATAATAATAATGGCATTTGTTAAGCACTTACTATGCGCCAAGCACTGTTCTAAGCGCTGGGGAGGATACAAGGTGATCAGGTCGTCCCACGTGGGGCTCACAGTCTTCATCCCCAATTTACAGAGGAGGTCACTGAGGCACAGAGAAGTTAAGTGACTTGCCCAAAGTCACACAGCTGGCAAGCAGCTGAACCAGGATTTGAACCCATGACCTCTGACTCCCAAGCCCGGGCTCTTTCTACTGAGTCACGCTGCTTCTCTAAGAGAAGACAACCCACTGGAAGATTAGAGCAGACCTTTCTATTATATTATACTCTCTCAAGCACCTAGTATAGTTAGTTCTCTGTACACAGTAAGCGCTCAATAAATATCCCCGATTGATTGAAGAGGGAGGGAAAAATTCAACCTTATTAATGATCGCAGTCACGGATTCAAACTGGGAGGAGCTGGACTTAAATTTCTATCTTTCCCTGGCTACTCTGACAGCCCTCAAAGCCAAATGGCCGACGTATAAGCCTTGAGAAAGCGGTGACTGAAAACTACATTCACGAAATGTGTTGAGAAAAAGATTCGTTAAAGGCCACGCTGCTTCTCTGTTGCTCCGCCTCCTGTAACCCCACCTGGATTCAGCAGTTCACTTCATCATTTTTCAGATCTCCCTTGCTGTTTTTCGAATAGGCTGCGGCAGTCGTAAGCTTCCCGAACCCCACCTGTCTGGAGCAAGTTGGACACTTTCCAGTCTTTTCTCAGTAAGAATCCTCCCCTGCTCCCCCTCTTACTTCCAGCAGAGTTCATTCCGGATCATCCAAACATGCCAAGGAAAACTCATCATCAAAATCATCTGCTCCAGGATTGAAGGAGGTGCTGTTTACAGCTGGGTCTGCCTAATTCTAGGGCACAGCTGAGACATCTATTATCAGTCGCAGTACTTTAGAAAAAGAGAGCAGGGCTCACAACTGTAAAAGCCTCCTCAGTGTTTTTCATCTCTCCCTTCCCCAGCCCATATTTCGCTCTATTCTAAGTTATCACTGCACCCAGATCTCTTCGCTCCTCTGGCCTAGTGGATAGAGGATGGGCCTGGGAGTCAGAAGGACCTGAGTTCTAAGTCCTGCTCTGCTATTTGTCTGTTGTGTGACCTTTAGCGAGTCAGTTACCTCGTCTGTAAAATGGGGATTAAGAGTGTGAACCTCATGTGGACCGGGACTGTGTCCAACCTGATTAGCTTCTATCTACCCCAGCGTTTAGAACAGTGGCACATAATAATAATAATAATGTTGGTATTTAAATAAATAAAATGTTGGTATTTGTCAAGTGCCTACTATGTGCCGAGCACTGTTCTAAGCGCTGGGGTAGACACAGGGGAATCAGGTTGTCCCACTTGGGGCTCACAGTCTTAATCCCCATTTTACAGATGAGGTAACTGAGGCACCGAGAAGTTAAGTGGCTTGCCCAAATTCACACAGCTGACAAGTGGCCGAGCTGGGATTCGAACCCATGACCTCTGACTCCAAAGCCCGTGCTCTTTCCACTGAGCCACGCAAATGCTTACTATGTGCAGAGCACTGGTCTAAGCGCTCGGGTAGATACAGGGTAATCAGGTCGTCCCTCGTGAGGCTCACAGTTAATCCCCGTTTTACAGATGAGGTCACTGAGGCACAGAGAAGTTAAGTGACTTGCCCACAGTCACACAGCTGACCAGTGGCAGAGCCGGGAGTCGAGCCCATGACCTCTGACTCCGAAGCCCAGGTTCTTTCCACTGAGCCCCGCTGCTTCTCCAATGCTATGCTTACATAGTCAGCACTTAACAAGTACCAGTATTATTATTATTACCTCCAATGTTTGTCCGTTCCTCTCCAGATCAAGCAGAAACTAAAGACAGCAGAGTCATCAATCAATCACATTTATTGAACACTTACTGTGTGCAGAGCACTGTCCCAGGCACTTGGGAGAGTATAATATAATCGAGATGGTAGATTCCTTGTTCACAATGATTTTACAGTCTAGATGGGGAGACAGATATTAATATAGATAAGTGAGCTACAGATATTTACATAAGTGCTGTGAGGTTGAAGGACCAGTGAAGAAAGGGTGAAAATCCAAGTACAAGGGTGAGGCAGAAGGGGTGGGAGAAGAGTTATTTTTCTTTTTTTTTTTAATGGTCTATAAGTGTTTATTGCTCTAAGCATTAGGGTAGATCCAAGATAAGCAGGGTAGGCACAGATCCTTTCCTACTCGGGCCTTACAGTCTAAGCAATAAATCCCCATTTTACAGTTGAGAAAACTGAGGTACAGAGAAGTTAAGTGACTTGCTTCGGTCACTGAGGTCACACAGCAAGCAAGTGGCAGAGGTAGGATTAGAACCCAAGTCTTCATCTCCCAAGCCTGTGCTCTTTCCACTACATAACACTGCTTTAGTCTTTCCTTCTTATTTATCCACTGCCTTCCAATATCACCGCAGCTCATACTTTATTCCTGCCATTCTCACCTTCTCACTCGGTCTCATCTCACGATGATCGTGAAATGTATTAAGCTCTTACTACATGTAAGGCAATTCACTGACCACTGGGGTAAACGCAATATAAGCAGTCGCTTCCTTTTTTGAAGCTTACAGTCTAAGAGGGAGGGAGACCAGGTCATTTATCAGAGCAGGTCATTTATCCTCAGTTTACAAATTCATTCATTCGTTCACTCATTCAATAGTATTTTGAGGACACCAGAAAGTTAAGTGATTTGTCCAAGGTAAATGGTAGAATTGGGATTAGAACCCAGGTCTCCTGACACCCAGGCCTATACTCTTTTCCCTAGGCCACACTGCTTCTCTCAACTTTCCCACCTCAAACCCTTTCCTTTTCCCTCAGTTCTGCCAGACGGCAGCTCTTCCCAACTTCAAAACTTTCCAGAGTACTTACCTCCTCCAAAAGGCTTTCCCCTTTTCATTTTTCTTCTCCTGACGTCATAGTCTCCCAACTACCACCTCCTCCCCCTCTCCCGTCCCATCCCCTCAGCACTGTACTCGTCCGCGCAACTGTGTATATCTCCGTTACCCTATTTATTTTGTTAATGAGATGTACGTCACCCTGATTCTATTTACTTGCTATTGTTTTAATAAGATGTTCCTCCCCTTGATTCTATTTATTGCCACTGTTCTTGTCTGTCCGTCTCCCCCAGTTAGACCGTAAGCCCGTCAAAGGGCAGGGACTGTCTCTGTTACCGTTTTGTACATTCCAATCGCTTAGTACAGTGCTCTGCACATAGTAAGCGCTTAATAAATACTATTGAATGAATGAATGCTCTTATCTACCCATAGAACTTTTATACATCATATTGACTTAGAATATTCTGCTCTTTAAGCACTTTTCACCTACTCTTTTTTCATGCCCTCCTTCCTCCTTTGTAAATTATTTTGTGTTTGTTTCCCCAGTTGAATTGTAAGATTCTTGACAACAGGGATCTTATCTGTTACCCCCATTGCACTTTCTCGAGCCCTCAGTACAGTACTCTGCACCCGGTAGGCCCTCAATAGTTTCTACCGATTGTTTCTCCTAACCAGTCCTCTCATCTGCTATCCCTTACTCCCTCCTTATCCTAACTTCCTAGTAACCTAAGCTGCCCAAGTAAACTCTAAAGTAACACAGAGTTAGGAGTATGAGTCCATGTTTATCAGTGAAGAAGTAGTGAGGCCTAGAGAAGAGAGCATAGGTCTAGGATTCAGAGGACCTGGGCTCTTATCCTGTCTCCCCCTCTTGCCTCCTGTGAGATCTTGGGTTAGTTGTTTAACTTTTCTGAGCCCCAGTTTCCTCAGCTGTAAAACTGGGGTTCAGTATGTGTTCTCCTTCCTACTCAGACTGTGAGCCCATTGTGGGACAGGGACTATGTCTGACCTGATTGATTTATATCTACTCCAGCACTTAGAACAGTGCTTCGCCAAGAATAAGCACTTAACCAATACCATAAAAAGGTTGATGTGCCTGGCTGCAATCAGGAAACAAGCATGAAGGAGCGAGAAGTGAAAAGTGCACTAAGAAGCAACTGTAGAGTTTGGTGTTCATCATCAAGATACCCATACTTATCCACGGGATCCCTTCCAGTTATCTCCCTATCTCCTTCCTTCCCTTCCTTTCCAAACTCCTAGAGCGAGTCATCTACACTCGCTGCCTCGAATTCCTCAGTTCCAACTCTCTCCTGGACCCCTCCAATCTGTCTTCCTTCCCCTCCACTCCACCAAAACTGCCCTCTCAAAGGTCACCAGTGAGCTCTTTCTTGTGAAATCCAATGGCTCCTACTCTATCCTAATCCTCCTCGACCTCTCAGCTGCCTCTGACGCTGTCTACCCTCCCCTTCTCCTCCACACATTATCCAACCTTGGCTTCTCCTCTCTTGGTTCTCCTCTTATCTCTCTGGCCATTCATTCTCATTCTCCTTCGTGGGCTCCTCCTCCCCATCCCGTCCCATAACAGTAGAGGTTCCTCAAAGGTCAGTACTTGGTCCCCTTCTGTTCTCCATCTATACTCACTCTCTTGGTGAACTCATTCGCTCCCACGGCCTCAACAATCATCTCTACGCAGATGAAACCCAAATCTACATCTCCTCCCCTGTTCTCTCTCCCTCCCTCCAGGCTCGTATCTCCTCCTGCCTTCAGGACATCTCCACCTGGATGTCTGCCCATTACCCAAAACCTATTGTCCAAGACAAAGCTCCTTACCTTCCGCCCCAAACCCTGTCCTCTCCCTGACTTCCCTGTCACTGTGGACGGCACCACTGTCCTTCCGGTCACAAGCCCGCAACCTCGGTATCATCCTTGACTTTGCTCTCTCATTCACCCCACACATCCAATCCATCACCAAAACCTGCTGATCTCACCTTCACAGCCTTGCCAAGATCCTCCCTTTCCTCTCATCCAAACTGCTACCTTGCCGATACAAGCTCTCATAATATCCCTACTGGATTACTGCATCAGCCTCCTCTCTGATCTCCCATCCTCCTGTCTCTCCCCGCTTCAGTCTATAGTTCACTCTGCTGCCCTGATTATCTTTCTACAGAAATGCTCTGGGCTTGTCACTCCCTCCTGAAAAACCTCTGGTGGTTACCTATCAACCTTCACGTGAAGCAAAAGCTCCTCACTCTTGGCTTCAGAACTCTCTATCACCTTGCCCCCTCCTACCTCACCTCCCTTCTCTCTTTCTACTGCCCACCCCGTACGCTCCTCTGCCACTAACGTCCTCACTGTGCCTCGTTCTCGTCTGACCCCCCCCCCCCCCCGTCGACCACTGGCCCACGTCCCACAGCTGACCTGAATTGCCCTCCCTTTTCACATCTGCCAAACTCTCTTCCCCTCTTCAAAGCCCTCCGGAGAGCTCACCTCCTCCAGGAGGCCTTCCCAGACTGAGCCCTCCCATTCCCTCTGCCCCTCCTCCCCTCCCCATTGCCCCTACTCCCTCCCTCTGCTCTACCCTCGTCCCCTCCCGACAGCACTTGTGTACGTTCATATATATTATTTATTGCTCTATTTTATTAATGATGTTTATATATCTATGATTCTATTCATCTATTTTGATGGTATTGATGCCTGTCTACTTGTTTTGTTTTGCTATCTGTCTCCCCCTTTTAGACTGTGAGCCCACTGTTGGGCAGGGATTGTCTCTATCTGTTGCCGAATTGTACATTCCAAGTGCTTAGTACAGTGCTCTGCACACAGTAAGTAGTACAGTGCTCTGCACACAGTAAGTGCTCAATAAATACTATTGAATGAATGAATGGGATCATCTGATTTCAACAGACACTGCACCTGGGAGCCTGAAGATAATAATAATGATGATAATAATAATAATAATAATAATGGTATTTGCTAAACACTTATTATGTGCCAGGCACTGGGGTGGATACAAGCAAATCGGGTTAAGCACGGTCCCTGTCCCACGCGGATCCCCATTTTACAGATGAGGTACTGAGGCCCAGAGAAGTGAAGTAACTTGCCCAAGGTCACAAAGTAGACAAATGGCAGAGTTGGAATTAGAACCCATGACTTTCCGACTCCCAGGCCCATGCTCTATTCACTACACCATGGAGATGAATGAGCCGGAAAACAGAGTTTAATGCCCAAGTGACTGTAAGAACTTTTACCACACCAGTGGCTGCAGGTGTTAGTTTTGATTCCATATTAGTGTTAGAGAAATAGAAAGGAAAAAAAAAAAGATTAAGCTTGGAAAACACTGATAACCGAGGACCTGAAAGTGAAGTTTTCCGAGGCTCAAATAGCTGAAGATTTAATGAAAGACTCAAGGCTATAGAGCTCGTAAAAATGAATAGGAATAAAAATAACATTGAAACTGCCCTGATTTTGATTTACAGAGCTATAAAACTGACTATCGTATTGGGGCTAAAGTCAAAAATGAGAAACTTAATTTGAAATTTACAAAGGTCAAAATATTCAGAGTCAGATTACTGCTGTACTCTCCTAGAAGAGAAGGGGTGGCAAAACAGGGAATCCTGAACTAGCTCAGAAGCAGCAAACCAGAGCTAAAGCTTCCTGAAGCTAACATCTAAAGGGACAGTTTGCGTTGAACGAGTCCAATCGTGTGAACCGCTGCGTCGGAGAACCCAAATTCAAAGTGACTAGTAAGGGGCAGGCTTTCCTGACCTCCTTGACCTCAGCTGTCAGTCAGAGAGATGGTGACCTTTGCAAACAGACCGTATCCTATGCCTGGAAGGGCTACACAACCAGGTCAGTTCCAAAGCTGAAAGATATTCTCAGTAAACAGCGTGCTCCATTCAGGAACAAATATGAGGGCCAGACCCGGGTATCAGTTGTCATGAGGCCAACAGAAAAGTGAGACAGTCTCTAGCTTAGCTTAAGAGAATGACTCCGTTTCATGTACAGCCTGTCAGAAGTCAAAATCAGCGTGGCTCAGTGGAAAGAGCACGGGCTTAGGAGTCAGAGGTCATGCCACCACCTGTCCGCTGTGTGACTTTGGGAGAGTCACTTAACTTCTCGGTGCCCCAGTTACCTCATCTGGAAAATGGGGATTAAGACTGTGAGCCTCACGTGGGTCGATCTGATGACCCTGCATCTACCCCAGTGCTTAGAACAGTTTTTGGCACATAGTAAACACTTAACAAATACCAACGTCATCATCATCAAAATCAACAGCCGTCACATGGCTCCTCCGGACATTCTGTGGCCATTCTAGAAGACAGAATATTTAGCTGGATGGACCAATGGTCTGGCCAAGTAATGGCATTTCATTCATTCATTTGTTCATTCGATTGCATTTATCGAGCCCTTAATGTGTGCAGAGCACTGTACTAAGCGCCGGGGAGAGTACAATATAACAATAGATACATTCCCTGCCCACAGCGAGCTTTCAGTCTAGAGCGGGAGACAGACATTGATATAAATTACAGATATGTAAATTACAAATATATAAATTACAGGTATAGAATTTATGGATTTCCCATAACTTTACACATCCTAGGCCATCCCCTGCCTTCTTCTGGCTGCAGAGTTGGACAAATTTAATTAAATGAAAGCCCGCAGTTAAAGCTCTGAAATGGTGAAAAACAACAAGATCTTTGAGCAAACTCTCAATCCCTCGCCTTGCTTCCTGCAAGAGGTTTGTTAAATAAGTGGATTCTAGCTGGGCAGCAGTGTGTAACTGTAAATAATAATAATGATAATGAGGGCATTTGTTAAGAGCTTTCTATGTGCCAAGCACTGTTCTAAGCACTGGGGGAGATACAAGGTAATCAGGTTGTCCCATGTGGGGCTCAGTCTTAATCCCCATTTTACAGATGAGGTCACTGAGGCAACAGAGAAGTTAAATGACTTGCCCAAAGTCACACAGCTGATAAGTGGCAGAGCCGGGATTAGAACCCATGACCTCTGGCTTCCAAGCCCACGCTCTTAATCATTTTTATGGTGAAAAGAAAAAAAAGGAGAGCAGATTTCCTTGCCTTCTATGTAGCCCAGTGGTGAAAGTCAGGGAGGAAAGGAGGGAGGAATTCAGTACACTACTTAAGGAGTCAATTAGGGTTGCTTGTTCCTTTCATTCCAGATGTTCTAAAATGAGCTAATGGATGGAATTATCTCTAAGAAAGGTGCCCAGAGATAAAATCCTGCATGATACTATAATAGTAATTATGGTACTTAGTAAGTGCTTACTGTACCAACCACTGCACTAAGCACTGTGGTAAATACAAGATTATCAGATTGGACTCATTCCCCGTCCCTTATGGAACTCACAGTTTGAGTATGAGCGAGTAGAATTTAATCCCCATTTTACAGATGAGGAAATAAAGTTTAAGGGACTTGTCTAAGGTCACACAACAGACAGTGGCCTACTGGAAAGAGAAGCAGTGTGGCCTGGTGGAACAAATACAGATGAGGGAGTCGAAAGATCCGGATTCTAATCCTGACTCCACCACTTGACTGCTGCCAAATCTGCAGCGACCCACCCAAAGCTACCTAATCGGTACCAGTTCATGACAACCTTTTGTTTCTCCTCTCCTCCGTGATAGATTATAAACTCCTCGGGGTCAGGGATCATATCTACATATTCTATTGTAAATAATTATGGTATCTGTGAAGCGCTTACTATGTGCCAAGCACTGTTCTAAGCACTGGGGTAGATGCAAGATAATCAGGTTGTCCCACTTGGGCTCACACTTTTAATCCCCATTTTATAGGTGAGGTAACTGAGGCACAGAGAAGTTAAGTGACTTGTCCAAGGTCACACAGCAGTCAAGTGGCAGAGTCGGGATTAGAACCCACATCCTCTGACTCCCAAGCCCGTGCTCTTTTTACTAAGCCACGCTGCCTCTCACTGTACTCTCCCAAGCACCTAGTACAGTGCTCTTCACAGAATGGATGCCAATACTATTAATTGATATGTTTTATTTTTTTACTTGCCCAGCCTGCAAATAATCACCAAGCATAATATTTCAAGTGGGATTGAACTGGATTAGCAAACTGAAACAATTGGCGATTTGCTGTAAGGGTGCCTCAGTCATCTGAGAGAGACACTACTGGTTAGAGAGACCCCACCGCATGGAATCTTAAATTAATAGTAGCACCACCCAACCCTATAAATAGGTTCCCAGGAATGAGAGGAGAAGCTAGTAGAGGAGAGGGCAAGAGAAGGGTTACACTAGATCACTAAAATTCACCCTCTCCTTTCCATCCAAACTGCTCCATGAATCCGATCACTTATCCTATCTTGCCTTGATCACTGTATCAGCCTCCTCGCTAACCTCCCTGCCTCCTGTCTCTCTCCCGACTCCAGTTCATGTTCACTCTCCTGCCCGGATCATTTTTCTACAAAAATGTTCAGGCCATGTTTCTCCACTTCTCAAGAACCTCCAGTGGTTACTCATCCACCTCCACATCAAACAGAAACACCTCACCATTGGCTTTAAAGCACTCGATCACATTGCCCTCCCCTAATTTCACCTCACACCTCTCCTATCCACTTTCTCCTCTACTACTAACCTTCTCACTGTACCTTGATCTCATCCGTCTCACCTCCGACCTCTAGCCCACATCCTGCCTCTGACCTGGAACACCTTCCCTTCTCATATTCTACCGACAATTGCTCCCCCCACCTTCAAACCACTACTGAAGACACATCGCCTCGTTGTACGCAGGGAATGTCACTATTTATTGTTGTGTTGTACTTTCCCAAGTGCTTGGTAGAGTATACGGTAAGCACTCAATAAATGCGATAATGAATAAATCGATGAACCTCCTCCAAGAGGACTTCCCTGACTAAGCCCTTCCTTTTTTTCCACTCCTTTCTGCATCGCCCTGACATGCTCCCTTTATTCACCCCCCTCCCAGCCCCACAGCTCTTATGTACATATCTGTCATTTATTTATATTAATATCTGTCCCCCCCCCAGACTGTAAGCTCACTGTGAACAGGAAGTGTGTCTGTTACATTGTTGTGTTGTGCTCTCTTAAGCGCTTAGTACAGTGCTCAACCCCTCTCAGGGTCACACCTGGAGAGTTTCTACCAGTCTCGGCTATGGGAGGGAGAGTGAAACAGAGGCCTACCCATTCCATTCCTAGCTTGGGAAGTGACTACTGAGTGGAAGGCAATCTGCTACAAGTCAAAACTCACCCATGCGTGGGAGAGAGTCGAAGGCGGAGACTCAAGTTTACTGCACGGAAGATGGCATCGATTAAACCATTTCCAGATTTTTACCAACAAAACTCTATGGATCCACTACCAGAAAGATTGCAGATGGAGAGCGGGGCGTTCGGGGAGAGATGTGTCCCTGGTGTCACTATGGGTCGGAAACGACGCGACGGAATAAGACATACACAGTGCTCCATACATACGATTGACTGACTATACAGCCAGTCAATCACTGGTGTTTACTGAATATCAGCTGTACGCAAAGCACTGTATTAGGTCCATGGGAGAGTACAATATGGCTGGTAGCACCCTCTCTGCCCTCATGGAATTTAGAGTCTAGGAGAAAAAAAAAACAAAACAAAGAATACCGATGCCACTGATCATCCCTTTGGGGAGAGGGTATGATGGTGGAACTTACATATGACAGCTAACGTACTTGCTTCCATTCACCTGCTAAGCTATAGTGAGGTCTCGATGGCTGGATACTTCGGGCTGTTCTTCATCTATTCACGGCCTGAGTGGACTGAGGAAAGACTGGGAGCACCACATGGGGCAACTTGATAACCTTGTACCTACCTCAGTGTTTAGAACAGTGCTTGGCACATAGTATGCGCTTAACAAATACCATCATTAGTATTATTATTATTCTTTGCCACTCCTGTCACACTCCACCCCTTCCTCACAAGCTGCATATGTGAGTATACACACATAGCTCCTTCACTAGAACAATTCCACCCCAAACCAGCGATAGATCCCCGCCCCCAATCACGGTATTAGCTTTGCAAAGCCAACGGGACGAGCTAATTCACAAGTAGCTTAATCTGCAAAGAGATTAAAAAGCCATTTTCAGAGTAATCACATTTACCTTTAAAGCTTTTTTTTCCAAAGGACAATATTAGCACAGATGGAAACTCTGGTAGAGATGAGTGAGAAAAAAACATTAATTTACAAGTTCTGGCCAGTTATCTAATCTGAGGCCAAACATCAAATATCAACTTTCCAGAAGACAAAGGCTGAAGAGATATGTCAACATCAAACACTTGAAAGGAGCTCTTGAAATGAAGACAGCCCTCTCCTATTCAGGCTTTTAAACGAAGTTCCGCCCAAACGTAAATACAGAAAGCACATTAATCAATCCTATTTATAGGGTGTTTATCAATCTTAATTTATACCATGATACTACTATTGCGTGCAGAGCAGTGTACTAAGTGCTCGGGAGAGTGCAGTACAACAGAGCTGGTGGACATGTTCCCTGCCCATAAGGTGCTTAAAATGTGAGAACAATTTTATTGGAAATCAAAAAGGAAGAACCAGACTTTGCGAAGTTATATTGAGAAAAAAAGCATAATGATGATAATAATAACATTATTATTACTGGGGTAATGGTTAAGCTCTTACTATGTGCCAAGCACAGTACTAAGGATTAGAGTAGATAGAAGATAATCAGGTTGGTCACAGTCCCTGTCCCACATGGAGCTCACAGTCTTAATCCCCATTTAACGGATGAGGAAACTGAGGCACAGAGAAATTAAGTGACTTGTCCAAGGTCATGCAGCAGACAGTAAATCCCAGGCCCTAACTCTTTCCACTGGGCCGTGCTGATGTGAATTCCTGCCATGTGAATTATACTCTCCCAAGTGCTAAATATAATGCTCTGCACCTAGTGAGCTCAATAAATGCCACTGGTGATGATAATGATGAGCTGCCAGAGGCCTCTGCTCTTTCTGCTACACCACCCAGCATCTCAAAGGTGAATTTGGAAGCTAGGACCCCAAGTAAAGCTGAACCTTATAGTCCATCCAGGGCTATATTGATGCCGAGCAGTTCACTTGATTTCTGCGCTCAGCCTGACAAGCTCCAGATGTCAGCTCACTTCTCTAGCCCTCAGTTTCTCCATCTGGAAACAGGAGTTAGGCATTATTGGGCCCTTCCCAATTTGAACCAAGAATCAATCAATCAAATATATTTATTGAGTGCTTACTGTGTGCAGAGCACTTGGGAGAATGCAATATACCAGAGGTGGTAGATGTCTTCCTGCCACTTGTCTGCTGTTTGACCTTGGGCAAGTCACTTCACTTCCCTGTGCCTCAGTTTCCTCAACTGTAAAATGGGAATTAATAATGATGGTATTTGGTAAGCGCTTACTATGTTCCCAGCACTGTTCTAAGAGCTGGGAGAAATACAAGGTAATCAGGTAGTCCCCTGGAGGTGCTAATCCCCATTTTACAAAAGAGGCAACTAAGGCACAGAGAATTAAAGTGACTTGCCCAAGGTCCCACAGCAGGCAAGTGGCAGAGCTGGGCTTAGAACCCACGACCTCTGACTCCCAATCCCGTGCTCTTTCCATTGAGTCACACAGACTGTGAGCCCTAAGTGGGACAAGGATTGTGTCCAACCCGATTAGTTGGCATCTGCCCCAGGGCTTAGTACAGTGCCTGGTACATAGGAAGCATTTAACGAATACCATAGAAAACAAAAGAGGGGAAGACAGGCGTTAAAATGAATTATGAATATATACATATGTGCCGTGGAGCTGGAGGTGGGGTGAATGAAGGATACAGATGCAAGTGAGCTGAAATCCAACCAGGAACCTTGGGGCTCAAAAACGTGGACCCCAGAAGGAACCTATAGCAGTCAACAGAATTCGAGATCACCCTTGGTGAAACAGTGGTAAAGACTGAGAGGAGCTGCCCACCACATGATCTTTGACCCTCTCTCCCACGAGTCCCTCGTGAAGCCTGGAGAGTCCCTCCCTTACACTGCAACTTCTGAGATCAAATTTCCCAATACTAGCAGTTTTAATGGCCTGGGGACACGGTTTTCCCCTGGGCAAATGGTTTCCTCTTTCTAAAGTCGACACCAGGCTATTTATAAACACCAGTTTCCCCAGTTCGAAAGGCCGACTCCTCGGCTGGCACAAAAGTAGATACTTTCACAGTTGAATTGAAAAGTTTTTGGATCGCGGCTGACAGTTATTGTCTTTCCGCTAAGTCTAAAGTGAATTTGACGTTGAATGACACAGCTGACTTCCTTCTGCAAATGTAATCCCACAAAGGTTTCTATGAAGGAAAAGCTGTTTTTCTTATGGCGTAGTTCTTTTTCTCTTCTAACAAATGTCACTAGGGTCTTTTATTTATCATAATCTGTTCTCAGAAGATAACAAATGCCTAATGCCAGTCATGGGGGAAAAAAGGAAAACCTATTGACTTATGAAATACAATCCCCTGAATGAGCACAGAGAATGCGACAGGTCTTTGAACCTGCTTTCACGTGAAATTAATTTATTGCTTAAGAAGCCAATTCATGTGTGTAGGAAAGACTTCTTCAAAAGCCTTAAGAGTGAGATGCACTTTGTAATGCAAAGAGGCCTAAGAAACTCAGTGTTATTGTGTAGTTGAGGATTTCGGGATGACAAGGAACTGGGATGTGCCCCCTTATTGAGAGAGCTGGGCAACATCGGTGAAATCGCCCAGATGCCACCAGCTTCTTACCCTCTTGGGTGCGACGGCTGAGGACTGAGAAATCTCAGGAATGACTGTGTTGCTCCGTCTGGCCCAGCTGGACCCTCCCCCGCCACAGTCCACTCTGCAGCAGTATTCCTTCATTCCTTTGGTGCCTGGCCAGGACCAGTCCGCTGCCTATGTTCCCCTTCCCTTCGGATGGATGAGGACCAATCCATCAGTGGTACCTCCATAATGACTCACATAATTGCCTCTGTTCCAATTTCCGAGAAGGAAATAAAAGGATAGGAAGAGTAGGGCCAGAACTCCATAGATACAGGCTTACAGAGATGTGTGAACCCTGGAGTAGAAGGAGTCAGTCAGTCAATTGCATTTATTGAGCGTTTAGTGTGTGCAGAGCACTGTACTAGGGAAAGTAATAATAAAAATGGTATTCGTTGAGCGCTTACTATATGCCAAGCAGTGTACTAAGCACTAGAGTGGATACAAGCACTGCCCCATGTGGGGCTCCGAGTCTTAATCGCCATTTTACAGTTGAGGTAACTGAGGCCTAGAGAAGAATAATAATAATGTTGGAATTTGTTAAGTGCTTATTATGTGCCGAGCACTTTTCTAAGCGCTGGGTTAGATACGGGAAGCTCACAGTCTCAATCCCATTTTACAGATGAGGTAACTGAGGCAACAAGAAGTCAAGAAGCCTAACAAGAAGCCCAAAGTCACACAGCTGACAGAAGTCAAGTGACTTGCACACAGCAAACATGTGGTGGAACTGGGATTAGATCCCATGACCTCCTGACTCCCAGGCCCAGGCTCTAATAGACACATTCATTTAGTCATTCAATTATATTTATTGAGCATTTGCTGTGTGCAGAGCATTGTACTAAGTGCTTGGAAAGTACAATTCAGCAATAAAGAGGGACAATCCCTGCCCACACCGGGTATATAGTCTGGAAAGGGGGAGACAGACATCAAAATAAGTAAACAGTCATCAATATAAATAGAATTAGAGATATGTACACAAGTGCTGTGGGGCAAGGAGGGGAAGAGGAGCTGAGGAAAAGGGGGGCTTAGTCTGGGAAGTCTTCTTGGAGGAGGTGAATCTTGTGTGGGGCTTTGAAGGTGGGAAGTGTGATTGTTTGGCTGATTTGTGGAAGAAGGGCATCCAGGCCAGTGGTAGGACGTGGGCCAGGGGTCGAGAGCAGGATGGGCAAGAACGAGGCCCAGTGAGGAGGTTAGAACCAGAGGAGCGGAGTGTGCAGGGTAGGATGTAGGAGAGAAGGTGATGGAGAGCTTTGAAGCCAATAGTGAGGAGCTTTTGATTGATACAGGGGTTGATAGGCAACCTCTGGAGGTTTTTGAGAAGACACAATCCCTGCTCACAGTGAGCTCAATAAATACAACTGAATGAATGAATGAATATCTGTAATTTTATTCATTTATATTAATGTCTGTCTCCCCATCTAGACTAATGTCACTCTGGACAGGGAGTATGTCTGTTATATTGTTGTGTTGCAGTCTCCCAAGCGCTGACTGACTGATGGTCCTGGGAGATCACCATGGAGCCCAGGTCTGGGGGGAAGCTGGGCAGGGTGAGTAGGGGGTAGGAATGGCAGAAAGGAATTTAAAGCATCAGGCAAGTGTACTGGCTCCACCATTTTTAGGGTAGATTTGGGGGCAAGACAAATGCCACTTGGCTCCCAAAATGATAATTCTATTAACACAGCACAATTGCCAATAATATAAGGTTGATATAGGCTAAATTCAGGGTCGATTCTGACCCAAACCAGATTTTTAGCTAAACAAAATGTTCTTCGATGCACACGGGTCCCATGGAAAGTATAAGGAAAATGCTTTGTAGACATCCTTCAACTGTTAGCAAGAGTTGATAGGCAGAAATTTTATTCCTGTTTTTTCTGTAGAAACTGAGGTGAAATTAGGTTAAATATCAGGATGAGAGCCACTTCATCTGATCAGAAAGAATTAGCATTGCATTTGGATTTGTACTCTTCAAGACTTGGTATTCACCCCACCCTCAGCCCCACAGAACGTGTGCACATATCTGCACATTAGAGAAGCAGCGTGGCTTAGTGGAAAAAGCCTGGGCTTGGGAGTCAGAGGATGTGGGTTCTAATCCCGGCTCTGCCACTTGTCTGCTGTGTGACCTGGGGCGAGCCACTTCACTTCTCTGCACCTCAGGTCCCTCATCTGTAAAATAGGGATGATGACTGTGAGCCCCAAGTGGGACAACCTGATTACCTTTCTATCTACCCCAGTGCTTAAAACAGTGCATGGCACATAGTAATAATAATAATAATGTTGGTATTTGTTAAGCACTTACTATGTGCAGAGCACTGTTTTAAGCGCTAGGTTAGATACAGGATAATCAGTCTGTCCCACATGAGACTCACAGTTTTAATCCCCACTATACGATGAGGTAACTGAGGCACAGAGAAGTTAAGTGATGAGCCCAAAGTCACACAGCTGAGAAGTGGCAGAGCTGGGATTCGAACCCATGACCTCTGACTCCCAAGCCCGTGCTCTTTCCGCTGAGCCATGCTGCTTCTCTAAGCATTTAACAATACCATTATTATTATTATCTGCAAATTGCATTAATATCTGTATCCCGCTGTAGACTACAAGCTCTTTATGGGAAGGAAGCACGTCTACCGATTCTGTTATAGTGTACTTTCCCAAGTGCTTAGTATAGTGTTCTGCGCACAGTAAATGCTCAATAAATACGATTGATTGGGATAAAGATGTCCAGAACCTCACTCTCCCTTCTCCCCCAACTCCCATCCTCTGCCCACTAGACCACATGCCACCACAGGAAATATTGATCTGTACATAACACGTGCTCAATAAATATAATTGATTCATTGATTTGGAAAGATTGATGGGGAAAGGGAAAGGATATCTTCAAGTTCTAGTCTTTCGCAGAGCTCCTGGAATTTCAGAGTTAATAATAATATGCCTTCATAAACTTTCCTACACAGCCATTTTTCCTATCTGTAATTTAGTTCAGTGACTATCTCCCCCTCTAGACTCTAAGCTCCTTGAAAGCTCCTTGAAAACTCTATGTCCACCAACTCTAAATTACTCTACTCTCCCAAATGCTCTTAGTACAGCATTCTGCACCCAGTAAGCATGCAAAATCCCGCTGATTGACCGATTGAATTATGTCTCTCTACATATAGTTTCTCTCTATAGATATAGATGTGTAAAATGCAATTATATAGATTCATTCAATGGTATCTATTGAGCGCTTACTATGCGCAGAGCACTGTACTGAGCGCTTGGAATGTACAAATCGGTAAGAGATAGAGACAGTCCCTGCCCTTTGATGGGCTTACAGTCTAATCGGGGGAGATAGACAGACAGATAAGCATACACATATATACAGATACATATATATATACATATATATATATATATGTCACTGATAGTAAAGGTCACTGGATATGGGTTACTGAAAGCTCACTTCCTCCAGGAGGCTTTCCCAGACTGATTCCGCCTTTACCCCTGCTCCTCCTCCCCTCCCCATCACTCCAACTCCCTCCCTCTGCTCTACCCCATCCTCGCCCCCACAGCACTTGTGTATATATGTACATCCAGACTCATGATGATCTAGATTCTTGAGGCCCCTTGGGGTCCCCAGCTCCTACACCCTAGACTCATGTGGTTCTAGCTAGACTCCTGAGGTTCTAGATTGGTGAGGTTCTAAATCACTGAGGGGTTCGGTTCTGAGGGGCCCTGGCTCCTGAGCTTCCACTGTCTAGGAGCTGGGGACCCCAGGAACCTCAACAATCTCAAACATCACGAGTCTGGAGCTCCCAAGAGAGTAACCTCACAAGTCGAGAACCTTGGGGCTGCATCCTCCAGAGGATGGAACCCCCAGGAGACCGGAAACTCTGGAGCCAGAGACCCCAGGATCCTAGGACCCCAATGATCTAGAACCTCGGGATTCTAGAACCCCTGGAGCTTAGAGCCTCGAGAGTCTAGAGTCTAAGAGCAGGGGACCCCAGGAGCCTCAACAATCTAGAACATCATGAGTCTGGAGCCCCCTAGAGAGTGGAAACTCAGGAGCCAGGGCCCCTCAGAACCTAGAACCTCAGTGATCTAGAACCTCAGTGACCTAGAACCTCAGTGATCTAGAACCTCACGAGTCTAGAACCTCTAGTGATTCTAAACTGGGGACATCAGGAACCTCGACAATCTCGAACATCATGAGTCTGAAGCCCCCAGGAGAGTGGAAACTCAGGAGTCAGGGCCCCTCAGGCACCTAGAACCTCAGTGATCTAGAACCTCACGAGTCCAGAACCTCAGTGATCTAGAACCCCAATGATCTAGAACCTCACTAGTCTAGAACCTCCGTGATCTAGATCCTCATGAGTCTAGAACCTCTAGTGACTCTAGACTGGGGACCCCAGGAACCTCAACAATCTTGAACATCATGAGTCTGGAGCCCCCAAGAGAGTGGGAACTCAGGAGCCAGGGCGCCTCAGGCACCTAGAATCTCAGTGATCTAGAACCTCACGAGTCTAGAACCTCAATGATCTAGAACCGCACGAGTCTAGAACCTCTAGTGACTCTAGACTGAGGACCCCAGGAACCTCAACAGTCTCAAACATCATGAGTCTGGAGCCCCCAAGAGAGTAACCTCACAAGTCGAGAACCTTGGGGCTGCATCCTCCAGAGGCTGGAACCCCCAGGAGACTGGAAACTCTGGAACCAGAGACTCCAGGAACCTAGGACCCCGATGATCTAGAACCTCAGGATTCTAGAACCCATGGAGCTTAGAGCCTCGTGAGTCTAGAGTCTAAGAGCTGGGAACTCCAGGAGCCTCAACAATCTAGAACATCATGAGTCTGGAGTCCCCAAGAGAGTGGATACTCAGGAGTGAGGGGCCCCCAGGCACCTAGGACCTCGGGGAACCTAGAACCTTGATGTTCTACAACCCTGGTGATCTAGAACCTCACAAGCCTAACCCTCTCAGTGATTTAGAACCTCACAATTCTAGAATCTAGGGGCAGGGGACCTCAGGAACCTAGAGTCTAGGAGATGGTGACCTCAGGAACCAGAGCCTCAGTGACCTAGAACCTTGGGAACCAAAAGCCTCAATTATCTAGAACATGGAACAGGTACTGGGTTTGACCCAACAGCGCCTGGCACACAATAAGCACTTAACCAACACCATTATTATGAGGTTAAAGAGTCATAGAGGGTCCCATCAATTCTGACGCGACTGACGAAACTATGATAAGTTGGATTGAAGATCTTGGTGAACGTCTTCGGGCATCCTAATTTACTTTGAAGTTGCCAGAGCCTGATGCTGAGGTAATTTCAAATACTTTTCTAAGAGATCTGCAGGATGGTATAAAAACCAGAATCTTCTGAACCCCAAATTAAAGAATGATGGAATTGTGGAACATCCGGGGTACTATGGGTCCAAGTGAAACACTTTCCCAGTAAGGAGAATGGCACTTTGCTGCTTGGAGTTAGATAAATTGCAATCTACATAATTCAGTTCTCTAGGTGTTACGAGCTCACAACATAGTGAAGAGCATGAAAAGGGCAAGCAGAAAATGATTGTTCACAAAATCCTTCAAAACCAGCACGAAGGGTTGTCCACTGAAGCTTGGAAGGGGTAGATTTAAAACATACAGTGAGAGCTATACATATGGAACTCATTGCCACACAAATTGTGTGGGCTGAAATGCTGATAGGGTAAAAAGGGTTTGGATAAATTACTCAAGGAGAGATCCATAATTGTTTCTAAAGTGATAGTTTTTGGCTTTAAAGGAAAAAGTGCTGGCTATTAGGTGGGCTATCTCTAGCCATTAGGATAGATAAGAAAAAGGAAACCATCACGTGGTTTCTATTACCATTCTGTTGTCGAATGGACAATTGGTCTGACTTAGTAATTACATTTATATTGTTCTTATCATTTAGCTTTTCAGTCTCATTCACTCCAGTTATTTTTCTCCTTTCAGGATAACCGTCTACGTGTGATTTGAAATCTATTAAATCCAACTTGTCATCCAAGTCAGCACTGCGATCTTTCTTCTCAATAATAGCATTTCTGAAAGGAATTTATACTAGATATTAATAGTATTTCTGGTTTAAAGGAAGGTGTGTGGTCATCACCATTTCCGGTTTAAAGAAAGGTGTGTGGTCATCAGCCCTCTCGGGGTCATATCTGGAGAGTTTCCGGTACTCTACCAGCCTCGGCTATGTGAGGGACAGTCAAGCAGAAGCATACCCATTCCATTCCTAGATGGGGCAGTGGCTAACGAGCGGAAGGCAATTTGCTCCAAGTCAAAATTCACCTAGGGTGGACTGCAGCACCATGGGAGAAAGTTGAGGGTAGAGTCCCAGGTTTTCTGCATAGAAGAAGGTAACGGTAAACCACTTCCATATTTTTACCAAGAAAACTCCATGGATACGCTACCAGAACAGTTGCAGATGGAGGTGGGGCTTCTGGGGGAGATGTGTCCTCACCAATCTTCACCAGTGCGTTGGGTCATGACTGGAATATTTGAAAGGAGCTAGAAGTCTGGGGTGACCGTACCTATGAGTCTTCACCCACGGTGAAAGACTTCTAAAGAAGGTGTATCTGGCACTTCTTTATCTGACATTTTCTGTGGCTCGGTGGAGAGACCCCGGGCTTGGGAGTCAGAGGTCATGGGTTGGAATCCTAGCTCTGCCGCTTGTCAGCTGTGTGACTGTGGGCAAGTCACTTAACTTCTCTGTGCCTCAGTTACCTCATCTGTAAAATGGGGATTAAGATTGTGAGCCACACGTGGGACAACCTGATTACCCTGTATCTCCCCCAGCGCTTAGAACAGTACTTGGCACATAGTAGGTGCTTAACAAATACCAAATAATAATTATTAACACAAATTAATTAAAATACAAATAATAAATTATCATATTTATTTTTCTACTTGTTTTATTAATGATGTATATACATCTTTAATTCTATTCACTTATATTGATGCTATTGATGCCTGTCTACTTGTTTTGTTGCCTCTCTCCCCTCTTCTAGACTGTGAGCCTATTGTTGGGTAGGGATTGTCTCTGCTGCCGAATTGTACTTTCCAAGGGCTCAGTATGTGCTCTACCCACAGTAAGTACTCAATAAATACAGATGAATGAATGAATGGCTAAAAAACCTACACAATTAGGTGTCTGAGATCCAAAGTCATAAATCTGTCTCTAAGGTTTAAGCTCAGCGCAGGTAGAGAACACATCTACCAATTCTGTTGTACTGTACTCTCCCAAGCGCTTAGTATAATATTCTACACACAATAAGCATCAGTAACTACTACTGGTGACGGTGATATTGGGGACTCCAGCTGATGTCACATATATATAGAAGGGAAGCCAGTTGGTGATTATGTCTAGAAAGGAAAACTTATTCTTGTTCCCCTCTTTTCTCTTAAGCTTAGCGTTTTAGAATAAATAAGATGGAAAAAGCAAAACCAGAATACTCATTGTGAACTCCCAGAGGAATTTTTGTTACAAAATCAAATTACAATACCTAGTTCCCTAAACCTACTTCTGTCTAATAATATGGCAACTTCCTGTCACTTAACTCCAAGTGAATCACTGTGTGGTGACAGGGTAACTGCACAGCAAGTACATAGCTAGCTCTTTTTCAGGGTAATTTTCTCTTTTCCAGTTTCTCACCCTCAGTGCTAGTTTTAAAGTAATTACCTGAGGGTCTTCTGAGGATGAGCATACAAGTCATTCCCAGAACACAGCTGAAAAATCAGTCTTGGCTGAAGTCAGTGATGATCTTCCCTGGGCAGAATTATGAGAGTCAATGTGAGTCTCATAGCTCCCTGAGAATTCTTGCTTTTTTAGTTAAAAAAAGAAAAGTGTTTATATATATATGTGTGTGTATATATATATGCATTATATAAATATACACACACACAAAATCCTCTTAGAGTGTTTACCTGATAAACATCCTCCACCTCAGAAAAATCAAGATCCTGCACCTTATCAGTTAGCACTTAGGTGGTTAAAGAGAGAAGTTGATCTCGGCTGAATGGAAAGATCCTTATGATCCTTATGATCATAAAGATCCTTATGATAAATCACTGACTAACAAAAACTACGAATGAGTTGAGAACCAGAGATTTTTATGAGAAAGAGACAGAGAAGATCAGCGCTATTTCTTAAACAAGGTTTTCAACCTGGAGGCAGTTTGTTAATTGGCAGAGGCTGCAGTGAGTTATGTTTTTTTTGGAAAAGCCAGAAACTACACACAAATGCTGACTGTCTTGGGCCAAGATTCTGCATTTTCCAGGGATGCTGATTGGCTTTGGTCAAGATTCTGCATTTTCCAGGGAATTGCTTAGTAATGACCGTGTTACCGTGTATCCCGGTCAAACACCGGGATATTTCTGCCCAGTGATTTGAAGTGTTTCTAGATAAACCCATTCTGTCTGTCTTGCAGGAGAAACCAACTCATTCTCATTTTCCTCCACCCCCCAACTCTGAGTCATCAAGCAAACCCCTTTCCTCCCCCTCAACTCCAATTCCATATCCAGAGTTCTGGATCCATCCTTCTTCCTTTGCACAGTCCCACCCTGCTTCCACGGGTCACCGAGACCTCTTAAGGGGGTGGCGGGTAGAGGGAGGGAGAAGAGTAAGGTCTGGAGAATAAGGAAGAGGAAAATGATCATGGCAGACAAAGGTATTTTTACCAGCCTTGATTTCCAATACCAGTTAAATCCATCAGAGTCATTTATCACAGTCACTGCACTTCATGGTCAAGAAAGCGGACCACTAAGCATTCTTATTCAGATTTTTAAAAAAAACCACATAATTTTCTCTTTTCTACAAAAATCAGCTTCTTCAGACCTGTGTTGCTCCTCTGGTCAGGTATGGAGTTAGTTTTATTACAAAAGGAAAATTAAACTCACAGGGGGCCAAAGGAAAGTGCCTATTCGGAGGGGAGCAGATATGAGAAGAGATGACATCCCTGGCCATGGTCTAGGTCTGAGCTATGAGCATTAAAACTGTCCCTGGAGAATCAAAAGCTTTATAGAAACAAGGTCAAATGTCTGGATCGAGATGTCTATGAAAAGTGTCTCACCCCTCTTTCCTCTCCTCTGAAAGCTAGAGACGATAATGAGTCTTGAAGAGACTTCTCTCCCCGCTTTCATTTTTATCACCTCTTTTAAAAAGAGTCTCCAGTTACTGCATCATGATTCTAGCCTTCTCCCCCTAGGCCCCTATATTAAGAAATATAATTCAGCTTCTGCCTGGCAGTGATCTGGAGGCATGAAGGAGTCACAATATTGATTTGTATGCTAAAATTTCAAAGCTGAGAGCACAGCTGCCTTTCCCTTTTATGGAACGTTCATACCGGGAACTCTTTTTAATCAGATTAGCCAGCCTTCTTAAATGGCAATCATTCAAATGACTGGAATTCATTGATTTTTTTTTTTCCAGCTTATCAATCCATTTGCATAGCCCCAGATATGAGACCTCAGCTGGGAATCAGAGTTCCAGCACTTGGGTGAGAAATTCAGGTTTATTTTATTATCGCTGGCCCCATAGAGGATGTTCTCTTGGTTCACTTTCCTCATAAGTGACTGCTCCACTGCTAATCTAACACACATTGAATGCCCATTTCAAACATCTCCCAGTTAAAGCTACAATGTGTTAAATGGAGGGTCTCAAAACAAAAAAAAAAGCTGCTTCTCCAACTTTGTAAAATGAAATCTTAAAAGATAGCTAGTTCCAGCTATGGAAAATATCCAGCATTCTCTCTCCTCACTGGAAGGGTTACTGTGTAACTTTTGCAGATGAGTGTTAACGAATGGGGCAGGGAGTCAGGAAACGAAATCTATTCTGCCGCAAACTCACTGTGTGAACCTAATTAAACAGTGCAACCTCTTTGAGCTTTACTAGTCCCAACTTCAACTGTTTTCAGTGTTCTAACTTCACAGAAGGGGTTCCAAAGAAGTCACTGAGAAGGTTTTTGTTAAACTTTGTGGGATCCTTGTAGGAAATACATAACAGTTATTGAATCACTTATAATAACTGTGGTGTTTGTTAAGTGCTCACTATGTGTGACAAGCACTCTACAAAATGCTGGGGAAGAGGCAAGATAATCAGGTCCCAGTTTAAGAAGGAGGGAGAGCAGGTATTGAATCTCCTTTCTGCAGATGAGGGAACTGAGGCATAGAGAAGTTAAGTGACTTGCCCAGCGTGTCACGGCAGGTACGTAGAAGAGCCGGGATTAGAACCTGGGTCCTCTGACTCCCAGGTCTATGCTCTTTCCACTAGGCCATGCTACTATTCTTATGAAAGGGGCTCACTTGCGGAATGGTGATTCTTCAGGAGATTGTTTTTCAATGATCTATGTGGTCTGAGTGGGGCCTTCGGTTCTTCCCCCTTGTAGAAACCATCCTCCCTGTTAAGACCATTCAAGCTGAATCGGGTGGAATATTTATGCAGAGGGCCTCTGGACATGAACATAGGATAGGCGAAAGGGGACCGACCACCTTAGGCCATGACCAGAGTGGCCAGTCCTCTGAGGGAGAGGGAGGCAGCTTGGAGAGGAACAGTAGCAGGGAGAGGAATTAAGTTAAGGTAGCAGGTGAAGACAGCCTCCATGGTTGACTGCTCCCAAAATTCCCACTACAGTTTCTCGCCTCTGCCAACCGTAGATAAAGAGCTTCTTCCTGGCTCCATGCCTGAGAGCCATGCTGGGAACTCAGAGATCTGGCATCTCAGGGGTTGTGTTTGGCTGCTGGTGACCGTCTCCTATGGCTTTAGCTTCACTCTACACGGGGGAGTGGTTGACTCACTGCGCTTGTGTATCCGGGGGTGGGTTTATGTGTCAGCCCTGCGAGTCTGTCTGCTCTGCTTTCGCACGTGAGTGTCTCAACTGCTTTCTTTCCTTTTTGTCTTTCCTTCCTGCACATTCTTGGACTTCTGCCCCACTCTCCAAAAATGATGATAACATTATAATAACCATGATATCTGTTAATCTCCTACTGTGTGCCAAGCTCCGTTCGAAATGCTGAGGTAGAAAGGATACAGCTAGATTAGACACCGTCCCCTTGAAATTCTCACCCCCTGTTCCACTTTGGACTCAGGAAAATCTGATCCATTTACCCATCTCTGTGAATTCGCCCTGTAAAATGGATAGCAGACCCTCCGTAATGGGCTTTTTCAAAATGGAAATGCAGCATAAATGATTATCAGGAAATTAGAGCAGTTGGCTCCAATTTCAAATTATCTGGAGACACTGAAAAATCAATTATCATGCAATATGGTTCCAGATGTAGAAGAGAATAAAGCTTCAAGAATCAAGAATCTACATTTCTTGTAACAAAGTGACTGTGTATTATTTGATGAGGACGACAGTATTTTCAGCAATGGGCCGCAGGTGAAATATGTGCCTTGTTTGATTATCAATCAATGGTGTTTACTGAGCACTTGTGTGCAAAGCACTGTGTACTAAGCACCTAGGAAAGTGCAAAGTCGGTAGACTGGATCCCTGCCCATAGAAGCTGTACTTCAGTAAATTGCCTGCAGTTTCAGGATGGGGGTGTTGGCAAGAATGTAGGAACCTCCTCTTCTCACCTTTCTTCTCCTCACTCTCAGCCGCACAGCTAAAGGCGAAGGAGAAATGAGGGAGGGGCTCTCGGAGAGAGGACCAGGAGGCAAATCTAAAGGCAGGTCTAAATCTCAAGAGAGTGGACAATAGATAGAATCATACAGAAAAGGTCTGGTTGTCAAGCACACCCATGGACTCCTGATACTTGGTTTAGCCTCCTCAGAGAGGAGGCGGAACTTAATGCACTGAAACATCGCTAAAAATTCTGAATCTCAGGCTCCCGAGTTTATCAGCGACAGGTTTAACAATACGATGCAGATGTTACAGACCCCTTAGGGAGAGGTGGGAGTTCAACTGGGACTGGGGAAATAAAATAAAAGTTATAATTGTAATTGGCCCTGGTGTAGCCTCTGACCACTTCAGAGGTTTATATTGGAACGGTTTCCAAAGGAGATTTTAAGAATTAATTAGGTGCCGATGTACCTAATTTCCATTTTATCAGAGAGGTCCAGAAAGGAGAGGTCAAAGCCCCCAAGCCCTGTTATCCTTCGTGAGCTCAGACTATTGATCACACTGCTCTGAGGCCCACCAGGAGCTACACGTGTCTGCCCACCATCATGGGAGCATCATGGCGTAGTGGATTGAGCACGGCCTGGGAGTCAGACATCATGGATTCTAATCCCAGCTCTGCCAGTTGTCTGCCATGTACCTTGGGCAAGTCACTTCACTTCTCTGTGCCTCAGTTCTCTCATTTGTAAAATGGGGATTAAGACTTTGAGCCCCACGCAAGACAGGGACTGTATCCAACCTGATTTGCTTGTACCCACCCCAGAGCTTAGCATAATGCCTGGCCCATAGTCAGCAAGTGTCAGATACCCTCATAATCATTATAATTGTTATTTTCACCATCCTCGGATACCACCTAAGGGCTCCATTTTGAAGCAAGAACGGTCTACAGAAGTTAGTGGTACGGGCACCTGAGTAAATTGGGGATTCAGCAAAATAGCTAAACCAACCCAAACATGTTCTTCTTCCAAGCACTTCTTCCTCCTCAAATTTTAAACCAGTGTTTATGCCTCCAGCAAAACAGCCTGCACTTGAGGTTGATTTGCCTTCCACTTATCAAAATGGTTTCCTGGCTACAACAGCCCTTAAGGGGTTCTTAAAAGAATCTCCCCTTTAAGAAGGGCTCCACAATCTCCTCTCCCCCTTACTAAGACCAGAAAAGATCCCAATCACGATCAGAGCAAATGAAACCTACAAACCTCCAGGAAAAGCAGCTGGCACGTTAACCTGAAATTAAGGATTAGAGGTGAAGTCCTAATTATAATGGAAACAGGTCACAGTTGAACATGTTGAAGATATGATTGCAAAATTTGAGAAATTATTTTCAAACAGCTTGCTAGATACCTAAGCAAAAATGTCCATAAACAAATAATAAAAAAACTACTAGTAGTGACGGAAGATCACACTGAGGTTTACGAGACCTTGAAACACTTCACGTAACATCTTTAATATTTTTTTCCAAGCTAGGCCTAGAGGAGAATGAGAATATATATTGGAAGAACAGCAGATGGTTTCCCACCATGATAATAATGGAATGATCATTATAGACAAAAGTAATTATAGGCAGAAAATGCGCCCTTTGGGGGGGAATAGTTTTACTACTCATTCCACAAGAATATATCTAGGCACCCAAGAAAGTCATTATTGCCTTTTGGAGCATCAAGAAATGATTAATGGCAGAGCTCAAAGGTTTCCTAGAGCAGGTGCGAAGGATGCAGGGAGGAAACAGTGTTGCTGACTCCGGGAGAGATATGGAAGTCATATGGGCAGCATGTTCCCAGCACAGTCCAGACAGTCTCAGAGAAGTTACTGTTTAGCCTCTCACCCAAGAACCATGAAAAGCAATCAGGTGTGGTTTAACTGCTCACTTCAGTGCCAGGCTATCAACTCATCTGAGCTGAGTCATGAAAACTGAGAAACAAGGATGAAGACAGAGTACGCTCAGATCACTCTCAAACAGTTGACGAGCTAGATTGTAAACTCGTCTCTAGACTGTAAACTCGTCGCTCTAGACTGTGACCTCCTTATGGACTGGGAACCTGTCTGCTAATTCTGTTATACTGTACTCTCCCCAGCTCACCGCTCTGCACATAGTAAGTGCTCAATACATAAAAAGATTGATTGAGTGGAGATAATGATGTATCTCCCATTCAAATGACAGAGGGAGCTTATTAGTACCAAGGCCCAAGATCCTGAGCAGAGAAAGTGATTCTAGTGCTAGTGGTTGTGTACAGTTCCACTTGCGGAGGCGCTGACTTTTCATCATGAGAATAGAGATAAAAGAAGGGGAGGGATGTCCCAGGTAGGGTGGAGTGTGAGTGTGGGTGGCAGGGGAGGTGGGAGAGAGAGAGGGAAAGGAAAGGCTACAATTTACTAACCTTGACTAGAAACTCCCAGATCTTGTCAAGAAGCTGAAGGAGTTATCACCCGGTGGAGCTCGACTCCTTCATAATAATAATAATAATGTTGGTATTTGTTAAGCGCTTACTATGTGCCGAGCACTGTTCTAAGCGCTGGGGTAGACACAGGGGAATCAGGTTGTCCCACGTAGGGCTCACAGTCTTAATCCCCATTGTACAGATGAGGTAACTGAGGCACCGAGAAGTTAAGTTCAGTAATAATAATAATAATGGTATTCATTCAGCGCATTCTACGTGGCAAGCACTATTCTAAGCACTGGAGTAGATACAAGGTAATGAGGTTGTCCAATTTGGGGCTCAATATTAACCCCATTTTACAAGAGGAAACTGAAGCACAGAGAAGTTAAGTGACTTGTCCAAGGTCACAGAGCAGACAAGTGGCAAAGTCGGCATTAGAACCCAGGTCCTCTGACTCCCAAACCCTTAGGCTATGCTGCTTCTCTCATCCATGCTAATCTTGTTCCCACAGGGGCGTGGAGCCCAAAGAGGAAGCAGGAGAGTAGAGAAGCAGCATATTGCGATGTGCATGCACATTTCAGGTGCAGGACCCCCCAGCTGAGTACTGATGCAGTGCCATATCACCTTAACTTGACTGGTGGATGCCCTGGTAACCGCTGCTGTCTTTTCCACTCGTATGTGCCACTCATAGAGAAGCAGCGTGGCCCAGTGGAAAGAGCCCGGGCTGGGGAGTCAGAGTTCATGGGCTCGAATCCCGACTCTGCCACTTGGCAGCTGTGTGACTGTGGGCAAGTCACCTAACTTCTCTGTGCCTCAGTTCCCTCATCTGTAAAATGGGGATTAACTGTGAGCCTCACGTGGGACGACCTGATTCCCCTGTGTCTACCCCAGCGCTTAGAACAGTGCTCTGCACATAGTGAGCGCTTAACAAATACCAACATTATTATTATTATTATGTGCCAGCCAGTTTCCGAGATTACGGCCGGGCCCATCCACCTCTCGAAATGCTCTAACCTTCACCCCTGATGATCTAGCCCCAAGAGGCATTCTTCTACATGCACAACCAGGGCCATAACCCCACTCTCAATAAATCAATGGCATTTATTGAGCATCAGTGCGCAGAGCACCGGACTAAACGTTTGGGAGATTACAATAGAGTAAACAGATAGGATCCCTGCTTCTGATCCGATTATTCTAGATCTATCTCAGTCATTAGCACATAATAAACTCTTAAACACCACAGTCATTATTAGGTTTTTACAATCTATATGACTAGATTGTCTGACCACTTAAATAATTTATAGACAGGAGGAGTAGATTGAACATGAGTTCATGCTTAAGCAATAGTGGAGGGAGGATATACACACAGCGCTTAGTACTGTGCCAGCTCTTAGTACTGTGCTTGGCACACAGTAAGCGCTTAACAAATACCATAATTGTCATTTCCCAGACTGAGCCCCCCCTTTCCCTCTGCTCCTCCTCCCCTCCCTATTCCCCCTTCTCCTGCCCTTTGCTCTTCCCCTCCCCAGAGCACTGTGCATACTTGTATATATTATTTATACTCTATTTATTTTGTTAATGATGTGTATATATCTATGATTCAATTTATCTCGATGATATCTACGCCAGACAACTTGTTTTGTTCTGTTTTGCTTTGCTGTCTGTCTCCCCCGTTTAGACTGTGAGCCCATTATTGGGCAGGGATTGTCTTCACCTGTTGCCGAATTGTACATTCCAAGTGTTTAGTACAGTGTTCTGCACATAGTAAGCGCTCAATAAATACAAATGGATGGATGAATGAATGAATGAATGGATGGATGGATGAATGAATGAATGAATGAACAAGGGCTATGGAGCAGTTCTGAGCATACCAGCGCTAAGGTGGCACAAATGTGGATTAAAGACTGATCAGGGAAGGCCTCCTGGATTAGATATGATTGCAAAAAGATTTTGAAGATCTCCTGATCCCCAAAACTATGTTCTCTCCATTTGACCAAAAACAGTTGCTAGGGCACTTGTAAGAGGAATGACAGAGTTTGAAAAACACTTTCTCATTTCTTTGCCATGGGTAGTGAGACTCTTGGATAACTGCCTTTTTTCAACCCCTTCAGCAGTCCTGATGCAGAGCAGTCTATATGGGAGATAGGACAAAAGGGTGGGAATTAACCAATCCATCAATCAGTGGTATATACTGAGCACTTACTATGTGCAGAGCACTCTACTAAGCACTTGGGAGAGTACAATACCAGAAAATTAGCAGACGCTTTCCCTGCCCATAATGAATTTAGAGTCTAGAGGTGGAGACGGACATTAATACGAATAAATGATTTGAAAAATATAATTTGAAGATATGTACAGAAGTGCCGTGGGGTGAATATCAAACGTCCAAAGGTCACAGATCCCGGGCACAGACACCGCAGAAGGGAGAGAGAGCCGGGGAAATAAGGGCTTAATCGGGGAAGGCCTCTTGGAGGAGATGGGCTCTTAATAATGCTTTGAAGGTGGGGAGGATGGTGTTCTGGCATATAAGGAGCAAACTGCCAAGTTGTGGCTTCCTGAGGCTGGGAGCCAACAGAAGCATGTTTAAGAGTGCTCACCAAACGAACAGCATTATGCTTCTGGATAGCCTTTCCCCACTAAAACCCATTCCTCCTCGCAACTTTCCTTTCTCTGTCAATACTGCCACAATTTCCCTATCTCAGAATCCCACAATCTTGGTAGAGAAGGAGTGTGACCTCAAGCGGGGCCCTGGGAGTCAGGGGACCTGGGTTCTAATCCCCGTTCTGCCATTTTCCCGCCTTAGGCAAGTCACTTAGCTTCTCTGTGCCTCAGTTTCCTCATCTGTAAAATGGCATTGAAATACCTATTCTCCCTCCGCCTTAGACTGTGAGCCCCATATGGAGCAGTGACTGTGTCTGACCCGACTATCTTATATCGACCCCGGGGCTCAGTACAGTGCTTGGAGCATAGTGCACTTAATCCCATAGTGATTTCTATCCTGTACGCCTCACTGTCTTTCTATTTTCACATTCAATCTACTGCCAAATCATGACAGTTGCTCCTCCATGTTATCTCCCGGATCCACCCCTTCCCCGCTTCCCAAATAACTACCTTCCTGGTCAAGCTCTTGTCATACAACAGCTGAACTGTTGCATCAGTCTCCTGCCTCCCCCCCAACCCCCCACCTATACTGCCCGCCGCTGCGAGTCTCCGTCTTCCTACACCATCTTTCGCCAACCACATCTTCGCCCCTCAAAATTCTCCACTGACCTCCCTTGCCCCCTACCACAAACAAGAACTCCTTTTATTTGGCTTCACGCCTCTAAACCGTCTTGCCCGCTACTCAATACCTTTCTCGTTGCCCTCACTCCCCAGGCCAGTCTCATCCTAACCTAAATGTACCTTGCTTTTATCGCTCCTCTCTTCATCCCCTGACCCACGCTCTTCCCCCAACCCGGAACTCCCTTCCTCTCCAGATGTGACAGACCACAGCACTCTCCACATTCAGTGATCTCGAACAATTAGTGAAAAGAGCACAGGCCTAGGAGTCGGAGGACCTAGATTCTAATCCTGGCTCTGCCATGTGCATGCTGAGTGACCTTGAGCAAGTCATTTCACTTCTCTGTGCCTCAGTTACCCCATCTATAAAATGAGGATTAAATCCTACTCCCTATTACTTAGACTCCTCACTCTTGGCTTCAAAGCTCTCTATCACCTGGCCCCCTCCTACCTCACCTACCTTCTCTCCTTCTACAGCCCACCCTCCACACTCCGCTCATCTGCCGCTAGCCTCCTCACTGTGCCTCGTTCTTGCCTGTCCCGCCGTCGACTCCTGGCCCACGTCCTACCTCTGGCCAGGAATGCCCTCCCTCCTCACATCCGCCAAACTAGCTCTCTTCCTCGCTTCAAAGCCCTACTGAGAACTCACCTCCTCCAGGAGACCTTCCCAGACCGAGTCCCCCTTTTCCTCCGCTCCTCCTCCCCTCCCCTTCGCCCCTACTCCCTCCCTTTGCTCCTTCTCCCTTCCCCACCCCACAGCACTTGTGTATTTTTGGACATATTTATTATTCCATTTTATTAATGATGTGTATACATCTATACTTCTATTTATTGCTATTAATGCCTGTCTACTTGTTTTGTTTTGTTGTCTGTCTCCCCCTTCTAGACTGTGAGCCCATCATTGGATAGGGATTGTCTCTGTTACTGAATTGTACTTTCCAAGCGCTTAGTACAGTGTTCTGCACATAGTAAGTGCTCAATAAATACGATTGAATGGACTGTGAGCTCCTTGTGGGCCAGGAACTATGTCCAGCCTGATTAATTGTCTCTACCCCAGTGCTTAGAACAATGCTTGACACACAGTAAGCACTTAAGAACCGTAATTATTATTATTATCCCTCCCCTAATTAGTTTCCACCAGCCCAAGCTGTACCCACCAGCAATCTCTAGCACATTTGTCCCTTTCTATACCCATTCTGAGCACTTCTGTAAACGTTATCGATTGTCAATCGGTGATATTTATTGAACATTTACTGTGAGCAGAGCACTGTTCACAGAGCACTGTGCACTTGGGAGAGTACAACAAAGGTGGAAGACATGTTCCCTGACCACAAGGAGCTTATAATCTATAGAGGGAGGCAGACATTAATATAAATAAATAATGGAAATGTACAGCTGTGATGTTGAGGGTGGGGTGAATAAAGGGTATCACTCCAAGTGTGATGATGCAGAAGGGAGGGGAAGTAGGAGAAATGAAGGCTTGGTGGGAGAAGGCCTCTTGGAGGAGATGTTATTCAAGTGTACATTCATTTATTTACTTTGATTACTCTATTAGTGAATAATTTATGTCGATTTCCCCCATTAGAGTTCACTGTGGATGGGGAACATGTCACTTGGCTGTTTAGAACTTCCCAAGTGCTTAGTACCCCCAGGAGAGTTTCCATTACTCTATCAATCTTGGCTACAGGGGAGAAAGTCAAGGAGAGGCCTACCCATTCCATTCCTAGCTTGGGCAGTGGCTAGTGAGTGGAAGGCAATCTGCTACAAGTCAAAACTCACCCGGGCTGGGCAGTAGCGACACGGGAGAGAGTCAAGGGTGTAGATTCAAGTTTACCGCTTGGAAGGCAGCAACGGTAAACCACTTCTGGATTTTTACCAAGAAAATTCTCTGGATCCACTACCGGAACGATTGCAGATGGAGAGTGGGGCGTTCTGGGAGAGACGTGTCCATGGTGTCGCATTTTGTTGGAAACGACTTGGCGGCATAAGACAAGTGCTTATTACAGTGCTTTGCAATATAATGGTGCTCTACGACTCCTACAACAACTCTACTGAGTCAACCTCATACCGGTAGGAGCCCGGTTGTGTTGGCCGGAGTCAGCTTGGGCCTGTGAACCCTAGGTCTCGCCGACCTGGCGCTACTCACTGCTCTTCAGCAAAGGGGCTGGGGCAGAGGAGGAGTGGGTCCCGTGCTTAGCGCTCTGTATGGGCTGAGTCCCCTGAACTAGACTGGGATGCTTTTTTTTTTCATGGTATTTGTTAGGCACTTACTATGTGCCAGGCACTGTATTAAGTGCTGGAATAGATTCATGTTAATCAGGTTGGATGAGGTCCATGTCCCACATGGGGCTCAGAATCTTAATCCCCTGTTACAGATGAGGATTCGGAGGCACAGAGAAGCTAAATGACTCGTCCAAGGTCACACAGCAGACAAGTGGTGGAGCCAGGTTTAGAACACAGGTCTTTCTACTCTCAGGCCTACGCTCCTTCCACTAGACTACGCTCTCCTGCAGCTCCTCATTTCCAGTCACAGCCTGGGGTAAACAGGATGAAACAATGCTAAGGGCCCAGAACGTATTTCTAGGAGTTGTGCATGACCAGGCGTTCACCCCGGGAGCCACTGTGTACCTGTGCCAACATATCTGGAAATGAGGTCTGGCCTTCTGCCCGCTTGGACTGGCTCCCCTCCAGATCATTGGCAACTCTGGGGCCGGTGCCATCCTGTGCGTGTCAGAAGAGCAGAGGCAGGGGCAGTACCAGGGTGGAAACATGCCCACCTGCCCCGGGAGAGTAGTGGTAGCCCATATGGCCACAATGGGCTCAGGGGGATCCAAGCTATCCCCCCCCAGTGCAGCCCACCTATGAGAGCGTGCCAATGACTCCCCCAGAAGCAGCCGCAGCGTGTGCCAGTGGAAAGGGTACAGGGCTGGGAGTCAGGGGACATAATGATAATAATTATGACATTTTTTAAGTGCTTACTCGGTGCCAGACACTGTACTAAGTGCTGGGGCGGAAACAAGCTAATTGGGTTGGACACAGTCCCTGTCCCACAGGGGACTCACAGTCTCAATCCCCATTTTAAAAGTGAGGTAGCCGAAGCACAGAGAAGTTAAGTGACTTCACAAGATCACACAGCAGCCAAGTGGCAGAGCTGGGATTAGAAGCCCTGACCTTCTAACTCCCAGGCCCGTGTCCTATCCACTATGCCAGGCTGCTTCTGCCCCAGCTTCTCCACTTATTTGCTGTGTGACCTGAGGCGCAGAGAAGTAAAGTGACTTGCCCAAGGTCACACAGCAGACAAGTGGCAGAGGCGGAATTAGAACCGATAACCTTCTGATTCCCAGGCCCGTGCTCTATCCGCTAGGCCATGCTCCTTCTGATCATCGTAAGTGGGGATCGCCATACCTGCCATCTCCATCTTGTTGAATCCATCTTCCTGCCCCTCATTGATTTCCGGCCGTGGGACACTTGCAGCCTCCTTTCCCGGACCTCCAACAATGGAGAACTAAGGTGCTTGAGATGGAGCCCAGAGGAAACAACCTCTTCCCCTCTTCAAAACCCTACTTAGAGCTCACCTCCTCCAAGAGGCCTTCCCACACTGAGCTCCCCTTTTCCCTCTGCTCCCTCTACGCCCCCCCTTCACCTCTCCACAGCTAAACCCTCTTTTCCCCCCTTTCCCTCTGCTCCTCCCCCCTCCTTTCCCCTCCCCTCAGCACTGTACTCGTCCACTCAACTGTATATATTTTCATTACTCTATTTATTTTGTTAATGAGATGTACATCACCTTGATTCTATTGATTTGCTATTGTTTTAATGAGATGTTCATCCCCTTGATTCTATTGATTGCTCTTGTTCTTGTCTATCCATGTCCCCCGATTAGACTGTAAGGCCATCAAAGGGCAGGAACTGTCTCTGTCTGTCACCAATTTGTAGATACCAAGCGCTTAGTACAGTGCTCTGCACATAGTAAGCACTCAATAAATACTATTGAATGAATGAACGAAAGCCAAGAGGTCCCTGCAACGGTCTCCTAGTTAAAAAAGTCGTAAGCTCTCCCTTTTCCATCCCTTTTCCATTTACGGACTGTGAGTGAGAGAACTCTAGCCCATTGCACCAGCCAACTATTCCAGACCTATAAACACCCTCTTGAAACTCTCAGTACCCCACCCCCTCCTCCTCTCACCTCCGATGGCCTTGCCAGTTACTCTCTTGGCAAAGTTAAAGCAACGGATTCAAAATGTAGCTTCTTGGCTCCCTCCCACATCAACTCTCTCATCCTTCTCAGCTGCCTCTCAAAGAGGTCTCCCATCTGCTTCCAATAAGAAGCGGCCTTTCCCAGTGGATAGAGCGTAGGCCTAGGAGTCAAAAGGACCAGAGATCTAATCCTGACTCTCCTACTTGTCTGCTTGGGGAAGTCACTTAACTTACTGTGCCTCAGGTATTTCATCTGTAAAATGAGAATTAGCACTGTGAGCTGCATGTGTGACAAGGACTGCGTCCAACCCGATTAGCTTGTACCTATCCCAGTTCTCGGTACAGTGCCCGGCACGTAGTAGGCACTTACCTGAACCGTAAAAAAATCTATTCCCTCCACCGGCATCTCTGACCCCATCCTTGCTCACTTACTAAAAACACTTGGTCCCACTGTTCCTCCCACTCTTCTTCCCTTCCTGACAGCTCCCTTCAACTACTTGTTCTTTGATGGCTCCTTCCCAGTTGCCTTCAAAATACACCCATGTCTCCTCTATCCTAGAAAAAAACCTTCTTTGGATTCCGCTACACCATCCAGCTATCACCTTATCTCCCTCCTCCTATTCTTGCTGAAACGTCTCAGACAGGTTATATACCCCCACAGTTTAGGCTTCCTCTCTTCAGATTCCTTTCTTAACCATCTACTATCTGGTATTCATCCCTTTAATCAGCCAATCAATCAATGGTATTTATTGAGCACATAATAATAGTAGTGATAATAATAATAGCATTTGTTAAATGCTAACTATGTACCAGACATTGTACTATGTGCAGGGGTGGATACAAGCAAATTGGCTTGGACCCAGTCCCTATCCCACATGGGGATCACAGTCTTACTCCCCATTTTACAGATGAGGTAACAGGTCCAGAGAAGTGAAGTGACTTGTCCAAGGTCGTAGAGGAAACAAGTGGTGGAGCTGGGATTAGAACTCAGGTCCTTCTGACTCCCAGACCCATGCTCAGACCCCTCCACTAAATGCTTAGGAAAGTACAATACAATTGAGTTGGTAAACACCAGAGCTATCCACCACTCTCTCAAAGGTGAACAATGACCATCTTCTTGGCAAATCCAATGGACTTTACCCGAATCCATGATATTTATGGAGCACTTTACTGTGTGCAGATCACTGGACTAAGAGTACACTACAACCAAATTGATAGACATGTCCCCTGCCCATAATGAGCTTGCAGTCTAATAATAATAATTATGGTATCTGTTAAGCACTTACTATGTGCCAGGGACCGTACTAAGCTCTGGGGTGGATACAAGCAAATCGGATTGGACACTGTCCTGCCCACGTGGAGCTCAGTGTCTCAATCCCCATTTTTACAGATGAGGTAACTGAGGCACAAAGAAGTGAAGTGACTTGCCTAAATTCACACGGCAGACAAGTGGTGGAGCCGGGATTAGAGCCCCTGACCTTCTAACTCGCAGGCCCGTGTCCTATCCAATTACCCCATGCTGCTTCTCTAGACCGCCTCAGCTTCTCACCTACCTTTGATACTGTGGACCAATCTCTAACTAGCCTTGTTTTTTCAGACACTCCTCTCCTGTTTCTTTTCATGACTCCTTGTCTGATCCTTCTCTGTTTCTTTCACCAGCTCTTCTCCTGCCTCCCATTCTCCACCTATAGCTAGTCCTCAAGTCTCTATTTTAAGTCCCCTTCTCATCTCAATTTACACTCATTCATTCGGTGACCTCATCTTCTGCCTCAACTTCAACTACCATGAGAATGACTCCCAAATCCATCAGGCTAACTCTGACCTCTCCCCTTCTCTGTCCTCTCACATTTCCTCTCTCCTCCCCAACAATTACACATCCAGCACCTTAAGCACAACGTGTTCAAAATGCAACTCCTCACCTTCCCTGAAAATCCTCTTCCCCACCTCACTTTCCCATTACATTAACTAGCACCACCATCCTCCCTGTTTCTCAAGTCCTTAACTTGGGCATTGTCCTCGTCGCCTCCTTCTCTTTCAACTCCCACGCTCTGTCCGTCACCAAAATCCCGTCATCTTTTCCTTTGCATCGTCTCCGGGATCCTCCCCTTCTTTTCCATCCAAACAACGACCACTCTCATCCGGGGCCTTGTCAACTGCAAAAGCTCCTTGCTGATCTCCCTGCCTCCATTCTCTCCCCTTTCCAGTCCACACTTGGTTCTGCTGCCCAGATCATTTTTCTAAATTGTCATTCTGTACAAGTCTCCCGACTCCTCAAAAATGGGCTCAGTGGAAAGCGCCAGAGTCTTTGGAGTCAGACTTTGGAGTCAGACATGAACTCGTGGCTTTGGAGTCAGAGGTCATGGGTTTGAATCCCGGCTCTGCCACTTGTCAGCTGTGTGACTCTGGGCAAGTCACTTAACTTCTCTGTGCCACAGTTACCTCATCTGTAAAATGGGGATTAACTGTGAGCCTCACGTGGGATGACCTGATTACCCTGTATCTACCTCAGCGCTTAGAACAGTGCTTGGCACATAGTAAACGCTTAACAAATACCAACATTATTATTATTAAGTCTGTGTGCAGAGCACAATCTAAGCAGCATGGCCTAAAAGAAAGAACATGGGCCAGGGAGAGAGAGGACCTGGGTTCTAATTCCACCCATTCCTCTCCTGTGCGGCCTAAACTTCTCTTAACTTCACTTATCTTCTCCCTGACTCAGTTCCCTTATCTGCAGAATCCCTGTTCTCCCTCCTACTTAATTAAACTCCAAGTGGGACCTGATTTTCTTGTATCTACCCCATGCTTAGCACAGGGCTTGACACATAGTAAGTGCTTAACATAAAGCACAGTTATTATTATTAAGTACTATGGAAGAGTACATTAAGGTAGACATGATCTCTGCCCTCAAGAGGTTTACAGTGCAGTAGGAGAGAAAGATATTTAAATAAATTAGAGGTAGGGGAATCAACCAAGTACAAGGATGTGTCATAATCCCGGCCCTGCCACTTGTCTGCTGTGTGACCTTGGGCAAGTCATTGCCCAATGCCTAAATGACCTCTATGCCTAAATGACCTCATCCGTAAAATGAGAATTCAGATGGTGAGCCCCATGTGAGGGGTATGGACTGTGTCCAACCTAATGATCTTGTATGTACTGAAGTGCTTAGTACAGTGCTTTGCACATAGTGAGTGCTTAACATTATAAAAACAAAATGGTGTGGGCACAATGGTGGGTGTGTACCTAACTACTTAGGGAGTATGGACTCAAATGCACGGGTGATGCAGTAGAGAGCAAAAATAAATGGGGAAATAAGAGATTACTCAAACAGGAACTCCTCCCCATCATTTCAAAGGCCTGTCAATTTGCTCCCTCTTACCTAATCTCATTCCTCTCCCACTACAACCCAGCCCACACACTTCAGGCCTCCAAAACCAACCTATTCACTGTTCCTTAATCTTACCTCTCATAATGCTGACCCTTTACTCACACTGTCCCTCCTGCTTGGAACTCCCTCTCCCTTCTTATCAGACAAACTACCACTCTTTCCATCTTCAAAGCCCTAATAAAATCGTATCTCCTCCAGGAAACATTCCCTAATTAACCTCATATCTCCTCACCCTACTCCCCTTCCCTTCTGAACTGCCTTTGCATTTGTGTCCTTATCCTCAAAGTACACTGATGCTCACCCCACAGCACATACACAAATCCTTATTTTTTGCAGCCTTCTCTATCTGTAATTCATTTTACTATCTGTCTCTGTTACTACATTGAAGGCTACTTGATAATCCAGTTTCAGATGAATAACCGCCACTGGCCTGCTGTGTAACCTTGGGCATGTCATTTAACTTCTCCGTGCCTCCATTTCCCCATCTGTAAAATGAGGATTCGATTGGTATTTTCCATCCTACGTAGATTAGGAACCCCGGGTGGGAAAGGCACTTTGTGAGTTGATTGTCTTTGCCTCTTCCCCAATGTAAGGTATATTGTATGTGTTTACAAATAATGTAATTATCATTATTATTATCATTCTTCCACACACTCTGTACATTACTCTGAGCTCAGTAAAAGCTCAGTAAGTACCACTGATTTGTCAATCGATTGATTGACTGATGCTATTTGCAACTCCCTCTTGGTGCACGATACTCCTGAAGCCTCTATTCCATGATTGTCCAGATAGTTCATCCAACTTTGGGCAAGCCACTTAACTCCTCTGTGCCTCAGTTACTCATCTGTAAAATGGGGATTAAGACTGTGATTAAGACCCACCTTGTATCCACCCCAGCACTTAGAACAGTGCTTGGCACATAGTAAACACTTAAATGCCATTATGATGATGAGGAAGCAGCGTGGCTCAGTGGAAAGAGCCTGGGCTTCAGAGTCAGAGGTCATGGGTTCGACTCCCGGCTCTGCCACTTGTCAGCTGTGTGACTGTGGGCAAGTCACTTCACTTCTCTGTGCCTCAGTTACCTCATCTGGAAAATGGGGATTAACTGTGAGCCTCTCGTGGGACAACCTGATTACCCTGTATCTACCCCAGTGCTTAGAACAGTGCTCTGCACATAGTAAGCGCTTAACAAATACCAACCTTACTATTATCTGATGGCCGCAGTACAGACTGACTTGTTTCTGCGGCTCTCTCTCACATGTTCTCAGCTAGACCATATAGTTTAAGAATTGTTTTTTGGTGGTATTTGTTAAGCACTTATTATGTGCCATACACTCTATTAAGTGCCGGGGTAGATACAAGATAATCAGGTTGGACACGGGTTGGAGGCCCAGAAAAATGAAGTGACTTGCCCAAGGTCACAGAGCAGACGAGTGGTGGAGCTGGGTGTAGACCCCAGAGTCAGCGGTTTAAACCAGATCATCTGTCTCGAAGGCCCATATTCTTTCCACTAATCCACACTGCTTTTCTGCTTTTGCTCATGGGCTCTTTCAAACACTCCTGCCTTTAATTCATTTCTTTCTTCCGTCGCTCGCTCACCCAGAACCCAGACAGTTCAACTTCCTCTCTCCTACCCGCCCCCACCAAAACTTTCTTGCTCCCAAACACCCTCAATCAGATTACGATGACAATTCTTTAGTTTGAGTATGGGCGAGAGCGGGGCAGGGTTTTGAGGGGCACAATAAATAGAGGGAGAGCTGGAAAGAGAGATGGCTCTGGCAAAAATCCCCTGAAGAACAGCCAGAAATACCGGGAGCCAGAGTGAAATGGCTGCCTCAGGCAGAGCCGCTGGATGAGAAGGATGGGAGGGATAGAGAAGGACCACGGCATGAGCGGACCCTCAATAATAATAATAATTAATAGTAATTGTGGTATTTGTTAAGCGTTTACTATGTGCCAGGCACTGTACTGAGCACTGGGGTGAAAACAAATTGGGTCCCTGTCCCACAGGCGGCTCATAGTCTCGATTCTCATTTTATAGATGAGGTGATTGAGACACAAAATTAAAGTGACTTGCCCAAGGTCACACAGCAAACAAGTGGCAGAGTGAGGATGAGAACCCGTGACCTTCTGACTCCCAGGTCCAAGCCCTTTCCACTGAGCCACGCTGCTTCTCCACCTCCAGCCAGCCCAGCTGCATAGTAATAATTAAAATAATAATAGTGGTACTTGGAAAGCGGGATGTGCCAAGCACTGTGCATAGTACAGTCACAGTACTAAATTCTGGGGTAGATACAAGCTAATAAGGTTGGATAAAGTTCATGTCCCACATGGGGCTCACAGTCTTAACCCCCATTTTACAGATGAGGTAACTGAAGAACAGAAAAGTACCTTGCCCAAGGTCTCACAGCAGACAAGTGGCAGAGCCGGGATTAGAACCCAGGTCCTTCTGACTCTCAGGCCTGTGGTGTTTCTCACACAAGCTGCTGTTGTTGTTGTTGTCAAATATACATTTTTTTTTTTTCCCTGAGCTGAACACATTCCTCTTGCTGACAGAGAGTTAAATTTCTGTTCCCCAAAATGCAGAGTTGGTCCCCTCAGCCACTTAGAAAGGGATGACAACCTCCTGGACGTCCCGGCTACGAACCTCCGACACTCTCAAGCAAGAAATGTTCTCCTGCCCAAACAAGCTAGCTGCAGCGCGGCAACAAGTCACAAAAAACAGAGCTTGAGGAGGGGTCGGGAAGGAAGGCCCACCAGAAAGCATCTCCGATTGTTGCTGTTGCTAGGGAAACCACTTCCCTTGGTATCGAAGCATTCCCTCTGCCCGACTTGCTTTGTCTAAGGCGTTTGGCATATCGACGTCAAGAACGGGAGTGGCAGCAAGAGAAACACGCCACAGAATATTTTGAAAATGCGAGAGCGAAAGAGGCAAATCAGCCCTCCCCAGCAGGTGTTAGAAACGATCGCTAGTGCTGGTTTGTTTCCGGGACAGATACCGAGGTCAGGGCTGGGTGGACCTTGCGGGTTATCGTGGGTATTCAAATCTAATATTAAAACCTCTCAAAACATTCCTCCATCCACTGTCCCCGGCTGCCGTTGGCCATCTTGATTCCTTGTGATCCCATTTTTCCCAATTATCTCTGTAATTTTACTCATTTATAATCATGGCTGTCTCCCCTTCTAGACAGTAAGCTCATTGTGGGTAGGGAATGTGTCTTGTTATATTGTTGCGCTGTACTCTCCCAAATGCTTAGTACAGTGCTCTGCACACAGTAAGCACTTGGCGTGGCTCAGTGGAAAGAGCCCGGGCTCGAATCCCAGCTCCGCCGCTCGTAGCTGTGTGACTCTGGGCAAGTCACTTCACTTCTCTGTGCCTCAGTTCCCTCATCTGTAAAATGGGGATTAAGACTGTGAGCCCCACGTGGGACAACCTGATCACCTTGTACCCCCCCAGCACTTAGAACAGTGCTTTGCACATAGTAAGTGCTTAACAAATACCATCATTATTATTATTATAAATATGATGGATTGGTTGTTCCTAATCTGGACATCATCCAGCGTGTCTCTCTCATTTCCGTCTCCACAGCTGACCGTTCGGGACCTCGGGAACAACTGGGCAGAAGGGGAAGCTATGGGGGTTTCCCGTAAACATCCCTAGAATCCTCCCTTTCCCCAATCTCCCACTCCCTCTCTGCTGCTTCCACTGTTCAACCAACAGTCTCTGTGGTGTGGGGAGAGGGAGGTTCATTCATTCCATCGTATTTATTGAGAGTTTACCGTGTACAGCGCACTGTAGCAAGCACTTGGGAGAGTATGATTCGACAATAAACAGACACATTCCCTGCCCATGAGCTTGTGGTCTAGAGAGAGGGTGTGATCTGAAGCGGGAGGGGGCAGGAAGGGACTGGACAAACTTTATTCTGGGACAGCCAGGCAACTGAAGTCACCGGTCTTAACCTCCTCCTTGAGCAGGAAAAGCTCCCAGTTCTGGGATTCTTGTGGGTTAATAATGGTGGTATTTGTTAAGCGCTTACTACGTCCAAAGCACTGTTCTAAGCACTGGTGGATACAAGGAGATCAGGTTGTCCCACGTGGGGCTCACAGTCTTAATCCCCATTTTACAGATGAGGTCACTGAGGCACAGAGAAGTTAAGTGACTTGCCCACAGTCACACAGCTGGCAAGCGGCAGAGCCGGGATTCGAACCCATGAACTCTGACTCCCAAGCCCGGGCTCTTTCCACTGTGCCACGCTGCTTCTCTAATTGTGGGTTCAGCAGCAGCAGCAGGAGTGATGCAGGTATGAAGGGGACTGACCTCTCCCCTTTAGTATCATCACCATTCAACCACATAGGGAGGACATGGCGAGCAATCGATCATATTTATTGAGCACTTACTTTACGCGGAGAACTGTATTAAGCACTTAGAAGAGTAAAATAAAGCAATAAAACAGACACATTCCCTGAAGGTGACAAGTTCCGACACTGATGGGGTTTAGCAGGGCATACGTAAAGGTTCTCACGGCATCTGATCTGATTTTGTGTCTAACCCGGCACTCGGCACAGTGACCGACACACAGAAAGTGCTTTAATATGTAACGGTCTTCTAGATCGTATGCTCGGTGTGGGCAGGGATTGTGTCTTCTATATCGTTGTTAGTACAGTGCTCAGCATTCGGTAAATGCTCAATAAATAAGTTTGATTGACTGCTAAAACGGCATGGGCCTGGGAGTCAGAAGGACCTAGGTTCTAATCCTGGATCTGTCACTTGTCTCCTTTGTGACCTTGGGCAAGTCACTTCTCTACACATTTTACACACTTCTGTAAAATGGGAATTAAGACAGTGAGCCCCATGTAATACAGGGACTGTCTCCAACCTGATTAACTTGCATCTATCCCAGCGCTTAGTACAGTGAGTGGCACATAGTATGTGCTTAACAAATACTATTTTAAAAGACACAGTTATCACTACTGCTATACTCTCCATTCCTCTTCCAGAGTAATGAATCCCTCTGGTGACTCCAAGGGCACAGGTTTTATTTCCGGGTGGTTTTCGCCTTACTCCGTAGCTGGATGCCAAAGGAGACATAAAGAGGGAGTATTGGCTGCACTAAGATTGCAGCAGTTATTTCGAGGCTGATGACAGGGTAAGGGCTCTCTCTTGTCCCTCTTATTTCATCACGGCGATCCCCAAATCACAATGATGACTACCGGCCCCGGGGGAAGATGCACAAAAACCCCTGCACCAAGGAAAAAAAAAAAATGGACCGTTCTCGCTGTTGCCAGTTGTAAACTCCCCTTCTCAGCCGACATCCCAGCTTTAACTTGCTCCAGATGGGCAAGCAGGTGGGCTTGAAGGGAGGGAGGCAGAGGGGGAGGGGATGGGCACAAAGCCTTTGTGCAAGCTGCCCCTCCTCTGCTGCTTCTCAGGAGGAAAAGCTGTGGCCTTTGTTCCCAACTGGAGTGGATTCTCACTCCTTCTTCCTTCCTGGTGGAAAGGTCAGCCAGGGTCCTCCTCAAGAAGACTTCACGGGGCTAGTTACCCCCAGAGACTGGAACCTTCTAGGAAAATGTGAGAAACTGCTTCAGTCTACCCACTCGACACATTATTATTAATAATAATAATGGTATCTGTTAAGCCCTTACTATATACCCTGCACTGTTCTAAGCGCTGGAGTAAAGAGAAGGTAATCAGGTTGTCCCACGTGGGGCTCACAGTCTTCATCCCTGTTTTACAGATGAGGTAACTGAGGCACAGGGAAGTTAAGTGGCTTGCCCAAGGTCACGCAGCAGACAACTGGCAAAGTCAGGATTAGGAGCCACGTCCTCTAACACCCAAGCGTGTGCTCTTGCCGCTAAGCCGTGCTAGAGAGAAGCAAGTGTGGTCTAGTGGAAGGAGTATGGGCCTGGGAGTCTGCGGAACTGGGTTCCAATCCCAGCTCCACCACTCGCCATCTCTGTTGACCCTGGAGAAGTCACTTAACCTCTCGGAACCTTAGTTCCCACAACTGTAAAATGGGGATTCATTATCTGTTCTCCCTCCTACTTAGACTGTGAGCCTCAAGTGGGTCTGTGTCCAACCTGATAAATCTGTAGCTACCCTAGAATTTCGTACAGTGCTTAACCCTCTCCCCCTTTAGACTGTAAACTGCAAGTGTGCAGGGAACGTGCTTACTGAGCCAGTTGGATGTTTTTGATTGACAGATTGCAAGTATCTGAAGCATCTATAGGGGAAGCAGCACTGGCCGAGTGGATAGGGGATAGAGCACGAGACTGGGAGTCAGAAAGACCTGGGTTCTAATCCCAGCTCTTGCTCTTTTACGCGGTGTGACCTTGGGCAAGTCACTTAACTTCTCTATGTCTCAGTTTCCTCATCTGTAAAATGGGGATTAAGACCGGGAGCCCCACGTGGGACAGAGATGGCTTCCAACCTCAAAACTGTAGTCTCGTTGTAGGCAGGGAATGTGTCTGTTTATTGTTATATGGTAGTCTCCCAAGTGCTTAGTGCAGTGCTCTGCACACAGTAAGCGCTCAATTTATACAACTGAATGAATGAATAAACCCTGAATAGCTTGCGTCTACCCCAGTGCTTAGTACAATGAGCAGCAGCGTGGCTGACTGGAAAGAACCTGGGCTTGGGAGTCAGTGACCATGGGCTCTAATCCCAGTTCCGCCCCTTGTCAGCTGTGTGACTTTGGGCAAGTCACTTCTCTGTTTCTCAGTTTCCTCAACTGTAAAATGGGGATGAAGACTGTCAGCCCCACGTGGGACAACCTAACTACCTCGTATCTACCCCAGGGTTTAGAAAAGTGCTTGGCACATAGTGAGTGCTTAACAAATACCATTATTATTATTACAGTGCCTGGCATATAGTAAGCACTTAACAAATATCTTAAAAACATATCCCTGGACTCCACAGACCTCACTGTTGTGCTCAGAGACCTAGACCCCTGACACTACAGCTGCTCAAGATGGGGTTTCTTCTTTACCACCTGCAGCAGACTCCCCTCCCAGAGGGGCAGAAACCCACAAACAACACATCTCGACTCAACTCATCTCTAATCTGGATCGATCAAATGAGTATTTATTAAATTTGCTGCATGAACAGCACAGCTCTAGCATTTTAAGAGCAGACAATCAGCATAACAGACACAGTCCCTGTCTTCACGTGGCTTACTCTCTATGGTCAAACCTCCAGGAGGACCTGGAGGAAAAATAGAAACAAATGGGAACTGCAAAATCTGAGTTTAAAAAATGAATAAATGGAAGAAATTGAGAAACAGTATTCCTGTAAGTTCTAAGGGTGATTGAAGGGCTATTGCAACCCAGGGGAGGTGCTGGGCGTGACTTAGTGGAAAGAGCACAGGCTTGGAAGTCAGAGGACGTGGCTTCTAATCCCCGCTCCGCCACTTGTCAGCTATGTGACCTTGGGCAAACCACTTAACTTCTCAGTGCCTCAGTTACCTCATCTGTAAAATGGGGATTAAGACCGTGAGCCCCAGGTGGGACAACCTGATTACCTTGTATCTATCCAAGACCTTAGAAAAGTGCTTGGCACATAGTAAGCGCTTAACAAATGTCCCAATTGTTATTATTATTACTATTGTTATCGTTATTATTATTTGTACCTAAGCTGACCCCTCCAATGGGGGGGGGGTTGTGGGGAATCTTCCCTTTTCGTCTTCAAAAAGGTCACCCTTGTTAGAAACTCAGTATCACCCATTCCATTCGAAGATCCTTGAGGGCAGGGAATGGGTGCCTTGTTTTAGCTGTATTCTCTCACCGAAAGCCTGAGAATGCTTCAACTGTGTTTCTGCAGAGCCTCCTCGGAGACTCATGGCTAGATAATATCACTTATAATCGTGCTATTTATTACTAAGGGGTTACTAGAAAGAATCAGTGTGCTCCAGAAGAAAGCACAGGTAGAGGAATCAATGAAACTTGGTTCTGATCCCAGCTCCACCACTTGCCTGCTGTGCAACCTTGGGCAGGTCACTTAACTTCTCTGTTCTTCAGTTCCTTCATCTGCAAAATGGGGATTCAATACTTGTTCTCCCACCTCAGACTGTGAGCCCCATGTGGGACCTGATTAGGTTTGATTATCTTGCATCTATCCCAGGGCTTAGTATAACACTTGATGCATAGTAAGCATTCAAATAACACAATTATTATTATTATTAATACTATGTGTCAGGCACTGTGATAAATACCAGGGTAGATAAAATCAGATCAGGTACAGTTCCTGTCCTACATGGAACTCTGAGTCTGAGTGGCAAGACTCATTTCTGCAAAAATTTGCAAAAACCTTCTTGATGAGCTACACCCCTCTCTAAATCCCGCCTGCATGTTTTAGGTCAGTCGTATTTATTAAGCACTTACTGTGTGCAGAGCACGATACTAAAGTGCCTGGGAGATTGCAACACAACAGTGTAACATAGTCCCCGCTCACAGTGAGTTTACATAATCAGTTCTACATCAGCTTTCTGTGTTAAGAGCCAAGGGTTGTGCTGAAGACCAGCCAGGGAGATGCTCTTGTTTATTTTGATCCATGGGACCAAAAAAGGGAGGCAATAAAAGTGGTGGCTTAAGGGAATCCTCTTGGAGTCTGAGTGCCATTCATCTTTCAAAGAAAAAGAACTGAACAAACCACGAAAAACCACCTGCAGTTAGACTTGCCCTTGTAATTTCCCACTTCTGCTAAAAATAAAAGTTGAGTTTCACTTTACATTAGTTCTGCTTGAGCCCTTCTTTCATTTAGTGGTTTTTTTCCCCTGTTGTTGTTTTTTAAAAATTTGGTCTGTGACATCACAGGAAGCTACTGGACTTAAAAGGAGAAATCTGTTGCGTGTTACGCAAAGACTTCCCTTGTTGTTCTGTCTGACTCTTATCCAGAGAGAGTTTGTCTTGGTGTCTCCCTCTCCTGATTTCCCCCTCTCCTGACTTCTTATACCACTTTTTTTTTTAATGGCTGTTGTTAAGTATTTACTATGTGTTAATACTGTTTCAAGTGCTGGGGTAGATAAAGGTTAATTAGGTTGGATACAGTCTCTGACCCGCATGGGACTCACAATCTAAGTAGGAGGGAGAACGGGAGAACTGAGGCAGAGAAGTTCAGTAACTTGGCCAAGGTCACACAGCAAGCAGTTGACAGATCCAGGATTAGAACCCAGCTCTTCCCAGGTCCATGCTGCTTCTCTAACTTTTCTGACATGTTCCTGTAACCCAGGCTGGACTGGGCTGGATGGCATTTTCCTGGAGGGAAAGCCTAGCTGCATTATCCAGTGACCATCTCTGAGGGTCCGGAGACCGTCTCTTTAGAGACCAGGGAGGAGCGGTTTTGGTCGAAACCACCAACGCATCAGTGGTGTTTATTGAACACCTATTGAGTTAATACTAAGCATTTGGGAGAGTGCAACAGCAGGACACATTCTCTGTCCTCAAGGTGCTCACAGTTTACTGGGGGTGACAGACCAAAGTTTAGAGAGAGAGGTCATCTCTTGAATTCTAACCCCGCCCCCACACAACCCCTTAACTCAGTAGGGTCAGAGGGAGCCAGAGGAGAGAAGACAGAGAACTCAGGATAGAGATGTAATTATAGGCAATTCATCCCCTGAGGCAAATAGATGACACCCTCCATGCACAAAGATGCTGTTCTACTACGGATGTTGATAAAAAAGAAAAGAAAAAAAAAGCAAGTCCACATTATTTGACATTATGATGCTGTCAAGAGAAGGGCTTCTCTTCCTTGGAAATAATTGGCCCGGGCTCTGGTGAAACAGAGCTGTAACAATGGCTCGGAAGGAGCTACAGTGACTCAGCTTGTACCTGGCAAAAAGTGAATTTGTGTGTGTCGCGCCACCATGGAGAGGTGCCTGGGGATGACGCTGAGGGGGCCGTTTGGTATTTATCGATTCCGAAGGACTGAAGCGTGTAGGAGGAGTAAGAGGGGAAAGGAACGTGCCAGAGGAGAGCCCAGATGATTCAAAGAAGCTCAATATGAATTCACCGTTGAGCTGAGTAAAACACCGAGAGCCAATTTTAAACACCGGGGGGGGGGGTGTAGGGGACATATGAAGAGGTCAGAGCTAACCAGCCGCTCTCGTCCTACAGATCCAAAGACTCGATAGGGTCGTCAGACTTGGTTCTTTTTGGAAGGAAGGAAGGGAAACAAAAGTAGGAAAGCACCAGTGAGGAAAGAGTCAGGCAAGCCCCCTAGGTAAGCCAGCGGTCTACCGTCACCTCAGAGGGGAAAGCGAAAACAGACAGTGGAGTTCCCCTTCCTGCAGACAGCTGCAGCACATGATCCCTGCGTAGTGGAAGTCTGTGGGCGTGATGGTTTCCTCCCATGCATTACCAGTGTGGAACTGTCCATTTTCCTGGAGTATAATTACAGGGCAGCTGAGAGGAGCCAGTTCATAGTGCTCCTACCTCCTGGAGGAAGGCAGACTTTACAGCTTACCCTGAGAAGCAACTCTTTCCAAGGAGACACTGTGGGAAGAGAGAGTCGTGGGGAAGGGTGGAGCGGACACAACGCTCCTCAGACTTCCCTGGAGCCTAAGAAACAAGCAATGATCCTTGAGAGCCAGGTAAGTGTCATCCCTTTTGTGATTTCCCTCAGTAGAAAGCAGAACCCCACGGGAACGAGGAAGCCGTCTCCATTCATTCAGTCATATTTACTGAGTGCTTACTGTGTGCAGAGCACTGTACTAAGCACCTGAAAAGTACAATTCAGCAATAATCAGTGTCAGGATGAGAAATACATCCTCTCACAGAGGTCTGTGTAAGGTATCACGTGTCAAATGAGTCCTTCAGCCAGGAGGGTGTTCAGAAGGTTGGACAGCAAATTCTAGGTCTGAGGAAGAGTCTAGCTTTGAAGTTTTCTAGCCAAGTGGTTTTGGTTCATGTAGTGGATCTAACTACCCACGATTCAGGGGCTTGGTAACCGTCCAGTCCCTAACAGGGGCTTGGAAAAGATATCATTTGCTGCCATTGTTTGGAAGAGCAGACCTGGCTCCTTGTATCTTGATTCCAAAATAAGCTGGTTAGCACAAATCTACACCTGATGTGAGATGAGTTACAAAGACCATCATTGGAAAGTCCTATGGGGAAAGAGTGACAGCATGCTGGATTATTCCATATGAGTGCTAGAAAACATGGATAGCATTCAGTTTTTACCACTCTGGCACCAGAATAATTCTTTGGGGAAAAAAGAAATCTCAGAAAAACAAAATGTGTATCAGAGACCCTCCAACAGAAGTGTACTTTGGCCCTACAAAAACAGAGACAGATGGAAAGTGGATGTTGTCATTCTTAAGCCACATGGGCCTTATCCTCCCTGGATCTATGTGGAACTGTACTGTAGAGAAATTAATCAGGTAACCTGATTCAGCAGGCCGAGACTCGGTGTCACTTCTGTTTCAAGAGTCATTCTGGGGTTCGCATCAAAGCCCAACGCGGCAAGGCTGGAAGGTCAAGAGACGGGGAAGCGATGAACTATCGGTAATTTGAGCTGTACTTGTACTTTAATTCCATTTGGACCTGTTGCTTGGGTTAGGCTAGCCTTTGAAAAATTAAGGAATGAGATAATTGGTAGTTGTCTTTAAGAGGAAGCTTTGAGAGATGTGCCTGTGTGGAACAGGGGATTTAGAGAGAGGTTTTGGAAGCCGGACCCTGAGGCCACTGGGTTGTGAAAGGGAAAGAAAAAGGGAAAGAAAAAGGGAAAAGGAGACTTAGCTTTCTTTTCAAGGAAAGGAGAAAAACTCAGTGGCCATGTAATTATGGGATTAATAGGAAAGCAAAGACAGCTCTGCTGTACCATTTACATTTCCAAAGCAATTTGTGACAATCCTCCTGCTGAAAAAAAAAAGGGATAATTGAAAATGTGATTGAGTAGAAGCATGTTTGATGGTTATTTCAGTCTTATTTCAAATGGATGACCCACTCCATCACCGGGAAAAGTGGTTGGTGGGGAAATGCTTCACACTGGCAAAAACTGGGATTCTCAGGTGATGAATATTGGTTTTGCAATGGGTTCAGTCACCAAAAGCTTTAACGGGGCACACCAAGTGGGTGGGTTCCTGGGGAAACAAGACCCCCCCCTTTTTAATTTGTACCTAACTAGGGATGCAGAATACTAATCCTTTAGCAACCTCTGCCTGGTAAGCACAAGTGTCTCCATGAGGTCAAGAGGTTATTTTGTTTTACCCCCGACGTTGCAGTCCCTTAAAAAGAGAAAGGCCTTCAAAGGACATTGAGATCATGCAGTTGGAAAAAGATGAAATCAACTGGCACTGTGGATTGTATTGACAAAAATTGGTTCCTCCTCTTCTGTGGAAAGGGAAGAAAACCAGAGCTTTTTTTTCTTTTTCTAACCCAATCTGCTACAGGACCTCAGGCAAACCACTGAATATCTTTGCACCTTAGGGGTCCCATCTGTTAGGCAGAGAGTAAAATCCTTTTTAAGAGATTTCTTTGAAACTTAAATGCTGAACACAAGAGCCTCTTCAGAGGCCAGAAGGGCCAGACTAGGCTGTTGGCTAACACCATACCCTTAAATACGGGAAGGTCCACTAAGCCTAGGGGAAGCAAAAGAGAAATATGCTCTCATGATGTGACTACAGACAGTTAGTTCCCAAATGAATTTAGAGAAGCTTTAATCCAGGGAGCTGTAGGTAGCAGCAGGATTTTTTTTAAATTCTTCAGAAAAGTCAAAGGTCTTCCACCCACAGAAGTAAGGATATTAAAATTTAATAGTCCATCCCCCCACACATACCTACAGGGAATATGTGAAGGAAAAAAAAGGTATCTGAAAAAAAATAGAGATATATTAAGTGAAAGGTATATATTTATAATTTATTTTTGTATTGTCTGTCTTTCCCCCTCTAGATTGTAAACTCCCTGTGAGCAGGGAATATTTCTACTGTACTCTCCTAAATGCTTAGTATAGTGTTCTGCAGACAGTAAGCGCTCAATAAATACGATTGAATGAATGAATGAAAGAGCCGCATCGTAGAAGAGACCTCTTCTGCAATAAAGTTCTTCCCCCATCTTAGTCTTCCTTTAGCAAAATGACTTTATTAGACAGATGTGCAATGAATTTTAGCTAATGGGGCCTGCCCGACTCACCCATCTGGAAAGATTCTTGACTTGTTGATTATTTATTTATTTTTTTAAACCCATTCTCAGGGAGAGTTTGGAGACTGAATGGTCGAAGAGAAGGATGATCGTGTATGGAGTAGTGGTGATGTTTATTTCAAAAATAGTCATTTTAAATATGTAGCTTTTAAGGGAGCTCCCAAGCCTCTGGGATTTAAGGAACTGTTATTTCATCCTGACCTTTCCTGTCCTAATGGATTGAGGATTAGCCTCTGCCCCCTCACTTCCTTGACCTGCCTTTCTCCCGGAGAGAGGTGTATTAACATCCTCATCATGTCTATTCAAGGATAGGCAATACAGGGACTGAAACTCCCAAGGTGACATGGCTCCTTGATTAAGGTTCCATATGGATTTGAGAGGAACGGAGATCTACCTCAGAACTGTCAGTGGTCTGCAACCCTCCCTGGAGAAATTCTGGAAAGTGGAAAAAATTGAAAGTGACCAAATTAGAGTTTCAGAGATAAAAAGAATAAGAGAAATATCCTGTTTAGGCAGTACATACCCTTTACATTTAGCCTGAGAATAGGGTTGACAAGTTCTTCCCCAGATATCTTCTTTGGGGGGAGAAAAAACTGAAAAATGATTCTGCTTTTAGTTTATGTTTAGAATAATAGTGGTTTCCAGACCGACCCCACTCTCCCTCAGGTGAAGCAGAACTCAACATCAACAGACTGTAGGGTATTGAATGTCCGTCTCACAGTAATTGGTATTAAGGGAAGAACAAAACACAGTTGCACTGGGCATCTGTGCCTCTAATGTGAAAAACAGCTATGCTGCTTAGCCCTTCCCTGACAGTTCAGTTTCCAATAATTTTTTTCTCTTTGGGGGGCTGGAGGGGAGTGGGGGAAAGAAAAAAAATCAAGCAATTCTCCCACCAGCTAGCTTCCCCCCAAACTACCCAGGGTGGCCAATATATTCAGCTGGGGAACGAAAGGGATTTTCTGTGCTGGCTCTTGGCTGGATAATTCAGTAGGTATGTCACCAAACAGGCTTTGATGTGGTTCTTCCTTACCTCACACATCATACACTACCCCCTGGGACAGCCCCATTAAATACCATGAGTGGGCATTGGCAACATGCCGGAGGTGTCGTCAGGGTATTTACAAAATGTCAGGTTAATTTTACACACCTCTGCCTCCCACTCAAACCCCTCCTACTCCTGTAACATCACTAGTCAGAGGACCTGCTGTTCCGCTTCTTCCCCTGTTTTCAACTCCCCGCTGTCAGGAGCACAGCTTCTGAGCACAGAATGCCTACTAGAGAAAACTGTCCTGTTAATGTAAGCTAACTGCAGTGTGTCACACAAACTCAATAATGCCCTCCTTGTCAGAGCTTGTAGTAAAACCCACAAATCACAAATTACAGCAAAACAGCAGTTCTTCGGTTTTCTATTCTCCGCATCAAAGAAAGCTAATGGGGAGCGGGAGGGGGCGGGGGGAGCCTGGGTGCCCTCCTCTCCTACTCCTACCCCCATCCATGCGATCAGGGTTTTTACAAACTATATTCTTGCCTTTCTGCTTCCTATGAATCCTGACAGGAAATGATAAGTACAATCTCTTAACAAAATAAAAATTAGCTCCAGCGACTTTCTAATGGCAGCTTTTATCATCCCTACAAAAACAGCTCTCAAAACTTTGAAAGACTCTTTGTACTTTGATCTTAACAATTTTCCGTTCAGCGGATGTTGCAGTCCAAGCTAGAGGCATGTCTAGGGAACTTTTTTTCGTCTCCTCCTGGTTCACTCACAGTGATAGAAGGCAGTTTTTTTTTTTCCTTCTCCTGTATAAAGCTTAGATCAGCTGCTTCTCTTATTTACCAGCCACAGACACAAGAGGCCTTTTTAAAGGTCCATAAAAACAGCTATGGAGAGGAATATTGTCAATAATGGATGAATTTAATTCAGTGTAACTCTGGCTCCGTTTCTTTCCCCCTATCCAACTGCAAGCACCCCTGGAACGTTCATCTCTGGCTCTTTGGGGAAATGGTACTTTAAAGGAAGCTTCTCAAATGCTAAAATCCCTCCTGCACTACCATGACTATCAGACATTAGTCACCAGTAATCTTTTCTTTCTTTAATTCCTCCTCCCCCCACCTCAACTCCATCGCCACTCTTACAGAGAACTTTGGGAAAATTACATTAGTAGAAACAATGATTTCTTTTTAAAGGAATCATATTCTGCTCCACTTTAAGATGATTCTCTTCACCCCATTCCAAAGCTGCATCTTCCAATCCACACTACTACAGAACAGGTAACAAATGTATGTCACATTTCACTGGATCACATCATCTCTTCTCTCCACAACATCCTCCCACCTCCAACTCCCACCACCCCCCGCCACAAATTAAATAACTTTAGTATAACTTTTCAAAAATGCTGCCAATATTTTAACGTGTGAAATAAATAAATTTTGATAACCAATTTGGAGGCAGATAGTGAGACAATTTGATCTCCTGAGGTACCTCTTCAGTCCTATGATATTTATGATATTTAATCATGTGGGAACATTGGAATGAGAATGGATAATCTAACTATTTGGATGTGTTTTGCCCCTCCAGTTAACACCTTAAAGGTGGACAATCAAAATAACTCTCCAGTGACCTGGAGTTACAAGATCAGATTAAGCTCCCTTTGAGCTGATTTACTTGGAATGATTATATTCGGTGTGTGATATATAGCCCACCTCACACCTCACCCGCTCCCCACCATGAGAAATAAGACTTATCCATCCCTATATTACTAAACAGAGGACTGTGCACGTTGCAGAAAGCCCTGGTTTATTTCTAAGCAGAGCAGTTTAACCCTAGAAACCCCAGGACCTCTGGCATGCTTAAGACAAAATAGATTGCAACCATGGGATGCAATTTTTAAGAAAAAAAAATGCCTCCTCTCATCCAGCCTGTTATATTTCCCAAGGAATCCTTCCTTTCCATTCAACCCATTCCTCTTTACACTACAGTGCTCAACAGCCCGAGAGTTAAAAGAACATCATCAATTTACATGCAATAGTGGCACTGGCTCAAACACATTCGGTCCTAGCCACTGTGCCATTCTGAGCTGACTCCATATGGCTGGGTGGGGTAATAAATCTTGAGACAGTGTGACATAGTTAAGGGGTTGAAGGGAGATTTGCAGCCAGACTCAGAGACCAGCCAATTATTTCTTTGCCACCGTATTGTTTCATCTGTGAGCCATCATCAAGCTAAAAGACATTGTCTAGTTGTCTGACCAGAAACTAAGCAGTCAGAAATTCCCAAGTTCTAACGCTAGCTGACACAGTCTTTTTCTGTCTGAAATTCAGGTTTCCTAGCATGATGAGAGCAATATTGAACTTCTTACATACATCAGAGTATAGATTATGTGGCTTTTTTTACTATCCTTTCCAGGTAAATCATGCCTGAGGATAAAGGGAAACATTTTTTTTACAGATGAATTTTTCAAAATGTGTTTTGTATTCCTATAAATGGATAGCAGGTTGCTTTTCCATCTCAGTGGGATGTTGTGAGATGTGGAATGTGTCAGTAAAGTGTTTAGGGGCCTTCACATGCAAATCTCCCTGCATACAATGCTGATAATCTAATGATCCAATACACTGAAAATGGCAAATAGCCACTGAAGAAAAAAATAATCCCTATTTCTCGTTTGCTGCTGGTGTGTGTTGTTTCCCAGTAAGAACTAGCAACATATTTTATAGCACCTTTAATTTAGAGCTAACTTTGAGCATTAAAAGCCTTATCTCACTCAAAGTTAATGTGACAGATAGTCTAGGAGGCATATTAACAGGGATAATAGCTTTCTCTAAGACAGGAGAAACCTGTTAACTTATACAGGGAAATTTGCAATTCAAGTGAAGCAAATGAATTATTTTAAAGCAAAGAAGAAAGTCTGGTCTAAACTGGACTTCACTTTGAAGAAGAAATGCCCTCCCTTCTTCATACTAGATCATCTACCCGCAGAGAGAGAGGAGAAGAGAAAGTCATTAAGTAGGAGTCATAAATTGGAGAAAAAGAAAGTTTATAGAGGTTGGTAATGTTTTGAACAGTGCGATGTCCTTTTGGAAGAGAAATTTTTAGAACATACAACACAGGCAGCCTTTCCAATGGCGGTTTTAGAAAAGGTCTTCCCTGCCGGCTGGGAAAAAGTCAGAGATTCTTTGAAATCAGAAAGATTACCTTACCTGCTTCATTTCCATCACACTCAATGCATGGCAGCCTGGGTAATAATGAAAGTGGCATTTGACAGACAACTACATATTGTCCTCGAAGCCGCTGACAGAAGAGGTTGACTAGTAAAGAAATAAATAAATAACTTTGGTGAATTATATCTGAAGAGGTCCTGAAATTCCCATAACAAGTCTACCCATTTGACACAGGAAAATAATTGTTAAATATCAAATTATGTGTTTGGAACAAAGCTTTGATTATCTGGATTTCTCTTGCTTACTAGTAGCTTTTGTTGAGAAGGCTCCTTTAAAATCCTCCACTTGCATTGCTGTTCCCATGACAGCAGCCTCATATTTCACCGAGTTAGCATCTCTTTTCTGTTCCATGGTCACTGATTAATGCCCCGACCCTTGGCCTATTAACCCCTACAACAACAAAACAGAAGACGAATGCCTGCATTGCCCCAAAGTTTAAATTGGTTTAAATAAGGTCTTTCCTGTGTGAGAATATTATGTCTTAATGATTTGTTTATGTGAAAAATGTAACCACCCATGTTCCCCAGCTCACCACCCTCCCTGGTCTCCTTCCCTATCTCCGGAGGTAAGGGACAAGAGAACGCTTAAACCCTTGAGCTAAAGCAGCTCAAACACATACAAACAGAGCCAGAAAGCAAAATTAATCACTTTCTTGTTTCTGATTAAGACCAAAAATATCCTGCAGGGAGACCGCCAGTTAAGCCTAAAGGAATGAAGAGACAGGAGATAATAAAGACTTGAAAAGAAAAAGGCTTATCCTCTTTCCGCCAGAGGAGTGAAACTGCCAGGCTGTTTGTCAGTACAGTACAGAATATTCTCCTTTTGCTGGCAGGTGCAGAACCCACGCTTGGATAGAATGTAACAAGCCCTTCTGAACCCCGTGCTCTCTGGCATTTAACCAGAAATTGGGTTCGGTCACCCGGGAAAAGCAAAAAAAAAAAAAAAAAGGAAAGAAATGGTTAAGCCAGGGAAAAACAGGAAATTCAAACTCAGTCTCTCATCCCCTCCTTTCCAAAGGAGAAAGGGTTTAAGGGCAAATGCTGTTGAAAGAACAATAATAATACTACTAATTGTGGTATCTGTAAAGTGCTTACCTTGTGCTAGGCACTGTACTAAGCTCTGCGGTAGATACAAGCAAATCGGGTCAGACACCGTCCCTGTCCCATGTGAGGCTCACAATCTCAATCCCCATTTTACAAATGAGGTAACAGGCACAGAGAAGTGATGTGACTTGCCCAAGGTCAAACAGCAGACAAGCGGCAGAACCAGAATTAGAACCCATGACCTTCTGACTCCCAGCGCATGCTCTACCCACTACACCATGCTGCTTCCCTAGAAATTGCCATAATGCGAAATGCTAATGCCAAATCAGGGGTTCAAGATGTCGGTGACCGGGGCTCTCCTTCATCCCAAAGAATCCAGAAAACAAATTGCACTCGAACACCTAACATCCATTTCGAACCGCATCTTCCACCCAATTTCCACACTACTGGATGGTTCCATTCCAAAGAGGGAAGGCAGCGGGAATGGTTTCCTCAGCCAGCCGATGGGAATTGTCTGTTACCACATTAAAGTTACTTTAGTAACTTGCTCCAAGAAGCTCAAGAGATCAGAGTGTTTTATCTTTGTGAGCAAAGACCTCTAGCTAATCTTCCTGAGACTTAGAGTCTCAATTTTTACAAAGGAGAAGCTGTGGCACGGAACAGATGGAGGAATTTTACAAGGCAAGTCAGAGGCAGAGCGAAGAGGCAGAGTCAGAGCAAAGTAGCCAGCTGACCACCTAAGCAGATAAGGTGGGCTAGGCCCAACCAAACCAACCAACTCCTTCCAATTCATATAGTCCCGCTCCTTCACCCGTAAACTGCTTAACACTGCTCTCCCCACCCATCCCTCCGCCATCCCACCCTGGCAATACTGATGGTCCTTAACCTTCCAGAAATGGTTATCAGAACCACAAGTAGGGCAGCGGTAGCACAGCCCCAGGCTTGGATGCTCAAGGAGCTGGAACTGACCACTTCTAAATGGCAGCTGTCACCATCTGTGCTGGGAGAACAGCTGGGAAAGCACTGAGCCCTGCTCTGAACTGTCCAGGCGTGAGACCTGACCAGGGAAAGAGGAGACTTCAACACTTGAGAATTTCTCGGTGGGGGGGGGGGTAATGGTATTTAAATGCTGATATTTGTGCCTTGTACTAGGGTAGATGCAGGTTGGACACAGTCCCTGTCCCACGTGGGCCTCACAGTCTCCATCCTCATTTTACAGATGAGGTACCTGAGTAACAGAGAAGTGAAGTGACTTGCCCATGGTCGCACAGCATACAACTGGTGTGTAGACTGGACTGTGAGCCCATTGTTGGGTAGGGATTGTCTCTATCTGTTGCCGAATTGTACTTTCCAAGTGCTTAGTATAGTGCTCCGCGCATAGTAAGAGCTGAATAAATACGATTGAATGAAGTGGTGCAGCCAGGATTAGAACCCAGGTCCTGTGACTCTCAGGCTCTCTCCCCTAGGCCACGTTGCTTCTCGAGATTAGAGCCAGGAGTCCGTCAGGTATGGTTACTCCTGCATCCAACAACCAGGATTTCACTGATCGATTCACTTTATAAGTATCAGAAACAGCCAGAGTTGTTTCTCTATGCCTTCCTTTCCCCATCTGACTGAAACAGGGTCCAAGATCTGAGATGCAGTTAGTCTGATTGAAGCCCTGCTGGCACAGATTCTTCTCTAACCCCAAAGGTAGAGCAGCTATCTGGGGAAAGGGAGGAGCATCAGCATGGCTCAGTGGAAAGAGCACAGGCCTGGGAGGCAGAGGTCACAGGTTCTAATCCCGGCTCCGCCGCTTGTCAGCTGACTGTGGGGAAGTCACTGCACTTCTCTGGGCCTCAGTTCCCTCATCTGGAAAATGGGGATTAAGACTGTGAGCCCCACGTGGGACCACCTGATCACCATGTATCCCCCCAGCACTTAGAACAGTGTTTTGCACAGAGTGAGCGCTTAACAAATGCCATCGTTATTATTATTAAGTAATGGCCGAGTCATACCCACTTCACACAGAGTTGGTTGATGGGTGGGGTGTTGGGACTGCCATACCATGGGTTAACTTCCACAACAGGGTGGGTTTCAAATAACTCTACCTGGTCAGCAGGGAGGGAGGGAGAAAGATGGTCTCCCTCACAGGCATTTGAAGTTAGGGCACGAGGAGGGAATCAATCAATGATATCTGAGTGCAGAGAACTGATCTAACTGCTTGGCACAGTATGATACAGTAGGGATGGTAGACATGATTCTTGCCTTCATGGAGCATTCGGTCTAGTTTACTGTATGCCAAGCACTGAGGTGGGAGACCATCGAGGTCTTAGACGGACCCGTTTTACAGATGAGGAAACTGAGGCCCTGATAGGTTACCTGAGAAGGAAGGAAGAAGAAGAAAAACTGAGAAAGGATGAGAGGAAGGGTGGGAAGGAAAGGACAAAAAACTGCTGGCCATGAGGGACACATAGGCTGGGTGAGTGAGGGTGGAGGTTCTGGGGAAGGGGCTCAGCTTTCTCCTCCCATCCAGAAGGCCACTTATCTCCTAGGCTTCAAGTTATCAAGTTTAAGTTTTGAAGACTTGAGTCAACCCCTCCCCACCTGCCCTAGGGACAATGTTACAGCCAAAAGCTCCCCACGGTTCAGCCGCCTCCCGGGAGCACAGCGGGTTAGGCACCAGGCAGAGACAATTGGCAAGTGGCTTGAGACAAACTAGATGACCCACAAACTCCTTGCCTATGAGTTTCGCTCTGTCCAACACCTCCTTCTCACCTCAGCAACCTCTTTCCCAGGTGAGAGGGGATTACTCAGTGATTTAATGAGTTCTGCAGTAGGCGCTATGCTCTGCAAATGTTTACGAGGCCTAACAGACACCACCAACATCCTCTAACCTCAGTTCTGTGGAAGCGGTGTGGCCTAGTGGAAAAAGCATGGGCTTGGGAGTCGGAGACCTGGGTTCTAATTTCAGCTCCACCACCTGAACCAGTCACTTAACTTCCCCGTGTCTCGATTTCCTCAACTGTAAAATGGGGATTCAGTACCTGTTCTCCTTCCACTTAGATGGTGAGCCCCTCATGGGACAGGGACTGTGTCCAACCTGATTATCTGCCCCAGCACTTAGAACAGTGTCTGACACACAGTAAGCACTTAAAAAGTATGATAATAAAAACCTGCCCACTGCCGCCGTGCTTCTCCAGTATGTGAGTAAACACTCAAAGAATTGTCACGCACCTCCCATGAAGCAGGAAAGTCAACATCAAAAGCATATGGGTGGTGATTTGGGTGAAAACAGGAAGAGAAATGATTAGCTGTAAGGGGCGGGAAGCAGGAGAACAAGGCTGTGCCTAGCTCAAGATCCTTGCCAGGTGCACTTTAGAAGTCCTGAACTAGCTTCAGTCATTCAATTAGCAAAACATATGTCACCTCCTGCTTGGTGACAGATTAGAAATTGCTTTCAAATGTATTTTAGAGGCTTTCAGGCAGGGATCTGAAGAGAATTTGTATTTGAAGACTGACTTTGCATTGCCACAGCGATGAGGATGGAACAGCCTCAGAGAAAGTGTTCACATTTCACTCCAAGTTGCTACCTCTGCTGAAACGTTTGCCACAAACATGGTACCAGACAGTCATTAGAAACATTCATTTCCATCAGGGGTAAGGAACGAAGCTATTTCACTTTCAAAGCCTAGTTTCTGGATGGATAAACTCAGTCTGATAGACATATAATTTTTCGGGCTGTAGACAAGAGGAGGGAAAAAAATGGAAAAGCTCAAATAATTTATTTTCTGTCTATTTTTCTACTTCGGTGGAGAATTTTTGTTTAGGGGATGTTGGGATTTTTTTCTTTTCTTTTTTTTTTTTGTACGTGTGTGGATTTTATAAAGGAACCTAGACCTCCATGTAGGAATAGTGCCAGCTCAATTGGAATTGCCAGAGGATGCAGCTGGTAAGGATTTCCTCATCCTTGCACCTAAGCTCATTGCAAGGCTGTTGTATTTTTTCCAGGGTTTTTGCTGGTGGACTCCAAATCTCGTTATCTTTGTAGACCACGAGAAGGCAGGTTTCCTGAAGAGGCTCACCTTTGGTCACTCCAGAGAGCATCTTCCTTGAACTTAGTCTTTCTCTCTCTCTCTCACCCTCTCTCAACTCCCTTAGGTACCAGAGGTGGACATTTGCCTTAATATCTCTAATGTACAGCAGGCAAGCTGGATTTCGGAGCTAGTTGTCCATCATCTTGACACAAATTTCATTTATGGGTATTAGCAAGCTTTAAAAAAAAAGAAAAAGAGCATTAGATACACTCTGGTTTTTCCACATACTGGAATCGGTTACCTCAGAATGTGAGCCCCTCGGGAGCAGCCGGACAGAGCTGCTTTCCCAGAGCTTAGTATAGTGCTCTGCACATGGTAAGCATTTAATAAATACTATTGAGACTGAGGAAAAGTAGCAAAATCTCCCTCTGAAGGCCTCATAAAAAGCAATGAGGTACTTTTCTTGTGGTATTTTTCTACCCATACTTGTATGCAAGTAGGACTATGCTTAAACCTCCAGTTCTGTAAACAAATCAATGCTTCCAACCATCCCTGCCTTGAATGGAAAAGCCCTGAACCTCCAGCAGCCCTTGAACAAAATGAAACCTGCAAACAAAATTAGATAGTCTGGATCTGCTGAATTGGAAGTCAACAGACTTGGGTTCTGTCCCCCGCCTGGAAGTCTGACCTTCAGCAAGTCCCAAAAGCTGCTTATGCCTCACTAAGATGAGCTCCGCTGCTGCCGCCCACCTCTCACTGGATGGTATTAGCTAACAAACAATTGTGTAGTGCTGTGCAAATTCAAAGTGCCAGGCGAATATCAGAGAATTGGTAAAAGAGCAATTTTCTTAAAGCAAAAACTCCAGGATCAAAACCAATTCCAGTAATTGTCAGGTACTAGCAGAGACACCCCTGTCACTTAGCTGTTCCATTTGTTCTTTCCTCTGTTCTACCTTAAAGTTGCGGTTTTGAGCTCAAAGTTAGTTGTGGCCTTTCCATATAGCTACCAAGAGAGGCCTGAATCTAGGTCTTCTCAGGCCAGGCTCTTAAGTGATTTGTCTGTTCTCCCGAAGCACTTCCTTGTAAAATTTTTTAAAAAGTTGGTTTCCCCTGGAGCTGCCTTAGTCTCATTGCATCAACTCTTTCCCCTCAAGGGCCAGAGCAGGTAGAAAAACAATAGCCCTAAAAATAAAGTGTTTAACATCCACAACTTCCCCACCTCTTACAATCCTGTGTCCCCTGGGATTTCCAAGATGTTTTCTCCAGTGGGATAAACTGACCTACCTCACCCTTTCCCCGTGATGAGGAAGAATGTCTGATGAAGCCTAATATTCCCATTATTAGCAGATCCTATAGAACTCTTTTTTTAACAAGGTCTTTTATGAGACTACGCATCATTTATGTAAGCCGCTGTCACAAGTCCCTTGCCAGGAGACACCTGAGTATCATTTTCACTGCCTGAACGAGGGAACATCCCTGCCACCCTTCGTCCAACTTCACAGACCAGAGTTTGGTATGGGGAGGGAGGGAGGGAAACGGCAAATAGGACATAAGTGCCAAAAAAGGCTGGTCGTTGATCCCCCAAGGGAGTGTGATTGTGTGTTCCTCATGACGTCTGCTCTCTCTGCACAATTGGCAGCTGACAATCAGTCTCACCTTGTTTTTGGCCAGCTGATCCTGTCCGGCTGCTGATGAGAGTAGACCTGAGGTAGGCCGGCAGCATGGACTAGTCGAAAGACCATGAGTCTGGGAGCCAGAAAACCTGGGTCCTTAGGCCGGCTCCGTCATTTATCTGCTGTGTGATCTTGAGCAAGTTGCTTAATGTCTCTGTCTCTCAGTTCCCTCATCTGCAAAATGGGGATTTCATATTGTTCTCCTGCCTAGTTTGGAAGGTGAACCCCATTATGGGATCTAATTATCTTCTATCTACCCTAGCACTTAGTACAGAACTTGGCATATAGTAAGCCCTTAAACAAATACCACAATTATTATTACCTGGAAGTATCCTAAAAATGAAGTCTTATTTTAACAGTTGTCAGCTGCTAAGGCAGCTTTGCTATTCACCCTATTGCACTGTCGGACCCTCTGAGTGGAGGCAGGCCATGTCGCTTGTTGTGGGCAGGGAATGTGTCTGTTAAATCATTCTTTCCCAAGTGCTTAGTACAGTCCTCTTCACCCAGTAAGCACTCAATAAATACAACTGATTGATGGTGAAATGGGGGGGAATCTCTGGGGAAGGCCCCATGTTTGGCCACCACTGGGTCAGACGCAACACCTCCCTAATATCCACCAGAGTATATGCCTGTGTATATGCACCTTCAGAAAAAAAAATTAAAATAAAAAAACACTAATTAGCAAGACTACAGACTTTTAGATAGTGATGTCTTTAGGTTCCACAGAGACAGGGAAGTGTTGAACTCTAGCCAGGTCTCCTGGAATGTGGAGTCTTTGGCTTTTCAAAGGATTTCTCTAACTTAGAATTGAAGGCTAAAGTCAGAGGTGAACAGAACTGAAAAGCAGGGTGGTAACCGTCAGATGGGTGAGACCTTTTGTAGTAGTTTTTGTTTAATAATTATGATGGCAACTACTGAGCTCTTACTAGGTGATAAAAGTCATGCTAAATGCTGGAATAGATACAACAAAATCAAATTGGATAGGTCCTGTTCCATTTGGTGCTTACAGTCTAAGAGGGAAGGCGAGCAGGTATTTAATCCCTTTTTTTGGATGAGCAAACTGAGGTGCAGAGAGGTTAAAGTCACTCAGCAGGCAAGTGGTAGAGTTGGGACTGGAACCAGGGGTCTTGACACCCATCCCCGCCCCCCACACCCCACAACCAGTTCCACACTTCTTCCATGCAAGGGCATTATTAGGCCACTTCTGAAAATGCAAAAGAATACCCCGGGGTTTTGTAATATAACATATCATGGGTAACCTAACAAGGAGGAAACAAATCAACGTATAACTCAGGACTGGAGGAAAGGAAGGAAGAAATGGATAAGATACCAAAAGATTCCCTGGAACAGTTCTTGGTTAATTATATGAACTTCATTATAATTATATGTAAGAGGTACATTACCATGTAATTACACTGTAATTATAGAGTTCTGTGCTATCAATATTTAATCTGCAGGGTGTAGCTGCCCTTAAAGTTCACTGTAGCTAGATTTCACCTGTATTAAGGTGCTATGGGCCCCACCCAGGCTGACTTGTTTTGGGTATCATGCCATAAGGGTTTGGCAACTGGGGAGACTTGCAAATGTGGACTCCTTCATAGGGAAAAGTCTTAAAGACCAAGATGTCTTGCCCAACTTACCCTGGTGGACTCAGGAGGTGGAAGCAGATCTTGTTGACATCATGTGGCAGCCTGGCCCGCTCAACTCTGACAACACTCTTGTCATAAAATGTGCCTCTTCTGTGAATCATGAAGCATCACACAGTGGCAAATCCTAGTCCCAAAATTTGGAAAGGAGGAAAGGAAAATTAAAGTTATTAAAAGCTGATTGGAACCCCAAAATGTTCAAGCACAGATATAGGACTACAAGGTAGAGAGAACACAATCCTATTGGTGTCCTTGTGGGACAAACCCACTGAATGGGCCTTGTCACTGACCCGTCTTCTCTGTTGGGCCTGAAATTCCCTCCCTCTTCACTTCCAATGATCTACCACTGCCACTTGTTCACAGATAACACAAATTCCAGAAAGAGGGCCTATTACCTAATCCCAGTATTAGTTTGTCATTTTACACTTTCTTCGGTTTACAAAATAATCTACAGAGTTAGAGTTTTTGAATCTTGTTGCTTTTTGTGGAATATTCACCACTTTTTCACTTCTGTCTCAAGAGGCCACCTGGTCACTGTCCCTGTCCCATATGGTGGGTATGGCATGTGACGGAATCTGTCAGGAGAACGTTTTTCACTGGAAATTTCAATATTCCTCAGTCTGCATGGGGCAAACCTGGACTGGCACTAAACCAGAGTTTCATCATGCAGATGGGGGCTCCTACCCTGGGAGCCAGGACATCAGCTTAATTAGCAGATTGCATCTCCAAGCTTTTCCAGCTCATAACTCTTCCCCACCACCCCACTCCACTATTGCTTGGGAGCCCGGTGGCAGCCTTCAGGGCCAGGTTAACTTGGGATCAGGGTGTGGGAGGGAGGTTTGAAGAACGAGTAGTGTCTATTCCCCTGAAAATCCATGGCAGCAGTTTTCTGAACAAATCAGAAAGCATATACAAAGGGACAAAAAAAAAATCCACATCTGTTCAACTCAAGCTTATCAGGAAAAATCATGTCAAAAAGAAATAGTTTTAAATTCCCCATGCACATGAAAATAAGTTTACTTCCATTTTGCCACTAAGAAACACTTATGCTTAGGTTTTTTTTTTAATTCTTTGCTCTAGAGGTGCATTGATTTGTTTCATTCAGACACCACCACTAAATTCCTCTACAACATTATTTTTTCTATGCTAACTAATCTGAGACTGTTTTTTTGGAGTGAATGACCATCATTTAAATCACTTTTCAGGATCCAAACAATCCTTGGGGATAGTAGAACTCAAAAATGCTTTGCTGTCAGCTTTGTACTTCCAGGTTTGAAATACGTAATATGGAGAAGAATGTAGAATGGTTCCTTTGTGTTTTCATCGATCCTAAAGTGAACTGGGGGAGTTTATGAAGTAGAGATCCATATCAAAACAGAAGGATATTGGTTGACTTTCAAACTCCTGTTCATATAGCCGGAGATGGGATGTCAGGCCATTGAATTTCTATCTTAAAAAAAAAAATGGGGTAAGGACACTGATCAATAAAGCAGTGGCTATGTGTTCATGGGGACTGAATAGAGGGAGGTTTCTGGGGAGAAGAGAAGCTGAGGGTGTTGAATACCATCCATTCTGCCAGTCCTCACAAACATTGTCAGAAGAGCTTGGGGAGTCTAGGGACGGGCTTGTCCACCTATGTAACTGAGGAAACCAACAGGCATGATCTCTCTACAATCCCTCCCTTCCTCCACCTTCTTTGATTTTCCCTATGTTCTCTGCAGTAACTTACGAAGGAAGCTCTTTCTTCCACCCATGCTTCTGACCCCATTCTTTTGTACCTTTTTCAAAAACACTCACCCGCTCCCTTCTTCCTCCCTTGACTGTCATCTTGCACTGTTCACAGTCTTCCTCACTGCTTTTAAAACATGCTTACGTAGTGCCTATTCTAATAAAGTCCTGCCTTGACCTCAGGGCTGCTCCCTCCTACCATTTCTCTCCAAACTTCTTGAGAAAGTTGTTTACATCCCATCTCCACTTCCTATCCTCCACTTGTCTCCTACCTTCCCACCCGATTGGCTTCCTCCCAAGTCACTCCACAGAAACTGCCCTCTCTAAAGTAACCAATGACCTTCTTCTCAACAAATCCAATGGAAAGTACTCGATCCTAATCTTCCTAGTCCTATCAAGCACCTTTGACACTCTAGACCACCCCCTTCTCCTTAAAACATTATCCAACCTTGGATGACACTATCGCCTCTTGATTCTCCTCCTATCTCTCTTGACTTCTCCATCTCAGTTTCTTTGACTGGCTCTTCCTCTGCCTCCCACCCTTGACAGTAGCGGTTCCCTCTAGGCTCAGTTCTAAATTGCCTTCTATTCTTCCTCTACACCCACACCCTTGGAGAACTCCTTTGCTCCCATGGTTTCAATTACCATCTCTATGCAGATGATGCCCAAATCTACATCTCCAGCCCTGACATCTCTACTTCCCTACCATCTCGCATTTCCTACTGCCTTCTAGACATATCTGCTTGGATGTCCCACCGACACCTCAACTGTGAGCCCCACGTGGGACAACCTGATTATCCTGTATCTACCTCAGCGCTTACAACAGTGCTCTGCACATAATAAGCGCTTAACAAATACCAACATTATTAAACATGTCCAAAACTGAATTCATCTTCCCACCCAAAACCTGTCCTCTCCATGTCTTCCGCATCACAGTAGACAACACCACTATCCTCCCCATCTCACAAGGCTGTAATCTTGTCATTGCCCTCAATCACCTCTCTCATTCCACCCACATATTCAATCGGTCACCAAATCTTATCAGTTCTACCTTCGCTACATGCTAAAATCCATCCTTTCCTCTCCATCCAAACTGCTATGATGCTTATACAGGCACTTGTCCTAGCCTTCCTTGACTACTGCATCTGCCTCTTGGTTGACCTCCCCGCCTCCCTTCTCTCCCCACTCCAATCCACACTTCACTCTGCCGCAAAATTCATTCACCACCAAAACTGTTCATGTCCCCCCACACCTCGAGACCCTCCAGTGGCTGTCCATCCACCTCCAGTCAAACAGAAACTTCCCACTATTAGTTTTAAAGCACTCAATCAGCTCATCCCACCCTAGCTCACCTCACTAATATCCTACTACAGCCCAGCCCACACAATTCTCTAGGGTCAGCTTACTCACTGTGCCTCGATCTCATCTATCTCACCACCCACCCTTTCACACGTCCTCCCCCTAGCCTGGAACTTCCTCCCCCTCCATATATGCCAAACTTCCATTCTCTGTACCTTCAAAGAATTACTAAAGTCACATCTCCTCCCAGAGGCCTTCCCCAATTAAGCTCTCTTTTCCCCGGCTTACTCTCCCTCATGCGTCATCTATGCATTTCAATCTGTGACCTTTTAAAATTTGGAATTCACCCCACCCCCAACCCCACAACACTTACGTATATATCTATAAATTGTATATAACTTATTTACTCATATTAATATCTGTCTCCCCCTCCAACTTAGTACGGTCCTCTGCACATAGTAAACTCTCAATAAATAAAATTTATTGACTGGGGAAAGATCTTCACAGCTCTATCTATCCCAGCTTCACAGAAAGGACCAAGGAAGAAGCTGGCAAAGTCAGAGTCCCCAGAATCTCTCCTCTCCAAAGGACTTTTACCACAACAGCTCCTCACTCTCTCAACCAAAAATTCCCCCATTCATTTTAAAAATATGGATGTTTAGTGGTCTGGCATCCCACCTCCAGGAAATATCTCACTAGTAGTGATTGGCAAGTGCTTAAAACATTTTCACATTATACAACATGTCTGACAGCTACGGGACTTATGCCCTAAAATTTTCAATTCAGTTTTTAAGATAGCAATAAGGCAAACAACTTAAGACACAATCTGGACTTGACCCTTTACATGGTACCACAAGAGAAAAGAGCTGCAGAAAACATTCAACTTTGAATGTAAAGCCTTTAATTTCCTCCTTACACTCAGCTACTCAGAAACCAATCAAGGCCCCATTAGACCTATAAGTGCACGTGCTGAGGTGAAGAGGGAGGTAGAGCCACCATCTCCAGAAGGCTCACAGACGTTCCTTTCATGACTATGAAAATTGCTTCAGGATTGCTGAAGGTTTCAGGTTTTCAGGTTGTTGCTTGGTATTTAGATTGTATTTTTTGATAGCTATAGATCTTTGAAGACATTGCTCATCAAATCCCTGTGAAATGACCATCATTGGGGAAACCAAAACAGACAGGGGTGTGTGTCACATATTCCAAATCATTCCCAGTTAAATGGGATTAGAACCCAGCATTGTTACAATCCCTGAAACACCCCACTTAACTTCAGTCACAGTAATAATTGCATTCATTAAGTGCTTATTCTGTATGTGCCAAGCACTATACTAAATGCTGAAGTATTTTTGGCATGTTTTGTTTTTCTGGTATTTAAGTGCTTACTATGTGCCAGAGACTGTACTAAGCACTGAAGTAGATACAAGCTAATCCATCTGGACTCAGTTCATGTCCCACAAGGGACTCAACTTCAATCCCTGTTTTACAGATAAGGTAAGTGAGGGACAGAGAAGTTAAGTGACTCGGCCAAGGTCACACAGCGGACAAGTGGCAAAGTCGGCATTAGAACCCAGGTCCTTCCGACTCCCAGGCCTGTGCTCCATCCATTAGGCCATGCTGCTTCTTTACAAGATAGATTGGACATAGTCTCTCACCCACACAGGGCTCTAGGAAGTCAGAAAGGGCAGAAACCCAGGACTGGTCATATAGTAAGCAATTGTTATTACTAGTACAGTGTCTGGTCATAGTAAGCGCTTAACAAATTCATTCAGTTGTATTTATTAAGTGCTTACTGTGTGCAGATCACTGTACAAAGTGCTTACAAATACTACCATCATCATCACTATCACCTTAAATAAGGCTGCCATTTTCATAGAGTGCTGCTGCCCCTTCAGCACCAGGAAAGTCATTTGGGGCTTCTTACTTTAGGTTAGAATTATTGGAAGGGAAAGGGATATTTCCCATCAATAGAATAGGCACTTAATTCTTTTTCCAGAGGCAGTGACAGTTTGCTCTGGTCCCTCCACCCTCTCTCACCAGTTTCCATGTGACCAGTGTCACAGGCACAGAGAAGCAACATGGTCTAATGAGAAGGGCATGGGCCTAAGAGTCAGAAGACCCTAGTTCTAATTCCAACTCTGCCACTTGTCTGCTGTGTGACCTAGGACAACTCACAGCTTCTCTGTGTCTCATTTCCTCATCTGTAACATGGCTACTCCACCCCTGTTCTCCCTCCTACTTAGACTGTGAGCCCTGGGAGGGACAGGGACTGCATCCAACCTGATTAACTTTTATCTACCCCAGTGCTTAGAACAGCGCTTGACATATAGGAAGCACTTCAATAACACAATCATTATAATGATGATGATGACTATGACTGTGATTATTACCAGTACTCATTGTGTAATGGCTGGCAGGGGAAGAATGTGCAGTCTACAGTTGAGGAACAGACAGTCTCTCCAGCAGCAACCACTACTGAATTTTCATCTGCTTCCTAAACCGCTGTTGAGGGTGGCACCTCATTAGCCTGGCAGTTGGTAGAGGGATTGGATGGGGGATGGGGAAGTCTTCAATTCCTAGTGAAAAGACTCATGCTGAGTATTTAAAACAGGTTCTGGGGTTCCCGAAACAGAACCAGACAGAGGACAATTTAGGGTCCGATTAAAAAGTGGGCAGAGGTCCATCGTATTTATCGAGCGCTTACTGTGTGTAGAGCACTGTACTAAGTGCTTAATAATAATGATCATGATGATGATGATATTTGTTAGGTGCTTACTATGTGCCAGGCACTGTATTAAGTGCTGAATCACCAGGGAAATCTTTCTGGAGCCCAGCTTCAATCAGTTAAGTCCCTTCCCTTAAGTGCTGGGGTGGATTGAGTTGGACACAGTCCCCGTCCCATATAGGCTTCACAGTCTCAATCTCCATTTTACAGATGAGGTAACTGAGGCACAGAGAGGTGAAGTGACTTGACCAAGGTCACACAGCAGACAAATGGTGGAGCCAAGTTCAGAAAGCGTGATCTTCTGACTCCCAGGTCCATGCTCTATCCACCCACCCCATGTTGATTCTCAAGCGTTTGGAAGAGAACAATATAACAGACACAGTCTCTACCCACAACAAGCTTACAGTCTAGAGGAGTTTGAGAAGCAGAGGTTCGTGGCTTCCGGGCAAAGCCTGCTTCAAGCCAACTGGCTCTGACCCAACCGGTCGCCCAGCTTTGGCTAGGAGCCAGGTAGGAGAGTGGCGGGGCAGCGGAAGCCGGGCACCCTCTGAGAGCGACTTAGCCCGGCTCATTCCCATGCCACCAAGGAGCCAAAGCCCCAGAGGGCCCTGCTGATGTGAAGTCTGGACTGGTGGAGCACTGCACCCTTGTTAATCCCTTCAGCCTGGTTTAAACTCGGAGGGTACATTTCCCCGTGGAAACGGACAAGAAGCAGGGTGGCTTAGTGGGTAAAGAATCAGAAGGACCTCGGTTCTAATCCCAGCTCTGCCATATGTCTGTGGTGTGACCTCGGGCAAGTCACTTAACTTCTCTGGACCTCGGTTACCTCGTCCGCAAAATGGGGATTAAGTGTGTGAGCTCCATTTGGGACAGGGACTGTGTCCAATCTGATTAACTTTTCTCTACCCCAGCGCTTAAACCAGTGCTCAGCACACAGTAAGCACTTAATGAGTACTATAATAATTAGTATTATTATTATATAGCATCACATAAGCTTGAAATGGGCATTACTTAGGGAATTTGAGGACACGTGGGTGAAAAAGCAAAAAAGATGGGAAGGAAAAAAGTATTTTGGGACACTTGCTATATACTGCGCAGCCCTCTTCTTCACCCCTCTCCAGCAATAAATTGAACCTCTCTGGGGAAACCCTGAGACAGGGAAGACAACCCTTTAGAAGATACACACAATCTATGTGTTTATTGATCGGTGTATACCTGCCTCTGAGACGGACTGGGGGAGGGAGGTAGAAAGGTGAAAGGAAACCCAGTTTCTATATCGAAACAATTGCAATCATGTTCTCCCCAAGCCAGCAGAAGATTCACCAGCAAGATGTGTAATTTCTAGTTACTAATTGTGATGCCCTGCAGCTTGCTGGGCTAAAAATAGGATCCGCTTTTTGTTGAGTAGGTTAAAAAATAGAAGTTCACGTGCAGCTACAGCAGTACCACTTTGCAAAGAGACCAACTGAGCAGCCTTTCAATGGACTCTCTCCTCCACAGCCACTGAAGTGCTGACACCCCGGCAACCCAGATCCACATCTTGGCATAACTGATGACTTCTACTGGGTAAGGTGGCATATTCTTGGCCCAGTTTACTGGAGGTTGTGAGTTATAAGCAATAAACTGTGCCCAGAAATCAGTAAAAATATCTGGACCTCCCTCTATTTTCCTGTAGCCTTCTTAGCCCACGATCTGTAGGGGATTCAGAGTAGAGGAGTAGCCTCTACACGGGAGCGTAATAGTGAAGTAGGTACTGCAAAATCTGAAGCTGGATAAATGCAACCTGCTCAAATGACCTTCACCCTACCTTCTTCTTTGGTGCTAATTTGGTCCCCATGAAAACTGAAAAGTAGTGTGGTGCAGTGGATAGAATGCAGGCCTGGGAGTGGGAAGGACCCGGATTCAAATCCCAGCTCTACCACTTATCTGCTGTGTGTGCTTGGGCAAGACACTTGACTGCTCTGTGCCTCGGTTACCACATCTGTAAAGTGGAAATTCCCCTCTCAGGATCAAACCTGGAGAGTTTCCAGTACTCTACCAGTCTTGGCTGCGGGAGGGAGAGTCAAGCAGGGGCCTACCCATTCCATTCCTGGCTTGGGCACTGGCTAGTGAGTGGAAGGCAATCTGCTAAAAGTCAAAACTCACCCGTGCTGGGCAGCAGCAGCATGAGAGAGAGTCGAGGGTAGAGACTCAAGTTTCCTGTGCAGAAGAAGGCGGTGGTAAGCCACTTTCACATTGTTACCAAGAAAACTCTAGGGATACACTACCATAGATTGCAGATAGAGGTGGGGCGTTCTGGGAGAGAAGTATCCATGGGTTGGAAACGACTCGACAGTTTGAGACAAAATGGGGATTAAGACTGTGAGTCCCATGTGGGACAGGGACTGTGTCCAACCTGATTAGCTTGTATCTACCCCAGCACTTAGTACAGTGCTTGGCACATAGTAAGTGCTTAACAAATGCCATTAAAAACAAAAATCTCAAGTACAATGTAGAGAAAAACCCGAGGTTACCAAGTCTCTTGTTCTGAGTCAGGTTCTTAGATACAACATGCTCAAGAGAACCATAAGATCTGAGCCACTTGGATGTTTTTCATAAACAGGTAAAGGAAGGAGGCGTGTGGTTCTTTATCCAGCTGGTAGCTACTGATGCACTCTGGGCTTCATACTTCCATTTGGTGAAAGAAATGATTGAGTAGCAGCATTCCTCTGGGGATCAGCAACATTTTCCCTTCTGCCCCCCCAGTTGTCATAGAGTTCTTGTATTATGCATTACTATGATAAGAAACTGTGTGGCCTAGTAAGAAGCAGCATGACCTAGTAGATAGAACACAGGTCTCAGAATCTGAAAGATTTGGGCTATAATCCCAGCTTTGCCACTTGTCTGCAGTGTGACCCTGGTAAATCACTTTACTTCTCTGTACCTCAATTCCCTCATCTGTAAAATGGGGTTGAAGACTGTGTCCAACTTAATTAACTTGTACCTACCCCAGTGCTTAGAACAGTTCCTGGCATGTTGTAAGATCTTAATAAATACCATTTAAAAAAGAATCCATTCACTAGCTATGTAAGCCGGTAGCGGCGGCTGGGGGTGGGTGAGGCAGCGGGGTGGGGAGGGGGGTGTATCCAGAAATGAAGACTCAGGGAGATGAGGGCTTATTCTACCCCACAACCTCAATTCTACCTTGAAAACTAGAAATATATGTCTTGTTTCTGCTGTGCTTTCCCAACTGCTTAGTTCACTGCTCTGCACTGTAGATTGTAAGTTACTTATGGGCAGGAATCATATCTACGAACTCTCTTGTACTCTCCCCAGTGCTTAGTATAGTTGCTTAACACACAGTAAGTGCTCAGTAAATACCACTGATGAAATATCACTGGTTGACTGATTCAAAAGGAAACCTCTAGGGTTTTTTTTTCCTAGGCAAAGACTCTAAGCATCTCCTCTGTACTTTCCAGAACTACTCAAGGAAGCGGAAGGACCCCTTAGAATAAGTTAGAACAGAAGATCAGCAGCTAGAGTTTCCATCAGTGCTGTCCGTAACCCCGAATGGGTGCCTTACCTTCTCTGAGCTGCAATTAACCCCCAAATAAATCCATCCCAAGCTTTCAAGTATCTTAGAAGTACTAACAAAGGGATGGCTTTTTGGCTTTAAATGATCTTTGGGGATTCAAGGCCTCAAAAAGGAGTGCACCTCATCTTGACTAAGTTCAGAGAAGCTTCGCAGTAGGTGTATTTGGTGCGATTTCAGCCTACTCTTGTGCCGTCACCCTTCCATTTCTAAAGAGAACCAACGTTTCAGGAGCAGGTTTGCTCTTAGTGACTAGATCCTGGATTTGGATTCTGTCACAGAACAGGTCTTTGTGGGATGTGATGGACAAGCAGTACAACAACTTAATTGAAAGGTCTCTAAGTGTCATATTTTTGTGAGAACATATAATTAAGGTGCACGAGATGGCACTGCAAACTGATAGGATGATAATTGTATGCTTTTCTGGAGTTAAAATGTATATTCTCTACCCAAGTATATTTAAGCAAATTGTCTGCCGGATACTTTAACTTCAGCTGTCTGCATCTTTTATGAGTCCATTAAGCAATCTCAGCCTTCTCCTATTTTCCTTGTCTTGTTTACCAAGAATGAATTTCCCCTTCCCTCCGGTCCACTCAAATTGGAAAGTCAGAAAAGCAAACAGGCCCAGGGATTTAAAAAGAGAAATCAAATAAAAGTCGCCCTGGGAGTTAGTAGATGCAAAGAATCATATTAAGCCCACTTGAGCATCTGATCCACTGAACAGTCTGCCTAGTGCAACCAAAGGACTGAATCTTAAAGGTTGGTTACACAAAGCACATTCCCTCCATAATCACTTGTCTTTATGACCAAGCCACAGATAACAGCCGTTTATCGGGTAACTAAAGGAGGTATATGGCTCACCTTTACCTGTAACACTCCAGGTCCGAGCCCTTTACAGAGGTTCTCCTTCTTTCCTAAACATATTCTCCCTGCAGGTCACTTTCAGAATTCCAAAATGGGGTAGAAAGCATCAGGGAAAGTGCCAGCCAATCCACTTGACTGCTGCACTTTGCAGTCAGACAGACAGGTGTAGCAACAAAACTCGGACATGAACCCAGCTAAAGCATCACTTCCTAAACCAAGGCTGCGTTATTTCCCTTTGAAGGGGACATGCCAGGCTAATCTAATGAATTCAATTCGTTTCAGGTGTGAATTAATTAGATTTGGGAATTGCTCCAAAATTCAGTATCAGATTTGTCTCCTTTTAGCCTCTCGGGTTAAATTCCCTCCTGACTTCCAAATGCATCCATACTCAGGAAATAGTGGCTACTTTAAGCCCCATTATTCAGGTGTAAATCTTATGTAGTTTCACTCTATTTGGTGGGGTATTTGGGTACAACACCTGGGGTTCACATCTGAGTTACTGGCCTAGTGAAGACTCAGGGTTCTGAAGTGACAGAGTTTCAACAGCTCCAATCGTATTCGCGTTTCCTCTTTGCTTGGTGACCTGCCAGCAGCCAGTAAACCCATCTTTAAGAAATTAGCAATTTTGCTCAAAAGCAAGATGTGAACAGCTGCGCTTGTTTGTTGCAAACTCTCACTCTACTTTGCCTTGAGAGCTTCGGTGGTTAAAATGAACTTAATATTTATTGATGTTGGGAGTGTTCACAGCAATCAGTCTGGTTACTCAGACCTTGAGCCCCAGATAAGATCGCTTTAGCTAACATAGGAAGCCCAGCAGGCTTTTCCTCCACTGAGGTTGAACCTGTTCTATGAGGGCAATTAAACTATTTAACTTTTGTTAATTCCCCAACCACTGACTGGATTCTTCTCACCCTCCTACAGTGAGGTAGGAGGCCCCGTAGGAGGGCAAGTGAGGGGAAAATTGAAGAGTGGCCTTTCATTTCTTTGGTGTTGAGTGAGTCACTCTTACAACACTTGCTATAAGGCATTTCCCCTGATTTTGGCCTAGATTAGGCTAAAAATTAAAAGGCTCACACCTTTAATATTTGCCAGTGGGGAGTTACAGAGGTCAGGGTAGTACAAGCGTCACTGCCCCCAAGGAAATATGATCAGAAGAGTGACCCCAGAAGAGTGACCCGGAAATCTTCAGAACATCTGTCTGGAGACCGGTGAAGGGATTGTGATAAACTCTGGCTTGGCCTTCCAACTCAAAGATTTTGTTTCTCCAGAAGAAAATAGATGGTTAGGGGACTATTTTAGAAAATTTGCTATCTTTAAGGAAGAGGGAAAGAGCTATTGTGTGTGTGTGCGTGTGGGTGTGCATGGCAGGACACATTTATTCAGGTTGGATGAAGTCTCCTGCCAGGAATGGCACACGTATGCTAGAACAGTTCTCTCTGAAAGAGCTATCAGTCATCAGTGTACAGAGAACAACAAAAGAACAATTATTTGGCTGGACTAATGTCCTGCTTGGGTGGGGGGAATGATAATTTTCATTCTGTGAGCTGAAGCCTGGGAAGAGGAGTCTTTTTCTTTTCCCCCTCCATGATCTCAGTGGGAAATAGGTTTAGGTTTTGAAATACAGTGGGAGGGTGGAAACTACAGCTACTCAGACCCAAGGACCCACAGTCCAGTCCTGCGATCCCACCTACGCGTCTGATTGGGCCTGAATTTGATCTCCATAGATAGACTGACACGAGAAAGAGAAAGAAAACAGGACCTTGTTTCCTCCTAAAACAGACTTTGTTAATTCACATGATTCAAACACCAGGGTCAGTGAGACCCCCTTACCTTCGCCCACCCTTTCACCAGTCACTGGATTATCTAAAACTTCAGAAAGGCCCAGAAAACCATAGCAGGAGTGAACAGGTAATGGAATCCACAACTCTCCACATAATAATATTAATAGCAGGATTCGCTACACCTTACTATGTGTCAAGCCCTGGGGCATATAGAAGAGAATCAGGTTAGACACAGTTCCTGTCCCACATGGGACTCTCAAGGGGAAGGGGGACCAGGCATTGAAACCCCATTTTACAGATGAGGAAAGCGAGGCTCGGAGGAATTAAGTGACTTGCCCAAGATCATCCAGCAAGAGTAGTAATGGTATTTCTTAAACCCTTACTGTGCTGAACACTGTACTAAGCCCCGGATCCAGTGCCATGCCTGGGGAAGATTGGTTCAGACTCTGGGCGGCTGTTCAAACCACCAGGGTGATATGAAAAGTGAAAACCTAGACAGCCCAGAGACGACAGAGGCAAAGGCTCAGAAGGCCGGACACACCCTCACCCAGAGCAAAGCTGCAGCATCACCACAGCCCCAAAACTCCAGAGCAACTTCGGTGCGGTTTCCCAAGCTGGAGTATGAGCCACGCCGACCTTCGTACAAAGAAAGAAAAACACAACTCCCTATGTCGATAAACCAAAAACCATTTTGCGGAGCAGGCGGAAGCTTGGAGGAGACACCTTTCCAAGAGAGTTCTCTGAAAAACGCTAAAGTTTTGTTCCAGATCTTTTTTGTTCTTTCGATTAGTTGCAGCCATCTACATTCTTTCCCGGAATAAGAGGAGAAAATTAGAGGAAGCAGTCTTACAGCCAGCTAGAGAGATGGGGAATAGGCCTTTTATTCAGAAAATATTTTTTAAGTGGAACCAACCTTATGTTGCAAACCGCATTGATTTCGGGTAACACTTAAACCCTAGAGATGCTCAGAGGAGAGGGTGCAGAAGCACAAAAGGGCTTCCTTATAAGACATCCCATCTTGGATAGGGAAAAGAAGAGGAACCAAATCCAACTCATTCTAGGAGCTCCAAAGTACGAGCCTGATGTATTAACCCGTTAAGTTCAGGGTCAGGTGGGCAAACGGAGGGGCGAGCCGAGAGTGCTTGGAGATCAGGTGATAATGCCATCCGACAGAAGCTAGTAAAAGTAGCCCAGAGTGGAAACTCTCTTCCTCCCTCTCTCGGCCAGGGATCCAAGCTGTCAAACCCTTACGGAGTTTCCCTGGGGCACGTTTTTTTTTCGGCCCAAATTAGGCATATTGACGTGTCCTTTCCTGCTCCTTTCATGGGGAGAGGAAGGTGGGAGTCGCCTAACCTGCTGCACGGGTTTCCGGCTCCAAAAAAGGAGAAGGTGGGGGCTGCTGAGTCGCCTCCCTCCCCGGGTAAACAGCAGCTTGCCTAAAACCTCTCCGGGCTCTGCTCCTTTTGAATTGGGCGATGTCCCCCGCAGCCAACCGCCAGCCGAGCTAAGGACCGACGTCAGCCCCGAGCTGCAGAGCTGCAGCAGCTCCGGTTTTCTTCTGCAAAGAGCTGGGGGAAGCTTCAGATCCGAGAGGCGGCCAGAAGAATAATAGCCGGGCTGCGGACACAATGCTCGCAGCCTGAGCCTCAGGCCCCTTTGCCACAGCCCTGAGATTTAAATCGACGCTTATGTACATACTCCAGAGGACAATGAGGGTAAGGTCCCCCTCTCTTCTACCTGAGTAGAAGGAAGGCCTTTGGAGGGGGGAAATCTGCAGAAACGTAAGATCGTTGTGCTTGTGAGTCGGGGCAAAGTGCAGAAATGTTTTTGCGTGTTGTTGGGTTTGTTTTGGTTTGCTGAGCCCTAGCTAGAAGCGAGGCACAAGTGGAAGCCCGCCCCGTAAAAGAGAAATCTTAAATCCATCTTGGGCTCTCGTAATCGGAGGTGCAGGTACTTTGCACCGGCTTGAAACTTGGGGTGTCTCGAGGGGACTGGAGAGAAATCGTAATAATGATGGGATCCGGCACTAAGCGCTGAAGATCAATTGCGTTTATTTGCGGCAGGGATCGTCTCTGTTGCTGCAGTGTACCTTCCCGAGCGCTTAGTAAAAATCGTAATAAGTATGGTGTTTGTTGAGCGCTCCCCGGGTGCCGAGCACTGTCCTAAGCGCTGAAGATCGCTTCTGTTTATTACGGGCAGGGATGGTCTCTGTTGCTGTAATGTACCTTCCCGGGCGCTTAGTAAAAATCGTAATAATGATGCTATTTGGTGAGCGCTCGCTGTGTGCCAAGCACTGTTCTAAGCGCCGAAGATCAATTCCGTTTATTAGGGGCGAGGATCGCCCCTGTTGCTGTGGTGTACTTTCCCAAGCGCTTAGTAAAAATCGTAATAATGATGGTATTTGTGGAGCGCTCCCTGTGTGCTCAGCACCGTTCTAAGCGCTGAAGATCGCTTCTGTTTATTACGGGCAGGGATCGTCTCAATTGCTGGAACGTACCTTCCCAAGCGCTTAAGAAAAATCGTAATAATTTTGGTATTTGTCGAGCGCTCGCTGTGTGCCAAGCACTGTTCTAAGCGTCGATGATCAGTTCCGTTTATTATGGGCAGGGATTGCCTCTCTTTATTGCTATATTGTGCCTTGCCGAGCGCCTAGTACAGCGCTGTGCACACAGTAAGCGCTCAATAAATAGGATGGAAGGACTATCGCTGCTTCCAGGAGTTTGGTCCGGGCTCGGGGGTCACTTGTTTCTTGGGGTTTGGGGCAAGGTTTGAGCGTCGTCCGGAAACCTTTGCTTTGGGGGCGAGGGGGGGGGGGTGGTCTCTGTTCCGAAACCCCGAGAAGGACCTTTCTTGAGGAGGGAGCCCTTGGGAGAGAATCCTAAGGTGCAGGTGGCGCAATGGAATAATTGTAATAATCGTGATCACGGTATTTGTTAAGCGCCGACACCGTTCCAAGCGCTGGGGTGGATTCAGTATAATCAGGTTGGACGCAGTCCTTGTCCCACAAGGGCCTCACAGTCTCCATCCCCATTTTGCGGATGAGGTGACTGAGGCGTAGAAAATAATAATAATGAGGATGGTATTTGTTAATCGCTTACTATGTGCCAGGCCCTGTACTGAGCGCTGGGGTGGATACAAGCAAATGGGGTTGGACACAGTCCCCGTCCCACTTGGGGCTCAGCCTTAATCCCCATTTTACAGATGAGGTAACTGCGGCTCGGACAATGATAGTAATAATTGTGCTATCTGTTAAGCGCTTACTACGTGCCAGGCCCTGTACCGAGCGCTGGGATGGGTACAAGCAAATCGGGTTGGACAGTCCCTGTCCCACGTAGGGCTCACCGTCTCAGTCCCCATTTTACAGATGAGCTAACTGAGGCCCAGAGAAGTGAAGTGACTTGCTCAAGGTCACACAGCAGACAAGTGGCAGAGCTGGGATTAGAGCCCACGACCTCTGACTCCGAAGCTGCTTCTCTAAAGTTGGTGGAGCCACCCTGCCTCCTTCCCCCGATGCCCCCAGACTCAGGCTAGTCCACGGCAAGAGAAGCTCAGAGAGGGTCGGGGGGCTCAAACAGAGAGCCACTCTCTGTTTTCAGAGCGTCTAGCATCCAGACTTCCCGTCAAACGTTTGGAGAGGATGGAAGTCCCTGGACTCCCGCATTGTGCAGTGCGGACACCGCCTGGGAGAAGCTCAAAAGAAAAGGCACCGAGGTGTCGAATGCCACTTAAAGGGTTTGGCCCAGAGAGAAGACGCTTTTGTTTGCCTGCTTGCAAGACTGCAGTGTGTGTGTGCGTGTGTGTGTGTTTGTTTTTGGTCATTCTCCCCGGGAAGCCCAGCTTTTATACCGTAAAATAAATAATAATGATAATAACGGCTTAAGTTGAGCGCTTACTGTGTGCCAGGCACTGTACCAAGCGCTGGGGTGGATACAAGCAAATGGAGTTGAACGCAGTCCCTGTCCCGCGTGGGGCTCACTCACCCCAGCGCTTCGTCTCAATCCCCATTTTACAGATGAGGTAACTGAGGCATAGTGAAGTGACTTGCTCAAGGCCACACAGCAGACAAGCGGCAGAGTCGGGATTAGAACCCATGCCCTTCTGACTCCCAGGCCCGGGCTTGACAAGGCTTGGGAGCCGAGTCGGACCTGCTGGGAGTCCAAACCCAATCAGGGGCATTGCCAACAAGCCTCCTATTTTTTCACCTTCCTGCCACCCTCCTGAACAAACAACCCCGGAGTTCTCCAACTCCAGTTTCCAGGAAATCGGGTCCCACCCACTGATCCTCAGGAAAAGTAGGAATCCAGTCTGCCCTGCCTTGGCCGGTGTTCCATCAGTGCCTGATTGCAGTCGGGGCTCTGGTTGTATTTTCATGACCCCAGAGACGGGCACCCACTGTGTCCGCTGCCGGAAGGAAGCCAAGGGGCTGGCAATGTGGGTCGCTCACTTCGATTATGCACCTGTAGAGCCTCCCTTCACTGTCCAGTTGCAGAAGAGTAGAAGGGAGTCGGTACTGGGCCTCCGCCTGTCTGGAATAAAGCCGGCCACACGTGTCTGTGGCTCAGCCCGGCCGTGATTCATGTTTAGAGATCTTAATGAGGAAGCACTTTTCTCTCATTATGGTTCATCCCTCGGTATTATATGATGGTGATATTTGCTGCATTCTACACATTGTTTTGATTCTGAGAGCCGCATTAGTCACGAAAACATGTAAGGATGGGACGGTGGGAGGGACGGGGTGGGTGTGTGAGCGTTTGACGGCCCTCCCTGGTAGGAGCCAGTTGAAGTTTCTCCCGGGCAGTGTCCGCATTGCACGCTGCAGGAGTCCAGGGACCTCTAACCTCTCCCATCTTTTGACGGGATGTCTGGATGCTAGATGCTCTGAAAGTGGTGAGTTGCTCTCTTTTTTTCCATCGCATCCTCTCTGAAGGAAGGAGGGAGGGTAGCCGGATGGCCAGTGGATGAGAAGTTTGGCTTCACTTCAAAAGCCTCACCACTGATGAATCAATCAATCATTTATTGAGTGCTTACTGTGTGCAGAGCACTGTACTAAGCACTTGGGAGAGTATAACATAACAGAGTTGGTAGACACGTTCTCTGTCCACAGTGAGCACTGAGTTGATGAACAGTGGTGTTCACCCTGCTGCTCGTGCTCTTTACTATGGAACCTGAGCTAAGATTATAAACTAGTAACTCAGTTTAACCTGCTAAGCATTGTTATTGATTACATTTTGGTGGTCTGGCACAGCCGAGATAATGAGCACTGACTCAGGGTAAAGGCCTTAAGGGCCTCGGTTAGTGGACCTGATGAGAAATTTACAGTACTCTGGGTTCTTTCTATTTTCCTCATGTTCAGTGTCCATGGGAATCTGGGAAACTGAGGATAGGTGCTGCAGGCAGATACTCGTGTTCTCCATGATGTGGAAAGCAAGAGGAGGTGGGGACAGAACCGCCGGTAGAATTTTGTAGTTGAATGATTTTTGAGAACTTCATGTAAGACTGGCCTGCGAGAGGGGCAACAGGTGGAGAGGATGGTGTTTTGGTCGGAGAGTGAGGAGATTGGGGCTCTAACCGTGTGAGAACAGGCCGCAGTAATGTCTGTAGCCTTCTTTCAGACTCCCCAGAGAAAGACACTCTCTTGTCCTAGGGAATTGAGCCCAATAAAAGTTGGGATAGCCAATTTAGAAAACCAGATCTGTGGTTGCTTACAGAGTGGTGTTTTACTTAGAGGAGCCCGGCCGTGAAGGTTAGGGTTGATCAGGCTTAAGATCAATAAATGGACTTCCTAAGGAAAAGCTCAAACCGATTGAACTTACTGCTCTCCTGGGAGCGGTAGCAAGTATATTTATCCTCATGCTTGGGAAAGGAACAAGACCCTGGAAAGGGAGGTAATTTGTCCAAAGTCACAAACCCAGGGCCCTCGAGAACCTCTCATTCCTTAGGTTTCCTCATCTTTTAGGTGAAGCTTGAGAATTTCCTAGGCCCTTTTTAATTCTGGTTTTGAAAGAAAGCCAAACCTTAACCATTTCAATACCCTTTGGATGTCGGGTGTTGAATTGACACCGATATCCTTTCTGTCACTGTAGCAACCACCATTTGAGGGAAGAAAAATAGATGCCTCTTTTTTTAAAGATGGAAGCGGTTGAAGTGAAACCTTCTGGAATTCAGGTGGGGGTTTAATTTGTCAGAGGTGAGGTGAGCAAGCGCAGCAATCTCACTGACTGTGGACCTGTTGCTCTAAATATGGAAGAAGAGCCACCGTTGATGGAGCGGAGGTGGAAAGAGAGAGGGACCTGAAGGGAGAAAAGATCCTCGTTCCCGGGAGGACCCCAGAGTAGCGGGGAATAGCAGTGATTTTTCTGTAATGATGCACGTCTGTCCACAGGAGCCTCAGTGAGGAAGTCACTTCCCTTCCCAAGGCAAAGTGTCAGCCAGTTACTAAACCACTAGCCAGGTATCTCAGCTTCCCCCTGCCACCCCACACTTGCAGTTTCAGGCCGCAGCAGCTCGGCTCAGAGTTTCACAGAACCCCTGGAGGGTGGGTAGGTAGGTGGGTACTCAGACTTCAGGAGTAGAGAGTAGGCAGCTTGGAATGTGTCCTCCTAAACTCACCAGCCACAGGGCAGCGCTCAGTAGACAGAGGACACTTGTGGAAAAAAGCTGTTGATTCTGCTTTAAATGCTATATTTATAGTTGCATGTAGGAGGAACAAGAGCCGTGTTTGAGTGCGTGCCTGGGAAACAGGAATGCCTGGGTTCTGATCTCAGCTCTGACCCAGCCGGTCCTATGGCTTGGGACCAACCCTTCCTGGGTTTCAGCTTCCCCTTTTACCTCCCCAAAGTTTCTGTTTAAGTGAGACCAGGGTATTTTCCTGCTTCCCCGGGGTAATAGCAAGTGGAGCAATACCAGGGATGATCATCATCATCATCAACAGAACTGCAGATTCAATAGCAATTCGGAAGAGATCACCCTCTGTTCCCTAGGCTTGTGACTCCCTCCACGGGCAGCGTCAGACGTGAACATAAGCTTGCCCCAGGCTGGAAGCGGCCTTCCTTTACACTGGACAGACACACCCCGGATCCGAATTCAAAGCATAAATTTACCACCACCACCACCACTGTAAGCCGGCAAAAGTAGATCATCTCTCCCATAAGGCCGTTGGATGGGTAAACGGTGCAACGTCCGCCTGTTTCTTTCCCAGTGCTCTCTCCCTAGTTAAAATCCCAGACTGGATTTTTAGCTTTAAATCTGCCATGGGGAAGAAGTGTCTGACTCTTGATTGTTTTATGGGTAAGTTGGGAAGAGAAAGATTCCGCCAGCCACTCCCGAGCTGAGCTGGTGTTTAACTTTGGCAACAAAGGCATCTTGCAGGTGGGTGGCATCTGGGATTCTTCCCCCTCCACCATCCTTGCAGTGTTCCCTCAAATAGGCAATGTCTGTACAGTGCCTACGCTCAAATAGATCAGGCGAGAAAGAGAGAGAACAGGCAGCTCTCGCATAAAGAGACCCTTTGATAGCCCTCACCACCTCTCCATTTTTCCCCCTGCAGGAAACTATGCCCCAGACACCAATATTCTCCAGTATGCTCGGTTCCAGTTGTAGCGGTCAAGTGCAGCCGGACATGGGTGAGCGGAGTGGAGGAGACCTCGTTTTCCAGGACGGGAATCTGATCTCCGGATCTCTGGAAGCTCTGATTGAACATCTTGTTCCCACCATGGATTATTACCCGGATGTAAGTACTGTAAATTGCTTTGGGGAAGGCGGGGAGGGTTTGGTTTCCATCGGCTCCACTGGATTTAGGAAGAAGACTACAACCAGCTCCACCCTCACCCTCAAATCCAGAGCATTAGTGAGTGGCTCTTGCCTCAGACAAGAACCCTTGACCCATGTGCCAAAGGGGCAGTAGATCCTCGCGGCCATTCGTGATGTTTCTAATAGCTAAGCAGAACAAGAGCTTAAGTTAAGTTGTTAGGCTGCGGCATATTCCTGGGCCAGCTGCAAAAGGTGGCATTTTGAGCGGGCAATGAATAATAATAATGCTAACAGTTGTGGTGTTCATTAAGCACTTATTAGATGCCAAGCACCGTGGAAGATTCACTGCAGTCAGATCAGATTCAGTCCCTATCCAACACGGGGTTCCCAATCAAAGGGGGAGAGAAAACAGGTAATGAATCCCCATTTTGCAGATGAGGCAACTGAGGCACAGAACAATTTAGTAACTTGCAGGGCCACATGACAGGCGGCGGAGCCAGGATTTGAACCCAGTCCTCTGACTCCCAGGCCCGTGCTCTTTCCACTGGGCTCTTCTCTTTGCTTGATGGTCAGCAAGGTGGATGGGTGGGGTAAGTCTTGCCATCCTGAGTGTTGGCAGAGCTGGTCTACTTCACCTGAGCTCCACCTCTCCCCAATTTTGCCACCCTCAAGTACAGTTTCCCTTGGTGAGGGGGAGAGTGTTTTCAAATCAGAGGAGAGATCCACACCACTTAACCAGAGGGGAATTCAGCCAAATCTCAGAGATCTCCTGTAGTGTAAATATCTTACACCACCAGCCCCGCATTGCTGCAGGTGAAAAAGTCAAACACGTTTTTGCCCTAATAAGCCTGGGTGGTTGGGCAACAAAGGAAAATATCCCTACCTTGCTGTTTCTCTGTCAGACACACAGGATTTGGAAGGCAGAAAGGTCTGAGCGAAATGGACCCACCCAGAGACTGGCAGCAGCCACTGTTTGGATGGAATAATCAGTCATTAGTATTTATTTACTGAGCTCTTACTGTGTGCACAGCATTGTGCTACGTCCTCCTCTGTCATCTTGAGAATACACACAGTTTCTGAGGGTTAAGGGTCTGCCCCCCACCAAAATGGTTGTGCAAGGCTTGGCCTAGTCTAAAGAGCACAGGTCTGGGAGGCAGAGGTTCTAATTCCAGCTCCACACTTGCCTAGAGAAGCAGCGTGGCTCAGTGGAAAGAGCACGGGCTTGGGAGTCAGAGGTCATGAGTTTGAATGCCGGCTCTGCCACTTGTCAGCTGTGTGACTGTGGGCAAGTCACTTCACTTCTCTGTGCCTCAGTTACCTCATCTGTCAAATGGGGATTAACCGTGAGCCTCACGTGGGACAACCTGATTACCCTGTATCTACCCCAGTGCTTAGAACAGTGCTCTGCACATAGTAAGCGCTTAACAAATACCAACATTATTATTATTACTGTGTGACATTAGGCACATCACTTAACTTCTCTGGACTTCAGTTTCCTCATCTGTAAAATGGGGATTCAGCAACTCTTCTTCCCTTCCCCTCAGACTGTGAGCCCCGTGTGAGAAAGAAACTGTATCCAACGTGTTCATCTTGTGTCTACTTCAGTGCTTAGTACGTAGTAAGTGCTTAACAAATACCACAATTATTATTAACCTCCCTATGCTTGATTTTAAGTTAAGAAACGTGTCAGGCAGCCCAAGCCACGATATTGAAATAGGTGTGATCCTATCCATTCTGACTCCTTGCTGAACTTCCTGAAAGGCATTCAGGAGGTTTGAGTCATCTTTCTGAGGCGAAGGAAACAAGCAGAACAAGCGAGTTCATAACCTGCACCATATGTTCCACGGTGTGTTCCCATCCGTTAGGGAAGCAGCGTGGCTTAGTGGAAAGAGCATGGGCTTGGGAGTCAGAGGTCGTAGGTTCTAATCCCAGTTTAGCTGCTTACCAGCTGTGTGACTTTGGACAAGTCACTAAACTTCTCTGTGCCTCAGTTACCTCATCTGTAAAATGGGGATTAAGACTGGGAGCCCCACGTGGGACAACCTGATTGCCTTATTTCTATCCCAGTGCTTAGAACAGTGCTTGGCACATAGTAAGTGCTCAACAACTACTATTATTATTATTATCCGTTCATAGACTCCTGGGAAAATAGTACCTGAGAGGCTCTGGGATCCAGTTTGTGCTTCTCTAAAGAATGGGGGTTGTTGTTTATTCTTCTAAAAATGGTTTTCCATTCCCCGACATGCACCTCCCCAGGCAAAGCCCAGAGTCCTCTAAGGAGCTCCCTGCAGTTGGTCTCTACCCCATCAAGGATCTCACCAACCCTGTGGCCATCTCTCACCTTTCACACTTGGCTCTACTCAACTGCAGGCTCAGTATCGTACTTTTTGCACACAGTTAGCGCTCAATAAGTACCACTGGTGGATTCAGACTGACGTTTCGGAGACATGCCAGAGGCAGAAGGAGTGAAAGACCCTGATGCAAACTTGCAATTATCCAGGAGAATGTTGGGGGTCCTTCAGGGAGCCTGATACCTGAATTCCAGTCAATACTTTGGGTCTTCTTCCCCTCTCCAGTCTTACCAGGGCACAGGACAAGCAGCTCATATTCTCTCCCTCTCCCCAACCTCCGACAGAAGTGTGAAGTAGAAAAGTGGCTCAGAGGCCCTGGGAAGAGAACAATAATAATAACTGTAGTATTTGTTAAGCCCTTACTGTGTGCCAGACACTGTACTAAGCACTGGGAAATCCTTCAGATCCTTCAGATCAAATCCTACAAGCAAATCGGGTTGAACACAGTCCCTGTCCCACATGGGGCTCACAGACTTAGTCCCATTTTACAGACGAGGTAACTGAGGGCCAGAAAAATTCAGTGAGTTGCCCACGGTCACACAGCAGACAAGTGGCAAAACTGGGGTTAGAACAAGAAGCCCGGGTAATCCAAAGACCCGGCTCATCTGCGCAGGGATAATCTAGAGTCGGTGGTTTGCTTGAGGAAGTTCTTGTACCAGTTTGAAGCTTGGGATTAGAAGCCCCAAGTTCCCCCAGGCCCTTGAGCTGGAGTCAGCATGTGCCATCGGGAGGTCAGGATAGACAGGCAACTAGTGTAGCTTGCAAGCTTGTTTTCAGCTGGGAGATTTGTTTTGCACACAGAGGGCTGTGTTCCGGAGGCAAGGAATGGAATGTCCCATTCCCTGCCACCATCACATCCTAAGAGGCACGTGAGGGAGAGGGTGATCACACACACTCACTTCTGGATCGAGCTCCTGCAGGGAAAAGGAAAACTATTTATTCTTTCTCCTTCACCTCAAGACTCCATCAGAACGTTCTCGGGCCATAAAGTAACAGTTTTCTCGGCCTGGTCTTTTCTTTTACCCTCTTCCTCTTCTTAATTGGAGCCGTCTCTTAGCAACTGGTTTAAGGCATTACAGGCATCCGCCTGCCTTCTCTCAGAAAGCACCAACTTCTTTTGTGTTGGGCTGAGCTGCTCTAAGTGACGGGTGTTTGTGTTGGGTTTTCTTTTTACTTCCCCCACCCACTTGCACAAATACCTGTTGGCTTTTGTGAAAGGCAAGTGGGGCGCACAGATTCACCCTCGTAGTGGGGAAGGAAAGAGTTGATGAAAACTCTTTTTTCAGTGCTTGGAGCTTTCTGGCTGAACTTCCTGCCGTGAGCTTTCATTGAGAGAAGAGGAAGGGATCCGAGTTCCTCTCGCAGATGGAGTCTAGGGACCGGAACACACACATACCGAAATGTGGGGACACCCCAAACCCTGCACTGTTTCCCCAGGAGCCGAACATGGGCGGTGGGTTCACCGGCTCGTGATCCTAATTTCCGTAGTGCACCTGGGAGAGTGCGAGCAGGCATGTAGTGGTAGAGGGAATTTGCAAATGCCCCAGAGCCAAAGCAAACCTGTAGGAAACTTAGAAGCAGAGCCAGGGATGGGATATGTTGTAATTGGAAAGATTGAAGTGTATTCCTGCTTCTCTGCCACCTTTTTCCCCTACATCTCTTTCTTTGTGTGTCTTTCTATCTCTGTCTCTCTCTCTTTCCCTCCCACCCCAAATGGAAAGATCCTTTCTGCTACTCCTGTCACCTCCCCATCCCCCCAGTGACCTGTTCCCCATTTGAAAGGAGGCACTGGGGAGAAAAATCAATCAATCAATGGCATTTATTGTGCGCTTACTATGTACAGAGAACTGTACTAAATACATGGGAGAGTACAGCTCATCCCCTACACTGTAAACTCATTCTGGGCAAGGAATGTGTCTACCAACTGTTATATTTCACTCTCCCAAGAGCTTAGCACCCAGCAAATGCTCAACGCCACCACTTATTGATTCATTCGTTACAACAGAGTCGGTAGACACATTCCCTGCCCACAGTGAGCTTGCAGTCTAGAAGGGGAGACAAACATTAATATGAATAAATGAGTTATAACATTTATAGCGATGTACCTGAGGAAAAACGCCATTGAATTTCGAATACCCATCTTCCATTTTTCCTTGGTATTGGTTAGCTGGGGTGTGAAGATTAGGCAGAGTCTTGAGCACTGAAACCTCTCGTTGTGGGCAGGGAATGTGTCTGTCAATTCTGTTACATTGTATTTTCCCAAGTGCTTAGTACAGTGCTCTGCACACAGTAAGCCTTCAATAAATACCATTGATTGACCGATTGATTGAACAGGCATATACACAATCACTCTATAGTTCCAGTGGCCCAGACCATGGTCGGCTTGGGAAATATTGACCAGGGATTCCCACTGGTCCCCTTCACCCTGGAGTAGCGTGTCAGCCCCTTCTTTATCTTCCACCATCCTGGCAGCAGGCTGGTGGCATCTCTCAGCTTCAGTAGACCAAAACAAAGCCTCTTTCTGGGGAAGACTGGTGGCAAGGCTTCTTAGACATTGCACAGAACACTCAGCACAAGTGCTCCCGGAGAATTACAAACCCTTTGTGCTAATGGTCGGCAGTGGGAGGAGAAGGACACTTGAGAGAGGGGAGAGGGAAAAGAAGGTAGGTTAATTTAGATGACACTGTCCCCAGCCTCTCGTTTTCCTTAATTCAGAGCAAGTGTAAAAACAATACTGAGTCTCTGAGAAGATGCTTTGGGGTCGTAATGGACACAAGTATAGCTTCCTTGGTGTGTTAAACCTTAGGATATACAGACAGCCCAGTCACAGGCCCAGGACTTCAGTCCCCAGTTCCTGGTCTTCTCTCTTCCTCCCCCTAGCATTCACATCAACATTCTGATTTGGGCTTCTGATGTTTAACTCTCCTTTTTTTTTTTTTTGTGGTACTTGTTAAGCACTTACTATATGCCAGGGACTGTACTAAGCCCTGGGGTAGCTACAAGCTATTCCGATTAGACACAGTCCATATCCCACATGGGGCTCAACTTATCAATCCCCATTTTACAAATGAGGTAACTGGGGCCTAGAGAAATTAAGTGACTTGCCTAGGGTCATACAGCAGACAAATGGCAGACCCGGGATTAGAATTCAGGTCCTCTGACTCCCAGGCCCGTACTCTTTCCTCTAGGCAACCCTTCTTCTATCTTTCTTACGTTATCCCAACAAACCCCTCCTCCTTGCTTCTTCAGCACACCAAATTGTAATTTAATTTTTCTTTCTTTCAAACATAAGGTCAGATTGAGAAAAATATTTCGCTTCTTTGCTAGAAGGCCTCTTTCCTCTACACACATTTAATACCAGATCCAAACAGTTCTCCTTAGGCATAATGCAGCTTTGATATTTTTGCCAAATAGCATTCCAACCACCTCTCACTCTTAAGAGAACAAATCAAACTGTAAAATAAAAATCCACATTAAAGCTAAAACTGTCGGTGAAATTTCATTTGGATATGCAGGTGACTAGACCCAGAAGTTCACAGATTCTTTGTAAAAAAAAAAAATGTGTTTTGAATTCTATGGTTGTTTTTTTTTAATGGTTACTCACCCATGTTGACAGATGAGTGACTTTGCCATTTAAATTGTAAAAAAGGGCCTGCTGATTCTTTTCCCAGGATTCATTTTGGTAATAGAGGGCATCAGATCCCATACAAGTTGGGCTGCTCATGACAAGAGGGCATGGTATGTTTCCCCTTCCCTACTCCTCCAGGAGGAAATGTAGCTCTCCACCCCAACTTAGGTGATTTTTCCCTTCTGATTACCTTTTTAAAAATCAGGGATCATTGATCTAAAGGAAGCAGTAGAGCTCATTAAAAATGGCAGAACTTGAGTACCAACTGCACTGAATAAATTTTTCAAAACACCACATTTGTTTAGGCAAGTGTTTTGTTGTTTGGTGGTTTGCCAAAAAAATTTAAACAGATATTGGTGGGTCACTAACCTGGCCATGACTTTTTCCAACAAGCTGTGTGGCACTTAAGAATAATAATAATGGTCATAACAATTGTATTTGTAAAGTGCTTACTGTGTGCCAAGCATGATACTAAGCACTGGAGTAGATACAAAATTATCACAGTCTTTGTTCCTGTGGTGATTATAGTCTAAGAGGGAGGGAGAATGGGTGTTGAATCCTCATTTTAAAGATGAGGAAAAAGAGGCCTAGAGAAGTCATATGACTTGCCCAAGGTCACACAGCAAGCAAATGGCAGAGCCAGGAATAAGATTCAAGTCTTCTGACTCCCAGGCTCAAGTTCTTTCCACTAGGCCACATTGCCTTTCATTCCTATGTTCTATTCTGTCACCTTCACTCTTCATCATGACCAGTCTCTCCCCATAAACCTTCCTAGTGGCTTGCAGTAGGAAACACTTGGATAATGAAGACTAGATAAGTGCTTACAGCATTATGTGGCAAAAATGAGGGTGCCTTCCTTTCCTCCCCCTTGGTGATTTACACTGGCATCAAGCAGTGTCGGTTCATCATGTAAAGGATGCACAAAAAGCATCTACCAGCTTTCCTAAAGGAGACCTGTCTATAGAAATAAACATTGGATTCCCAGGCTTCATTAATCTATACACTTTCTTACTAGACTAAGCACGCGAGGGCCGGGATCGTTTCAGTCAGTTAGTCGATGGTATCTCTTGCCCGCTTACCATAGGTGCAGAGAGTACAATACAACAGAGTTGGGAGACATGTTCCCAGTAGACACGTTCCCTGGCCATAGTGAGCTTTCAGTCTACAGCGGGAGTTTTCAGTCTAGTTTATGATCTAGTCTTCTCTTTTATATACTCCAAACTGTTTCGTATGGCATTCTGCACACAGTATTTGCCTAATTAATGCTACTGATTGATTTAAAATGGAAACAGTCACAGGTTTGATCATAAGCTTATACTTCTAGCTGTTCCCCCAGCCACAATTCAGCGATTGAAACGCTGATTGTTACATAAAAAGCACAAGCATTGTTGTGGCTCTAGAACTAAAATCCAGCAACTGTCCTCTAGGAGAGGACAGAAAAATGTCATCTGCCAGAGATCAAATGGCAGAAGCATGATGGTTCCAGAAGGAGGTATTCATTGCTCCTATCTATTGCTCCTCAATTTTCTGTGTTCATAAAGGGAATGCATAAAGTTCAGCATGGAGTTTGACCCCGCACAGCCACACCAGTTTTGTGCTTTCCAGTACAATAGCTTACTGTATTGCATTTCCTCCTTTCAGCATCTTCCTTGTGGGGCAAAGGCAGATTTTTTTCTTCTCTCTTCATCTCCCACAGAACTGCTCTCCTCATCATCAAGGCCCTCCAGAAATCACACCTCCAACAGAAAGCCTCCCCTGATTAATCTCTCACCTCCCCACCCTGTTTTTTCCCAACAGTCACTTCAAGACTTCCACGTCACCTAAGCATCTGCGTGCTCACTCTCCTTCCCTTTGCACTTCTGTGCTTATTGTCATACTCTGCTTCCTCTCACCTGTTATTTACAGCCTGCCTCTCCTGCCAGATTGTAAACTGGGCTGGAATCATACCTACACACTGTATTGTGCCCCCTCTAAGAGCTAGCACAATGCTCTGAAAATAGTAAGTCCTTAATAAAATCGATTGATGGGCTGCTTTCGCAGGGAAGGGGAGAAGGTAATAAAGGCAGACTGGGGATGAGAGCAGAATGTGAAAAACAGAAGGGCCAAAGAGGTGAGATTCCTCCAACCATGAGTTCAAATTGCCATTTCTCTTTTCCCTTTCCCTTTCCACAGAGGACATACATCTTCACTTTCCTCCTGAGCTCTCGTGTCTTCATCCCTCCTTATGATCTTCTGGCCAAAGTGGGGCAAATCTGCCTCAAACAGAAGCAGCAGCTGGAGGCAGAAACTGAAAAGGTAAGGAGCCAAAAAGAAGAATGTGGTTTTGATTAAGACCAACAGTGATCAGTAACAGTAATGATTAAACTGAGCACATGTTTAAAGGAGCAAAAGAACTTCTGGCTTAATTAGAGCCCCTTAATCGTGGTGTTCCGTTCTTGAGACAGCAGTTACTTTTTGGAAATTCCCACGGCTGCTGAGCTGAGAATTCCCCAGAATTCTGGTTCACCAATCGTGTGCCTATTATCTACTTCTTTAACGCAGAAATGATATTAATAATAATAATAACTCTTTTATTTGTTAAGCACTTACTGTGGGCCAGGCATCTACTGGGGTAGATACCAAGTAATCAGGTTGGACACAGTCCCTGTCATGTGGAGTTGACAGTCTTAACTGGTGGTATTTATTGAGGGTTTACGGTGTGCTGAGCTCTGTACTAAACACATGCTACCAACTCTGTTATATTCCCCCAAGCACTTGAAATCAGCGCTGTGCACACAGTGAGCACTCAAATACTACTGATTGATTGTTTCTCCTGAGAAGGTCTGGAGAGGTACCGGATTTGGGGAAGACAGGTTTTCCAGTGACTCTCCCATCTCCACTGTTGTTCCCCCACCCCCTCACCCACTCCTCCCATCCTCTCCTTTGTTATTTGAAGGGGACTTTAGATTTCAGTTAACTATGGTTGAAAAGGATTGTTAGAACAACAGCATTAATTCCTCTGCTGCGGGAGGGCCCGGCCCATCTTAGGCAGCTCAGGCTGAATCCCTATGGACCCAGCCCTTTCCTTAGAACTTATCAGCTGGGGAAAAGCATTTTGGCCCCAAGGCCAAAAAGCACCGATAGCTTTGGGGAAAGCAGGCGCGCAAACAAATTATACAAAGAGAGGCTGGCTGACTCCCCCTATGAGGAGCTTGCGAGTCGTAGCATTGGAAACCCGCCAGCCGCCGAGGTCACATACCATGGCATTTAGCATTCCACGGGGCTTTGACGTCATCTGCTGATAATCCCGTCGATGGAGGACTTCCCGAGAGGCAGACTGACCAATCGACTGAGAGACCAGTGAGACTCACACAGCGAGATTCCTCATTATTTTGTCTTCCAAGGAAGCCTTAAGGCATGCTAAGCTGATTGACCGGTTGATTCTTCAGCCCGGTTAAAAAAAGAGTTCCGCTCCTCCGAAACCCAGCATTCTTGTTCCTACTATAGAAGCGGAAGGCACCCACCGTGCGTTTTTTGACATGGAACATGAGCGTTCCCTGCCATCACCTTCCTGAAACTGTATCTCTTCCGCCCAGTGGCAGAAACCCATCTCACCACTGCAGGGCTCGGTAGTATGTGTTCACTGCAGGAAGATAGTGACTCTTCCTCCTGGTGTGTCCTGCTTCCTGAGTTTAGTTACTCTTCCAATGCCTCAGCCTACCTAGAAGCAGCGTGACCTAGTGGAAAGAGCTCAGGCGTCAAGAGACCTGGGTTGAGTTCTAATCCCATCTGTACCACATGCCTGTTGAATGACCTTGGGCAAATCACTTTTTTTTTATGGTATTTGTTAAATGCTTACTATGTGCCAGATACTGTACTAAGCACTGGGGTAGATATAAGAGAAACAGGTTGGACATATTCCATGTCCCACATGGGGCTCACAGTCTTAATCCCCATTTTACAAAAGAGGTAACTGAGGCACAGGAAAATTAAGTGACTTACCCAAGGTCAAACATCAGATATAATAATAACGATAATATTTTATTAAACACTTATTTTGTGTCAAGCACAGTTGTAACCGTTGGGAACGATACAAGTTAATTGTGTCGGATGCAGTCTGTGAGCCCTTTTGTGAGGAAGAACAGGGTTTGAATCCCCATTTTACAGACGAGGAAACAGGCACGGAGAAGTTAAGTGACTTGCCCAAGGTCACACAGTAGGCAAGTGGCAGAGCCGGGGTGAGAACCCAAGTCCTTTGACTTCCAGGCCCGTGGTCTTTCCAATAAGCCCTGCTGCTCTTTAGCTCCACTTCTCTGTGGCTCAGTGTCCTCATCTGTAAAATGGGTATTATATACCTGTTCTCCCTCCCCCTTACACTGTAAACCCCATTTGGGTCAGGGACTTTGTCCAACCTGATTATCTTGTATCTACTCCAGTGCTTAGTAAAGTGTAAAGCACATAGTCAGTGCTTAAATACCACAATTATTATCATTTATTATTAGACTATCCAAAGAGAGGTGGAGGGGAAAGTCCATTTCAGAGAGTTCTCATCTTCAGTGGTGCCATCCATATCTCTGGAGCCAGCAGGAATATTAATAATAATGTTGGTATTTGTTAAACGCTTACTATGTGCAGAGCACTGTTCTAAGCTCTAGGGTAGATACAGGGTAATCAGGTTGTCCCACGTGAGGCTCACAGTCTTAATCCCCCTTTACAGATGAGGTAACTGAGGCACAGAGAAGTTAAGTGATTTGCCTAAGGTCACACAGCTGCCAAGTGGCAGAGCTGGGATTCGAACCCATGACCTCTTGACTCCCAAGCCCGTGCTCTTTCCACTGAGCCACGCTGCTTCTCTGTCCCCACACGGCCTTAGATTTAGTTGGCATCATCCCCATTTCACAGCTGAGCAAACTGAAGCCTTGGGAAATACAGCAGTTTACTGAAGCCTTGCTTGGAGTCAGCCACAAAGATAGGAAAAAATGCAGAAAGGAAACAGGCCCTTAGAGGGGGAAAACATAGCTTCCTCTCTACTAGAGAACTAACAAGAACAAACCTGTAAGATCAGGTTGGGGAAAAAGGCCAGGTGCTCAGAGTAGGATAGCTTAGGGCTGCCCCAGAATGTTCAACTTTTCCTGAACCCAGAGAAAGCCAGCTGTACACTTTGCGTTAATCTGACTGAAAAAATTACAGTCCAAAGTTTAGTCAGTATTCCTTCACTGACTAAAAAAGGGAAAATGCCAATGTAATGTGATGTTCTGACAGTTGCCTAACAGGTCCCCAGCATATTATCCAGTTAGTAGTGAGATGTCCCCAGACAGTCAATTACATCATTGTTCGGGCCCCACTTGCTGGCCCAAATAATAACATTAATAAAAACTGTGGTATTTGGAAAGTGCTAACTATATGCCAGGCACTGTTCGGAGGGCTGGGTAGATACAAGATAATCGGGTTGGGCCTACATAGGGCTCACCGTCTTAGTCCCCATTTAACAGAGGAGGGAACTGAGGCACAGAGAAGTGACTTTCCCAAGGACACAGAGAAGACAAGTATGATGGAGCCAAGATTAGAACCCAGGTCCTTCTGACTACCAGACACGTGGCCTATCCACTAGGCCGTGCTGCTTCCCAGATGGATGCACACGCACGCATCTACACACACGCACACAGAGCAGGCAGGCATCTTCCCTGTACCTTCTCAGTGGCTAAACTTCTCTCCCAAGACACTGGCCCAGGCCTCCCTCCACAGGCTACTCTTAATAGACCAAAACATTAATCCCCTATTCTGGCTGGAGCTGAAAGAAGGGAGCACCTGGGAGACAAGCTTGTAAAATGATCTCGAGTCATTTGACACACCGGTTGTGAGTTCAGAATGCCAGGTTGCCTCAGCACGGGCGCTGACGCTTTTGTTTTCAATGGGCATTTTCTTGGGCTTACATGTAAAAAAAAAACAAACTCAAGGCCCTGAATTTTATTATCCCTTTTTAAAGCAGAACTGGAAGGGCTGTAGCTCATACCAAAAAACATAAAAAAATCTCTGTACACATTCCTTCTGAGGTCATTTTCTAAATGCCTTTTGCCTAGTAACAGTGAGGCCCAAATATTGCAAAACAAGTGAATACTGAGTTTATACTGTTGAATTGGTTTTTTGGGCCACCTCTAGTGTTTATCTGAGACTGATCTGAGCTCAGGTGACAGCCTCAAACTCTGTGATCCCTGGATTCTTTCTGCCACTGCTCCACACCTTTGGGAGGCATCTGGAGTGGACACAGGTGAATTTGTCAATTAATCATATTTATTGAGCACTTGCTGTGTGCAGGGCACTGTACTGGGCACTGTACTAAGCGCTTAGGAGAGTACAACACAATAATATAATGAAGTCATGGGGGGTTGGCCTCCCTGACTCCACCCAGCAGGCAGCCACCAAGTCAGGAGCTGGAATCTAACCTGATCTCTCTCTCCCTCCTCCTTCTTAGACCAAGTTGAAGTCCTTTGCTGCCAAGATCATCCAGCTTCTGAAGGAGTGGACAGAAACATTCCCTTATGATTTCCAGGATGAAAAGGCCATGAAAGAGTTAAAGGAGATTGCTCACAGAATCACACAGTGTGATGAGGTAAGATAATTCAATGCCTCCCCTTCTGGGCTCTCCCTTCCCCACCCCTACTTCCCCCCCCTGCCAATTCAAGGTGGCTTGGCACGTCAAGTGACCGTCCATCCGCCCATCCATGTGGGATGGATTCATTCTCTGAAGCACGATCTGTCCCTGGCTCAAGGCCTTTGGACTGTAACTTCACCCGTGACCAACTTGGGACAAAGGTCAGGGAGACCCAGGAGACGAGAGGGAGAGAAAACTCAATCAGTGGTATTTATTGAGCGTGTGCAGAACTGTGTGTATAGCACAGGTACTGAGCGCTTGGGAAATTGGATGATGCCTGTCCACAAGGAGCTTACAGTCAGTCTAGAGAAAGCCAGCTCCCAAGTCCACCCTTCAAGCAGCAGGCACAGCAGACTGGGCATTCATGAAATGTGGGAAAGGCGGAATCGGACTGCTTGTGGTTCATAGACATGACCAGGGAGATGACCAGATTGTGTTTCTGGCTCAGCGTCATTTTGCTCACCTCATCTGGGGAAACTCTGGGACTTTCCCAGGTCGAGGGTGACCCGGAGGAGCGGAGCCCTGGACTGAGTCTGCCGTCCAGTGGGAAGCCACAGTCCAGGATGGGTCCAGCCTGGGTCACCCGGTGCACGTGGTCAGACACGGACCCGTCTACCCCCTCAGCTTCCCTTCCCAAGCCAGAGAGAGCCTGGCCCAAAAGCACTACATCACTCCCAGAGGGAAGAACCTGAGCTGGGGAGCAGCGTGGTAACTTTCTGGAAACCGAACTTAGGAAGACACTTAATTAGAAAGAGAACTTCTTTCCTTCCCCCCACCCCCGTCCCCACCGCCCCCATCTCTCTTTCTCTCTCTGTCTCTGTGTCTCGCACACATCCTTAATGCCGGCAGGAAAGGGGCCAACTGGCACTGGTAGAAGCAGCCATCAGGAGCTTCAGGGATGGTCACAGAGAAGACGGGAGGCAGATCAAAGTGATATATCCAACCTGCTAGGTTGAAACTGGGGAAGCAAAGAGTTCTTCTTGGCAAAGAGTTATCTTTACCCTTTCTCCCTTCTCCTTTCCTTCATTCCTCCCCATTTGGCTTTCTCTTTTAGCCGAATGAAATCTAACTGGAGGTAACAGGACCCCTACTAAGGAGGGAGAAACTAATTCCCAGTGTATTATGCTGGGTATCTTGTATTTGGCTCATCCTATTTTTTGACCTCCTAAGACAAAGTGCCCCCCACCCGCTTCTCTCTCTCGTCTCCTGGAGTGCCTTACATGTGAGAAACCCTGGTATAAGGTGGGAGGAGAGGGGACATGAACAGAAATAACTCATTTCTGGCCTCGGGCCCTGTATATAGAACTGTTTTTTGATCCTAATATTTTAAAGAATCGACTCCTCTTCCAGGCTACCCGCTAGCATGTGTGTAGCTGGCCCTAAACCATTCCTCGTGACACCAAAGCTAATAGCAGATGCTTACAGCCTCGTGGACTTCAGCTTCTTGCATTTCCTCCTAAAATCTCTGAGCAGCACCTGCAACCAGTGAAATCTATTTCCCTTCCCACCTCTCCCAAATAGCTTTCACCTTTCCCAGCTTCTCTAGGAAAGACTTTCTCGATGCCAATTAGGATTTAATAGGCAACCTAAGTGAAGCAATCATGGCTGACTTGTCTGGAAAGCTCAGGATTGGTGTGTCTGAACAAGCAAAGATTTAGAAAAGATTAGATAGTCCAAGCACCCAGGTGGGCAAGACGCAGGTATATTAACCAGGCGGATGATCTTGACGGCCTGACTCTACTCTCGAACACGCGGACGATTATTGGAGCGTGTCTTTGGAAAATTAGCTCCTGAATGGGGCCAGGTCTCATTTTACACACACGTACAGCTCCCCCGCCCCGGCCCCCTTAGTTGCTAGGTAAGAGCTAGCCAGGAATCAGCCAACTCTAGTAAACGACTCCCCTTAATCATCGTGAAAGGAGGCCTCGAGGGAGGTGTAAAGAGCAGAGAAGGCAAAGAAAGTCAAGAACAAAGCTATAAAAAAGAAATCGCATTTTGGTGCTAGAGTAATTTAAGAAATAAAAAGGCAAGATTGATTATCCAAGAGGCCAAGCAGCCTGGGAAACACCTTGCCTTCTGGCTGTGTCGTTTCTCCTGGTCGGTCACCCCAGCAACCCAATTGATCTGGCCCCATTCAAAAGGACATCATTTGTTTTTGCAGGTTCCCAATCGCCCCATCAGCCTTCAAGTCAGTCACTCAGGCATCCAATCCCGAGTGGGAGACTGCTTTCGGGATCATGTGGATTGTAACGGAGCGTATCCGTTATTTTCAGCAGACCTCTGCTCCGCACTAGCAAAATTCCCCAAGTTCCAGCCCCTGCACCCCACCACCACTCCAAGTCTGAGGGCTCACCCGCTTGTGACGGCCGCGTTCTACATAACCGTCTCTCTCCTCCAACACCAGTGAGAGGGATGAACGCCTCAGGCCATTGCACTTTAGCTTGGAGTCTGGTTCCTTCATTATGATAAAATGGTTCTGTCTGCAGCAATTTTGCTTGATTTCATTTGGGAATAGGAATATTGCCTTGTAAAGCACTATTATGAGACCTCAATTGTTTAATTGCGGTATGATACACGCAGATCTAAGCCATAGCTTCTCATAAGGGGTGAAGCATTCCTGGATCCCACTGAGAGCCTTGGTGGGTCCCTGGGGCTCTTACCCACCTTCTCTGCCGGAAGCTGGCCGGAAAGTTGAGGTGAAGAGAAGAGTTGAGCGATTTTCCAGTTGATTTGCTCCATTTAGACAGTCCAACCTGATCACTTTAGGAAAAAAATCACTCTGCATTCTAAGTTTTCTGTGCAGACTGTCTACACTGAAGGATCAAATTAACCAGATAATTGCTTGTTCCCAATTGTGTGAACCCAGCCATTTTTTGACTTTCCTAGGTTAAAAAGTAGGGTAAGGAAGACTCACCTTTGAATGGTGAATGTGGCTGGTCACAGTCTCCATCCCCATTTTACAGATGATGTAACTGAGGCCCAGAGAAGTGACTTGCCCAAGGTCACACAAGCAGACAATTGGCAGAGATGGGATTAGAACCCATGACCTTTTGACTCCCAGGCCCATGGTCTATCCATTATGCCGGGCTGCTTCTCTGACAGAGACTTGATGCGGCGGATTCTCTATACGTGTGAGGACATTGTCTTCACTACAGGGAACGGCTGGGTCTTCCCCTCCCGGCTCCCTTCGGTTCAGCCTCCTTCAGGCTCCTGAAGCGGCCAACACAAGCCACATTCAAGTTCAGGGTCAGGCAGGAGAGTTTTCTCCTTTCTTACTGTTCTGAACAGATTAACTCCCACGAGAGCGTAAGCTCTTTAAGGGCTTATAAGGGATCGTGTCTATTATCGCTGTTCTACTCTCCCAAGTGCTAGTACAGTGCTCGGCACATAATAGACCCTCAATTCATATCTTAGACTGATCGTCTCAAACAGCTCCGTCACGTGGAATTAGCAGCATGTGAGATCCCAGAGATTATTGGCTGCAAATTAGTGTTCTGGTTTTTTTTTTTAAAATGGTATTTGTGAAGTACTTGCTTTGTGCCAGTCACTGTACCCTGTTGGGGTAGTTAGAAGCTAATCAGGTTGGACACAATCCATGTCCCATATGGGGCTCACAGTCTTCATCCCCATTTTAAAGATGAGATAATTGAGGCACAGAGAAGTGAAGTGACGTGCCCAAAATCAAGGGGCAGAGCTGGGATTAGAACCCAGAACCTTCTGACTCCCAGGCTCGTGCTCTATCCGCTAGGCCACGCTGCTTCTCTAGTTCCGCCCCCCCCCCCCCCCCGCCCAGAGTCCCTTCACCCTGGCACGGTCCTCGGGCCGGTGGCCAGCATCCTCAGTGACGTCACCGTCTCCGCTGTCTTCCTCCGCAGGAGAACGGGACGGTCAAGAAGATCATCAGCCAGATGACGCAGAACCTCCTGTTGTCCCTGGCTGCCCGGAACCAGTTCCAGGAGATCCGAGAGAAGTTCCGCCAGCCCGCCGTAGATAAAGGCACCATCCTGAAAGCCAAGCCCCAGGCCCCGCAGAAGGACATCCTCAGTGTGTGCTGTGACCCGCTCGTCCTGGCCCAGCAGCTCACCCACATTGAACTGGTCAGTCCCTCAGCTTTCCCCTCCTCCACCAGGTCCGCTCTTATTTGCTGGAGCTTAAAACAACCAAGGCCGGTGGGCTTGGGCAGCCCAGGGGAAATCTGCAGGGCAGCAGGGCACTGCCGGAGAGGGGTCAGAGCCAGCCTTCTTTTTGCTTGGTCAAAGGCCTGGGGAGAGTGAGGTAGAGGGGGTGAGGGACCGGGGGGGGGGGGGGGGGTGTCCAACTTTCCGGGGCCTCTCGGCCTCAGGTGCTGTGATTGTCCAGAGATGCCGACGTGAAGGGAAACAGCCAGGTGGGAATAGTGGGTGCCCTTTGGCTACGGCCCCGAGATGGGGAAAGGGGAATTTAATAATTGACATTTAAGTACTTACTATATGCCAGGCACTGTACTAAGCCTGGGGGTGGATACGAGCGAATTGGATTGGACACAGTCCCCGTCCCAAGGGGCACTCACAGTCTCAGTCCCCTTTTTACAGATGAGGTAACTGAGGCCCAGAGAAGTGAAGTGACTTGGGCAAGATCACACAGCGGACAAGTGGCGGCGCTGCTTCCCTATTGGTTATTAGCTGATGGTTACTAGGTTGGTCCCCCAGACAAGGGAGAGGACCCAAAGAGTGGCTAATAGCCAGGATTCTGGGCTCAGAGACCCAAGGTAGCCAGGAACTTGTTGCCAGACGGGTTCAGCTTCAGAAGCGAACGGTTTTAAAACCGGGCTCCGCAGTCCCAGAGAAGGGAAGGGGTGCATTTCCTCTCCAGACCCTAAACACTAACATTCCTCCTCTGTCTTTGCAGGAAAGAGTGAGCAACATATACCCCGAGGACCTGATGCAAATCGTCAGCCACATGGACTCTCTGGATAATCACAAGGTGGGTGTGGATAAAGTTTCCAGACCAGGGTTCCCTGGGGAATCCCTTGGAGACTACCATCTTCCCAGCTAGATGGCTCACAGGGACCTAGCCGTGACCAACGTTATTTGTCTCGGCTCTGAATCGCCAGATCCCGTCCCGTTTCCCTTGCTGACTCACCAGCTCAGCGGGTCGTCGTCTTTGGAACTCTGTCAGTCAGTCGTATTTATTAAGCACGTACTGTGCGCAGAGCGGCGTACTAAGTGCTTGGGAGAATACAGTATAACAGTATAACAGACACTTTCCCTGCCCACAGCGAGCGTACAGTCTACGACTTTATTGTCCTTGCTGACTAGCTCCCCGAGGCGGTTGGAAAACTCACTTGGCTTGTTTCAGCTCCCCAACTTGTGGTGACAAGTTCTCGATGATGATGATGATGACTGTGGTACTCGTTGAGCACTTGCTATGTGCCAGGCACTGTTCTAAGCGCTGGGGTAGATACAAAGATAATCGGTCGGATGTAGTCCCTGACCCACATAGGGCTCAAATTCTTAATTCCCATTTTACAGATGAGGGAACTGAGGCACAGAGAAGTGAGATGACTTGCCCAAGGTCACGCAGCAGACATGTGGCGGAGGTGGGATTAGAATCCCGGTCCTTCTGACTCCCAGGCCCATGGTCTAGTTCTTCTGCGCGTTAAGAGAGTTGGATGGGGCACATCCGAGCTCAGGGGCTGCAAGTGGGCAGGGGTGTAAGACTGTACGCTCACTGTGAGCAGGGAATGTGTCTGTTTATTGTTATATTGTAGTCTCCTAAGCACTTGGTAGAGTGCTCTGCACACAGTAAGTGCTCAATAAAGATGTTTGAATGAACAGACGGGTGGGCGGCTTGATAGGTTTCCAAACTCAGCCCGTGCAGAGTGCAAGGAAGGTGGGACGGCTTTTAAGCAGCTCCATTCTCCCCCCGGTGACTCTTAAATAACACCTGGCCTCGTCCACCGCAGCTCCCTAGACCAACTTGGATCGAGGGGGTTGGGCCGCCGGACCCACAGCCGGTTCAGAGCTCCTAGGAGAGGCCACCACCCGCAGGCTGGAGTAAAGCACTTGGCAGGTCCTACGGAGCCCAGGATAGGGGAGGGAGGTGTATCGACCTCCCCGTGTTAAGCGGCGGAAGAGGGTCTCCCCGGCAGAGGAGGGGAGCGACCCCGTGGGGTCTCCTATCATGTGGGGACCAGGGGCAGCGGCGAATTCTGGCACTCCCCCTCCCCCACCACCGCCGGGCTGGTCTCTGGCCTGCTGACAGCTGAGGTCTGTGTCCTGTCTTTATCTCTTTCTGGGTGGCCCAAAAGAAACACCTTTAAAAACCTCAGAGAGGGTGGGAAAAACAACCAAACCACGAAGATCCAAAACTTTGGAACGAATGACCGGATAGACAAGATGGTTCCTTTGCCTCATGGGAAAGGACCCTCCTTGGCTTTATCCTGCAAGACCTCCACTCCCTTCTACCCAGACTCTCTTCCTAAACTGGGGAATCGGAGAGCAACCCAGGGCACAGTGATTTGGAAAGGGTAAAGGAGGTGTATCTAAAAGACAGGAGAGTGGCAGGAGAAATTCGCTGTAGTAGAGCCTCAGGGAGTCATTTACCTCTTCCCCTCTCGGCTCTCGGCTTGTTTTGGGCAGGGAACGTGTCTGATAATTCTGTGGTCTCCCACGCACCTAGTTCGGTGCTCTGCTCATAGTGAGCACTCAATAAATACCAATAATTGAATGATTGATTGAGAATTAGCTTAGCTGCCCACTCTCTGCCCATTCCACGGTTCAGCTGCCCGGGCCTGTGCTCTTTCCACTAGACTACCCCACTGCCTCCCTTTCTTTGCTCCCAATCTGAAGCCCACCCCTCCAGAATGTCCCTGTGAACCCATGATGGCAGGAGTCGGGCAAAACGCCTTCCTGGTCCGGCACCGGCCTCAGACGCGGCCTCTTCTCTTTCAGTGCCGAGGGGACGTCACCAAGACCTATACCCTGGAGGCCTACGACAACTGGTTCAACTGCCTCAGCATGCTGGTGGCCACCGAGATCTGCCGGGTAAGTAGCCGTGAGCTGTTCGTTTTGTTCTGTTTTGCTTTGCTGTCTCCCCCATTTAGACCTTGAGCCCGTCATTGGGCAGGGGTTGTCTCTGTTGCCGAATTGTTCATTCCAAGCGTTCAGGACAGTGCTCTGCACGTAGTAAGCGCTCAGTAAATACTATTAAATGCACGAATGCAGCCAGGACTAGCTTCGGTTACTGCACCAGTCAAAGGGGTGGCCAGACCCGTTAACCTCCATCCCCCTGCCCCCAGTTGGAAGAAAAGCAGGGTGGCCTTGCCGGGAACCTCAGAGGGAGGAGGAGACTTGCCAGGCACCGAACTGGAGAGGTTTAATGAGTCGACTTGAACAACGTGACATGGGTCAGGCTTGAGCTAATTGAGGCCAATCAGCTGGCAGATTAAGTCGACGAGGGAGGAGGAGCTACCGCGAAGCTGCTGTCACGAAGCGGTGCCTAAATACAGGATGCAAACGACTCATTGCCCGCGTCATCGTCCCGAGAACGGGGCTCTTTCCTGCCTTAGTATCGGTCTCCAGCAGGACAGAGTGCACCGCTTGGGCCGTACCCCGCCCCGGAAATAAGTGGAAACTGACCCGCCCGGTTTCCAGCCCAGGCCCGAAATAGCCCTTCGGGAGGCCCGGTTGAACCTTCGTGCCGGAGGCCCGAGTTGTTTGCATTCTGATGACCTCTTCCGTCTCTCCGCTTTTGTCCCCTTCCCGAAACGAGGAGGAAATAACTGCATGAAGGACAGCTTGTGTATGAATGGTTCCCCAGAGCGCCGGGCCCTCAGCAAATGTTTGGATGTGATGGAATTAAATCTTCACCTGGAGATCTTTGAAAAAAAGATAAAAAAAAGACAAATGGGAGCTTAGTACTCTTTGGGCTATTCTTCCCCTACCCCTTTCCTCCCGATCGGTCTTCATCAAGGCCCCTCAGGAGGGGCCAGGGAAGGGAATTGTGGCAATATCAATTCCAATATTCCATCCAGCTGTCATTGCTCGGAGCCCCCAGGAGCTCCCCGGGGGAACGTGGGCTCTTCCCTCCGAAGTTAATCAGAGGCCGATTCTTTGCTGCAGGTGGTGAAGAAGAAGCAGCGGACGAGAATGGTGGAGTTCTTCATCGATGTCGCCAGAGAGTGCTTTAACATCGGGAACTTTAACTCAATGATGGCTATTATCTGTGAGTCTCCAGCCTTCCGAACGCTAACTCGAGCCCCAGCTTCCCTCTCTTCTGGCCACTGTCTCCCATCTCTGGGCCTTCACACGGGCTCATGACCACTTCATTTCTCTGGGCCTCTGTTACCTCATCTGTAAAATGGAGATGAAGACTGTGTGAGTCCCATGTGGGACAGGGACTGTGTCCAACCTAATTAGCTTGTAATAACTAATAATAATAATGCTTGTATTTAAGTGCCAAGCACTGTACTAAGCGGCGGGGTGGGTTGGACACGGTCCCCGTCCCATGTGAGACTCACAGCCCCAAACTCCATTTTACAGACAAGGTAACTGAGGCACAGGGAAGTGAAGGGACTTGCCCACGGTCACACACAAGACACGTGGTGGAGCCGGGATTAGAACCCATGCCCTTCTGACTCCCAGGCCAATGCTACATCCTACACCAAGCTGCTTCTGGTATAATAATAATAATGTTGGGATTTGTTAAGCGCTTACTATGTGCAGAGCACTTTTCTAAGCGCCGGGGTAGATACAGGATAATCAGGTTGTCCCACGTGAGGCTCACAGTCTTCATCCCCATTTTGCAGATGAGGTAACTGAGGCACAGAGCAGTTAAGTGACTTGCCCACAGTCACACAGCTGCCGAGGTTCAGAGCCGGGATTCGAACCCATGACCTCTGACTCCCAAGCCCGGGCTCTTTCCACTGAGCCACGCTGCTTTTTTAACACCTAGTAAGCGCGTAACAAATGTCATCATTATCGTTATTATTAATAAATACTCAGAAAGGGTTAACTAAGTGGTCTGGGTAACGGGAGGATCTTCTTCTCCTCTCCCCACTTTCACAGTATAGAGCTGGGCACTACATTTCTGCTAAAAATGTAGGATGTAGGTGGCATTAATATTTTCAGTAGAAAGCTGCCCTTTTAAACTGACATATGCAACTTGCCTCTCTTTTCAGCTGGAATGAACTTGAGCCCTGTGGCCCGGCTAAAGAAAACCTGGTCCAAAGTCAAGACAGCCAAGTTCGATGTTTTAGAGGTATGTGCCGGACCCCAGGGCGTGATTCAAGGAATAATGGCTCCTCTGCAGTCAGCTTGGGCACTAAGCAGGGTCGGAGTGACAAATTTACCCGCACAGCCAGCAGCTTGAAAATGAAATAATGATATATGGACCAAAGTTGGTCTAAAGATCGACCCCAGAACTGATTAAAAGAGCCTTTACCTTAGGCCACTTTTCCTAGGTATTTTTTTTTTTTTTTTTACAAAAATTGGAGTTCAACCAGAAAAAGGCTAACCGGAAAGTTATCATCATTCTCTCTTACCTCAGTGCTGATTGCCTTTCCTCAATCCTGTTTTTCCCGCTGCTAATTCTGTTGTGTGGTACTTTCCCAAGCGCTTATTACCGTGTCCTTTGACGTCTCTCTCTCATTCAACCCGCATGTTCAATCCATCACTAAATCCTGTCAGGACCACCTTCACAACATCGCTAAAATCCCCTTTCCACGTTAATACGATTACTCATCCTATCCTGCCTGGATTATTGCATCAGCCTCCTTGCTGACCTCCCGGCCTCCTGTCTCTCACCTCCCCAGTCCATACTTTATTCTGCTGCTGCCTGGGTCATTTTTCTTCAGAAACGTTCAGAGCAAGTCTCCCCGCTCCTCAAAAAACTCCAGTGCTTGCCCGTCCACCTCTGCATCAGACGGAAACTTCTCACCATTGGCACCATTGGCTTTAAAGCACTCAGTCGCCTCGCCCCCTCCTACCTCACCTCACGACTCTTTTACTACAGCCCAGCCTGCACACTCTGCTCCTCTAATGCTAACCTTCTCATTGTGCCTCCATCTCGTCTTCCTTGCCACCGAACCCACGCCCACATCGGGCCCCTGGCCTGCAACGCCCTCCCTCCTCAAATCCTCCAGTTACTCTCCTCCCCTTCAGAGCCTCATCGAGGGCACAATAACCAAATACCGACATTATCATCTCCTCCAAGAGGCCTTCCCTAAGCCCCTCTTTCCTCTTCTCCCACTCCCTTCCGCGTCGTCCTTTCTCCCCTTGTTCTTCCCCACGGCACTCATGTGCATATCTGTAATTTACTCGTTTATATTAACGTCTCTCTCCCCCACCTCGAAACCGTGAGCCCCTTGTGGGCAGGGAATGTGTCCATTGGTTTTGTAGGGTACTCTCCCAAGTGCTTAACACAGCGCTGTGCGCTCAGTAAGGCTCGGTAGATACGACTGAATGAATGAATGTAGTAAGCACTCAATAAATACCACTGTTTGATTGATTTAAGCTTCTCCTAAACATTTGCAACATCTCCAGTGACCCGTTCACCGCTCAGTACCCCCTGATGTTTATACCAGTGGCCCACACCGATCTTTATAGACTTTATCCTTCTGTGACTTTCCCAACTATTGCAATTCCTGATGCGAGTACGCTCTCTAGTGGATAATCTGGATCCTCTCCCAACTTCCTAACTTTTGGGCAAGGCCAGGGGAGGTTTGAATAATGCTTTTCTTTCCCCCACCACAGTTCCCACTCAGTTGAAGCGGTAGTAGAAATGTAATATATGGAGCTCCTGCTGTGTTCAGTGTACTGCGCTAAACTCTTAGGACAATGTAACGGAAGCATAAAGCGTTTTCCCCATCCACAGAAACGCCACACTTTGGAAAAGTAGTTTTTGCAGACATCTCTCCCTCCTCCCCACTCTGAAACAGAGGGTCCAGACCACAGAGCCAGGGAAGAGAACAGAACGGAATTTTCACCATCCAATATAAGCAGTCCCTCCCTCTTCATATCTGACAGATGATCACTCTCCCCACCTTCAAAGCCTTATGATTAATTCATTCACTGAGTCGAATTTATGGAACACTTACTGTGTGCAGAGCACTGTACTAAGTGCTCGGGAAAGTACAGTACAGCAACAAAGAGTGGCAATCCCTGCCCACAACAAGCTCACAGTCTAGAGTGGGGGAGAAAGACATCAGTACGAATAAACAGACGTCAATATAAATAAATAAAATTACAGATATATACGTAAGGGCCGTGGGGCGGGGAGAGGGGGACGAGCAAAAGGAGCAAGTCAGGGTGACGCAGAAGGGAGTGGGAGATGAGGAAAAGTGGGGTTTAGTCTGGGAAGACATCTTGGAGGAGATGTGCCTTCGGAAAGGCTTTGAAAGGGAGGGGAGAGTAATTGGCGGATTTGAGGAGGGACGGCACTCCAGGCCAGATGTGGGCAGGGGTCGGCGGTAAGACAGGTGAGATGAAGGCACAGTGAGAAGGTCAGCACCAGAGGAGCGAAGCGTGAGGGCTGGCTCGTAGAAGGAGAGAAGCGAGGTGAGGTAGAAGGGGGCGAGGTGATGGAATGCTTTAAAGCCAGTGATGAGGAGCTTTTTCTTTGATATGGAGGTGGATAGGCAACCACTGGAGATTTTTGAAGAGAGGGGTGACTTGTCCTGAACGTTTCTGTAGAAAGATGATCCGGGCAGCAGAGTGAAATACGGACTGGAGTGCGGAGAGGCAGGAGGTCGGGAGAGCAACAAGGAGGCTGATTGCAGTAATCTAGGCGGGATAGGATGAGTGATTCCACATTTCTTTCAAGAGGCCTTCCCCGACCAAACCCTCATTTCCTCCTCTCCCACTCTCTGCTGAGTCAACCTAGTACTAGGATTTGCACCCTCCCTCAACCTCAAAGTACCTCTGTACATATCTGTAATTTATTTCTATTAATGTCTGCCTCCCCCTTTAGACTGTAAGGTCATTATGAACAGGAAACATATCTACCAACTCAAGTGTTTAGTACAGTGATCTGCACCCAGTAAGTGCTCAATAAATATAATGAATTGTAAGGTCGCTGTGGGCAGGGAACCTGTCTGCTAACTCTGTTGTAGTGCACTCTCTCAAGTGCTCAGTACAGTGTTCTGCGTATAGTAAATGCTCAGTAAATACCCACTGCTCGATTGACCGACTGCGTCTCGTCCCTTTTTCCCCTTCTGCAGCATCATATGGATCCCTCCAGTAACTTCTGTAACTACCGCACAGCCCTCCAAGGGGCTGCCCAAAGGTCACAGACAGCCAACAGCAGCCGAGAGAAGATTGTCATCCCCGTTTTCAACCTCTTCATCAAAGACATTTACTTCCTGCACAAAATACACACCAACCGCTTACCCAGTGGGCAGATCAACTTCAAGGTAAGGTCTGGAATTCCCAGTTCAAAATGTATTTTAACCGCTCTCTCTGTGCCATCCTGCAAAGGAAAGGTCTTCCCCATGGGCAGGGCAGAGATAGAGAGATAAATAGAGAGACAGAGATAAATAGGGAGAAATAGAGAGAGGGAAATAATAATAATAATGGTGGTATTCGTTAAGCGCTTACTATGTGCCGAGCACCGTTCTAAGCGCTGGGGTAGACGCAGGGGAATCAGGTTGTCCCGCGTGGGGCTCACAGTCTTAATCCCCATTTTTTACAGATGAGGTAACTGAGGCACTGAGAAGTTAAGAGACTTGCCCAAAGTCACACAGCTGACAGGTGGCCGAGCCGGGATTCGAACCCATGACTCCGGACTCCAAAGCCCGTGCTCTTTCCACTGAGCCACGCTGCTTCTCTAGAGACCGACCACACTGTGTACAAGAAAATCGTAACATTTCCTGAAACCAAAACAGCTAAATGGAGTTAGCGTCTGAATCGGTGTTTAGAAAGCAAATCAGATCGGTGGCAACAGCTCTGAAGGTAACACAGTATATTAGGTCAGTGAAGGGAATGGACTTCCTTCGTGTTTGATGGAGAGGTCACCCTGAAGATGATTGCTATTTTATAAAGAAATTCAACATAATAAGCTGCCAATCTTCTAGTCTGCAAGCCTGTTGCGGGCAGCGAACCTGTTTACCAACTCTGATAATTTACTCTCCTAAGTGCTCAGCACATAGTGAGTGTTCAATAAGCATAATTGATGGGTAGATCGATTGACTCCACCGCCTAGAGACATAAGTCAGACGGAAGCAGCGTGGCTCAGTGGAAAGAGGCCCGGGCTTGGGCGTCAGAGGTCATGGGTTCGATTCCCGGCTCTGCCACTTGTCAGCTGTGTGACTGTGGGCAAGTCACTTCACTTCTCTGTGCCTCAGTTACCTCATCTGTAAAATGGGGTTAAGACTGTGAGCCTCACGTGGGACGACCTGATGACCCTGTATCTACCCCAGCGCTTAGAACGGTGCTCTGCATATAGTAAGCGCTTAACAAATACCAACATTATAAGCGCCTTTCACAAACTCCCAGAAGAGATCAGGGACATAGAAATTGGAAAACTCAAACTCAGACGTTGAAGACGTGCTATTTTCTTATTAAAGTCTCCTCAATTATTCACAAGTAAGCTACCGAAACCTCAGACGGTGCTGCATCGCAAATGAAAACTGGATGGCAACTGCTGAGGTCAGACTAGCATGGCACACTTCCATCAACAAGGGGGTGGCTTTCTTTGAGTAAAAGCTTTGCGTGGAAAAAGAGACAAGGGGGCAAAAGAGAAAACAAGTGCCAGGCAGAGCAAACGCTGAGCTCAACAACTCAACGAGATGGCAACCTTTTTGGGTGCCCAGTGCGGCCAATACTGTGGATCTTCCTTTGGCCTTCTCAGCCTCACCTACTTTCAGAGGTGAACTTCACTATCAGTGGTATCTTCTTTGAATAGGGACAGCTTTGCATTACAAGCATGGGAAGCAGCATAACCCAGTGGAAAGAGCACAGGACTAGAAGCCAAGGACCTGGGTTCTAATCCCGGCTCTGCCACCGGTCTGCTGTGTAACGTTGGGAAAGTTGCTGAACTTCTCTGTGCCTCACTTTCCTCACCTGTAAAATGAGGATTAAATCCTACTGCTCCTATTTATGCCGTGAGCCCCATGTGGGAGAGGGACAGGATTTAGAGCAGCGCTCGACACCTAGGCAGTGCTTAACAACTATCGTTATTATTATTGCATAAGGGGCATGGTGACAACTGTTTTTTATTGTTCAATCGTTTGCTAAATTAATTACCGCCTGTCTCCTTTTAATTAGCAAATGGAAGTCACTGAACTTGAACTAAATTGCTTTTATCTCTTCTTACCCTTGGTAGAAATTCTGGGAAATTTCCAGACAAATTCATGACTTCGTTACATGGAAACAAGTGGAATGTCCATTCGAAAAAGACAAGAAGATCCAGAGTTACCTTCTCACCGCGCCTATTTATAGCGAAGAAGGTAAAATCCTTTAGCCAGAGAAGTAACGTGACCTATTAGGAACAGCACGGGCTTGGAAGACAGAGGATCTGGGTTTTAATCCCGGCTTTGCCACTTGCCTGACTGTAACCTTGGAAAAGGCACTAAAGCTCTCTGTGCCTCAGTTTCCTCATCTGTAAAAATGTTCTCCTTCCCGCTTAGACTGTGAGCCCCATGAGGGACAGGGACTGTGTCCAGCCTGATTATCTTATCTCTATCCTAATGCATAATACAGTACTTGGCACAGAGTAAGCACTTAACAGATATCACAATTATTATTATCATTACCTTCAACTGTCCCAGTCATTTGAAAGGATGTTATGCCTGTTTTCTCGTAAACTCAGCCCTGCAGGTCAAAGTGTCTTAGACCAAATCACGATCCTATAAGCCCCAGCTGGGCACTGGCTTGATTGTCACCTCCAGTTTCTGAGCTAATGGACAAGAGGAGCAGCATTTAGTACCCAACGGGGAAGGCAACTTGTGCCCCAAGTCAGACACATCCATCCTCTTATTCTCCCCCTCAACTTACAGAACCCCAGAGAGTTATTCTTGTGGCTCTTAGGTGCCCTAGCATGGGGAAGGTCTGAAGGAACTGAAGTTTGCCATCAATAACTAAGAATTGACCACATATAATAAAACCTTTTAAGAGGTGACTCCCCCTCCCGATCTTTCACAGTGGCCTCGGACCTTTTCGTTAAAATACTGCAATTGGTTTGGGCTTTTTTCCCTAAGAAACCGTAAAAACGCTTGGGAGTTTTGACCAGGGTGAGGGGAATGATAGGGAGATGGTTAAGACACAAGAACTTCAAGTTTCTCAAAAATCTCCTCTCCTCTTGTTTGTTCAGCTCTGTTTGTTGCCTCTTTTGAAAGTGAAGGCCCAGAAAATCACATGGAAAAAGACAGCTGGAAGACTCTCAGGTATGAAGCTTCTCTTCTTATGCCACTAAATCAACCCCATGCCCAAAGGCGTTCTGTTGCAACACTGGAAGACGTTTGTTTGGTGTGTTTTTTTTTAATTCAGGTAAGAGGTTTCTCAGAAAAACAAAGAAGGACCTTTTAGCGTTCCTAACGTCTTCTTTTTTTCCTCCCTCTCTCAGGACAACTCTTCTCAATAGAGCCTGAAGCATAGGAGTCAGCCTGCAGAACTCAAAGCGCATAGAACAACCATGTTTTCATCCTTCTTGGCGTGGGTGGAGTTAAGGCCTCACTGGTTGGGGTCTGTTTTGTATATACCCTTTTATGAAAATAGAAATGGAGACTATTTCATGCATCGACCTTAAGGCACTTAAAAAAAAAAAACAAATGAAGATTTTTGTTTATTTTATTTTACTGCAGGGCGGGGCCCTGTTCTGAGAGAAGTGTATCATGGGAGAGGGTGTCCATGGAGATGTCTTATGCTAAAGAAATGTAGTTTATTTTCCTCTTTTGCTTACTTTCATCTAAAAATAAAACAAAAAACCAAAAACCAACCAGAACACTGCACATATCCAGTGCCCTATTAGACATCTTGTACAAAAGCAGTCTGTTATGTCTGGGACTAGTGCCTTATAAGGTACTGAAACTGTCTAGTGTACCTATTCCTTTTGAGCTGGAAGTAAGCAATTAAAATGAGATGGGTATCCAGAAACCATCCACATCTTTGTAAATAAATGGGAAGAAATGTCACATGAACTAGAATATACCTGCCTGTAACAACAAAGGTGCAGCAACACATCTTTATTGTATTGTTTGAAAGATGGAATGACTGCTAGAGGTTTTTCGTTTTGTTTTAATACATTCTGCAAATGGTCCTTTTGAGTTTTGGCTGTCCATAGTTTACATTTTTGTTTTCCTTTGTCAGGGATTTATTAAAAAACAAAATACCCACAAGCTTAGAATTCATCTATAAGTTATTTGCATCCTCTCCTTAAAGGCTGAATTTTCCATGCGAGTAATTTGGTATCTTTTTCCTCAGTCACCTTATAGAAAAAGGGAATTTTTTAAATAAGGCAAAGGAGGGAAATGTGACACAGACGTTGGGTAAGATCGTAGTTTGCAGACATGCTCAAGGATGAGAGAGTGAGAGAGACAAAGAGACTATAGAATACTGGAGTTCTCGGGCATTTAAAACCATCCTTTAAACTCCAGTACCGGGTTAGGGTATTTTACACACCACTGCAACTAATGTTTTCCATTCCTTCCTTCCAACTTCAATTTATATGCAATTGGGACAATACTAAATGAGGCTAATAAAGCCATTTACAGGTACAGTGCGTTCGTTAGAAAGTCAGGAGGCTCTTAAGTTATATCGCAAATAAGAGTAATTTCACTCAACTGACTTTCTGACTTCTTAGAAGGCCCTTTAGCTCTCTATGGGCTTATACATTAAAAAACAAAACTTACACAGAATTGGAAATGATGCTTTATTTCTGGGCATTAGTTCTCCCAGAAGCTGAAGGGGGACAGAGGTGGAAGACTAGAGTAGATCTGTTGCTCTCTGTTTCCACAACCCCGAAAGAAATGCCATCAGGTATCTGATGAATTTGTATCTACCCAGTGCTTAGAACAGTGTATGACACACAGTAAGCACTTATAAAATGCCATTTAAAAAGAAAATGCCAGGCCAGAAGCTGAATGGATACTCTGTTGGAAGGGAGTGGTAGAAAACACTATCTTAGCACAGCCAGCCCAGGAACTGGGGGTGGTGACTCTTTCTTGAAATGTGCTGCTATTTTTTCCTGTGCTACAGAACAGAGTTCTCAGCCCTGAGGGTGGGGGTGGGGGTGGGAGTAAGACTATTTATACTGTATTATTACAGTGTTTTGCACTTTTCAAAGATGTTCCAGACCGTACATATTGTCAAACACTATAAAAAAAGGGATTGTATATCAGCTTTGTTTATGTATTCGAGATAAAGGGATGCTGAAAATTTAAGAAAAAAGTATATATATATATATATATATATATATATATTTGAAATGCAATTTTAGAACACTTTCTGTATATGTACTAAAAAGCTTTCACTTGAATGTGCACTTCACTGGTCAGTCAGTTCTAGTGTTCATTTTTCCCCCCACATTCCTTAAATACTGTGGTTTGCTCTTCTGAATATGAAGCTGTACCATAAAGCAGGATATTCTGTGTTTGGATGTGCTTGCATCAATAAAATCCAAGTTGCTTCAGCATTGACAAACTTCACATCTCTTTTGTGTACTAGTGTGTTTTAGTGGAGGTGGGGGCAGAAATCAGACACTTTGTCAGATGTAGTAAATTCAATATGAAGATAATCGACAGTGGTTTTGAAGTTTTGATTAAGACAGATTCCTGCGCTATCATATGCGTGCCTGTCCTATCTCCCCATGTCCAATACCTAAGAAGGCTCTGGTGAGGGAATCAAGCTTTCAAATTAAAAATAGCTGAGGGTGACTCATTCCTCTTCTGCTTAGCAATTCATTTCTCCCTTTGACTCCTGTACAGCATAAATAATATCTTAGTTCAAAAGCAGATTAGTTGAGTTAGCCAGATGAAGGAATAGGACATGCCCATTAGCCTGAAGTCTAAAAGAAATTAAGAAAGAAATCAAAAGAAGCAAGAAATCCAAAGAAATGTATATAATCCTGGTACTGCCTCTGTCATTTTTTTAATGGTATTTGTTAAGCACTTACTACGTGCCAGGCATTATACTAAGTGCTGGGGTAGAAACAAGCTGATCAGGTTGGAAAAGGACAGGTTCTACGTGAGGCTCACAGTCTTGGTCTCCATTTTACAGATGAGGTAACAGAGGCACAAAAAGTTAAAGTGATTTGCCCAAGGTCACACAGAAATGTGGCGAAGCCTGAATTTGAACCCAGGTCCTCTGACTCCCGGGCCCATGCCGCTTCTGTGATGATAATCTGAACCTAAGCATTGGTGGATGGAGCTATAGCAACAATGTTTGCTGCATCGCACCTTCCCCGGGTGACATGAGAGGAGCGGAACAGATCGCAGGACACCCAAGCAATGACCATATGGTGAACCAAAACTGGTCAGTTGAAACCATGGCAGACAGAAGATTGTTTGAAAATCAAGCAATCAGTAAATGGCATCTACTGGGCACTTACTGTGTGAAAAGCACTGCACTAAGTCCTTCGTAAAATACAACTGAGTTGGTAGATTTGACCCCTGACCACGAGAAGCTTGCAGTCTGCATTTGAAGGTCTTCAGAGGGGGCATCTAGCAAACATTCACTACAGTTTCTGTGGGTGTTGGCAGTAATATATGTTGAGCACCTACTGGGTGCAATGCTATGTGCTAAGCTCTCGGGAAAGTACATGAGAAACACGTGCCACGTTTCCTGCCTACAAGGAGCTTACGCTACCAGGAGAGGCAGATGTAGCACTCTAGACTGTAAACTCCTTGTGGACGGGGAACGGGTCTACCATCTCTATCTTACGCTCTTAAGCTATTAGTACAGTGTTCTGTACACAGTAAGCACTCAGTAAATAATAATGTTGGTATTTGTTAAGCGCTTACTATGCGCAGAGCACTGTTCTAAGCGCTGGGTGCCTTTGATGAATAGACTGAATAATGCATAATACAAATAGAGTGAATAGATCATTTTTATACAATTCTTTATACCTCTATAGCCAAAATTCATTCATTCATTCAGTCATATTTATTGAGTGCTTCAAATGCTGAGCTAAAGGCTTAATAATAATAACTGTGGTATTTGTTAAGTGTTTACTATGTGCCAGACACTGTAGTAAGTGCTGGGGTGGACACAAGTAAATCAGTTTGGACACAGCCCATGAGCGCCTTGGGGCTCACAGTCTCAATCCCCATTTTACAGACGAGGTAACTGAGGCACAGAGAAGGGAAGTGACGTAAATAAATTGGGTCCTAGAGGGGGGTGTGGGCTGATGTAATTTAGGGTGTTGGGTGATAAGCGAGGAAGGCTTGTTGGAGGAGACGGGGGTTCGGCAGGCTTTGACCGCAGAGAGAGATGTCGTCTGTCAGATTTGGTGTGGGAGGGAATTCCAAGCTGGGGAAACAGTGTGCAAGGGGATAGACGTAGGAGTATACCTTAATGACAGTGAGCTTGTTGTGGGAAGGGAATCTGTCCACCAACTCTGTTACATTGTACTCGTCCATATGCTCAGTTGAGTGCTCTGCACACAGGAAGTGCTCCATAAATATGATTGATTGATGATAGGTGAAGGACTGGAGAGGGGAGAAGGGAAGGAATAAGGGTGAAGATAGAGCAGATGGAATGAGATTGAATTCAACTGTCTGGACAAGATTAGGTGCAGGGGGAACGGACTCATTGACTCCAGTCCAAAGTTACAGAAAGCTGAGCCCCAAACCCTGCCGCTGATGTCTGGCAGAGAGATGCCCCCAGGTGAAAACAAAACAAAAATACAAAAGGATTTCTTCTCTCTCCCCTTCGTCCTTGTCTCCAGGGTGTCACTGGCCTTCTCCTGACTTCCTTTTGGAAGAGAAAGGGTATGGCTGAGTTTAAGATGCTCTACAAAGGGCTCCTACCTAGTCCTAGGGACTTCCTTTTTTCCCCTTAGTGAGAAGGTTGGGGGAGGTGGGCTTTCTTCAGAGACTTAATAGTAATTGTGGTATTTGTTAAACATTTACTATGTCCCAAAACACAACAAGAGAGAAGCCCAGATGATGTGGTGTAACTGTGGACAACAGAAGATCCGGTATGTGGCCGTCAGCTACGATCGTATAATTTATTAAGAACTCACGAGATACGGATCGCTGTCCTGATTGAACTCCAGGCAGGAACGACGGATGGACTTCAGGACCGAGAACCTTCATGGAGGAAGTGATTATAGTTGCTTGTGTCTTGTGCGCCTCCATTCGTGATCTTGCTCCTGTTAGTCCTACTTCCCTTGGGGCACGGGTTGCGACGGCGTGACCCAGTGGATAGAGCACGGGCCTGGGAGTCAGAAGGACACGGGTTCTAATGCCAGCTCTGCACTTGTCTGCTGTGTGACCTTGGATAACTCACTTAACTTCTCTGTGTCCCAGTCACCTCATCTGCGAAAGAGAGAGTCCCCTCTCAGGGTCGCACCTGAAGAGTCTCAGCTACGGGAGGGAGAGTCAAGCAGAGGCCCACCCATTCCATTCCTGGCTTGGGCAGTGGCTAGCGAGTGGAAGACCATCTGCTACGAGTCAAAACTCACCTGTGCCGGGCAGCAGCGGCATGGGAGAGAGTCGAGGGCGGGAGACTCAAGTTGACTGCGGGAAGGAGGCAGCGGTCAACCACCTCCGTATTTTCACCAAGAAAACTCTATGGATCCACTACAAGAACGACTGCAGACGGAGGTGGGGCGTTCTGGAAGAGACGCGTCCATGGCGTCGCTACGGGTTGAAGGCGACTCGGCGGCTTGAGACAAAAAGATGAGAATTAAGACTGAGCCCCATGTGGGACATGGACCGTGTCCAACCTGATTAGCCTGTATCTACCCCAAGTGCTCAGAACAGTGCCCGGCACATAGTAAGCACTTAACAAATATCATAAAAATCCAACAAGCCAAAAAAACAGGTGAAGAGCCAGGTGGGAGCACTGCAAACTGTGAAGCCCATGTGTGGCCTCTCGTAGTCAATCAGTTATTGTGTGCTGAGCGCAATATTAAGCACTTGGGAGAGTAATAATAATAATGTTGGTATTTGTTAAGCGCTATGTGCAGAGCACTGTTCTAAGCGCTGGGGTAGATACAGGGTAATCAGGTGGTCCCACGTGAGGCTCACAGTTAATCCCCGTTTTACAGATGAGGTCACCGAGGCACAGAGAAGTGAAGTGACTTGCCCACAGTCACACAGCTGACAGGAGGCAGGGCCGGGAGTCGAACCCATGGCCTCTGAGTCCGAAGCCCAGGCTCTTTCCACTGAGCCACGCTGCCATGTGGCCGACGCATTCACGATAGCCAATTGCAGGCACAACTGAAACTGAGGCCCAGGTCTCCTGAATCCATTGCAGTTCCTCATGGAATATCAGCAGGGCTAACACTGTGTTTAGGGGTTGGGGGGAACAGATCCAGTCACAGTTCCCGGCTCAAAATCTGAAAGGGGAAGATAGAAACAACAGCTCAAAACTCCCAACGGAAAAACAGTCAGCGTCTGCAGGTTGGGCAGAGTCCTTGAACTCCAAACTGATCCGGGCAGTCCGAACCACCACAGAGAAGCAGCGCGGCTTAGTGGATAGAGCACTGGGAGTCGGAAGGACCCGGGTTCTAGTCCCGGCTCCACCACTTGTCCTCTGTGTGACCTCGGACGGGTCATTTCGCTTCTCTGTGCCTCGGTCACCTCATCCGTAAAACGAGGGTTAAAGACCCTGAGCCCCAAGTGGGACACGGACTGTGTCCAACCTGATTAGTTTGCATCTCTCCCCGCGCTTAAAATAAAAAAGAAATAAATTGTGGTATTTGTTAAGCGCTCACTATGTGCAAAGCACTGTTCTAAGCGCTGGGGGATACAAGGTGATCAGGTTGTCCCACGTGGGGCTCCCAGTTTTTTAATCCCCATTTGACAGATGAGGTAACTGAGGCACAGAGATGTTAAGTGACTTGCCCAAGGTCACACAGCTGACTAGCGGCGGAGCCGGGATCCGAAGCCGTGACCTCTGACTCCCAAGCCTGTGCTCTTTCCACTGAGCCACGCTGCTTACTACCTCAATGATCGATCAATCAATCGATGGTATCGAGTGAGCGCTTACTAGGTGCAGAGCACTGAACTGGGGGCTGAGGAGAGTACAACAGAATTAGCAGACATATCCTCTGCCCACAGCAAGCTCGTGATCCAGAGAGTCACTGGAAATGAGCAATTAGAAGCAGCGTGACTTAGTGGAAAGGTGGAAAGAGCCCGGGTTTGGGAGGCAGACGGCATGGGTTCTAATCCCGGCTCCGCCGCTTGTCCGCTGTGTGACCGTGGGCAAGTCACTTAACTTCTCTGTGCCTGTTATCTCATCTGTAAAATGGGGATGGAGACTGGGAGCCCTATGTGGGACAACCTGATGACCCGGTATCTACCCCAGTGCCTTAGAACAGTGCTTGCCACATAGCGCTTAACAAATATCAACATTATTACCATTATTATTTTGTTGGGCTGATTGCAACATGAAGAGGGAGAAGTAAAAAGCAGTTTGGGGACAGCAGTACAACAGTGTCATACGGGGCAATCTCCGGGTGCACCTGATATGCCATTCATTCATTCAGCAGTATTTATTGAGCCCTTACTATGTGCAGAGCACTGTACTAAGCGCTTGGAATGGACAATTCGGCAACAGATAGAGACAGTCCCTGCCCTCTGACGGGCTTACAGTCTAATCGGGGGGTGGACAGGCAGACAAGAACAATGGCAATAGACAGAGTCAAGGGGAAGAACATCTCATTTCAATGGCAAATAAATAGAATCAGGGTGATGTACATCTCGTTAGACAAAATAAATAGGGTGATGAAGATATATACCGTTGAGCGGACGGGTACAGTGCTGAGGGGGTGGGACGGGCACAGTCACGATCAAAGATGATAAGCAATCAGTAAGATTTACTCACCACAGTATACACGCCATCAACAGCGGCATCGTGCAACAGAAGAGCAGCTGTACAGCGGGCCGGTTAAACAACAGAAGCGGGGATGTGGCAACTGTTGGAGAGGCTGACGTAGTTGAGGGAGGGAGGTTCCCCACAAAATTCTTCACACCTTCTCTTCAAACCTCAAAAGCAGCACACCAAAACCCCTCTGGTTTTCTGTCCTCTCCTCGTTAGTTTCGTTATTTGAAAGGCTTCCTAACCTTCTCTCCTCTTTCTCGTAGCCCCGAGGCTGCCAAAATGTTACAGACCCAGCAAGCTCCTTGGTCAATAGACTGCAGTTGGCATATCTGCGTGGCTCAGTGGAGAGAGCACGGGCTATGGAGTCAGAGCTCGTGGGTTCGGATCCCGGCTCCGCCACCTGTCCGCTGTGTGACTGTGGGCTAGTCACTTCACTTCTCTGTGCCTCAGTTACCTCATCTGGAAAATGGGAATTAAGACTGCGAGCCCCACGTGGGACAACCTGATTCCCTTGTGTCTACCCCAGCGCTTAGAACAGTGCTCTGCACACAGTAAGCGCTTAACAAATACCAACATTATTATTATTATTATTATATCTCTCCTGGAATGCTAACTATTCGGGGATGCCATTTTGCCTCAATTATCTCCTCCAGAAGAGAAAAATCTTGGCAGCTGCTAGAGTTTGTTGGTAAAGTTCATTCACCAGTCGATTAATTGCTCGGACACAACGCAACTTTCAGGGCAATATTCTAAGAAAAATGCCATTTACCTAAAATAACCCGTCAACTGAGGTCAAATAATTATTTTTAGGCTAGAGTTATCCGGGTAAATTGCATGTAAAGACATGGACACAGCCTCAACTATGTCGTATATGTTAATCAATCAACCAGTGGTATTGATTGAGTGCTTACTATGTGCTGAGCACCGTACTAAGCACTTGGGAGAATGCCACAAAACCAGCAGCCAAGACTCCTGTGTTTAGTCCTTAATTCTTTTGTTTCAAAATCCAAAATTTTAAGGATTTTTAGCGTTAGGCTAGTCAAGATTTACATTTTAAAAGCTCATTCCCCAAAATACTGAATAGCCTGTAGGTATTTTAGTCAGAGTTGGAACACTGGACAGAACATGGCCTTTATAATGTTTTTCTGAAACATTGAACACATATGCCATCTTGTGGATATTTCAAATATCAAAACAGTTGCCGTGAAAAGATCAGATGCCTCTCAGCCCAATAACAACAGTAATAAAAAATAAATGAGTGCTCACTGTGTGAAGAGCACTATGCTAAGTGCTTGAGAGCGTACAATACAACAGAGATGGTCGATGCATCCCTTGCCCGTAAGGAGCTCACATTGCGATATCTGTAAAGTGATTCCTGTGCCTATGTCAAGAATTGAATGGAGCGCTAGGACAGACACAAGACAATCAGGTCTGACACAGTCTCGTTCCCAGATGAAACTCACTGTCTAAATATGGAGGAAAACAGACATTTAAATTCCCGTTTTACAGATGAGAAAACTCATGTATAGAGAATTTTAGTGACGCCACAAATCAATCCAAATCAAGGAACCCCCAGGTGAGATGGGTTTGAAAAGGATCTAGAAACAGCTCTGGTCCACACAATCTGGGTCCCTCAAGGAAAACTGCAGATAGATTATAATAATAATAATAATAATGTTGGTATTTGTTAAGCGCTTACTGTGTGCAGAGCACTGTTCGAAGCGCTGGGGTAGATACAGGGGAATCAGGTTGTCCCACGTGAGGCTCACAGTTAATACCCATTTGACAGATGAGGTAACTGAGGCACAGAGAAGCCAAGTGACTTGCCCACAGTCACACAGCTGACAAGTGGCAGAGCCTGGATTCGAACCCATGACCTCTGACTCCCAAGCCCAGGCTCTTTCCACTGAACCACACTGCTTCTCTAACAAATAGACGATAGACAAGAGACAAAGGAAAATGAAAGTTCCGGCAAAGGGGCCTGCTGGATGCATAGTAATAATGATAATAATGGTATTTGTTGAGCACTTACTATAACCCAGACAGTATACTAAACGCTGGGGGAGATACAAATCAACTTGGACACAGTCCCTGGTCCACATGGGGCTCACACTCCTAGTCCCCATCGTACAGATGAGTTAACCGAGGCCCAGAGAAGTGATTTGCCCAAGGTCACACAGCAGACGTGTGGTGGAGCTGGGATTAGAACCCAGGTCCTACTGACTCCCAGGCCTGTGCTCTATCCACGCGGCCACGCTGCTTCTCCCATCCTGCACAAAACCAAAGCTTTAGGGGTGGAAGAATGATGTAAATATTGACCTTCAATGCTCAATAACCTAAAACTCCTCACCTCCAGAGCCCAACGAACCAATGAGACATCCGACATTTTCAACCTCTTCAACCATCATCGATGGCATTTATGGAGCACACTCATTCATTCAATCGCATTTATTAAGTACTTACTTTGTGCAGAGCACTGTCCTAAGCGCTTGGAAAGTACAATTCAGCAACATAGAGACAATCCCTACCCAAGAGCGGGTTCACAGTCTAGAAGGGAGAGACGGACAACAAAGCAAGTAATAATAACAATAATAATAATAATGTTGGTATTTGTTAAGTGCTATGTGCGGAGCACTGTTCTAAGCAATGGGGGAGATACAGGGCAATCAGTTCGCCCCACGTGAGGCTCAGTCTTAATCCCCATTTGACAGATGAGGGAACTGAGGCACAGAGAAGTGAAGTGACTTGCCCACAGTCACACAGCTGACAAGTGGCAGAGCTGGGATTCGAACCCATGACCTCTGACTCCCAAGCCCAGGCTCTTTCCACTCACTAAGCCTCGCTGCTTCTCTACTAAGCGCTGGGGTGGATACCAGCAAATGGGGTTGGACGCAGCCGCTCAGACAGGCATCAGTGGCATATTGATAGTAATACTATGCAATGGCTCAGTGGATAGAGCACAGGCCTGGGAGCCAGAAGGGCATGGGTTCTAATCCTGCCTCTGCCACCTGTCTGCTGTGTGAGCTTGAGCAAGTCACTTTACAGCTCTGTGCCTCGGGGACCTCATCTATAAAAATGGGGACTGAGACGGTGAGTCCCACTTAGGCCAGGGACTACGTCCAACGTGATTTGCTTGTATCTATCCCAGAGATTAGTATCGTGCCTGGCACCTAGAAAGCGCTTAAATGCCATAATTATTATTGTTAGAATTATTAGAGCGCTATACTAGGCGCTTGGAGGAGTACAGGGTGGGCAGGAAGGTTCCCTTGCTGACAGTGAGGCTCGCCTCCCTGGGCATTCTCGGTCCTCCTCGCCATAGCCGAGCGAACTGCCTTCCCTCCCAGCCCCGTCATCTTGGGCCGGCACGGGCTCTCCTCGGGACCATCGAGAAGAAACGCCTGGTGATTCCCACCTTGCCTCACTATGCACCCTCAGCCCCTTACCACCACAGCTGAGGAACTCTCTGTTTGCCCCCAGCATATTCTGTGCACACAGGACAGGGTATAAAAGCCACTGTGGGCCTTCAGTTGCCATTTTTTTTACGGGGTGCTCCTCCCCTCGACTCTATTTATCGCCATCCTTCTCGTCTGCCCGTCTCCCCCGATCAGACCGTAAGCCCGTCAAAGGGCAGGGACCGTCTCTATCTGTTGCCGACTTGTTCATTCCAAGGGCTTAGTACAGTGCTCTGCACGTAGTAAGCGCTCAATAAATACTATTGAATGAATTCCTCGGGCCCTTTTCCATGCAGCTAAGCGAAACATTCACCCCGTGTGTCCTCAGACATCCCACCGTGACCGAGGAACTCTCTGTCAGGCTCCAGCAAGCTCTGCGTACGCTGGGCTGTGCAGAGAAGCCACCGCTCTGCCTCCTCAGCTCCTCTTCACCTCAGGAGCCAAATGCAACACGTGGCACTTGCAACCTCACCTCCCTGAGCCTTCTCACCCTGTCCAAAGAAACAGCCTTCCTTTCCCGTAACGCACCGCTCCCCTCCGCACCACCGAGCCCCTCACCCCACCCTGCTTCCCACCACCTCGGTGGGAATGGGAACGGCACCTGCAGCGCGAGGCCTCCGAAAAGCTAGTGACTGCCGAGCTATCGTTGAGGACTCCCAATCGCGAGGAGAAATTCTGCTCTTCGAACCCCAGCTCCCTACAGACGTTTTTTACGTATAGTGTATTTGTTCTTGACGCCATTTTTAATATTTTAGTGTTTCGCTGCTCCTGATGCGTCTCCAGTCCTCCCCAACCTTCTACAGTCACTGTGAGCCCCTTAATAGATAGAGCCCACGTAATTCCCACCTGTACACTCCTTCCCGGGGCTTAGTTCGGTGCTCTGCACAAACTAAGTGCATAATAAATACCATCACTACTATAACCAACACTGGGAGGAAGAACAAGTCTTTCCTACCTTTCTCTGGGTACTGAAATGCCTCATTCTTGACCCCACGGACACAGAGGGTACGTCCAGGTCAGGGAGAAGGCACTCGCGCAGCCCACGAACAGCTACAGCTCATTGAGCACTTACTCTTGGGACCTGCAAGCCACCCGGGCAGGGCAAAAATCTCCAGATACATCGTAACGTCCGCTTTTCCTTCTAAACTGCAAGCTTCTTGTGGGCAGGGACCACGTCTACCAATTCGGTTGTACCGTACTCTCCCAAGTGCTTAGCGCTCCGTACACAGAACTCAACACATGTCACTGAAAGGAAAAAGAAAGTCATCTTCAGCTGCCTCACTTATCTGTAATAAATTTTAACATCTGCCTCCCCCCTCTAAATTGTAAGCTCCTTGACGGGAGCGACTGCTTCCACCAACACTGTGGCGTACTCTCCGAAACATTTACAAAGTACGGTACTCTACCCAGTAAGCGGTCACTAATCAATCCGTGCTATTTGAGTGTTTACTGGGTGCAGAGCACTGTACTAAGTGCTCAGGACGGTAATAATAATAATGTTGGTATTTGTTACGCTGCTGACTTATAGAGAAGCGGCGTGGCTTAGTGGAAAGAGCACGGGCTTGGGAGTCGGAGGTCGTGGGTTCCAATCCCAGCTCCGCCACTTGTCAGCTTTGTGGCTTTGGGCAAGTCGCTTCACTGTGCCTCAGTTACCTCATTTGTAAAATGGGGATTAAGACTGCGAGCCCCATGTGAGACAACCTGATTACCTTGTATCTACCCCAGCATTTAGAACAGTGCTTGGCCCATAGTAAGCGCTTAACAAATACCATCATTATCATCATGATTATTAGAGAAGCAGCGGGGCTCAGTGGAAAGAGCCCGGGCTTGAGAGCCAGAGGTCATGGGTTCGTATCCCAGCTCTGCCACTTGTCAGCTGTGTGACCGTGGGCAAGTCACTTAACTCCTCTGTGCCTCAGTTACCTCATCTGTAAAACGGGGATTAAAAAACCGTGAGCCCCACGTGGGACAACCTCATCACCCTGTATCTATCCCAGCGCTTAGAACAGTGCTCTGCACATAGTAAGCGCTTAACAAATACTAACAATACTATGTGCCAAGCACTGTTCTAAGCGCTGGGGTAGATACAGGGTGATCAGGTTGTCCCACATGAGGCTCACAGTCTCAATCCCCATTTTACAGATGAAGTAACTGAGGCACCGACAAGTTAAGTGCCTTGCCCAAAGTCACACAGCTGACAGGTGACGAGGCCGGGATTAGAACCCGTGACCCCTGACTCCTAAGCCCGTTCTCTTTCCACTGAGCCAGGCTGCTTCCGGTACAACGTAACTGAGTTGGTACACATATTCCCCGTCCACAAGGAGCTCGCAATCTAGAGGGGGAAACAAAATCAATTATGAATACGTACATACGCTGTGTGACTGTGGGCAAGTCACTTCACTTCTCGGTGCCTCAGTTACCTCATCTGTAAAATGGGGATTAACGGCGAGCCTCACGTGGGACAACCTGATGACCCTGTATCTACCCCGGTGCTTAGGACAGTGCTCTGCACCTAGTAAGCGCTTAACAAATACCAACATGATTATTACATACTGCTGTGGGGCTGAGAGAGGGTGAATATAGGATGCAAATTCACCGACTGAGAAATCGTACCTTCTACTCAGGAATGATTTTGATGAGCTGCACACTGTGGGCTACAGATGTGAGGTCCCATTTCACCTTTCGTGAAGATGTCCCATATATCTAGCTCCATGTTTGCTCTCCGGTGAGCTCACTGGAAGGGTAAAACCAGTATTTAAGCCATCCCACCAAATGAACATACTTCCCATCCAACTGATCAGATATTACAATGTTAAGGGAGTTGATATATTAACCGCTCCAGAAGGAGAGAGAAAAGTTGCAGGTGATACGGCCGGAGTACGGACAGCTCTATCTCCTCACTGTGCTCTGGTCTCCTGCCCATTCTGAAGAGTTCTACGGACCTACCGTGCTCATTATTAAACTCTACAGCAAAATCCAGAATTTCCCATCTAGTCATCTTCGAGGAAACAAGTTATCCCCGTGGTTAGAGCCGAAAGGGACGAAAGTTAGCTCTTTCAGACAACTGCAGGTAATAAAAATACTTTTATTGGTACCGTACAATATCAAAACAGTAATGTTTCCACTTCAGTACTTAAATAAAAAGCTGTTTAAAATGCAGAGGAGTACTTGATTCTGACATAGAACCAGCTTCAGGCTACTTTGCACTTGATCACATTCTCTCATCTCAAGCATCACAAGTGCGCACACACACACCCCCACACACACACACAGAGTCCTCACAATACATTACACAAAAGGCAATTTATGTACATTAACAATCAATGTCGAGAAATATTTTGCACAATGCACTTTCCACACTTTAAGAGATGACTAAAACCAACTTCGGTTGATTAAATTTTAACCTAGCCACTGGATTAGAATGAGTTACATTAAAAGGTCGCATTACATTTTAGGATCCTAATCTCTAAATTAGGAGGGGATGGAGTAAGTTTCCTCTTTCGATCGATGCATTTTACTATTCTGAACTTCAAAGATATTTAAAAAAATGCATTCCACGATGTGAGGCAAGGAAACCCGGCTCTAAAATGCTTGTCCTTATATATTCCGAAACATGCAAAACTGATTATTTGGGCCCATCCTATATAAATGCCATTTGGGTTCATAATGGTACTTTGATATGTTTCAATTTAGTTTCACTTCAAACCTGTCCTTGTTTCATTCTCCTTTTTTTTTTTTGCACACTTTATTTGCCCTTGGATGCGACTCAGTCCGAGTTCAACTTCTCTTGACGGCTAGCGATGTAACGATGACAATGTAATGACAATTCACATCGCTAAACAGCCTGTGATTCAAGTTTAAAGCAAAAAGTACTTCAGTGAATTGAACACTGACAGCTAAAAGCTATTTTAGAGACTCAGTCAAACAGAGATCAGAAAACTTGCAGTGGTGAGTTTTAATCTCTGCTTTTCCCTTGCCTTGCAAGGAGAGTTTAAGTAGACGATTTCATTTGCCAATTCCTTCAGGTTCTTATTCTCCAAAAGAGCAGCATTCCAAGAAGGACTTGTGAAAAACCGGTGACAAATACAAGGCTAACCTTAAAGTAACTGGGTTCCTCCATCACTGTTTAATTGCTTTGCTGTTAAATAGAAATAATCTATTTATTGCCGTTATCAACTAGAGAGCAGAATCAAATCAGATTCACTTAGTGCAATACTTATTTTGACATGAATGTAAGTCTGAGGGACTTTCTGCAAGTGAAGCAACATGAGACTCCTGCTGGGTTCCCTGCTGAATTCTCTTAAAACTCACCAAAGACCTAAACACTTTTCCTCTTATATCAAGTGACAAAACTATTAAGGGAGAGATGTGTCCAACAAAGATACTGTGCAAAGAACAACTTGAAAATACTTCTTCAAAGAGGCACTGCAGTTTGAACGTTAAGGCTGTTGAGTAGTGCTGGTTCCAAGTTCAGGTTTACTATCATTCGGTAGGATCGTTCTCCTTCAACCCACTGCTTCGCTGTTCGACCGAAATGCCTGTTTACGGAGATGAGTCTCTATCTCCTCCCTGAAGACGAGCATTCCAAGATGAGAGTGAGAAGCCTCGTTCATGGCTTTGGACTGGATGCACATACGGTACTGCTCGGGAGTCAGTTCATCGGCACAGTGCTTCTCGTGCCAAAGGTGGAAAAGGCCGGGAACTGGGGTCCGAACGGCAATGAGGTCGCTATGCAAGTATTTCCTATAAAGGTGGACATCTTCTCCTCCCCAGCCTTTCACTTCCAAGTCAAATCCCCCTGCAGGATCAAAGTTACTGTTAGAAAGGGGTGGGTTCTTTGTACTGGGTCAGATCTAACACCTTGCCACTCTAGGTGTCCTTCCATATTAGCACAATTATTACCCTTCGCTTTTACAATTTCTGCTAGTGAAATTACCTCCACGTTTCCTGGATCCACTCAAATGGCTACCACGTTGGTACAAACCCTGGTCACGTTTTGGCTAGACTATTTGCTTACTCTCCTTAATGGTCTTCCTTTCATTCATTCATTTGTATTTACTGAGCACTTACTGTGTGCGGAGCACTGTACTAAGCGCTTGGAAAGTACAATTTGGCAACAGAGAGACACTCCCTACCCAACATGGGGCTCACAGTCTAGAAGCGGGGAGACAGACAACAAGACAAGTAGACAGGCATCAATAGAATTAAAACAGATAAATAGAATTACAGAAATATAAACATTAATAAATAGAATAATACATATATACAAATATACACAAGTGCTGTGGGGCGGGGAGGGGGGTAGGTTAGGGGAAGGAGTAGGGACGATGGGGAGGGTAGGAGGAGCAGAGGAAAAGGGGGGCTCAGTCTGGGAAGGCCTCCTGGAGAAGGTGAGCTCTCAGTAGGGCTTTGATGGGGGGAAGAGAGTTAGTTGGGCGGATGTGAGGAGGGAGGGCATTCCAGGTCAGAGGTAGGATGTAGGCCAGGGGTCGATGGCGGGACAGGCGGGAATGAGGCACAGTGAGGAGGTTAGCGGCGGCAGAGGAGTGGAGTTTGCGGGCTGGGCTGTAGAAGGAAAGAAGGGAGGTGAGGTAGGAGGGGGCAAACTGCTCTCTCATTCACCCTACACATCCAATCCGTCACCAACACCTGCCGGGCTCACCTTCACAATATCGCCAAGATCCGCCCTCTCCTCTCCATCCAAACAGCTATCGTGCTGGTACAAGCTCTCATCATATCCCGACTGGATTACTGGGTCAGCCTTCTCTCTGATCTCCCTTCCTCCTGTCGCTCCCCACTCCAGCCTATTCTTCTTTCTGCTGCCCAGATCATCTTCCTACAGAAACGCTCTGGGCATGTCACTCCCCTCCTCAAAAACCTCCAGTGGTTGCCTATCAACCTTCGCAAGAAGATAAACTCCTCACTATTAGCTTCAAAGCTCTCCATCACTTGCCCCCTCCTACCTCACCTCCCTTTTCTCCTTCTACAGCTCACCCCATACACTCGCTCCTCTGCCGCTCACCTCCTCAAGGTCCCCCGTTCCCGCCTGTCCCGCCGTCGACCCCGGCCCACGTCCTACCTCTGACCTGGAATGCCCTCCCTCCTCACATCCGCCAAACTCTCTTCCCCTCTTCAAAGCCCTACTGGGAGCTCACGTCCTCCAGGAGGCCTTCCCAGACTGAGCCCCCCCTTTCCCTCTGCTCCTCCTCCCCTTCCACCCTCTGCTCTTTCTCCCTTCCCCTCCCCTCAGCACTGTGCATATTTGTATATATTATTTATTACCCTATTTGTTAATGACGGGCATATCTCTAGGATTATATTTATCTTGATGATGTCTGTGCTTAGACTGCTTGTTTTGTTTTACTTTGCTGTCTGTCTCCCCCGTTTAGACTGTGAGCCCATTACTGGGCAGTGATTGTCTCTATCTGTTGCCGAATTGGACGCTCCAAGCGCTTAGTACGGTGCTCTGCACATAGTAAGTGCTCAGTAAATACTACTGAAGAAAGGAATATTGAACAGAGAGCTTTGAAGCCAATAGTGAGGAGCTTTTGTTTGATATGGAGGTTGATAGGCAACCTCGGGCGGTTTTTGAGGAGGGGGGTGACAAGCCCGGAGCGTTTCTGTAGAAAGATAATCCGGGCAGCAGAGTGAAGTACAGACTGAAGTGGGGAAGAGATGGGAGGTCTGGAGATCAGAAAGGAGGCAGATGCAGTAATCGAGTCGGGATACGATGAGTGACTATACCAACAAGGTAGCGGTTTGGACTTCCTGCCTTCAGCTCCTCTCCTCTCCAATCTTCACTGCATTCTGTGGCACAGGTCATTTTCCTGAAGCGTCGCTTGGCAGGCATCTCTCTGTCATTCTCCTTTTGTCCCTCCCCATCAAGTAAAAACTGCTTAACAACTGGCTTCAGATGCTTTCCACCACCTAACCCCTGAGATATCTGCTCTCTTCACCCACTGCTCCCCAACACCCACCCCTCTTCATTCCTCCCACACTAAGCTTCTGATTGTACCTTCCTCTCAACTCTCCCATCTCCAACCTCTTGTTCACACTGCTGCCCGAGAGAGAACTCCCTCCCTCTCCAGATCCGACTGACCAGAGTCATCTCCGTATTTCAAGTCTTCCTGAGGGTCCACCTCTTCCCGTACCACTTCACTGATTATTCCTAGCACCACATGGCATCTAACGCTCTTACGTATACATCAATCAATGCTCTTTATTGAGTGCTTTCTGTGTGCGGGTTACTATAATAATAATAATAATGTAGGTATTTGTTAAGCGCTTACTATGTGCAGAGCACTGTTCTAAGCGCTGGGGTAGATACAGGGTCATCAGGTTGTCCCATGTGGGGCTCACAGTTAATCCCCATTTTACAGGTGAGGCAACTGAGGCATAGAGAAGTTAAGTGACTTGCCCGCAGTCACACAGCTGACAAGGGGCAGCGCTGAGATTCGAACCCATGACCTCTGACTCCCAAGTCCGGGCACTTTCCACTGAGCCACGCTGCTTCTACTCTAAACGCTACTATAAGCGTTTGGGAGAGTTCCATACAAAAGCAGTGGTAGACATGATCCCTGTTCACAAGGAGCTTACAGTCCAAGGAGACAGACATTAAAATAAATCACAACTGGGGACACTGGCGTAACTGCTGTGGGGCTAAGAGTGACATAAACCTGGATCTGTTTTAAGCGCGTGATATTCACCCGGTCTCGGCCCCACAACACTTATGTACATAGCCCTAGGTCCTGCAAATTCTATCTGCATTTATTTCAATGACTGCCTCCCATCTTTGAAGTGCAAGCTACTTGTAGACAGTATCTAACGTACCGTACTCTCAAACAACCGCATTTATTGAGCGCTTACCCTGTGCCGAGCACCATACTATGCACTTGGGAGAGTACAGTTTAACAGAATTGGCTGACACATTCCTTCCCCACAGGTTTAGAGTCCAGAGGGGGATACAGACATTAATATAAATAAATTATGGATAGGTGCATAAGTGCAGTGGGGCTTAGGGAGGGGTGAATAAAGGGTGAAAATCCGAATGCAAGGGCAACCAACACAGGACGGAGTGGGAGAAGAGGAAATGAGGGCTTAGTGAGGGAAGGACTTTTGGAGGAGAGGTGCCTTTCATAAGACTTTGATGGTGGGAGAGAGGGAACGTCTGTCGGATATGAAGAGGGAAGGCATTCCAAGCCAGAGGTAGGACATGGGTGAGGGGTCGGTGGCGAGATGGATGAGACAGAGGTACAGTGAATAGGTTGGCATTAGAGGAACTAGGTTTGTGGGCTGGGTTGTAGTAGGAAATCAGGACTCTAAGGTAGGAGGGGGTGAGGTGATTGCTTCAAAGCCTATGGTAAGGAGCTTTTATTTGATGTGTAGATGAACGGACAACCCCCGGAGGCTCTTGAGTGGGGAAACAAGGACTGACGTTTTTGTAGAAAAACGATCTGGGCAGCAGAGAAGTAAGGAATGGAGTGGGGGGACACAGGAGGCCGGGAAGTGAGCAGGGAGGCTGACGGGGTAATCAAGGCGTGATACGACACAGGTGCTTGATTTAACGTGATACCAGTTTGGAAGGAAAGGAAAGGGAAGATTTTGAGCGATGCCGTGAACGTTGAACCGACAGGATTTGGTGACTGAATATATGGGTCGAATAAGAGAGATGAGTAGAGGATAAATGCCAAGGTTATGGGCTTGGGAGGCAGGAAGGATGAAGGTGCTGTCTGCAGTGAGGAGAAAGTTAAGGGGAGGACAGAGTTTGGGTGGGAAGATAAAGAGGTCTGTTATGGACGTGTGAAGTCTGAGATATCGGTGGGACATCTGATGTCCTGAAAGCAGGAGGAAATGTGAGACGGCAGAGAAGGAGCGAGATCAGGGCTGGAGATGTAGATTGGGGAATCATTTGCACGGAGGTGGTAGTGGAAACCACGGAAGCGAATGAGTTCTCTAAGGGAAAGACGGAGAATAGAAGGGGAACTTGAACTGACCCACAGTTAGGGGACGGAAGGCTGAGGAGGAGTATGTGAAAGAGACTGAGAATGAGCAGCCAGAGATGGGAGGAGAACCAGGAGAGAACAGTGTCAGTAAAGCCAGGGTTGGATAATGTTTCCAGGAGAAGGGGGTGGTCAACAGTATCGAAGGCAGCTGAGAAGTCGAGGAGGATTATGACGGAATAGAGGTCGTTGGATTTGGCAAGGAGGAGGTCACTGGAGACCTCTGAGAGGCCGGTTTATGTGGAGTGAAGCAGGTGGAAGCCAGATTGGAAGGGGTCAGGGAGAGAACTGGAGGAAAGCAGATGCAATCACTTTCCCGAGTCCTTAATACAGTGCTCTGTGCAATGTGTTCACTAAATACCACAAATTGACTGGGTGACTACCATAATTCTTAAGGGAAAAAATAATGGTAATACGAATAGTGGCATTTGTTAAGTGTTTGCTATGTGCCAGGTACCGTACTAAGCGCTGGGGTAGATATAAGCTAATCAGGTCAGAGACAGAGCATGCCCCACGTGGGCCTCACAGTCTTAATAATAATAATAATGATGATGATATCTGTTAAGCGCTTACTATCTTTCAAGCACTGTTCTAAGCGCTGGGGTAGATACAAGGTAGTCAGGTTGTCCCACGTGGGGCTCTCCCACAGTCTTTGTCCCCATTTTACAGATGAGGTAACTGAGGCACAGAGAAGTGAAGTGGCTTGCCCAAAATCACACAGCTGACAAGTGGCGGAGCTGGGATTAGAACCTACGACCCCTGACTTCCAAGCCCGTGCTCTTTCCACTAAGCCACGCTGCTTCTCCCCATTTGATATATGAGGTAACTAAGGCACAGAAAAGAAGCGACCTGCCCAAGGTCATACAGCAGACAAGTGGCAGAGCCAAGATCGGAAGCCAGGTCACTCTGATTCCCAAGCCCATGCTCTATCCGCTAGCCAAACTACTTTTCTAATATAGATTAAGTGCCTAAGAAACACAGAAGGGACGTCGGGTAGGGGAAATGAGGGTTTGGTCAGGGAAGGCCTCTTGGAGATGTGATTTTAGGAGGGCCTTTGAGATGGGAAGGGTGATGGCCCGTTGGCTATAAAGGGGTGGGAGTTTCAGGCCAGAGGCCAGTGGTGAGACTGATGACCTTGAGGTACAGCAAGAAGGTTGGTGTTGGAGGAGAAAAATGTTCAGGCTGGGTTGCAGTAGGACATCCTACTTCAACTACACGTATCTATCTACCCATACATACTTATTTAATCCTACTGAGCACTTATTCTGTATAGAGCTCTGTACTAAGCGCTTGGGAGAGTACAATACATCAATAAACAGACACATTTCCTGCCCACCAAGAGTTTACAGTCTAGAGATGGGGAGAACGACATCGATACTAATAAATTACAGATACATCATAATGATAATGTTGGTATTTGTTAAGCGCTTACTATGTGCAGGGCACTGTTCTAAGCGCTGGGGTAGATACAGGGTAATCGGGTTGTTCCACGTGAGGCTCACAGTTAATCCCCATTTTACAGATGAGGGAAGCGAGGCACAGAGAAGTGAAGTGACTTGCCCACAGTCACACAGCTGACAAGTGGCAGAGCCGGAATTCAAACTCATGACCTCTGACTCCCAAGCCCGTGCTCTTTCCACTGAGCCACGCTGCTTCTCTACATACGTTGAGTGCTGTGGGGCTGGGGAGGGGGGAAAGAACAAAGGGAGCAAATCAGAGTGACGCAGAAGGGAGAGGGAGAAAAGGGGGTGGCCTCTTGGAGAAGATTAGCCTTCAGTAAATTTTTGAAAAGGGGGGTAGGGAGGAGGGGAGTAATTTGTTGGATCTGAGGAGGGAGGACGTTTCAGGCCAGAGGCAGGATGTGGGCCAGGGGTCGGTGGCGAGACAGGTGAGACTGAGGCACAGTGAGAAAGTTAGCACTAGAGGAGCAAAGTGTATGGACTGGGTTGAAGGAGAGGGCAAAGTGGTGGAGTGCTTTAAAGCCAAAGGTGTGAGGAGTTTTTGTTTGATGTGGAGGTGGATGGACAACCACTGGAGTTTTTTGAGGAGTGAGGAGATTTGCTCTGAAGGTTTCTGCTGCCTGGATCATTTTTCTACAGAGTGAAGTATGGACTGCAGTGGGGAGAGACAGGAGGCTGGGAGGTCAGCAAGAGGCTGATGCAGTAATCCAGGTGGGGCAGGATGAGTGATTGTATTAACGTGGCAGCAGTTTGGATGGAGAGAAAAAGGAGGATTTTAGCAATGTTGTCAAGGGGGACTGATGGGATTTAGCGATGGATTGAATATGTGGGTTGAATGAGAGAGCCAAGTCAGGGATAAGGCCAAGATTACAGGTTTGTGAGACAGGAAAGATGGTGGTGACACTCACAGTGATGGGGAGGACAGGGTTTGGGTGGGATGATAAGGAGTGCTGTTCTGGACGTTTGAACCTTGAGGTGAAGGCCAGTCACCCAAGTACAGATGTCTTGACCTCAAGAGGAAATGCGAGGCTACACAGAGGGAGAGATCAGAGGGAGAAAAGCAGCATGGCTCAGTGGAAGAGCCCGGGCTTGGGAGTCAGAGGTCATGGGTTCGAATCCCGGCTCTGCCACTTGTCAGCTGTGTGACTGTGGGCAAGTCACTTCACTGGGCCTCAGTTCCCTCATCTTTAAAATGGGGATTAACTGTGAGCCTCACGTGGGACAACCCGATTACCCTGTATCTACCCCAGTGCTTAGAACAGTGCTCTGCACATGGTAAGCACTTAACAAACACCAACATCATTATTATTATCAGGGCTGGAGATAGGAGATTTGGGTATCATCTGCACAGATGTAGTAGTTGAAGCCATGGAAGTGAATGAGTTCTCCAAGGGGGTTGGTGTAGATGGAGAAGAGAAGGGGACTCAGACCTGAAGCTTGAGGGACCCACAAAGCCAGGGAGTGGGAGGGAGAGAATGAGTCCATGAAGGAGACTGAGGTTGAATGGCCAGAGAGATAAGAGGAGAACCAGGAGAGGACAGAGACGGTGACGCCGAGGTTGGATAACATTTCCAGGAGAAGGGGATGGTCCACAGCGTCCAGGGCAGCTGAGAAGTCGAGGAGGATTAGGATGGAGCAGAGGCCATTGGATTTGGCAAGAATGAGATCACTGGTGACCTTTGAGAGGGCAGTCTATAGAGTGCAGGGGACAGGAGCCAGATTGGAGGGGGGTTAAGAAGAGAACTGGAGGAGAAGAATTTGAGACAGAGGGTGTAGGCAACTCGCTTAAGGAGTTTGGAGAGGAATGGCAGAAGGGAGATGGGGCAATAACTGGAAGGAGCCATGGGGTCAAAGGAGAATATTCAATTATGTATTTAATTAACTCGATTTTTCTGTTTACAAACATTTATATCTGTTTCCCTGTAAGAGCTGAAGTTTCTTATAAACATGGAATATGTCACTAGCTTGTTTATACTTTCCAAGTGCGTTATTTGGCCATAAAAGCAGCATGGCCAAACAGAAAAAGCACGGGTCTGGGAATCAGAGGACCTGGGTTCTAATCCTGGTTCTGCCAATTGCTTGCTGTGTGACCTGGAGAAGTCGCTTAACTTCTCTGGGTCTCAGTTTCCTCAGCTATAAAAGGATTAAATACCTGTTCTCCCTCCTAAACTGTGAGGCCCATATAGGACAGAGGCTATGTCCAATCTGAATAATTTGTTTCCACCCCAGCACTTAGAACAGTGCTTAACATATAGTAAGCACTTAAATATGATAATACTAATAAGAACCAAAAATGCAACCTTCACCTAGTCACTTTCCTCCATCACTGTAAGCACTTAAATATTATTATTATTATTGTAATAATATTTGTTAAATGTTTACTATGTATCAAATATTGCGCTAAAGTGCTGGGGGGTATATACAAGATAATTCAGTTCAGGCACATCCATGTCCAATACGGGGCTCACGTCTAAGTAATGGGGAGAACAGGTATTAATCCCCATTTTATCATGAAGAAATTGAGGCACAGAGAAGTTAAGAGACTTGCCCAGGGTCACACAGAATGCAGGGGGAAGAGTTGGCATTACCGCCCAGGTCCTCTGACTTCCTGGCTCTTTCCGTTAGGCCAGGTATTTTCTGCAACTAGGACTACTCTTTTTCCATTGGACACTTTTGTTTCAACTGGAAGACTTGCCAGAATAAAGAGGAGTAAATTGATGTCAGTTGACAGAAGAGAAGGAAAATACTGGAATAAAAATTACAGAGATCACAGAGTGAAATCCCCCCACACTTTAAAATACACAAACATTCTAGGGTCATTTAACAAAAAGCTTACCAATAGTCAGGAAATCTGTCCTATATTGACAAGTCATTCCAAAGCCAAAATCTCGCCAGAAGCCAGAATCCTTCTTGTGGACCTGCAAATAAAGAAACAGATTTCTTAATTGTCAAGAGAATGAAAGAGGGGGAGAGGACTGCCTATGTGTGAAAATATGTCAAATACAATTTGACTCATCCAACACCTTGTTTCTTCTAATCAGACGGGACAATTTCATAAAATTTGCAGATTTTTTTTTTTTATCAGAGAAAGCATTCTAGAAACCAAACCAAAGATCAAATACAGGTTACCAATTGCTGATCCACTGGTGGTGGCGCATCTTGACTGGCATAAACAATAGCAGGATTGTAAAGGCTAAACACCACAGGATAAAACACTTTTTTGCCTAGGAATAAAAGATAAGGCTTATTAAAGTTTAAAAGTCAATTAACCATTCACATATCATATTCTACCTTTCAGTACTGCCATCAGAATAATACACAGGCCTGGTAGCAGTCAGGGATCTAGCGAATAATGAAGAGGCAAATTCTTGGCCTCCTCTCATTCCCTACGGGACTGACCAGACCTGAATCCAGTCACTGGGAGAGAGCCATAGAAGCTTTCCACTCGGCACTGGCCTCTCAGTCAGGCAGAAGGCACGAGAAGCAGTTAACCTTCCTGGTGCATTCACATTGTTGAGAAAAGTACTACCAAAAATGGGCTTCTGAGAATTGCATCATCAGTAAGATCATTTAAGAAAATACTGCAAGCTGGGCTGCAGTTTACAGAATCAGCATTATGGAAGAGTCGTGGGCACGGGGTAGAACGAAAGCAAGTCATCTAGGCTATGTGTACATGACTGATAGACCGGCTTGTGCAATACTAAGAGTATAGTAAAGGAGAAAAGAGAAGCTGCCTAAAGAAAAAAGCACAAGCCTGGAAGTCAGAAGACCTGGGTTCTGACTCCTACGCCTGCCTGCCGTTTGACTTTGGGCAAGTTACCCGATGCCTCTGTGCCTTTGTTTCCTCATTTGTTACCTGGTGATTCGCTACTTTCTCTCCCTACTTGGACTGTGAACCCTGTGGGACAGGGATTGTGTCTGACCTGAACATCGTGTACCTACCCCAGCTCTTAATATAGTAAAGCTTTATTAATTCTGAGTGATGGAGAGAGGTCAGTGAAGTAAAGGGGGTGCATCTGAATTAATGTGGTTAATTAACCTAATTATGTAAATTTTAAATGCAACTTTATTCCAATATTATGGGGATGAGCCTCCCCGTGTAGGTACCAGATTTAGCCCAACTTCCCTGCTGCCTTTAAGAGTCCGCCTCTTCAAACTCTCTAAGCAGCGTGGCGCAGTGGAAAGAGCACGGGCTTTGGAGTCAGGGCTCATGAGTTCGAATCCCAGCTCTGCCACTTGTCAGCTGTGTGACTGTGGGCAAGTCACTTAACTTCTCTGTGCCTCAGTTCCCTCATCTGTAAAATGGGGATTAAGACTGTGAGCCCCACGTGGGACAACCTGATTCCCCTGTGTTTACACCCAGCGCTTAGAACAGTGCTCTGCACATAGTAAGCGCTTAACAAATACCAACATTAATTATCTACAAGACAGCTGGGTGGATAGAACTTGCTTTCCCTTGATGAGTTTGTTACTCCTGCATCATCCCCTCACTCCCAAAATCTTATTTCCTATCAGAGGCTTTGTTGACCACTGGGTAGACCCAAACTATCATTCTAGATGAAAACTTGTCTTTCTCATGGGTTCGAATCCCGGCTCGGCCGCTTGTCAGCTGTGTGACTGTGCAAGTCACTTAACTTCTCAGTGCCTCAGTTACCTCATCTGTAAAATGAGGATTAAGACTGTGAGCCCCACATGGGACAACCTGATTCCCCTGTCTCTACCCCAGCGCTTAGAACGGTGCTCGGCACATAGTAAGCGCTTAACAAATACCAACATTATTATTATTTGGCAAAACAGAGGATAGAGATGTGCCCTATTTACATATTCACAGATTCTGGATTAATGGCATCTAAACAAATGAGATTTTAGTATATTTCTACTTTTCCACTGAAGCACTGACTTTAAGCTCTATCAGTGGAGTATTATAAATGGAAATATATTTACATTTTCCCCCGAAGACTTTATTCAAGCCATCTCCTTCAGGTGGCTGGCATTCCCTGATGAATCTCTTCTCCAACGTTAGTTGTGGAATTTATTAAGCGCTCTGTGCCAGGCACTGTGTTAAGAGCTTGAGGAGGTACATAATAATCAAACTGAATAGCCCTTTTCCCAGATGGAGCTCATAATCTAAGCTGTAGGTAAGAGCAGGTGTCTTAGCCCCATTTCATGAAGATACAAAGATGTGAAGTGAGTTTCCAAAGATCAAACAGCAGGCCAGTGGCAGAGCTGGGATCAAAATCCAGGCCTCTGGATTCCCCTGGTTCTCTTTCCACTAGGGCCCATCTCTTTCATGTTATACCACTATTTGTCTAATTATTATTATTTTTTTGTTACAGGCACGTTGATTTGCATTTTATTTGTATCTACTCTGCTCTCATCTACTGTATAATCATCCGTTTATATCACTTGTCATCCTCACTACACTGTACGCTCTTTGTGGGCAGGGATCGTGACCACCAACTCTATTGTTCTGTACTCGCCCACCTGCTTAGAACGATGCTCTGCCCACAATAAGCGCTCAATAAATACCATTGCTTGATCACACGGTTTACATTTTTGTAGCTTCTTAAAACCAACAGTACAATCTTCTGCATATGGTAGGTTTCCAGATGGGCAAGAAGCACCTTCAATTTATGTTTCTTTGTATAGTCGCAGGCCCAAGGATAGTTGTCATGCAGTGCCTTCGGTGGGCTAATCAGGGTCTGCTTCCTATTTGTTTTTCATTGATCATCCAGTAACTGTTCAAGGAAATCATCAACGTCAGCCGCTCTACCTACTGTGTGCCAGTCAATGAACTGGGTACCTAGTGCATGCAGAGAGCTGTCTACCATTTGCACAGCCCTGAGCTAGTGCACAACGGTGTGTGGTACACAGCACTGGATACCTGCTGTATGCAGAACACAATGCTGGGATCCTACCATATCCAGATCGCTGTGCTGGGTCCCTACTGTGTGCACAGTTTTGTAGTGGGTGCCTAGTGATTTGTTTTTTGGGGTTTTTTTTTACGGTATTTGTTAAGCACTTACTATGTGCCAGGCACTGTACTACATGATGGGGTAGATAAAAGCTAGTGAAGTTGGACACAGTCCATGTCCCACATGGGGCTCACAGTCTTAATTCCATTTTACAGATGTGGTAACAGGCACAGAGAACCTATGTGACTTGCCCCAGTTCACACAGCAGACAAGTGGTGGAGTTGGGATTAGAATCCAGGTCCTTCTGACTCCCAGGCCCGTGCTCTATAAGTCATATGCATGAATGTTCGCATGTATGTTCATCCCTGAGTGTGAATATGTGAGTGCAGGAGCAGCTGTGAGTATGTATGCATGTGAGGATGCACAAAAGGATGAGAATTTTTGGTTTTTTCCAAGAAGGGAAATAACTCACCACCAATTTACCTTGGCTTTTTGACTTTATATGATCCTTATGCTTTGTTTCACCTCTCCTTATGTGTCTGTTGCCAGTCCCCTCTCCTCCTTTTCATTATTAGATGAGAGCCCACTGTGGGGTCAGAGACTCTGCCCAATCCCCTCCTGCATATCATTTCCCAACACTAAGTACACAGTGCTCTGCACACAGTAAATGGCTTAATGAATACTATGATTATTAGGCATTTTGATGTTTACACATTTACTTCTTTCTGAAACTCACCTGGTTCAGCATTTAAACGGCAGCTGTTTAGGAACTCTTTGGAGAAATATATGTCAACATCACAGAAGAACATTAAGACCTCGCCCTTCTCCCAGGCTCTGGCACCGACATCTAGGCCGCGTCCACGATTGAATTCTTCGTTCAGTGAAACCAGTGTGTAATTGTGAAAGTTTGTTTCACTACGAAGAAAGCATGCACATGTGAAAATAAACCAGAACGTCCACCCTGTTCCATTTTAATCATCTCTTCAAAAGCATTTTCAGTTGATTTACTAATTTTAGTTCAAAAATGTTAATAAAAGCAAGAGAATACCAGAAGAGGTTATTTAATGGAAGAAGTTATTCTACAGGTCTTCCTTTCATTTTCTCTTTCATACTTCACCCTGCAAAAACTCATTTCTATTTTGCCTTGGAGGAGCAATGAAGCGAGCTTAATGAGAAGACTGCTTGTCCTATTCTGATATTACTCTTGTCAGTTTTAATAGCATTTCTGGAAAATTTAATCATGTTAGATAGGAGAGGAGATTATCAGCTTCATTTCTCTTTCAAATATAAAAATAAAAGTAGAGAGGCTAAATTGCCTTGCCACCAAGGTAAGAAGCACTAATGGAAGCCACATTAAACTCCAGTTTTGACATTCATTTTGAGGTCTAAGCACTGTCAGTTAATGCCTAATTTAGATTAATTTAATGTGCTAATCCTGATCACTTCACGAAAGATATGACTCACAGTCTTCAGTTTAGACCTTGCACACCAACCTAACAACAGACTCTAGAATGTTCTTGACATCAGAAAGTCCTTCTTCACCAAAATATACCACTGTGAGGTGAATCCTTTTGTCCTGGTGAATACATATATCCCTACAAAGAGAAAAAGATAGGTATTTTTTTTCCCTCATTCTGAGAAAAATGGTTTGAAATAAAGACATTGATTAAACACTTGTACACACGATGTAGAACAAAATAAACCAAAAGAACTTTCACACAAATACTGACAAAAGCCTCATTAACTATTCTTCCAATATCTGAAAATCAAAATGCTCAAGTTACCTTCAAAACATTTTCATTATAAAAAGGCCTCAGATTTTGGCTGTGAAAAGCAAATCTAATTTAGCATTGTTTAAAACATTAAATTGAACAGTACGCCCAGCTTTCTTATGAGGACTGCAGTCTTGCAAAACCTAGCATTAAGGGAAACGCGAGCTGTAGGACTGAGAAGCAGGATGGGGTAGTGGATAGACCCCGGGCCTGGGAGTCAGAGGATCATGGGTTCTAATACCAGCTCTGCCACTTGTCTGCTGGGTGACCTTGGGCAAGTCACTTCACTCGGCCTCAATTTCTTTTCCTGTAAAATGGGGATTGAGACTGTGAGTAACCCCATTTGGTTGTATCTACCCCAGCACTTAGTACGGTGTCTGGCACATAGTAAATGTTTAACAAATACCATAATGATAATAACAAATGCCATTAAAAAACAAAACAAAGCATCCCAACACTGTGGCCATGTGCACGATTCTTTCTTCCTACATCACATCACACAGTGTCCAAAACAAGTTTCTACTGTCTCTAACAATATTATAGCCAGAACACAGATTGAAAACATGAATTATGGCAAATCTGAGTGGCTTGAACTATGGTATCTGGAATGTTTATTTTGATTGAATTCTGAGAGATTTGTAATTATACACTGCTATACATAAACCGATAAATAAGAATTTCCTCGGTAGTAAGTCTACCAAGTAATAACAGTCATTCCTATGAGACTGCACATCATATGGCACAATGTGGATATGATACATCGAAGAATATGGGAATGTAGTGCCATCATACAGAAGTAGCATGACCTAGTGGAAAGAGCATGGGCCTGGGAGTCAAGAGACCTGGGTTCAGATCTCCACTCTGCCTCTTGCCTTCAACTGTGTGACCTTGGCCAAGTTAACTTAGCTTATTCTTTGTGTGTGTGTGTGTGTGTGTGTGTGTATCTCAGTTTCTTTTTCTGTAAAATAGGGATAAAGCACCTGCTATTCTCAGACTGTGAGCCCCATGAGGGAATGAATCCAGTCTGATTATTTTGAGTTTTCTATAACACAAAATTTTTCAAGACCACAATTACTGCATTATAGCCGAACTGATGTTAAACCCAAACAGAAAAACACTACTAGATCCAGTAGTACAACATTTGTTTATACAGACGGATGAAATTGAGAATGTCAGACAATTCATTCAAGAATTTAAGGAAATCTTCACCTGAAATTTTGCATAAATTGTGCAAATGCCTCAGTTCTGCCCGCAAGGGGGACGATGATATTAATCACTGATTTGGTAATGTCAATAGTTTCACTCCTCACTTTCATGAGAGGTCCGAAGGGTCGGAATAACGTGACGTGTCTGTATTCCATAAGGTCTGTCTTCTTGAAAAATAGCTCATACTGTGTACCTTTATCTCTCTCAGTGCGGTAGTATCCTGAAGAGAAAGAAGTTGATCGAGTTGTTTAGCTTGTGTTTTTTATGCATTAAGGTGTTTCAAAACAGACATGAACACATTTCAAATCTCTCTGCATATGACGCTCTCTATATTTACTAAAGTAAGTTTAAGTACAGTTTAATATGTGACACACTAAGATACAATACTTCTAAAATGAGAAAAAAGTCATTTCACACTGACAAAAATGTCAACCCATTAATCTGTTCAATCACTTAGTATTGGCAGTCCACAATTTGAGACGTTTTTACACCCCATCAACTTTACTACATTAGCCTCTTTTATTGCATTAGCTCCCGGGGCAGAGGAAATGAGGCGGGCTCCCCAGTGAAGCTGTGGAGAAAGTGGAAAACAATTTTAGAGCTGTATCGGGGGAGGAAAAAATGAAGAAAATTTAAAGTGGGGGGTGGGAGGGTGGAGAGGAAGAAACGAGGATGTGGGAAGGACTGGCAGGCAGAGTATATATATCCATTTTAATTCCAATAAGTGTGAGAACCTCTATTATGGAAACTCTCTGATTCAATTTAATTACATTAATATAGTTATAGTACTCATCTACAGTTGAGTTCACAATTCTGGGTAACCTTGGTTGGTAAGAATAAGGTATCTGACCTAGGTTCTGACCATCCGCCATTTTCAACATGGCTCCAATTAGAAAATTGGTTCTGATTTACATTTTGATTTACAACACAGTTTTTAGGAACCAATACTAACTCCAAGGACTCACTAAATCTTAAAATGTACTTTGAAGTTCTGAAACTGACTTACCATGTTAGTACAATCACTCATCCTATCCCAACTGGATTACTGCATTAGCATGCTTTCTGACCTCCCAAACCTTCTGTCTCTCCCAACTTCAGTCTACACTTCACTCTGCTGCTCAGATTATCTTTCTACAGAAACGTCTGGGCATGTCACCTCCCACCTCAAGAGTCTCCAACAGTTGCCTAGCAACCTCCATTATCAAACAAAAACTCCTCATTCTTGGCTTCAAAGCTCTCCATCAACTTTGCCTCCTCCTACCTCATCTCCCTTCTCTCCTTCTCCATCCCAGCCCACACACTCCGCTCCTCTGGTGCTAATCTTCTCACTGTGCCTCATTCTTGCCTGTCCCGCCGTAGGCCCACATCCTACCTCTGGTCTGGAACACCCTCCCTTCTCAAATCTACCAATCACACTCCCCCTACTCCCTTCAGAGCCCTACTGAGGGCTAGCTTACATCCTCCAAAAGGCCTTCCCAGACCAAGACCCCTTATCCTCAGCTTACCCTCATCTCTGAGTCGCCCTGACTCACTCCCTTTGCTCTACCCCCTTCCCTGCCCCACAGCACTTGTGTATATATTTACATAGCTATAATTCTATGTATCCTGATGCCTGTTTACTTGCTTTAATGTCTGTCTCCCAACTTCTAGACTGTAAGCCCAGTGTGGGCAGGTATCGTCTCTCTATTGCTGAACTGTACTTTCCAAGTGCTTAGTACAGAGCTCTGTGCACAGTAAGCGCTCAATAAATACGACTGAATGAGTGAATACTAAAAATTTGACTATGAGTGTGCTAACTATATTTTGTATGGAGATAGCAGCTAAATACTCCAAGAAAAATGTTTCCAGAAATACAAAACTCTGAAATAAAGTCAGAAGTTCAATTAGAGCATTTCCCATATAAGCAACAAACTAGAGGAAAGATGTGCTATTTACCAGAACCAAGGAGCTCAAAGTGGACTATTATCTCATTAATCCTCAAAGTATTCCTGTAAAGCAAAAAGTGCTTAATCTTGATCTAGAAATATTGCTATAGTTCACTGCATTAGCAGTTGAAAAACTATATCAAGTGTACAAATTAGCCATCTTAGATATTGGTTTAAGAGGCTAAAACAGCAGGCACTTTCTAGTCATGTCAGAAGAGAGTTCTGTATTCTCAAATAATCTAAGAGGTAGTAATATCTTCTGGAAGGAAAGCCCAAGGAGGGACAGAAAACATCGATGGGAGTAATTCTAAACAAAAATAAAACCAGGCAATATTCATTCATTCATTCAATCGAATTTATCGAGCACTTACTGTGTGCAAAGCACCGTACTAAGTGCTTGGAAAGTACAATTCGGCAACAGAGTTCAAACTTGACTACCTCTAAAGGGAAGGCACACGGCCATAGAGAAGCACAGAGAATAATAATAACTGTGGCATTTGTTAAGTGCTTACTATGTGCCAGGCACGTACTAAGCCCTGGGGTGGATACAAGCAAATCGGGTTGGACACGGTCCCCGTCCCACAAAGGGCTCACCGTTTCAATCCCCATTTTACAGATGAGGTAAATGAGGCACAGAAAAGTGAAGTGACTTACCCAAGGTCACACAGCAAACAAGTGGCAGAGCGGGGATTAGAACCCATGACCTTCTGACTCCTAGGCCCGTGCTCTATCTACTATGCCACCGTGGTCTAACGGGAAGAACATAGGGCTGGGAGTCAGAGGACCTGGTTTTAATCCTGGCTCTGCTGCTTGCCTACTGTGTGACCCTAGGCAGGTTGCTTCACTGTGCCTCAGTTTCCTCATCTGTAAAAAGGGGATTGATACCTGTTCTCTGTCCTACTTAGACTGGGAGCCTCATGTGGGACAGGCACTGTGTCTTATTACCTTAGACACATTATCTGTGTCTTATTACTGTACTAGCACACAGTAAGCACTTAAACACCATCACAGTGAAAGGTGCCAAATTTTTCCAGTAGCAGTTGTATACACTAACAGCAAATTGTAGGGTGGTAGGGGAGATCAACCATAATAGGTCATATGTCTTCCTAAAAATGTAATTTTAAAGTGAGCCCAAGATTAGTGTTTCTCACAATGTGATCTCAGACGTGTGGTCCACGGTGCCATGACTCAGAGTCTAACTTCAAGGGATAGTACTCCGTGACTAAAAGGAACTTGCAGAGAGCTTCCAGTAGTACTTTTAGAAGAGGGGTAAACAATCAGATGAGTTGTCTGGGATTCCAGGAAAATCCCAGTAAAATGGGGTGGGTTGCGTCTGGTTTTGAGTGGCCCCTGGCTGGCTCAATGCTTGCAGCAATTGAGAAGAGTACAGAGGATAGAAGTTGAGAAGCTTCTGCTTCTAGAATCTTGCTCCTTGCTGTATCAGGAGTTTCTGGAACAAATTTCAGTGGGCGTGGCTTCTGCTGCCAGGTTAGCCCTTGGGAAGCAGCTGGGAAAACAGGATTTGGCAAATATCTGGCTATTTGATCAATTTTAATAGCAAATAAAATTCTGGCTAAAAAAAATCACACAGAAGGGATTCACATTGGCTAAGTGTCTATACTGATCTTAAGTAATTACTAATCTCCACTTTTGTGCCAAACAGACAGGACTAAGTTTGAATGTAACTGGCAAAAATAAGAAGGGCTGGCTGAGTTCTGAAACAGTTTGCAGGTTTTAATGAGCTTTATCCTAAGAGCCATGTCTATGCTTCTTTTTATTCACCTTGGTAGAAAACTGTCCCTATACCAAATTGGCACATTTTTCCTGAATGAATTCTTATGAGACCTATTTTTGCCAAGATTACACATAGCATAATTGTAGCTTAATCATCTCAACTCGTATGATCCCCAAATCTACTTCTACATCCCTGACTTCTCTTCTCTGCACTCTCACATCTCCTCCTGCCTTCAGATCATCGATGTCCCATCAACTCCTCAAATTTAACATGTCCAAAATCAAAACCTGCCCAAACCCTGTCCTTCCCCATCTCTCATCACTGTAGACAATTCCACTATCTCCCATCTCACAAGCCCCTAACCTTGGAATTATCTTTGACTCATCTCTCAATCAACCCACATATTCAATCTGTTCCCAAATCATGTCACTTCTACCTTCAAGCACTACTAAAATCTGCCTCCAAACTGTTACTATGCTGTTCCAGGCACTTATCCTAGCTCGCCTTGACTACGGCATCCGCCTTCTCACTGACCTCCCTGCCTCCTGTCTCTCCTCACTCAAGTCCAGACTTCACTCTGCTGCCCAGATCATTTTTCTAAAGAAACATTCAGTCCTTCAGTCGCCCCACTCCTCAAAATGTTGGTATTTGTTAAGCACTTACTATGTGCAGAGCACTGTTCTCAGCGCTGGGGTAGATACAGGGTAATCAGGTTGTCCCATGTGAGGCTCACAGTTAATCCCCATTTTACCGATGAAGTAACTGAGGCACAGAGAAGTTAAGTGACTTGCCCACAGTCACACAGCTGACAAGTGGCAGAGCCGGAATTCGAATTCATGATCTCTGACTCCCAAGCCTGGGCTCCTTCCACTGAGCCACGCTGCTCACTTCAGTGATTTCCTACTCCAACCCAGCCCACAGATTTCACTCCTCCAAAGCCAGCCTACTCACTATACCTTCATCTCATCTATCTCGCTGCTGACCCCCTTGACCACAACCTCCTTCTGGCCTGGCACTCCCTCCCCTTTCATATGTGACAAACTACCTCTACATCTTCAAAGCCTTATTAATATCTCATTTCCTCAAAGAGGCCTTCCCGACTAAGCCCTCATTCCCCCTACTCCTTCTCCCTTCTGTGTCATTTTTGCAATTGATTTTCACCCCACCTTCAGCCGCCCAGCACTTAGGTATATATCACTTATGTATATATCTGTAATTTATTTTAATGTCTGTCTTCCCCTCTAGCCCGTGAGCAGATCTCCTAGTGTGATGGGAACATATTTACCAATGCTGTTGTATTGTACTCTCCCAAGCAGGTAGTACAGTGCTCTGCATGCACCGTAAGTTCTTGATAAATGCCACTGATTGATCCCTTCTAACAAACCCTTCTAGGGAGCAGAAGGGTTTACCAGAAACTGCAAAGACACAGAAATCAACAATTCATCAGCCCAAGTAATAAAAATTGTCTCAGGTGATGTCTCTTCCACCTCTCCCTCAATGCTCTTCAGCCCTGTCTGCCATCCTGGGTGATCCCAAGAAGGACCCCACATTCCCATCTTCCCACTCTTTTCTGCATCACCCTAACCTGCTCCCTTTATTCACCCCCAACCCAGAGCCACAGCACTTATGTACACATCTGTAATTCATTTATTTAGAGTGATGTCTGTCTCCCCCTCTGAACTCTTAGATCACTGTGGGCAGGGAGGGTGTCTGTTATAACGGTCTCTCCTAAGTGCTTAGTACAACCCGATAAATGATCGATTGATTCCAGGGTGACAGGTGAGGGGAAAGAGCTGTCAATAACACTTGTCATTCAAAAGAAACCCAGGCCAATCCGAGAGCCCAAATGAGGATGATGCCTCTCATCAGTCTAACCTAGCAGTTTCTAAAGGAAAATGAACCCAATCAAATGAGAGGGAAAAAGTGAACCACACACACCACATACTAGTAACTAGTGCCCAATTCACTGGCTTGAAAAAAAGACAAACAATTCTACAGCTAAAACAGGAGGGATCCTCTAAGTTGCATCCCCCTCCCATCCCTGGTCTGCCTTACATCAACAATATAGAATTTCCTCCACAGAAGAGGACAAAGGCATTGATGACTGGGTAACAATTGTGTAGGCTCTTCTCCTAAAATATGTGGGCGTTTTCTCGAAGAGCCTCCGATTAAGAAAATCTCATACTGAAGTACTTCTGCCTTGACCAGACTGATGCCACATGTGCAAGGAACTGTTTCTTCCAACATCATTCCGACCGCATTCGATCAAGATGGTCATTGTCGGGATAAAAGCCCCACATTCTGCAATTAGCATTTTATTTGAAACATGTGGAGAAAACATGTTACATAACTGAGCATCGTAGTATAAGATGGATACCTCTGCTGATAAAATACATTACATCACTCATGTATCTTCTAATGAAAATTGTGATCCTCTTTTAAGATCAACAGTAAGTAACTTGTTCCTCCCTTAGAAAGGAAGCAGTCAAAATTCAAGGTTTCCCTTTAGAACGAAATCTGAAAATCTAAAAATTTTATGTGGGAAGTAAATGGAAACAATACTAGAAGAATCTAGAATTTGAAAACCGTTTCTACACTTGAGCTATAAAAAAGTATTTCCTAGTGGATAGAGCGGGGGCTGGGAGTCAGAAGGACCTGGGTTCTAATCCCAGCTTCATCACTTGTTGGCTGTGTGACCTTGAGCAAGTTACTTAACTTCTCTGCACCTCAGTTACCTACACTCTAACAACTCCTTTAGTGAGTCTCAACCTCCTCACCTCCAATTCTATCCCTGACCCCCTCCAATCTGGCTTCTGTCCCCTTCATTCCACAGAAATCCCCCTCTCAATGGTCTTAAATAACCTCTGCTTCATTCTAATCTTCCTCAACCTCTCAGCTTCTCCTGGAAATATTAACCCAACCTCATCTTCACCGACAATGTCCTCTCCCATTTCTCCTCCTCTCTGGCTAATCATTCTCAGTCTCTTTCACGGGCTCCTCCTCTGCTTCCCTCTCCCTAACTGTGGGTGTCCCTCAAGGTTCAGTTCTGGGTCCCTTCTATTCTCCATTAACATTCACTCCCCTGGAGAACTCATTCGCTCCCATGGCCTCAACTATTACCTGTATGCAGATGATTCCCTAATCTACATCTCCAGCCCTGATCTCTCTCCCTCTCTGCAGTCTCATATTTCCTCCTGCCTTCAAAACATCTCTACTTGGATGTCCTGCTGTCACCTCAAAGTGCCCAAAACAGAAATCCTATTCTTCCCAGCCAAACCCTGTCCTCCCCTTGACTTGCCCATCACTGGAGATGGAACCACCATCCCTCTCTCACAAGCTGTAACCTTGGCCTTATCCTTGACTTCTCTCTCACTCAACCTACCTATTCAAACGTTAAATCCTGTCGGTTCAACCTTCACAACATCGCTATATTCTATAACTCTATTCCTCTCCATCCAACTACCACGTTACTCCGAGCACTTATCCTAACCTGCTTTAATTACTGTATCAGCCTCCTTGCCGACCTCCCTACCTCCCCATCTCTCTCCATTCTAGTTCATACTTCAGTCTCCTGCCTGGATCCTTATTCTACTAAAACGTTCATTCCACGTTTCCCCAATCCTCAAGAACATCCAGTGGTTTCCCATCCAGATCAAACAGAAACTCTGTACCCTCGGCTTTAAAGCACTCGATCAGTTTGCCTCCTCCTACAGCACCTCACTACTCTACCACTACAACCCACACACTTCGCTCCTCTAATGCCAACCTACTCGATGCACCTCTCTCTTGTTTATCTCGTCACCGACCTCACGCCCACATCCCGCCTCTGGTCTGGAAGGCCCTCCCTTTTCATATCCCACAGACAATTTTGGATATCCCTACCTTTAAAGCCTTAACACATCTCCTGCAAGAGGCCTTCCCTAAGTCCCCATATCTTCTTTTCCCACTCCCTTCTACATCACCCTAACATACTCCTTTTATTCCCCACTCTCTCCCCCGCTCCACAGCACTTGTGTAAATATCCATAATTTACTCATTTATATCAATGTCTGTCTACTCCTCCAGACTATAAGCTGAGGGCAGGAATAGTTTCTGTAATATTTTGTTGTACTCTTCCAAGCGTTTAGTACACTGCCCTACACGCACTAAGTGTGCAATAAATGATCGATTTGAAAATGGGGATTAAGTCCGTGGGCCACAAGTTTTTAATAAAAAGCAGGTTTTCTTCTTTACCCAATTAATTATTATTGCTCTGTATTTCAGCAGACTAAAATTTCATTTTAGGACAATCTCTTAAGGTACATCAACTTCATTTTTTACTACAAATGCACCTGATATTCAACTGAAAAAAATCACTTTCACTAATATTCTAAGTAATTTTTTTAAAATTCAGTAAACACATTGAAATATTTAGACCATTTTATACAAGGACATGGATTGCCGGATCACTGAGCTGGTCAGGATCTCTGGTTTCCCTCCACGATCCCCTGTGCTGTGGGCTCCACGCCCTCCTCTGTAAGTCTGTCCCTGGGCTAATCATTCCAATAATTAAGTTCTTAGGTTCAACTGAACTCTCCTTTACTTTAATCCCATTTCCTTTTACTCAGGCTTCAGAAGTCATGTGGGAATAATTGGTCAGAATTTTCCATACCTCTTAGATTATGAGCTTTATGCAGGTCAGGAACTGTGTCTGACCTGGTTACCTTGACTCTGCCTACCACTTGGCACAGGCATTTAAGAGGTTCTCAATACAAGTATTACGCATACTCTCTCATGCTTTTAAGAGCACGCACCTGACACGCAAACATAGTTACAAAGGGTTAGAACCAAGTTTCTAAAGGAAGGGCTCTTACTGACTTCTAATTACAGAGGATTTTTTCAAAGGAGGTGGGTGAACAAGAGCAATAATGAAAAAATCGTTAAGAAATTATCCTTAGAAGCTAGTGCATAAGAAAGCGAATTGTGATGATTCATTCATAAGTGAGATTGGACAATACCTTCCACGAAATCATTTTCACTGAATATGTGTTTCTCCCCATTTGGGCCATCATCGTCCTCCTGTTCATCTTCTTCATCAGGATTATTGAGAACTTCTAAGCCAGCCTCAATAACTTCCACCAACTCGTCTCTTTTGTCTTTCCGGACAGGTTTTTCCTCTGGGTGACGCGTGAGGCCCATCTCCAGCTGGAACACTTTCATTAATGTAAAACTTTCAAAGGGGATGACGCCATATTCGCTGGGGAGCTTGGCTCCTGTGCCTACCTCAGCTTTGTCAATTTGGGAGTGAAGAAATTCTAGGAGATCACTGGGTACTTGGTCTTTGGTGCCTTGGTAGCCCATGCCATTGGTTCTTGGACTCTTTTTTTCTTGTAATAATCTCATTTTTTCACTCATCTCTTGCAGCTCTTGCTTTAACTGGGCAATCTGGCGCTTCAGGCTGGTAGCCCGAGTTTGATATTGTTCTTCCTGCTCCTGAAGGAGCGCTTGATAATACTCTTTCCCATAATTCTCCCCAATACCGGGGAGAGATGAGTTTCCGTCTGTCTGTGGAGCACATTCAAGAAGGTACATAAATAGCAGCAAGCTGAAGAGTACAGCAAGGCCCACCAACAGCCATCGGGTTCTGGCTTGAAGCATTAAACCTCTTCTGGGCATTCTTATCGGCGTTTAGTTTCTCAATCCCATAAAAGACCTTCTTGTTCATACCTTTACCAAAGCATATTAGTCAAGGGCTTTAAAAGAGCATCATGATTCTTTCTTGTTTGAGATGCCAACGCCAGTTTTGTTGAAATGTGAAAACTTATCTTATCTTTCTGCATTAGTCTTGGCTATGTGCAGATACGGTGACTCTGCATTTGTCTTGATTAGATGCGGAGATGGTGAAAATATTAACATTTTCTGTACTCTGACCACAATGTCCATGATGAATAGCAGCAATCGGGGCTACTCAGTCAGATGAAATCCATTTGTGGGGTGGTGATCTGTCTAAAAGAAAAACAGAACAATCAGGCTTTAGGTTTGCAAAGACAGTACGTGAAGAGCAGTAAAATAATTTAAGAAATTTCAAACACGACTTGATGTTTACTCAGCGCCCAAAGCTGTAAGGAGAAAGCAGTAAAATAAAGTACTCTACAAGTGTTGAGCTTCTGAAAAATATTTTCATTATGAGCTCATTTAGAGGACATTCTACACCTGGGTAATAGTTTCTAAATGGGCAAGTCTATTTTCCCCCAGCACTTGTGAAATAAAGTATCTTATTCCATTTGGCATCTATAGTTCAAGCCAGCAAATTAAAGACACCCTAAAATTAAATTTTAAAAAATTTATATTATAACTACAAAGGACTCAGACATCTGGAAAGCCCATTAAGGAAGCTAACATTCAAAGACCCAGACATGATTACTGAGGTTTTTGGGGGTTTTTTTAGTTATAAGATCACACAGTTCTTTCCACTGAGTTACACGGCAACAATTTCCTTCTGAAGAGGCAAGTCAAGTTTTCAACCAAGTACTTGTGATAGTTTCCATATTAATTTTTTCCATTATGTCTAAAATACAACTTAATGCTTTTCCCATCCTGTATTTCCAAGTTATTTTCTTTTAGGGTGGATCACTACTTCACAACCAGTGGTACACTAGGATAGGTTCTCCCCATTACGAGGTGTCATAATTAAAAATGAACAGCTGTGTACACACAGACAGAGATACAAGCACACCGACCCAAAAACTCGATTCTTTAATATAAAGGCTTTTACTACTCAAGTCTTCTTTGACCCTATAACTTCATTTTAGGTCTCTCTTGCTGCGAATATCAGCTATTTTCCCATCACACTACAGGGTCTCTGGGAAGGTCATGTATCAAATAAGTAGTACTCTCAGAGGGGATAAAAAGGATGAAATGAAGTAGGGTGATCAAACTGATAAAACTACACTTGCTAGGAGGTGCATGGATTTTCACTGCAAAATAATTTGTGTTCTTTAGGGAAAGAGAGGGCTGGGTTGAGGAAGGGAAGTATAAGGAGATGTACCCAGGATATCTCTGCCACTAGAGATCCTGCCCTTGAAGGGTGAAGATGAGCTCACCCATGAGGAATGGGGAGATACGGAATATGAATATATTCATATTCACTACCTGGGTGAGGAACAAAGTCCCTGCTTTCTCGGCAGCTCCAGGAATTCTGCTAACTAGGCAGTTCATAGACCAACAATGTCAAGATAAATGAGGAAGAAGAAAATCAAGTTAAAAACAGCTGGCACTTGTATATCCTCCAGGAGGCTGTCAGATAGTATGGTGGCAAAGTGGCATTTTATTCAGTTGAGAGATCTGGACTCAGACAAATGACACATCCTGCTCTTACAGGAGTCCCATCAGCATAATTTACATGTCATGCTTAACATCAAGTCGACAAACAATGAAGACGCAATTAAATCTGTCTATTTGCATCAAAGCTCATCTTAGTAGTAAAGCTTCTCTGAGTGGGATAAGTGAAACAAAAGGTTTACTATCAACCTTTTGCTCTTTTGTTTTGCTGTCTGTCTCCCCCTTTTAGGCTGTGAGCCCGTTGTTGGGCAGTGACCGTCTCTATCTGTTGCCGAATTGTACATTCCAGGCGCTTAGTACAGTGCTCTGCACAGAGTAAGCGCTCAATAAATACAATTGAATGAATGAATGATCCCCAAATAAATGCTACAGAATAGATGAAGCTAAAAACAACAGTGGTCAGAGCTAAGGATTTAAGAATACAATAAAAGGGTGCCAGAAAACGTGCCAACAACGGTCTGGCTTGGTGCACTGCAAAAATGGCTTTCTGAGCAGGAGCTTCAGTAGGTTTGGGAGACAGAAAAAAATAAAGATAGCACCGTGCACTACAAATACGGAACAAGACAGCAAAATGTGAGATTTTTGTGAATGCACAGGGTGGTTGTATAGTCAACCACTATAGTCATCCCTAAGAAAATTTCAACAACATAAGTATCTTCTTGTGTAGTTAATATTTATGGACTTTGATATTCACCTTTATTCCAGTTTGACAGCGCTTATGTACATAACCGTCTGTAATTTATTTTAATGACTATCTCCCCCTCTAGTCTGTGATCTCCTTTAGGGCAAGGATTGTCTATATCTAGTCTTTTGTATTGTACTCTCCCATGTGCTTAGTACAGTGCTCTGCACACGGTAAATACCATTAAGACACTGTTTACCCAGGACAAGGGTAGCTGTCCTTTGAATTTAAAGAAAACACAGATATGTCTAAACATGTTCCCAACGGAGCTCTTCATCTTCCCCTTGCCAAACCCTGTTCTCCCCATGACTTTCCCATCACTGTAGACCACACACCACCATCCTCCCTGTCACACAAGTCCCTAACCTTGGCATTTATCCTCGATTCATCTTCTCATTCAATTTACAGTTTCAATCTGCCACAAAATCCTGTTAGTTCTACCTTCACAACATCTTCAGAATCTGTCCTTTCCTCTCCATCCAAACTGCCTCCATGCGGATCCAAGCACTCATTTTCCACCTTGACTACTGCATTAGCCTCCCTGCCTCCCGTCTCTCCCCCTCCAGTCCAAATTTTACTCTGCTTCCCGGATCATTTTTCTGAAAAAACATTCAGTCCACCTCTCCCCATTCCGCAAACAACCCCAATGTTTGCCCATCCACTTCTGCATCCAACAGAAACTCCTTACCATCATCTTGAAGGCACTCGATCACCTCCCTGCTGCCGGGCCCCACCCCGCCACTAATCTCTGTTCTCCTACAATCCAAACCGCACACTCTACACTTCTAACACCAACCTACTTTCATGGCTCCGTAGAAAGAGCACAGGCTTGGGAGTCGGAGGTCAGGGGTTCGAATCCCAGCTCCGCCGCTTGTCAGCTGTGTGGCTTTGGGCAAGTCACTTAACTTCTCTGTGCCTCAGTTACTTCATCTGTAAAATGGGAATTAAGACTGTGAGCCCTACGTGGGACAACCTGATAACCTCGTATCCTCCCCGGCACTTAGAACAGGGCTCTGCACATAGTAAGCGCTTAACAAATGCCATAATCATTACTCTCTGCCCTCAATCTCATCCATCTCACCACTGACCCCTTGCCCACACTCCCTTGGGCCTGGAATTCTCTACCCCTTCATATCAGATGGGCCACCACTCTCCACCTTCAAAACCCTTCTACAAATCACATATCCTCCAAGAGACCTTACCAGACTAAACTTTCTAGTTCCCCATCTGACGTCCCATCTCTAGACTGTAAGTTCACTGTGAGCGGGGAATGTCTCTTTATTGCTGTATTGTACTCTTCCAAGTGCTTAGTACAGCACTCTGCACATGGTAAGCGCTCAATACATATGACTGAGTGAACTATAAACTTGGCTATGTAATCGACCATACTGAGCGCTTCCTGTGTGCAGTTGCACTGTACTAAGCCACCTTAGAAATACAATATAAATGAATTAATAATAATAATAATGTTGGTATTTGTTATGCGCTATGTGCAGAGCACTGTTCTAAGCGCTGGGGGAGACACGGGGAAATCAGGTTGCCCCACATGGGGCTCACAGTCTTAATCCCCATTTTACAGATGAGGTAACTGAGGCCCAGAGAAGTTAAGTGACTTGCCCACAGTCACAGAGCTGACAAGTGGCAGAGCTGGGATTCGAACTCATGACCTCTGACTCCAAAGCCCATGCTCTTTCCACTGAGCCACGCTGCTTCTCTGGTATTGGTAGACATGTTCCCTGCCCACCACGAGCTTACATTCTAGAGGGGAATGGCTGTGTATCCTTATAGCATTTTGATACTCACCCCAGCCCCACAATATATATTCAAAGATTTTTACACTATAATCTATTTTAGTGTCTGTCGCCCTCATTAAGTTGTAGGCTCTCTGTGTGCGGGGCTCGCATCTACCAACTCTTAGACTGTGCTTTCCCAAGTCCTTAATACAGTGCTCTGCACAGAATAAGCACTCAGTAAATACCACTGACTGAGTGATTTCCATGTATCTACCCACAAGTTTCATAGGCTATGTCTCTTCTAACTCTTTCCACAACTTTGGAGAAGAGCCTGTGGAAAACAGGGCAGAAGATCTTCAACAAAGGGATCCTTTAAAATATACGAGTCCCAGGTACTCAGGTTCAATGCCACTAACACAGTTACCTACTTGGCTGCAGCTTCTAATTTCCTTGGAGCATAAAAAAATGGAAGTCTTTTACGGAGTGTGTTCCCAAGGTTCAAACAAAATAAGCCCCACCAAACGTCGTCGGCTGTTAGCATTATGCACCAAATATCACCCAAGGAGCCTCTAGGAGTTAATACACTTCCCCAAATGCTTAACTTACTTTCTTATAGTGTACCGCTCACTGCTTTATCACCTAGCATCATTTGTAAGTACTAAGAAATATTAGGCTACCACATGGTTTCACTGGCTTTTAGATACTGACCAGTTAAGGTAATGGCAAAATATTTAAGATAGGCCCAAAATGAAGTAGCCCGCATTCTTTCAAAGTCACCTCAAGATGATGCTCTTTGAATATATATGGTTATATATAAATACAAACTCCTTGAACTTTCCCTCAGATTTATAGCACTGTTCATAAAATCACAAGCCTACTCCTCCACAGGAAGTTACTTAAAGTCAAGAAATGAGAGAAATTTTATGGAATTTCATACTACACTTTGAAATTTCATACTACACTTTGAAATTTCATACAGCACTTTGAAATTTCATAATACACTATCAAGATACAGCTTTAACAATTAGGAATAGCCCAAAATGCCACAGGAATGAAGCCATTTTTTTCAATATAGAGGATAATTATTAGAGTATATGCTAACAATATGCATTTTAAATATAAGAGGTATGAACATGAATCAAATGCACACTGAATTCTACAACTGCGTTAAATGATAGACTATGTTTAATCACTAGTTCCCACTCCTATTTTACAGCACTACACATTCAATGAGGCTTAATTAACTGTAATTTCATTTTCTTTTGTGGCAAAATTTATCTTAACATTCTAATTTGAAAAACAAAAAACAAGCAAAACAGAGAAAGATCATTAAAATCCACATTGATGCAAGAAAGCTTACTGGAAAAATATCCGGAATTTTGCCAAGTAAAAATGTTGAAATATACTCAACATTTTTACTTGGCAAAATCTTAATCAGCGTGGCTCAGTGGAAAGAGCTTGGGCTTTGGAGTCAGAGATCATGGGTTCGACTCCCGGCTCTGCCACCTGTCACCTGTGTGACTGTGGGCAAGTCACTTCACTTCTCCGTGCCTCAGTTACCTCATCTGGAAAATGGGGATTAAGACTGTGAGCCTCACGTGGGACAACCTGATTACCCTGTATCTACCCCAGCGCTTAGAACAGTGCTTGGCACATAGTAAGCGCTTAACAAATACCAACATTATTACTCGGCTCTGTTCTAACTCATGCTTTCACTACATATATTGGCTAGAGGGCTCTTAGGTCAGTAGGAGGTCCGCAACCAACACAGGAACCCCTTCAGACAAAGTGAATCACAGTGTCAGAAGAAACTGCTTGTGCACCTGCATGCAGCATAAGAACAGGTGAGCATTATGGCATGAGTTTTTCTTCATGTAGGGTTTTGCAAGAATGCAACCCCTGCATTGATGGAAAACTGGATGGGGGGGGGGGGAACTAGGACTGATGTTTCATGTCTAGTAAATATTTGCGTGCACACGCGCACATATATATAAGAAGGGGGAGAAAATGTAATAAATCACATTCCTCCTGTTATTTCTAAACCTTGCAAGTTACAATTCATCTCAGGTATTTTGATAGGATAAAATACCAAATCACTCTAAAGGTTGAAGAAAAGCCATCCATATTATAGTTTTATATAATATTTTGGGGGAGTTTGGGGGATGTACAATAAACCCATCAAGGAACCTTATAAAAAAATTTCAAATTACAAAAGTTAATGGTAACAGAGTTACTTGATATTACTATGTTGTAACACCACTAGAACCCAACCTAAGTGAAGTTTAAATGTTTTTTCTCAGCTGGGACTGAAAATGAATGATAAATAGAGATTTCCATGAGCTCTTAATTCACTTTTAGGTACTATTTAAGGTTGTACACAATCACCCAGAAATTACTTTTTAAGACTATCAAAGGCAGGGCAGAGTATGGGCAAAAAGGTGAGCTTTTCAACTCATCTTTCCAATTTGCCTCAAACTAGGCCTCAGTTAGTTCCACCTACCATTATCGCCAGCTAGTTCATTCTGAGTGTTGGACCAAGATAGCCTGCTTATTTTAGCCATGTTATTAGCCATACAACCATCATTTTTAATGAAAGCCAACCAATAAAAAACAATCAGTAACTGAGAATAGTTACCTGATTATGTTCCATATACCACAGTACTTAGTACCGTGTTTGGCACATTACAGCTTGACAAATACCACAATTATTAAGATACGGTGTCTACCCTTAAAGAACTTCGGGTTAGACTCTTCTTTATGAACCATTTTCTCAACACAACATCATGACTAAACACAGTGTTACTATTTTTTTTCTTGTTAGGTTCACCTTATCCCAAACGCTTTGTAGACCAGATCCTGCTCTAGCTAGTTTCCAGCTTTCCATGACTAATATTTGGGATGTCCTTATGTGTACACAGTGGAGGATACTAGCAAAAACACATAAGCTGACCTAGATAGAAAATTGAGACAGTCAGAGCCAGTGCCCCAGTATATCTGAAATCTACCAGGAGCTTACTTGAAGACTTTGAGAAACAGTGTGGCCTCTTGGAAAAACCACCGGCCTAAATTCAAAGCTTCTGGGTTCTAACCCCGGTTCCGCTTGTCCGCTGGGTGACCCTGCACAAATCATTTGACTTCTCTGTGCCTCAGTAACCTCATCTGTAAAAGGGGGATTGAGACTTGTGAGCCCCACATGGGACATGGACTGTATCCAACCTGATCATTTTTTTTTTTTTTTAATCTACTCTAGCTCTTGGTATAGTGCCTAGCACATAGTAAGGGCTTAACAAAGTGCTTAACTCTTGAACGAGTCAGCCAACAATGTGGGCCTCTCCCTCCGGCGTTTGCTTAAAAAGCTCAATGGAGAGGCCTCGCAGGACAAAGGAGTGGGAAACTGCCCCCAAACGAAATATTCTCTGGTAGAAACAGATTCGCCCCTACCTCTTGGGATGGAAGGACTTGCTTTCACTTTGCCGCTCCTGGAAGTGCTTTCTTGCAACCCCAAGAGCCCTGGAAGAGCTCAGAGAGTGCAACATAATCTTATAAATTCTTCCTAGGAAGCAGGGAAATATTACAAGTATTAACAAGAGTACACTCGGAGCTAGAAACAGAGCACAGAGAGTGCGACATAGTCATATAAATTCTTCCTAAAATGCAGGGAAGTATTAGAAAAGGCCCACTTGGAGCTAGACAAAAATACTCAGATCATCAATTAAGCTCTTCATCTTCTTAAGTACTTCTTAGTTCCAGTTACCTGTCATAGAATCCTCAGAATATTTTTTTTAAACATGCTGTCTACCTTAAATGTTATTAAACATTTCACTGCCACATATTACTGGCAGGAATTTTTGCCAATGCCTGTCAAAACATCTTAATTCTACACCTGCTTTTCGTAATATAAATGTCTTCAACCTACATCTTTCTTGGCACCAACTCTGCCTTCCTTCCAATCGTACGTATGACTATTTTTTAAAATACTGTAATGATAAAACTGAAATACTTCATTAAAACCTTTGAGCTGTTTAAAAACATAACAACTTTATGGGTATGCTATTAAGTCAAAACAAAGGTCTGCCGGAAAATAAATATGTTTTGCTAGTTAAATGCAATAATACTACAAAAGTTCCCCAAGAACTAACGGTTTATACCCTTGAGAAGCAGTGTGTCCGAGTGCAGAGAGCGTGGGCCTGGGAGTCAGAAGGACTTGAGTTCTATTTCTGCCTCTGCCAACTGCTTGCTGCATGATCTTGAATAAGTCACTTCAATTCTCTGTGCCTCAGTTTCCTAAACTGTAAAATAGGGATGAAATACCTGTTCTCCATCCTACTTAGTCTGTGGGCCCCACGTGGGACAGGGACTGTATCTGACTTGATTAAACTCTAATAATAATAATAATAATAATAATGTTGGTATTTGTTAAGCGCTTACTATGTGCAGAGCACTGTTCTAAGCGCTGGGGTAGACACAGGGGAACCAGGTTGTCCCACGTGCGGCTCACAGTCTTAATCCCCATTTTAATAATAATAATAATGTTGGTATTTGTTAAGCCCTTACTATGTGCCGAGCACCGTTCTAAGCGCTGGGGTAGACATAGGGGAATCAGGTTGTCCCACGTGGGGCTCACAGTCTTAATCCCCATTTTACAGATGAGGTAACTGAGGCACCGAGAAGTTAAGTGACCTGCCCAAAGTCACACAGCTGACAAGTGGTCGAGCCAGGATTCAAACCCATGACCTATGACTCCAAAGCCCGTGCTCTTTCCACTGAGCCACGCTGCTTCCTACCCCAGCACCTAGAACAGGGTTTGACACACAGAAAGCGCAGAACAAATGCCATTAAAAAAATTCAATTACACTAATAGGAGCAAATGTACTTATTTTAAAAAGCCTTACATCTGGGGCTGGCTTCGTATCAAATTCTTAACCTGCCATTTCTGGAAGTGGTTTCCTTTTTCTTCAAAAATACGCTTCTTTACTGAATTAGGAAGTCAATAACTAATGTAGCTATTGAAAATCCTTCAAATGGGTGAGTTCATTCATTCGATCGTATGTATTAATAATAACAATAATAATGATGGTATTTGTTAAGCGCTTACTATGTGCCAAGCACTGTTCTAAGCGCTGGGATAGATACAAGGTAATCAGGTTGTCCCACGTGGGGCTCACAGTCTTAATCCCCATGTTACAGATGAGGTAAATGAGGCACAGAGAAGTGACTTGCCCAAAGCCACACAGCTGACAAGTGGCGGAGCTGGGATTAGAACCCATGACCTCTGACTTCCAAGCCTGGGCTCTTTCCACTAAGTCACTGTTTCTCTGTATTGAGCGCTTACTATGTGCAGAGCACTGTATAAGTGCTTGGGAAATTACAAAACAATAATAAACAGTGACATTCCCTGCCCCCAACAAGCTGACAGTCCAGATAAAATTACAGATATATCCATAAATCCCGCTCCGCCACCTGTCAGCTGTGTGACTGTGGGCAAGTCACTTCTCTGTGTATCAGTTACCTCATCTGTAAAATGGGGATGAAGACTGTGAGCCTCACGAGGGGCAACCTGATTACCCTGTATCTACCCCAGCACGCAGAACAGTGCTCTGCACATAGTAAGCGCTTAACAAATACCAACATTATTATAAAGTGCTGTGGAGCCGGTGGGGAGGGGAGAAGAGCAGGGGGAGCCGGTCAGGGTGACAAAGAAGGGAACGGGAGATGAGGAAAAGTGGGGCCGAGTCTGGGAAGGCCTCTTGGAGGAAATGTACCCTCCGTAAGGCTTTGAAGGCGGAGAGAATAACTGTCTGTCGGATTTGAGGCCAGAGGCGGGACGTGGGTTGGGGGCCGGCGGTGAGAGAGGCGAGATCGAGAGTTGTCTTCCCGCCTCCCACAACTCAAAGTCATCAGAACCATATTCGGTTCTGACGAGCTGATTTCTAGTCCACTAGTCACACCCAGTTTGGGGATAGCGCTCTGCCTCTAGACGGTGAGCTCGTTATGGGCAGGAATGTGTCTGCTGTTATATCGTACTCTCCCAAGCACTTAGTACAGTGCTTCGCACACAGCATTACTATCATCATCAAGTGCTGTCGAGTCGCTTCCGATTCATAACGACTCTACGGCTCTGAGACGTGCTGATGCAACAACTGCCACCAAAATACAAACTGTCAATTCTAACGGTGTTTCCAGGGACAACGTCGGGGTCCGAGAGCTGGACAGGATAGAAAGAGCATCAGTTCTTTTGAAATGTGGTGGTAGAGGTTTTGCAAATACCATGAACTGCCCAAAGAATCAACAAATGCACCCAGTAAGCGCTCAGTAAATACGAACGAATGCATGCATTACGTTAAGTAGACAGGATGCAATAATAATAGGAATAGAAAGTAACGGCAGGACACTGGAAGATGTGGTGAAGAAGAGGATAAGGGAGGAGAAAGATCCAACAGTTGGAGCCCAGAATTAACTCCCCGCCGCAAACGATCCGTCCCTTGACCGAACTAACAGCGGATCGTTTTAAAAATAAAGAAAAGCTGTCTCTCCTTAGCACAGCCTGGAGCCTCTAAGAGAGGAACCGTCATCATGACCCTCTTTTTCTTCTTCTGTGCAAGAAATCAACCCAAAGCTGCTTCGCTTGAACACGGCCCCCAGCACCCACTGCTTTTTTCTTATAAAGGGACTGCATCTGCCGTGGCCTGGTGGCTAGACGCCGGTTCCGCGAGTCATTTGGTCATGGGTTCTAATCCCGCCTCTTGTCTGCTGTGTGGCCTTGGACAGGTCCCTTCACTTCTCTGAACCTCAGTTCCCTCATCTGTAAAATGGGAAGCGAGACTGTGAGCCCCACATGGGACAGGGACTTTACCCAACCCCAACGGCCTGTCTCCACCCCAGTGCTTAGTAACACCTGGTTGACGAATGCGAGTCAGGTCATGGGTTCGAGTTCACACTTAGAACAGTGCTCGGCACAGAGTAAGTGCTTAACAGATACCATCGTTATCATCCCGCCTTGGCCACTTGTCTGCTTGTGGGACCTCGGGCAGGTCACTTCACTGGGCCTCAGTTCTCTCGTCTGCCAAATGGGGATTGAGACTGGGAGCCCCCCCGGGGACCGGGGCTGCGTCCAACCCCATTTGCTGGTATCCACCCCAGCGCTTAGTGGAGAAGCAGCGTGGCTCAGTGGAAAAGAGCCTGGGCTTGGGAGTCAGAGGTCATGGGTTCGAATCCCAGCTCTGCCACTTGTCAGCTGGGTCACTGTGGGCAAGTCACTTCACTTCTCTGTGCCTCAATTCCTTCATCTGTAAAATGGAGATGAAGACTGGGAGCCTCACGTGGGACCAACTGATTACCCTGTATCTACCCCAGCGCTTAGAACAGTGCTCTGCACATAGTAAGCGCTTGACAGATACCAACATTATTATTATTACAGTGCCTGGCCCATAGTAAGCGCTTAACACCATCATCACCATGAGTCGCATCCTCTGTCCGCCTCAATGCACCTGAGAACCCCTACTGAGGGCTCCCCTCCTCCAGGAGGCCTTCCCAGACTGAGCCCCCCTTTTCCCTCTGCTTCTCCTTCCCTCCCCATTCCCCCTCCCTCTGCTCTTCCCCCCTTCCCCTCCCCACAGCACTTGTGCATATTTGTATATATTATTTATTACTCTATTTATTTTCAAGAGGCGTATATCTCTACGATTCTGTTTATCTGTTTTGATGGTATTGATGCCTGACTGCCTGCTTTCTTTTTTTGCTGTCTCCCCCCTTTTAGACTGTGAGCCCGTCATTGGGCAGGGATTGTCTCTCTCTGTTGCCGAACTGTCCATTCCCAGAGCTTAGTACAGTGCTCTGCACACAGCAAGCGCTCAATACTGAGAAGCAGCGGGGCTCAATGGAAAGAGCCCGGGCTTGGGAGTCGGAGGTGGTGAGTTCCAATCCCGGCTCCGCCCCTTCTCTGCTGTGTGACCTTGAGCAAGTCACTTCACTTCCCTGGGCCTCAGCTCCCTCATCTGTCAAATGGGGATGATGACTGTGAGCCCTAGGTGGGACAACCTGCTGACCCTGCACCTCCCCCAGCGCTGAGAACAATGCTTGGCACACAGTAAGGGCTTAACAAATACGCACATCATTATTATTATTATTATAAATACAGCTGATTGACCGAATGGACCTCATAACAGACAGCTCGCCCGGCCCTCTTCGGGTGGCCGGCGCTTAGAACAGTGCTTGGCATATAGTAAGGGCTTAACAAATACCTACATCATTATTATTATTATTATAAATACAACTGAATGTCTTGAATGGATCCCGTAACAGCTCGCCTGGCCCCCTTTGGTGCCAGGTGGGAAGTGGTTACTTACCTGGGTGGGCGGGGCCACCTGGGACCAATTATTATCATTAATTACAACAATAATTAGCACATATAGCACGTCAATGGGCAGGGATGGTCTCTATCTATTGCCAAATTGTCCATTCCAAGCGCTTAGTCCAGTGCTCTGCACCTAGTAAGCGTTCAGTAAATACCATTGAATGAATATAATAACTACCAATATAATTAACTGCACTTAGTCCAGTGCTCTGCACCTAGTAAGCGCTCAATCAATACGATTGAATGAATGAATACAATAACTAATATAATTAATTGCGCTTAGTCCAGTGCTCTGCACATAGTAAGCGCTCAGTAAATACGATTGAATGAATGAATATAACTACTAATATAATTAATTGCGCTTAGTCCAGTGTTCTGCACCTAGTAAGTGCTCAATAAATATTATTGAATGAATGAATATAATTACTAATACTGCACACAGTAAGCGCTCAATAAATAAGACTGAATGAATGAATATAATTACTAATATAATTAATTGCATTTAGTCCAGTGCTCTGCACACAGAAGCGCTCAATAAATACGATTGAATGAATATAATTACCAATAGAATTAATTGCGCTTAGTCCAGTGCTCTGCACATAGTAAGCGCTCTGCATATAGTAAGCACTCAATAAGTACTCTTGAATGAATAATAACTACTAATATAATTAATCGCGCTTAGTCCAGTGCTCTGCACCTACTAAGCGCTCAATGAATACGATTGAATGGATAATAACTGCTAATATAATTAATCACGCTTAGTCCAGTGCTCTGCACACAGTAAGCGCTCAATGAATACGATCGAATACAATAGCTACTAATATAATTAATTGTGCTTAGTCCAGTGCTCCGCACACAGTAAGGGCTCAATATATACGATTGAATGAATGAATATAACTACTAATATACATTAACTGCGCTTAGTCCAGTGCTCTGCACCTAGTAAGCGCTCAATCAATACGATTAAATGAATATAATAACTACTAACATAATTGCACTTAGTCCAGTGCTCTGCACCTAGTAAGCGCTCAATAAACACGATTGAATGAATGACTATAATAATTGAATGAATGACTATAATAACTATGAACATAATCAATTGCACCTAGTCCAGTGCTCTGCACCTAATAAGCGCTCAATAAAGACTCTTGAATGAATGACTAGAACTACTAATATAGTTAATTGCGCTTAATCCAGTGCTCTGCACCTAGTAAGCGCTCAATAAATACGATTGAATGAATAAATAGAACTACTAATATAATTAATTGTGCTTAGTCCAGTGCTCTGCACCTAGCAAGCGCTCAATAAACACGACTGAATGAATATAATAACTACTAATATAATTAATTGTGCTTAGTCCAGTGCTCTGCACTTAGTAAGTGCTCAATAAATACGACTGAATGAACGCATGAATAGAACTAACATAATTAATTGCGCTTAGTCCAGTGCTCTGAACCTAGTAAACGCTCAATAAAGACTCTTGAATGAATGAATAGAACTACTAATATAATTGCGCTCAGTCCAGTGCTCTGCACCTATAATTAACTGCGCTTAGTCCAGTGCTCTGCACCTAATAAGCGCTCAATAAAGACTCTTGAATGAAAACTAGAACTACTAATATAATTAACTGCGCTTAGTCCAGTGTAGAGCACCTAGTAAGTGCTCAATAAACACGATTGGGTGAATGAATCTAATAACTACTAATATAATTAATTGCGCTTAGTCCAGTGCTCTGCACCTAGTAAGCGCTCAATAAACACGATTGAATGAATGAATCTAATAACTACCAATATAATTAACTGCGCTTAGTCCAGTGCTCTGCACCTAGTAAGCGCTCAATCAATACGATTGAATGAATGAATACAATAACTAATATAATTAATTGCGCTTAGTCCAGTGCTCTGCACCTAATAAGCGCTCAATAAATACGATTGAATGAACGACTAGAACTACTAATATAATTAATTGCGCTTAGTCCAGTGCTCTGCACCTAGTAAGCGCTCAATCAATACGATTGAATGAATGAATCTAATAACTACTAACATAATTGCGCTTAGTCCAGTGCTCTGCACCTAATAAGCGCTCAATAGACTCTTGAATGAAAACTAGAACTACTAATATAATTAATTGCGCTTAGTCCAGTGCAGAGCACCTAGTAAGCGCTCAATAAACACGATTGAGTGAATGAATCTAATAACTACTAATATAATTGCGCTTAGTCCAGTGCTCTGCACCTAGTAAGCGCTCAATAAACACGATTGAATGAATGAATCTAATAACTACGAACATAATTAATTGCGCTTAGTCCAGTGCTCTGCACCTAGTGAGCGCTCAATCAATACGATTGAATGAATGAATACAACAACTAATATAATTAATTGCGCTTAGTCCAGTGCTCTGCACCTAATAAGCGCTCAATAAATACGATTGAATGAACGACTAGAACTACGAACATAATTAATTGCGCTTAGTCCAGTGCTCTGCACCTAGTAAGCGCTCAATCAATACGATTGAATGAATGAATCTAATAACTACTAACATAATTAACTGCGCTTAGTCCAGTGCTCTGCACCTAATAAGCGCTCAATAAAGACTCTTGAATGAAAACTAGAACTACTAATATAATTAATTGCGCTTAGTCCAGTGCAGAGCACCTAGTAAGCGCTCAATAAACACGATTGGGTGAATGAATCTAATAACTACTAATATAATTGCGCTTAGTCCAGTGCTCTGCACCTAGTAAGCGCTCAATAAACACGATTGAATGAATGAATCTAATAACTACGAACATAATTAATTGCGCTTAGTCCAGTGCTCTGCACCTAGTGAGCGCTCAATCAATACGATTGAATGAATGAATACAACAACTAATATAATTAATTGCGCTTAGTCCAGTGCTCTGCACCTAATAAGCGCTCAATCAACACGATTGAATGAACGAATAGAACTACTAATATAATTAATTGCGCTTAGTCCAGTGCTCTGCACCTAGTAAGCGCTCAATCAATACGATTGAATGAATGAATCTAATAACTACTAACATAATTAACTGCGCTTAGTCCAGTGCTCTGCACCTAATAAGCGCTCAATAAAGACTCTTGAATGAAAACTAGAACTACTAATATAATTAATTGCGCTTAGTCCAGTGCAGAGCACCTAGTAAGCGCTCAATAAACACGATTGAGTGAATGAATCTAATAACTACTAATATAATTGCGCTTAGTCCAGTGCTCTGCACCTAGTAAGCGCTCAATAAACACGATTGAATGAATGAATCTAATAACTACGAACATAATTAATTGCGCTTAGTCCAGTGCTCTGCACCTAGTGAGCGCTCAATCAATACGATTGAATGAATGAATACAATAACTAATATAATTAATTGCGCTTAGTCCAGTGCTCTGCACCTAATAAGCGCTCAATCAACACGATTGAATGAACGAATATAACTACTAATATAATTAATTGCGCTTAGTCCAGTGCAGAGCACCTAGTAAGCGCTCAATCAGTACGATTGAATGAATGAATATAATAACTACTAACATAATTGCGCTTAGTCCAGTGCTCTGCACCTAATAAGCGCTCAATAAACACTCTTGAATGAACGACTAGAACTACTAATATAATTAATTGCGCTTAGTCCAGTGCTCTGCACCTAGTAAGCGCTCATTAAATACGACTGAATAAAGGAACCTAAGCGCTGATAGAACTGTTCTGTTACTAACACTTATTCCTACTGGATAGCCATGAAGAGCGATGAATACTTAACCGCTAATCCCCATGCTGGGACTTCAATGACTATTAATAATGACGACGATGATGATGGTATGGATGAAGCGCTTCTCCTGACGCCCCCTTCCCCTCCTCCCCCCCAAACCCAACTCCGTTATCTCCAGCCCCACCGAGCGCGACAGCGGGGGGGGGGGAGGCATATCGCGACCGACGACTACCTCACGACCGGCGGTGGGGGGGGAGGAGGGGAGGGCGTCGTCAGGACCGGCCGAGGAGGGCAGGGGCGATGTGGGCTCCCCAGTCGCCCCCGGGGCGGGGGGAGGCGCGTCGTCGGGACTCCTTTGGCCGCCCCCTTCTTCTTCTTCTTCCTCCTCTTTTTCTTCTCCCTCCTCTTCCGCTTTTTCTTCCTCTTCTTCTTCGTCTTGGCCCCGCGGCCCCTCCCCTCCCCCCCCCCGCGGCTTCCCCTCAGCCGCCGCTCGCCGACTAACGGCCGCTTCCTGTGTGCGCGAGGAAACCAGGGCGCGCGCGAGGGCGCGAGGCCCCGGCCGCCGGCGCGCGCCGCGCGCGCTCTCTCTTCCCCTCCCACCGACGTCACCCCGCGCGCGCGCTCTCTCTTCCCCCCCCCACCGACGTCACCCCCCACGCGCGCTCTCTCTCCCCTCCCACCGACGTCACCCCCCGCGCGCGCGCTCTCTCTCTCCCCCCCGACGTCACCCCCGCGCGCGCGCGCTCTCTCTCTCCCCCCCGACGTCACCCCCGCGCGCTCTCTCTTCCCCTCCCCCCGACGTCACCCCCCGCGCGCGCTCTCTCTCTCTCCCCGACGTCACCCCCCCAAGCGCGCTCTCTCTCTCTCCCCCCCGACGTCACCCCCCGCGCGCGCGCTCTCTCTCCCCCCCCGACGTCACCCCCCGCGCGCGCGCTCTCTCTCCGCCCCCCGACGTCGCCCCCCTCGCGCGCGCGCTCTCTCTCCCCCTAGTGTCAGCCCCCCCGCGCGCTCTCTCTCTCTCTCTCCCCCCGACGTCACCCCCCGCGCGCGCGCTCGCGCGCCCCTCCCTCCGCGCGCGCCGCCCCACTCGCGGGCGCCGCCCTGGCGGTGGACGCGGACAGCCGCGCCGCTCCGGGCCTTCCCGCCTGCAGTCGCGCACTCACTCATTCAGTCATTCAATCGTTCATTCAATAGTATTTATTGAGCGCTTACTATGTGCAGAGCACTGTACTAAGCGCTAATCGTACTTAGTGAGCGCTCGCTAGGTGCGGTGCACTGGACGAAGCGCTAGGAACGGACAGTTAAGGCACAGAGAGAGACCAGACCTGCCCGGTGACAGGCTCACGGTCTAAACGGGCCATTCATTCTTTAATTCAGTCGTGTTAAGCGCTTACTAAGTGTCAAGCACTGTATTCATGCATTCATTCAAGAGTATTTATTGAGCGCTTACTAGGCGCAGAGCACTGGACTAAGCGCTTGGAAGGGACCATTGGGCCACAGATAGGGACCTTCCTTGCCCAACAACAGGCTCACAGGCTAAGTGGGTCATTCATTCTTTAATTCAATCGTGTTAAGCGCTTACTAAGTGTCAAGCACTGTATTCATGCATTCATTCAAGAGTATTTATTGAGCGCTTACTAGGCGCAGAGCACTGGACTAAGCGCTTGGAAGGGACCATTGGGCCACAGATAGGGACCTTCCTTGCCCAACAACAGGCTCACAGGCTAAACGGGTCAATCACTCAGTCATTCAATCGAACTTATTGAGCGCTTGCTAGGTGCAGAGCACTGGACGAAGCGCTTGGAACGGACAATTGGGCCACAGATCGAGACACCGGACCTGCCCAAGGACCGGCTCACAGTCTAAACAGGTCATTCATTCTTTAATTCAATCGTGTTAAGCGCTTACTAAGTGCCAAACACTGTATTCATTCATTCATTCATTCATTCAATAGTATTTATTGAGCGCTTACTAGGCGCAGAGCACTGGACTAGGCACTTGGAATGGACAATTGGGCCACAGATAGGGACCATCCCGGCCCAACCACAGGCTCACAGGCTAAACGGGTCATTCATTCAGTCATTCAGTCGAACCTATTGAGCACTTGTTAGGTGCACAGCACTGGACGAAGCGCTAGGAATGGACCATTGGGCCCCAGAGAGAGACCAGCCCTGCCCAAGCACGGGCTCACGGTCTAAACGGGTTATTCATTCGTTCTAACCATACTTATTGAGCGCTTACTAGGTGCAGAGCACTGGACTAAGCACTTGGAATGGACAATTGGGCCACAGAGAGACCAGCCCTGCCCAACAACAGGCTCACAGTCTAAACGGGTCATTCATTCAGTCATTCAATCGAACTTACTGAGCGCTTGTTAGCTGCGGTGCACCGGACGAAGCGCTTGGACCGGACCGTTGGGGCACAGAGAGAGACCAACCCTGCCCAACGACAGGCTCACGGGCTAAACGGGGCATTCATTCAGTCATGCAATCGTACTTATTGAGCGCTTGCTAGGTGCAGAGCAGTAGACTAAGCGCTTGGAATGGACAATTGGGCTACAGAGAGAGACCAGCCCTGCCCAAGGACAGGCTCACGGTCTAAACGGGTCATTCATTCATTCTAACCGTACTTATTGAGCGCTAACTAGGTGCAGATCACTGAACTAAGCGCTTGGAATGGACACTTCGGGTACAGAGAGAGACCAGGCCTGCCCAACGACAGGCTCACAATCTAAACGGGTCATTCATTCAGTCATTCAATCGTACTTATTGAGCACTTACTATGTGCAGAGCATTGGACTAAGCACTTGGAACGGACAATTGGGCCACAGATCGAGATCATCCCTGCCCAGTGACGGGCTCACAGTCTAAACGGGTCATTCATTCTTTAATTCAATCGTGTTAAGCGCTTACTAAGTGTCAAGCACTGTATTCATGCATTCATTCAAGAGTATTTATTGAGCGCTTACTAGGCGCAGAGCACTGGACTAAGCGCTTGGAATGGACAATTGGGCCACAGATAGGGACCATCCTTGCCCAACAACAGGCTCACAGGCTAAATGGGTCATTCACTCAGTCATTCAATCGAACTTATTGAGCACTTGCTAGGTGCGGAGCACTGGACTAAGCGCTTGGAATGGACAGTTGGGCCACAGAGAGAGACCAGCCCTGTCCAATGACGGGCTCACAGTCTAAATGGGTCATTCATTCTTTAATTCCATCGTGTTAAGCGCTTACTAAGTGCCAAACACTGTATTCATTCATTCATTCATTCATATTTATTGAGCGCTTACTAGGTGCAGAGCACTGGACTAAGCACTTGGAATGGCTCACAGTCTAAACGGGTCATTCATTCATTCATTCAATTATACTTATTGAGCGCTTATTAGGTGCAGAGCCCTGGACTAAGCGCTTGGAATGCACAATTCAGCCACAGATAGAGACCATCCCTGCCCAAGGACGGGCTCACAGTCTAAACGGGTCATTCACTCATTCTAACCGCGCTTACTAAAAAAAAAAAAAAATGTTGGTATTTGTTAAGCGCTTACTATGTGCAGAGCCCTGTTCTAAGCGCTGGGGTAGACACAGGGGAATCAAGTTGTCCCACGTGGGGCTCACAGTCTTAATCCCCATTTTCCAGATGAGGTAACTGAGGCCCAGAGAAGTGAAGTGACTTGCCCACAGTCACACAGCTGCCAAGTGGCCGAGCCGGGAGTCGAACCCATGACCTCTGACTCCAGAGCCCGGGCTCTTTCCACTGAGCCACGCTGCTTCTCTAGGTGCAGAGCGCTGGACTAAGTGGTTGGAAAGGACAATTCGGCCACAGAGACCATCCCTGTCCAACAACAGGTTCACAGTCTAAATGGGTCATTCATTCATTCATTCATTCATTCATTCATACTTATTGAGCACTTACTAGGCGCAGAGCACTGGACTAAGCACTTGGCATGGCCAATTAGGCCACAGAGAGAGACCATCCCTGCCCAACAATGAGCTCACGGTCTAAATGGGTCATTCATTCTGTCATTCAATCGTGCTAAGCACTTACTAAGTGTCAAGCACTGTATTCATTCATTCATTCATTCATATTTATTGTGCACTTACTAGGCACAGAGCACTGGACTGAGCGCTTCGAATGGACCATTCGGCTACAGAGAGAGACCATCCCTGCCCAATGACGGGCTCCCAGTCTAATCGCACAGAAAATCACACTCCTCCATCCATTCGTTCGTTCATTCATTTATTCCTTCATTCCAGCGGATTGAGTGAGCGCTGGCTGGGTGCGGCACCCTGAGCGAAGCGCTGGGACACTACAATTCGTTCATTCATTCGATCATATTTATCGAGCACGGACGGTGCGTAGAGCACTGTACTAAGCGCTGGGACACTACAATTCATTCATTCATTTAATCGTATTTATTGAGCACGGACTGGGCGCAGAGCACAGTGCTAAGCGTTTGGAAAATACAATTCTTTCATTCAATCGTATTTATTGAGCACTGACCGTGCAGAGCACTATACTAAGCACTTGGAAAGTACAATTCATTCAATCATATATATTGAACTCCGTGCAGAGACCTGTACTAAGCGCTTGGAAAGTGTAATTCATTCATTCAATCAAATTTGAGTGCTGACTGTGTGCAGTGCTCTGCACTAGACCTTGAAAAGTACAGTTCATTCATTCATGAAGCGTATTTATTGGGTGCTGACTGTGTGCAGAGCACTGTACTGAGGTCTTGGAAAGTACAGTTCGGCAACAGAGAGCGACAATCCCTACCCAACAGCGGCCTCACAGTCTAGAAGCGGGGGGAGATGGACAGCAAAACAGATAAACTTGATTCTATTTATTGCTATTGTTTTTGTCTGTCCGTCTCCCCCGATTAGACCGTAAACCTGTCAAAGGGCAGGGACTGTCTCTATCTGTTACCCATTTGTACATTCCAAGCGCTTAGTACAGTGCTTTTCACATAGTGAGTGCTCAATAAATACTATTGAATGAATAAACAGGCATCAATAGCATCAATCTAAATAAATAGAATGATAGATATATACACATCATTAATACAAATAAATAGAATTATAGATTGGTAAATATATATACACGTGCTGTGGGGTGGGGAGGGGGTAGAACAAAGGGAGAGAGTCGGGGCAAGGGGGGGTAGGGGGAGCTGAGGAAGAGGGGGCTTAGTCTGGGAAGGCCTCCTGGAGGAGGTGAGCTTTAAGTAGGGCTTTGAAGGGGGGAAGTGTGATTGTTCGGCAGATTTGAGGAGGGAGGGCGTTCCAGGCCAGCGGTAGGAGGTGGGCCAGGGGTCGATGGCGGGACAGGGAAGAATGAGGCTCAGTTTGGCTCAGGGTGACAGGAGCCGGCCGGCCTGACCCCGTTTAGGCCTGCAGCCCGCCGAGCCGTCGAACCCACGCCCGGTCCCGGCTCCCTCGCGGCCCCCGGCCCGCTGACCGGGCCCACAAGCCCAAACATGCCCTCTGCCCCAAAAGACTGTTCCTGAGGCACCGGGACCAGACCCTTCAACGGGTTGGCTACATTTCCGGCGCCTAGGCAGGGTCGACGACCATGGGGCCTGCCTGATGGCAACGCACAGTCGGCCTTTATTAAAAAAAAAAATCTGCGGGCTCTAGCGATTCTTTCAGTCTTTCTCATTTTGACTCCCTTTTTCTTTTGTATTTCCTAGGAATTCTTCTTTTAATTGAGCTTTATAAAATTGTTCAGTCTTTTTTTTTTGGGTCTTTTTTGCCCTTCCACTAAATGGGGGGAGAAATTGAAAAAAACTCCCAGTGTTTATTAAAATTAACCTGAGGGTCATTTTCACTCATGGATGATGAAAATTGGATGATGGCACAGCTGTCGTGTCTGCGGTTCAGAGGGGTCTTAGAGATATATGCCCATTCTCTAATTTATTTTAATGTCATTCTCCCTCAACCCCGCAGAGACTGTAAGCTCCTTGTGGCCAGGGATCATGCGTACTCAGTGGAAAGAGCCCGGGCTTGGGAGTCAGAGGTCATAGGTTCTAATAATCTTGTCTCTGCCGCTTGTCAGCTGTGTGACTTTGGGCAAGTCACTTCACTTCTCTGTGCCTCTTTTACCACATCTGCAAAATGGGGATTAAGCCCGTGAGCCCCACGTGGGACAACCTGATCACCTTGATCATCCCCAGCGCTTAGAACAGTGCTTTGCACATAGTAAGCACTTAACAAATACCATCATCATTATTATTATTATTTTTGCTCTTGGGAGCAATATTATTATTATTATTCTCCCAAGAATATTATTTTCATTATTATTATTATTACTCTCCCAAGAGCTAAATACAGTGCCCTACAAAGTGCAAGCACTTAATAAATGCCACTGATTGATTGATATTTAGTTCCCTGGCCACAGATCACACCTCTCCTTATGGCTGCAGCATATTTATTATTATTATTACCATGATGATGTCTTTTGTTGAAAGAAAGTAGTGCCGCAGAAGAGTCCCAAAGGACATGGTGCTCACTCCCAAAGGGCAAGGGGCCAGACGAGTTATCATATTCTATTTTCAAAGGTCCAGTGCAACGGATTATATTTCAATCACAGTCGTAGTCCTCAACGGTGTCATCAAAGAAGAGAGACGGCAAAGGGTAGTCTTCAACTGGAGGTGTTTTGAGTTATGAGGACTAATAATAATAGTATCGTTGGTATTTATTAAGCACTTACTATGTGCAGAGCACTGTTCTAAGCACTGGGGAAGATACAGAGTAATCAGGTTGTCCCACATGAGGCTCATGGTTAATCCCCATTTTCCAGATGAGGTAACTGAGGCACAGAGAAGTGAAGTGACTTGCCCACAGTCACACAGCTGACGAGTGGCAGAGCCGGGAGTCGAACCTATGACCTCTGACTCCGAAGCCCAGGCTCTTTCCACTGAGCCACGCTGCTTCCCCACTTGCACTTGGGTGTCTAAACATTCATCCTGTTTTAGCTTGTCGGCACATCAGTTTCCAGTATATAACAGTAGCCATCTTTTGAAACTAGCACAGGTGGCGGGGATGTGTGTGTGGGTTTCTTGGGGGGAGAGGGGGCCGCCATCGATAGGCACGGGAACCTGAGGTTAAATGGAAGCAATATTAATCAATCCATCGTATTTATTGAGTGCTTACTGGGTGCAGAACTCTGTACTAAGCACCTGAGAGAGTGAGAAGCAGCATGGCTCAGTGGAAAGAGCCCGGGCTTGGGAGTCAGAGGTCATGAGCTCGAATCCCGGCTCTGCCACTCGTCAGCTGTGTGACTGTGGGCAAGTCACATCACTTCTCTGGGCCTCAGTTACCTCATCTGTAAAATGGGGATTAACTGAGAGCCTCACGTGGGACAACCTGATGACCCTGGATCTACCCCAGCGCTTAGAACAGTGCTCTGCACATAGTAAGCGCTTAACAAATAACAACGTTATTATTATTACACTCTAACAGAGTCGATAGATGCCTTCCCTGCCCCACGACCAGCTTACGGTCTAGAGGGGGAGAGAGACGTTAATAAAAATAAACGAATTCTGGATATGTACATAAGTGTTGTGGGACTGAGGGAGGGGTGCAGCGTGGGTCAGTGGAAAGAGCCCAGGCTTTGGAGTCAGTGGTCATGGGTTCGAATCCCTGATCTGCCACTTGTCAGCTGTGTGACTGTGGGCAAGTCACTTCACTTCTCTGGGCCTCAGTTACCTCACCTGTAAAATGGGGATTAAGACTGTGAGCCCCACGTGGGACAACTTGATTCCCCTGTGTCTACCCCAGCGCTTAGAACAGTGCTCTGCACATAGTAAGCGCTTAACAAATACCAACATTATTATTATTAAAGGGTGTAAGTCCAACTGCAAGAGCGATGCAGAAGGAATGGGAGCCGAGGAAATGGGGGCCTAGTCAGGGAAGGCATCGACGGGGAGACGTGCCTCCGATAAGGCTCGGAAGGTGGGGGTAGCGATCGATTGTCGATTCATTGATATGAAGAGGGAGGACGTTCCAGGCCAGAGGCGGGACGTGGGCGAGAGGTCAGTGGCGAGATAGATGAGATGGAGGTACAGGTGAGTGGGTTGGCAGTAGAGGAGAGAAGTGTAGTAGAAAAGCAGCAAGGTGAAGTAGGAGGGGGCAAGGTGATTGAGTGCTTTAAAACTGATGCTAAAGGAGTTTCAGTTTGATGTAGAAGTGGACGGGCAACCACTGGACGTTCTGAGGAGTAGGGAAACACGCACTGAACATTTCTGTAGAAAAATGATCCAGGCAGTTAAAAGTCACAATCGAGACCTTAAAGGGCAGTTTAAGAGAGGGTGGAGTTGGAAGAAGGAAGGCACACCCATTTGACTTCCGATGAAGTAAACTTCAGTTTACTTATTGTGGAACGTCCCTAACTCTACTGCGCTATATTACTCAACTGATTATGCAATGTTGTTAAAAATTATCATATCTGATTGTGATTCAGGAACCAGTCTTCTATTTGAAATATTTTTTCAGTTTCCTCCATTAGTCTGTAAGCTCTTTGAGGGCAGGAAATGTGTGTCTTACTACTTTACTATTGTATTCTTCCTAGTTCAGTGCTTAGCACTCAGTAGAGTTGAAAAAAACATTGAATATATAAAAGAGAAAACTGGTTTTAATGTTTTGATACAATTTTCAGGAGACCTGGCTCTATATATTCAGTCATATTTACTGAGCACTTAATAGGTGCAGAGCACTGTACTAAGCACTTGGAAAGTACAATAAAGCAATAAAGAGAGACAATCCCTGCCCTTATAGATATGACATACAATTATGTATTATATATATTATTTTCATTATTTATTGTTGACAATTACCATTTAGGAATGAACCAACATTGGGTTGTTCTCGGTGAAATGAGAATTTGTCCTTTTATTTTTTCCCTAAAAAGAAAATTTAGCTCCAAGTGTGTGGAAATTTGAAAGTTTAAAATGACAGCATTCATTCAATTCATGGTGGTCCTGAAATTCCAGCAATAATTTTAGATAAAATTGTGCCTGCAGTACTTCTATCATTTAGCTCTTAGTACAGTGCTCTGCACACAGTAAGAGTTCAATAAATACAATTGAATGAATGAATGATTGAATTATCAGTAGCAGTTATTGAACACCTAGTGTTAGAGGAGTAGCGGGGCCTTGCGGAAAGAACATGGGCCTAGGAATCAGGAGACCTGGATTCTAATCCTGGTTCTCTCACTTGCCTGTTCTGTGAGTTTAGGGAAATCGTTTAATTTCTACGTGCCTCAATTTCTTCATCTATTAAATGGGAATTATTCATTCATTTATTCAATAGTATTTATTGAGCGCTTACTATGTGCAGAGCACTGTACTAAGCGCTTGGAATGGACAAGTCGGCAACAGATAGAGACAGCCCCTGCCGTTTGACGGGCTTACAGTCTAATCGGGGGAGACGGGCAGACAAGAACAATGGCAATAAATAGAGTCAAGGGGAAGAACATCTCATAAAAACAGGGGCAAATAGATAGAATCAGGGTAATGTATATCTCATTAAACAAAATAAACAAAATAAATAGGGTGATGAAGTTATATACCATACCTGACCTCCATTCCTCTTGGACTGTGAGCTCCATGTGAGACAGGGACTGTGTCCAAACTGTGTGTATTATTCAATAATAATAATAATCATGGTATATCTGTTCTAGTGCTTAGTAGCCCCTCTCAGGGTCACACCCGGAGAGTTTCCAGTCCTCTACCAGTCACGACTACAGGAGGACGAGTCAAGCAGAGGCCTACCCATTCCATTCCTAGCTTGGGCAGCGGCTAGCAAGTGGAAGGCAATCTACTACAAGTCAAAACTCACCTGTGCTGGGAAGCAGCGGCATGGGAGAGAGTCAAGGGCAGAGACTCGTTTACTGCACGGAAGGAGGCGATAGTAACCACTTTCATATTTTTATCCAAAAAACTCTATGGATACACTACCGGAACGATTGCAGATGGAAGTGGGGCGTTCTGGAAGGGATGTATCTATGATGTCGCTATGGGTCAGACACGACTCGACAGCATAACACATCAACAAGTGCTTAGTACAGTGCTAGACACATAGTGTTCACCAAATACCATAATTATTACTAGTGGGTGCAAAGAATAGGTACCAGGGAATGTAACACAGAAATAACAATATGATGTCAGCTTTGCAGTTCAAGAATGGAGAACTATTCATTCATTCTTTCAATAGTATTTATTGAGCGCTTACTATGTGCAGAGCACAGTACTAAGCTCTTGGAGACATATCGGTAACAGATAGAGACAGTCCCTGCCCTCTGATGGGCTTACAGTCTAATTGGGGGAGACAGACAAGAACAATTAGGCTCCCTCAGAGAGGGGCTAGAGAAAAATGAGAAGCATAGACACACCTTGGGGCAGAAAGGAGAACTTTCAGGCACAAATACTGGGTCAGAGAGGTTGATACAGTCCCGTAAGCAGGGGGGTCATGGAAATGGACATGCAGTCGATCCCAAATTGAGAGGGGATCACACAGACAAGGAAGTAGAGAGACCCACATGGAAAGTATTTGGGACTTGGTGGAGAGTCCATTTTATGCAGAGCCTGGGGCCAATAAGACCTAGAGTAATAATAATTATGGTATTTGTTAAGCGGTCACTATATATATATAATATATATATATATAATAATAATGATGGTATTTGTTATGCATGTACTATGTTCATTCATTCAATAGTATTTATTGAGCGCTTACTATGTGCAGAGTACTGTACTAAGCGCTTGGGATGAACAAGTCGGCAACAGATAGAGACAGTCCCTGCCGTTTGACGGGCTTACGGTCTAATCGGGGGAGACGGACAGACAAGAACAATGGCACTAAACAGCGTCAAGGGGAAGAACATCTCGTAAAAACAATGGCAACTAAATAGAATCAAGGCGATGTACAATTCATTAACAAAATAAATAGGGTAACGAAAATATATACAGTTGAGCGGACGAGTACGGTGCTGTGGGGATGGGAAGGGAGAGGTGGAGGAGCAGAGGGAAAAGGGAAAAATGAGGCTTTAGCTGCGGAGAGGTAAAGGGGGGATGGCAGAGGGAGTAGAGGGGGAAGAGGAGCTCAGTCTGGGAACGCCTCTTGGAGGAGGTGATTTGCTGTTCAAAGCACAGGGGTAGATTACTTTGATTCCAGAATCTGTCTCACTAGCCCTGACCACTCTCCTTCTCTCCTTCCTTCCTCACTGTCACCCATGCCAATTGATTCCACCAATGATTCCAGACCTTGAACTCCCTTCTGAAGGCCCCCCCCTTACTTCTCTCACCATGATGACCTTGTCAACTCCTTCTTGACAAAACCAAAGTCAGCAGCTGTAAGCTCCAGTCTCCAACTACCTCCAGCTCCCACATCCAAATTCTCATTCTCCTCAGCCATCTCTCTAAAGGAAATTTATTCCCTAATTTCAAAATCTACCAGCTGTGCTGCCCACCCTATCCCTTCTCACCCTGAAAAAACACTAGCACCCACTCTTCCTCCCTTCCTGACTGCCATCTTCAACAGCTCACTTTCTGATTGTCCCTTCCCCTGTGCCTTGAAAGCTGCCCACTTCTCCCCTGCCCTCCCCCAACCCCCAAAAACTTATTCTGGATCCTGCTGCTCTCTCCAGCTATCACCCCATCGTCCTCCTCCCATTCCTTTTCAATCTCCTAAAATGGGTTGTTTACACCTGCTGCCCCAACTTCTCCACTTCCAACTCCCTTCTTGACCTTCTACAATATGGTTTCTACGCTCTCTACTCCACTGAGACTGTTCTCTCCAAGGTAAGCAGTGACCCACTTCCTGCTAAATTTAATGGACTTCCTCTTCAATCTCGCAAACACTACCTTCTCCTGGAAACCTTAACTAACCTTGCTTTCACTTACACAGTTCTCTTCTGATTATCCTTTGACTGCTTTAGCTGCTCCTTCTCAGTTCTCTTTGCCTGCTCTTCCCTTACTTCCACTCACAAATGGAGGGTGTCCCTCAATCCTTGGTTCTGGATCTCCTTTTCTCATTTTACATTCCCTCCTTCAGGCAGCTAATATACTCCTTCAGCTTCATCCTTTCTCCCTTATTCATTCATTCATTCATTCATTCATTCAATCGTATTTATTGAGCACTTACTATGCGCAGAGCACTGTACTAAGCATTTGGAATGTACAATTCGGCAACAGATAGAGACAATCCCTGCCCAACAATGGACTCACAGTCTAAACAGGGGAGACAAACAACAAAACAAAACAAAACAAGTAGGCTGGCGTCAATATCATCAAAATAAATAGAATCACAGATATATACACATCATTAGCAAAATAAATAGAGTAATAAATAATATATACAAAGTGCTGTGGGGAGGGGAAGGGGGGAAGAGAAGAGGGAGGGAGAAGGGGGAATGGGGAGGGGAGGAGGAGCAGAGGGAAAGGGAGGGGTCAGTCTTGGAAGGTCTCCTGGAGGAGGGGAGCTCTCAGTAGGGCTTTGAAGAGGGAAGAGAGTTAGTTTGGCAGAAGTGAGGAAGGAGGACATTCCAGGTCAGAGGTAGGACATGGGCCAGGGGTCGAAGGCGGGACAGGCGTGAAAGAGGGATCGTGAGAAGGTTAATGGCAGAGGAGTGGAGTGTACAGGGTGGGCTGTAGAAGGAGAGAAAGGAGGTGAGGTAGGAGGGGGCAAAGTGATGGAGACCTTTGAAGCCAAGAGAAACGAGTTTTTGTTTCATGCGAAGACTGATAGGCAACCATTGGAGGTTTTGAGGAGGGGAGTGACATGTCCAGAGCGTTTCAATAGGAAGATGATCTCGGTAGCGTGATGATGAATAGACTGGAGCGGGGAGAGACAGGAGGATGGAAGATCAGAGAGGAGGCTAACACAATAATCCAGTCGGGATATTATGAGAGCTTGTACCAGCAAGGTAGCAGTTTGGATGGAGAAGAAAGGGCGGATTTTGGCGATATTGTGAAGGTGAGACCGGCAGGCGTTGGTGACGGATTGGATGCGTGGGGTGGATGAGAGAGCAGAGTCAAGGATGACACCAAGGTTGCGGGCCTTTGAGACGGGAAGGATGGTCGTGCCGTCCACAGTGACAGAGAAGTCAGGGAGAGGACAGGGTTTGGGAGGGAAGATGAGGAGCTCAGTCTCAGACATGTTGAGTTTTAGGTGGCCAGCGGACATCCAGGTGGAGATGTCTTGAATGCAGGAGGAGATACGAGCCTGGAGGGAGGGCGAGAGAATGGGGAGGAGATGTAGATTTGGGTGTCATCTGCGTAGAGATGATAGTTGAAACCGTGGGAGTGAATGAGTTCACCAAGGGAGTTAGTGTAGATGGAGAACAGAAGGGGGCCAAGAACTGACTCTTAAGAAACAGCTGCAGTAAGTGGATGGGAGGGGGAGGAGGAGCCTCAAAGGAGACCGAGAATGAATGGGCAGAGAAGTAAGAGGAGAACAGGAAGAGGATGGAGTCCGTGAAGCCAAGGTTAAATAAAGTTTGGAGGAGAAGGGGATGGTTGACAGTGTCAAAGGCAGTTGAGAGGTGGAGGAGGATTAAGATAGAGTAGGAGCCATCAGATTTGGCAAGAAGGAGGTCATTGGTGACCTTTGACCTTTGAGAGGGCAGTTTCAGCTTATGCAGATTATGCTAATATCTCCTAAATCTATCTAGCAAGCCCTGTTCACTTTCCTTCTCTGCAATCTTGCATTTCCTCCTACTTCTAAAACAACTCCACAAGGATGTCCTACTGACTTTTTAAGCTAATATGTCCCAAAGTGTCCTCATCTTCCCTTCCAAATCCTCTCCTGCACCTAACTTTTCAATCACAGTCAACATCACTACCATCCTCCCTATTTCTGAGGTCTGTAACTTTTACATTGTTATTAACAGCTCTTCCTCCTACCACTCCTACTCTCTTTCAACTCCTAAATTCAGACAGACAGCAAATCCCTCTGTCAGCAAATCCCATCGTGTTTTCCTCCACAATGCCTTCAGGATCCACCCTTACCCTCTATCCAAATGACCACCATCCTGGCCCAGGCACTTGTTATATCCTGGCTTGCAGTGGAGAGGTTGGGAGCAAATAATCATCAGTGGGAGAGTTGAGAATGAAGAAAAGTCAGCAGGTTAATTTAAGAAAGAAAGGATGAGAGCTGGGGTGTAGTGGGAGAAGAGAGTGGATAAATAGGAGGGAGAGAGCTGATCGATTGCCTTTAAGTCATTAGTCAGGAGTTGTGTGGCTCAGTGGAAAGAGCCAGGGCTTGGGAGTCCGAGGTCATGAGTTCGAATCCCGGCTCCACCGCTTGCCAGCTGGGTGACTTTGGGCAAGTCACTTAACCTCTCTGTGCCTCAGTTACCTCATCTGTAAAATGGGGATTAAAACTGTGAGCCCCACATGGGACAACCTGATCACCTTTGTATCTCCCCAGCGCTTAGAACAGTGCTTTGCACATAGTAAGCGCTTAACAAATACCACCATTATTATCATTATTAATATTATTAGCCTCCACACCGGTCTCCCTGCCTCCAGCCTCTCCTTCTGCCAATCCATATTTCACTCCTCTAATGATTATTTTTCTACAACTTTAGGTTCATTTCTCCTCATGCCTCAGGAATCTTCAGTGGTTGCTGGTTCCTCTGTGAAACAAAAAGAAACTCCTGACTAATGACTTAAAGGCAATCGATCAGCTCTCTCCCTCCTATTTATCCACTCTCTTCTCCCACTACACCCCAGCTCTTATCCTTTTTTCCTTAAATTAACCTGCTCACTTTTCTTCATTCGCAACTCTCCCATTGATTATTATTTGCTCCCAACCTCTCCAATGCCTGGAACGTTTTCCTCATTCAAATTCACCGGATTACAGCTCTTCACATTTTCAAATTTATGAAAATTTATGAAATTACACCTTCTCCAGGATGCTTTCCCTAATGAATTGCTCATTTCCCATGTTTATATCCCCCACTCCTGTCTGTTCAGTACCTCTGTGCTAAATAAGCACATACATACAAACTCTAGTGGCTCTTTTATATATATATCTTTCCTATTATTACCCTGTATCTACCCCAACACTTAGAACAGTGCTCGGCACATAGTAAGCGCTTAACAAATGCCAACATTATTATTATTATTAATTCGTATACTTATCCCCTTTTCATTCTTTCTCCTATCGGTAATTTATTCTAGTGCCCATCTCCCCAGCTAGATTCTAAACTAAGAGCAGGGATCATGTCCACTCATTCCGTTATACCCAGCCAAGTACAAAGTTCAGTGCTCAGCACACACTAGATGTGCAGTAAATCCTATTGATTGATTAATTGATTGACTATCAGTCACTCTCTAGAATTGGCACCCCTGGACCCTGCCCTAATGAGGAAGACATGTGGAGATGAGTCACCAAACAATAGGTAAAAGAACAAGTATAAAAAAGCAGCATGGCTTAGTGGAAAGAGCCTGGGTTTGGGAGTAAGAGGTAATGGGTTCTAATCCCAACTCTGCCACTTGTCAGCTGTGTGACTTTGGGCAAGTCACTCAACTTCTCTGTGCCTCAGTTACCTCATCTGTAAAATGGGGATCGAGACTGTGAGCCCCACGTGGCACAACCTGATCACTTGTTAAGTGACTTGCCCCAAGTCACACAGCTGACAAGTGGCGGAGCCGGGATTAGAACCCGTGACCTCTTACTCCCAAGCCCATGCTCTTTCCACTGAGCCACACTGCTTCCTTATCTTCCCATCCAAACCATGTCCTCCTCCCGTCTATCCTATCACTATAAACAGCATCACCATCTTCCCCGTCTCCCAAGTCCGTAACCTTGTCGTTATCTTTCACTCGATCCGCATATTCAGCCTGTCACCAAATCCCATCAGTTCAACCTTCACATCTCTAAAATCCGCCCTATCCTCTCCATCTAAACTATTACCACATTTATCCAAATACCTATTGGATACTGGATTACTACATCAGCCTCCTTACTGACTCCTGTCTCTCCCCACTGAAGTTCATACTTCATGCTTCTACCCTGATCATTTTCCTACAGAACCTTTCATCCATGTTTCCCCGCTCCTCGATAACCTCCGGTGGTTGCCCATCCACCCCCACACAAAACAGAACTCCTTAATGTGGTGAGCCCACAACAACCTGCCTAATTAGTGTCTGTGTGTGATCCCGCGAACGCCAAGAAGGAAGAGACTCACGGAGGCACTGATGGGCTCTACCTGAGGCAGGTGACTGTGGGCCCGTGGGGGTGGAGCACGGAGGGAGACGTGGCCTCCTCTCCCTGTTCGACCCAGTAACGGGCCTGGGCCAAACAATGACTGCTATGGACGGCCAAAGCTGCGACCCTCAAGGTAGATAAAAGGCGCTTGTTTTGAATCGCGAGGGGGCATGCAAAAAGCATGCAGAGAAGCAACACAGAGGTGCACGCAGAGCAGCGAGAGAAGAAGGGAAGCACCCTGGAGCAGCGGGAGAGCAGCCCTCGGAGGCAGCAGAAAGCAGCAGCACTTGGAAGCAGAAAGAAGAAGCATCGACAGAATGGGCTCTCTTGTCCAGCAGACTGATATTGGACCCTTGGTGGAGTGAGTGAATGTTTGTGTGTGTCACTCCCTTGCATGTTAGTAAAACTAAGTAAAAACTTTCCACAGAAACTTTGGTGATCAGCGGTGTGGTTTGACTTTACTATGTGTCACCGAGGCTTTTCTAGTCCAGGATGGTCCTGGTTGGTACAAACTGGGGGGAAGGGGGGATCGTGGGCTCATGACACTTAACAATGGCTATAAAACCCTCGATCACCTTGTCCCTTCCTACCTTACTTCGCTTCTCTCCCACTACAACCCAGCCTGCACATTTTGCTCCTCTAATGCCAACCTACTCTCCATTTCATCATGATCTCATCTATCTTGCCTCCAACCTCTTGCCCACATCCTGCCTCTGGCTTGAAACGCCCTCCCTCTTCATATCCGACTGATGATGGCTCTCCCCACTTTCAAAGTCTAATTAAAAGCACATCTCTGACCTTCCCTGACTAAGCCCTCATTTCCTCCTCTCCCACTCCCTTCTGGCCTTCCTTTTGAATTTGTGCCCCTGATTCACCCCTCCCTCAGCCCTACAACCATTACGTACATATCTGTAATGTATTTATATTAGTGTCTGTCTCTGCACAGAGTAATTTGAGGTGGGGACACTAGTAAGGAAAATGTTAGAGAAATTCAGACGGTGGGGGGATGAGGCCTCGATCAGGGTAGTGATCACAAGGCTGGAGAGAATGACAGATCTATGAAATATTACAGAGAAATAACCAGCAGAATTTAGAGTCCCTCTGAATGTAAAGGTAAAAGACAGAGGAATCGAAGATGACACCAAGTTTCTAGGGCAGGGACGAAGACAGTGTTGTCGACGACGTAAAAGGAAGAAAGAAGAGGAGTTCCAATTTTGAATATTTTGCATTTAAGTGCTTGCAGGTCAGCCGGGTGATGTCCTGCAGGCAGAAGAGAGGGTAAACTATGACAGAGGACAGGGCTGGAGATTTGGATTTAGGAGCCCTCCAACTAGACCTGTTAACTGCAAAAGTGTGAGCCCATGAGCCCACCAGGAGAATGTGTGGAGTGAAAGAGGTTTTTGTGGGACAATCCAGGTGCGCCAGCATAAAAGCCTTCCATAGATTCAACACTGACTCTCCTCTAGACTGTAAATTCTTCTTAGGCAGGGAATGTGCCTGCCAACTCTGGTATATTGAAATCTCCCAAGTGCTTAGTACAATTTTCTACACAGTGTGTGCTCAATAAATAGGATTGATTAATGGATCCATTCATAATAATAATAATAATGATGTTGGTATTTATTAAACGCTCACTATGGGCAGAGCACTGTTCTAAGCACTGGGATAGATACAGGGTAATCAGGTTGTCCCACGTGAGGCTCACGGTTAATCCCCATTTTACAGATGAGGTAACTGAGGCCCAGAGAAGTTAAGTGACTTGCCCACAGTCACACAGCTGACAAGGGGCAGAGCCGGGAGTCGAACCCATGACCTCTGACTCCGAAGCCCAGGCTCTTTCCACTGAGCCACGCTCCTCACCAGACTAGTCGTGATTTGAACCCTCTTGATGCCGCAAAGCCCCAGGAAAAGTTACCTCCTCAGCCTGATAGCCCAGTAATCAAAATGCTGTCTCTCTGATCCATTTATGATGAAATGGTTATGTAACAATTGTTCAAGTCATCCTGGCGAAAAATGACACAGAACCATAGACAAAAGACTCACCACACTGACATTTTTGCCTCAGTGCCTAGACTAGAACCAGATCCAGAGCTGGGTTAAGAAAAATGAGTTACCAGCCCTGAAACTCCCTAAATAAATCCAGGGCTTAAATTGAGTAGGACTTTCTCACATTACACATCCAACTCTTTTCCTTTAATCCCTATCTAGTTCTTGGTGGTAGAGGGAGAAAAGTCCAGGAAATGTCCTCTTGGAAGAAACTGGGAGCGGAAAGAGTTGCACTATGGGATGAGCACTTGGTATCTTTGTTTCTTTTCCTTTTCATGAATGTTTGGCAAAAATACGAGATTAAAAACTGGCTGGGGGAATTGCATTGTAGAAATAGAATTAATTCAACTCCCTAAATGCTAAATGCTTGGGAAGCACAAATGAACCCCAAGGCACATTCTCTGAGCCCAAGGAGTTTATACTCTAATGGTGTCACGTCCTAATATTTTCAAATGACCTAATCTGAATAAATGATTGACCAAACAATTGATTACACATATATATGTATATTATGTATATGGAAGGATGTGCAAATGCTAGAGGTGGCTAATGGTTGATATGTGATGGAGAACCTCATGAGGAAGGGGATAATAATAATAATAATAATGATAATGTTGCTATTTGTTAAGCACTTACTATGTGCAGAGCACTGTTCTAAGCGCTGGGGTAGATACAGGGTAATCAGGTTGTCCCACGTGAGGCTCACAGTTAATCCCCATTTAACAGATGAGGTAACTGAGGCAGAGAGAAGTTAAGTGACTTGCCCACAGTCACACAGTTGACGAGTGGCAGAACTGGGATTCGAACCCATGAGCTCTGACTCCCAATCCCAGGCTCTTTCCACTGAGCCACGCTGCTTCTCTAATAATGTTGGTATTTGTTAAGCGCTTACTATGTGCCGAGCACTGTTCTAAGCGCTGGGGTAGACCCAGGGGAATCAGGTTGTCCCACGTGGGGCTCACAGTCTTAATCCCCATTTTACAGATGAGGTAACTGAGGCACCGAGAAGTGAAGTGACGTGCCCAAAGTCACCCAGCTGACAAGTGGCCGAGCCGGCATTCGAACCCATGACCTCTGACTCCAAAGCCCGTGCTCTTTCCACTGAGCCACGCTGCTTCTCGATGGAGATAGGAGAGGTGACAGTGAGGTGTAGTCAGAAGATTGGCTTGAGAGGAGCAAAGATGGTGAGCTGGGGAGAGACAGTGGCAGAGAGCAGATGTATGTAAATTGAAGTGAGTTGGCAGAAAGTCTTGAAAAACTCGAGACGCAGTGTTTCCTAGTGGATAGAGCATGGGCCTGGGAGTCAGAAGAGCCTGGGTTCTAATCCCAGTTCTGCCACCCATCTGCTGTGTGACCTTGGGCAAGTCCCTTAACTTCCCTGGGCCCAGGTTACCTCATCTGTAAAATGGGGATCGAAACTGTGAGCCCCATGTGGGATATGGACTGTGTCCAACCTGATTATCACGTATTTTATCTCATCACTATAGCCTGGCATAAAGTCTGTGCTTAACAAATACCATAAAAAATGGTGAAAACCCGTGAAAACCTCTCTTTCACTTCATATTACTTTACTTGGCTTTTCCTCTTGCCTTGCTTTCCCAGTTGTCTTTTTAATTAAAAAAAACCCTTTTCTTTTGTTTTCAGAACAACAGTCCTGCAGTATCCTTAGTTGACCCTCAGACATTATTAGAACTCTCATTGTCTTTTGCGTTCAACTAGTTCTTTCTACCCAAAGTTTAAATGTTTATTTTAAAAAGTATAGGGCAAATGCTCTATTTTTGTGGCATGAATCTGAGTTGCATTGGGAAAGAAAAGATATACCATGTGAAATTTATATAACAACTAATCGATCTAATGTTGGCATGTCTGGGAAAACAATAGTTTTCTTTGGGAAAAAATGATTAATTAAAATTAGAGTTGAAAATTAAGGCTAGAAGATTTTTAATTCTTTCAGAACCAAGAAAATGCAATATTTGGCAAAATATCACTTTTTTTTCCTTTCTGTATCTGCCACCCCCCCGACCCGGACTCTGAGCTCATTGTGGTCAGTGAACGTGTCTGTTTATTGTTATATTGGACTTTCCCAAGCACTTACTATTGTGCGCTGAACACGGTAAGCGCTCAGTATATGTGACCGACTGAATGAATGAATGTAGTTTCGGGGAAATACTCGAGAGTATACTAGATCTTTACAGACTTGGCAATGCATTCAAACACGGTCGCCAATTTTCCTTCTTCCAACACCCTGTCATACTCTCATGGAGGTAATTCACCTCTGTGATAAGGCCCTGTATCATTTTCTAATTAACATCTAATAAAAGCACATCTCCTCCAAGCGGTCTCCCACTCCCTTTTGTGTCACTTGCACTTAGATTTGTGCCCTTTACTGAACGCTCCCTCAGTCCCACAACACTTATGTACATATCCACAGTTGATTTTTTTATATTAATATCTGTCTCCCCCTCTAGGCTGTAAGCTTGTTGTGGGGAGGCAACATCTGCCAACTCTGTTGTACTCTTCTATGCCCTTAATATACTGATCTGCACACGGTAAGCACTCAATAAATATGATCGATTAATTGAATACGAATAAAAAAGGTGTGCTTGTCTTACGCTGTCGAGTCATCTCCGACCCGTAGCCACTCCATGGACTCATCTCTTCCCGAAGCCCCACATCCATCTGCAGTCATTCCAGTGTGGCTCAGTGGAACGAGCCCGGGCTTAGGAGTCAGAGGTCATGGGTTCCAATCCCGGCTCTGCCACTTGTCAGCTGTGTGACTTTGGGCAAATCACTTAACTTCTCTGGGCCTCAGTTCCCTCATCTGCATAATGGGATTAACTATGAGCCTCACGTGGGACGACGTGATGACCCTGTATCTCCTCCAGCGCTTAGAACAGTGCTCTGCACATAGTAAGCGCTTAACAAATACCAACATTATTATGTACCCATAGAGTTTTCGTGGTGAAAGTATAGAAGTAGGTTAGCATTACCTCCTTCCGCGCAGTCTCCTCCTTCGACTCTCTCCCATGCTACTGCTGCCCAGCACAGGTGACTTTTGACCTGTAATAATAATAATGTTGGTATTTGGTAAGCGCTTACTATGTGCAGAGCACTGTTCTAAGTGCTGGGGTAGATACAAGGTAATGAGGTTGACCTATGTGAGGCTCACAGTTTTAATCCCCATTTTACAGATGAGGGAACTGAGGCCCAGAGAAGTTAAGTGACTTGCCCATAGTCACACAGCTAAGTGGCAGAGCCGGAATTCGAACCCTTGACCTCCGACTCCCAAGCCCGTGGTCTTTCCACTGAGCCACACTGCTTCCCTTAGCAGATGGCCTTCCACGTGCTAGCCACTGCCCAAGCTAGGAATGGAATGGGTATGCCTCTCCTTGAGTCAAGACTGGTAGAGTACTGAAAACTCTCTAGGTGCGACCCTGAGAGGGGGGAAGAAACGGTGTGTACCTTCAGACTATTCTCTCTTCCAACCTCCTTGGTGTCAGAAATCCCACTGAAAGGTTATCAAGAGTTTGTTTTCTGAAACTTCTTAAGCACTTACCATCTGTCAAACATTGTTCTAAGCCCTGGGGTTAGTACAAGTCAATTAAGTCAGACACAGTTCCTGTCCCACATGGGGCTCACAGTCTTAGGCATGAGGGAGAACAGATATTGAATCCTCATTTTACAGTTGAGGAAATAGGCCCAGTTAAGTTATTTGCCTGAGGTCTCACCGCAGGTTCTAATTCCGCCTCTGCCAATTACTTGCTGAGTGACCTTGGGCAAGTCACTTAACTTCTCTTTCCCTCAGTTTCCTCAACTGCAAAATGGAGATTGTCCTACTCTCTCCTACTTTGCCTGGGAGCCCAATGTGGGCCAGGGACTGTGTCCAACCTGATCCACTTGAAACTACCCCATTAAGACCATGCAAATTTATGAATGAATAAAAATGTGTCTATAATATTTCTTCTTTTATAGGAAACAATTTTATTTAGGCACAAACATGAAAAAGGTTAAGGAGATTTTCCTAATATGAAATCTTACTAAAGCAAAAACATAAGTTAACTAACAACCTTTTTGAAAAAACATATTTACTATATGTATAATTCACTTCATTCCTTAATACCTTCTTCATTATACTTTTCCTTTTATACTAACCTTTGTAAGTAATTGTTGCATTTTGTTTCCAAGATCCATGTAATTCATTTACAGTGTTACACTTTCTATGTCTTTATGGATTGACAACATGATCAACTTTACAAATACAACTTTTCATTATATTTTCTTTAAAGAGCTGATTTTAAAAAGAAAATTATCTATGTCCTATTAGGACTCGGGTTTTATTATTAGTTGTTCTTGCCTGTGTGAACTTTTTAATTTTTTTCTTCAAAAAACATGGCATTGTTAGGTGGTTTGACTGCTATAAGGAAGGCATAAATACAGGCAATCTTACTTTCACAGCAGATCTGCCCTGAGATTAATATATCACACCCGAAGATCATTAGGAAATTAAAACCCCAATTCTGATCTCAAGATAACAGGAATACTGCACATTTAGAGTAATGCACACAGAAAATAACAGCTGATTTGGGAATTCCCTTTACATAAACTTTCCATGGAAGGTTTATTTCTGACACTTTATTTCTGAGTCTCAGCCATTTTACTAGACAATGGTCCTTGATTCACGAAACACCTTGAGCCTGTAACATATCATAATGCAATTTTGGTCTTGATCCCATTGCTTGAAAAACATTTCAATTCAACTAAAGCAAAACAACAATATAACCTCTGAAAAAGTAGAGGGTATCTGAGCAGTGAACACGATATACATGCCCAGCTCCAAATCCTTTAAAAATTATGACCCCTTTCTTCCAAGACACATCTACCCACTCTCCCTCCAAAGATACCTTGGTTTCACTTAAAAGTGGAACTGATAGTCCACAGAATTCTTTATGGAAAGTAATAGATGAGATGTGGTTGGAAAAATGTGAAAAGTTCCTGGTATTCACTATTTTCTTTTCTGAAAATCTGCGTTTCACATAACTTAAACTTTAATGATTCCCAGACACTAGGTACTGACCATAAGGATTTCCTGTTTAAAGAAAAAAATCCAAATGATTTGACTGCAGAGTCTATTCCTCTTAGAATATGGAAAAATGGAATTTATGTCAAAACCTATTACATATGCAAGGGAAATTTGAAATAGGGACACAGAAAGTTTTGGGAGAGGTTAGATGCCATTTTCCTCCACAACTATGAGGGTCCACGCTCTTCAACTTTTCCAGTGCACTTAACAAGCCTGTTTTTCTCCTTCGAGACATCAGTTATTGATAGTGACCTGATAAATCTTTATAGCTGGTTTGGGAATTTTAAGTTTCGGTAATCTTAGGAGCTTTAAAAAGGTTTGTTTTGCTTTTACAGAAAGATTGACAATCATCTCAGCATTTCACACTGTCTTACTGAAACATCTTTTCGAATTAAATGGCTTTTAACAAGTTCTCTAGGTGTAAAAATATGTAATGATGAAATCATTTACTTTTATTAAAAACTAGTAATAGTAGTCTAATAGGTTTGATTGAAGCCCAAAATACCTAATTTGATGACTCAAAGTTCTGTTTCACTCAGTCAATTAATTTATTGAGCCCTTACTGTGTGCAGAGCACTGTACTAAGCACTTAGGAGAGTACAATATAACAATCTAACAGAGTTACTAGATACATTCTCTATTCACAATGAGTTTACAGGCTCGCTAGAGGTTGTACAATTACATAAACATTATTTTAGGACAAATAGCCATAAATTTGTGCAGCAGACAACTCTTGAAAGTATACACTTTTTTAGATGTGAACAAGAAAAATGTTTCTATTTGTTGTTTCTGAACTGTACGAGTGCTTTTGTTAGAAGAAATATTTTTCCTTATTATTTCTTAATACTTAAATACAATTGGAATATATAAGCCAATCTTAACCTTGCTAACCTTTGTGGCTACCTTTAATGGGATCATTTCTGGTAACACATAAGCATAAGCATAAATGACCTGACACTAGCCAGATGTTTCCCTAAAAAATGTCAGCTTCTGTTGGGTCATATGTACATTGTACGAAGTGATGAGGAGTTTGCATTTACTTGGTGGATTCAGGATATGGAGGCGACCAATCTGAATATTTCGGACAAAAAAAAAACATACCTAACCTTTTTTTCCAATTACTTGGGCAGCCACTTGTCTGCTGTGTGATCTTGGGCAAGTCACTTACCTTCCCTCTACCTCAGTTTTCTCATCTGTAAAATGGAGAGTTAATATTTATTCTCCCTCCTACTTAGATTGTGAGCCCCATGTGAGACGGGGACTGTGCCTGACCTGATTGACTTGTAGCTACCCCAGAGCTTAAGAACAGTGCTTATTACATAGTAAGCACTTCACAAATACCATTATCATCATTATGGTCATCAACACTGGTCTTTAAAAGCTGCACTGTATCATTACTGGACTTCTATGAGTCCATGCTTCTGTGAAATGTGGTTCAAAGTGACAGTGGCACTTATTTTATTATGCCTTCTTTTAGAGTGAACCTATTGAAGAAATATTTAAAAACTTTTTGCCCCACTACATCTTAATATAAAAAAAACTCCTTTCCTTGTAGATAGCCTCTCTTGGGCTCACTACAGTGTTCTGAATCCAGTCAGTGCCCGATAAATACAATTGATTGATTGGGAAGCTAAAAGCTAAAAATAACTTCAAGGAATATTTACTGTTCCTCAAATCAACTGCCTCTTTTGAATCACAAGGAAAGTCAGAGTATAATCTGGTTTTTTTTGACTGTGTATTAACTTTATAAAGAGACATGTGTCATTTCCATTTCACTGACTCTTAGCTCCTGAGATTTAAATAATGCAGATAATTGTTATATTTCCTGAAAACCTAATATTTTATCTACCAAACTATTTAGCTACCAAACTATTTTTTACTTTTTGGTCCTCTGAGAGAATTTCTCTGAAAGAACTAAATCATTGCAATCCTCTTCCTAGTTTCTATTCTTTATCAAAAATTCTCAGAAATAATTTTCCTTTTAGAGCCCTGATAAGGCCCATCGCATTCATGAAATAGCCCATTATTGAAAACATCTGTTAATGTATTTAACAATCAACTGGGATTTCCCATTCTTAAAGAACTTTAAAAACATTAACTAATCAGTCTACCAAGTTCAAAAAACGGAAACCTGCGACCCCTAATTTATAAAGTCGAACCTTGCCTAATGGATAGAGCACGGACTTATGAGTCAGAAGGAACTGGGTTCTAATCCTGACTCAGACACTAGTCTTGCTGTGTGATAATGGGCAAGTCACCTAACTTCTCTGTGCCTCAGTTACCTCATTTATAAAATGGGGATTAAGACTCTGAGCTCCATGTAGGACATGCACTGTATCTACTCCAGTGCTTAGTATAATTCCTGGTACATAGTAAGTTCCTAGGGAAGCAGCATGGCTAGGGAAGCAGCGTGGCTCAGTGGAAAGAGCTCGGGCTTGGGAGTCAGAGATCATGAGTTCGAATCCTGGCTCTGCCACTTGTCAGCTCTGTGACTGTGGGCAAGTCACTTAACTTCTCTGTGCCTCAGTTAGCTCATCTGTAAAATGGGGATCAAGACTGTGAGCCTCACTTGGGACAACCTGATGATCCTGTATCTACCCTAGTGCTTAGAACAGTGCTCTGCACATAGTAAGCGCTTAACAAATACCAACATTATTATTATTAGAATGCCCTCCCTCCTCAAATCTGCGGACAATTGCCCTCCTACTCTTCAGAGCTTTACTGAAGGCACATCTTCTCCAAGAGGCCTTCCCAGACTAAACTCTACTTTTCTTTATCTCTCACTCCCTTCTGCATCGCCCTGACTTGCTTCCTTTGCTCTCCCCCCTTTTCCCTGCCTCACAGTACTTATGTATACATTTGTAATTTTATTTATTTATATAGACGTCTGTTTATTTGTGTTTATTTATATTGATGTCTTTCCCACTCTAGACTGTGAGCTCATTGTGGGCAGGGATTGTCACTCTTTATTGCTATATTATTGTTTCTCAAGCACTTAGTACAGTGCTCTGCACACAGTAAGCACTAAATATGACCGAACGGACGAATGAACAAATACCATAAAAAACAAAGTTCTGATTTTTGCAAACTAAAAATTAAGAAGCAGTTAGTTCCATAGTAGGGTTCCTGGGAACCACATAATAATAATAATGTTGGTATTTGTTAAGCGCTTACTATGTGCAGAGCACTGTTCTAAGCGCTGGGGTAGATACAGGGTCATCAGGTTGTCCCACATGGGGCTCACAGCTTTTTAATCCCCATTTTACAGATGAGGTAATTGAGGCAGAGCCACATCTCTTTTCCCTTTTAGAACCAAGATCCCATTACACGGGGAAGAAACTACGATTTTTGACTTTCATTAATTCAACCAACATTGGCTCTATTTCAATGACCCAATGAAGGTGTCTCACTGGGTTAATGGAATTGATAGAACTTGATCTTACAGAAGTTCCAATACCATCAGCTCTAAGAGAAAAAAAATAATAACGGACTCAAATACCAAATAATGATCCAGAGTACTTATTTACAGTCAATCCAAATTTATGCAAACTTTCAGAGTTTCAGTCACGTAACGAACTGATAGAGGATGGCTAGCCTTTTCTCACTCTGTCCCCCCATCCTCCCCAACCCTGCTACTGACCCCCATGCTTTCCAGAGTGCAAGTAGACTGGTGGCTGTGTAAGGTATGGAGTAAGGCTACCGGCATCCTAGGCGGCAGCTGACCATCATATGGACGTGCAGGCATTCGGGAGGCATGCCCGAAGAGTCAGCACCATAGATTAGAGAAGCAGCGTGGCTCAGTGGAAAGAGCCTGGGCTTTGGAGTCAGAGGTCATGGGTTCTCCTACCAGCTCCGCCACTTGTCAGCTGTGTGCCTGTGGGCAAGTCACTTCACTTCTCTGTGCCTCAGTTACCCCATCTGTAAAATGGGGATTAAGACTGTGAGCCGCACGTGGGACAACCTGATTCCCCTCTGTCTACCCCAGCGCTTAGAACAGTGCTCTGCACATAGTAAGCGCTTAACAAATACCAACACAGCTGACAAGTGGCAGAGCCAGGATTTGAACCCATTACCTCTGACTCCCAAGCCCAGGCTCTTTCCACTGAGCCACGCTGCTTCTCTAAGGAACTGGAGAACTGGGTGTGATCTGAGTTCCTCCCCTACCTCACAGAGAAGCTCAACAAAGAGCTGTAAAATGTTTTGAGATCCTCAGCTGAAAGAAACTCCAGTGATTTGTGTAATTTACTAAGAAACTAAGACAGGGACCCTCAGAAGTTTACATCTTTGTGGAACTAGGTGGGAATTTCTGGGCTCCACTCCTTACTCTTCTTGGCCATATCCAACAAGAATGGGTCTGCTTACATTTTGCAGTGAGTGAGAGAATAAAATCTTTATAAAAGAGTGGGTATGTTAATGACCTTGGTAGAGGAGATAATATAAATCATAAGAACAAAGATCAAACAATTAAAACGTGACATCCCCAGACTATGGTCTTGGGTTTTGTTGACTTAAATACATTATAACCTATAAGTAACCAAGAAAAACACAGACAATAAAATGGGCTTTAATATTTTTATTCAAAAATTGACACAGACTACCCTCATGTATTCTGGATTTTTGATCTTCCATTATTTTTTCTTCTCTTAATCGCTGAGAAAATGGTAACTTGGAGAACTGGAGAATACATTTTTATAGCGCGACAACTGCCATTTCTTTTTAAATTTTCATTGCTCAATATGATTTCGGAATATACAGGCATACATCCATACTTGTGTTATAAAAATTAACTTCTAAACTTGCACCCCCCTTCTGTTCGCCCCTTAACCGATATCGCTTTTTGACTTTATATAATGTTACACCATTATAACACAATAAAAATCAAACTTTTAAAACTATAACTTATATATTATCCTTAAATTTAGCTGAAACAAGTTTGTAAGATAAATTTCCACATTTAACACCAATATAGCATTGTCAAAAGCTCTTGTTACTTGATAGAGCATTAAAAATCCATTAGAGTTGCTAAGATTGAACACTGGATTTCTTCCAGGCATTTCAAAATTTTACCTTATTAACTCCAACTAATGACATGTGTTACTCTAGCTGAGTGAAAGGAAACTGTACTTTTCTAAACTTGGCTGTAGACGATGGCAGTAAGACCAAATCCATTTCTGATTCCTTCACAGAACGTCACACTGATACCACCTCAGCTATTTTAAATGAACCATTCAGTTTCTTTTTGCTTCTCTAAAGAAGTTGAACATCTAAATGGAAGCAGCGACGAATACTGTGGCACAAACGACGTATTTGAAAACGTCCTTCTAAATTACATCAAATGTCAATGAAATGGGTTTTTTTCCCCTACCAGTAGGAGAACCCGCAATTTTAAGGACTAGGAGAAATTCCAGTTTGATAGCAAACAAATTTTAGCTTTGCTTGGCATTTCATTTCACTGTAGAGACTTTACTCAGTGAAGATAAATGCTCCTAACGTACATTTATGTGTAATCGATCTAAATATTTTCTGTGAATGCACGTAGAAGGGAGGTTCAGTGAGAACTCCAACTAGGACAACTTTTCTAAGGGATCAGTGATGTTGTGCTTCAGTTAGGAAGGTTCCTAGATTTCTTTCACAATTCTGAGAGCAATTCAGGGTCTAACTGCAAGGAAATGTCCGGATGAAAAATTTCACTTGCCGAGCTGATGTACTTATAAGGTAGAGATGTGATAGTTGCTCTTGGATACGACCGTGACTAAGGTCAGCCTTCCGACAACTCCATACTACTGCCTCGGCATCATCGTTGTGAGCTGCTCCCCTGAAGATCAGGGGAGCCCTTATCTCTGGTACAGCGGAGGAAATGCAAGCTTTGTTTGGGCTTTGGGGTAAATACTTGCAGGATTTAGGTGTTACAGTGGACGGTGCAGGTTGTCCCATAATGCTTTTGGAAACCTTCAATAATTTTACTTAGTGTTCTATTGGGTCGCTCTTTTGCGTATGGACAACCAAATTTTCAGTAGTAAAAAGTGCCCAAATAAGTATAATGATTTAACCCAGACACCCAAAGGAGAAAATGTGGCTAAATGAGGAAAACAATAGTTGAAGTAGTCATCGAGATGATCTGTGGTGAAATGTCACCACCCTGCAAAACATTCATTTTCCACTGTCTCTTTTTTGAGTCCCACAGAAATGAGATGTATACACCTACACCCAATACACAAAATACTGTCACGAAAAAGACCTAACCACACATCAAATGACATCTAATGTTTGCTTTTATATCCCGACCGACGCTGATTAATGCTATTACTGTGAAAGACTAGGACTTTAATGAAGATTTGATTCACAGTTACCTCATATACATTTACCTGGCTGGAAGTACATATAACACTGGCATTTCAAGCTTCACAACGATTTAGGACCAAATTTTCAGCGGGGCCGCCAAACGACCCTCCCTTCGTGCTTATTCAAGTACTGGGTCCAGGAATCCCCTTGGGGAAAAAGCAAAACACAACCCCCACATGAAGGTGTTTACACCTTTAGGTCCAACTGATGTACACAAAACCAGCCTTCTGACACACTCAAATAGGGAGGGAAGAGTTAAACTGATTGGCCCTTATTTGCTATCATGAATAGTACTTTAATTAGCATCTATTTCTATTTTGTACAAAGGTCCTTGTTTTACACAGAAATGCAGCTTTACAATAGTCTGGCTAAACCAACAGTTCGTCAAGATGGCAAAGATTATGTTTCTTCTAGCCCTTCTAAACTATGCACTTAATAGTGGTTTTCACAATAAAAGCTATTTTTACCTTGATTATTAAGCAATATAGTCTAATTCACTTTGGAAATTTGGAGTTCGTTTAAGAGCTGAGACTGTTTCTTACTACTTGTTAATTCTCTTATGTGCCACTTGACTGGAAATCTCTTCACATCTTGAAAGAAAGTATTGGCTTAATCATAAAATGACGCAGTAGATGAGATATTTAACGATAATTATTTATCCATGAACTAGGTATTTCTAGAAATGGAGGAATTCAAATCTTTCTTACCCAAACATAATGTCCAAGCAAATTTTCTTAAGGCGCCCTTACAACTAGCAATCCTGACTCAACGATTCTTGGTTGAAATGGTATTTCTACTATTTTGGGGTTATATACTTTTTCTATTAGGAATGCTGACAAAAACATCTATAAATAATTTTTGTAATCAGATTTAGTTATTTAAAAGAGTTGCCAGTGCATCTTCAAAATGCTTTAAACTAAGTGCCAGATTCCAACTGAATTCAGATTTTCTCTCTATCAGCTTATCTTAACAGTGCGTGAACATATATAGGAAGAAGACATGCATATATATGCACACTGTGGATTGTTAGCTAAACGAAAAAGCCAAAGGATTACTGCTTTTTTGAAATGTTTTATAAAATACAGAATTTTTATGAAACTATTTTAAATAATCACAGTGCTGAAATCTGAAAACCGGGCAGTGTTTTGGCAACCCAACTCTTCTTCAGAAATTACAGATGTGCACACGCTAGAAACACATTGTGCCAACATAAAAGACCCTCCAAAAGACACACAAGTAGTAAACTGCAAGGCAATGAGCAATGTTTTGAAGGAATATGCCTCATTAAGAACCGTAAAGTGTAAGTCACTCATGAGCCAAGTTCGTACAAATACTTAAAATGAAAATCTCTTGCTAAAGCAGCATTAAATACAAACACAAGAAAGGAAGTGTCAACCGATTTACTTTTTCATATAAGCTCTATAAGAGCCACAACGATCTCTTTACTCTATCAAAGTCACAGCATATCCTGTTCAAAGTTGTAGCCTATTTTGTTCATTGCTAATGCAACGTCTAACATAACTAGCTGAACAATCTACATAAGCAAGTTAGCAGATTTACTGGATAAACTAAAATGAGCACCGCCAACTCATGAATTGCCAAAGTAAATACTTTTCTTCGTGCTACACTGATGTGATGTGATGAATTGGTAATATACTAAAAGTCAAGGAGATTTGGAATTAAGAAGCGGTTTGTCACCATCAAGAATTACTGAGAGCAAAATCTCTGGAAGAGAATCAGTTGAAAATATCTTGCACTTTCAAAACAGCTCTCTTAGAAGTGATGATGGTAATGATTTTATAATGTAATATTAGTGAAATGGATGTAATGGGAAATAAGTTGTGTTTCGTGAATGCTCTTCGCCTACATCAATCTATAGATAGCATATCTGTTTATCAAACGTCTCTCCATTGTGCTAAAGGTAAGAATCATTTTAAATCTGGTAAAACAAATGTTCCTCTTACTAAGGAAAGATAATATACTTCTACAAATTTTAAAGATCTCAAATGTTGAGACAAGTTCTGTATTAAGGTTTCCTGTTTCCCCTCAGACCTAAGACAGGGTTTCGCTTTATTGTCAAGACACTGCTAACCCTTCTTCTGACTGAGTAACGAGCTCAGTTAATCGGGACCAAATGTTTTTCTGAATTTTTTTTTCTTCTTTGTGCTTCATGCTTATATCATGCTGCCTTGGTAAGAGGCAACCATAAAAATGGAACTTTCAGGTACAATAGTGTCATATTCAAGAATGTCCATAATAATGAACAATTGTCCTAAAAGGTTGCAAGCATGAAGTGCACGGTCAATCATAAACGTGGACCAAATCGGGTTATCTGCTCAGTGGGGTGAGTAAAAAATTGGCTCTGTCAAGTCTTGAAACTAGAATTCTCATCTAGTCTGACATGCTCTCTGAGAGGGGAAATCACAAATGATCATAAGTAAAGCCACTTTGGAAAGCAGTTAAAACAAACTACCAAAAACGAGTTTGCCATTCTAGAAATTAACGTTGGCTTAACCAGGTTTGAATTGCACAAAGAACGAGCCAGTGGACTTCCCATTCTTTGCAGTTCCTTCGCCTTGTGAGTCCATTACCTTTCACAAAGAAATTTTAACTATCAAACTTGTCCATAAATTTTGCCGCTGAGGGTGAAACCATCCAGTTAGCATATACACTATCATTTGCATATCTTGAAAACACAGAGTTAGTGCCATCGAATCTTGTGAGTGGTACAGGACTCTCCTCAGGCCAGTTCGGGTATGACATGCCTAAAAATGAAAACAGATAATTTTTTCTGCACTGAAGAACCAAAACTTCATGTGCAGACAGTAAGGCCCTTGGCAAAACTCCCTTTAATGGTAAATGAAAAAGCATAAAAGCCAAATAAATGGATTTTTTTTTGCCTCAAGGTTGTGGAACACAGTCATGCTGAAGGGCAAAGACCCTTAAAAAAGCACAGAGTGCTGTTCTGGTAAAGTAATTTCACAGAAGTTACCAATTTTGTTCATTAGAGCTCCCAACTATCATCAAAACCTTACTATTCCTATGATGATCAAGTAATGGCACATTGCTGCCTTGAAATGCTACTGCAAGAAGTGGTTTTTGCTGGACAAAAAGGAACCTATAAATCTAATATCTTCATCATCATGGAATATCTAGATACTTTTGCTTAATCCATGACAAAGCAAGAACTCAAATGGTTCCTTCCAGAGGTTAAAGCAGGCCTGCAGGGTACCATCTCGAGACTTAATGATAGACTAGTCCCAAAGCCATTTGTGAATATTAGATTTAACATGCAGAAAAATGGATAGTTCTCGACTTCAAAATATTTTCGTACTAGAGAATCACACAAAAAAAATAATAAATAAATAATCTAAAAAGCCCCAGGATCTGTGCAATTAATCAAGAAACAAAAAGTAGGAGTTTTGGCAAGAACCATATTTACTGTCTATCTCACCACCACAATACAATAGAACATGTTCTGTTTTAAAACACTGCTACAGATTTTAGTGCTGGCTGATTGATGACAATTGTAATGATAAGACGATACACAAAGGATGTGAAAACAGCAGAACAGTTTTGTTTTCCAGAGGGGCCCTCACCGGTTCTGTTTTCAGAAAGCTGTAGAGCAGCAATCACCTTCTCCTAATTTCTGTATGGTGCAAATTGAGCCCAAATTCCATCTCATGCCAGTATCAGCACAGACCTTCGCCCACAAACCTCTCACTTGTGTACAAGAGCTGAGGTTGAGGAATTCATCTGGATGGCCCAAAGATTTAAACTGGGCTATAATATCAAATTCAGCCATCTGTATTTTTAAAAAAAATAAATCAAATGCTTCAAAAAATCCAGTAGATTTACTCAAGCAGTTAAATCAGAGGTGCATTAACCCAAAATACTTAAATTACTCCCAACCCTTCACAAGAGTATCCTTTGACTCGTTCATTTGTTAACCATTTTCTATAGCCCCTGAGAGTACTTCCCTGATCTATTTTTTCCTGTTATCTACTTTGTAATTTAACTTATTTTCACATCCTTTTTCAAACACAGTTGCAAAATGCCTAAAGTATGAACCTAATGCAAAGTTTGACATTCACAAATTAAAAAAAAGGCTTCCTAGCCAACTTTGATTGGTTTCACTCAGACCAGAAACACTCTTTAAAGGGTTACAGAGTGTGAGGACAGTGCAGAAGGAAAAATCATGGTTTGGGTTGCTAGAATCTAGTAAATGCATGTGAAATTCTACCATAGAGTTTGTTTTCAATCCATGTGGAAGGAAGGGTTCGAGGGAGGGGAGCATTATTACAGTCCACGAGGGGTGTCTCCTCTTCGGAGAGGCCGTCATCATAGAGTAAGGAGTCGGATGGGGTGGAAGCAGCAAGATCCAAGTAGTCCTATTGAACAGACCGATGAGAAGGGTCAGGATACAGGCACCCCGAAACCTTCTAGACTCACCCCTCCCTCACCCCCACGGCACTTAAATGCACATCCGGAATATATTTATTTAATCTTACTGTCTGTCTTCCCCTCTAAACTCTCAGCTCTTTGTGGGCAGGGAATGTGTATAACAATGTTTATCGCTATACTGTACTCTTCCAAGTGCTTAGTACAGTGCTTCGTATGCAGTAAGCGCTCAATAAATATGACGATGAATGAATGACCTTGTCTACCAACTCTGTTCTACTGTAGCCTCCCAAGTGCTCAGTACAAGGCTCCGCACACAAGTGCTCAATGAATAATAATAATTATGGCATTTGTGAAGCACTTTCTATGTGCTAAGAGCTGAAGTAGATACAGGGTAATCAGACTGGACACAGGCCCTGTCCCATATGAGGGCTCACAGTCTTCATCCCCATTTTACAGATGAGATAACTGAGGCACAGAGAAGTTAAGTGACTGGCCTAAAGCCACACAGCCGATACGAGGCAGAGTTGGGATTAGAACAAACGACTTTCTGACTTCCAAGCCCATGCTCTACCCACTATGCTATGATGCTTCTCTATGACTGATTGATTAACTGATTGAAACAAGAGACTTGTTTAGGTTGAAAACGCAACATTTTCTTGATCTCCTTTCTGTCGATATGGACTATTTAGTAACCTCTGTGTTTGGAGAAACATCAAGTTCCTTAAAAATGTGGTGCATCTGTGTCACTCCTATTTTAGCATTTGCTTGCCTAGTGATGTCACAAGCCCGCCAAAGATTTTCTGGATGTATTAGGCCTTTCTTAAGCCATAATTAGCATGCCACAATGCTGTTCTTAGCCTTTAATGAGTGGGGGTTGCATTTTTTAAATCAGGGATCCAAGCAAGGAGTAATTTCAATTTGCACAAACCCACTATTTTCATAATTCGGTGACTAGATAATGTCCTCAAAATGCAGTAATTATGGCATCCGAGTTGTAATGTGGAGGGTTGCCACCAGAATTAGAGTGCTGTCAGAATTATGAAAGTCTTTTTTTTTAAATTTCAGAAAACCCAATTTTGCATTTAAATGTCTACTGTGTTCTGTCTTAGAGTTGGAAAAAAGTCACTACACAAATGCATATTTTGTACAGTAATATTTAAAGATATGTAGTCTTTGTAGGAATATAAATACCTCCTGTAATTATGCAATTGAGTTTTTTTTTTAGTCAAAGCATATCAGAAATTTCTAAAACGGTTTCTGTTATGCCACAATATCTTATTTAGGTTTGTTTTGCTTTTGGGAAGTCTTTATGTAGGTATCTCCTTAGTGGTTGCTTGAGAAATGAAGAGCTATTTGGTTAGCATGCTAAAAATCTCTCTCCTTCTCATAGAAGAGTCATGTGCTAACCAAAGCAATATAATTCCTAAATCAGGAAGTTGGAAATCCCGGAAGAAGATATTCCCTCCAAATGCACAAATGTTGCTGGATCTCTTACAGGGTGTCACTCAAATTAGTCAGTCAGTCAGTCCTATAGAGAAGCAGCATGGGTCAGTGGAAAGAGCCTGGCTTGGGAGTCAGAGGTCATGGGTTCCAATCCCGCCTCTGCCACCTGTCAGCTGTGTGACTGTGGGCAAGTCACTTCACTTCTCTGTGCCTCAGTTCCCTCATTTGTCAAATGGAGATGAAGACTGTGAGCCTCATGTGGGACAACCTGATTAGCGTGTATCTACCCCAGTGCTTAGAACAGTGCTCTGCACATAGTAAGCGCTTAACAAATACCAACATTATTATTTATTGAGTGCTTATTGTGTGCAGAGCACTGTACTAAGGTCTTAGAGAGTACAAATTACAATATAAAGACATATTCCCTGTCCCAAATCAGCTATAGTCCCTTTGTCAAATCCACCTAATCCGAGATCAGCATCTCAGAATTTGGTTTACTCTGGACTCACCCTACTTTTCACCATCATTTTCTCTAGTTCTTTGCTAATCTCTGCAAAGGTTGGTCTCTTATCTGGTTCTTGCTTCCAGCACCGCAACATCAAATTGTACCTGCAATGGAGAGAGTGAACAGATAAAAAGAGGGCTGCCTGAGAGGAGATTTCTCAAACTAGGGATCCTGTAGCCAAAGTAGCTCCAACCATCAGGAACTCCAAGTATTGTAATTATTTATAGTACCAGAAGCATAGAGCATGTATTTTGATATTTCAGGTCTTCGTTTTTCAAAGTGATTTCTTCAGTTACTGACCAAACAGGCTCAAAAACAATGGGTTTAGGTGAGTAATCCACCACCTCTCCAACCTCGGATAATATTTTCAGCTGCCACTGATATAATGGGCAGTTTTCTGCAGTATTTTGGGAACTCTTTTTAAGTTCTCAAAAAGTTGTTTGGCTCTGAAATTCAGTCATGCTGGATCCTGTTTTCCACTGGATTTCTTGGTCTGCACTCTTTCCTGGAATCTTCCTTCTTCACTAATTCAGAACAACTTGATTTTACAATAGACTTACAGTTCATTCTAAATTGCCCTTAGGAAGATGATGTACGCATGAATTTGAACTGGAACCCTAGCACATGGAAATTTTGAGTAACTAAAAGACTCTTATTTTATTAAAGGACAAAAAGAACAGAGGGTGCAGCTGCTAGGAAATCAAAATGTGGATCCATTTACAAACCACAAAGTGAGATTAAAATTCATAGAGAACACTGGTTTGCTCTCTCTTCTTGTCATTCCTTAGCATTTAATCGACAACTACTGCCGGGATGGTCATGTCAACATCAAAGAGCTTGTTATAATCATTTTAGGTAATATTTCACTTGCACCCTCAAATCCAGGAATTCAACCAAACTGCTGAATAAAGTGATTACTTACATTTCCTCACTGCAGTTTTCAGGCCTTTCCATTCTGTAACCAGTTTTCAGGAGGTTAAAGAGTCGTTCTGGAGCAATCCCAGGATAAGGGTTTCCGCCGAGGGTCACGATCTCCCAGAGTAGAACACCAAATGACCACCTGAAGGCCAAATGGAGCACATGCACTGATTTCAATTCCTAACTTTTAATATGCTAACCTCATCTTTTCTCTTACCTGCCCAGTATATTTGTACTTTCCCTTCCATGCCTCTGAAGACATTTTTGATGGACCAACTTTTCTGAGGGTGACCCAGCTCTACGGTCTAAGATCTTCCACTTGGACTGTGAGTCCCATGTGTGACAGTGCAGTGTCTGGCTATCTTGCATCTATCTCAGCGCTCAGTAAAGTGCTTGACATACAGTAAGCACTTAACAAATACAATAAGCAGGATAATAAAATACTTCAAATCACTGCACACTATTTCCTGGCTAAACAGCATAATGTATTAATGAGTTAGACAAAGGGTGATTCCATGACAGTGTTCTGTCTCGTAACACTGATAGGAGCATGAGCTTGGGGAAGGATACAGTGGTACTTATTGAGAACTTACGGTCACATTCCCCACACACTATGAGCTTACAGTCTAGAGAAGGAGACAGACATTAATATAAATAAACAAACTGCCTAAGTGCTGTGGGGCTGTAGGTGGGGTGAATACCGAGTTCCCAAGGGGTACTTAAATATCCACTCTAATGCTTAAGGACATCTCCAATTTTTCCCTCTATAGTCCTAATTTTTCCTCTAGTAATCCATTAGGGATCTCTCATCCATTAATTTATCAAACCCTTCTTGAAACTTCATATTTTTGGCTTGAACAACATCCTGTAGTAATGAATTCCATATGCTTACTACCTGCTGCGCAAAATATTTCCTTCTATTTTCAAGTTTCAGTGGTGCCTGATCACTGTGCTGTGAGATATGGTGAACAATAATTGTGGGGTCTGGTGAACAATAATTCCATATCTGTCCAATCTGTGCTCTTCGTGACTGTGTAGATTACAGTCTTTCCTCATGTAAAAGCCTCTCCCTCCCCCTTGTCACATGGTCGCTCTCTTCTGTATCATCTCCCAACTGTATTTTGAACTTCCTGATGTGTGGCAACCAGAACTGTTCTCAGAATTTTAGTTCCACTTCCAACCCCTTTCTGATGATACCCGATATTTGGTTGGTCTTCTAGCTGTCACCTAAGGCCTCATATTGGCTTTACAATGTCACGATTAGTTGAAGGGTGTTCGGAGACTTTCTGTACTCAAAAAAGTTGGTTTTCCTACACATGAGCCATCCTTTACAACATTACATGCTTCTTCTAGCTACAGATTCTAGCACAGAGGGTGAGCAGTTTCCTAGGACCATCATCTCTTAGTGCTCCAAGACAATTTCCATTCCTGATCCCAGCACAGAGATGCTGGACGGTGCTTTAAGATGTTACGGAGGGACACGGGGAGGGCAGAGAAGGAGATGTGGAGATAATGGAGCAATACCAACTAAAGTAATGATGGCAAGTCAGCAACTGGCTCAGTGGAAAGAGCCCGGGCTTGGGAGTCAGAGTTCATGGGTTCGAATCCCGGCTCTGCCACTTGTCAGCTGCGTGACTGTGGGCAAGTCACAACTTCTCTGTGCCTCAGTTCCCTCATCTGTAAAATGGGGATTAACTATGAGCCTCACGTGGGACAACCTGATTACTCTGTATCTACCCCAGCGCTTAGAACAGTGCTCTGCACATAGTAAGCGCTTAACAAATACCTACATTATTAATTGGCTAACTTCGGGGATGATGGCACCATTAGGCAATTAGTGGAAATGGAATGTGCCAACTCTTCTATATCGTACTCTCCCAAGAGCTTAGTACATATGTGCCCTGCACTCAACAAACGCTCAATTACTATAATTGATTGATTATTTTTCATCCAGATTTGCATGTAATGGATAACCCGTGGCAGGATTCATATGCTGAGCCTTTAATGAGTTCTCTTTTTAATAATAATAATGATGATAATGATGATGACGGTATTTGTTAAGTGGTTACTGAGTGCCAAGCACTATTCTAAGTGCTGGGGTAGATACAGAGTGGTCAGGTTGTCCCACGTGGGGGTCGGAATCTTAATCCCCATTTTACAGATGAGGTAACTGAGGCACAGAGAAGTTAAGTGACGTGCCCAAAGTCACACAGGTGATAAGTGGCGGAGCTGGGATTAGAACCCACGACCTCCGACTCCCAAGCTGGTGCTCTTTCTACTAAGTCACTCCTCCCCTGACCTCACCGATATTTGGAGGATTTCTGTTACGTACAGAAAAAATAGTAATGAGGTAATGAACTATTATCATTATTATATTATTATACTGTAATAATAATTAGGGTATTCGTTAAGCACTTACTATTTGACAAGTACGGTACTAAGCTTTGGCACAGATACAAGACAATCAAACCGAATACAGTCTCTCACACTGTAAGCAGGAGGGAGAAACAGATATCAACTCCCCATTTTACAGATGAGGAAACTGAGACTCAGAGAAGTTAAGCAACTTGCCCAACGCCACACATCGTGCAAGTGGCAGAGCCTGGAAGTTAGAACAGTTGGGTTCTAATTCTGCTCTGCTACCTGCCTGCTGTGTGACCTCGGGCAAGTTGCTCAACTTCTCTGGGCCTCAGTTTCCTCATCTGTAAAATGAGGATTCAATACTTGCTCTACATCCTCTTGAGACCAGGAGCCCCATGTGGGACAAGGACTCTGTCCAACCTGATTAACTTATAGCTACCCCAGTATTATGAACAGTGCTTGGCACATAGTAAACAATCAACAAGTACAATAAAAAATATGTTTTCCTCTAAAGTTTCCACTTCATATTTTTCCTTCTGCTTGTTACTCTAATGCAGATCCTTACCCTGGTAATCAGAATCCCCAGACTTGTACTATCCCACTCCCCCCACCGTCTTCCCCAGGGTGGAAGAGACTGTTTGTTCTTTTTGGTTTGTTTTCCTGCCTTCAGGCTGTATTTGCTCTTGAATATGTGCAGTAGCTTCAGATGTTTACAGATCCCAGAGAATCTTTGGAATTATAGGACATATAAATGAGGTAAATTGTGAAAAGGGTCTGTGAATGATGAAAGCTATTTGACAATATTTTTCTCTGAGTTGTTAATGAAGGAGGGAGGTAAGGGGGGCAGGGAGAGAGAGAGAGACAGAGAGGGAGAAACAGGAAAAGACAAATAAGAGGCTGTGGGTTGGCACTGCCTTGTGTGTCTGGCCTTCACTATAAAATGCAAAAAGATGTGTTGAAGTTGGGTGGAAAAATCACAGACCTCCAAAACTCAAATATTGCTAAAACAAATGACAGCCAAATACCAACATATCAAAAATGTAATTCTCAGGGGGAAAAAAATAAGGTGTTGCTGAGAACTATTTCAGCATTCTGGAGCAGATTCAAGGGCATTAAATTGGCTTAACAAAAATGGTTTCGTCACAGTCCATATTTCTAAAAAATGTCACCATCCATATGTTTGCCAATTAAAGTGAGCATTTTTGGATGACCTTCAACTTGTGAATGTATTCATATAATTCAGTCAGGCTTTTCTTTAGATTTTGCGTGTCACCGGAGAGTTTATTTTTTTATTTTCCCACTCTGGTTGCCCAAAAGGTGCTGCATTCCCGGACCTGAAACCCAAAGATGCAGTGCTACATCGTGACTCACACTCGCACCTATCACCCAGACCTGGGAAGCCATCCTGGGCAGGGTTCCCCAGGCCTGGTAATGCTCTTAAACATTTCTGAAGCAGTCAAAGTGGTCATGGATATTTTCAAAGTGAGGATCGTTCTCTATGGAATCACACCTAAGCAGGGCACTTATGGCATGATGCTAATTATACACTCGTCCCCAGATGTTTTTTTTTAGCATCATGATTCTTAACTGATGGAGTCACTGTAAATGCCCCTGAATGTGTGACTTGTTCCTTTGGTGCTCTCTAAAATACTGAGCACAGTGCTTAGCACTCAGTAGGCGGTCAGTCTAGCCAGTCTCACAGAACTAATTTACATATCTTTATATTACATATTGTAAATTATTTATTCACATTAATCTGTCTCCCCCTCTAAACTGTAAGCTCACTAAAGGCAGGGAACATATCTGCCAATTCTGTTCTACTGTACTCTCCCAAGTGTTTAGTACAGTGCTCTGCACATAAGAAGCATTCAATAAGTACCACTGATTGTTCAATAAATACCACCGATGGACTGTAGTCAGCTGCAACTGGTGGGGGAAGTGGAAGACTGTTACTGGTTCCAAAAATGTCCCATGCGTCTCTCACGGTCCCTCCCCTTGGATATAGGCTTCCATCTCTGGCATCTTTTTTTCTTCCCTTCTCTCACTGCCCAGACAATATGGTATCTGGCCTTCTCATCTCCCACGTCTACCCAGCAGGTGAAAGGGAAGTCATGACTGTACCTCCGACAGGATGGAAAATGTGTCAACTGTCAAACTTTCCATCAACTAGGTTAAGTTGAGCAGATTGGACACCGACACTCTTTCATTCACGACTCATCTCAGGCTTGAAATTTGTGATTGTTTTGATTAAAACACACTGTGTGGTTAGTGCATATGTATGAAATGAACATATTATTTCCAATGAGAGGAAAATAAAAACACACACTTACACATCACTTTGGGTAGTGTAGATATGATCAAAAAGAGACTCAATCGCCATCCACTTGACAGGAATTCGACCCTAAAGGGAACAACCATATTAAAACATTCAAGGCAAAGATATATCAACAAGAGAAAAAAAACCTGGTAAACCTGGTTTGGATTTAACCACGAGACACATGGAGCAGAACATCTAGAAGTCAGGGAAATGATTTCTGAAAGCCCAGTTAGGCTTTCTCCTCCCAGAGGCATTTCAGAAGTGGATCCCTGCTAAAATTGTATTTGTGATAGCCAAGGGCATTCATAGCCTTCTCATAAACGAGGTTGGTTGCTAGGCAGTAGAAAAGCCAAATAATAACCAGCAGAATGTCCGGAAGAGTGAAAACAGAGAGGGAATGAGTGAGAAAAAAGAGCTATGGTTACCAATGAAAGTGGATCTACCCATGTAGTAATACCAAGAGGGTGTTAGAAATCCTGGCAGCATTGTAGTATTTACCCTAAATTCTCACACTTTGGTGTGTTTTGGGGAATGTAGCCTCCCGGTTCTGGCCCTGCTGTAACCTAGCTGTGAAGTAAAAGTATGGATTACAGAGAAGAAGGCCAGGTCTCTCTTCTCTCCCATCTCTGGCAGGTGTTCTGGTCCTTCTCCCTGGACTGGGAAGGGGAGCCCACATGCCTTCTCCTTCCTTGGGGGTTAATGCACTCAAGATAGCCTACTCAAGCTCGGCAAATACCCAGCTCTCATTTCTAACTGTAGGGAGGGTTTGGTAGGGGGAAACTAGGAAAAAGCGGGCAGGGGGTGGGGCTCCTTTGTCAGAGGACCACATCTCATCCCATTGCCACCCCATCCCCTTAAATCACACCCAATGGCCCGGGATTATGAATATTTGCTCAGACTTCTCTGAGGAATGAATCCAACCCTGGAACTCCAGTTTGTAAAACAGAAGTACCTCACAGAAGTGTGAGCAGATTATATTAGCAGTAAATAGAACAACTACAATAGGTTACTTAAACAGTGTACCCTCCAAAGTCTCCTATTTGAAAATGTCTTTTTTTAAAACTCAGTGCAATGAACTTCAGTTTCCACTTGGGATGCCTTCAGAATAACCTGGTTTTCCAGTTTCCCCAGTGAAACCAGCTTGTCCCATGGAAGCAGTTTTCCCTTGGATTGAAATGCAATTTTTTTCTACTGACATTTTGCAATAACTATAGCTTCCCTTTAAATTGAACTGATGGATGGACTTGTTCTGTCAATGGGAAGAATTTCTTCATTTTGCTGTGTAGTCAGTTGGTAACCACAATTTCATATTCCCCCTTTAGCTTTTTTGAAATAGCTAGTCATAAGCAGGGCCCGAAGGAAGTGAAATATTGACCTTGGTATTTGTGGATGATAAAAGCCTGGCTCCTGGCAACATTGAAAACACATTTTATATTATTCCATTATCTTTGCTCTGTTACCATCTTTTATCAACACAATGAAATACTAGAACTTTGATGTTTGGCCTACTTTGCCACTAGTGAGGTGCGGTTAGAGATGTACTAGGTTAATCGTCCTTTTTACTGATTACTTTCATTCCATTTTTCTCCCTCTCACGAACTTTTGAATCAGAGCTCATCTCCTTCAATAAGAGATGATGACTAAGATGGACACTGAAGGGAAGAGCCTTAAGAAAAATGAATTTGGTTACACTGGAAAGTCAGTGTTAACTGGGATTTTCCCCATGACTTCTGAGGACAGCAGAAGTATGCAACTCTGAAAATGTAGCTGCCTCTGAGAAAGGAAGGGACTCAGCAACCTGTAAAAATTCTAGAATTTGGGGGAGATCTCCGTGTATTTCTCTATTCTTTTTATGGTATGTGTTGAGTGTTTATTGCCAGACCCTGTACTAAGAGCTGAAGTAGATACACGCTAAACGGGTTGGACACAATCTCTGTCCCATATGGGCCTCACAGCCTTAATCCCCATTTTACAGATGAAGTAACTGAGGCACAGAGAAGTGAATTGACTTGCCCAAAGTCACACAGCAGAGATGGGGCAAAGCGGGAATTGCTGTAAGGATAATAATAATAATAATAATAATTCCGGTATTTGTTAAGCACTTACTATGTGCCGGGTACTGTACTAAGAACTGGAGTGAATCGGGTTGGACACAGTCCCTGTCCCATATGGAGCTAACAGTCTTAATCCCCATTTTACAGATGAGGTAACCTAGGCTCAGAAGTGAAGTAACTTGCCCAAGACCACAGAGCAGACAAGTGGCAGAGCCAGGATTAGAACCCATGACCTCCTGACTCCCAGACCTGTGCTCAAGCCACTATGCCATGCCGCTTCCCATAATTAGATTAGAACGTAGGTCTCTCCCCATCTAAGCTGTAAACTCCTTGAGGGCAGGGATCAGTGTCTTACCAACTCTTGCCCTGTACTCTCCCACGCTCTTAGTACAGTGCTCTGCACAGAGTAAGTGCTCAATAAATACACTGAATGATTGATCGGGGCTCTCAGGCCCCCGACACTGAAGCTCACCTCTACTTTAAGCAAATTTAGCAGCTTTCTGCATAGAATGAGTCACAATCTCCTGTTGATTTTATTTCAGCTTCTTGTTCAGCTAACTGCTATAATTACACAAAAACAAAAAAAAAAAAATGACCTTTTCTGAAGAAGCAAAATGAAGAGCTGAAGATGAGAGGTGAATTTTTTTATGGCACTAGGTGACCTTCAAAAGTAATAATGATAAAAATATAAACACTAGCTAAGAATTCATTTGAAGGAAATCAGAATACATTTTGAAGTATTTTCTTTACAATTGACAGAGAATGAAAGGTTATTTCAAAAGGGCAAAATGTAACTTTTTCCAGGTAACGCTGAAAAGGGCAAGGGGAACAAACAGAAAAATAGTGGTGTCTTTCTCCTCTTCCTGATGACTGGCCACGTGTAACTACAGGCCTCAACTTTCTTAAGCTAGTTTCCACAGCGGTTTATCATTATTATGCCAAATTCATCAGGAGAATCGAGCTTTGAAGAAGCAGTTTGGGCTTTCTCTCACTCCTTAGGACATTCCACATTTTTTATTTACCTTTTTTCTTTTACTTTTCTTTCTTTGACTCCCTTTTAACCCAGTGGTCCCCTTTTAAGTCTCACACCCATTTTGTGGACTCCACCTCCAAGAGCAACTCCCACCCTAGCATTGACCAGGTCGGTAACGGAGAAACACACCTTGCTCCTCTTGACATAGGAGTCCTCTTCGTACACATCCCTAGACAAGCCAAAATCTGAAATCTTCATTTTACGTCCTTCTGCCACCAGCACGTTTCTAGCAGCGAGATCACGATGAACCAGCTGAGAAGAAAACAATCAGAGTTGAACGGGAGCAGGGATTATCCCTAAGGAAGGATCAGCATAAATATCACTTGAATAACAGCTCTATCACCGACCAGGGGAGGACGGCGCATTGGCATGCTACCTTCATTTCTGCAAGATATTGCATTCCTCGAGAGATCTGCCAGGCGAATGAGATCAAGTCTCCCATTGTCAGTGCCCTCTCATCAGGGTTGTCCAAGTAGCTCGAATTCCGATTGCCATCACTGCCCACGTAGCTGGGCCCCACCTTCCGGCTTTCCCTGAGAAAGCTCCGAAGGGAGCCGTATTTGGCATACTCCACAATCAGGTAGAGAGGCCCTGGATGCAAAAGAACAGATGTTGGTGAGGAGGACAGGGTGAATGAGGGAGGGGAGAAAAATGAGCTAGGGCCCACTGGAGTAAAAAAGGCTGGAGAAAAAATAAGCTTTTAGGATGCATAACTTCCGGAGAGGAATCTATTCTAGTGCTAGTGGTTTGCATGGCCCCACTCAAACACTTTTGGACCTGCCAGTTCCGTTCCCCCTGGGGCATAGAGTGCACTGACTGAGTTGTTGGGAAGGGGTGCAGCACACTGCAGAAGGACATGTCAGCCAGCTAAAGGCAGAATGGGCAGGTCTCCTGATTTCTGAACCAGTGCTCTTTGCACTGAACCAAAAGCAGGGTTCACAATTCCAGCTGCGTGACCTTGGTCAAGTCGCTTAAATTATCTCTGCCTCAGTTTCTTCTGTATAAAATGGTGATTCAATGCCTTCTCTCCTTGTACTTAGATTGTGAGCCCTGTGTGGGACTCACGATAATGAATGACTTAGAGGAAATGACTTAGATAACGACTTTAAGGAAAGCTATTAATTGTTGTTCTAACCCAAGACCAAAAGGAAGATTCAAAAATTCTAATGCTCTCCCTAGTTGGGTTAAGTGTGGTACCGTGTTTCCTGAGGGGCAGCAACTTAATCACCTGGCTTAAGATAATTGTATTTTAACCTTTCGGTTACTTATCCCTGAAAAATGAAGACACCACCTCTACTCCAAAGAAGCAGAGAAAGAATTAATGCTAGCAAGTACTGGGATTTATGAATGATCACCATTACATAAAGGTATAATCTTTCACTGTTCTAAATAGTCCCATGATTGAGAGCGACCCTTTCATCAGCAGCATATACTGCAGGCTTCCAGACAGTTTTGCCTAAACAAACTGTAGACCGGGAAGCGAGAAGTTAAGGGACAGATTGTCAATTTTTATTTTATCATTCTGCCGTGCGTGGTCTTTATTTACTCCACAACATTTTCTATTGCAGCTACACAAAAAGAGTGTCATGAGGCATTATTACGTTCATTTTTTAGTGACTGAATGAGACACACAAAATATGCTGTCTCAACCACCAAACTTACTCTGCTGGGAAGTTTTCTGAGTCAGTGAATATGGGGTGGGCTAAGTCCACGTGAAACAAATGCTACATTGCATTATTCTGCTCAGTTCTTTTCTTTAGGAAAAGAATAATAACTGTGGTATTTGATAAATGCTCACTATGTGTCCAGAACTATATTATCTGGGATAGAGATGAGATAAGGGATAGTTCCTGTCCCACATAGGGCTCACAATCTAAGTACAAGAAGAGTAGGTATTGAATCACCATTTTATACAGGAAGAAACTGAGGCAGAGATAATTTAAGCGACTTGCCTAAAGTCACGCAGCAGGAGAGTGGCAGAGCCGGGATTAGGACCCAGGTCATCTGATTCTCAGGCCTTTGCTCTTTCCATCAGTCCATGCTGTAGTTTCCTTGACCCTTCTTGAGAACAACTAGCTAAGTTATTTCCCATAAATGAGAGAGCGAGTGTGAACGAACTGGATAAGAACAGATGGTTTAAATAGAATTTACTGGAGCACGTGCTAATTTGGGGGCATTCTGAGAGAGGTATGAGTTCAATTCTATCATCGTATCATACCGCATCTGGTCATACTGCATGAAGGTCTGAAGACAATTATAAAGAAATGCATACCTTGGGCCTTCTAGCCTCCCCATAAAATGGATTATATGAAATTGATAGGGCTATCAGCTATTTCATCCTTTTTTTTCTTTTTTGCAGGAAACGGTAATACATGCATCGATGGTACGTAGCTAACACACCATATATTTTAGGCAGAGAGCCAAAACTGCGGCTGGGTGTCCAGCTAAATAATAGAGTGTGGATGAAAACACAGCTGGCTGAACCAGTTTTATTGTGCAAACTGAAATACTGTAGCTCTTGCATAAAAAAAGCTCTTTGTGTACATGCTAAAAAAAGTCACCAAAACTGCTGAGTGATCAAAAACATCTGTAAAAACAGAGCAACCCATCTTAAAATTATGAAATAACTTCTTTGTTTCAGTTACTTTGGAAAAGGCATGTCAAAGCCAAGAGTCTGTGAAAAAATAGTTTTAAAAAAAAACAAATGAAGTGCCAAGATGTATTTATAAGCACATATGTGCATGGTATTTGCATATCTATTTATTTATGGAGAGAGACTGAAAGACTGAAAAGAGAGAACAGGACTCCCTTCCCGAGCCCTCTAATCTCCTTCTAGACTATAAGCTAGTTATGGGCAGGGATTAAGTCTGTTTATTGTTGTTATGTACTCTCCCAGGCACTTAGCATAGTTCTCTGCACATGGTAAACACTCAGTAAATACGATGGACTGACTCCCATTTTCTCCAAGTAAACTCAGAGGCGTTTTCTCATCTCCTTTCTTGACTTTATCCCCCTTGCATCTCCTCTGGGCCGTGGACCCTTACCATCCTGACTGCAAGCTCCGTAGAGTTTAATGACGTGTGGATGGTTGACCTGTTTCAGGAGGTTGAACTCTGACAGCAGATCACGGAGTTCACTCTGGGATGCATTTTCTGGAAAGCATTGTAAACAGAGCAGGTTACAAGACGATTCCCTCCGGAAGCTCCACCCCCTTCATTTCCTGGCGGTCTTAAAGAGAAGCATCGCACAGAGACACGAAACCCACTTCTATATCTCTGTGTGAAATGTCTATAACCTCTCCAGAAATCAATAACCTTCCAACGGCAGCAACAAAATAATCACAAGGATCTGGGGAAGAGTTGAGGCCAATAATAATCACAATCATCACGGTATCTGTTGGGCACTGTTAGGCATTATGTGCCTAATGTATTATTATTATTATTTATTATTAGGCACTTAGTACCCTATATACTCCTGAGTTTTACAGCATCTTAAAAAGGGAATCTTTTTTGGTATTGTGACCTTAAAATAGGATTTGTAATCGACCTGCCATCATGACTTCTCGCCACCCAAATACCCAAACTTCTGAAAAACAAGTGCTTACAGAGACCGTACCTGGGTGCAGTTTTTTGCTCCATTGACCCCAGGGCCAAGCAGTGATAGGAGAAGGAAGTCAGTGAGCAGTAATGATCAGTGGCAACCAAGCCCCAAACCAAGTTGTGTGGAGTTGGGTAGCAGAGGCTCGCGGCAGCACAGAAGGGAGTAAATTTCCACCCCTGATCTCTCTCTTGTTTTTCTCTTCTTCCTGCCCTTTCCCAAAATGGGAACTCTGCCTAGCTTGGCCCAAATCCCCAAGGATTCTTGGGGCATTTGGCAGTCTCAAGCTGCCAAGATTTGGGGCTATTGGGGTTGCCCGGTGGTTAGCTGAAGCCTGGCCTCCTGGGAATTGATGTTGGCAGGATCGTTTGGTGAAATATCAGTTACGTATTTTTTTCTCTTATGCTACCTACATCTCCTGCCATTTATAGCTCTTCAAAAACCATTTAATTTCTCGCCCTGAAAACTATTTATAGCCCGCACTCTACTGTGGCCAAGTACTAATTAAAGGAGTCAAACAACTAAATAAACTATAAACAAATCCTTGTCCTAGCAATTAGTGTGATTCCCTTGACAGCACTTCATTTAAGTCAACTTATTAGGGAGCATTTATGAGGGTGACATCTTTGTGCATTGCACAGAAATTCATTTATAGCTGTGCTATTACTATAAATGCCACTTAAATTTATTAGACTAGAATGCTTAAAATCAAGCTCTACCCCTAGCTGTGATTCATTGTTTCTCAGCTAATTGTCATGAAAAGTCAAATGTTAAATCACCTGGAATTAAACCAGGTAATTTTTAAATACGCGTTTGGAGATATGAGCTCGGCCATATTTTTAGATGGCAAAATCTCTAAAATAAATCATGAATACCTAATGTATTTGCCACATCTTACTAATGATTACCATTTCCTTTAAAGTAACATGAAAATTATTTTAATGTGATGAGTCTTCACATCGCAAGGTTAGAAAGAAGTCTGGACTGAGTTTAGGTTTAGATCCCTACTGAACATCAACTAGAAAGCATTTTAATTACAAATACGTTCTCAGAAACAGAGGAGCAATCTTATTATGATTGTGCAGGTGACAATATATAGCTTCATTGCTTCAAGGCTGCTAAAGTAAAACTTTTTCAAACATCCTGATGTTCTGGTCAGGCAAAACCACCCATTGGCTGGTGAAAACTTTGATACAGTTGAAAACATTAATGCTCTGTTCACCCCAAATATGGAAAGAGCTAGAAAAACTCATCTAAATATTGCTGGGCTCACTAATAATAATAATAATAACAGTGATGATGATTGTAGAATTTAAGTGTTTACTATGTGCCAAACACTGCACTAAGCACTGGGGTAGATACAAGATAATCCGGTCCC